>NC_080104.1:54360236-55758986 GCF_950005125.1 Chionomys nivalis | reverse complement strand
GCCCCCACAGTGACAAAGCCATGCCTCCTTATAGTGCCTCTCCCTTTGGAGGCCATTTTCTTTCAAACCATCAGACTTACCCATGTCCGTCATGTTTAAAGCCCTCAGACAGCATTTGTGGTAGAGGCACCTGGCACCTTGCTGTCTGATGAACAGCAGCAGAGGTCAGCAAAGAAGCCAAGTGGAATTCCCACGAGGGTCCGGTCCATAACCTCCAGCATGAAAAATAAGTGCTGTCTAGAACTGTGGAGTGTACTGCCCTGCGCTGCTATGCTCTGGGGTGAAGATTGGCCACAAGTACCTGGGGACACATAGGACACTCACTGTCTCTGTGGCTGCTCCCACATTCATGGGACTTGTGAATTCTCCCTTGGGTATGGGCCTTTCCACTCAAAATACATGTCCCCCTGGGGAGTAGTGTGTGTGTGTCCCTGGCAGCCTGATTTTGGCCTTAGAAATTAGGTGTTACATATGTCCATGGGTAGGGGAGGGTGTCACACTATGTTGTCACGTAGCAGGAAGCTCTCATAGTCCCCTGAGACCACAGCCGGGTCGTTTCCACCACTCACACTGGACAGATCTCTTCTGAAGGACATCGGGCTTCCCCAGGGGCTTCTGTGTCCTGGCCTTGTCTCTCCTATTTGGGTGCAGTGATATGAGCTCTGCTTGGGGACAGTCCTCAGGTGTCTGCTTGCACTACGAGCATGCACTGAGTGTTTTCCTCTGTAGTAATGGACTCCTGCGCATGTCGAGCATGTTTGGAGTCTGGCATCAGCTGCTGGGCCTGTGAGCAGCAGGGTTTGTGGCTGGGCTTCTTGAGCCAGCTCACTGTGGTGAGCACAGTGCTGCTGGCTACAGTGGGGCTGTAATCTCATCTGTCCGTCTTTGCTTTCAGGGCTACGAGGGCCTTGTGGAAGGAGGTGAGAACATCAAGCCAGCCAACTGGCTCAGTGTTTCCAACATCATCCAGCTGGTGAGACTTGAAGTCAGATGGCTCCTTCCCACCCCGGCAGTGTTTGAGCATGTGTGGGTGTGCACACGCATAGAGACACTCAGATACTACAGAGATCTCATGGGTGCACAGACATGTAGACATGTCAAATGACAAACAGACAGACACACACACACACACACAAGAGGCAGTAGTATAGACTAGGGAGGCTGTGGTGGGTGGTGTGTGTCATGTGATGTGTGTTCTTTCTAGTTCTAAGACTTGTGGATATTTCCCAGACCCAAAGTTTTGGACTTAAGGAGAAAGGCCAGAGAGTAGGGGGAACCACACAAGGTACTAGAGACTTTTCGCTCTAATTCTGTGGGGTCCACCTTGTCCAGCAGTGGCTTCTCTCTGATGCCTCCTGGGACCTTCTGCCACCCCACCTAAAGGCCCCTTCCTCTTCCATGCAGGGTGGCACCATTATTGGTAGTGCCCGTTGCAAGGCCTTCACTACGAGGGAAGGACGCCTGGCAGCAGCCTACAATCTACTCCAACATGGCATCACCAACCTGTGTGTCATTGGTGGGGATGGCAGCCTCACGGGTGCCAACATCTTCCGCAATGAGTGGGGCAGCCTCCTGGAGGAGCTGGTGAAGGAAGGTAGGTCGTGTGAAGCTGGCTCTTACCTAGCTCTGGAAGTAGCTGGAGGTCGTCTCTTCCAGGACAGCTTCTGATATGGGATAGTCTGCTGTGGCCAGGTCAGCATGAGCCCACCGCTCCTGGCCTCCAAGAGCCCTCGAGATCACAGGTGGTGTCCCATGTTCTAGTATAGCATGTTCCTGGTCATGTGATGGCCGTGCTTGTAACTGATTCCTAAGAGAGTCTGGTGCGGGACACTTGCAGAGGTGTAGCCTTGGCTCGGGTGACGTTTGGCTCAAGTCCCAAGGTTGCCGCTTAGAAGGTGACATTTCAGCCATTCTGTGTCTCCTGTGGGAAACCTGGAACACAGGGGGTCCCTCATGGTCTCCTGGAGGCTTTCTACTGGGTGATGAGGCATTTGAGAGGGGCTGAGTTAGGCCTGGGGCTCTGCTGGGCTATACCCCTTCTTATAGATAGATGGTGGATGATGGAGGAAAAGGTGTGGTGGTTGAAGCAGCTGGTCGGGTCGCAGCCCTCGCCAAGCCTGTTGTTCTCTGGCACAGGTAAGATCTCAGAGTCCACGGCTCAGAAGTATGCACACTTGAGCATCGCCGGGCTGGTGGGCTCCATCGACAATGACTTCTGCGGCACCGACATGACCATCGGCACGGATTCAGCCCTGCACCGCATTATGGAGGTCATTGATGCCATTACCACCACTGCCCAGAGGTAAGTGGGGACCCATGCTAACAAGTCTCGCTTGGGGGATGGCGCTATGTCCCATCATGGTGGTGAAGTTGGCCTCATAGGGGCTGCCATAGCGGGCAGTGGAGCCGGTAGCCAGTGGGCTCTATAGCAGTATTTTTAACTCTTGGCTTTTAGGCCAGTACCCTCTGCTGAAGGAGATGCTGGGGTGAGCCCCCACCCTTCTAGGTGTCAGTGCGACATTGGCAGTGCACCCTAGCTGTCAGAGGCTACTGCACTCCGGGGTGGTGGTGCCCCTGAAGGGGATGCTTGGGCTCTAACCAGGGGTCACCAGGTTTGGGTCAGGACCAGGCTCTCAGGATGGTTGAGAACTGTCTCGAATATTGATGGGTGTCTTCTAGCCCAGGGAGCAGGTAGCCCTGAGCATGAGGAGGTGGGCACTGTCCTCGGTCAGCACCCCTATCTTCTCGGTATAGTCTGGTGGGTTAAGATGTGTGGCGTACGAGACCTGGCCCTGTTATCTCCACTCATTTTGTCTCTGCAGTCACCAGAGGACCTTTGTGTTGGAGGTGATGGGGCGTCACTGCGGGTAAGGAGACTGGCTTAGTTGGTGGGGAGTGCTGGGGCACCTGGGGGCAGTGGGGTGCGGGTAAGGAGACTGGCTTAGTCGGTTGGGACACCTGGGGGCTGCTGGGGACAGTGGGGTGTGGACACATAGTGTCTGGCATGCACCAGTTGGTCACTTAGTGTTATGAGTATGAGGGAGCCCTCGTGGGCACCAGGGAGGAGAGAGACAGGGAGGAGGCCCTGAGCAGGCTTGGTCCCTCTGCTCCTCCAGATACCTGGCGCTGGTGTCTGCGCTGGCCTCAGGGGCTGATTGGCTGTTCATCCCTGAAGCACCTCCTGAGGATGGTTGGGAGAACTTCATGTGTGAGAGGCTGGGCGAGGTGAGTGGCCAACAGGGATTTCTACTTCAGCCACTTGAGAATCAAAGAGGCAGGTGTCCCTGGGACCCTGTTCATTCTATCACTGGTTCAGCAGCACCTGCTGGCACCCTTTGGGGGATCTGGGGGAGGGTCATAATGTTGACTGTTGGATGCTCATGCCTGTGTGAGGGTCATGGCACTGACCTCTGGATGTGCTTGCGGGAAGGTCATAGCACTGATGGCTGGATGGGCCTGGGGGAGGGCCACACTGCTGACTTCTGCATGTGCAATGTGAGGTTCACAGTGCTGACTGCTGGACACACCAGCAGTCCTACCCATTGTGGGCAGAGCCAGTGGGCAAAGATGTTCAGACCACGGTCTGGGTTCATCTCTGTGGCCAGTGCAGGGAGCATGGCAGATTTGTTTCTTGGAGTGCTGGCACTAGCTCTGAGAGGTGGCCTCATAAACTCAGGCCTCAGCAATGACCCTGTAAGAAAGGTAACCCTGTAAAGGCCCAAAGGGTAGGTGAGGGGCCTGGGGGCTTTTCTACCAGGTCTGTGCTCCCCTGAGGGTGGTGAGTTCTGATCCAGGAAGTGTCTGGATGTGTCTGTGGGTGGTATCTGCCGAGTCCCAACTTGGGGACCCTGGAAGCAAGAGAAATGGGGTGCCCGGTAGGAGAGCCCCTCTGAGAGAGCTGGGGAAGGTGGCTGGTCCCTTGGTCTGGAGCAGGCAGTTTGGTACATGACTCTTGAGATGAAGCTGAGGTGACTCTGGCATAAGCAGGTATACTCTGCTCTGCAGAGGACCCATACAGACAGGGTGGGGCCCACTTACCTATCTGCTCAGTGACTATATGTAAGGGGATGGGCTTGAGCCTCAGGTTTTTGGTTCTTTTCCCCTGAAGATGTAGGCATTTCCTGCCTTGTCCATTGCTCAAGTTGAAGGGAGGGGAGGAGCCTCGCTATTAGATTCTGCCTGCAGTCTTGGCCTGGAGGTCTGGCTCCATGCCAGCGTCACCTCCTCCTCTCTGTAGCTCTCTAATGCCCTCTGCTATAACCGGGTCTCTCACAAGCTGCTTCCAGCAGCATGCGTTCTCTGCTAGCCTGTGCCATACCAATTCTAGGTCAGCCTCGGCTGTGTTGTGAGACTGTCTCACGAGCTGCTTCCACCCTGCCCTTACTGAGGCTCTGGGTGTCAGTGCAGCCTGCAGGCTGGTGCATCATGAAGGTCCGTGTGTCGGATCACTGAAGGGAGAAGCCGAGGAGCGAGCGTGCTCTGTGATGGTTAGATTAGCTTATGACACTGATTCACCTAGGGAGAGCTCTTGTTGGGCCTCCTGGGTCCCCTGTGCTAAGTGTAGCCCTCCCATTAGTTCCGGTGTAGAGAGTGGATCAGAACCCCACGGCTGTTGGTTGGTGGTGGAAGGTTCCCCCGTTGAAGGATGCAGAAACAGCCTGAAAAGGGACATGAGGGTCTCTAAATTAGCTACCTGCAGGAATGGTTATTTCTGGTCTGCCCCCTGCAGACACCCTAGCCAATACCCGCTCATCCCCTGTCGCCACTCCCTAGCCTATTGCTTGCTGCCCTCCACGAGGACGGTGTGGTCCTGGTTGGCTGGCCTCGGCTCTACCATGCACTCCAGATCTCTTTCCCTCTTTCTTGTCCTTGGTCAAGTGGGTTGTAGATAGTGTCCTAGACCCCTGTGAGGCTTGCTGTCCCCAATGGGCATGTGCTGTGAGTGGTCCATGGCTGGAGAGTGAGCCCAGTGTCTCTGATAGACGCGGAGCCGCGGATCGCGATTAAACATCATTATCATCGCAGAGGGAGCCATCGACCGGCACGGAAAGCCCATTTCATCCAGCTATGTGAAGGATGTGAGTATAACAGCCTCCCGGGGCAGGACAGGTCCTCTCCAGTCCCCCCAGCTCCAGCCGTGTCTCCTGCAGAGGCCCTGCTGGTCCTAGGTTGGCCCCTCCCTGGGCTGAAACTGGCACTGGGAGATGCTTCCTCCTCTTGACATTGTCAGTTGTGGGGGGGCTGGCTGGGGTGTCCAGGGAAGCTGAGGACTCAGGTCTGGTCCAAGTCATGGTCCCTCTGTACTGTGAGCCCCAATCCTTTGGGTCCTGACTGTATTCAGTCTGTCTCTGGCTGGGCCCCTCAATACCCTAGTGTTAGGTCTTAGCTCTGTGAGCTCTCCAAGTGATGGAGTCCCCACCCTCCACTCCAGACTCAGCACTCAGCAGTGTGGATTTGCCCGATGTGTTGCACACCTGTAATCCCATGAGGCAGAAGGAATGTGAGTTCTGTGCCAGCCTGGCATTCATACAAATTCTAGGCTAGCCCTGGCTTTGTAATGAAAATTTATCTCAAAACAAAGCTAAGCAAAACTAAACAGAACTAACACCTGGGACTGAAGAGCCTGCCTCTAGCCTCTGGTGGCGGTGGGCATCCCCTGGGAAAACACAGCCCCCCTCCCCGCCTTGGTGTTCCTACCTTTGCCCCCGCCCCCTCTGCCAGTGATTGTGTCCCCATATCTTCTGATTCTGTGCCAAGACTCTAACCTATTTGCTGATCTGTCTCTACCTAGGCCCCCTGAACCATGGGGGTTCAATGAACGCTGAGTAGAGAGGCCAGAGAGTACGTTCAGTGTTGAATAGCCAGGGCCATGGGCCATGAAACATAACCAGCCCTGGATGCACAGATGTACCTCCGTATGCATGCACACATGGACCTTCCGTGCACACACACATGGTCTTCACATACACATTCGTACTCACATGAGCTCCAGGCTTGGATGCTGTAGCATGTTTCTTAGACTGGTTCTAGGGACCCTCAGGCCTGTTTGTAAACCTAAGGCTACACTTGTGGACCATGGAGACTGAGCCCATGGACAAAGCTGGGCAGCAACTGCTGCAGAAGCCTACAGACCCTCTGCTCTTTTTTGTTTTTTTGAGACAGGGTTTCTCTGTGTCGCCCTGGCTGTCCTGGAGCTCACTCTGTAGACCAGCCTGGCCTTGAACTCACAGATCCACCTGCCTCTGTCTCCTGAGTGCTGGGAGTAAAGGTGTGTACCATCACTGCCTGACTGATCCTTTACTCTTTTGACACATAGCTGGTGGTTCAGAGGCTGGGCTTTGACACCCGAGTGACCGTGCTGGGCCATGTGCAGCGAGGAGGGACACCCTCAGCCTTTGACAGAGTTCTGGTATGTTTACGAGCTTGTGCAGGGCAATATTTGTGTGTGTGCTTGTGTGTGCATGCTCACTGACTGAGCTGGCTGTCTCTTGGCTGCTCCAAATTCCTTCTGAGACTGCTGCTGAATGAATATCATATCAGAGCCAAAAGGAAACAGGTTCTTTGCCATGAAGGCCAATGCATGTCCAGGCCTGCACATGTGAGGACTAGTAGTCTATGAACAGTCGTGCCAGAGGTCTCCTGACAGACAGGACTGTGTAGATGTGAGACCAACTGGTGCTGGCTTGACCCCTGCGTACACCACATCCACTTTGCCGAGCCAAGAACCCCAGTATGCCATCTCCCTGGCCCTATGGAAGAACTAACTGGACACAGACCCATGGAAAGGGGCCTCATTGGCTCGTCCAGTCCTCTCCACTCTACATGAAACTTGAGTCTCTCAAGAGGCCAGGAGAGTCCGAGACTTGGGCACAAGGCCAATACCACCCACCAAGATCTAAAATGTCCTGAGATCACTCTGCCAGGCCAATGCCCTGGAAGCTGGTGAGAGTGTGAGGTGCCTAGGCAGAGGCAAAGGCCAAAGGAACATCCATCTCACCACAGTTTGGCTGGCACCAGAGTGCCAGCATTTTTATGCCAGTTCTGAGTCCAAATATCTACTGGGTAATGCTAGGGGACACACCTGCGTGAGGAGCAGATCTTTCATGAGTCCTTCATTCCTGTCTGTCTGTCTGACTGTTCTCTCTGCTGTACTAGAACCTGCAGCTGTGCTCTGTCCCCCTGTAGCGCAGTTCTTTGGCATTTTGGGTGTCTCAGCCTATCAGCCCACGTTAAACACCCCTATATATCAGGAGAGTGTGACAGAGGCTCCAAGTGAAGAACATTGTGGAGGAGCCCTGGAGCCCTGGCTGTCCTTCCCTGCCACTTTCAGCCCAAGTGCCCTTGAGCAAGCCCTCCCACCGGGCCCACGAGCCAAGCTGTGGGGACTCTGATGGGGCCTGACTGGCCATTGTGACTATAGCTCATGCCAAGGCACCATGATGTGAGAGCCTGGACCAGCGTGGCAGAGGCTGAGAAAGCTGGGGCATGAGCCACAGAGGGCTGTGCGGTTTGCGGAGCGGATGGATGACTGGGTACACTTGTGTACCGTGGGGTGGGCTGTAGCCAGCCTGAGCCGTGCTGTACCCTCTCGTGTGCAGAGCAGCAAGATGGGCATGGAGGCTGTGATGGCCCTGCTGGAGGCCACACCTGACACACCGGCCTGTGTGGTCAGCCTCTCTGGGAACCAGTCTGTGCGGCTGCCTCTCATGGAGTGTGTGCAAGTGGTGAGTGCTGTCCGAGGGCCTCTGTCCGAGTCCTCTGCTTCTGTATATATTAGAGGGTGGGACATAGGGTCGCGGTGGGGGAGGAAGGGGTTTCTGGTCTTCAGAAAGTGTGGAGAAGCTGGTCAGAAGGAAGTCTGGAAGTGGGCACGTGTACGCAGGGAGCAGGGACAGCGACACCTCAGCTTCTTGGGGGTGGTGGCATTGGGTAAGTGACTAGGTATTTGAGATTATGGTGGGAAGGAGAAGAATGGAATACTGGGTACAGCTGTGGCAGGTTGGGGGGTGGTCAGTAGGTAGCCAGAGCAGGGACCCTAGGGTGGAGCACACATAAAAGCAGAAGGACTGTGAGGCCAGGCTGGGAGATGCTGACTTTTTCCTCGGGGGTGGGGCGGGGGTGGGGCTCTGTGGCTGGGGGCAGGTATACAGGGAACACTAGGAATGCTGGATGCAGAGGGGAGGCTTGGTCCCGATCCTCTTAGGAAACCTACCATGCCCAGCCCTGCTTCAGGCCATGCTAGGTACTGGTTATATGTCTGGGGGATGGGGGTGGGGTGGGGAATCCTCCCATTCCCAGGGCTTTCCAGGCTCTGAGGGGTTTGAGGCACAGTGAAGCACATGACTGGTTTGTCCCTAGCAGGGGAGGACTCATGTCTGGGGCCAGGTGGGCCTCTTGGGCTTCCTGAAAACTGGGCTTAGGACATGAAGGTGTTGGGAAAGAGCCCCTTCTCGAGCCCGGCAGGCTGGGTCTGTGCAGTCCGGCCTCCGTGACCACCCAGCTCCCTTTTCTCTTTAAGACAAAGGAAGTACAAAAGGCCATGGATGAGAAGAGGTTCGACGAGGCCATCCAGCTCCGTGGCAGGTAAGGGTAACCAGCCTTTAGGGCAGTGGGGAGGTGGGGGTGAGCCTGGACCTGCATTTGCTGACAGTGCATTGCACGTACTGGGCCCTGCTCCCCTCGGCACTCTGCACTAGTACCCACTGTTGGAGGAGGTGAGGGGAGGTAGTGCCTGTGATGGCGGTGCCAACTGTGAGGTGTGGGGCTGCTGTGCCAGGGAGGGACCTACAGGGTGTAGGTGTTGGGGGTAGTGGTACTGCAGGATGGACAGAGGTTACAGCCAGCTTTGGATGTGCTCTACTGGAGGACAGGGAGGGCCAGCTGGTATGCAGACTCTAGTTCTTGGTGGCATGGGGTGCCACCTCCTACAGGCACCTGGCCCCATAGACTCGACTAATATATTCTGGCCGAATGCCCAGGCCAGGGCCTTTGTCAGAGAGGCACATATGTGCCCGTGCCCTGCTCTGACTGTTGAGCTGTTGGTCCCATGCCTCCCTGAGTTCATGGCTGTGTGCGGCTGCAGGGATGATGTGGGGCTGTGGGCTTCATCGTCTCCTTCCTTTCTAGGAGCTTCGAGAACAACTGGAAAATTTACAAGCTCCTTGCTCACCAGAAGATCTCTAAAGAGAAGGTAAAGAAGAGGGTGGAACCCATGGTCTTGGTGGTTCTGCTATCTTCCGCTTCCTCCTGCCCCGCTGCTGCCCTGGCTCATGGGGAGCCGAGTTCCGAGTCTGGGGCTGGGGTGTGGCTGGCAGCAACTCCTCCTTCCTGCCTTAGGTTTTAGCCATGCTCCGAGGGCTGGACTCAGCTTTGCTTGTGGCCACAGGGCCCAGCTATATCACAGGCTAGTGCTTCTCCAGGGCTGTAGAATGACACGGCCCCAATGGAACTTGGGGGAGGTGCTGGTGCGTCAAGCTGTTCCCCCACAGCTGAGAACCCCAGGGAATGCTCTCCAGAGCAAGAGCAATGAAAGGACCATTCCTGCTACTCTAGGGACCAGGACAGGGCCCACTGGATACTCTGAGCTGGCACACTGGATCATATAACTTATATCACTTTATATCAACATAGCAGCAAAGCCGGTGCTCCTGCTCTTGGCAGAGCATAGCTGCTGTAAGATTGGGTGCCCCCCCCCCCCATGGCTGTACCACCTCTGTCTATGGGTGGCTGATGCCTGGGGGCTTTGAAACAGCTGTTTACCCAGCCCATTAGGCTGTGCCTGTGAGCCTGGCTCTCATGCTGTGTGTCCATTTATTACGCCAGGAGACCTTGCGATGTATGCAGGACCTGTACCCTCTCATTTATTCTTTCCCAGACCTTTCTGGAATGAACAGGACAGATACATTACTGCCAAGGGAGCTGACGGGGTGGCTAGCATTCGGGCTGGCTAGGGTTCCATCTGTCATTTCTCTTTTTCCCTGAAGTCCAATTTCTCCCTGGCCATCCTGAATGTGGGAGCGCCCGCTGCTGGCATGAATGCAGCTGTGCGTTCAGCCGTGCGCACTGGCATCTCCGAGGGACACACAGTGTATGTCGTGCATGATGGTTTCGAAGGCCTGGCCAAGGGTCAGGTAGGTGTCATGGTGATGCAGGTGATGGCTGGGGCCCTGGGCTCAGCCACTCACATTCAGAGATCTGAAGGGTGTTGGATGTGTAAGCACAACAGTCCTTCCTGTTCAGGGACGTGAAGAAAGGTGATAGTCCCTGGGGAGGGGCTGGTTGCCCTGGGAGTGGGAACTATGGGACTCTGTCCTCCTAATCAGCCCTGAGACCCAGATCCCTGCTTTGAAGAGATTTCAGCATTGACATTGTGTGTCCCCTACCTGAGGGGTCACACTGGGCCACCTTCCTGAAGCCATGTTTGTCCTGGCAGGTGGAAGAAGTAAGCTGGCATGATGTGGCAGGCTGGCTGGGGCGTGGTGGCTCAGTGCTGGGGACCAAGAGGTGAGTAGCTGCGTCCTGGATGGTGTGCAGCCTAGCTGATGGGGCAGGTAGAGACTGGTCCTGAAGTTGGGAGTTGGCCCCTTGGGGCTACAGCCCTAGGTGAGCCGGGTAGAGGGAACTGCCCAGTTTCTCATGCCTGCCCTGCAGTGTGGGGACCCGGTAGGAAGGCAGCTGGAGCATATGTGTCCCT
Organism: Chionomys nivalis; assembly: GCF_950005125.1. Taxonomy (NCBI): domain Eukaryota; kingdom Metazoa; phylum Chordata; class Mammalia; order Rodentia; family Cricetidae; genus Chionomys; species Chionomys nivalis. The sequence continues at coordinate 55,748,293 of NC_080104.1, read as the reverse complement.
TATGAGAGATGGGTTGTTCCTTCTGGCTGTGGCTGTGGTTTTTATCTCAAGGTCTGGTGGTCTTAGGATGGGTTCAAGGTCCTCCACAGAATTGGCATGGGGTGGTGTGGTCACTTTGTGTGGTGGTGGCAAGTTGTCCAGTCCAAGTCTGTGGAGCTACAAAGGCTGGAGAAAGCATCCCTTCCTGTTACCCACCTCAGCCAGAAGGCTGCCAGGCAGAGGGTTGGCTATGGCTAGCCAATGCCCAGTGAGGTTGTTGAGTAAGCACCCAGGCCTCTCATGCTGGCCCCCAAATCTCTATCCCATATCAAGCCTCACTGAGGGGCCCTTTGGTGACCGATCTCCGACTCTGGAAAAGGCCAAGCCGTGTATTTTCTGAGGTGAACGCACTCTTGTTTTGTGAGCTGCGTGCCCCTCTCCAGGCTGATGTATCTCCTACCACAGGACGCTACCCAAGCTCCACCTGGAAGCCATTGTGGAGAACCTCCGCGCCTACAACATTCACGCCCTGCTGGTTATTGGTGGCTTTGAGGTGAGGCTTCTTATTTTGGGTCGCTATGGGTGCTGCTGTACCCTAGGGCTGGAAGTGAGGGCCTCCAACATGGGCCTTGGGTTGGGGCAGCCAAAGGGTCAAAGCTGTTGTGTGTAGGGTTGGGGCTGGAGTTTTTACCTTCTGAAGTACAGTTAGCCTAGTGCTAGGCAATCACGAGGGAGACGGGGAATAGAAGGCCTAGAAAAGGAGGTAGAGAGGAGGAGGAACGAGGCCTGGGGGGAGGTGTGTTGATGCCGTGCTCTGGTGCTTGGTGAGTCTTTGCCAAATGATAAACGTGAACGCTGGGTAGGATCCTGATTTTCTGGTAGTACTAGTGTCTCTAGACAGCTTCAGGCCTCCATCCAGCTCTCAGGTGGGAGTAGACTGTGCCAACCTAGGATCAGATATAACCATCAATAGGAGCAGGGCATGATGGCTCCCTAGCCCTGGGGGAACCCTGCCTCATCCCGCCCCGCCCCCTGCCTCTCTTCCCTTTCTGCCCCGCAGGCCTACGAGGGTGTGCTGCAGCTGGTGGAGGCACGGGGGCGCTATGAGGAGCTCTGCATCGTCATGTGTGTCATTCCGGCCACCATCAGCAACAATGTGCCCGGCACTGACTTCAGCCTGGGTTCAGACACAGCCGTCAACGCTGCCATGGAGGTGAGGTGTCCTGGAGAGTCCAGTCAGGCCATGGGTGGGTGGCTTCGTGGCTCCCCTAGCCCCTGCCCATGGGATGACAGTGATAACCAAAAGTGGTTCTTCACTGCTCTCTGCACCCCCACCTGTGAGCCCCTGAATCTGTGCACACCCAGCGAAGGTGGCCCAGGCTCTGTCCTATCCAGCTGTCATGGGTCCTGTGTAACAGTGTCCTGTGGTCCATAGGAGGTGAGAAGGATGGACATAGAGGATTCTGTCTATCCTCCCTGCCCTTTTGTTTTTGAGTAAATGTCTCATTCTATAGCCCAGGCTGGATTAGATCACTACATAGCTCAGGCTAGCCTTGAACTTGGAGTAGTTCTAGCTAAACCTACCAACTACTAGGATTATAGTAGTTAGCTGCCGTGCTGGGCTCTGACCACTCCCTTGATCCCTCCAGAGTTGTGATCGCATCAAGCAGTCAGCCTCGGGGACGAAGCGTCGTGTGTTCATCGTGGAGACCATGGGAGGCTACTGCGGCTACCTAGCCACGGTGACAGGCATTGCCGTGGGGGCTGATGCTGCGTACGTCTTTGAGGACCCTTTCAACATTCATGATTTAAAGGTGAGCCTGGGCCCGCTCTTGTTCTCTGCAGCTACCGGTGAATCTGGCCGGTTCCCTCCTGAGACGGAAGCAGACGGCTCAGGATGGGAGACGCTGTATGAGCGAGAACATTCACCTTTTGCAAGTCGTGCGGTGTCTCAGCCTCCTTGCCTCACCCTCCCACTGAGGTGGCTGGGTCCCACGTACCCTGCTTTTCTTCCCACCTCGTCACTCACCTCCTCTCCTTCCCAGGCCAACGTGGAGCATATGACAGAGAAGATGAAGACAGACATCCAGAGGGGCCTGGTGCTCCGGTGAGGCTGCTGCGGGTGCTGGGCAGGCAGGTCACAGAGCCTGGGAGTTACCACCCTCCACCTATCCTACTCCACCTGTGCCTGGCCTGGGGAACCCAGACTTGGGGCAGCCTCAACCGCCTTGTGTGCCTCCATAGGAACGAGAAATGCCACGAACACTACACCACGGAGTTTCTGTACAACCTATATTCCTCGGAAGGAAGGGGCGTGTTTGACTGCAGGACTAACGTGCTGGGCCACCTGCAGCAGGTACAACTCCGAGGGTGGTTCCCCGGCCCCAGAAGGGTTCCCATCTCCATCCCCGTGTTCTTCTCTGGGGGTCCTGGGAGGACCCAGGAGAGAAAGAGAGAGAGTGTGTGTCCTTCATGCATGCCCCGAGAAGGTGCTTGTCAAGCTGTTCTCATTCTCAGCACTCTGGGTGGAAAATGTTCTCATCTCTCCTTCACGGAGAGAAGACTGTGGGGCTGAGAGCCAAGCCTGGCACTTGGGCCCTGGGATGAGCCCTCATCTTCTGGGAGGCGGCCCAAGCCTCTGTCATCCTGTTACGTCTCCCTGGCCTATTCCCTTACCTACTAAATAAACCCTATTGGCTTGTGCTGGCTTTCAGGAGGCCTGGGGTGGGGCCATGGATCCTGAGCCCCAGGGGTCCTTTCTGGTCTCTGGATTGGAATGGCTTCTAGGCTGCACTTTAAGACCCTCCAGGGGCTGGACGGTGGTGGCGCACGCCTTTAATCCCAGCACTCGGGAGGCAGAGGCAGGTGGATCTCTGTGAGTTCGAGACCAGCCTGGTCTACAAGAGCTAGTTCCAGGACAGGCTCCAAAACTACAGAGAAACCCTGTCTCGAAAAAAAAAAGACCCTCCAGGTTATAGGAAGAGGCCTGATGGCAAGAGATCAGAAGTGGTCATGCTCGCTGCAAGGACACAAGGAGACAGTCACGGCTCATGTGCTGGCTTAGGGCCCCCTTAGTGTCCAGTCTCCTTTGGGGCTTGGTTAGCTCCAGGGATAAAGTTTGGCCTGTGTTTCTAGGGTGGTGCTCCAACCCCCTTCGACCGAAACTACGGGACCAAACTGGGGGTGAAGGCCATGCTGTGGATGTCGGAGAAGCTGCGGGATGTCTACCGTAAAGGTAGGTGGGGTGAGCTGGCCCGACATGGCTCTGTGAGGGTCTCTGGGGGCATGGCCTTGCCTACCGCATGTCTGTCTCCATAGGACGGGTGTTCGCCAATGCTCCGGACTCGGCCTGTGTGATCGGCCTGCGGAAGAAGGTGGTGGCCTTCAGTCCGGTCACAGAGCTTAAGAAAGATACTGATTTTGAGTAAGTCCTTTTGGAGCTGCATGGAGAAGGAGGGTCCCAGGAGGCCCAGAACGTCCCTGACAGGGCCCTTGTCAGACTTTAAAGAGCAGAGTCTTGTCAGGGTGTTCTAAGACCAAAGCGGGGCCGTCTGGGAGGGTCTGTGATGAGCAGGCTGATTAGCCTGTGGCTCTTGCACCTAGCTCCACCTCAGGAGCATTTCCCCCACCCCCGGCCAGAGGAATGGGGTGCCCAGATGTGTGCCATATACCGCCCTGGTCACAATAACACCGGGATTACGGGACTGCGGGGTTCAGCTTCTCATCTGTCTACCCAGGCACCGTATGCCACGGGAGCAGTGGTGGCTGAATCTGCGACTGATGCTGAAGATGCTGGCGCACTACCGCATCAGCATGGCGGACTATGTGTCTGGGGAGCTGGAGCATGTCACACGCCGCACCTTGAGCATAGACAAAGGTTTCTGAGGCCACCGTCACCACCCTTCCTGCTTTCCCGGACTCTCTCCCGTCCAGTGCCAGCCACGGATTCCAGCACTGAGGGGAGCTCGCAAGGAACTCGGAGCCGACGGCTGGAGGATGGGGGTCTAGTGTGCTGCCCTGGGCCTTCGCTCCCCTAGCCACCTCCAGGACAGAGCACCTGGGGAGCCCTCACCTTCCAGCCCCGGCTGGGCAGACCCACTTTGCCTCTCCCTCACTGGTCAGCTGGCTGCCTCACACGTACTTTTTTATTTTAGAAATAAAGTCACATGACTAGAGCCTGCTTACCTGGACAGCATGACCTGAGGAGTCCAGGGAGAGGGTTGTCAGGATCCATGTGCTATTATGCAAGATCAGATGGTAGGGGACCCCCCCCCGGGTGGGGCACTAAAAAGGGCCAAGAAGAGTTACAAAGCCTGGTGTGGGCCCCACACCTGCCCCCTGAATAGCTGGGGTCTCAGCCTGTGGACAGTGAACCCTGGGTCTGGAGGGGAGATTGTCACTGTCAGTATAGTGTTCCCAGCTGGCTGCTGACCTCCAGGCGGTTCTTGGGGCCTACAGGCTGGCTCCTTAGAGAAACCTGTGAAGGTCAGAGCCCTGGCTACCCCCACTGCAGGTCCTGCTCCAGTCCACTGGCCAGGGTTTCTGTGTGAGCCACTGCTGGGTTCATTCCCTGGAACGGCTGGATGTTTACAGTAGATGGAGGCTGTTCTCCTGCCTGAGGATATGGAGGTCAAAGATTGTGGGTTTTTTTGGCTTTGTGGGCCTGTTGGCCACATGGGTTTGGTGGTTGCCCTGGGTAAGGGTCTCCCTATGGGCCTGGACTTTTCAGGCAGCTTTAGGAACCAGATGAATTGCTTCCCCCTTGGCTGCCTTAGTCTCAACCTAAAGGGCAGTGGGTCTGGCTGGACTAATGAGACCAAGACAAGAACAAGCACTCACATAAATGACTGCTACTTCTCAGCCTCTGGTTCCCATGCTGCTCTTTCCCATACGTTGGCCCCCAGAGGACAGACCACAGTGGGGCAGGGCCTCCCTCTGGTGCCCAGAGTACTGGGGATGGCAACAGTGGTTTGATACCCAGAGCTGGCCGGGCATGTTATCACTGTTGTGCTTCCTGGGTCTTGAGACCCCTGAATAAATCTTAGGGTGATCAGGGAACCTTAGGAAACATTCCCCAAAGCATGACAGCCGACAGGCTTACCCATTGCACTAGCCCTCTGCAGCCCTGCTTGGTGGCAGGCCAGTGTTCCCGAGTCACCATGTCACACTGGTTCACATATGTGGACTCAGAACCCAACATGAGGAGCAATAGGAAAGCACCTTGCATCTCTTCCAGTAGCATAATAATATCTAAGCCCTTGCCCCAGCAGCCATCAAGAGTCCCCAGCATCCTGTGGCCTCACATTCTTGATGTCGTCTTGTCTGATGACATGAACTGGGTGATTCCGCCTATTGGGATGTCTGACCCTTGTGAAGACTAAACAGGGTTGGGGTAAAGGGAGCATGTTGCATCAATGGCTTGGCTGAGATAGGCAGGTTCTTTCTAACCCTGTCAGCTTGCCCAGCCCAAGAAGGGGCAACATCTGTAAGGGCGTCATCTTCCCCAAGGCTATGCTCAATGGCTGCCCACTCTACATAGCTGCTGCTGTATGCAGCTTTGCACAGTAGAGGACCGACCTCTCTTCCTAATGGGTGTTCTCATTTTGCAGCGGTTGTAAGGGATGACCCAAGTACGGAGTAAGAGTGGACCTTCCAGGGAAGGTCTGAGACCAGGCCTGGCCATGGAACTCAGGGGTGCTGGTCACAGACTCTTCAACAGAGGAGAAACTGCAGCATGTCTTTGATGTCATGATGCTCTGCTCAGAGTGCTGCATGGATGCAGGTGCTGCCGGGAAAGCATGCAGCTGAGATGCCAATGGTTGGCCCCATAGGTCACTGCAAAGCTGCTGTGGGTCTTTTCCCCAGGCAACATGCCAGCTGCGCCCATCTGGCTGGAGTCCCAAGAAGTCAGTGTCCTCAAGGCTGCTGGGAGAGGGGTCCAGGACCCTGGAGGATTTGTGTCTTGAGCAACTAAGTCTGTATTATGGCTCTTAAGGAACAGAATCAATGGAAGGTATATATACTGTAGAAGTGGGTTTGCCAGACTGGTTTACACAAGTGGGCTGGATGGCCATCTGCATGTGGGAGAGGCTGAGAATCTGGTAGCTGTTAAATTCATGCCTGCATGTCTCAGCAGCCCCAAGCTGTTGCCGAGTGCCTGGAGGTTTCCTGGAAAGTCTCTGGTCTTCAGTTCACACTGGAAGCTGAGAAAGTTGGGTTTTGGATTCTGCTGTCACTAGAGGAAGGTAACAGCACAAAGGGCTGGCAGGCAGCATTGCCTTTTCACTTGGACCACTTTATATCTGGGCTGCCTGCTAGGGGGTGCTGCCACTCTGGAAATGGCCTCTAGGCCATCATAAGGTTCTCCTTCTCCCCAGCTGTCCGGTTCAGGAGTCCCTGCTGGGGGACACATGCGCTTGCTCCAGAGTCACCGTGAATATTCACTAACTGTTTACTGTGTGCTCCCTCCATGGAGGGCAACTCAGGGTCTGGGGACAACAGCAGGCTGTGGTTGGACACTTGCTCAGTCTGGGCATCTGCCACACTGGGGCTGTACAGCATGACATCACGGGCGGGAGATGCAGACACAGGACCTTTCTCACTCTGGTCACTGCCAGGTGGGGTCAGGTCATCGTCCCATGCCTGGTTCCTTCAGCATGGGACTCAGCTCTCGGTACAGAACTCCTGCCAGGTTCAATGTTTATCTGTTCGGCTGCATGGCAGCTTTGGGTCCTGGTGACGGCAATGGCTTTAGGAGACACGCAGGATACAGAGCAGCTACCTCTTTCCTGAGCTCCACTCTTTTAGGGGTGACACCTCCAGCCTCAGTTCTCTCTGCTGTGAGTTGGACAGGAGGGTGCCCCGCTCCTGTGATGCCAATTCCTGTTTTGCTCAAGGGGCTACACCTGAAACATTCAGAGTAGGGGCTGAAGGTCCGTTTGCTCAACTCCAAGTAGGGCCCCATGCTGTGCTGTAGCTTGTCCCCAGTCCGGGCAGAGAAGGCTGGAGTGGGCATCAGGGATTGGGGTCTTATCACAACTGGTACAGTTTGCCCATCCCTGAGGTATGCATGAGTGTGCCACAGGAGGAAGGAAAGCCAGGGTGTTACAGGCGCGTGGTGTGGTTCAGGGGGGCAGCTGCTAGCATTTCCAGATTTTTATGTCCTGGAACATGGAATTGGACCAGGGACACAGATACTGATAGAAACAAGTTTATTTTTATTAAGAGAGAAAGTACTCCTAAGATTGGAGGTGGACCAGAGGAAGAACAAGGTCTAGTGGCCAGTGGTCCTGAACTTTTAGCATTAAGACCCTATAAGGTCAGCTATTGTATACAGCAGGCTTCTTGGGCCATGTCTATCTGTACCATGGTGGTGGTCGTGGTTCCAGACTTTTTGCTCATTGTTCTATATATGCTAATCTTGATATCTTTCTTGGTTCTGTTCTCTTGTGGCAGGTGTAAGCTCACCCCAAGGCCCCCTGCCTGGTGGGTAAGTTACAGGCCCTACCCCAGCTGTTCTAACAAAGACAGCTTTATTGATGGCATCTGACACCTCAGAATGCTGGGCATCTCTGGATGTCCCCAACAGTTACTCTACCCGGGTGACATCCCTGTCCTAAAGAAATAAAATGGACAGCGTCTACCTATCCTTGTCCTAAGAGGAATCCGTTCTCCTAGGCTACAGTATCTAAGGCCATCTGGGACACGGTGTCTTGTAAGACCATTTCAGGCCACCTCCCTGAGGACAGGCTTGACATAGGGACACCAGGGCTCCCCCATAGCTGCTGAGAAACAGCATGGACCTTGAGGTCAAGGCCCTGCCTGTCACTGAGATGCTGGCTTCCAGCCCAAACAAAGTGCTTTATTGGAGGGTATGGCTCGTACAGTCCCCCTTGAGGAAGGGTCAGGCAATGCCCAGATCCTCAAGGTCTCAGCTGTAAGGGACCATGCCGATGGGCAGCACCTCTGCCAGTCCTAGGCACAGGAGAGGGGTCTGCCCAGCTGGCAGTCCCTGTTCCTCCCTGGGCCTGGTGTTGGGAGCCCAGAGGGAGGCTTTCCGGGTTGAGCTGTGTTTCCACAGGATACAGGGTCCAGGTACTGGGGCATATGCAGTCACTCCATGTCCTCCTGGGGCTCCAGCCTGTGCAGCGCCTGTAGCCGGCTGCCCACAGTCTGCTGGACGGCCTCTAGCCCCTCCGTGTCCAGTTCCCGCAGTAGCAGCAAGATGGCAGTCAGGATGTTCTGGGGACAGAGAGGGTGACCTAGAGAACCGCCTGGTGGCATCCTTTATAGGGTGACAGTCTTGGGACGAAGGGGCAGGCCTTCCAAGCAACAACATGGGAAGGTCACAGCACAGACACTGGATAACTGCCTCCCTGTCCAGTTCCTGCCAGTCTTAGGTCTGTGCCCTAGCTTCAGATGGAGAAACTGAGCATAGAGGCTGGGGGCCTAGGACAGCTCAGGGTGGCATTCTCTCATACAAAGTGGTGAGAAAGAACATTTCCAACCAAAGACAAGAGGACAGCTGAGAGGCAGTACTAGTGGCTCACTGGGGGGAACGAGCCAGAAGTGAGGCTTGACCCCTGACCTCTACAGCACACTAAGGTCTCTGCAGACCCCTATTTGTGTCCTTGCTCTACAGATGCTGGTCCCAGGGTGACCAGCCGGAAGGTGGGCCTTTCTTTGGGGTGGGTGTGCCCATTCTAGCTGTGGGCCAGTGGATACCTGGTGGGTACCAGTAGACAAATGCCTTTGGCAATTCTCTGTGGAGCCCTTGAGGACTTGGGAAGGAAAGGGAGACTGGGCACAGGCCTGCTCTTGGAGTTGAGTTTGACATGGGGGCAGCAAGTAGAGAGGGAGGAATCCTGAGGGACAGTGACCTCGAGAGGTGGGGGCTCCAGCATGCTGGAGTGGGAAGCAGAACTGAGCCTCATACCCACCCCCCCCCCCACTTCCTCATAAGCCTACATCTGCCCCCATGTTCTGCTGTCCGGAGAGAGGGGGCAGTGGTCACTCACCCTACTCTTGTGACTCCTCAGGGCATCCCTCTGTGAGAAGGAAGGAGGATGGTCTCCAGCATTCTGGCCCGGGGCTCTGCTGGTGAGAGGAAGGCAGAGTGCGATGGTCAGAGGACTGCAGGCAACACCTGCAGCCAAACCCCACTATGAAGATGCCACGTCGCACTGGCGAGTGGTCCCAGTCCAGAGCAGCAGACGGGGCAGGCACCCTCAGTCTAGGCATTGTATAATGCCACAGGAGCCCAGTGTACAGAACAGGCCCAGAGCTACAGGGAGCGGCTGCTTTGTGCCCAGGGCTCCCCGCCTGCAATGCTTTCCACCCAGGGCTTCAGGGAAGGCACTGCCACGGAAATGACCCTGGCAGGAGTCAGAGCAGAAGAATGGCCTGTGGTCACTCTCAGAGTTCATCTCCAGTGCCGTCCACAGATGGGAGACAGCAGGCTGCATCTGCCACGTGGAACTCGGCTGTGGCCCCTCTAATGAGCACAGCCGTCCTCCTGTGCCATTCTGGCCAAGTGTAGTCACAACAAGCAGCAGAATGCCCATACTGAAGGCCACCGAGGAGCACGAAAGCCTCCCCGGGCCACCGGCACTGTGTTGAGCTCACTTCCCTCCCCAGGAGACAGGAAGCCTCCTCATGGCCTGAGGATACCCCTGGAAGTAAAGGTCTTGATCCCTGGCAGGCTCTCTCACTCTGTTTCCTCTGTGTAGCTCAGCAGGCCCGGGCTGGTCTCAGTTGTCGAGCTGACAGAGCTGAGGGTGTAAGAGGGCTTGGGACAGCCATTGCCTGCACCCTCTCTGTCTGGGGCAGCAGTGATCTCATCTCCCTCCATCAGTGCGCGAGTCAGCTCTTCCTCCGTCACCGCTTAGGGAGAAGGACAGAAAGGTAAGGGTGTCAGCGTCACAGGCCTGTGCTGCACAGCTCCACGCAGCTCCGGCCTCCTCGGGGCTTCAGCACGCCTGCTGCTGTGTGTGGGGGCTGTCCCTGTGGAGAGTCACTTCTGCTCCTTCTGCTCCCCAATCCCAGAACGTGTATGACACTTGGCAGAAGGGCAGGGGGTGCTTGTGAACCTCAGGTCTAGCATCTTCTAAGAGCAAACCCCAAGTCCAAATAAATCTGCATGGTGCTAGGGTTGGGCCCAGGCCTTGCACATGCTAACAGGCTCTCTGCCATTTCTCTGGAAATGAATGACTACATTTCCAGTCCCTAAAACAAATCTGAAAAAGAATGGGCTTTCCATATTGACTTCATCACTCTTGTTCATTAAGTGTCTGGGAGAAAGCAATTACATGGTGAGCATCAGAAACTGGCTGCTAAGAGCATAAAGCCCTGGTGTCAGCAAGCTGGACCCTGCCAAGAGCCCATAGCAGGGCTCCCCACTATGATAGAGGGGGCATGTAGGCACAGCATAGGTGGGCATGGTGTGGGGGGCAGTGGGGGTCTCCTCCACCTGGCTCCAGAGGCCTGGCTGCCTGTGCAGCTGAGCCCATACCATGCTGCCCAGTCACGCCACTGCAAACCCTCCCCATGGCACACAGATTCTCCTCACAGAGTGAGGCAAAAGGAGGAGAGACTGTTGAGGCACCCAAGTCCAAATGGGCTTAACAGACAGGGGCCTGTGCTAAATGCTGCTATGGTATATTGGAAAGGGGACACTCACACGGGCTGCTTCTGATGACACTATGTGGTGGGCATAAGCCCATTTCCTCAAGCTGGGAGCTGCAGAAGACAGGGAGGTGGGGTGCCTGGGAAGCCCCCGAATGGGGACCATCTCATTCGCCAGTGGGTGGACACGCCAGACCCTACCTTGGTTGTCTAGCTTCTGCAGGTGGGGCAGGTTGCGCAGCACAGTCATGCGGTAAAGGTGCGGGCTGGTGCCGCAGCACGGGTTCTCGGCCAGCCACAGCACCCTGAGGTGTGGTAGATCCTTCAGGTAGAACAGCTCATCCAGACTGGGGATACGGTTCCTCCTCAGGTACAGCTCGCTCAGGCGTCGGCAGCCACGTACAGGTTCCAGGGTGGAGACACTGTTGACGCTGTGGGACCGGCACACTATTAGGGACCCAAACAATCTGGATCGCCATGGGCCAGGACCCTTTGCCCGTGTGGGTCTGCCTCAGTCATGAGTACCAGCAAAAGGTTTTGGCCTTAGAAATGGGTCAAAACCAAGTAAGTCAGGGCTGGGGAAGAGGCACCCTTAGGAGGGGTTCCTGAACTTGAGGCACCATGTGGGCAGCTCCTTGGCCTAAAGCTCTGCATTCTCATGGAATCACTGTGGCAGATGGGGTGCTTCACCCTCCTTTGTAGGTGACACTGAGTCCCCAAGAGACAGACAACCCTCAGCAGGCACAGCTAAAACTCGGCAACAATGCCCACAAGCCCTACATCACATGCAAAGCAGTTCTGGCTTCCAGAATACAGGCTAAAGATAAACAGGAGTTTAGGGTGATTTCCATCCTGTAGGAAAGGGAATACAATGCAGGAAGGGAAAAACAGAACATTCAGAACCCCCAAAGTCCTTACCCACACACCAGATCTTTACAAACGTTCTACCTCCCAGAGCAAGGGCCTGGCCTGCTGCGCTAACCCCACCCATACTCCCTCCTGCAAGGCTGCTCTGACATGTTAACATGCTCTAGGAAAGAACACCAGCATCATGCTGACATGCAGAATACCCACATGCCACCACCTGGCAGGCAGTAGGGGCCATAAGTATCAGTCCTATCTTAGGTCCCAGAATACTTAGGGGGGGAATCTAGGGATGGAGAAACTCCTAGAAGTGATAGAATCAGGAAGGCGGAGGAGAGAGGGCACTGGGAGGTTCTTGGGGACAGATGCGGCCACAGGGAGGACTGGCCTGGGTGGACTACTGTTCATTATTAGCAGGCTTGTCTAACCACGGCTACAAGCACACAGATAACTTGCTGGGGCGGAGGTGAGAGGGCAAGCAGAGCGGAGCTTTTGGGAGGCCCAGGTAAGTCCCTCAGAAAGGAGGTATGATTTATAGGAGGGCCAGGCTCTTGAAGGCCCACTCCCCAGCCCAGAAGCTGCTATCCTAGGCTGTGCTGGGAGTCTCCAGCTTTCCTATCTCCCCTGGGTCCCACAGGAGGGGCATGCAGCTCCCCACAGCTTCCATACCCCAGGACTACGGTGACACAGGGTCAAGTACCTGAGTGTGATCACTTCCAGGCTGGGCATCTCGCGGCATATGGAAATCTAAGGAGGGAAGAGTGGGGTGGTGAGCTGGCAACCGTGCCCCGCTGTCACTTTTCAGGTCAGGGAAGACATCTGTCCTGGGTCCTAGCACCTGCACTAGTGGGCCAAGGAGCGTAGCCTTGCACAAGCAGGGCGCTCAGAAGAATCAGCACCTGCCGGTCTCTGCGGCCCAGACTGCCCTCGCAGTGCTCTTCCCTGGGGTGGGTTTAAGACAGTTCTAGAGACAGAACATCGTTATATTCAATGCCCTCAAAGGACATCTGGCTGGGGAGCTTGGTTTCCTATGCCGCAATACAGAAAACTTCTCTTACTGCTGCTGAGGCACAAGAAAAGGACAGACACCCTTCCTGCCAGTGGATCTGGGCCCAAGTCAGACACAACAGCAAGGAGGTTTTGGCTACAAGTCATCATTGGATCTGCAGATCAGACCTGGGTCGTGGGCTCCACTGTCCCAGCTTGGTACACTGTCTAGTCTCTGCCTGCCACGGTGGGAGGGGGGGTGCATCCTGAAACTGGGCCATCTGACAGGAGGCCATGCAGAGAGCCTCTGAGGATGTCTGTGAGGGAAAAGCATCACCCAGGACTCCTCCAAGAGCGGAGCTTTGACTCGGCCCTCTTCTGTGTGGGTCCAGCAAGCGACAGGGCCCTGAACTGATGACCACAGATCTGTGACTTATCTATTCTTCTGAGGAAGAGGCATCTGAGAGATGACCAAATCAAGGCAGAACTTACATCTGTGAGCTGGCTGCCCCTGGGGAAGAAAAGACGGACATACTTTAATCTTGTTGAACGGAAATGACAATTGTCTATACCTCTAAAGATTCTATGATCTGAATGGCATGGTAAGAAATGCTGGGTACCCAGACAACAGGAGAGATATCACAAATGATTAGGTTGATTTCTGACACGACTACACGCTTGGTGTATTGGGGTTCTCTGTGTGCAGGACACGCGATTTACTCCTCAGATGCCCACAGCAGAAAATTGTTTCCTCTCACAGACATGTTCAAAGGCTGAGCATGCAGCTTATGAAGCAAGCTTCACGGGCCTGCAATGAAACTGTTGTTTCTGCCTGCACAGAGGGAGCCCTGCCATGTTGGCTAAATAAAGGCATTATTGAAAACTCAGAGGACAAAGGGGACTGTGGTTCAACACCAGCTGTGCCAGGGCAGAGAAAGGCTTTTAATTAACCAAGTCCAGTCTTTCCAATAGCGTGCTGACCCCGCAAAGAGCAAGGGGCTGATTTGCTGTGCCTCTTCTAGATGCTTTGGCCATAGTGTCCCCTGAGTCCCCAGAGAAACCTGTAGCTCTTTCACACCCCACGAACACAAACTCCTCCCGAAGCTCCGGTCTTTCAGTCTCAGCGTGACCCAACCATGCATCTGTGAGCGCATCCTTCCTAAAACATCTAAGTTCCAGGCTCTCAGACCTGGTCACCCTCACCAGCATCTAGTGACCACGGAATCATGACTTTACAACCTCAGTTCTCTCTTCCGGTAGACACACCACTATGCACCTTCGTTTTCAGATAGCAGGCGCACTCACAGAGGGTTAGTGGAAGCCCCTCGGCGAGACTAGAAGGAAATTCTAGCTGTCAGGCGAGAGCCACAACTCCTCCGAGGCAATGGCCCCGAGGTGGGCCTGCAACCTGGCTAGCTTGGGGCAGCAGGCGCCGCGGAGGGGGTTGGGGAGGAAAGGGGCTCTGCTCCCTCCCGCGCCTGGCCGGTCTCACCAGCAGTTGAGCTTCCGCACGCTGTGCAGCTCCGAAGCTTTGGTTCGGGACAGGACCATTTTTCGCGTTAGCTTCATAGTGGCCGCGGGGCCGCGAACCCGGCCGCCCCCTTGTTGTACACTCAGCTAGCGGGAGAGGCCTTCGCCGCGGCGCGTTTCCAGGGGCGGGGCCCGAGTCTCCAGGGGCGGGGCCTGAGGTCCCATTGGTTGCTAGAAGAGAGGGTGGAACTGTACGGGAGCAATGGGACGGGCAGACTTCCGGGGCAGGAGGCTCCGCCCCGAGCCTTTGGCGGCACTCCGAGCCTGCGATCCTGCGCATGCGTGAGGCTCCCGGCTGTACTGCGGTTTGGACATACTGTCACAAGGAGGTTGGCCCTCTGCTACACCTCCGGGCTGGGGGTGCTGAGAAGGCGCGGGTGTGCGAGACTCGGGACGCCAGGCCGGTCCCGGGGACATCGGGAAGGATGTAGCTGCGGCAGTGCAAGCCTGGCCGAGTTGGGAAGGATGACGGAGTCCTCGTGGAATATTCCCGCTAAACTCCTCCAGGGCCGCTTGCTTCGGATCCTCATCCCTCCCAGGGATGGAGGTCACCCTTGCGCCCTTGCCTATTCCTGCGCGAGCCTAAACCAAGGATTTGAGTTACAAAACAGCTAACCCACCGCCAGGCGTTGGCTCGTACTTGTAGTTGCTTCAGTCAGAGTCTGAGGCAGGAGGATTTGCCTGAGCCAAACAGTTCCTGGTGAGTTACAGAGTGAGACCTTGTCTTAAAAAACTAAAGCCCGGCAGAGGCAGGAAGACTTAAGAGCCTGAGGCTAGCCTGTTCTACAAGTGTGAGTTCCAGGACAGCCAGGGCCACACAGAGAAACCCTGTCTGGAACCCCTACCCCGTCCACATCGCCCCCAAAAGGTCAGGGGGCGGAGATGGGGCTGGAGGAACCTTTCAGAACATTGCTTTTTCAGGGAACTCAGGTCTATTCCCATCACCTGCCTGGCGGCTCACAACCTTCTGTAACTTTAGTTCCGGGAGATCTGACGCCCTCTTCTGGCCTCAGCGTGTACCAGACATCTCGCTTGCAAGCCCGACACACACATGCAGGAAAAAAAAATCTTTAAAAACAAAACTCAAACAGAAAATAGACTTTATGTTTTTGAAAGTCTCCCCACCCTATGCCTGTGATCTGTCAGTGTGCATCTCAGGTGATCCCAAATGAATGTTCTGTTTTGTGAAGCTGGCGCTGACTTTATTTTTAGGTCGAAAACTTCTATACCATCTCCCGGCCTACAGATTACACCAGGGCAGGCATTGGGGCCCTCGGGCCCTTCAGAGGTGACAAGCTGTACTCAATGAGCGTTTTTTAGGGCTTCCCTATGAACTCTTTCCCCATCTGACCACCCTGGCCTACTTTTACCGAAAACTGGTTTCAGGGACTAGTAAAATGGTTCAGTAGGTGAAGACGCTGGCTGGAACCCACAGTGGAAAGAGAGCAGACTCCCGAGGTTGATTTAGCTTCTGATCTGCACGTGTGTGTCATTAACCACTAACAGTGAGGCCTGAGTTGAAAGATACAGTTTAGCTTAGGTCCTGTGGCCACACCAACGGAGGCTGTGCAGGAAAGACATGGGTGATAGAAAGTGGCTGGAGAGGGCAGTTGATATTTGGGGTCAAGACTTGGAGGGGTGTCTGATAGGAGGAGCTGGGCATCTCCTACTCCCCTTTCTGTCCTGGGAGAGACCTAGGCCTAGGGAGGAGTTGTATCACATTGTACCAAATGCCGGTGAGGCTGATGGGAAAGTGTGGAGTTGCTATCCTGGTCAGCTTGGATTTGACTACCCTAGTTCTTGCCTCTTTTACCTAGACAGAAGTGGTAAGGTGCAGGGGTGGTACAGGCAGAGAATGGGTCAGGCTGTGGTGGACCCTGGTTCTGCAGCTTTTCCAGTCCTGGTATCTGACCCTTGCCTGTTGATATCCCCACTGGGACTTCCCTGCAAAAAGGCTATTCCTGGAGACTCTTGGTAGGGGAAGGGCCCGAGGAAAGGGGCCCTGCTGCAGAGTTCTGGCATCACAAAGTCTGACTGAAGCAGTGGAGGGCCTTGGCTGTCGGGGCTGTGGCTTTTCCTGCCCTGAGTGTTAAGTCTCAAAGCCAGGACTGACATAGCAAAGCTGATCAGGCCACCAGGTTCTCCCAGCATCCCTTGGTCCCTACCTGTTACAGCATATGGCTGACATACCCTGCCCCCATCCTAATCTTTTCCAGCCCAGGGGCTGGGCTTCTCTTCCCCCAACTTCCCTTCTTTATATAATCCAGCCATTTTGGTTACCTGGCCTCTTTCATCTCCTCTCCTGGTCAGTCTCTTGGCCCAAGCCACCCATCTTGGTTATCTGCTTCCTGTCTGACTCTCCCAGGTGTCCCTGCCTCTGTTTATGCTCTCCCTTTTCTCTGTAATAAACTTTCTCCTCCACCATACCCGGAAGCAGTCGTGTCCTTTGTTTTTTTAATTTCTTTCTTTTTTTTTTTTTTTTATTCATTGAGCAGTCATGGGCAACTGACCTAGACCCATGCCCCCTTGAGTTCCCAAAGCACAGCACTGTCTCCCTGGAAGCTCCTGCTTCTCTTGGGGGGGGAGGTTCTCTGACGTCTCTGGTTTAGGAAGACAGGAGGAGGGGGAGGTTTATCATACAGCCCCTAGGACTTCTGCAGACCGTGTCATAGCTGGTGGCTGCTTGAGGACTTGCGGGTTAGTGGAAGGTCCTGATGGCTTCAACTGAGATCTGTAATGAAAGACTCCTAAGCACATGGTTCTGGGGTGCCCTGCTGGGGCTCGGTTACATTCCCAGAACTTCCTTTCCCCCAACAACTCTAGGCTAGGTTTAACCCAAAGAGAAGCAAACAGCAAATGTGTATGATCTGGAAGATGGAGGAGCAGCACCAATGGCCACATGAAATGGTGTGGGAGGTCCTTCTGTCTATGTGTTGCTTTTATTGGTTGATGAATAGCGGTTCCTTGCAACAGGAAGGTCACTGTGGTGATGGGCAGAATATAATGGTGGTCCTTCTTACCCTGCAGCCAACAGTCTGTTCCCACGGCCATCTTGCATGCACACCCAGAATCACCCTGGCATCACTTGGTGCAGACTCAGAACAGAACCCTTCTGTCCTCCCTGTCTGTCCAACCCTGCATCTACCGTTGCAGGGGGAGGCACACTTGGCTCCCCAGATTCTGAAAGCACCCTTGCCCCACTTCAGGAGGGCTGCTAAGGGGCTTCCCTGGACCCCACAATTTCTTGTCGCAGACTTCCACTTCCCTATGCTGGAACAATTGCGTAAAGTTTGGCACCTCTAACAAAAGTCTCATTTTGAATGCCGAGGAGCGTGTTTTCCTGCAAAGAACCTGGCACCGACAGGAAAGTAATCCCAACCCACTGAGTCTGAAAGTGACACACTGCCTCCCCGGCCCGAGAAGCTTGAGTAGTGGCTTCTTACCTCTGGTCAACCACAGCTCTCAGGTCATGGCCTCATCCTGTGTGCTACTGGCCTAAGGCTGCTGTGGTTGGCTTCTTGGTATGGAGTTGGCAGTTTCACATCTGGCAGGAAGAGTGCTTGGCCAAGTTCCTCAAGTTCACACTGGGGCTGTCCCTGTCTGGGTCCTGTCCTGCCCCTGAGTTGGCTGTGCAATACCCCATCTGTAGTCGGTAGTCCTTCCGGGGGACTGCACTGTTAGTGTCCTGGCTGCCAGGGGACCAGGCTGCTGCCAACCTGGCATTGCTGGGCTCTTGCTTGGTTTTCTCAGCACTGACACTGCTGCTGCTGCTGCCCCTCTCTGTGGGGCCAAGGCTCATCCTCTAGTGCCATGTGGCTTTTCCTACGGAGACACAGATAAGCATCTGTAGGGCAATGACAATAGACAGACAATTCTCAGTTCAGTCTGATGAACCGGTGAGATTGTTGGGGTTCATTACAGGGGCATGGGTGGCCATTCACGAAAGCTGTGCCCATCAAACTTCCTGAACAAGTTTCAGGCAGAGGATGGTGCTCAGAGAGTCTCCTTGGCAATTTAGCTGCTATCTGACCTTGGGGAGGGGCCTTGCCAGTCTTGTAACTTTCTGAGTTTCCTGAGCCTTGTGGGTTCCCTTCGCTTTTCCCAATCTTAGGAACTTCTCTTCTCCCTTAATGAGCAAACATTTCAGTTCAGAGGAAACAACTGCACAACACCTGGGGGCCACCTCTCTTCTGCCCCCCAGGAAGAGGAATGTGGCTGTTGTAAAACACCATCCTCGTCAGATCAGCTATGCCTGTTTGTAAGAGGCCATCAGGAGTAGTCTTGCTGACAACTGATGTTCTCTCATAGAAAGAGGGGGTGGGGAGGGCCACTGGACCCTCACCTGAGAGTCTAGCCCCTCCTCCTCCCAGTCATTTGTATCCTGTATTTCTCTAGTTACATGAGGCCTTGTGGTCTTAGGGTAGGAGAGGATGTATTGATGGGCGGCTGCTGGAGAAGCTATCAGTCCATGCTGAGTGAAGAGGTTACAGTGTTGCAGGGTGGCTTCCTTGCTGCTCCCCTTCCCATCCCCACCACCCATGCTCCCACCACTAAGCTCTTACCTCACTGTAAGTAATCCCAGCAATGTCACTGGTTGCCCCAGGTGAACTTTGGTGGAATTGTACTTTGGCTTGAGGCTAGGACCATATTGCGCGGTGTGTGTGTGTGCGCGCGGCGCGTAACATTGTTTACATCTCCACAGGGAAGGAATTCTCCACATAGTGCCCCTCCTGTCTAGCCCTGTTCCTTCCTCCTCTGTCTTAATATCCACTAAAAGATGGAACTCAGAGCCTAGTCTTGAGAAGTTACCAACAGAGGCCAGCAGAGGGCATCCGATCTCCTGGAACTGGAATTACAGGTGCTTGTGAGCAGCCATGTGGGTCCTGGAAACTGAACTGGGGTCTTCTGAAAGAGCAGCAAATGCTCTCGCTGTCTGAGCAAGCTTTCTAGCCCCACAAAGCGACTCTTTTTTGAATCAGAGGCCATCTCTGTTCTCAATGGTTACACTAGCCAGGTACCTCTCATAAGAGGTACACACTGGAGGTCTTTTTGGCACTAATAGCCAGGGTGCCGGGGACCTCAATTACCTGTGCTGGCTCCTGCACTAGAGCCCAGGCTGGGGCTCCACAGGACAGGCCCCCACAGGGGATGTCTAGCAGCACTCAGCTGCCTCAGCTGTTCTTTTCTCCTCCCAGGACGGGTTCAGAACTTGCTGTGGAGCTTGACCTTCCTGGCCTCTCCCAACCCCAGTGTGAGGCATCCGTCTCAGAGGGAGGCAGGTACAGTGGATGATGCACATTGTCCTCTGCACACCATGCAGGGCTCCGTGTGTGCAGTTGTGAGTCCCACATACAGCAGGGATAACCTCATCACACACAGGTGTGTATTCGTGTCTTGTATCCATATGCTTTTTAAAGGTTTTTTTTTGTTTCGTTTTTAAGATTTTTGTTAAAAGACTGTTTCATTGGATTCTGTTTTTAACTATGTGTATGTGCCTACATACCGGTATGTGCTGTTGACTTTTACTGAAAACATCCTGTGACCTTTTGGGCCCTGGGGTCAATCCAGCTCTCAGGATGGCGTTATGCTTGTGTTAGCATTCAGCAGCCTGCCTTGAGTGGGGAGTTCCCAGGTGACACCAACTGCTTGGCTCACAGCTTCCTGCAATGCCTTCTCACTGCTGAGTTTCACAAACAGCCCTTTTGCTGAGATGTTTCTGGAATGACGAGGACCTGTAGACTCCCTCGATGAAGGAAAGTGATGATTCTCACCTCCAAATCTGGCACTCTTCCTGTTTTTTTTTCTTTTTTTTTTTTTTTTTTTGTTTTTTTTAGACAGGGTTTCTCTGTGGTTTTGGAGCCTGTCCTGGAACTAGCTCTTATAGACCAGGCTGGTCTCGAACTCACAGAGATCCGCCTGTCTCTGCCTCCCGAGTGCTGGGATTAAAGGCGTGCGCCACCACCGCCCGGCTGTTTTTTTTTTTTTTATAAATAAAGTTTTATTGGCATATAGCCATGCTCATTCACTAACACATCCCCTATGGCTGTGTTTCCTAACACAACCACAAAAACACTGGGCCAGAGCAGCTACCGTACTCTAGAGAGAAAGTGTGGGGCTCTGGGCTCAGACCTCTTCTTCCACAGCCTCCTTCCTCGGTCCTGCTTCTCACTCGTGACAATGCAGGGAGCCATCAGATCACATTTCTGTGGTTTGCTTTTTGCTGTCCAAGCAGGGGCTTTTTAGGCATAATGCCCATACCTTAAAAAACAACCCTCCCCCACAAAAAAACCCTTCTTGTGCTGAATATTTCTTTTGTCAGAATGGAGGCGACTTTCTGGCGAGATCAGCATGTGCCGCATCCGAGTTTTATGGATGGTGCTCACTGTTTTTATGGATGGATATTTCAAAAATGCCATTGTGATGGCATCTTGTAAGCTGTGATATGGCCTTCCTGTAACCTGTGGTTCTTCTCTAAAAGAGAAAGAACCACTTGGGGCCACACAGCACAGACACTTCATGGGAGATGTGAGGCTCACTGGCCATTTCCCTTAGATGATGTTCCCACAGCGGCCCTGGGCTACTTGGAACCAGAGGCCAGTCTGTTCATCAGCTGGCCATGCTGCAATTACTGTCTTATGAAATATTAACTGCACATAGTTACTTCAGTTAATGAGATGTTTTAGGCAAGGAGCCTGGGTCTGTGTGTTGCTGGCATGGGGAGGAGGGTAGCCACTGCCTTACCTGTTACCCTAGGTCTGGGCATGTCTCCAGGGAGTGGCAGCCAGTCCTATAACCTACTACTCACTGAGCTATGGTTGCCAGGCTCTAGGAACACGGTAGTGGACAGGGAAGAGATGTAGGTACCTGCACAGCAGGCAGCCTAGCAGGGCAGTCACAGCTCTGATAACCATGTGTACATTCGCCTGGTCTGTGAACCAGCCAGATGGGAGACCTAGCCAATGGGAGTGACCAGCTCCTCCCAGTGCAATTTCTAATAACATGTTGTAAAGAAGCTATCAAGTGTTGTCCTTGCAAATAGTGTATCTTTACCGTGACTCTGTGGAGACTGGGGTGGCTCTGCAGAGGGAGAGATGATGGGCAACCTCAGTGGTGAGCATCAGCAAGCTGTTTGGTGCAGTGATTCCCCTGCAGACTTTACCCCAGGCAGGGAAAGAACAGCCCACAAAGAGACAAGACTGAAACTCGGCTCAGCCCGATTTTATTGTAACTGGTATTGGACCAAGACTTCTAGGGTCTGGCCCAGGTCATTTTACCTTAGCCATGCACACCATGGCTTACTTCAAGCACACCACACTTTTTGAAGAAAGTATTCAGACAACAATTAACTCAGTTCCAAGTACACAACAATTTATGACATGTTTGCTTTGAGATTCTTTACAAAGTCCATCTGGCTTCTTAAAAATGGGCACTGCTGACTCAGAGATAGTGCCCAAGGTTTAGGGTCTAGGAAGTTTCACTAAGGTAAACAGTGCTGGTGGGTATCTGGATTGGCCTGGCCCTAAGATAACGCAGAAGTCACTTAGGCTGTTGTAATGCACAATCATAAGATTGGGTTTTATGGTCTAAAAGCAATGCTCAAGACTGAGGGAAGAAAGTTGTTTTTTTTTTTTTTAAAATATTTATTTATTTATTATGTATACAATATTCTTTCTGCATGTATGCCTGAAGGCCAGAAGAGGGCACCAGACCTCATTACAGATGGTTGTGAGCCACCATGTGGTTGCTGGGAATTGAACTCAGGACCTTTGGAAGAGCAGGCAATGCTCTTAACCACTGAGCCATCTCTCCAGCCCCGGGAAGAAAGTTTTGATAAGTAAAACCATAAATTCTGGGAGACAAGGCAGAGCCTGTCTCCTCCGACAGCAAAGGATCACCAGGTTGCATACAGGACATCATTCCTAGCGGTCCAGGAAGAGCAGCTACACCCCTCATTCCGTTGAAGAGGCAAGAAGCTGTATGTCAAACTTTCCTTGCTTCACCTGTGCACAAGGCTCTTTGCCCTCTACAGGTTGGCTCACCTGGGGTGGCGAAGCCACAGGCCAGCTGTGGAGGGACCTTCAATAGTATATGCTTGAGTCAGGATCTGGATGGGGGACTCGTACCCTGGGGAGATGAGAGAGGAAGCTGCTGGCCAGACATGACTTCCTTGGGCAGATCCCCCATGATCTAGATCAGCAGTCATAGGTCAGTCCTGTTCACTTTCCTGGCACTGAGGCAGACGGCTCGGGAGTTCTGCCGGGCATTGCCTTCTGGTGTTGGGAATGGAGAACACAGCGTGTGATTTAGGGATGAAAGAGTGAGGAAGTCACAGTTGGCGTCTTAGAAGCCAGTGTGGTCCTTGTCATTCTCAAGAACCAGGCATGACACATGCCCACTGTGGGGTGGACATCTTTGGGTCCTAGAACCTCCCTGGTTGCAGGCTCAATTTGGGATTGATCCCTTGGGTTTGGGTTCTCCCTGTCTCCTCTGTTGTGTGACACATTTGGGGGTCTTGAAGCTGATGTTGCCCTCAGGTCCAATGTTAGTCACTCCCTGGGAGTGGTTTTACTTCTATATGTCTGTCTGTCTGTCTGTCTGTCTGTCTGTCTGTCTATTTGTTGGCTTTAGGTGCTGCAAATGTGTGGGTTTTTTAGCAGGAGGGTTCTGAGACAGGTGTATGCTGGGTACTTAACTGGACTCAGGTCTAACAGGGGTCACCTGACTCTTTCCCAGGCTGCCTTTGTGGTTTAGGCTTTGGAGACAAGGCCTTATGCTTTGTGGGCGATCCTACCGTCAGACCGCAAATGCCATTATTCTGAGCGTTTGTCACTAGGTGTCCTGAGGAGGCTGGCTGACCCGCACGTGGAACATCTCAGGGGGCCCAGTACATGCTTGGCTTCACGTTCTTAGTTACAGCTGCCATGCAATCAGGTTGAGTGACGCAGAGTGCGGGGCGGGCCACCCAGGCTGCGCCTAGCCCTGAGATGTGGGGCAGGCTGCCGTCCTGCGCAGTTGCGCAGAGTGACGCTGGGGTGCGCGGCCTCTGAGCAGGTACCCGGCGCTGGTGAAGGGGCGCTGACCCGGCATCTGGAAAGGAAATGCGGGTTTAGTCGGGGGAAGGAAGTGCTGGTTGCAGGGGGTCAGGCGGAAGGCAGGGAGGGTGCTACTCGGCACCGGGAGGGAGTGTGAGGTGCGGGGGGGTGGGGGTGGGGGTAGGGGGGGGTTGCTGTGTCCTTTGAGTGTGGCTGAAGAAAGTGCAAAGACTGAATCTTGGACCTTGGTGCAGGCATGGACTGGAGTGCGGTCAGCTCTCTGATGCAGAAATTTCGGCTTGGGTGGGGGAATGTTGTGCCCAGGGATAGGGGTTGCGGTGTTGAGGGGCTGCAGGGTTTGTACGGGCTCTGAAGCTAGTACACCATGCAGGCTCAATGTCAGCTGGTGTGATCTGTGCCCACACCACAGTACAGCTCTCGGCTCATGCTCTGAACCCTCATAGGGGACTGGAGATTAGCTCCTGTGCCCTTTCCTGTGTTTCCAGGTTAGTATGCCTGAGGATGTCTGAGGATGTCTGGGGAGCAAGCCGAGGACTAGCGGGAAGCCTGAATGCCATAGCGTTTACACTGAGCAAGGTAGGGAAGGTGTCATATGTCCCAGTCACCAGCCAGGGCTCACAAGTTCCTCCCCGCCCCACGCAATAAAGTCTCTTATGTTTTCTGATACATCTGTGCCCTGGGGTGCCCAGATACACTGTGGGTCCAGAGGTCCTGAGCTCAAATGCCAGTTTGGAAGATGTTCCCAGAGTCTGATTGCATTTGGCTACACATCCATTCCTAATGAGGGTTATCTCAGCAGGAACTGCACTCAATTGCTGTGGGGCTGTAGGGGAGGGTGTGCCACTGCCCCCCCACTTTTGAGCCTTTTCTGTCTCTACTAGTGACAAAATGGGGTGGGTGGGGGAGGGGATGGCAGATCAAGGGGCCAGAGCATCTGCCTGAAGCCAGCAACTGTAGCCACAGTTCAGCCTAAGAGCCCCAAGGAAGAAGTGCTGACCAGTAAATGGGCAGAGAAACAGCTTGGAGAAGAGATGTTCAGCGCAGGGAGAGGCTGAAGTGTGGGGTTGGTTTTTGCCCCTTGGCAACCCTTTTATGCCTGTTGGAGTAGTGGAATGAGGGGTGATTATCATCACAGGAATTAGGGGCATTAGGGGATACATCTCAGGAAGCACACAAGACTAAATACCTTCTTTTTTTTTCTTTTGAGATAGGGTTTCTCTGTGTAGTCCTGGCTGTCCTGGAACTTGATTTACAGACCAGGCTGGCCTTGAACTCAGAGATTGGCTTGCCTCTACCTCCCAAGTGCTGGGATTAAAGGTGTGCACCACCATGGATTTCCCTGAGAAAAACTGGCAGCTTTTTGCAGCCTCAGCCAAGCAGAGCCAGGGAGGAAGGGTTTGCATCAACAGGCTGGCTGTCGTTAACAGCTGACTTCTCAGGATGTAGCAGTATGGTACTTCCCAAAATCTACTTTGTGGGCAGCAAAGGCTTTTGTTTTCCTTTTGGAAAACGAAAGAACCCAACTGAGCTCTGTAATCACGAGATGAAGAACCACAGGGCACACACCAGGGCGTGTGGTGGCCACAGGAAGTTGTCTTCCTTTACTGGTCTGGGCGCTCATTCGGGGAGCTGGTGAATGGTGGAGCTATGGAGACACCTGAGATTGCAGCCGTTAGGATTGGGCTTGGAGAGCCCTCAGCTGTATATGTGTTTGTAGACTGCCCAAAGCGCTAGAACTCTGGAAGCGTGGAGAGACATCTAGCCCGACAGGGGGAAATAGATGAAGACCACAGAGGAAAGAGGTGGGTGTTCCTCTCAGAACTACAGCCTGACCTTCTTCCTCTTTCAGATGCATTTCAATACCTCTCTCTCACCTCCAGCTTCGCAAATGAGAAAAGACTTCCCTGAAGACATCTAGAAATCTCCCTCTCTGGGGCGAATCTAGAACTGTGAACGATGGAGTCCTTAGACCGGAGAAGAACGGGTGCTGAGCAAGAGGAGGGCTTTGGGATGGAGGCCAGGAGGGCCACCGATCTGGGTATGGTCCCCAATCTCCGGCGAAGCAATAGCAGCCTTTCCAAGAGCAGGAGGCTTCTGTGCCCCTTCATTGAGAAGGTAGGCTTCCGTTGGCTGATTGTTACATCATGGGCCACAGAAGCAGCCCAACGATCACCACTGCTTAGGTCACCCTGGGCTAGTCAAGGCAGTCAGTGACCATAGGGTAGGCTCATTTCTTACCTGGGTCTACCAACCTCAGGGTCTCCAACCCAGAGATGCCCTTTGGGAGAGGAGAGCCAGAGATAGGGTATGACCCCAGCCAGACTGCTGACTGAGTGTTGCCCAACCACAGCCCTTTGAGAAATGGCCAGGCGGACACTGAGGCCCTGTGCCAGATAACGGAGGAAGCCCTTACTTCTCTTTCTCAATCGTGCACTAACTCTAGTTCCTGTCTTTCTGTGGCGTCCAGGGGCATCGCATCAGGTCCCAGGCCGGTGTCACCAAAAACCCTTGAGTAATCATGTTGAAAGTGTATTTGAGTTTGTGCTCAGGCAGGTGGGAGGATGGCTTCAAAGCCAGGTACCAGGTACCAGCCAGATTTTCACCCCCAACGTTCTTTTCATATCATACAATTCCCAAGGAAAGCGAGCTGTAAAGTGCTGAGCACAAAGTATCCCCAAAAGAAAACGATTGCATAGTCTCATCCCTGTCTCCTGAGCACACACCCAGAGCCCAAGCAAGGGTGCTTTTAAGTTTTAATGTGGCTTCGGGTCCCTCAGTGGAAGCTGGTCAGGGAGCAGAGAGGTGTCCAAGGGACGCCTGGGGGCTTCGTAATGCCAGCATGCTCTTTTTGACTCCCAGCAAGAAAACCTCAGCTCATGGATTCCTGAAAACATCAAGAAGAAGGAATGTGTGTATTTCGTGGAAAGTTCCAAGCTCTCTGATGCAGGGTAAGTGGCATGACTTTGATGAAGGTCTCTGAGCCATTTCTCCAGGTGCGGTGAGCATGGCTGATCAGACCCGCTTATGCGACCTCAGCCAGGGCCAGTAAAGGGGCATCTGGGGTTCATGCCAGGCTGAGAATCTCCCCCATCTCATCTCAGGAGACACTTGGGGAACGTGCCCAGTCCATCGGCTTCACATCCCTAAGAGTTCTTTGAGGCATGGCATGTGCTTTGCAGATAGGTTGGCCTAAAGCAGAGGGTGACCTGTACTGAGTCTTGCTGTTGGCTGCACATTCAGATCAAGCTTGACGGGCCAGGGCTCCATGACAAGTCTTTGGAGCTTCTTGGTTTCCAAAGAGTCAGGGATCCAGGAACTGTAGGGACCTAGGGGCAGTCCACAGACCAAATGTCCTTAAAAGCTGCATCAGAGGGTCCTGCTGCCGCAGGGTCTTTGGGTCATCTTCTCTCCCATCACTTAACCCATAGTGAGACTATGGACTCTGAGACCAGGATGGAGGTGTTAGCGGTTGCTCCAAGCAGCTGGATATTGCTGTTGCCCAGGTGGGACTGTCTGCAGGTGGGGCCAGTCAGAGGGACTATGGAGCAAATGGAGGCCCAGCCCTGTTCCTAGGATTGCAGCACTCTTAGAAACTGCTCTCTGAGGTGGGGTCCCTGAGACGGAACTGGGTGACGATCTATGTTG
This sequence comes from Chionomys nivalis, assembly GCF_950005125.1. Taxonomy (NCBI): domain Eukaryota; kingdom Metazoa; phylum Chordata; class Mammalia; order Rodentia; family Cricetidae; genus Chionomys; species Chionomys nivalis. The sequence goes on along the minus strand of NC_080104.1, from coordinate 55,721,612 downwards.
TAGCCCCCTTCAACCACCTACTCTTTTCCTTTTCTCGTGGAAACCTCCTCCTCACCAAAGGCCAATGGCAGGTACCACCTCTGCAGTGTAGCCTCCCTGGATTCCACAGGATGTAGCCCTTCCCCCCCAGCAGGCTCCACTGATAGCTGTGCTGTGACTGGGGGCTTAGCGCTCATCTCTCTGAGAGATCGTGTTGCCTCTGAGTCCTGTGACCTCTCCTGGCATGATCAGTGGGAACCCCAGGGCGTGGACGCTTTGGGGCCCATTCACTGACCTGGGTTCTTTTCAGGGAGGAGTCTCTGCTTCCTCTGTCAGTCCTGAAGGGAGAGGCCACCACCACTGTAGCTCACAGCTTTACACCAGGAATGCTACTGTACCCAGGGAGTAATCAGTTTCCAGCGAACTTCCCTGAAAAAATAACAGAGCAAAACTATGTCTGTCCTAAAAACCACACAGGCTTCTTTTCAGTCGTTCTGAAAGGAATGCAATGGCTCCTGGGGCTCCACACTGTTACAACAGGAGCATGACTATGTATTCTATGCAAATGTTATGACTCATGGGAGGGATTTCCGTATCTGCGGAGCCTAGAATCCATTCTCTATGGACACCAAGGGGCCAACACAGAAAGGGACCAGGGACTCCATGTAGAAAGAACAGCCCTCTTCACGCCCCAGGGGGAGAGACACAGGGCACAGCTCTGTGTGCCTCCCACATGCTGGCTTTGCTCAGAAACTGGGTACTTATACTGATTTAGTCAATGCGGTCTATGTGAGTTTGGGGGTCCCATGTGCTCACCAAGAGTTGAGAGCTCTACATGGTGGTGCTTAAAGTGGAGGGTCGTGGCCATGATAGATAGTACCTTCTCCAGTTGCCTATGCTGGGCTTCTGCCCTAGAAGCCAGAGAGACTCTGTCTTAGCTGCTGTCTGTTTCCATGAAGAGACACCATGATCAAGGCAAAGTATTTTATAAAAGCATTTAATTGGGGCTTGTTTGCAGTTTCAGAGGGTAAGTGTGTGATTATCTTCTAGTAACCAGTACTCCAATCTTTACATACATTTCCATTTGTCACTTGGAGAAAGTCATAGGAATGGAGTCATACACCTCCAGGTCTGTGCCACACACATGGCACCACACAGTGGGGGCCTGTGCCCTTTGACACGTACGTAGCCTTTGGGTGCCATTCATGTTTCTGCACCAACTCTTTCACTGTTGAGTAATTCTCTAATTGTATATATTTGAGGTGTGACTTTGTAGATAATAACCAGGTCCTAATTTTTGCTTTTGTTTTGTTCTTTAATCCCATCTGTTTGTCTGTCTGTCTTTCTCTGTAGACCAGACTGGCCTACAGATCTATCTACCTGCCTTTGCCTTCCAAGTGCTGGTGCTTGGTATAGTCTTTGTTTTTCAATGGGTGATGTGGGATTCCCCTCTGTGTGCTGTGATTACCATTAATGAATAAGAAAACTGCTTTAGACCTATAGCAGGGCAGAACTTAGCTAGGTGGGGAAAACTAAGCTGAATGCTGGGAGAAAGAAGGGCGGAGTCTGAGAGAAACAATGGAGTTGCCACCAGAGTCAGACTGCTGAAACTTTGCTGGTAAGTCACTGCCACATGGTGATACACAGATCAATAGAAATGGGTTAAATTAATATGTAAGAGTTAGGGCTGAGCATTCCCTGGCCTGAGCAGCCAGGAGCTAAAGAGCAGTCTCCTCCAATAAATGGGTATATTTGATCACTTACATTTAATATAATTATTGCTGCTTTAGAGCTCAAACCCACCGTGTTTGTTTTTTTTTTTTTTTTTTTTATCATCTGCTTTCTGTTTCAGTTCAGCTTCTTTGTGGTTATCAAAGTTACATTACAAAGTGTGTCACAATCCGCAAGTGTTGGTAGGCTGAGCGTTACAGTGGAGTGTAGAAACAGCTCCTTTTACCCCTCCTGACTTACAATTGTCTAGAATACCGTGTTTGACCCAGTTCAGCCATCAGACATAATTTTAAAACTCAAGAGAAATGAAATATATTTACTGACATTTTCACGGTTTCTATTGTTTCACCCTCCCCATGCTCAGAATGTCTTCGTCCTTTCACTTCCGTTTAGATAATTTCCTTTACAAGTTGTTTTTAAAAAGAGGGTCTCATGTAGCCCAGGTTGGCCTTGAACTCCCTAAGTAGCTGAAGACGACCTTGAACTTGAACTAATCTTCTTGCCTCTAGTCCCACCTCCTGAATACTGGGGTCTCGGGGGTGCCTTTCAGCATGCTAGGAAGCCCCTGCCAATTGAGCTACACCCCCACTCCCTTTAGCCATTCTTTGGACTTGTTCTACTGTTGACAACTCTCCTTGATGGTAGTTCAGCTAAGAGCATTCCTTGACTTCTTTATCCCCAGTGGGAAGTTTTGCAGACTATAGAATTCTGGGTTGTAGTTTTTTAATCTTTCAGCACTGAACCTCCTATTTTATGGCTTCCGTAGCTTCTGATAAAAAGCATGCTGTTTTTAACCTGGGTGTGATGGCGTATGCTTTGAACCCCAGCACTTGGGAGGCAGAGGCTGGCGGATCTCTATGAGGCTGGAGAGGTGGCTCAGCAGTGAAGAGCACTAGCTGCTCTTTCAAAGGACCAGGGTTCAATTCCCAGGACCCAAGTAGGGGCTCATCTCTGTTTCTATCTCCAGTTCCAGGGAATCTGATGCCTTCTTCTTGCCTATTTGGGCACCAGGCACACAGGCAGGCAAAATACTCATATGGATTAGAACAACAACAGAAACAGAGGCTTGTGGGGAGAGAAATTGGCAGGTGCCATTGTGGCCTTACTACTGTCCAGCTTTCTTTCTCCTTTGGTTTTGGAAGTTTGATGAAGCATTTTTAACCTGGTTGCTGTAAAGTCCTCCCCAGATGACTCTTGCACCTGGCCCATTCTTGTGGGAGTGTCTGGCGTGGCTGACTTGCTTGGTGTGATTAATGATTTTTCTGACTTTTGTGTTTTAGCTGGCCCTGACTCTGTCTGTGGGAGAGAGGGGCAGCATCTCATTATTGCCACAAAGGAAAAGTTCAAAGGCCAAGGCCACTCACTGGCTGTCCCGTTTGGTTCCTGGCTGATGCCACCTGCTGGGGGGGGGGGGCAAGGATACCTCATACTCACTGCCCACATGGTACCTTTGACACTCAGGCAGGGTGTCTTGTCCCTGCTGAGTGGGATGAGTGTCCTGACTCTCCTCTGGGTCCCCCCATGTCCCTGTAGAGAGCCCCAGGGGTGTTTCATTCCCGTGATCACCTTGGTGTCTTCACAGGAAGGTAGTGTGTGAATGTGGCTACACCCGTGAGCAGCACTTGGAGGCCGCCATCAAGCCTCACACCTGTCAGGGCAAGGAATGGGACCCCAAGAAGCATGTCCACGAGATGCCTACAGATGCCTTTGGCGACATCGTTTTCACAGGCCTGAGCCAGAAAGCGGGGAAGGTGGGTTCCATTGCACTCATTCTTCATTGTGTTGGTCCCTGTGACCCTGTAGCAGATTTCCTGGAGGGTGGGGGAGAATGAGAGTAGGCATCCAGGTGCGTGGAACCCACTATCCACCGAGGAATGGCTTGGGGTGGTTTGTACTCTTCAGGCAGACGAGAGGTCTGTAAGCAGGAGGAGGAGTACAGGATGTCCTAAGCGAGATATGGGCTCATTCTGAAGGGCCCATTGCCGGTCTGGGTGTAGGGGAAGGAGGAGAAGAACTCAGGACCTAGCACAGATGTGGTTGGCTTCTGAATGGTGGCGAGGGAAGGGAGGGGAGAGGGTGAAGCCCCGTGTGGGAAGCGGAGGCAGGAGCCCCTGCAGGTGTCTGTACCCTGGGCAGGAGGTGACACAGGTGCAGGAGGAGGTCCTGTCATCCGGTCTCAGGTCAGAAAGAGCAGTATGGAGAGGTCTCATCTCTAGCTCAAAGGTATGATAGGCAGAGCCATGGTGGGTTTGAAACCAGCTGATCCCCAGTCCAGGTTCCTAACCTGACAGCCTTCTGGCTCCAGCTGCTTCTCCAAGGGCAGTGACAGGGAGAGTCCCGAGCCAGGGACAGTTAGTGGTGGGGGACACCAGGGAGAGGGACACTTGTTTAGAATAATAAGGTATGTCCTGACCTCAGTGAATCCCTTCCTGAGTCTGTGTGTGTCCCCACCGGGTTACTTTCTTGTCCCATGACAATGGCAGTTTCTGGAGGAAGGATTTATTCTGGCTTACGGTGTGAAGAGATGAAGTCCATTATGGTGGAGTTCCAGGTGCTTGAAGCTGTGGGGTGGGGGTTGCTGGTTGCATCTTGGTGGACCAAGAGACACACACAGAGAGAGATGAGAGATGAGTAGGAAAGCCGTGCTATCTTCACCAAATCTTGTTTCCCAGCGACCAGCAATCCACTTCCCCCAGACAGATGCCACCTCCTAAAGGTTCCACAGCATCTCCTTCCTCCAACTAAAGATCAGATGTTCAAACACATGCGCCTGTGGGGGAATGTTTCATATTTAAACCATAGCACCCACAACATGTCTCCTTAGCCCCTTCCCTTCCAGACATCATGTGGTTTACAGTCCAAAGGGAAAGACCATGAGAGGATGGTCCTGGACACCGGCTCAGCCCTGTGAGAACAGCCGTGGTGAGGGCTGGCAGGAAGCAGCCACTGTAGTATCAATTAGCATTTGCTGTTATGCTGTGTCCTGTCAGCTCTGGAGGTTCCTAATGTCCCTTTGGATTTTGCATTGTCCATCATCCCGCTCACGGTCCCTCAGGTGGATCCTAATCAAACTGAATCTCCTTAGACAGTTGATTTAACTAGAGTGGAAAAGTCCCCGGTGGGATGAGGGCTACAGTGCTTGTCTGGTATACATGCATCTCTGAGTTCTATCCCTAGTGCATGCACACACACGCCCATGCACATGCACACACATACATGCATGCACTCACACACACACATGCATGCACACATACATGTATGCAAATACAAACACACGCACACATGCATACATGTGTGTACATGCACACACATACACACATATACATGCACGCACACATGCAAACACACATGCATGCACATATACATATGCATGCAATACACAATATACATACTCATGCATACAAGCAAATACATATGTATGCAGGCACACATGCACACACAAATACATACATGCATATACAAGTGCACGCATGCAAACAACACAAAGTCCATCATGAGCTTAGGGTGTTCTGGAGTGTGAAGCCAGGGGCCTTCCACGTTCCATTCCCCCATCCTACCCAGGGGCAGACAATGTGTACACATAGCAGGCCAAACCCAAGAAAGTCAGTAGGGCAGCTAACACGGGGAGTGTGAGAACAGGAAGCAGATGGGGTGGAGGTCAAACCACATGGAGGAGCCAGTTCAGGGAGTAACAAAGGAGGGTGTTTGTGGGGGGTGGTCTGAGCTGCTCCCTAAGCAGAGAGGATGAGGAAAGAGGAAGTATGGGAGAGGGAGCTAGCTGGACCTAGGGGTTTTGTAAAGAATAGTCTAGATTTACCTAGGGAGCCTCTGTACTTGGGCCTCTCTTCTGGGCCTCAGCTCCTTTTTCTTCTTACAACCTATGTCTTGACTATACATTGCTGGCTACTTTTCTTCCTGGGTGTGAACTCAAGATGTCCAGCCCCAGGCTGAGCAGGCAGGGCACAGGTGACCCCACTCTGTTGAGTGTGAAGGTTGAAGCTATTCTCTCAGGGTTCCTCACTATCTCACTATCCCCTACAGGGATCCCTTTCTGTCCCTTGTGTGGTTCCCTTGCCCTGCAGGATGCCCTCACGGACTCCTGCAGGGTGTCCTTGTGCCTTGTAAGGTTCCCTTGCTGTGTCTCCTGCAAGGTGTTCTCACCAGCCCGTGATTCCCCTGCAGTATGTCCGGGTCTCCCAGGACACGCCCTCCAGTGTCATCTACCAACTCATGACCCAGCACTGGGGCCTGGATGTTCCTAACCTCCTCATCTCGGTGACTGGTGGAGCCAAGAACTTTAACATGAAGCTGAGGCTGAAGAGCATCTTCCGGAGAGGCCTGGTCAAGGTGGCCCAAACCACAGGTGAGTGCTGAGACCCCGCCCAGGCCATGAGTATAGCTCAGGATGAAGGATGAAGGAGGGCTTTGGGGATCAATGTTATGGGTACTGGGAAACTCTTGTGGATAGCTGAGTTCACACCCCAGTCTGGGTCAGATTCCTTGGTCCCTCATCTACAGGCAACCTTTCCCTTGATGCCCAGCTGCCTCTCAGCTCTCACTACTCATTTCCCTGACGTTTATAGTCACATAGCCACTGCCATGTGCTAATGGGCTAGATTAAAAAAAAAGATTTTGTTTTACTTAATGCCTGTGTGTCTGCATGTCCTTGTGTGTGAATGCGTGTGTATGTGTGTGAATGTTACATGTGCTCAGATGCCTGTGGAAGACTGAAAACAACACTGGATCCCCTGGAGCTGCTGGAGTTAGAGGTGGTTGTGAGCCTCCTGACATGGGTTCTGGGATCAGAACTTAGGTACTCATAACTGCTGCTGTCTCTCCAGACCCTAGATTTGATTTGATTTTAGTGTCCACATCACACGTGTCTTTGAGGCACTCATTTCAGAGGTCTGGCCAGCACTGTGCAGTGAGCTCACCACCCAGACAACAGCAGATGGCTCATGGAGCGCAATGAGAGCTCTGCCCACATGCCCTCTCTTTAGGGCTCAGGCAGGACCAGCAGACCCCACTTGTCACTTGCTGCCCTATAGGTAGAACCAATTCACTCAGCCCTGGCATTCTTACCCTGACCAGCATGCAATGCACCCCTGAGGGTAGGGGAGACAGCGACAGAAAGAGTGGCCCCTGTAGGGGCCACCGTAAGCCATGTGGCTTTAGACGTATGTCTGTTAGGAGTAGGGCCAAGGAATGTGGAATGAGGAATCATCTACCATTCTCGGGTATCAGACATGGAGAAGAAGGTGGAAAGTGGCAGGTCCTTCAGATCCTGTGTGCTCCTCAGCCTTCGACAGATAGAAGGCAGAGGGGAAGGAGAGAAGATTGGGGGGGGGTCTTTCCTGTTGTCATCTTTGCAATGTGGGGAGCTCAGGTCCCAGAAAGGCATCAGAAACATACTGTCACAGTACAGCATCTCCTCCTTAATCCTGCTTTAGAGACATATCTGCCAGTGTACTTGATGAGGTTCCATGTCAGGAGCACGGTGGGACTCCGGGGGTCACTACTGGCTCGACAAGAGGCATATTGGAGCCTAGAGGCATGGCCTGTCTCTTTCCGCAGGGGCCTGGATCATCACTGGAGGGTCCCACACGGGTGTGATGAAGCAGGTGGGTGAGGCGGTCCGAGACTTCAGCCTGAGCAGCAGTTGCAAAGAAGGAGAAGTCATCACCATTGGCGTAGCCACATGGGGCACCATCCACAACCGAGAGGGGCTGGTCCACCCCACGGTGAGTAACCAGTCCAGAGTGAGCCTGGGTCAGAGGAGGAAGGCTGGGAGCAGAGGGAGAGGAGACCAACTCTCTACAAAGACTGCAGGGAGCTTGTTGAGTGTCGGGGGAGGACCTGGTGCTGCAGGGCACAGGTCTGACTTAGGTAATGTAATAACTTGGACACAGTGAGCAGGGTGGGTGGCTAACATGGACAGCCTTAAGATCACAGGAGGGATCCACATGCTGGTTATTAACAGGTCGGGGTACATCTCAAGAGTCGATTGGATAAGAAATGGGCTACAAGGAAAGGGAGTGACCGACTAGAACCTCACAGTCAAGTAAGCATGGGGGTTAGATTGAGCCAGCTCTCTGACCACAAAGTCTGAGGTCTTATTTTTTTTAAATATTTATTTATTAATTATGTATACAATATTCTTTCTGCGTGTATGCCTGAAGGCCAGAAGAGGGCACCAGATCTCATTACAGATGGTTGTGAGCCACCATGTGGTTGCTGGGAATTGAACTCAGGACCTTTCGAAGAGCAGGCAATGTTCTTAACCACTGAGCCATCTCTCCAGCCCCAAAGTCTGAGCTTTTATCTTTGAGCCTCTATGCTCAGAGGCCTCCAGCCTGGAGGCCCACAGAGCCATGGTTTCTGGCAGTCAGCAGCAAGTTGGGCTACCCTTTAATGCAATACCCAGAGCTTGGCTCAGCAGCTGCTTAAGAATGGAGACTTGAGTTGGATAACTTGGTTTACTAAGGGGGGTTTCTAAGGACACTTTGAATAATCTGTACTAATGAGGACATGGACATTTAATTCATTGTCAAGGAAATCTGGGGATAACATAGTCTGTGGCTAGAGAAGGTTCTTGTCACTGCTGACAAGTGTGCCTGGCCCAGTGTGCAGTCTTGATCTTTCTTTTGTGTCAGAATCATGGAGTGTCTCCCTGGGCAGGATGGGTAAGACTGAGGCTAAGGGAGGCTTGGGGGAGTTCTGAGCTGAGAATCCTCTGGATGTTCCACTGTTCCATTGTCTGTGGACAGTAGACAAGGTGTCTGGTCCAGCAGATTAGTCTCCTGGGGTCTCGTAAAGCATGATCAGACACTGGTGGCAGAAAGCAACTCACTTATCCACCTACAGTTAGATGTCACTCTCCCACAGCACAGACACCACCACTCGGCCCCAGTGAAGATGAGGTTCTACTATTCTGGGGCTCTGATGAGGACCCTTCCTGCCCTTTTAACTTCTGGTGATTCTGGAAGTTCCTGGGGACCCCATCCAGATTCAGGTTAATTTTCTCCTGGTTGGATTCTTAACATCACAGCTGCAAAAGCCCTTTCTCCAAATAAGGGGCCACGAGCAGATTCTTGGTCTTAGGACGTGGTATCTTTGGGGGGACATTATCCAAATTATCCAAGCTATTAGACCTCCCATTTCCAGAATACGGGTATGACTTTTCACCAACCTGTGTGAGTCTCCCTTGGTCATCTGCAGGGAGGCTTCCCCGCTGAGTACATGCTGGATGAGGAAGGCCAAGGGAATCTGACCTGCCTAGACCCCAACCACTCCCACTTCATCCTGGTGGATGACGGGACCCATGGCCAGTATGGTGTGGAGATTCCCCTGAGGACAAAACTGGAGAAGTTCATATCAGAGCAAACAAAGGAAAGAGGAGGTACACATGAGCATGCTTCTGAGGGCATTTGGGGCAGAAAGAACTGATACTCTTCCTGTGCCAGTGCCATTGCTGGTCAAGACCTGCATTGTGCATGGAGGTGAGATCACATCACACCCGTATTGGTTTCCTGGGTCCCTGTCTGCTTCTTCATGGGGACCTGTCTTCTCTTGCTACCTTCCTTAATCAGTGGAAGGGTGTCAGTGTGGGCTTGTCTGTTTGCTGTCAGTTAATAGAACAGTCTACGTTGTCAACTAGAGACAGTTTCAGGCTGGGAAACGAGAAAATGGCATCCAGAAATCATAGCTTTACCTCAGTTGCTTGTGGGGAGGTGGAGTAACTCGTGTGTGAGATGAGGAGAGGGCCTAGGGAGCACGGAGAGGGCCTAGGGAGCACGGAGAGGGCCTAGGGAGCACGGAGAGGGCCTAGGGAGCACGGAGAGGGCCTAGGGAGCACGGAGAGGGTTCCAGCTCAGCGCCTGGGTTGTTTGGGATGACTCTGGGCAGCAGATTTCAAGCTTCTCAGTGTTTCCTGAGTCAGGGTCCCCAGTGGGGCCTGGACACCCTAAAATCACCTCCCCTGGGTCTGGGTGGCATAGAACTTGCATGCCCATTAAGTTCCCAAGTAGATATGGTGCCTGTGTAGGCGCCACACTGGGAGAGCACCGTTTTCACGAGGAGAACCCAGGGTGAGGTGTGCGAAGGCAGGGACCCTTGTTGGCACTGGGTGGACTTTGCTGCCAGGGGAAGGGCCTCCTAATATTACATCTGTTTCTCCTGTCCTCTGGGTGAGGTTGAGTAGAAGGGGAGAAGAGACATGAACTGTGCCCCTCCCCAGCCAATGCCAGATGGATCAGTGTCCTCAGAGAGGTTTGCTGGGCCAGCTTGGATGTCGAGGTATCATAAAAAGAACAGGAGAGCTGGGCAGTGGTGGTGCACGCCTTTAATCCTAGCACTTGGGAGGCAGAGGCAGGCATATCTTTGTGAGTTCGAGGCCAGCCTGGTCTACAGGAGCTAGTTCCAGGACAGGCTCCAAAACTACAGAGAAACCCTGTCTCGAAAACCAAAAAAAAAAAAAAACAAAGAAAAAGAAAAGGAGAGAGAGAGGCAGGGGGCTTGAGTGGTCCCCTGGGTAGAGAAGGTGGTGTTCTGTTTTTGCTCTTTCTGTACAGGAATTCAATTAGGATGGGGTAGGATATAGGTGGGAGGATGGGGTGCAAGGGTAGGGATGTGTAGTGAGTGCAAGGGCAGGCCAAGGATGGGGGTGGAGCAAATGGCCAGGTGGCCTTGATTTGCTCTTTTATGGAGCACGAGCACCTTGTCTGCAAGCTGTCCTCGTGCATCTTCAGCAGCTGCCCGTTATCTACCACTCGGCCCAGCTGGTGCTTCCCCGTGGGATTAGGGGAAGGAAGCAGCCTCAAACAGTAGGCCCGTGCTTCCCCCAGTATTCACATGGGCTCCATGTCTGCCTAGGTGTGGCCATCAAGATCCCAATTGTTTGTGTGGTGTTGGAGGGTGGCCCTGGCACGCTGCATGTGAGTACCAGCTTCTGTGCACCATGGGGCTCAGGCCTCGCTGGGGAGGAAGGGCTGGTGGATGCTTTTACTAAAATCTGGCGCCATCAATAGCAACACGCCCGGCGTGCTGCCCTGAGGATGTGGAGGGGAGGGAATTCACCACAGGACAGGGGTGTTTCCTGGTGGGAGAAGGGATGCCTTACAGGTAGACCCTCACGTGGGAGAGGTGACTTGGCGTTAGCCCAGTCGTAGTGGGGTTGCTGGCTCTTTCTTCCCAGAGCCTCTCCAGAAGGCGTTCACCCAGAGTCCCAGGCACTACTCTCAGAGTCCAGTCCAGCTCCTGGAGCTCAAATCTGGGGTTTTCCTCATGATCCTGTTATTCCCCTGGGCTTTGGTCATTCTGGATCCACACAGTATCCCTGTGAGTGGGTCTAGTCAATGACTGTGTCATGAACCCTTTTGTTACAGCGCTATTGGTTGTTGATTGACAAGCTTGAGTCAGGTGTGCCAGTGGCACATTCCTGGTGTGTCAGCAGCAGCTGTTTTGTCTCTCGAACGGCGTCGTGCACTAAACCAGGGAGTCCTAGCTTCACAGGCTCGCTCTAGCTGCAAGTGGCTTGCAGCCTTTGCTGCCGCTGAGCGATGCTGTATTTCAGAAGTGCCAGGGCTGGGTGAGGCTCTGGCCAGCTGACACTGGTTCTGCTTTTGCAGACCATCTACAATGCCATCACCAATGGCACACCCTGTGTGATAGTGGAGGGCTCCGGCCGAGTGGCTGACGTCATCGCCCAGGTGGCCGCTCTGCCTGTCTCTGAGATCACCATCTCCCTGATACAGCAGAAGCTCAGCATGTTCTTCCAGGAGATGTTTGAGACTTTCACCGAAAACAGGATCGTGGAATGGACCAAAAAGGTAAGGTATATAGGCATATGGTCACCAGGCTGACTCCCAGACAGACCAGGACTCCAGGAACCTGAAATGGGTCAGAGTAGGTACACGATTGAATTTGCAGATAGTGGGAAGCTCTGAGATGCAGGACAGGCAGGGCCTCCTGGTTGGGCACTGGGAGGTTGAAGCATATGACAGACAGCATGCCAAAGGAGAGCTGAGATTTGAACTCTATTTGCAGAATGCCAGGGCCGTGCTGGGACATCTCAGAGCTTGAGAGTTGTTGTTCTGGGACCCAGAGTGTGTTGGACTGGAGGGGTGTGGTGCTTGGGGAGGGCCAGGAAGCACTGTAGAGCACAGGAGAGGGGTCTTGACCAGGATGCTGACAGCAGAACTTAGCATCTGCAGCAGTGAGTGACAGATAGCACATGGTCCAGCCTTGTCTCCTTATAAGAACACGCATGGAGCGCCCTCAGCAGTGCCCGCCTCCCCAGTCCTGAAGCTGGGCTTTGGGGTGGTGCCCTGATGTGTTCTGCAGAATGTTCTGTGAATAGCTGCCCCTTTGGTCCCAGAGCTTAGATAAAACCCTCAGAGTTTCCCACAGTGTGTGAGCATCCTTGGGTGAGCGTGATCAGTGCTAGCTTTAGCTGATTGAATTTAGACCCCACCAGACCCAGGCCAAAGGAACACCCTGGAGCTAGCCATGCTGGACTGTGGCCATGGAGGGGATGAGCTGTGGCTGGACAGTGGAGCCAGCATCTCTCTGACTGGGTGGCTCAGGGAAGCAGGAAGACCTTATTGTATATCTGCCAAGTACTCAGAGTGGCCTTGTTTGGTGTGGATGCTCTGTGAGATTATTTGGCAGGGAAATAACATAAGTTTAGTGAGCCCCTTATCTCCTCCCCTCACCCCCTACCCTCTCCTGAAGGCCTTTGCTTACTTATCCAGGGTGCTTTAAGCTGCAGGGCAGGCCAGGAGCCTTTTTTTCAGCAACATTATAAATTATTCAGGCAATTCAGAGAACTGAATTTAATCTCTCTTTATCCAAGAGTATTTTTGTTACATTTAGTGTGTGTGTGTGTTAACTCACGCTCACATGCTGGTGCCACAATGCACACACCATGGAGGTCAGAGGACATTTTGTACCAGTCTGTTCTTTCTTCTACTGTTTAGGTCCTAGGAGATTGAAGTCAAGTCATCAGACTTGGTGGCAAGCACCCTTACTAGCTGAGCCTGCACAGACTAGGGGGTGTGGTTACTTGTTGGGGCCTCAATCCTTTAACGAGGCAGAATCCCTCAATCCTTAATCTCACTAGCAACCATTTGCTGCAGATCCAAGACATTGTCCGGAGGCGGCAGCTGCTGACAGTCTTCCGGGAAGGCAAGGATGGGCAGCAGGATGTGGATGTGGCCATTCTGCAGGCTTTACTGAAAGGTGAGGCTATGAACAGGGGAAAAAGGACAGAAAGACCAGGACATGTGTGCACATGATGAATGACAGCATCCAGTCAGATGCGCTGGGGCCATGCCACCGTACACCCCTATCATCCAAGAAACAGCAAATTTCCAGTAGGGTGAACTCAAAGGAACCCATGCCAATCCCGTTACAGTCAAGCTTTCTGAAGACAGTGTATCTTGATAAGGAGAGGCGTCTTATCCCATACAAGGGAGTCTCAGTAAGATAATGTACAGATTTCTCATTAGAGACTAGGAGGTGGAAGGCAGAGGGCTGTAAAGTGGGGGGAGAAATGAAGGTATTCTCAGATAAATTAAAGCACAGGGAATTTGTAATCACCAGACCTGAGTTACGAGAAATGCTCAAGGGAGCCAACAGGGTGAATTGAAAGAACACTATATAGTGACTCAATGCCTTATGAAGGAATCAAAATCTCAAACAGGCAAATGTCTGGGCAGTTACGAAAGCCTGTGTCATTGTAACAGGCTTATAACAGCAGTGTTAGCTTTCTTTGTTACTTAAGAGGTTAAGACAGTAACAATTACTAGTCTAAAAGCTACTATTCTAAGCCAGGTTTCCCAGCTCATGTCTATAATCCCAGTACTTCCGAGTCTGAAGCAGGAGATTCACTGCAAAGTTCAAGGCCAGACTGGTCTGTATAAAACATTCAGGATTAACAGGGGAGCCTGCAAGATAGTGTGCAAAATGTCACCACAGCAAACACCACTTGCAAGAGGGACTCCAAGTAGAGAAAGGAATGGAGCCGCGGGTGCCAGGCAGGACCCGGGTTCTGATCTTCACACACACACACACACACACACACTGTGTTGGCTTTTGGAATTCTGCTTTGCATGTTAGTGTAAATTAATGCTTTTTAGAGCCCTACATCTTGTTTTACTATGGCTTTTTGCCTCATGCTGGGTCTCACCTGTCACAGAGGGACAGGGCATGGCTGGGAGATGACTCAGGGTAGGGAATGGGATAAACTAAAGTGATGGTCAAAACTCTGGTTCTCTGAGTCTAACAATGAGTGAAATGTGCTTTATAAAGCAGATGTCTCAGGGAGGGTGTCACCAATAAGCTCTGTTATCACTTTAAATCATTAAGGGAACTAGAGTCCCCAACCAACTCCCGAGCCCCACGCCAAGCCTCACATAGAGGCACCTGACACACACTGCCACCCACAGCCTCTCGAAGCCAAGACCAGTCTGGCCACGAGAACTGGGACCACCAATTGAAGCTGGCAGTGGCATGGAACCGTGTGGACATTGCTAGAAGTGAGATTTTCACGGATGAATGGCAGTGGAAGGTGAGGCGCCTGCGTCAGTGGGTTTGGGTTCTTAGCCCCCCTTTGGGGAATAGGTGACCAGGGTGGATTCCATCCTTCAGAAAAGATATCAAGCCACTCCTTCTAGGGTTCTAAGCTCAGAGTTCTAGGGGGTGCTGACCTAATGCACCGGCTACTGAACATTGCTCCCTCTTAGCCCGCAGATCTGCACCCCATGATGACAGCTGCCCTCATCTCCAACAAACCTGAGTTTGTGAGGCTCTTTCTGGAGAATGGGGTGCGCCTGAAGGAGTTTGTCACTTGGGACACTCTGCTCTGCTTGTATGAGAACCTGGAGCCATCGTGCCTCTTTCACAGCAAGCTGCAGAAGGTGCTGGCTGAAGAACATGAACGCGTGGCCTATGCATCCGCTGCACCCCGGCTGCACATGCACCACGTGGCCCAGGTGCTGCGTGAACTCCTGGGGGACTCCACACAGCTGCTGTACCCCCGACCCCGTTACAGCGACCGGCCGCGGCTCTCGCTGCCCATGGCACACATCAAGCTCAATGTGAGTCCTGGTAATGTGGGTGCCAGCGATGGGGTTGCTGGTGTTGGGAGGCAGTGTCCATGCTGGTTCCTTGGTGGGTGACTGCTGTGTTCTCAGCTGTGTTATGAGCTCTTACATTCATTAGGAAAGGAATTGCTAAATATGTGTATGTGTGCCTGCACCTGCCTATAATTTCAGCTCTCAGGAAGCTGAGGTAGATGATAAAGAGTACAAGGCCAGCCTGGACTGCATAGTGAGGCAGTCACATAGAAAGAAAGAGGAAGAGAAAAGAGAGAGAAAAAACCAAAACCAATTGACCAAACAAACAACCCCAAAGCAATGGGCTCTGCAGGCCGTCCTGGAAGGCATGGGCTGTGTGAAACCCTGCAGATCTGGGACTTAGACAATAGCAACTCATTTTCTCACAGTCCTGGGGACACTGTCTGAGCACAGTGACAGGGCTGGTTCCTGTCTTGCAAGTGTCAGGGGGTCTCTTGCTGAGTCTGCATGAGAAGAAGGGTGGGAAAAGAGAAGGGCCCTCCTCTGCCAATAGCCTCATTTTGACTTATTTACCTCCATACGTGTCTATAGTAGTTACTTTTCTCCTCACTGAGACCAAATATCTGGCAGAAAGTATCTTTTGGGAGGAAGGTTTTATTTGGACTCAGTTCTAGGGTACATCTTTTTTTCTTTAATGTGGATGGTGGAGATCCAAACTTAGGCCATCACAAGCTCCTTTCTGCTGAGCCATCTCCTCAGCCCCCAGTGAATCATTTAATTAAATTCCCAAGAGTGAAATATGCCATCTCTCCATGACTGCCCAAGGCAGGACACACACTGCCCACTACCTTGGGGTTCTGCTGCTAGGGGCCCCTGTGGGACGTGGACTGTTCTCCACCTACAGGTACAGGGAGTGAGTCTCCGGTCCCTCTATAAGCGATCAACAGACCATGTTACCTTCACCATCGACCCAGTCCGCGACCTTCTCATCTGGGCCATCATCCAGAACCGCCAGGAGCTGGCAGGCATCATCTGGGCTCAGGTACCAGGACTGGTTTAGTGACAGTCATGACAATGTCTAGATTGGTGATCTGAGTCAGGGGCTCACCTCCTACAGCAAGCCACAGTTCATAGGAGACAGTAAGATCTCTAACCTAGGGAGGCTTGGAGTACTCAGTGGGGAACAAAAACTTCTGTGGAAAAACAATTCTCAAAAGAAAGTAAAAAGGGCTGGAGAGGTGGCTCAGAGGGTAAGAGCACTGGCTGCTCTTCCAGAGGTCCTGAGTTCAATTCCCAGCAACCACATGGTGGCTCACAACCATCTATAGTGAGGTCTAGTGCCCTCTTCTGGCCTTCAGACATACGTGTAGGCAGAATGCTGTATACATAATAAATAATAGACCTTAAAAACAAAAAAATCTTACATTTAATAAAAGTAAGAAAGAAAAGGAAGAGAAGATAAAGGCTTTCTAAGCAAGCTGTTGTGGTTATTTCAGGGCGGAGGATGTGGGCAGTGTTGCTCTCTATGTCCTGCCCAGATCTTGCCAGCTCTGTGCATTATACCTGTTAGGGAGACAAGGACACGGTACCACGGTTCAGTACAAGAGGCTGCCATCAGAGGGGTTATATGTTAATGTGGGGTGGCTCTATTTGTTTATATGAATGCCCCCCCCAACTTCAGGTCCTAAACATCTCTGTTTACTATAATAAGTTTCTAGATACAGGGTGGGTAAACCTAGTGATTTCCCAGGTCTTCACAGTGCCCCTGTGTCCCAGAGCCAGGACTGTATTGCTGCAGCCCTGGCCTGCAGCAAGATCCTGAAGGAGCTGTCCAAGGAGGAGGAAGATACAGACAGTTCGGAGGAGATGCTGGCACTGGCGGATGAGTTTGAGCACAGAGCTATAGGTGAGCTCCCTGGGGCCACCTACACCGTCACCAGGGTCTCCATGTCTGTATGTCAGCTCCAATGCTGTTACCTAAAGTCCTTGTCCATGACCTGGATGTTTCCGGACAGTACCTATGAATTAGTCTTATGCTATGTTCTGCCTTTGCTGAGGGTCCCTTTGCTGGCTCTCTCATTGTCCCAGGCTCTATTTCTTCTCCCTCTGCTCAGGCGTCTTCACTGAGTGCTACCGGAAGGATGAGGAGAGGGCGCAGAAGCTTCTTGTCCGGGTGTCGGAGGCCTGGGGGAAGGCCACCTGCCTGCAGCTGGCCCTAGAGGCCAAGGACATGAAATTCGTGTCTCATGGAGGCATCCAGGTGACTCCCTGAGGGCCCTCTGATGACATGGCTGCTCCCAGCAGTGTGACTCTTTGATGGCTGGGATAATGCCTGGTACCTAGGCATATGCTGACGGGCAGGCATTGCCTCCTGGTTCGGGGATGGGGAAACTGGTACACAGCAAAGTCAGTGGCTGGTGGACATGGAGGCAGCTGCTCAAATGTCAGGTGGCCCCCAGTGTACTTTTCAGGAACCTGTGCCATCTGGGGGGGGTCTTAGGAAGGGCAACGGGATAATGTAGCCATCGTGGAACATTAGACTGGAACATACTCCTTTATTATTTGGATATCCTTGGAGCACAGCCTCATGATATTGTGTTCATGGGAATCCATGTGTCCTGGGATGTGCAGAGCCCGGGGATACCCAGGGAGGGATCAAACCTGCCCCATGGTGCCAAAAAGGGTCTGCTTATGACAGCTTGGGACTGCTTGGCCTCGGGACCTTGCAGAGATTGGGGGTCCTGAAGCTGGAGGAGGGATGGCAGGCAGGAGGGGAGTTAGAGCCCTGTGTGATAAGCCCTGCTTATCCATCTCTTATCATCTACCATGACCTGACTCCAACTCCAACCACCCAAAACCCTGATTGCTCTGCTGGCTGACCACGGGGTGACTGTCAAGCTGGCTACTTGTGGTTAGGGGTTCGGAGCACAGTGATTAGGAGGACGTGACTAGCACTCATCCTCGGGTGGGGGTCAGACTGTTGGGTGTGGCCCCTGCCCTGAGACCACGCTGTCCGCAGGCTTTCCTGACCAAGGTATGGTGGGGCCAGCTCTGTGTGGACAACAGCCTGTGGCAGATCATCCTGTGCATGCTGGCCTTCCCTCTGCTCTTCACCGGCCTCATCTCCTTCAGGTAAGGTGCAGGAAGTAGAGGGGGCACCACTTGTCCTCAGTGCCGCCTTGGGTCAAACTCTTCCATGGCCCGAGTGTTCTGCTGGATGTTGGCGGTGCTGATGAGCCTGTCTCTTGGCCTCAGCTCCATGGCAATAGGGAGCACGGGGTGGGTAGGGTACCTTTGATGCTGCGGCCAGACTGGGTGGAGGATTGAAGACCGAGTCTGGCTGTGATTCACTTGTGGTCACCTCAGAGCACAAGGACTCTTGTGAAGATGTTATTTCTATTTTGCTAGATCGCATCTCTGGGTTCCCTGGGAGTTCAGGGACTGATACCAAGCTCCAGGCCGGGTGGCCAGTGGGAAGCCCTCTCATAGCCATAGGCCACATGCTCTATCACCTTCTCACGCCCTGACGGTTGAGGGTTTGTCTTAGGGGAAACGCAGGGGCAGCCCAGGTACTAAAGCAGTTTCAGTCTGCCCTGCTTTCTGAACTCCCACCCTGTACAGACCCAGGAGGACCAGAAGTCAATCTCACATCCTTCCAGGGGTCGTGGACATCGTCATGTGACCTTTATAGTGTTTCCCCCACTCTCCCTCATCCCTGAGGGGAACAGAGCTGCACCTGTGTTTCCAGTGGCTGTGGCAGGAGGCTACACATCAGAGTGTGTCCACATGGGGACTCAGTTACACTGTTAGAATAGCTTTTATGACAGTAATGGTAGCTGCCCCCCTTGTGGGGGCACCTGAGGCCTGAGAAATCCATCTAAGAACTCACGCTAAGAGCACGGCACAGGGAACCTAACCCAGGTTGGGCTTATAGCCAGGCCTCAGCCCTGGATAGGAGCTGCGATGTTCAGTCCAGCAGGATGCAGACTCCTGGTCTTTTGGGTCTGTGCAGGGTTTGGGGTCTTTAGTGCCAAGGCTGTGCTGGCCTGTTTAGAACTGCTACGTGACCTTTGGTACCAGGTTCCTTTCCTAGTATATTTGCCCCTTGAGCCATGTGTCTCTCAGGGTGAGTGGGGATCCTGAGGACTGTAGGGTGTTGGGTTTTCAGCCTGTCACAGTCCCCTGAGGTGTCTATTGCAGGGAGAAGAGGCTACAGCCCCTGTGCCGCCCAGCCCGTGTCCGTGCCTTCTTCAACGCGCCTGTGGTCATCTTCCACCTGAATATCCTCTCCTACTTCGCCTTTCTCTGCCTGTTTGCCTACGTGCTCATGGTGGACTTCCAGCCCTCGCCTTCCTGGTGCGAGTACCTCATCTACCTGTGGCTTTTCTCCCTGGTGTGCGAGGAGACACGGCAGGTGCTCACTGCCCCCACACCAAGTGTCTGTCACTACCGAGCTTCATCCAGGTCCCTGGGAGCTAGGTGGGACCCCAGAAGGCAGGCACCCACTCCTCCACCTGGGAGCCTTGCCTCCAGAGGCTAGGTGGGCTAGGCGGCGGACAGTTTCCAGTGCCCTAGAACTTGAACTGGTTCTGTGTGGCCCAAGGTCCTAATCACGTTCTGTGACTGCCTTAAGTAGGTGTGTCTCCCTACATTGCCAAGTGTGGGGCCCTGTGTGGTCATTTGCAAAGGACACAGACTGATGGAAAACCATGAGTGTGACTATGGCTCATTCCAGAAAAGGGCTTAGAGTAAAGCCTGCCCGATATGAGGTGCCATCCATCCAAGGACTGTTGGTCCAGAGCACCCAGAGGTTCCCTCCCTGAGACAGGGGCAGAGCATGATTCTCCCTGCAAGGGTGTGTAATGACATTCAGGGTTCTGGTCCTTCGAGCCAGCCTCTGTAGCCAGACCCTCCATGAGGGTCAGAACTTCTGTGTCCCTTGAACTCACCTCAGCTGGCAGCCTAGCGTAGAGAGCACATGTGTCTCCTAGAATCTGTCTCGCAGGTCCAGGGAAAGGATATGCCTGACCATCTTTGGCAGGCCTGTTACCAGAAAAGGGTGAGAATTCCTGCCAAGCAGACCACGTGAGGATCCTGGGGTCTCCCCCAGGCCCCTCCTTCCTGGGTTGTCTCAGGAAGCGGGTGTCATTCTGGATAGAGCAAAGATCCTTGTAGGAGGAGCTGGTAGGGAGAAGGGAGCTTCTCCAGTTCACATATAAGTACACACTTGCACTCACATATGTACATGTGTGTACACACACACACAGGTTTAATAGAACCTCTGGTTTATGAGAGTCTAGCAGGGAAGTGTGGCCTGCACTTACTTACCTCTGCTCTTGCTGTTCCTGGACTTGTTGAGTGCAGAGGTCCCCCCTGTGTCCTGCTGGCCCCCACCACAGCCAAGCTCTGCCCACAAAGAGCTGTAAGTGTGATGGGGATGGAGATGCTGGCCTCCCTAACTGTGGTCTCCTCAGTAGCTCTTCTATGATCCCGATGGGTGTGGGCTGAAGAAGATGGCGTCCCTGTACTTCAGCGACTTCTGGAACAAGCTGGATGTTGGTGCCATTCTGCTCTTCATAGTAGGACTGACCTGCCGGTGAGTGGCCAGGGTACCCCTGCTTTCTTCCTGAGGGGCACCTGGACCCAACCAGCTTAAGACAGTGGGAACTGGCCTTGCCCCTGACAAGGTAATCTCTGAACCCTGGCTCTTGCCTGTCTGTGGGCACAGTGACGGCTGAGACCGTTCCTGCCCTTGATGCTGATAGAGAAGTGCTGTTGGGGGCCTGGCTGTTCTTTGTCCATCTTGGGTTGCTGTCACGTGTGAGGCCTCCGGTCATTATTGTTTGTCTCAGCTTCCTGGACATACAGTGTCCTCTTTGCCCTCCCTGCTGGGTTACATCTCGCGACAGCTTGTGTATCTGAGAGGTGCTGGCCCTCTTTCTTCTTGAGGTGGGATGGATATGGCCGAGGCTCCTGGAATTCTTCCTGGGATGCCCTTGCACCGAGTTTCTGGTTTCTACTAAAGCCAACTCAGTTCTCCACAGATATTTTACTCTTGATGTCTCCATCACCTTTGATATATCTGGCCTGGCTCCTCCAGAGCCCTGTACCTCCAAGGACCACCCCAGGCCAGGGAGAGGCTTTAGAAACCTCTGCCTTCCAGCGAACAGAGCCTGAGGTGGTACCTTGCCCACTGCCAGGCTCATCCCAGTGACACTGTACCCCGGGCGCATCATCCTGTCTTTGGACTTCATTATGTTCTGCCTCCGCCTCATGCACATCTTTACCATCAGCAAGACGCTGGGGCCTAAGATCATCATCGTGAAGCGCATGGTGAGGACACAAGGGGCTTGCCTAGGCGGGGCTGGAGCCCACGGCTGCTGTGAGGGAAGCTGAGGGCTGTGCCCATCATGAAAGAGGCAGGACGGTACTAGAGCTCACCATTTGTTTCACGTCTTGCCTCTGCCTCATCCTTAGAATCTCTGAATGTCCCTCATCCTATTGTCTGGATATTACCTCCTTCAGGCTGCCTTGCCCATCTCTTATTTCACAGCCCCAGCGTGGGCCCCGTTGCTGCTCAGATGCAAGCCTGAGTCATTATTTGAGTCATTATTGTACAACCCCATTCCACATCTTGGGGTGTTCCCCGAAGATGTCAGTGAATGCTCTGTGAGATTGCAGGGAGGCCCTAGGTTGCTCCCTGGCATCCTGCATTCATGTCGGGGCGACAGCGGAGAGAGGAGATCCAGGATGGGAAGTACAGCCATTGCTTTACTCTCTACAGATGAAGGACGTCTTCTTCTTCCTCTTTCTCCTGGCGGTGTGGGTGGTGTCCTTCGGAGTGGCCAAGCAGGCTATCCTCATCCACAACGAGAGCCGGGTGGATTGGATCTTCCGTGGGGTCGTCTACCACTCTTACCTCACCATATTTGGGCAGATCCCAACCTACATCGATGGTAGGAGCCAGGTTGTGGGCATCTAAGGGGTAAGGGGGATACAGAAAGATGGAGTGGGGGAGCTCTCTAGGACCCTCTAAGAGTCCAAGGTTACAAGAGATAGGGTTTATTTTCAGCCAGGCTGTGTGGCTTTCTAGGGACCAGGAAAGCCCAGGGCTCCACTGGATGCTGATAGCCTTCAGCAGAGAGTGGAGGGCACCAGGATTTCCCAGTCAATGAGGAGCATGACAGCAGGAACTTAAGCTATGCAGAGATGTATGGAGCACGGTTGACAGTCCACAGCATTAAAAGTCACCCCATTCCCCTCTTTTACCCCGCTGTAGTCAGAAACGACTGCTTACTCATAGAAAGACAGCTTCTCAGTGTGAGTGGGTGTGTATCTGAGCCTGTGTGTGAGCTTGCGTGTGCTCACACAACTTATGTGAGTGTGTGTATGTGTGTGAGTTCATGTGTGTATATGTGAGTGTGCGTACATGTGTGTGGGTGTGTATGTATGTGTCGTGGCCAGAGGACAACCTCCGGTGTCATTTCTTAGGAGCCACCCACCCTGTTTTTGTTCTTAGTTTTTCTTTTATTTTTATTTTATGTGTATGAATTTGCATTCATGTATGTCTGTGCACCATATGTGTGCACTGCCCAAGGAGGTCGAAGAGGGTGTCAGACCC
Organism: Chionomys nivalis; assembly: GCF_950005125.1. Taxonomy (NCBI): domain Eukaryota; kingdom Metazoa; phylum Chordata; class Mammalia; order Rodentia; family Cricetidae; genus Chionomys; species Chionomys nivalis. The sequence goes on along the minus strand of NC_080104.1, from coordinate 55,699,205 downwards.
CCTAGGACTTGAGTTACAGACAGCTGTGAGCCTTCATGTGGGCGCTGGGAACTAGATCCAGGTCCTTAGGAAGAATAGCTGGTGCTCTTAAGTGCTAAGCCGTCTTTCCAATCATACTGCAAAGCAAGCCTTTTACTGATGGTGCTATCCTCCAGTCCCATGTGTTTCTTAAAGCCAGCGTCTTTCAGGTAGATTTCCTGCGTCATAAGCTACCCACAGAAGGTCTACACAGGCATGGCGTATCACGGAAGCTAGCTTCAGCCCTCATCCCTTTAACGGCCACTGTCCTCCTCTTTCCGTCCTACAGAGCCACCCATCTGCTGCCATCCACACACATTTGCCCTCCCGGACTTGTCACACACTTTAGACCTAAAGCAGTCAACCGGGTCTGGCTTTGTCACCCAGTGTCACATTTCCAGGGATCACTGTGTGTGTGTGTGGGGGGCTGCAACAGGGCTTTATTTTATTGCTAAATTGTATTCCTCTGCATGGACAAGGCACATTTTAGTGATTCTTAAGCTGTGACCTCTTGCAGTCTTCCTGGGTTTCGGCGACTCGGACTGCTGTTCCTCTGAACTTTTGTCTGTGCTTTGGTGCGGGTGTGTTTAACTCTGGGACATGCCAAGCTGCTTCCGCAGAGGCTATGCGTTCCAGTTTCTCCAAGCTCACCTCACACTCGTTACTGTCCAGTGGGGGTCAGTGGTGTGTCCTTGTGGCTCTGATGGGCACTTCTGTTGTAGCTTCTGCTGGACATATTTTCATGTACTTACTGTACCGTTTGTATATCTTCTTGGGAGAAATGTTCATTTCTATCTTTTGCCCATTTCCCCCTTCCATTATAATTTTTATTGTTGAGCTTTTAAGATCTTCGTCAAAGGGCCAGTTTGCAATATTTTCTCTTATCACAGAGATTATCTTTTTATTTTATTTATGGAAAGACATTTTCTTTGAAGCATAGAATTTTAATGAGGTGCAGCTTGATTTTTAAACCCGTTTATGCCTCTGTGTCACAGTGGAGGAAACATTGCTGAACTCATGGCTCAAAAGGTTTATTTATGTGTGTGCTTTTTTTTTATGAGGGTTTATGGCTTTCGATCTTTTCGAGGGTTTATGGCTGATCTTCTTTCGGCCTCTGACTCATTTGCAGAAATTAGCCTTCAGCCTCGCCCCATCAGCGCTACTGTCTTCTTTCCCTAGACAGCCACAAATCTGCTTCATCTATACACATTTGTGTATGAGATAAGGGCCATTCTTGTTTTTAAATTACTATTATTTTATATATGTTGGTATTTTGTCTGCATGCCTGTCTGTGTACTACGTGTCTGCTTGGTGTCTAGAAAGGCCAGAAGACAAGCCGGGCGATGGTGGCGCACGCCTTTAATCCCAGCACTCGGGAGGCAGAGGCAGGTGGATCTCTGTGAGTTTGAGGCCAGCCTGGTCTACAAGAGCTAGTTCCAGGACAGGCTCCAAAGCCACAGAGAAACCCTGTCTTGAAAAACAAAACAAAACAAAAAAAAAACAAAAAAAAAGGAAAGGCTAGAAGATGGCATCAGGTTCCCTGGAACTGGAGTTAGAGACGGTTGTGAGCCACCACATGGGTGCTGGTAATAGAATACAGATCCTCCGGAAGAGCAATCGGTGCTCTTAACCTCGGAGCCATCTCTTCAGACCCACTGTGCTCGGCTAGGGCCATTCTTTCTCAGGTGGCTGTCTGTTGTCCCAGCAGCATCAGTTGACAAGTGTTTTTCCCTTAGCTGTCCTGGCTCCCTGTGACCGTCACCTTATCCTTACTTAAAGCATTCACCTTAGGTCTCCCATCGTTTTTTGCTGTTGTGTGCATCTGGCCTTGCCCAGCCCCTCCCTGCCATGGCTACTGTAACTTGTAGTAAATTTGATATCGGGCAAGGTGGGTCCTCCAGCCTTGCTCTTCTTTTCCAAATTGCTTTGGACTCCTTGGGTCTACACGAATTTTGGGGTTTTGGGCTAGAAACAGGTTGTCTCTCTGTTTGAACCACTGGCTTACGTTAGCCATCCTTCAGTTTCTAGTGGCCAGGTCTGGAGCTGTTAAGCTCATTCTGGGGTGTGTCCTCCTTTTTGTGTTATTGTTATTTTTTTCTTTTAGTCCTATTATTTTCTTGATTTATTTTATTTTAAACTATGTGTATGTATATGTCTCTGAGGGTATGTTCGCATGATAGTGGTGCCCACAGAGGCCAGAAGTGTCTGATCCCCTGGAAGTGGGTTCTGGGGACTGAACTTGGGTCCTTGGAAGAGCAGTTCTGCACTCTTACCTGCTGAGCCGCCTCTCTAGCCCCACTTAAATATTTTAAGATCCTTTTCTGCAAATTGAATTTCTCAGAATCAAGACCCATCCCCTGATGTCTGTAGCCGTGAGAAGAGCCTTGGGGGAAGGCTGGCTGGATTCTGGAGTGCAGGCTGCCAACCTGGGCAACAGTTCTGGCTCCAGACTCCCCTAGCAGCCCACTTCCTGCTTGAGGATACCCAAATACAGACAGACCTCTTGTCAGGCTTTGGACCCTAGCTGGATACCCAGTCCCTAACTCTTGGGATGTCTGAGCCTATGGGGACTCTCAGTGCCCCAACGGCCAGGGTCCCTGGCAGCCAGTTCCTGGAGACTGACTTCCTGTTTTCTGGTTGCCCCACCCACTCCCCACAGGTGTGAACTTCAGCATGGACCAGTGCAGCCCCAACGGCACAGACCCCTACAAGCCCAAGTGTCCCGAGAGTGACTGGACAGGGCAGACACCCGCTTTCCCCGAGTGGCTGACGGTCACCCTGCTCTGCCTCTATCTGCTCTTTGCCAACATCCTGCTGCTCAACCTGCTCATCGCCATGTTCAAGTGAGTGTAGGCGTCTGTGCAGGGAAAGGCTGTCCTGGGCTGGTGTGTGCACAGGCAGGCGAGTGTGTGTGGACCCCTGTCCGCTGACTTTGGGGTCATAAAACCCACTCCTATTCCAATTGGAAACAGGTCAGCCATGGAAGGCCCAGCTTGCCCACCATGAAACCCTTGAGCCCTGGGTCCTCCTGTCTCTACAGACAGGTTCCTGGTGGCCGTGACCCTTGGCGTCTCTCCAGTGTGGTGTGAACCATGTACTCTTTTTTTCACCAGCTGACTTCAGGGGACGCCCCTTCTGTTTAGAGTATTCTAAACACTGAGAGCTGCATGTGCTAGCTAGATCTGAGGCAGGGCAGGGGATGTGGGTAGTGGGTGGGGTGGAAAACACTGAGAGCTACATGTGCTAGCTAGATCTGAGGTCAGGGCAGGGGATGTGGGTAGGGGGTGGGGTGGACTCTGTCTCTCAGGCCGCAAAAGCTATATGATAAAGTGGCACGGGTCATTTCCCCTGCTCCTGGGCTTCTCTGTCATTCTTGGGTACCTGAGACAGCATTCTCTACCGCTTCAAATCTAGACACTCAGACTAGCTCTTCAATGCTGTCCCCTCACAGACACCGCCTTTGTTTATTCATGAGTACAAATCCAAAATCCCTGTGATTTCCTGTCTTGCCTTTTCTCAGAAGCTGGCTGCCACTTGGCCTTTAGCTTATTTCCTGATCACCTGTTTCTGCTGTACTTGGCCCTGGAATGTTGTGTCCCACAAATATTCTGATCCATATACCCCTGCCTCCTGGGGCCTGGAGAGATGGCTCAGAGGTTAAGAGCACTGACTGCTCTTCCAGAGGTCCTGAGCTCAGTGCCCAGCAACTGTGGTGGCTCACAACACCCCTGCTTCCCAACAGCTATACATTCCAGGAAGTGCAGGAACACACAGACCAGATCTGGAAGTTCCAGCGCCATGACCTTATTGAGGAGTACCATGGCCGGCCCCCGGCCCCTCCCCCCTTCATTCTCCTCAGCCACCTGCAGCTCCTGATCAAGAGAATTGTCCTGAAGATCCCTGCCAAGAGGCACAAGCAGCTCAGTGAGTCCCCCTGTCCTCCTGACACTGTGCAGTCCCACCATCCTGGGTGCAAGTGTGGGGTTCCTTCCAGAGTCCTGGACCATCAGTAGATACACTGATGTCTCATGCTGCTGGGTTTTTCCTGCACCTGGCATGGGCTAGTGGCTCCCTGGATCTGGATATGGGATGATGGACCCTTTCCAGGAAGCCCTGGTTGGGTCCTCAAGTCCTTGCTCACCCTATCCTGCCTAAAGAGAACAAACTGGAGAAGAATGAGGAGGCGGCTCTCCTGTCCTGGGAGCTCTACCTGAAGGAGAACTATCTGCAGAACCAGCAGTACCAGCACAAACAGCGACCAGAACAGAAGATCCATGACATCAGTGAGAAGTACGGAAGTGGGGAACCCCGGGGAATGTGTTAAAGTCATGTCCCACCTGCTCCAAAGCCACGCTAAGTGCAGTCCCATGGGGGAGGACTCATGCTCAACTTGTGGGAGAGAAAACCGGATGTCACTGTGTCCAGACAGGCAAACAGGGTGCCCGGTTGTGATGATGATGGCAGATGATGAAGGTGGTGGTGTCAATAACGGTATTGATGGGTCGTGGTGATAATGGTGATGAGGTTGATGTGAGGTGATGGCAACATGACAATGATGTTAGGGTTGGAGGTGATGTCAGTGATAGCGGTGATGTTGGTGATGGTGATGATAATGGCTGAGATGATGGTGACTCTAGTGATGATGCTGGAAATGAGAGTGCTGGAGAGAATGGTGTTGGGAGTGATGGTGCTGCTCCCGATGGTGCTGGTAGTTATGGTGACGATGATGGCAACATCAACAAACCTCAGTGAAGCCCTTTGTACCTAGTATGATGGGTGAGCTAGACAAAGATGTCCCATTTGCTTGAGTTTGGGTCCTCGCGATGCCCTCTCCTTAGAGCAGCTGTCTACTCAGTGTCCTTCCTGCTCCCACACCCCCGTCTGAAGGCTGGCTGGTTGGCAGCCTTACTGGTGTGTTGGCTGATGGTTTTGTGAGTGCACTCTGTGGTGAGCCTGTCTCAAGTTCATTTGTGGTTTATTGGTGGATTTGGAGATAAGCTTGTTGGTTTGGTAACTGTATCTACTGATTGCTTGCTAATGTACTGTTATCTTTTGGTAACTGTGATAAAATGCCTTGACTTATAGAAGAGTTTATTTTGGCTTCCGGGTCCAGAGGGTTAGAGTCCATAATAGGGGCAACAGCATGGCAGCCTGGTGACAGGCATTTAGTAGGAGCAGGAAGCTGAGAGCTCACATCCTGGACTGGAAACCCAAAACTGAGAGAGCAAATCTTAGAACCCACCAGCGACACACTTCCTCCAGCGAGAATAACCCAAACCTTCCCCAACAGGGCCGTCAACTGGGTACCAAGTGTTGAGATGCCCAAGACTTAGATGGGAGGGCGTTTCTCATTCAAACCTCCACACTGGGCTGGGGTAGTATCCAGCTGTCCCTCCATGAGCTGCCTGAGAGCAGGAACAGAATCTTACAGGGTCCCCACAGTAACTGACCCCCAGAAAAACCCCAGAGCCATACAAACTCACTGAATGCTGTGTGGTCCTTGAGCTATGGGTGTTGGCTTGGCTAGCCTGCGGGCGTCTGGGCTATGTTGGCCTGGCTAGCCTGCGGGCGTCTGGGCTGTGTTGGCCTGGCTAGCCTGCGGGCGTCTGGGCTGTGTTGGCCTGGCTAGCCTGTGGCCGTCTGGGCTGTGTTGGCCTGGCTAGCCTGCGGCCGTCTGGGCTTTGTTGGCCTGTCTGGGCTGTGTTGGCCTGGCTAGCCTGCGGCCATCTGGGCTGTGTTCTTTGGTGACATCACACTCTCATTGTCTGTTTAAGGGCAGGTGCCAGGGTCCATGCAGCCCCTTAGCACCTGCTATTACCTGCTCACCAAGAATGGTTGTATAGTACCATTTCATTTTGAATAATGACTGTGCCCAATACCCAGATATTGGGGTGTATGGTGCTCATGTCTGGATGCTCCATTACCAGGCTGGTCTTGAAGCGGGATCAGTAGGGTCAGCATGAGGGTTCTGACGGCACAGCGTCAAGGGCTTGCTGTGGACTGAACATGTGATCTGCTTCCCTACCCTAGCCTTTCTTACAAAGAGGTGTTGGTTATTCTATCTTTGCACTGAGGAGCCAAAGACGCAGAAAAGGGACGGAAGTAGACTAGTCCAGTGTTCACTGCTGGAGAGCAGTATAGCCTGGACTTAGGGGCTTGTCCTGGTGATTTCACTGCCTGCTCTTCCAAAGGTCCTGAGTGCATTTCCCAGCAACCACATGGTGGCTCACAACCATCTGTAATGAGATCTGGTGCCCTCTTGAGGAAGAGACCTGGTCAGTCATCCTCATCAACTTAGACCATGAAACCCGATATGGACAAGTTCAACAGAACCGCCATATATGGGCTGCCCGTGCATGCCTCAGCATTGCCAGGGCATACATTTCATTTTTGTTGCTGGTGACTTTCCAGTCTTCTGCTTCAGGGAACTAGGCTAGCTCTGAAGAAGTCAGTCACACAAGCCAAGCCAACTCAGCCCTTACCCCAGATTTCCTTCCTTGTAGGAGGCTCAGAATGGATCCGAAGTCCAGTTTCCAGCCTGGAGGAACTAGGCTTCTCCACTTATTTCCTGAGGTTGAAAAGGATTATTAAAATAGCAAATTTCCAAGATGGTTCTGACAGACATTCTAGGGAAATACTATCTAGCATGCTAAGATGTAACATTTCAGAATCTCTGGCCTGTTATCTAGAAGCCTTTAACAAAACTCTGCACTATGTCAGGGAGTGCTGTGAAACATGACAGGGAGATGAGTAACCCCTCAAACCCGGTGAGGACTCGGCCTCACACAGCGAAGATCTGAGGCCCAGGGGGTGCTCTGGTGTGTGGTGTGGGCCCAGCTCCTCACCCACAGAGTATGGCTGGAGTTTGGGGAGTTTTTGCCAATCTAGATGGTTCCCATGGGTCACTGGGACTGAACGGTGGGGTTCCAAACATGCTATAAGTATCACCATGACCTGTTCTCAAGGTTGTCTGTAAAAAAAGGCAGGGGCGCCGGCGTGTCTTCTGGAGACTGAAGCAATGCAGAGTGTGGGGAAGTAGACGCCAGCACGCTCAGTGCCGTCCTTAGCTTCCCTTCCTCAGATGGCCGTTTAAAGTGGGCCACATCCCCAGAAACACATTCAGATATTACGGTGTGGCTCACTTTATTACACAAGGATATTGCTGGCAGGTGGCACCACAGGTTAGAGGAAATAAAGGAATCCCTGGACAGAGTCACTTGGAGCTCAGCAGGCAGGCCTTGACTTGATGGTAGCTTTAACTGTAAACACTCCCCAAAAGCCCCAGTGCCCCACCTGCACCAGCCCAGCTGTCGCCACAATCTTTGTCATTCAAGATAGCTTTCAAAGCTCATGGCCCAGCACCAGGTGGCAAATCTAGACAAGTGAGCTACTGTGAATGCAGTCACCTCTCCCAGCTGACACTCTGATGGTCACATGAGCCTGGGTTGCCCTTCTTCTGGGGCAGCTTTATTTTATGATAGAGATGTATGTTGTAGATTCTTTCAAATTCTAAGACACAGTGTTGACATGAGAGCCAGTGGCATGCCCATGCCTGGGCTATTGGGTTTGCTGGGGCTGTCATGTTTCCTATAATTGTCAGGGTCCCTAAAGCTTGTCTATTTGTCCTGTATCAGAGTGGACACCATGGTGGGTCTGCTGGACATGGACCGTGTGAAGAGGTCAGGCTCCGTGGAGCAGAGGCTGGTCTCCCTGGAGGAACAGGTAGGTTGAGTTGGGGCCTGGTGGTAACACTGGTACCAAGAACTTTGGGAAAGGATAATGGAGGTCTGGGGGGGGGGGGAAGGGAGAGAGGGGGAAAGAGAGAAATAGATACAGAGACAGACACAGAGAAAGAGGGGAGAGAGAGAGGGAGAGGAAAGGGAGAGAAAGGGAAAGAGATGTAGAGACAGGGACAGAGCAAAAAGGAGAGAAGAGAGAAATTTTTCCATTGGAGGGAACCCCTTTATTCTCTAGAAATTATACCCAAGCTTTATTGCAACTGAGTTTTCCCCAGGTTTGAACAGTGAGGTGCCCGTATCAGCACACACTCCTGGCAGTCCCAGGACCCTTCTCTATTCGAGGCCACTTCTTAGACATGTCTTGAGACTATGCCTTAACTTTGTCTGAGGCCAAAGGGCCAACCTCAGGTTCTCCTCTGAGGCTGCATGGCCCAACAGGGTGCCTGGGTCACTTGGGGAGTGAGGCCAGTCCTCCACGTCATAAACCACATGCATCGTGGGCCACAGGTGTCAACTTAGTCTTTCTTGGGGCATGCCATCCAGGTAGCTCAGACGGCCAGAGCTTTGCACTGGATCGTGACAACCCTGAAGGACAGTGGCTTGGGATCGGAGGCCGGTGTGCTGACCCTGGGTGAGTAGATGGTCTCTCAATAGCTTTCTCTATTGATCTGTATGGTTTTGAGTCTGAGGGATGGGTTGGCAGGAAAGGCTATTAGAGGGGTTTTGGCTGTAGATACCTCGATGCCTTGTGGGGCCAGCTCTCACCTCTTCCTATGAGCTGAGCAAGTCTCTCCTAGCTTGAGCAGTTACTGGACTTCTGGGGACAGCATATTTTGCCTCCTTGACCTCCTTTTACACATCTTGCTATTGGAGGCAGGGAGCAGTTCTAGGGGACCGAGACTATCATGTTCGTCAAGGTATAGAAAGCAAAGCCCGTTTCCTTAGATGTGCAGTAAGGAAACGGAAACAAATGGTCTTCCTTAGGTGTGGCTTCCCCGATTAATTGGACAGGCCCTGTCCCTCACTGCTGAGACATTTAAGTGTGGCTTCAGTGGGAGGCGTCTGCTAGGTTGTCCTTCTGTGGCTGAGAACCCTGGACTGGGACATGGGGTCTTGGAGCTGGCATTCAAACACGTGTCTGTGTCTAGCATCCCAAAGGGCTTTCGATGAACCGGATGCTGAACTGAGTATCAGGAGGAAAGCAGAGGAGCCAGGAGATGGCTACCACGTGAATGCCCGGCACCTCCTCTACCCCAATGCCCGCATCATGCGCTTCCCTGTGCCCAACGAGAAGGTGCCCTGGGAGGTGAGTGCAACTCTCTTATGTGAATTAACACAGGAGGGGCTGACTCTGGGGGAGGAGGAGAGGTCCTCCCCTGCTCATAGTGGCCTCTACCCACTATAGCCTCTCTGGTCATTTGTGCATTAGATGAGGAAACTAAGCAAGGCACGAGAGGTTAAATCACAGGAGCCATACAGCCAACATGTGGTACCCTGGCCTTATAGAGTCATGGCCCAGGGCTGCTTCTGTAGCTCATGTCCCATCCATCCTTCTTGTTCTTGACTCTTTGAGCAACTACTACCACCTTTTTGAGCGCGGGGCAAAAAGAGAAACCCATGCACAGAGATAACGGCACTGGGGAGTTCACCTGCTTGCCATTGCAACCCCAAAGGTTTCTCTCAGTTCTTCTGGAACATTCATTCTAGCCTAAAGCTCCCTTCTTGCTTTCTCGTCTGTATGGAGTTTTTAGTTTTCCTCTAGGGACCCATGCAGTCCTGGTCCCACCCCTGGAAGGTTTTAGATCACCCATCGCAGTGCTCGCTGCAATGGGATGATCCCATTGGAGAACTCATCTGGAACTCTTCCTTAGCTCCCCAATGCGGGGAGATGCCCATGCACACTTGGGGAGGGCATTTGGTCCTGATTGGGTAGTGGCCTTGGCTGTAGATGCTCTTGGACCAATTGTAGCACCCAGGCCTCGCCTGGGAAAGGAACAAAACCCCGAGGAACCTACTTGCTTTGTTGCAGGCGGAGTTTCTGATCTACGACCCCCCATTTTACACAGCTGAGAAGAAGGACATGGCCCTCACAGACCCTGTGGGAGAGTGAGTGGCCCCTCCTCCAGAGCAACCCTAGAATTTACCTGGAGCAGGCCCAGGCAGGCTCTGCCTCATCTGCCCCAGGGCAGCCCTTTCTGTCCTGGGCACAACTCATCCTGACAATGGACATGACTTGTGGCCAGAGGTCCCTTTCAAAGGAAAGGCCTGTGGCCACTGAATTTGAGTCACCGAGTTCCTGTCCCTTTGCTCTGCCATAACCTTGCTCCTATTGGGACATGTCCTCTTCCTTTCCCCCAGCATGGCAGAGCCCCTGTCTAAGATCAGCTACAACATCGTGGATGGACCAACGGACCGTCGCAGCTTCCATGGAGCCTATGTGGTCCAGTACGGGCTGCCCTTGTGAGTATGCCCAACCTTAGCTGGCATTCGTAAGCTGGCCTTTGGGGTGAATTCATCTGAGCAAGCTGGCATTTCTTTCTGATAAAAGCCAACAAGAGAAAAGGAGACTTAACTTGTGTCATTGAGAAGGCTCCTGGATCTACCCTAGCTGGGTACCAGGTATGTGGGTCTTTTGGTACCTGGGGACTTTGTCTCATGCGTGATAAAGCGGGAATCACAGCCAAGCATAAGGAAGGCACTCTGCTGCCAGGTAGGCCCACATTAGGGATGGTAACTGTGCCCAGCATCTGTGACTGGCCCTTTACGTGAAGATGGCAAGAGACCCATAACACCACTGTGCTTCCAGATGTAGGATGTGGCCAGCAGGGGGAGCAGTGGAGCAGAGGATGCTCTGGGGCCTGAGGGGAGGAGGAGGCAGGCTGGTTTTGGAGAATGAACAGAGACTGGGCTGTTGTCCCTGGAGCCAGAGGTGGGAGCATCAGGGGAAAGGTAACATGAAATAGGCCAGGGCTCTAGCCTGGGTGTCATGATGGATGGGGGAAGAGTGCTTAGGAAGGAATGTCAGTTGTGGGATGAATGACCACAAGGGAGAAGGAGCAATGCTGAGGTGACAGGTACATCCCTGTTGTTACGACAGCTGTGTAGAAACAGATGAGCAGGAGGGACCTGATAGGGCTCTGGGTGGTCCTGTGTTTGTGCACAGGTAGGGCAGAGGCGTTGGGTGTCACTTGTTAACTTACTCTTGGTTGGACTGACTGGTCAGTGATCCTCCTGTCTCTGCGAGCACACCGTGCTCCACACTGACCTTATTTTACACGAATTTCGAGGATTTGAACTTAGGTCCTCAAGCTTGTATGGGCAACACTTTGCCTACTGAGTCATCTCCCAGCCCCAATACTTTTTATATAATAGCATACTTACATAGTTAGGACTCGAACTGCCTTTTAAATTATATTTCCCTGGCCATAGTTTCCGTCCGTGAACTCATTGGCTACGTCTGTTTTATGTTGCCCCTAATAGAAATCCGGAGACTAAGTAGGTTATGAAAAGAAAGGTTTTTTTTTTTTTTTTGGCTCACGGTTCTGGCCCAGTGTCAAGGGCTCGCATCCAAGGATGCATCTTTGGTGATGGAGGCAGAGGAGGTGCAGGATGTCACACAGCTAGGACCGTCTGCGAGAGCAGTCACTTCCTGAAGGCCCCACCTGCCCCCAGTGCCCCATGCATCTAACCACAGGGCAGATCTGACGTGAGCTTTGGTGGGGATAAGCGCAGATCATAAGGAAGCATTAGTCTCTTTTCTTCACAGTAGTGTTTGAAGCGAGTGTTTCTCACTGAACCACACAGCTGAAGTGTGGGGTGGGGGAGGCCCATCCAAGGCGGAGGAGGTGCTGGGCCCATCAGCTTTCCATCATTACAAAACCCCTAGGACAGCCATCTGAGAAACAAAGAACTGTCACGGTGGGCTCGTCTAGAAGCTTTTAGTACAGACTCAAGTTGGCTCTGGTGGCCCTGTGGGGGGGCGTAACCCCACCATGGCAGGATGTGTGGAGAGTGCTACCTACCTTATGACTGGGAAGCAAAAGAGGGAAAGGAAGCTGGGGCTCCTTTGCCACCTTAAAGAACATCCCAATGACCTAAAGCATCCCACCAGCCTCACCTTCAAAGAGCTCCACCTCCCAAGAGCTCCATGCTGGTACCAACCCACTGGGTGGTGTGGGAACCTCAGCTGAGCGATTAGAGATAGGGGAGGGGAGGGAAGGGAGGGAGGGCGTCAGGGAGCACTAGGAGCTGTGGAAGGAAGCAGAGCCCATCTACAGGACGACTCCTGGCAAGTGGCAAATCTGGAGTGGTGGGCTGAGAGGGTCCTATGTGGTGGTGGCTGCGCCTGTCCTGTGTCTCCCCATTTGTGTTGAAGTCACGAGACCCACCAATTTTTTTTTTTTTTTTTTGGTTTTTTCGAGACAGGGTTTCTCTGTGGCTTTGGAGCCTGTCCTGGAACTAGCTCTTGTAGGCCAGGTTGGCCTCGAACTCACAGAGATCCACCTGCCTCTGCCTCCCGAGTGCTGGGATTAAAGGCGTGCGCCACCACCGCCCGGCGAGACCCACCAATTCTTAGACCTGATTTGGAACAGAGTCTGGTGGAGTGAGAGGAGGGGAGAGGGGGTCCTAGCGCAATGAGAGGCACCTGCACTGCCTGCAATTAGCACTCTGTGCTCCTGGGGTACAGTGAGTCCGTGTATCCACAGTCTGGTCCCCGTCATTTGTGGCCACAGCCACTGGACATAGGCCTCTGAGTTTTTAACCCTAGCTATGGAGGAGGGCTGGCCATGGTGGTTGCACACTGATCAGAAGCTTTGGCTTTACCCTCTGGAGATCTCAGCGGGGCCAGGACAGGTAGGCAGGAGCTGGCACACCATCCCTGCCATGCCCATCGTGACTCGGCCCCACCTGCCCATGTCCCCTACCCAGTTTCCCTCCTAACACTGTCCTAATCTCTCGCTATCAAGTATAGTGGCTAAGTTAATCCTTTCTAACCTAGGAACCCCATGGGCCGTACGGGGTTGCGTGGACGCGGGAGCCTCAGCTGGTTTGGACCCAACCACACCCTGCAGCCGGTGGTTACTCGGTGAGCCCTATGTCTGACATCTATGCCTTGGTTCCAAAGATACCCCAACCCCATGTGTTCTGAGGGTCTAGAGAATGGTCTTGGTGCTTGATACTCAGTGGAAGCCTGTGGAAAAACACAAGACACATACCCTGCACCCAAACGTCTTTGAGAAAGCTCAGGCTACCTTTTCTCCCCTGAAGGCTGCATACATTTCTTAACGTACCCCCTTAGCCCTACTACAGGGCTGATCAAAACTGTCTCGAGCCTCTACTAAAAGTTATAGAAATGACAAAACCCACCCACGATCCTATTGAAATGTTAAGATTGCGAAGTTTTCCTACCAGGGGATGCGCCCCATCCACACTCTTACACAGCTTTGCCCCCACACCCACGTGTGCCACCCTCAGGCCTTTTAACAGTGTGATGTTTCCAACCCTGGGTCCCCCTACCTTCTGGACAGGTGCTGTCTGGCTGCACTTGGGGAATCTCTTGGGGGTCCTAGCCTATGTTTCACTGAAGCCCAGCAAGGCACTAGGGTCTCAGGGACAGAGAGCTGTGGCCTTGAGGAAAGACTTTCCCCCTGTGTCTTCTGTCTCTACTCTGCCTTGGGATTAAGTGCTTAGGGAAGAAGATGGGGAGGGGCCAACAGAGGGGAGAGAAGAATGGGGGGTGGAGGTGGGAGTATTGGCTGTGGGGGATGCTGCCTCCAGGCCCAGCCAGTCCCTGCCAGCTGCTCTGCACAGGGTGCCCGTGCAGAGTGTAAGTGGATTCCCCCATACAGGTGGAAGAGGAACCAAGGTGGAGCCATCTGCCGGAAGAGTGTCAGGAAGATGCTGGAGGTGCTGGTGATGAAGCTGCCTCACTCCGAGCACTGGGCCTTGCCTGGGGTAAGCCAGGCACCTCATCTGTCCATCCCACTCACTGCGTGTATACTAGCCACCCACAGTCACTGGCAGGGACAGTCCCAGCCTCCCATCGCCCTGGATGGGCTGATATGGTAACGTGCTTCTTGAGAGCTCCCTCCCAGGCTTCCCCACAGGCTCACATCCCAGGCCAGGCTTCCTGGGGTGGCAGAGCTCAGTACTGGGACAGCTTAGTGCTGGCTTAGATGTGGATTGCTCTCCCTCTCTAGATTCTGAGTTGAGCCCTAAAGGCAGAAGGGTGCTATTTAAGGATTAATGGTGGGTTGGCACAGGAACTAATACTGGCTGTAGGACTGAAGGTGAGAGACCCTTTTGTAATGACAGAATTGGGGTACAGAGGCCCAGGCCATTCATACCAGTGTGACTCCATTTTTTTCCCCCAGATCAGCTTGTCCTGCTCCCAACACCTCCAGGTTCAGATTATAGCAGGGGTCAGAGAGCCTTGTCCTGTCAGGAGAACCAAGTCTAGCCTGGCCCTGGCTGTGGTACACAGCAAATGTGATGCAGTTCATCTGTCAATGCACCTCCTCTGTCCCTGTTCCCTGGGTCTGTGGTTTTTTTCCAACTCAACTGCTGTCCTGCCCTTAAGACATCTGTCTATCCCATGGCTCAGAGGTTGCCTTGGTAGGAGAACATGTCCCTGTAGTGACTTGGAACAGTGATGTCAACCAGGGTCCTCGAGCTAGAAGGTGAATTACAGAACTAGGGCAGTATCTGGGCTTTCTGGGCGCTGAGAGCCTAGCAACAGGGACCAGGCAGAGGGGCCTGAGGACAGGCAGGCAAACAATTTGGATATGATACCTGCCCGGCTCTGGTGCTGGAAAGTGGTGGGAGGGCTCAATTGCCTTCATGGAGTCACAGTGGCTGTCCCTGCCCTCTTTAGCCCCACGCTCCTGCTCAGGCTGTGGATTGATGACGCGGATGGTGGGTCTGGGCAGTGTCACACAGCCAGAGAGCTGATTCTAGACTGACAGATACTGCTGCCTTCAGCTTTTCAGGGGGCTGGCTGGCTGCCTACACCGGGCAGGTGGCCAGAAGAGATGGGTTCCTGGGTTGCCCAGGATCCATCTTGCATGCCTTGTTCACTGGCCTTCACCTCTTCTCTGCTCAGGGCTCTCGGGAGCCAGGGGAGATGCTGCCACGGAAGCTGAAACGTGTCCTCCGGCAAGAGTTCTGGGTGCCCTTCGAGACCTTGCTGGTGCAAGGTACAGAGGTAGGGCCCACTTCCTGTGCATGGATTCCTGTGTGTTGAGCTCCTGTGCTGAGCCCCTGCATGTCAATCAACGCCATCCTGGATCCTTAGGCAGGGCTCGGATGCTTACTTCTTTATAGGACCCTCCACCTGCCCCCCTGCAGCCAGACTCTCTACACACAGATATGCACGTTCCTAATGGACGTGGGCCATGAGCAGCCTACGACCTGCTTTTTCTCAGCAGCTGAGATGCTGTGTTTAAGTCCAGATTTGTAAATTCATCTCCCTGTTTGTCAGGACCAACGTATTCCTGCATATACTGTGATCGATCTCAGCAGCCCTCTGGGGGTGGTCCAGCTGTTCTGTGTCTTAGAGAAACAATGGTGGTGGCTGGTGAAGCCCACTGTTTCCTAGAAGCCACACAATTTTGAATGGTGTCATCGGCACAGTGCACTGGACACCACTGCCTTTTCTCTTATAATTTAAGTTCTTCTCTTAGCAGAGTAAAATTCATACAACGTGAATCTGGAGGGACTCCATGGATAAACAGGGACACACCCTGCAACACGGCTGGAACGCCAGCATCCCACCCTCTTTGAGAAAACCTGGGCTATCCCCCTTCCCACAGGGGCTGTTTAAGTTTCCTGGGCTCTCTCCTTAGCCCCACCAGGGGGCTGACAGAGACTTAGTCTAGAATGAACAATTCCCTCACACTGATAAACTAACACTCTGTGACCACCATCCCTATCTAGTCCCAACATGTCTCGTTACCCCAAAGAAGCGCTCATGCCCTGGGGTGGCCATCTGCCTTTATCTCTAGGATTGCTGGTCTGAACTCTCGTTTTGAAGGGGATGCGTGGCAGTGACCTCCGCTGTCTGGGTTCTCAAACAGGATCCTTGAGATGAGGACTCTGATCCTCAGTACAGGCAGTCAGGTCCTATGCTTGACTTGGGCCAGAGCCCAGTCGTGGGGTCAGGAGGCTGTGGGGCCTGAGACTGGCCAGGGAGAAAGCATGTAGCAGGCAGCCTCAAGCAGGGTGGTAGGTCAGGGGGTTGAACAGCCAGTCAGCCATGTGCAGACCCTGGCTCGGGAGGCCTTCCCTGTGGATCTGAGCTCTTCCACCATGGCCTGGGGAGTCAGGACCCCATAACTGGCTCAGATAGCTCACTCCTGTACTGGCCCGCAGGTGTATAAAGGGTATGTGGATGACCCAAGGAACACAGACAATGCCTGGATTGAGACGGTGGCTGTCAGCATCCATTTCCAGGGTCAGAACGATGTGGAGCTGAAGAGGCTGGAAGAGGTATGAGCCTGGCCTCTGAGTAAGGCCACATCTCCTTAACTCACTTTGATCTACGGGTCCCAACAGGGCCACCAGCTTAGGTACCCAGAGCAGGCGATCTCACGTCATACAGTGAGCTGGCTATGGGCGGGAGGTAATCTTGTAGGCTGCCTTGGTCCCCGCAGCCTGAGGATTCAGGTTGCTGGGTGGACATAGGCTGTTTGTCCTTGCAGAACCTGCACACCCACGATCCAAAGGCATCAAGCTGCGGCCTGCAGATGTCTACTGAATGGCAGGTGGTGGACAGGCGCATCCCCGTGTACGCAAACCACAAGACCATCCTCCAAAAGGTGGCCACGCTGTTTGGAGCTCACTTCTGACTGTTGGTTCTGGTGGAAGCTTCAGGGGCAGGAGTGGCTATCCACCAATGCCCCCCAACACTTGGACTGCTTTATCTTGGTCTGACTGGCAGGTTAGGGTACTGGGTTGGGGTGGTAGGTTGTGGTGCTGGGTTGAGTGACCACGGGGATCTTAACAAGTCCCCAGAAGTGGTGTACTGAAAGTCACCTCTGCTACAAGAAGACAGCATGAAGACAGAAGTACATTTAGTGGCTCCTGGTGCCCATGTCCTCAGGTGCCATGCCTTGACTTGGGCTTTATGGGGCTCTGTCCAGCAAGATGCTGCCACTACCCATAATCCTGGCTGGAAGTACTACCTCTGGGGCAGGCACTGTCCCCTAGAGAGACCTTGGTCCTCATTGTGGGAGCCTTCCGTCCCAGGCAGAAGGTAGATAGAGGCTGAGCCTCTTTCAGGAAAAGACAGTAACCTCATGACTCCTGGCCAGTGCTGGGTCACAGGCATTGGGGGAGGCAGTGAGGACTTTGAGCTGGATGACTGCCATCCCTGGACTTCAGAAGTGCTCTTCTGGAAGCACTCAAACAGAGCATCCCCTAGCTCCAGCTGACCTGCTGGCTACAGAAGGTACTAGAAGAAGACAAGGCATCGTGTCATAGCCTCTAGAGGAATGTACCATTGGGAATTGGGAATGTTAAGCTTTCTCTGACAGGTGGCCTATGACTCAGGGATTGGTACTGGCTATGAGATCAACTCTACAGCCAGGGTAGGGGTGGGCGATGTTGGGGTTTAATGGGATGGGACAATAAAAAAGTGGGTATGATCAATCTATCTAAAAAGGTAGTCTTGGAGAGTTCAGGACTCAACTTGCACCACCATGAACAGAAGAAAGCTCTGGGGTGGCCAGGGCCTGCTCCAGTGGACCTGGGGGCACATCCTGAGCTGCTCTGAGCCAGTGGAGGCAGCCTGGTTCCCAGGAATGAAGCCTGGATGCCCAAAGGGATGTGATCTGATTGAGGGTCTCTGGGAAGTGACAGGTAGCCCAGCAAGGGTTGCTGTGTGACTCCCTGGAAGCTGGGAGGACACAGTCCTAGGAGGTTGTCCAGTTCAGGCTTCAAAGCAAGGCAGAAAGCCAGGAATTCTAGAGGATTCAGGAAGCCCTCGAGATCCAGGAATCCTAAGAGATCTAGGAATTCTGGGAGAAACAAGGATTCCAGTGGTACAGCAGGCTCTGTACAGTTGAGAAAGACTATCTTAAAGACAATTGGCTCTGCTCTGACTGGCTTCGTCACTCCTTGGCCACCCTGTGTCCTAGAACTGAGTCACCACATGTGCTGATATTACAATGGGAAAGCCATGGGTGTGGGGCGAGCATATCGGAGCAAAGCAAGCCTATCACATGTCCATTAGCTGAGAGACGCAGGTCATTTTTTCCTTCAAGGGTACCTCCACAATGACAACACCTCCCCTCCCATTGAGTCCCACCTCCTGAAGGTTCAAGCACCTTCCAGCAGTACCATGTTAGGGACCAAGCCTCCAACATTCAAGTTGTGAACCCACATACCTAGGTCCAAGAAGGCACGAGATGAGGAAACCCAGGAGATGAGAAAGCAAAGATGCATTGAGAGATTGTATGGAACCCTTCTTTCTCCCAGCTGTCCTTTAAAACAAGACAGCAATGCCAGGAGACCCAGACCAAACAGCTGCAGTCTAGCTGAAATGCTGATGCAGTTTCTCTGAATTCCCCATAGCCATCTTTGTCTTTGGGTCCCATCACACTGAGATAGACCAGGTGTCACCGACTTCTTAGCTTCCTCTACCTGCAGCAGTGACTCAGACTTCTGCTGTCTGTAGTGATCTTTTCACTGTTGAGCATCCTGTTGTTCTGGACAGTGTATTTGGTTTGAGTATGTCTGCTGTCTGCTCACAGCTGCATGAGGGGACTTACTGGGTAGGACATCACCAGAGCAGGGCTGTACCCTTCTCAAAGGGTAACTACTGTCTTTTTGATCACTAAAGATACGCACCCAGTGTGATGACTAATTATTGTAAACTTGGCTGGAGTTAGAATCATCTAGAAGATGGGAGAACACCTCTAGACAAATCCCGTGAGAGTATTTCTAGAGGAGTTTAACTGAGGCAGGAAGACCCAGCCCAGGGTATAGGTTGAATAAAAGAGGAAAAGGGAAAAAGGCAGCTGAATACCACCATTCAGTCATTTTGCTTCCTAGTCCTCCAAGATGGGAGTAAGCAAGTCTTGAACAAATCCTGCCTTCTGGGCTATGGATGGACGCATGCTGCCATACCTTCCCCACGAGGAGGACAGCCTCAAACTGTTAACCAGAATAAATCCTCCTATCAGTTGCTTGTCACATTGTTCCCCAATGAGAAGAACAACCAGCACACTCGGCCACATAGACGGCGCTTTCTCTGCTGTAGAGTTATCAGTTTTCCCTTTGGATTTGATTGGTTTTGAGAGGTGCATCAACACTGTGGGACCCTGAAGGAAGTGGCTTGAAATAGAAAACCATACTATGTGAAGAGGAAGACAGAAGGGGACATCCTACCTAACTTGACCAAAAGGAAGCAGGCATGGCTGTATTAACGGCATACAAGGGGGATTTCCAGGAATACACAGCCAATTCACAGTGATAATAGGGTCAGTTAGTCAAGAATACACATGGTCAGAACATAAGGGTTCAAAATGAGCAAAACAAACGTTGGCGGGGCTGGGGAGATGGCTCAGTTGGTAACACGCTTGCGCTACAAGCATGAGAAACTGGGTTTAGATTCCCAGCACCCATGTCAAATGAGTCAGCACAGCATCTTGTACCTGTAACTCAGTGCTGGGAAGATGAGATAGGGGGATTGCTGGGGCTTGCTGACCAGCTGGACTAGCCAAACTGGTGAGCACTGGATTAAGTGAGAGACATTGTCTCAAAAACTAAGGTGGAGACTGAGGAAGACACTCAACATCAACTTCCAGTCTACACCTGTATACACTTGTGTCCACACACACATTCATACATATACTACATACACACACATACATACATATACACATACATACATACACACACATGAAAAGCTGCCTAATTTACAATTTTTTTTTTGATTTTCAAGACAGGGTTTCTCTGTAGTTTTTGGTGCCTGTCCTAGAACTAGTTCTTGTAGAACAGGCTGGCCTTGAACTCAGAGATCCGAAGCCTCTGCCTCCAAGTGCTGAGATTAAAGGCGTATGCCACCACCACCCGGCTAATTTACAATTTTTTAAAATTTATTTCTTGGCCGGGCGGTAGTGGCGCACGCCTTTAATCCCAGCACTTGGGAGGCAGAGGCAGGCGGATCTCTGTGAGTTCGAGACCAGCCTGGTCTACAAGAGCTAGTTCCAGGACAGGCTCCAAAACCACAGAGAAACACTGTCTCGAAAAAAAACAAACAAAAAATATTTCTTAACATTTTGTTTTAGCTGGGAAGTGGTACACACCTTTAATACCAGCACTAGGGAAGCAGAGGCAGGCAGATCTATGAGTTCAAGGCTAACTTGCTCTACCAAGCAAGTTCCAGAATAGCCAGGAAAAGAAACCCTGTCTTGAAAAAAACCAACCAAACCAAACCAAACCATTTTATTTTTGTGCTATGTGTGTGTGCATGTGTGTGTGCACCACAGCACACGTGGAGGCCAGAGGATGACTCTGTAGAGTCAGTTCTCTCTACTTTTGGGGGATTCTGGGAACTGAACTCAGGCCATCAGGCTTCAGTAGGTGCCTTCACCAACTGGGCCATCATGATGACCCTAATCTCCAATTACATCATGATGACCCTAATCTCCAATTACATCATGATGATGTAATTACAACTAGGGAACAATCCCGGCACTTCAGTAACTTTCAGAGCAAGCGGGCGAGTTGGTAATTCCAGAAGCTTCTCTGTAACATAGCCATCAGCTTCCATCCCACAGACACAGAACACACCTCAGACTGCATGCAAGCCATCTCCAGATTCTGGACCATAAATGGGTCTCAGTAAAATTAAGAGGACCTGAAGCATAGACTCTATCCTCTGACAATGGATCTAATTAAATTAGTAATGATAGAAAGATTGCTGGAAATTTTCCAAACATCTGGAATTTGAATGACATACTGTTAAACGCGTGAATCAAGTAAGAAATAGAGAGGCTGATGAGATGCCAAGCCTGAGGACCCAGGTGTGATTCCTAGGATCTCACAGTGGAAAGAGACCCTGCTTCTCTAAGCTGTTCTCTGACCTCCACACACTTGGGTGGCATTTGCCTGATCATGCAAACACAAAATAAATATTCATTTAAAAAAGTAGAATGAAAGGTTATAGAGTATTTAAAACTTGATGATAATAAAAAATATTCCAGGTTCTGGGGAGCAACTGGAACAGGATGAGATGGGGGCACCTCTGCTGGAAAGGGAAGCAGAGTCTGGGAGCTCGGCCTCTAGTTGAGGAAACTAGAAAGGGAAGAGGCGGCTAAACACATGTGAGCAAAGGCCAGAAGAAAGTTCAGAGCGCGAGTCAACAGTGGAGAAGCCACTTAAACCAAAAATTGTTCCAAGTTGATTAACCAGTACGTGTCTGTCCTGAATTATCAGAGAGGAAGTGCAGGGCACTGGAGAAGTCAGTCATGAGAGCAGTGCCAATCCAGCACATTTCATGGACACTGGAAGGGTTATAGGACCGTGAAAAGGTTAAAGGTATTATGAACTCATTTATGCGACAGCTCGGACAAGATGGAAACTTCCTTGAGGGATAGAAAACATCAGGCTAAGGCGAAAAACTCGGCACTTGTAAATGTGCTAAATAATTCTACTGCATACAAAGACGATGACATCATGAGTAAGGGTGCTTTATCCCCAAACAGAGGCCACTTTAACACTTGAAGATCAGTTGCTATAATCCCATGTTACCAGACTTGTGAAAACAAAATCCAACATACACTTCTGCTTAAAAAGATATTCTCAGAAAACCAGAGAAAGGACTGTCCTCTCTACATGCAAAAAAAAAAAGTGTCCATATCTCATGTCTCACACCGTGCACCCAGATCAGCTCCAAGCCCAGACTCACATGCAAATCTGGACACCTGTAAACTTTATCTCAGGCAAAGACATCTTACATACATATAACACCCCAAATCATAATCCTCCAAAGAAAGAAAATCGCTGTTAGACTCCCTCAAAATTAAAAACCAGCTGTGGGAAAAACTGTCAAGAGAATGGAGAGACAGTCCGCATAAACTGAGGAACAACGTTTACAAACCATGCGTCTGAGATGGGGGTTTCCAAAGAACTCTCACAACTCAAAAGGAAGGAAAACAAACAGCTAGAAGACAAGCCACGGAGCGGACAGGAAACAGCAGAGCACAGACCCACGCCACAGGTCAAGCCGCCACTCCACACCCAGAGTGTCTCTGATGACAGCTACTGACCCATCAGGGACCATTGGCCGTGTGTCTGTGTTGTCAGTGGGGTGTGACATGAAACCAGAAGTCAAACACTGCTCATATTCATCAAGACTGCTGCACCCTGCTTCCATTGCCCTTCCGTTACAGTCCCAGATCAAAATCCAGCTGAACAGGTGAGCAGACACAGAAACCGGCACACTGGACCTAGGAACCACCCCGAGAGTCAGTGTGGTGAGCCTCAAAATAAGGAGAACCTATGTGATAGGAGGCCATTTATAGACGTCGTGAGAAACGCTTACTCCACTGTCCAAGGAAAGCAGGTGACAAGGAGAGACTGGGGTCCTCCTGAGGCCGGTAGTGATAGGGTCGGAGCTGAAGATCAGGTCCCAGGTCGGCGCCCCTGTCCACCTTCCTAGGGTGCCACCACTTTGGATCTGGGATGAGAGACGTCCATCAGGTGGTGAGGACGCTCAGGGCCGGGCTTGGCCACGTGGCACGCCTCGGACACTCCGCTTACCAATGCCCTAGAAAACCGACAGCTAAACCCTCCCATGCCATCTCAGGCCCTGCCCAGACTCCGCCCCTGCCAGGTCAGTTTAAATACCAGACCTCGTCCCTCACACGGAACTCCGCCCACAACCCTGCGCACCCTTCCCTCAGTCTCCACTCTTTATGTTCTGGTCCCATCTTCTATCGTTTTTTCTGAACTCCGTTCAGCCTTTCCTTATTCAATCCTCACCCCCTACCCAGATCCTTCCACTTAAGGCTTTAGCTCTCATCAAACAGAACTCTCCCCTACCCAGCCCCTCCTCCAACAGGCCCCTCCCATCGATCAAGGACCGCCCCTCAGAGACCACGCCCCTCAACACTCAGACCACGCCCTTACCTGACACTTCTCACCCACAACAGGCTCCGCCCTATCCCCCCCCCCCCATGCACACAACACCAACACCCCTGTCTGGACACCTTCTCACCGGCCCCACCCCTATAGCAAGGCCCCTCTCCGCCGACCCCTCCCCTCAAGGCCCCGCCCCAACCACACAAAACCCCACCCCTCTGGCCTCACCCCTCTTATTCCAGACCCTGC
Source organism: Chionomys nivalis (assembly GCF_950005125.1). Classification (NCBI taxonomy): domain Eukaryota; kingdom Metazoa; phylum Chordata; class Mammalia; order Rodentia; family Cricetidae; genus Chionomys; species Chionomys nivalis. Next base: position 55,676,112 of record NC_080104.1, on the reverse strand, counting down.
CGCCACGCTGCCCCTCCTCTTGCCGGCCCCTCCCCTCCTTCCCTGGCTTGCCAGCCTCTTCCCTCTACTGGCCGCTGGATGGGCGCGGGTCGGGTCGCTGCGGTGCTGGGAGGGCTTTGGTCGGGCTCCGGGAAGCTCGGAAGGCTCAGATCAGCCACGGCCGCTCAGGTAAAGCCCCTACCCTATCCGCCCGCGTGGCTTCCCATCCGCGGAGCTCCGGTGTCCCGGCCCTGCCACCCTGCTCTCTGTCGCCGCTCCCCGCTCAGCCTGGCCACACGCAGGGGGCTGCTTTTCCTTTCCGCTGCCCCCAGCGCCGCGGGCTTGGAGCTGCTGCCTGGGGGCGCCCGGCGAGCTCTACTGATGACCGCAGTCTTTAAGGTGTCACAGGTAGCAGAGTGCTCAGGGACAAATGGGCCAGGCGGGCGCAAGCGGCCACCTGCCCCTCCCGACCTGGCTGGCATAGATCGGGAGGGAAGCCCTCCGCCAGCACTTGCCTGGAGTTGGGGGAGGGGAGAGAGAGATGGATCTGTGGGCCTACGCCCAGACTTGGGTCCCCAGCTATGAGTGAGTGACCAGGGGTAGGGCCGGTTTCCAGCTAGCGGTTAGCCCTAGTCGTCTTTTTTAGCTGGGAGATGCTTCTCTGGGTGGCCTTGGGAATCTTCCAGAGTAAGTTACAAGCAGGTATGTTTGATAGCCTGCAACCCTGACTCAAACCTGGTGAGTCCATGACGCCTTTCCTCCCTGGTTCTGTCCTCCCAGATGGACGGTAATGGGCAGTGTTAGTCACCCTGACCTCTCTTTCTCTTTTTCTTGTAGACCTGTGACCATTAGGCTCTTCTGTAAGTGAGGACACAGAGTTTGTGTTGGATGACTGCCTGCAACACTGAGGAGGACACTCACTGGCAAATCCCAGTAGAGAAGCGCTACCTGGGTCAGGTGGAGACAAGATGGGCCCCAGGGGCAGGCAGAGCCCCTCGCAGGGGTCTTGTTTCTTCATCCTCTTCTGCTTGCGCTTAGGTGCCTCCTGCCCACAGGCCTGCCAGTGCCCTGACCATGCTGGGGCTGTGGCTGTCCACTGCAGTTCAAGAGGTCTGCAGGAGATCCCTAGAGACATCCCAGCGGACACGGTGCTCCTGAAGCTAGACGCCAACAGAATCTCCCGAGTCCCCAACGGAGCCTTCCAGAACCTGCCCCAGCTGAGGGAGCTGGACCTGTCCCATAATGCCATCGAGGCCATAGGGCCTGCAGCCTTCTCAGGTCTGGCTGGAGGCCTGCGGCTTCTGGATCTATCCCACAATCGCATCCGAAGAATTCCAAAGGACGCACTGGGCAAGTTGAGTGCCAAGATCCGCCTGTCCCACAATCCACTGCACTGTGAGTGTGCCCTGCAGGAGGCCCTGTGGGAGCTGAAACTGGACCCTGACTCTGTGGATGAAATTGCCTGCCACACCTCGGCTCAGGAGCAGTTCGTGGGGAAGCCACTGATCCAGGTCTTGGACTCAGGCGCGAGCTTTTGCAGTACCCACCGGAAGACCACCGATGTGGCCATGCTGGTCACTATGTTCTGCTGGTTCACCATGGTGATCGCCTATGTGGTGTACTACGTGCGCCACAACCAGGAGGATGCCAGACGACACCTGGAGTACCTGAAGTCCCTGCCTAGCGCACCAGTCTCCAAGGATCCTCTCAGCCCTGTGCCCTAGCGTCTGCCTCCGGCGGGCACTGAGCCTGGCTGCCCTGGTTTCAGCACCAGGTGGAGGTGATGGTGCTCTTGTGTTCCCAGGGAGGTGCATTCCAGCTGCTTCTGCACGGCCCCAAAAGCACTTCCATTGGCATTTGGTCCCTGCAGCCACTGCCTACCCAGTAGGGGATTTGCCCATCTTATTGGGTAGGTAAACTGAGGTTATAGGTATGGAACACTTTGCCAGAGATGGATTCAGCTGGCACCTAAACCCAGGCTGCTTGTGGTGTAGGTCTGAGACTCCTTTGATCTCTCTGCTAATCTTTTCCACGCAGTGCTGTGGGAAGTGAATATTTGCACACACAAGGATGGGGCCCTGATGGGGAGGATGGCTGCAGCTCTGTCAATCAGAGGCATCAGCAGCTTTGCTGCTGGGGAATGGCTCTCTGTTTACTCTTGCCCTCCCAGTCTATCAGAACACAGAGATGCTACCCTTTCCCAGAGCAAAGCACTGGTGATCTAGGCCTTTCGAAAGAGGTCAGTGCAAAGTCCAGCTTGCACTGACTTGTACTGACCTTTGTTCTGGGAGTGTCTGAGTTGCCCTTGTGCCAAAATTTCAGTCCCTTGAGGGGGAGAAATGGAGAAACGTGAGAAAGGTCCAGCATGGGCTTACCGTGGCAGTGCCCGCTGCCAGACAACTTATGGCCCTCCCCTGCTTCTGCCACTCCCATCTGTGCCTGGCCAGTGGAAGCCTGTCAATCACAGTGGCTCCTGTGCCTTGCTTTTCTACTGCGAATATCTAAAGCAGCTTTTTCAAAGGAGGCAGGACTGGTGTTTGAGGTTTCCATGCCAATCAACAGGATGCTGCTTTTCTCTAGCAACAAGAACTTTCTCCTTTCACCTCGCTGAAATCCCAGAGTTACTTCGTTGATCAATTTTCTTACCCTATATTACTTCATGTTCAGGGGTAGCCACCTACTTGACTAACTTCCAGTTTTATTATTTTCTATCTTTTTGTATAAGTGTTTTTATCTTAAGCTTTGTTGAGTCCTTGGGAGAAGCAAATGAGTGTAGATTGTGTGGATGCTGAGTGTCGTCAGGTCTAACCGCCTTTTCAAGCAGAAATTGACGGTGGCTTCTCTTTCTGTTGGGAAATTCTCTTGTGATCTGCAGGGACAAGGTGAGACTGTCTGGGGCCTGGCCTGGCTTGGTTTTAGCATCACTGTGGCCTACAGTTATGTCACCACAAGACATGGTACTTGGGGCCACATGACTGTCAGCTGCAGAAGTACATGAAAAAGAAATACTCATGAGCTTCCCTTACTTCTGAGTGCTCACACTTGCATGGTGGCCATGGGACCACCATGCCCAGCATGTGCAGTGTAAGTGGAGTGTTAATCTGGAGCCTTGGATGAGCTCAGATCCCGACCACCATTCCTCCACCGCACTGGGCCAAGCTACACTGTCCGCAGGGTTGCAGGGGTCAGGCCCTGGCAGGGGCGAGTAGCACCATTTCCATCCCGGTGAGAATTGGAACCATGAAGCAGCCTCCTTAGTGACCCCAGGCACTGGTGTGACTGCTGCCTGGCCCACATGGCACAGACATGACCAACATATGGTGTCCGCTTACGTGTTCAGCGGAGACAGGCACTGAGGGCAGAGTGGTCTGGACCTAGAAGGTTCTGACCGAAGGAGAAGAGGCTAAAAAGCCAGAGCTGAGGGCTTGGATTAAAGATGGGGTGCTATCCTGATACTGGGATGGTGCCCAAGGGGCCGTGTCTGTCCCGTGAGCAGGGACACCTCTAGCCTGGCAGCGACTCCGGGAGGTGCTGCTGGAGAGGATACGGCTTGCAAGCCTCTTGTTGGGTGTTGTGATGTGTGGTGCAGGGAGGGTGGCTGCTTCTAAGCTGTTGTCACAACATAGGTGGTAGCTGGGCCCCTGCAGCCCTTCCACCTGTGTCAGGGGCCTCCACTGTCCAGCAGGTCTGTCCTGTTGACATGACCATGTCAGGAAGGAGAATGGATGGAGGCTGGGTGGGGGAGGTCAGCACCCCAGAGGTCTTCTGTTGTTCTTGTCCCAGAATCACCAGTGGGCCCTTTAGATACACAGGGGTAGGATTCCTTCCCAGGCTGCTCAACTCACTGCCAGACTCAACATGCTGCCCTTAGCCTAGGACATGGCCCTACCTGGTTGTGCATCCACAGGGCTCCTGCCGGAAAGAAAAGGCAGGGGACAGTCTACTTGTATGGAGCCTGGAAGGACATGCCCCCTCCTCCTGTGAGGAGAACCCCAGAGACCCCAGTACCCTCCTGCTCATCCAAGCTTCCAACCCTACTTCTTTGGAGTCCCATCTTCCAGCCATTCCATTCCCTGTCCTTGCTTTTCCCTGCCAGGACCAGCTCATAAGATAAGGGTATGAGGCAGGGCTCCCTGATGGGAGACTTGCAGGGGGAGGGGTGCATTAAAATGTTCTTTCTCCCTGGATCCCACCTTCTTCACCATCCTTCAGTCCTTGAATGAGATGTTCTTCCTCCCCAACCCTACACAGACCCTCTAGATCCTAGACACTCTGGGTCAGCCCTGCTTCTGTACCCCTCCCCAGACTCTGGAAGGTGGGGCCTTGCCACACAAACAGAGGTGCCCAAATGTTCCTCAGGCACAGTGAGTGGTTTATGCCACATGCCTCCGTGTCGCGCCTCCATCAGTATAAACTCACCGTCCCTGGTCCCAGCCACTGGCCCTGCTGGGCATTTTCCTTCCCACTAGTCACTCATGGTTTCTAAGACACGATTCTAAACTGAGTTCCTTGGGTGGGGTCAGAGGTGGGGGATGCTAAGGCGTAGACTGAGATGTAGTGTTCTGGACCCGTGGCAGCTCTCAGCCATGCAGAAACCTGAGGATGGCTTCTGAGTTGCCTTTCCTGGAAGCCCCATCCTGAACCTGATCTGTCCCCTTCTCAGCCTCTTTTTTTTTCTGCGAACCCCCAATAAAGCTCTTTGTGCTGAAAGCCACCGACGGGGATTGTGTCTTCAACTCCGGCCGATGTCTGTCCCTCACAGCCCTGTCAGAATCTGTAGGTCCTCACAGCTGGAAGGGCATCTCCATCTGATTGTTAGAGCTGTGTCATGATGATCACTAAGTTCCCAGGAATTCTGGGAGCCAGCTTGCACCGTGGCCCCTTTCAAGCTGACCACATTGAGGCACTGCGCCAAGGACTTGGTAAACAGTACATGTCAGAATTCCGCCCTCACACCCTAAGAAATGGTCACCATTCGGCAGCACACTGCCAGCAAAGTGTCCGGTGTGGCCAGTAGCACCTGGATCGTCACAGTGCAGGTGCTCCCATGCAGTCATGCACCACCGGCTTACAAGCCACACTCTGCAATGTGCTCTCCTGCCATGGAGCCTTCCTACACCAAGTCTTTGCTCTCCAGCTTGGTTCCCAGTTAATGTGGCTGAAAGACCCCAGAGGGTTCCCATCGCCTGTCAGCCTGTCTCCCTTCCCTGCAGACTGGCTTGTCCCTCCTAGGGAACCCTCAGTGTAGGCAGATCAGGGCCCATCAGCTTCCACAGTCTACACACACACACACACGTATACGCATGCATGCATGTACCCATGCATACACATTTTCACTACATATAACCCAGGCAAACACTGACATGTTACATTCATGCTCATGCACACGTGCTCACATGCACACACTCACTTAGGGACATGCACTGTTCACTGGTACCACCTCCTTTCTCAGCACCTACACCTGCAATCCCTCGGTCCTTTCTGGTACAGTGTGTCTGTGGTACTTGGCGGGAGTGTTGTACCCCCTGCCCTCGGCCTCTAGAGACTGTTGCCTGCTCAGGGCCCTCTGTAGGAGCACCCATCCCTTACTTTTCCAGCATCCAGGGGCAGCTGCTTTCCTGGGATTCTGAGGGCAGTCATTTCTGCAGCTCTCTGAACCTACAGTGTACCCCTCTGCCTTGCACCCCATAGGCTAAGGAGTCCTGACCTGCCTGAGTCCCTGCGTGCTGGGCTTAGAGGGAAAGCCCTTGCTTTGGAAGGAACCTGTGGGTGGTGCCAAGGACAAAGCCATGAACATGGGTAGGACCACTCTGGCAGGGCTAGTATCCAGGCCCTGCCAAAGCAAAATCCCATGACTCTGTCGGAGTCTGGCGTTGAGATAACAGCAGCTCTCGGCCACCCTCTTTTCTCAGGACACAGGCCACTGGAAGGGGACCACGGCCTCTACCTCACAAGGCCACCTTGCTTTCAAAGGTGTTAGTTCTCACAGTGGCTGGCAGGGTGGGCCCTGCTCTGCTTCAGAGGAGAAGCTGAGGGCCAGGAGGAGTGGCGTACTTGCTTAGTGGTGGTTGGCTCCTGGCAGCCCGGGCTGGAATCTGAATCTCTGATGGCTGGCCTGGACACTGTCACTGGGAACTGGGCCTTGGGGTGTTGTCAAAACAAAAGGCCAGAGCCTGGTTGACTACAGACGGAAGAAAGGCTAACGGCCAGTGTGTGAGGCTAAACAGACCTGCTCACCCAGCCTGTCTACAAGGCCACCATTGCCAGGGGCAGGACATTTCAAGCCTGGAGCCGAGAACTGGCTCTGCACTTGTAACCATGGCAACAACAGTGCCCAGAAAGGGAGTGGACACCTAGGTGTCACTGGGTGACATTAGCCATCAGAAATGGCCATGTGTTGCTGTCGGGTCCAGTGGAGGCCAACCATCTTGCCTCTTCCCTCATATTCCATGCAGACCGAAGCAAGGGTCCTCCCTCCTGTCCCAGGCCCTTTGTTCTGTCACTTTTGAGATGCATTTATGCCCTCTTAGGGAGGGTGGTGCTGCACTTTGATGAATACGCAGCCCATCCTGTCTTTCTGTCCTCCTTGATGCTACTGGAGGCTCCTGAAGACAGGTGCCAAGCTGTGGGGCAGGGCTTTCTTCTCTTCATGGCCACTTTCTCATTGTGTCTCAATGTTGGCCCCTCTGGAATGGGGGAAAGATGAGATGGGAGGAGGAGAGGAAAGGGGAAAAGAAAGGAGAGAGGGGGAGGAAAGATGAGAAACAAGAGGAAGGGGAGAAAAGGAGAAAAGAGAGGAGCGAGAGGAGGAAAGAGAAGAGGGAGGAGAGCCCAGGGCGTAGTCAGCAGAACAGACTCTTGTAGGTATCCCACTCTAATCCCAAAACCATGCCTGTTTCCTTACGTGGCAGAAAAGGACTTGAGGTTGCCATTGCACCACTGTTCCATGTGGAGCAGGTTGGGAAAGGGGACTCAGTGGCTCTTTGGAGGCAAAAAGATACAGCCACAGCAGCTGGACAGGGACTGGGAGGGTGGTCATGAGCCAAAAGCTGCCCATGATCCAGGAGCCTGTGTGGGCCTTCTGCCCTTTGGGACACTGGGCTGGGGAAGCATTGCTGGTTTGGTCACTGACTTTGTGACAGCAGACTGCTCCATATAACCCGGCACTCCCTGTGGAGCCGCCCCTTACATGCTCACTGTCTACCCTACTTGGACCAGCTCCACTCTCCTTACCATTCTCACCCAAGTAGATCCACGCTTCTGCAGCTTTTTGTCCGCCTTCCCACCCCCTCGCACCGGACACGCAGACCTCAGAGCAAACAGAATGCCACAGCAGGACTACACAGATCAAGCTCAATTTGGAAGGCAGGTGACATAGATGTGTTCACACACGAATGGTTTTGTCTAGTTTTGCAGGAAGCAAAGCTTAGAAACCAGAAACAAAGACAAGCACTGATGTTTCTGTGGAAGGTATGGCTTCCCGGAAGAAGCCATAGCTGAAAACTGAGGTTTATCCAGTTTTATAAACATGTGTATTATCACACACCGTCACCACGGATTCCTGAAGACACCTGGCCCAGCACACTTGGGACTTTCCTGAGGAGGTGCTAGGTGGGTCAGGAAGCATGAGTCTGTGGCTCAGCAAGCAGCCCGGGCTGCACGAGCGCCATCAGCAAGACGCAAACCAGAGGTGCAGCTGGCAAGCCTCCTGTAAACACCTGAGAGATCTCCGTCCCCCTCTGGCTTGCATTCGGAATTTAAAAACCTTAACTTACAGGCTCGGCTTTCGTGTTTGTTTCCATTCAGCAGACCAACCCGAGCCAGGGTGGCACCTTTGGGTGGAAGACAAATTCCTGTTCTCTGTGTTGAGCCCACTGTGTTGGTGATGAGTGTTGCCTGCCTCCCTTCCTTGGTGCCAGTTTACTCAGTGATTGGACACTGTGTCAACACTCATGCCTCAGAGGTGGATATGAGGGAAGGTGTTCCAATATACATACAGATTTCAAGGCCACAGGTGGCTGGGGGGACTGGATTAGGTTGTCCTGGCTCCTGCTCAGGGACTTTTGCCTGTCTCTGTCTCCAAAGAAACAACCAGCCAGGTACAGGCCTGTCATTCCAGCCTCTTTGGAGGCTGAGGCAAGAGGATCCCAAGTTACAGGTTAGCTTGGGCTACAGGGTAAGTAATTTGGTATGATCGTGTCTCAAAATAAAAAGCGGGGAGGAGCTGGGAATTTAGCTCAGAGGTAGAGTGCTTGCCTAGCATGCACAAGGCCCTGGGTTCAAGTCTGAGTCCTAGAAAAGAAATTATAGAATAAATAAAAACAGAGAGGGGGATGTGGTGGAGAGAACACTCACAGGCCAGAGAAACGCAAAACAAACAGGGGTCTTGGGACTGAGCCTGCGACCGTGAGTCTGGTAATCATGGTCACTCCAGTAGCCTGGGCTAACAGACTAGAGAAGCTAGAAATGCTTGCAGACAAAGAAGACCAATTCACTGACCTGCAAGCCCCTGGCCTGATCAGGCCTTCAGTGGATCACATGGGGCCCAACTCTGCTTGACCTCAAGGTCAGACTTAAAAATTAATCTCCAGGCAGTGTCGGCCATGGGCTAATAGGGGCTTACCAAGACTGAAGCAGCCACCACGGAGCCTGCATGGGTCTGAGCCAGGTCCTTTGCATAAATACTACAGTTGTGCAGGTGGGTGTTCTTATGTGACCCCTAACAGTGGGAGTAGGGGTATCTGACTCTTTTGTCTGCCTTTGGGCCCCATTTCCTCCCATTGGGTTGCCTTGTCCAGCTTTAATGTGAGGGTTTGTGCCCAGCTTTATTGCATCTTGTGCTATGGTCAATTGACATCACCTGGGAGGCCTGCTCTTTTCTGAAGGGAAAGGGAGAAAGCGTGGATCTGGGGGAGAGGGAAGGTCGGGGAGAACGGGAGGAGAGGAGGTAGGGGAGGTTAGAGTCAGTATGTATTATGAGATAAGAATAAAGGAAAAAATTGGAGCTGGAGAGATGGCTTGGTAGTTAAGAGCACTGGCTGCTCTTCCAAAGGATCCAGGTTCAATTCCTAGCACCCATATGGCAGCTCACAGCTGTGTCTGTAACTCCAGTTCCAGAGGACCTGGAACCCTCACACAGACATACATGCAGGCACAACACCAGTACACATAAAATGAAATAAAAATATTTTTAAAAAGTATTAAAAAAAATCATCTCATCTATGTAACACGAGGGTCTGCTTGTTGGGGTTTCTGTCCTGCCCAGTTCCCACAGTCGTTAGGCCCCAAGAAAACCACACAGAGAGACTACATTAGATATAAACTGATTGGCCCATTAGCTCAGTCTCCTTATTTGCTCTTGTAGCTTATATTAACCCCTTATTCTTATCTATGTTAGCCACAAGGCTCAGTACCTTTCTCAGCGAGGTAGGTCACATCCTGCTTCTTAGGTGATCTGGGCAGAAATGGTGAGGAATGGGCTTCCTCCTTCCCAGCATTCTCCTATTCTCATCACCCTGCCTCTACTTCCTGTCTGGTTGACCCGCCTATACTTCCTGCCTGGCCAATCAGCATTTACTTAAAACATGATTGACAGAATACAGACAATTCTCCCGCACCACATCTACAAGTGCTTTCCAAACTGACACCCAAACTATCACAGGATGGAAGCTGGGCTCTCCAGCGCCTGGGGGTGGGTCAACCTCTCCCCTTTTGTGGGACTAGTCACCTGCCTGTGTGCCAGGGAGTCTGCTTGTGGAATGAGCCCTTCCCCCAGGTTGCCTGCTCTGCCCTAGTGCTATATTTGGGTTACAGTTATATGTCCTAAAAATCCACATTTGTGTGAAGTTCAGCTTTCACTGAGTATTTTGTATTTTTAGCCAGCATTATTTTGTTTGTTTATTTTTGTTTTGTTTTGTTTCAAGACAGAGTTTCTCTATATAATATCCTTGGTTGTCCTGGATATCACTTTGTAGACCAGACTGGCCTCAAACTCACAGAGATCCACCTGCTTCTGCTTCCTGAGTTCTGGGATAAAAGGTGTGCGCCACCACTGCCTGACTTTGCCTGGCATTCTTAATCTACTCTCCTGGAGTCAGGAAAGCCAGAGCTGTGTCCTGGCCCAGACACACAAGGCCTCGGGCTACCCAGGGCCAGGTGCCCAAAACCAGCCAGGCTCTGGCCCTAGGGCCACAGCTGCATCTCCTATAGAACTCCACACTCCTGTGAGGCTTCCTAGCCTGTCTCATGGCAGAAGTTCTGCCCAGGCTCACCCGGATCAGCCAAGTCCCACTGGCTTGGCCCCCCTACCTTCTGGAGCACACACACTTCTCCCAGGCACAGGCCCAGTGTTTGGAAATAGAGGGCTCTGATTGCGCTGAAATATCCACATCCAGTCGGAGGAGAGCAGGTCTGGCCTGGGGCTCCTTCGCAGAGGTGATCCAAATCCCATAGAAGCGAAGGCAAGTGTGCAGTCTTCCTGATGGAATGAAGAGATGCTTCAGAGACACCTACGCACCCCCCCTTGACCATCAGACATCGAGGAACTTGACACGAAGGAACTGGAATTACTCCCAGAGTCTCATGCTGGGAGAAGGAAAAGGCTAGTTCTCTTATGTCTTCCAGGAGAGATTTCCCACAATTCTGACAACTTGTCAGGCCACCTTGCAGGAGAGCCCAGAGCCCAGACAAAGATGGCTCAGTGACAGACGGGACCACACCTTGGCCAGGATTGCTTAGTTACTCAAACCGCGTGCCCTCTCTTTAAACCTAAGTGAGCCCACCTGTGGAGTCGCTGTCTCTTTGTTCCTCTTCCCAGTGTGGCCAGACTGAGTCTCCTTTTGGCTTCCATCCTCACTGTATAATTGGTCTATCGAGGACAAGGACTGGACCGTGGGTGACTGGGCTGTTCAGGCCCCAGATCTGACCCCAATGGCTCTGCTAACAGGTGTTGTGCCTCCAGCAAGTGCCGAGCTAAGAGGATCAGGAACAGCTGCAGAGGGCAGGGCACAAGGGAGGCAGGGTGGCCCTTCTGAGAGATTCCTGCTACTTTCAAGAGACCTGGTCACCTGCTAGGGAGCTATGTGGGAAGTGAGGTGCTGCCACTGGGACCTCTTTGGGGATACCTCAGCCTCTCTGGTTCTCATGACCAGTGACCAGAGCAGTGATGGCAGAAAGGGACCCTTATTGAGATGGGGAGCCACAGGGTACCCAATTTCCCTTCAGTTCAGGACAGATGGTACCCTCCTATGCCAGCCATGGCTCTTATGGCATAAGGTATAGGGATATGTCAAGAGTTTTGTCTCTAGGGGCAGACATGAGCACAGTGGCATAGCTCACTGTGTGGGAAGTGGGGAAAGGCAGGAGTTAGATGATACCCAGGTCTCTATGGGAACAATTGAATAGGGGCTTTATTTGGCCCTATCCATGGGTATCTGGGATCATCAAACCCAGGCCTGCTCAGATCTCAAGGACCTCCCTTAACAGAACCTGGACTGATCCATGGAACAAGCATCATCCTCAGATGTGGGTGTGGTGGCAGGGAGGTAGAAGCAGCATGGCTGGGAAGGTGGGTTCTTCTTGGACCAGGAGCCAGATGGGGACTTCACGGACAGGAAGAAGGCTGAGGGCCTTCAGAGACCCATCCCGAACTCACCGAGAGCTTGGAGGCAGAACCTGTTGGATGCTGTCAGAGGCAACTGCCACTCACCTTCCTGCTCTGGTGTCCAGCACCCATCACACTCCCTCCCTAGCCAGTGTCGTGGAGAGAGGTAATGGAGTGGAAGATGAGGCTGATGCCAGGCCCCTCCCTGTGGGCCGCCCCCTCTGTCACTAGGACTGGCTTCAGAGGGCCTTCTAGGATGCCCCTGTGAATGGGAGGGCATGGGGTTGAACTGCACTGCCCAGCCAGCATCCCATGTGAAGGATGGTTGGATGGAGGCTACATCAGCACCGGATTCCTGGGCTGACCAATGAACCGCTCTGCATGCGTCTTTTCTGTTGGGCCTGTGTGCTTGTGAAGTTTACTTCTTGGGCTGAGAGCCCAGTTTTGGAGCTGGACCATTTCAAAACAGAATTAAAGGGCTGCCCATCACGCCTTGCTGTGAAGAGCTTATCAAACAAGAAAGCCATCAAGTTTTTAAAGATATGTTTAAGGTGCCAAATCATTGCTTCAACATTGGCTGTTTTGGGAGGTAACTGGCAGCAAAAGCTGTGCTTTTTTCCTCATGCCGATCTGGCCAAGTTTCCTACTTCCTGGATCAGCATCGAGAGCTGGTGTGCCCAGCTTTCCTTCAGTCAGTGCTGGCTTCTCACTCTGGTGTCACCTACGGTCTAGGTCACTTCTGATTTCAGGTCAGCTGGTCGGAAGGTATTTAGAAACTGTGCAAGAAGGCACACACCTGTATCCCCAGTACATAGGAGGTTGAGGCAGGAGGATCAAGGCCAGTTCCAGCTACACAGTAAATCTGAAGCCAGTGGGGGTTACACGAGACCTTGTGACAAAAAACTAAAATAAACCCAAACAATAAAACAAAAAGCTACCTGGATGTACGATGCTCTTTCTGCATTGTTTTCCTTTTTTCAGTCCCTTTGTGAATTGCATTCAGGTGTGCAAGAGAAAGTCAGTTTCGAGTTAACTCTGAAGCAACGCTTTGGTGACCACACAGGTGCTGACACTCAGTAGTATATATAAAAGAGATGTTTGGGGCTCTCATTCAAAGCCCACCTGGGGCTTCAAGGTACCAACAACAGGGTTCCATTAAACCTGGAAAGTCCCCTGAGTATGCCCACAGCAGTTGAGGTCCTGGCCATGCCTCCTGGTTGCAGCTCTGGCAGCTGGAGAAAGGTCTGGAAACAGGGTGGCTGAGCTCCCCTGTACAGCCTAAGCCCCCAGCCTGCCAATGGTTTCTGACTCCAGGACCCGAAGTGGCAGGCCTGTGCCCCTGAATCTCTCATAGGGCTGTCAAGGTCTCATTGCTTCTTGCCTACCCTATAGATGGCTCAGTGCCCTGTCCTCCCTGCCCCCTTGGAGTTTTCTCAGTGTCCCTGCCCTCCCTGCCATCCTGGGGTTTCTCAGTGTCCATGCCCTCTGCGCTGCTCATAATGTATCTACACCACTTCTAGAGCCATTTAGAGAAGAATGGGGCCTCATGCTGGGTCTGGCCATGGAAAGGAGCAAGCTGGCTTTTTCTTGGGTTCCTTTATGTGCACCTAGCTCACTGCAGTGTTGAGGCTGGAGTGCAGCTAGTGAAGCCACCCATGTCCCCATTATGGGGGTCCTGAGGAAGGGAGACACACACCACATAGGAGCTTGGAATTTCTTTCTTTCTTTCTTTCTTTCTTTTTTTTTTTTTTTTTTTTTTGCTTTTTCGAGACAGGGTTTCTCTGTGGTTTTGGAGCCTGTCCTGGAACTAGCTCTTGTAGACCAGGCTGGTCTTTTTTTTTTTTTTCTTGCTGATTTTTTTATTAATTAATTAATTTAATTATTAAAGATTTCTGCCTCTTCCCCGCCACCACCTCCCATTCCCTCCCCCTCCCCCAATCAAGTCTTCCTTCCTCCTCAGCCCAAAGAGTAAGCAGGTTTCTCTGCCCTGTGGGAGGTCCAAGGACCACCCACCTCCATCCAGGTCTATTAAGGTGAGCATCCAAACTACCTGGGCTCCCACAAAGCCATTACATGCAATAGGATCAAGAACCCATTGCCATTGTTCTTCAGTTCTCAGTAGTCCTCATTGTCCATTATGTTCAGCGAGACCGGTTTTGTCCCATGCTTTTTCAGTCCCCGGCCAGCTGGCCTTGGTGAGTTCCCGATAGATCATCCCCATTGCCTCAGTGTGTGGGTGCACCCCTCGCCGTCCTGAGTTCCTTGCTCGTGCTCACTCTCCTTCTGCTCCTCCTTTGGGTCGTGAGACTTCAGTCCAGTGCTCCAATGTTGGTCTCTGTCTCTGTCTTCTTTCATCGCCTGATGAAGGTTAATATTCAGGGGGATGCTTATATGTTTTTCTTTGGGTTCACCTTCTTATTTAGCTTCTCTAGAGTCACGAATTATAGTCTCAATGTCCTTTATTTATGGCTAGAAACCAAATATGAGTGAGTACATCCCATGTTCCTCTTTTTGGGTCTGGCTTACCTCACTCAGGATAGTGTTTTCAATTTCCGTCCATTTGTATGCAAAATTCAAGAAGTCATTGTTTTTTACTGCTGAGTAGTACTCTAATATGTATATATTCCATACTTTCTTCATCCATTCTTCCATTGAAGGACATCTAGGTTGTTTCCAGGTTCTGGCAATTACAAACAATGCTGCTATGAACATAGTTGAGCATATACTTTTGTTGTATGTTTGGGCATCTCTTGGGTATATTCCCAATAGTGGTATTGCTGGGTCAAGAGGTAGGTTGAACCCGACTTTCCTGAGAAACCGCCACACTGCTTTCCAAAGTGGTTGCACAAGTTTGCATTCCCACCAGCAATGGATGAGAGTGCCCCTTTCTCCACAACCTCTCCAGCAGAGGCTATCATTGGTGTTTTTGATTTTAGCCATTCTGACCGGTGTAAGATGGTATCTTAATGTTGTCTTGATTTGCATTTCCCTGATTGCTAAGGAAGTTGAGCATGATCTTAAGTGACTTTTGGCCATTTGAACTTCTTCTGTTGAAAAGTCTCTGTTCAGCTCAGTGCCCCATTTTATAATTGGATTGATTAACCTTTTACGGTCTAATTTCTTGAGTTCTTTGTATATTTTGGATATCAGACCTTTGTCAGTTGCGGGGTTGGTGAAGATCTTCTCCCAGTCAGTGGGTTGCCTTTCTGTCTTAGTGACAGTGTCCTTTGCTTTACAGAAGCTTCTCAGTCTCAGGAGGTCCCATTTATTCAATGATGTCCTTAGTGTTTGTGCTGCTGGGGTTGTACATAGGAAGTGTTCTCCTGTGCCCATGTGTTGTAGAGTACTTCCCACTTTCTCTTCTATCAGATTCAGTGTGTTTGAACTGATATTGAGGTCTTTAATCCATTTGGACTTGAGTTTTGTGCATGGTGATATATATGGATCTATTTTCATTCTTCTACAGATTGACTTCCAGTTTTGCCAGCACAATTTGTTGAAGATGCTCTCTTTTTTCCATTGTATACTTTTAGCTCCTTTATTGAAAATCAGGTGTTCATAGGTTTGTGGGCTAAAGTCAGGGTCTTCTATTCTATTCCATTGGTGACTTCTCTGTTTTTATGCCAGTACCAAGCCGTTTTCAGTACTGTAGCTCTGTAATAGAGTTTGAAGTCAGGGATGGTAATGCCTCCAGACAATCCTTTATTGTATAAGATTATTTTGGCTATCCTGGGTTTTTTGTTTTTCCATATAAAGTTGATTATTGTCTTCTCCAGATCTGTGAAGAATTTTGATGGGATTTTGATGGGGATTGCGTTGAATCTATAGATTGCTTTTGGTAGAATTGCCATTTTTACTATGTTGATCCTCCCAATCCAAGAGCAAGGGAGGTCCTTCCATTTTCTGGTATCCTCTTCAATTTCTTTCTTCAAAGACTTAAAGTTCTTGCCAAATAGATCTTTCACTTCCTTGGTCAGAGTTACCCCAAGGTATTTTATGCTATTTGTGGCTATCGTGAAAGGTGATGTTTCTCTGATTTCCCTCTCTGCTTCCTTATCCTTAGTGTATAGGAAGGCAACTGATTTTTTGGAGTTGATTTTGTATCCTGCCACATTACCAAAGGTGTTTATCAGCTGTAGGAGTTCTTTGGTAAAGTTTTTGGGGTCGCTTATGTATACTATCATATCATCTGCAAATAATGAAAGCTTAACTTCTTCCTTTCCAATATGGATCCCCTTGATCCCCTTATGTTGTCTTATTGCTATTGCTAGAACTTCAAGCACTATATTGAAGAGGTATGGAGAGAGTGGACATCCTTGTCGTGTTCCTGATTTTAGTGGGATGGCTTTGAGTTTTTCTCCATTTAATTTAATGTTAGCTGTCGGCTTGCTGTAAATAGCTTTTATTATATTTAGGTATGCCCCTTGTATCCCTAATCTCTCCAAGACCTTTATCATAAAGGAGTGTTGAATTTTGTCGAATGCTTTTTCAGCATCTAATGAAATGATCATATGGTTTTTTTCTTTCAGTTTATTTATATGGTTGATTACATTGATAGATTTGCGTATGTTGAACCAGCCCTGCATCTCTGGAATGAAGCCTACTTGATCATAATGGATAACTTTTCTAATGTGTTCTTGGATTCGGTTTGCCAGTATTTTATTGAGAATTTTTGCGTCGATGTTCATGAGTGAGATAGGCCTGTAATTCTCTTTCTTGGTTGGGTCTTTGTGTGGTTTTGCTATCAGGGTAACTGTAGCTTCATAAAAGGAATTTGGCAATGACTCTTTTGTTTCTATATTGTGAAATACATTAAGAAGTGTAGGTATTAGCTCTTCTTGGAAGTTCTGGTAGAATTCTGCATTGAAACCATCTGGCCCTGGGCTTTTTTTGGAAGGGAGATTTTTGATAACTGTTTCTAATTCTTCGCGACTAACAGGTCTATTTAGATCGTTCACCTGGTCTTGGTTTAGGTTTGGTATATGGTACTTATCTAAAAAAGTGTCCATTTCTTTTGCATTTTCCAGTTTTGTGGCATACAGGCTTTTGTAGTAAGATCTAATGATTCTCTGAATTTCCTCTGTGTCTGTGGTTATGTCCCCCTTTTCATTTCTGATCTTATTTATTTGCGTGTTCTCTCTCTGTCGTTTAATTAGTTTGGATAGGGGTTTGTCAATCTTGTTGATTTTCTCCAAGAACCAACTTTTTGTTTCATTGATTCTTTGGACTGTTTTCTGTGTTTCTATTTTGTTGATTTCTGCCCTCAGTTTGATTATTTCCAGTCTTCTACTCCTCCTGGGCGCGTCTGCTTCTTTTTTTTCTAGAGCTTTCAGGTGTGCTGTTAAGTCCCCAATGTATGCTTTCTCTGTTTTCTTTAAGTGGGCACTTAGTGCTATGAACTTTCCTCTTAGCACTGCTTTCATCGTGTCCCATAGGTTTGAGTATGTTGTCTCTTTGTTTTCATTAAATTCAAGGAAGACTTTAATTTCTTTCTTAATTTCTTCCTTGACCCAGGTGTGGTTCAGTAGTTGACTGTTCAGTTTCCATGAGTTTGTCAGCTTTCTGGGGGTAGCTTTGTTGGTGGCTTCTAACTTTAATCCGTGGTGATCTGATAAGACACAGGTGGACACTGATATTTTTTTGTAACTGTGGAGGTTTCCTTTGTTTCCAAGTATGTGGTCAATTTTCGAGAAGGTTCCATGAGCTGCAGAGAAGAAGGTGTATTCTTTCCTATTTGGGTGGAGTGTTCTATAGATGTCTGTTAAGTCCATTTGATTCATTACCTCCAACAATTCTCTTAATTCTCTATTAGTTTTCTGTCTGATTGACCTGTCCATTGGTGAGAGAGGTGCGTTGAAGTCTCCTACTACTAGTGTGTGTGATTTGATGTCTGCCTTGAGTTTTAGCAATATTTCTTTTACATAAGTGGGTGCTTTTATATTAGGGGCATAGATATTCAGGATTGAGACTTCATCCTGCTGAATCGTTCCTGTTATGAGTATAAAGTGTCCCTGTCGATCTCTTCTGATTGATTTTAGTTTGAAGTCAGTTTTGTTAGAAATTAGTATGGCCACACCTGCTTTTTTCTTAGGACCATTTGCTTGAAAAACCTTTTCCCAACCCTTTACTCTGAGTAGATGCCTGTCTTTGTGGTTGAGATGAGTTTCTTGCAAACAGCAGACTGTTGGATCCTGTTTTCGTATCCAATCTCTTAGCCTGTGCCTTTTTATTGGTGAATTGAGACCATTAATATTAAGTGATATTAATGACCAGTGGTTGTTAACTCCGGTTATTCTTACTGCTTTTGGTAGAAGAGTTTGTGTGTCTCCCTTCTTTGAGTTGTGCTGTTGAAGGGTCACTAGTTGCCTGGGTTATTGTAGGCAGTGTTGGCAATGTTGGATTCCTTGGGTTGTGATTTTCCTTCTATTACTTTCTGTAGGGCTGGATTTGTGGCAACGTATTGTTTGAATTTGTTCTTATCCTGGAATGTCTTGTTTTCTCCATTGATAGTGAACGATAGCTTGGCTGGGTATAGTAGTTTGGGTTTGCATCCATGGTCTCTTAGTTTCTGTAGTACCTCTATCCAGGACCTTCTGGCTTTCATGGTTTCCATAGAGAAGTCAGGTGTAAGTCTGATCGGTTTACCTTTATAAGTTACTTGGCCTTTTTCCTTTGCAGCTCTTAATATTCTTTCTTTAATCTGTATATTTTGTGTTTTGATTATTATATGGCGAGGGGATGTTTTTTTTTGATCCAGTCTGTTTGGTGTTCTGTATGCTTCTTGAATATTCAAAGGAATATCTTTCTTTATGTTGGGGAAGTTTTCTTCCATAATTTTGTTAAAAATGTTTTCTGGACCTTTGAGCTGTGCCTCTTCTCCTTCTTCTATCCCTATTATTCTTAGGTTTGGTCTTTTTATTGTGTCCCATATTTCCTGAATGTTTTCTGATGAGAATTTGTTGGTTTTGGTGTTTTCTTTGATCAGTCCGTTTA
Source organism: Chionomys nivalis (assembly GCF_950005125.1). Lineage (NCBI taxonomy): Eukaryota > Metazoa > Chordata > Mammalia > Rodentia > Cricetidae > Chionomys > Chionomys nivalis. The sequence goes on along the minus strand of NC_080104.1, from coordinate 55,657,538 downwards.
TTTTCTCTATGTTGTCTTCAGAATCTGAGATTCTTTCTTCTATCTCTTGTATTCTATTGATTATGCTTGTTTCTGTAGTCTCTGCTCGTTGACCTATATTTGCCATATCCAACTGGTCCTCAGTTTGTGTTTTCTTCCTTGCTTCCATTTCAGTTTTCAATTCTTGGACTGTTTCCATTACCTGTTTGATCATTTTTTCTTGGCTTCCCAGGGTATCATTTACGTATTTACTCATTTCTTCAAACTTTTTGTTATACTTCTCATCCATTTCTATGAGGGCGTTTTTTACATGTTGTTTAAGGGACTCTATTGCTTTCAAAAAGTCAGTTTTTTCCTCTTCTCCTGTGATAGGATGTTCAAGTCCTTGTGTTGTAAGATCATTGGGTTCTGGTGTTTTCATGTTGTTTTTCAGATTGTTGGGTGAATTCTTGCCTTGGCGTCTGCCCATCTCCTCTTACCGATGCTATCTATTGGGTTTGATTTAATTGTAGCGGGGCAATCTGTTCTCAGTGCAGCCTTCACTGTTTCTTGCCCGCACTATCCTGTATCGAGTGCCTCCGCCGCCCGGGCCTGCCTGCCGGTGCCTCCGCCGCCCGGAACTGTCTGTGCACCGGTGTTTCCGCTGCCCAGGCCTGCCTGCCGGTGCCTCCGCCACCTGGGCCTGCCTGCGCGCCGGTGCTTCCGCCGCCTAGGCCTGCCTGCCGGGTCTGACTGTCGGTGCCTCCGCCACCCGGGCCTGCCTGCACGCCGGTGCCTCTGCCGCCCAGACTTGCCTGCGTGCTGGTGCCTCCGCCGCCCGGGCCTGTCTGTGCGCCGGTGCTTCCGCTGCCTAGGCCTGCCTGCCGGGCCTGACTGCCGGTGCCTCCGCCACCCGGGCCTGCCTGCACGCCGGTGCCTCTGCCGCCAGGACTTGCCTGCGTGCTGGTGCCTCCGCTGCCCGGGCCTGCCTGCGCGCCGTTGCTTCCGCCGCCTAGGCCTGCCTGCCGGTGCCTCCGCCAGCCGGAACTGTCTGTGCGCCGGTGCTTCCGCCGCCTAGGCCTGCCTGCCGGTGCCTCCGCCACCTGGGCCTACCTGCGCGCCGGTGCCTCCGCCGCCTAGGCCTGCCCGCCGGGCCTGACTGCCGGTGCCTCCGCCACCCGGGCCTGCCTGCACGCCGGTGCCTCTGCCGCCCGGACTTGCCTGCGTGCTGGTGCCTCCGCCGCCCGGGCCTCCAGGCTGGTCTTGAACTCAAAAAGATCCGCCTGCCTCTGCCTCCCAAGTGCTGGGATTAAAGGCGTGCACCACCACCGCCTGGCTGGAGCTTGGAATTTCTGAACTAACTTTGCCCTGGTGCTTTTATGAGCAAGCTGATGTCGGGGGAAGAAGCCTGCAGAAGGATGATTTTCTCTGAATGAGTCCACTACTGAGACCTCGAAAGAAAGAGATGCCATCCACACTTCTTGTAAAGAGCAATATAAATATATTTACATATAGATAAAATACAATAAATAGGTGTTGGTCACGACATGCACATCAGGACTGCACAGCAGGGGTGGCTGGGAGAGCTGGGGCCCTAGAGACTTCCAGGGTCCCTGTGTTTGAGGTAAAATGTGATAGCAACTGTCCCTTTAAGGCTGAATTCCTGTAGGACACAGGCTGGGAGCACCAAAACTGGGTGGCAGCCCTGGGCCTCAGCCTGAAGGATCCCAGGGTCACCTGAAATATGGCCACCAGTCACCAGGACTGTGGCTCTGGTACAGTCACCAGCTGAGGGAGGGGGAAAGAGCCAGCTCAGAGAGGGTGGAGAGATTAAGGCATCTTTACCTACCCCAAGACCCGAGAGGGTTGGGTGGGTCTTGCCTTCTGCTCAGGCCCAGCTGCTGGGAAGGGGCGAGGGGAAAAGGAGGAGGCAGTGGGGTCCTGGATAACTTCAGCCAGTCCGCAGCTTCAGGACCCTGGAGAGGGGCTCTTTGGCGCTGGAGTAGATGAGGTAAGAGCCAGCAGTGGTATTAAAGGCCTCCCAGTCCCGGCAGCCAAAGGTGGGGAGTTTGTGGACCGCCACGAAGCCCTCATAGCCTTGCCACCTGTGGAAGGAATAGTCAGCCTGGTCCCCTTGGCACCAGTACAGGGGACATGCGTGCAGGGGACATGCATGCAGGGTCAAGTGAGGAACTGAGGCCCAGAAGAGAATCTGCCCCATCCGAGATCCTGAACCTCCCTTACAATCTACCCAGGAGCCTGTTCGGGCACCCTAAGTATTTGGGGGTGTGCAGTCCGGAGTGCTGGCTGTTCCTGTCTCAATCTTAGAAACAGGCTCACTCCGGGCACAGTGCTTTCTGCCGTCAGCCTTGACAGCTACAGGCTTTGTTCTGCACTCTGAGGTCAGCAGATTCCTTGTAAAAAGGACATGTTTCCTGCAGGTGACTTCATGACCACAGGACAGAGTCCCTGAGTGACTGACTTCTAGGTCAGAGGGCACCAGTGGCTCTGATGTTAATATTTTTCAAGATTATTTTATTGATAGGTATTGACCCTCAAAACCAGCAGGCGAGGGCTACCTCAACACGCCAGCGCCACACTCCGCTGTATTCCACTGAATATTCTTGCCCATAGGGTCACCCATTTCCCCAGGTTAGAAGTGTTGGCTGTTAATCAGCAGGGTTCCTACATGTGGGGCAGAGTGGGGCTCTCTGATTTTGAGGAGTCCAGTGACTCCCAGCCTGCATTTTCCACATGTTTGAGGTGATACAAGGTCCCCTTTGCTTTTCTTCTGTTATTTTCACTGTTGAAGTGTTTTACATTTGAATTTTTAATCCATATAAGGTTAATTTTCTGTCCATGAGTATAAAGTAGGGATAGCTCTGCTCTGTTTGAGATAGGTGATTCTATGAGTTATTTTATAAACATCACCCCTTTCCATTGACTTGGAATTCAACAATTTATTGGGTTAGGTGAGCATCGATTTCTAGTTGTTCTGGGCTGTATTCTATTCTATCTGCCTGTTTGGAAAAAAATTGTTTGTTTATTTATTTATTTATTTTGCGGTGTTGGGAATGGAACCAGGCCTTGGACAAGGCAGGCAAGTGCTCTATCACTGAGTCACACTTTGGCCCAATCACCTATCGATTTACCTTTGGCAAAATCCACCCGAGTTTATTTACATGTTAGTAGGTCCCTCCTCCACTATTCCTCTGCGTGTGTGTGTATGTGTGTGTGTGTGAGCATGTGTGTGCTGGTTTGTATGTACATATGTGTGGAGGCCAGAGCTAGACTTGGGGTATCTTCCTCAATCACCCCATCTGATTTTCCCAGGATCTCTCACTGAACCCAGAGCTCATTGATCTGGCTGGGCTGGCTGGATGAAGAGCCCCATAGACCTGCTTATCTCCTCCTCCCCAGTGCTGGGATTACACACATGGGATGACTTGTATGTGGGTGCTGGGAATCAAACTCATGTCCTCGTTCAGCAAGCACTTGACTGACTGCAACATATCCCAAGTCTTTTCAATATTATTTTTTAAAAGTTTCTTGGCTATTATTATTCTTCAACATACATTGCACTTTTTTCTTTTACACTTGTTTCTTTTATTTTATGTGCATGAGTATTTTGTTTGTGTATATGCATGGACATCACGCACATGCTTGGTGACCACAGAGGCCAGAAGAAGGGGTTGGACCCCCTAGAATTGGAGTTATGAATGGTTGTGAGTCAGCATATGGGTGGTGAGAACCAAATCAGATCCTCTGGAAGGGCAAAGATTGCTCTTAACCACTAAGCCATATCTCCAGCTTCCCCTTCAACATATCTTTTAAAAATTACTCTATCATGTTCAAAAGACTATAGCAATAAGTCTGAAAGTCTAAGCAAAGCCATCCTAACTTTTCTCATAAACTACAGGTGATCGCAGCATTTCAGGACACGTAAAGAAGATGGTAAGCATGGAGGAGGGGCTCACAAAGAGGTCTGCGGCCCAGAAATGAACTTAACCCAATGACAGAAATCAACACACGAATATTTAAGCTGCTCTAGCCACAGGTGCAGATAGAAGCTACATCACATCCTTATAAAGTTATAGACTTCATGATGTCACGGGAAAGTTTCACTTCTTTTGTAAATCAGAATCTGAGCCGGAGTTGGAATCTAGGAGGATGAAGAAATTCTGAGTTGGCCTCAGCCGCTCAGCTCGGAACAAATCTCTCATTGTTCATCATCACACCAGCAGATCAGCATCTCCTGCTGCAAGTGCTAGGGACCCCTAAGGAAATCAGGCAGGCCACTCAGCATGACCTTTAGATCAAAGCCAGGGGCAGAACTGTTGACCACCACCACTGCTGTGCAAGATAGTTCTGGAACTTTGAGCTAGTTAGGCACCTAACTAAGCAATAGAGGCCTTGTCAGCTAAGGGCGCCAGTACCTTCATGGCAGAGACAGCCAGTGGCTAGAGTCACTGAGACTTCTCCCAAGAGAAGGCAAGACAATTTGGTCAGTTGACTAGCTGCAAAAACTGATGAGATACTGCCCATGGAAACAACACCCTACTCATGCTGAAACAATCAAAATAATAATAATAAAAACACTCTTAGAAAAAAATGCAAGGAAATTGTCACAATGTAAGAGAAAACTGGACCTCATAAATTCCCACTTAGCATGCCCATCTATGCACCTTTAGCTGCCAGTCATTACCTGAGGGGTGTGGCCTAATGGGGTGCCCTCTAGCAGGTGCACCCTGGCATCAGGTTCCTTGCCCTGGCCAGGCCTGGGAAAACACACCCTCAGACTGATGGTCTTTACTTGCTCTGAATCAGTGGTCACCTGTGAGGGTAAGGGAGCCCCCCCAACCCCCGCCACTATGAACCCTGACGTGGGAGGACGAAAGTCGGCCATCAGCAGTCCTTACCTGTAAATAATACTGTTCACTGAGAAGGTGTTTCCATCAAAGGAGTTTGCAACCACCAGGAAGTGATCTTCTCCCACGGAGAAGAACTCCCAGTCCAGGGCACTGAGGAGACAGGAAGCCAGGTAAGGATACCAAGGCCTTTGCAGAGCTGATGCTGGCCCCACGCTGGGCAGGACTTGTCTCCCGAGTTACATCTCACCTTCTTGCTCCAACTGCTTGCTCTCTTTTATTTTTAAGATTTAAGTATGTTAGGAAATATTTAACTATGGAAAGATGTGTTATATTTGTTTCTGTTGCAGTCATGAACAGTGTAAAGAAGTGTTACATTGTTTCTGCTGCATTCATGGACCATGGAAAGATGCGTTACATTGTTTCTGCTGCATTCATGGACCATGGAAAGATGTGTTACATTGTTTCTGTTGCATTTTTTAAATTATGAGATAAAGTGTTGCAGTCTTACCTTGCCTGCCTAAGGCACCTGACTGATCTAATAAAGAGCTGAATGGCCATAACTAGGCAGCAGAGGGATAGGTGGGGCTGGCAGGCAGAGAAAATAGGAGGAGAAATCTAGGCTCGGAAGAATGAGAGAATGAGGGAGGAAGAGAGGAAGACACCACGCCAGCCAACCACCAGCCAGCCAGACACAGAAGAAGCAGAAAAAGTAGGACATACAAACAGAAAGGAAAGGTTCAAAAGCCCCAAGGCAAAATGTAGATGAAGAGAAACAGGTTAAGTTACGAGACCTAGAATCAAAACTAATAATAAGTCTCCATGTCGTGATTGGTTGGTGGCCCAAAAAAGAAGCTTGGTACATGTGTACGCAATGCCCACAGAGGTCAGAAGAGGGCATCGGATGCCCTGGAGTTGGAGTTAGAAGGGGTTGTGCGATGCCCCATGTGGGACCCGGAAATGCAATTCAAGACCTCTGGAAGAGCAGCACTCTTAATCACTAGGCGGCCTCTTCAGCTCCTCTGCAATGGTTTCTAACCACAGATTCTCTTTATACTTGTTTTCTTCCAAATTCCCTTCCAAAAGGCCTAGTGGGTGCTTTATTCTAAGACTCATTCTCAGCAGACACCAGCTCCAGACATGGGCGCCTGGGGAGGAAATGTGACTCCCTTCAGGGTCCACCCGGCCCAGAAGCCACAAGCAGCTTGGGTGGGAGCGGATCTGGGTTGAGTTGGGCACTGCTGTTACTTCTTTTTGTTCTTTGTCCCAGGAGTTCTTTTTAATTTTTTAAATTTAAAAAAATGAGATTTTTCAAAAGTAAAGATTGTGGGCCTGAGTAGGGGGTTTGTCCTTCCTTCCTTACCTGCCCTACTACAGTCTCCTGTTTCTGGAGCAACCCTGGCTGTGGCCTGTGTGCGGTGTGCAGCCTACAACTGCTCCCCCTTGTGCTTACAGCTATGCGTCCCATGAACACACAGTGCCTGTGTGCCCTGTGATGTCACAGATGCCAATCACACCATTTTACTTGACATCGGCCTTAGAGTTTTTCCTCTGAAGAGTCTAAGTTCGCTCAGTGTTCTACCTCTCAGGCTGAGGAGTGCCTGGCACTCAGAAGGGACTGTGAATGTCCCCCAAAGCTCTTAAGGAATGAAGAACCCTGTGAGAGCTCCTGCTGCATTCTGGGTTGGCAACCACTCTGGGCCTAGCCAGTGTTTCTCAACCTTCCTAATGCTGCGACCTTTTAATACAGTTCCTCATGTTGTCATGACCCCAACCATAAAACTATTTTTGTTGCAACTTTCTAACTGCAATTTTGCTGCTGTTATGAATTGTAATATAAAAATCTTACATGCAGGTATATCTAATATATGACCCCCTAAAGGGGTCACGACCCAAAGGCTGAGAACCCTAGCCTGGAGTTCAGCCAGGTGGCTCTGCTCTGTGGACAGTGTGGCTGCAGCTGTATTTTACTTGGAGCTAGTGAGAGTCCTAGAGGAATCCTGGGAGGAAGTTGGGAATAGCCTGACAGGCCTTCTGGGGCCGCCCACCCACAGACTCGCTTCGCCCTTCCAACCCCCTGGTTGGTACCTGCAGGTGGGGATGTCCTGGAACTTGACGAAGTTCTGTGCTGTGACATTCAGCTCGTAGATGACAGAGCTGAGGACATAGGAATCGTTCTGCGCCTGCATCTGCACGTCGTAGCTGTGACTGTTCGCCACCGCGAGGAAGATCCTCTCACCGATGTGGAAGACTTCCCAGTCTGCAGCACCGAAGGTCTGGAGCGAATAAAGAGCCATACCAGAGGGTGAGGCCAGTGAGGGCAGCTCCAGCTGCCCTGCCCCTAATGTCATCACCACTGCGCCCAGTGACCCAGTGCCAGCTGTCTCACTGAGGCCACCTGGCTGCCGTCCTTTCACTAGAACTCAAAACAGAGTTCCTCTGCCTGCTTGCTCCAGAGGTCACTCGGCCCCACGAAATGTGAGGTGGGGGTGGGGAAGGGGAATGGAGTCTTTGCCACAGACCTGAAGCTGTGCAGGTTCATTTGCATAGGGGCTACAGCATGGGTGGGGGGACACAGAGAAGGAGAGGGAGACCCTGATCAAAGGGGAACATTCCCGGAAAAGCTGAAGCAATGGCAGACAGGGTCACAGTAGATATGTGACTGCCTAGGGGGACAGCAGGACAGGGGACCAGAGGGTGGGAAGGAATGTGCTAGCCCATGTGGGAGTCTGTGAATGGTGGACAGTGCATTATCAGGTTCCAGGAAACCCAAGCCGCAGCCAGGGCTCTGTAGTCTTAGCTTCTGCTCACATCCATGCCTTAATCTCACGCTGCACCAAGTGAGGGAGGAGCTCCTGGAATGGAAGGAGCTGCCATGTGGGGGTAAGGGGTGAGCTCTGGAGGGTGGTGGATCCAGGAAGTGGAGCCTATGGCAGGAGGAGGAGCTAGGGCCAGGAGCCCCAGTCCATCAGAGGGTTCTGGCTGCCACTCTGGGGTCTCAGGACAGCAACAGAAAGGTTGCCCGTGAGTGAGAAGGTCAGGGGGCACAGAACTAAGGGAAATTTCCTAGAACTAAAAACAGAACTTAGATCCAACAAAGCAAAGGCTAGACCAAACTTCCAGAGGCCAGTGGGACTAACAGATAATCGTTAGAACCTCAACTCCCCTCAGAGGGAGGAACCAGCAAATACAACGGCTACATGCCATCACCATGTCTACTATCCAATAATGCGTGCCCCGGGGGGAACATGGGTGAAACCTGCATTTGGGTAACAGCTGACACCTGCTGGACTGTTAGTTCAATGATGCCACTCATTCTGCTGTCTTGAGATAACCCATTGGGCGAGATTCTGTTGGGATCCTCACTGATGGATGGGGACTGGAGCCCAGGGCAGGATGTTCAAACCACACAGCCAGGAGGAGCCCAAGCTCTCCAACAGGCTACTTCTTTGAAGACACAGGCAGGCTATCCTGGGGCTCTCCCAGGTTGTCCTAGCTGGGACAGAGTGAGCCATGCTATGGTTTGTGCTTCAGACTGTCCAGTGGCATCTTCCTGACTTTAGCTAATGCCCAGGAACCTCCTGCCTGAGGGACAGCTTGCACAGCCAGTGTGGGAAATGGCTCTGGAACTTCTAGGTGTATGTGCGTTCATCTGTGCAAGTGTACATACACATGTCTGCATATGTATATGGAGGTCAAAGGTCAACCTCAGATATTATTACCCAAATTATTACCATTTGCTTATTTTTTTCTTTTTTTTGAAGGAGGGTCTCTGTGTGGGACCTGGGGAATCATTGATTCAGTTATCAGTCCCTGCCTCTCCACAGCTTAGATTACAAGGACACGCCACTGCACACCTTTTATGGGGGTTCCAGGGGCTGAATGTCAGGTGAACACTTTACCCACTAAACCATCTTCACTACCTTCTCTCGATGGAGGTCAGTTAACTACTTGTCTGCACACTACCAAGTGCCCTGCTTTCTTGCTGTCCATGGCCTGGCTGGCCAGCCCTGCTGGAGGCTTAGAGAAAAAACAAAGCAAAACAAAATTAAAAAAACCAGCTCCAAGTGAAACTAAACCGTATTCTCTCCCATGGGCAGCAGAGGGCGCCAATACCCACTGAGCCCTGCCAGGTGGTGGGCAAGAACCGACTAGGAATCCAGAGGAGGCTGCCCGATGGTTTGATCCAAAAGGAGCTTGAGGAAGCTTAAGAGGCACGAAGTGAGAGTCATCTGAGGAATAAGACTGTAGAGGACAAGGGATCCAGAAGTCCTGCGTCCACAAAGTCCTGGGTGGGACCAGGGCCTTCTAGATCAGCATCCCTTCTCCTCACTTGGAATGTCTATAAGCTGGCATGAGTCCAGGGCCACCCTACACAGAGACACTCAGGCCTGCAGGACCTCAGACCGCCAGACCCCCACCCAAGCACAGCATGACACAGGCATGCCCCCTGACTGTCATGGCATTGCTTCTTGCAAGGAAGTGCTGAGAAAATCATCACTGTTGGCCACATGCCTGTTTACATACATGCAGACACACACATTTACAGGCATACTGGCACACTATCATGTGCACAGTATATGTGTACATGTGTATGCACAGGAATGTGTTTGTGCACATACACAAAAACATGTCTATAAGATGATTATGTACACCTGTGAGTGAATGTATGCGCACATATGCATAAACATATGTGTGTATACCTGTGTATACATATCTCTTTCAGGTGGACACTCACCTGCCAGCATGTGTCTGAACACGTGCACATATGTGTACAGGCAGGTGCCTGCAGGCACGCACATACATGCCCACACAGTACACATCTTCCTCAGATCGCCAGGGCCTCCTTTCAGCTTTGAGCTGCTTGCTTTCTTCTCACCTGTACTGATGGGGCCAGAGGGGATTTGCAGAGGGAGCCTGGTAGTGGCTGTCCTGTGCCACCCAGGGTGGCTGGAGACCCAGAGCAAGCTCTCCTGGGACTGGGTAAGAGGTATCAGCCTCCCCCTGGGGTCAGGCCAGGTGCTGAGCCTTGGTGAGCAGTGTCCTCCTTGCCCCTCAGGAGCCCAGAGCAGGGGCATAACCGCACATTAGAACCGTAAGGGGCTGCCCGGGACTTTGGGAGTACAAAAGAGTGGCAGATGTATAGGGGAGCAGAGGGGGTCAGTGGGTGAGAAGGCCAGAAAGGGTTTTGGAGTGGCAAAAATAGCAGGATGCCCATGGGGCATGTGGGGGGCAGGGGGAAGAAGGAAGGTGCTCAGGAGGGGAGGGGGAGAGATAGAGGAAGCTTTAGAGCATGACGAAGGTGAAAGCAAACGGACAGCAGAAGCCTTGGAGCCCGTAAGAACCAGGAAGGTGTGTGGGAGGTGAGCCTGGCATCATGGGGTATGTGAGGCTCACCCCGCTGTGCTGGGACAAGACTCCAGTCACCCCTTGGAGAACCTGCTGTGTCCCTTGGGCATGAAAGACACAAGGCCTGCTGTGTGTCCTGGCAGCTGGGGCTCAGAGGCAGCTCGAGCCCCTATCCTCTCTGAGCCCAATCAGGACCAGGGTGCTGACTTAGCAAATGTGAGTACTGCCCCACCTCCCAAATTTCAGGTACTTGAGGAATGATATTCCCTTCTCCATATATCCCATGCAATAGTTGGGGCATAATTCTATAAAAATGTTATTCATTTTTTATCTGAAATATATGTTCTCCATTGTTCCTGGGTAATGTCAGGCAGGGGCCCTGCTAACTCAAGCTCTGACTCAAGCTCTGATCCCTTAACTGGTCAGATGGCTGCCTCACAGCTGGCTAGTCACTGACTGCCAGAGTCCCCTCCCCGGGATGCCCACACTGACCTCTCCACAAGCCCCTCCCTCTCAGAGGTGAGAGAGCAGTTACAGGCTACATCAGGCCCTGTGGCTTAGACTGCTCCTGTATTCCCAGAATGTCAGGGAATGAAGAACCCCAATATCAGACCATGTTACCAAAGTCCATCTAGCATTGGAACCCAGGTGATCAGAGACATTCCCTCTCTCTCTCCCAGAGGAATTCCCCTAGAGAGCCGCCTGCTGTCCAGACATTGGGTGTGTGCCGCTCGAGTACCTTGGCAGGATAATGGCACTTCCAGGAGCTGCTGCCAGGAGCACCTGGCATCCCACAGCTCCCATTAGGGTGGGCAGGCAGTCAGCCATCAGTGGATTAGTTGCTGAACAATAGAGACTCTGGGACTGGCTTTGATGGGGAAAGAATGAGCGTGCTTCTGTGGTCCAGGAGTGCCAGGAGAGGAGGGAAGGCCGATGCATGGCCTGGACTTCCCTAACTGCTTGGGGAAGGAAGTCAATCAGACCCCTCACTGTGGGCAGTCAGCTCAGGTAGGCACTTGAGGCTACAGGAAGATGCACTCCTGCATTTCCTGGCCAACTCCTAGTGCCCCCCCCCACCTCTGGGCTCTTGTCTGACCACAGAGCTATCCCCCAAATCCAGGGTCTTCCCAATATGCAAGGGCCATAGCCGGTTTCTGTCTCAGTGAATGCAGAAGTCATAGGCACATGAAGGTGTTTACAAAGCCCAGAGCAGCCTCTTCCGAGGGCCACCCAGGTACCACTTACCTGTGAGGGATGCTTTCACGTCAGACTTATCTCACAGACAAGGAAACCAAGGCAAGGAGGCACACTTGGGGCCAGGCCTTGGGGTGTCCATGATTGTCCATGTGTTTGTGTGCACAAACATATTCACATGCACATGCAAGTATCTGGGAGTCATGGTCCTGCCCTTCAGGATTCACATAGATAGCATCCTATTGACATCAAGTCTGATGATATCATTATCTGCTCCTGCTGACCAGGTAGCTGCTGCTGTTCTTGCCTGGTCTCACATACCTTACTGACAGACCCCAAACCATAGACCATGGAGGCTGCTAGGCCAAAGTTTTTAGCAAACTTAGAAGCAAAATCCTACCTGCGTGGTCATGCCAACTCTGAGGCTTGTGTGACTGGCCTGTCTGCTTTCCACCTGCTGGTGGTAGTGTGTTGTTTGTTTGTTTGGTTGGTTTGGTTTTCAGAGCTGGATATTGAACCCAGGGCCTCTGTATGCTACTCTACTCTACTGCTGGGATGGACCCTAGGCTAATCCCCAGAGCACGCTCTGGTTGCAAGGCCTACTTTAGAACCCTCCAGGCAAGCACACGGAAAGCTAAGGTCCTGGCCTTGTTGTCTTCTGGGGCAAAGGACTGGAGATGCTAAGAATTTGCCTGACACTGTCACTTGTTGGTGCTCTGAGGCCCAGAGTGAATATTTGGAGACAGGGAGGGTCTCCCCCTTGTCCTTGGTACAAAATGGAGGTATTGGTGGCTGCAAGCTCTTGGGTACGGTGGGTAGGGGGTTGACTTCATGGAGAAGGAAATGTGTAGAGGAAACAACGCGGGCACAGGGGGCCTCAACAGTGTTCAGGCGAGCCTGTGTGAGCATGTATGCATGTGGACACGCATGTGTAAGTGTGTTGGGGGGGGGGTCTCTCCTGCCCTTTCTGACGCCCAGGCAGAAGATGGGAGGCGGGTTGTCATTTCTGTCTCCCGTGTCTCTGTGGGCCTTGCTGTTCTTGTTTCCCACCAGCCCAGGCTTCATGCCGCACCCCATCTCCACTCCAATGGCTCCCCGAACAGTATCTCTGGCTTCACCCCTCACCAGTCCTAGACCCAAGGTTTCTTCCATGCTTAACCTCTGTCCCCCTCTATCCCCAGGGAACCCAAGACTCAGCCTGTATACCCTCTTCTGGTGTCTGCTTCAACTCCCACTAGGAGAACATGTCACCCAGTTTCATGGGTGTCTGTCAGCATCCCCTACTAGGCCATTCCCGCTGTACTAGGAAGCTATTGACTCATGGCTGCTATGGCTTGAATATGGCTGTCCCCACAAACTCACACGGAGGCTTCGAACCTGGGAAGATGAGGCCTGTCTGGCCTGTCTGGACCAAGAGCAAGCAAGGTGAGTGTCCTTGCTGTTGAGGACAGGTTGGTAGTCATGAGAGCATGCTGGTCTGCAGTGTGGTGGCCCTCCTGCTGTGTCCCTGCCACCTGCACTCACTCACCCCTCCACTTTCTGCCTTGAGTGGAGGCAGCATTTTGCTCTCGCCAAAAGCAGGGCAGAGGCATGCCCATGCTCTAGACTGCCCCATCTCCAGACCAGAGCCAAACAAACTTTGTTTATAAATTACCCCAGCTCAGGTATTCTGCTGAAGCAATAGCAAATGGACTAAGGGCCCAATCATGGAAGCCTGTGCCTCTGCTCTAAGAGGAAGGCTCTGGAATTTCTGATGTGAGGCTTGAGAGACCAGAAGGTGTGGCTAAGGAACACACCCTTAAAGCATCCCCTGTCCCACCTCTCTGCACCCCCACCCCGGCAGCCAGTCTCTGTTCACCCAACCCTGGGCTCTAGCTAAGATCCCTGATGCCTGAAGCCGTCCTTTGAACCACAGGACTTACCCATGGTACCCTGGGAGTGCCTGCCCTATGGATGGGAGTCCCTGCACTACAGACCCTTCCAGAAAGGCATGCCCTGCAGAGGTGGGTGTGTCCCCACAGCTTGCAGCTACATTCAGAGCCTGCAGCTTAGTTAGCTTCAAAGCTGACGTTCGTGACATTGCAGAATGCAAACGGTAAACGTATTAAGACATCTCCAGGGCTGAAAGGATTTAAGCAAAAGAAGAGACTATTGGCAAAGCATAAAAGTGGACTTCTGTGGGTTCTGAGGAGTCAGGAAGACGTGGGGGGAGACTGCTGTTAAGCACCGCCTGCAGCTCGGGCAGGGCTGAGCCAGTCCACCCTACTGGTGTCTTCCCCCATGATACCCTGGTGGTTTCAAGCTGCTTCTGCCTCTGTGCCCTGGGCTGTTCTGTTCCAGCTGTGCCCCTCCCTCCCCTCCTTCAGCAGAATCACTCCTGGGGCTCTCCTCCTCTACAGCACACAGCCTGGCATGCCCTGGGCTCAGGGTTTTGCTTTGATCCTGTGCTAACTGCAAAGTGGCTGCTGGCCTCCACTAAGGTCACTGCTGGAAGCTCTGCTATTCTTGGCAAAGCTATGGCTATGCAGTGCAGCTCACATGAACAGACTGTGATATGAAATGGTCGGCGACACAAAACTAAGTACTCAGAGATCTTGCCAGCAGGGGTGGTGGGACCAGCCAAGGGGCTTCAAAGTCAAAGGAGAATCAATACTATGTCTGGCCCCACCCAAACCCCTCTGCCCTGGTCATAGCCAAGTTACCTTGCTACACCAAACTTGGAGACCTGGAGACCCACAGACACCAATTGATCAGAGCAGGGGAACTGTGGCCTCTGGAGAAAACTGCGATGGGCACTCAGGGTACCCTCCTCAACAACCCAAACTCAACCCACACCCAGGCTTTCCTCAGGAGCACTGGAGGACCCAAACCACCCAGGAAGATGCAGCATGCAGAAGGGACAGGCACTTGGACACTGGTGTCAGGGCCACACCAAGCTGTCATTCACAGAGCCCTGACTCTCGGTGGCCCCGCTGCAGATTGGGCATCTACCGGAGAATTCGGGCTTCTCACCAGGAATGACTGGAAAAGCTGGAAGGCGCCCACGAGCCAGATGTACAGGTGGGAGTGCACCTGGGTGGAGGTGCCATTGAAGGTGTTGGCCACCACCAGGAAGGAGTAGGGCCCCACGGTGAAGAACTCCCAGTCGTAGGCACCGGACGTGGCGATAGACTGATTGGCTTCAAAGAGCTGGCTGCTGGGGTTCCACCTGTAGATCACGCTGTCGATGTTGTGGTTGTCGCCTGGAAGCAAGGTCAGTGCTGGGGGAGGGGCCTGCTCCCTAGAATTCACAGCTGCTTTACCCCACCCCTCAGGCGACTTCTGCCGCCCAGCCAAGGGGCTTGCATGCCCGCTGTTCCCAGAAGAAAAAGCCTGCGGGTGGGTTCAAATGGCCGGCAGGCCAGCAGTGGCCTTCCACCATTTAAGCCCTCCTCACCTCCTACCTTGGCCTTCTCCTGTCTTAAAAGGCCGGGCTTTCTCACAACCCTCTCTTTGTCTGAAATGTCTTCCCCATGGTGTCCCTGTAAGTCTTCCATGGATACTGCTCTCCAGGTGTTTCTCTCTCATCATGCTCTCCAGAAGCCCTCCCTGGTGGTGCTCTCTGGAGGCCATCCCCTCCCCGTGGTGCTCTCTGGAGCCACCCCCCGCCATGGTGCTCTCTGGAGCCCCCCCGTGGTGCTCTCTGGAGGACCCCCCTGTGGTGCTCTCTGGAGCCCCCTCCCCATGGTGCTCTCTGGAGGTCCCCCCGTGATGCTCTCTGGAGCCCCTCCCATGGTGCTCTCTGGAGCCCCCTCCCCATGGTGCTCTCTGGAGGCCCCCCGTGGTGCTCTCTGGAGGACCCCCCTGTGGTGCTCCCTGGAGCTCCCCCCCCCCGTGGTGCTCTCCAGAGGCCCCCCTGTGGTGCTCTCTGGAGGCCCTTTCCCATGATACTCCTTGGATGCATCTTCTGTGGTATTCCCTGGAGGCCCTCCCCTGTGATCCTCTCTTCATGGTGCTCTCTAGAGGAAGTCCAGAGGCTCTTTTCCCATGGTCCTTTCTAGAAGGTCTTCCGTCCCTGTCTCCCTCTCCAGTGCCTGTTGGAGCACTCACCCTGAGGGGTACTCTGTTGTTAGGGGTCTTGGGCTTCCCTAGATCCTGAGTGCAAAGGCTGTTACTTCATCCCCAGGCTGCTTGGTGTGCTTCACACTTGGGTGGATCCTGGACCGTGAAGTCTCCTGAGAGATGACTTAGAGTAACCCTATAGCCATGCCCTGACATAGTCCATCCTTGGAGTTCCAGGATCGAGAAGACTTGGCCACCATCATGGCAAAAGCCAGGTTTCCCGGCCCTTCCAGGCAATGCCACCTGCCATCCTCTCTGACATTACGGAGTCTGTGCCAGGATGCTGAGCTTGCTCTCAGGGAAGCAGTGGTGGGGGTGGCTTCCAAACTGGCCCCCTCTGTACCACACACCCATTGACATTAGTGCTGTTTCTGCAGCCTTGGCTTATGGTCACTATGCCACCTGCTAGCTGCACTGACTCCTCAAAATTAGGAGGGAAGTTGCTGAATACAGTCCGCACTGGGACTCGGTGGCTTCTCTGGTGGTCAGGAACCAAGTGGCTTCCCTGCCCTCCTAACCTAGGTGAACCACAGCCGTGTTGGGATTTAGGTGGACTACCCCTGAACACACATTTCAGGGGTAAGTTGTAGGCAATGGGCCATGCATGACTTAGTGTTTGTGTGTGGTGCACACGTGTGTGTGTGGGTGTGTGTGAATGCACATGTATGTGTATCACGCCCATGTGGAGGCTAGAGGCCAGTCTCCAGTGTCATTCCTCAGGGACATTGTCCACCTTGTCTTTTTGAGATAATGTCTCTAAGTGGCCTGGGAATCGCCAGTCAGGTTATACTGGCTGCAGTGGGATCCTCTACCCCAAGTGCTGGGATTATAAAGGCAGGTTTAGCTATTTTTATTACATTCTAGGTGTCAAACTCAGACTCTCATGCTTTTAAGACAAGCACTTTACTGGCAGAGCCATTTCCCAGCCCTAACTTAATATAATATATTTTTAAAATTTTTTTTATTGTTTTTAAACGAGTTATACATTTTCCCCTATTCCCCTTCCTTCCTCCCTTCTCCCCTTCCACCCTTTCCCCCGTCCCCTCACACTCCCAATTTACTATTTTTTAATGAGATGAAAATTCACCCTTGCATACAAACTATGGAATGGTTTCCTTCCAGGTCAAAGGTCATATGCAACCTACCTTCTCTGTGGTTGGCTACCACCAGGAAGTGCTCTCCATCCACTATAAAGGCCTCCCAGTCCCGGGCACTGTGGGTGGCAATCCTCTGGTAGAGGGTGAACTTCAACTTTCTGGGGCTCCACTTGTAGATGACCGAGAACTCTTGACCCCTTTCGTTTGGCCCAAAGTTGGCCACGGCCAGGAAGATCTGGAAGAGAAGCGTTACCTTGTGTCGGCACCAGACAAGGAGCCCAGTCTGCAGGATCCTGGTCCTCAGCATCTCTCCCACAAGCACAGGGAAGGGTACTAGGCAGACTGTCAACTGGTACCACCTCTGTCTCGTGAGAAGCTGAGCAGGCTCCTTTTAGGTACACTCCTACAGCCTAAAGTCTGTGACTTTGAGCCCCACCCCACCTCAGCAAGGGCTTGGAACCCTGAGAGATGCGCTGACCTGCACCCGTCAATGAGGAAGGGGACGTCACCTGTGCAGACTTGCCTTTTTCCCAATGGTGAAATGTCGCCACGATTGTGCCTGGTGTGTGGCGATGTTCTGATAGGAGACAAATTTCCCATCTGTCCATTTATAGATGGCGGATCTAGCCTTCCTATTGGCCGTGGCTGCAAAGAGTCCCACGCCGGGGATGTTGAATACCTCGATGCCCAGGGTCTCTGAGTTGGTGTGCAGACTCTGGTGTTCCTCCACGTAGTCCAGCTTGGTCTTGGCTTGGAATGGGAGGATGGGGACCTAGTCAGTGTGCATAGGAATGGAGCTGGGGGTTCTCTGGGAGTGATATTTGGGACCCTGCCATGACTCGGCTCTTAGGCTCATGCCCGGGGCCCTACAATTTATGAAGGAGAATTTTCCCTGGTGCTCCATTTTATTCTCTTGGAAAAGGACCGTCAAAGGGAGGATGCTCCTGTTCACTAGGGGCTTTGGGGTCTGTGTGGCCCCAGACTCAAACAGGACAAAAGGGAGGCCTGAGTGTCTGTATTGTACCTTCTTTCTGCCATTGGCTAGCAGGGAAGAGTTACTGAGAGAAGCCAGCCATATGATCCTCATGGCACACCCTGGATATACCTATTTCTAGGTTGAATACACAGACTTGCCACTCCTTCTGGAGTCCTGAGGACAGTTCTGGGGGATGGGCATGCCTATTCTAGGGAGGAAGACAGCCTGGCTTGCCTGGGCTGTTCTGGCAACCACCTGCTCCTGAATTTATCACTGAGGAGGCTTTCCACTCTCTGAAGTGGCCCTTACAGGTGGATGGGGCTTGAAGCCTTTCATGATACCCTTTTCCTAATGGGGACACAGCCAGCTGTTCTATGTGCTTAGGATGTGAATTCTGAGTCTAGCCTCACCTGTCAACACGGAGACCCACTGGCTGTCGGCACACAGGTAGAGCCCCTTTTGGGCAGCATCAAACCAGAACTGGACACCCTCTGCCTTGGTGCATGGCGGCCGGGACCCCAGGGTTACTTTCATGTCAGCTTCTGTGGGGGATATCAGACAAAAGTGTTTTGCATATCAGGATTCCAGAGATAAGGACTTTGGCAAGGGGTCCAAGCCTGGTGGTCCTATCTTTACCTTTGTACATGGCTGAAGGGAGCCCCAAGCAGCACAGGCCACTGGAGGTGGGGGGGGGGGGAGCCCTAGAACCACAACCATAATGTTTCCTGTGTGGCTGGCTGACCACACCTACCTTCTACCTAGAGGGAATGTCTCTCTGTCCCTTTACTGTCACACAATGGACAGCCTCAATAGCCACACACTGCTCTTCCCTGAGAGCCTGCCTCTTCTCAGCAGGAGGAGCTAAACTATGGGTGATGTTCTTGGGTCTGTGTTTTGGTCTCACTACTATTGATTCCAGCATTTGTCTCATGTCTGACCTCCTGGCCTTATGGGGATAGCCATCAGCACCAGGCAGCGGTGTCACACAGTAAAACCTAAATGTCACTGAGAGATGCACACTGGAGAGGCTGAGAAAGGAGCCTGTGCTCTCAGATGGAGCCAGGGTGGGAAACAAGCCCCGCCTACTAACCATAGGGATATTTCAGCACATCGTTAGCATCAGGCTTCTCTGTGAGCCTCTTCAGCACCCGGGGGATGGACAGCTCAGCCAGCCTGGCGTTCCTGCTGGGACATAGCCTTGGGGTTGCATCTGAGCCAGGCAGCAGAACCAGTTGCCTTATCAGGCCCTGCGGAAGGAGAAAGTGAGGTTCCACTGATATCTGCAGCTGTTGGGGACCTTGGCCCACATGGCCCAGTGGGTCTAACCTGCAGTGTGGGAATGGGTCTGCATGTGGATCGGGAGTGATGGCAGGTAATTGTTTATTGTTCTTAGTAAAGAAGGGACTGTCCACATGGAATAGAGTGACCAGGCCACATTCCTTTTCCATCTCACCCAACTGCTTTTCCATTCCTTCCTTAAATATCTACCCACCATCGATTCATTCATTCATCTATCTATCCATCCATCCCTCCACCCACCCACCCACCCATCCCTCCACCCATTTATTCATCCATCCATCCATCCATCCACCCACCCACCCATCCCTCCACTCATTTATTCATCCATCCATCCATCCATCCATCCATCCATCCATCCATCCACCATCCACCCATCCATTTATCCATCCATCCATCCATCCATCCATCCATCCATCCATCCATCCACCTACCCGCCCACCCATTTAGCAGCCATCCTTCTGCCCAGTCACCCATGTCTATTCATTAATAACCAATAAATCCACCTACATATTCATCCCTCTATCTATCCACTTATTCAAATATATATATAGCCACCCAGGCATCAACCCATGCATGCATCTGTCCACCTATCACTATTTACTCATGCATGCATGCATGCATACATGCATCCATCTATCCATCACCACCCACCAATCCATGCATGCAACTATCCACCTATCTGTTCCGTTCAATCGTAACGCAAGCACATTTCCACAGAGTGATTACTATGTACCAGGTATGGTTGCAGATGTTGAGGACACATCTGAACTGTAGCTCCTAGTTGTGGAGTAGACTCTAGATACCATCCCAGCAGAGAGTACACCACAGGTGATGGATGTGTGGGTGAACGGACAGATAGGTGGATGGGTGTGTGAGTAGATGGGTAGGTGAACAGAAGAGAGGATGAATGAGTGGATGGATGTGTGGGTGGATCAATGGATGGGTGGGTAGATGGGTGGAGGATGTGTGGGTGGATGGATGAATGGATGGATGAATGGATGGGGATGCTGACATACATCAAGGCCAGAAAGACTGGGTTCAAGCATCAGTTTATGAGCGTGTTGGGGTCAGGCTTCCATGGTAGGAGGACTTGTGAGCAGGGATCCAAAAGTCTCAGGGAAGAGTGTGTGAGAAAATAGGAAGAGCCAGTGTGAAGGTCCTGGGGTAGACTCCGCAACCCCTTCGTGTTTCTGGCTCTCACTTAGCGTTGATGGCAATCTACCATCTGAAGCATGTGACAGGCTGTCCCCACAGCCCTTGGGGAGGGCTGCTGCCAGCAGTTCCTCCACACTCACTGTGAATAGGCCTTTGGTTCTCTTCCGGCTGCCAATGAAGAACCGGGCTCCTCTTACTGATAGGGTGGGTGAGAAGGGAACGTCAGCCATTCTGAAACATGAGCGGACAGTACTAGTACCATAGAAAAGGAAGGGCACACACCCCATTTGCTTATAAAGACAGGGGTTGGGTCTCACATGAGAAACAAGCGAGCATCCTAGAGCAGCTGCAATGACAGGCTTCATAGCAGTTAGAGGTCCTAGGCCAGCAGAGCCGTGCTCTCTCTGAGACAAAGGAGGACACCTTGCCCTTCTGGCTCTAGTGGCCCCAGGTTTCCCAGCTGTGGCTGCATCTCTCTACCTCCATCTCCCTTCCCATTGCATCTGAACATGCTTGCAGCCTTTCCCCTGCCTCTGTGGTCTCTGCCACCTCATCAGAAACTGCCCAACTCAGCTGACATCATCTTGACTTGGTTTAAGACCCAGTTGGCAGGTAAAGGCACATTCATAGCCCCCAGGGGAGATGAGTTGAGGCACCCAGGACTGAGGCCCTTAAAGAAATGCATAGCGAGGATACATATGAGACCTTTTTGCTACCTCCTGGTGAACCTCCAGGACCTTCCTCTGCATCAGGACCCTGACCCATATAACCATTGTGTGCTTTTATACAGCCTGTGAGATGATGGCTACAGGTAGGAGGGAGGCACCTTGCTAGAAATCCGGGAGCCTCTGGAATGTGCTGGTTGTGATTGCTACGAAGGTTGAACTCACTGAGGAAGACATGAAAGATAGCAGGCCAAGGGAGGGACATGTGGCTGGAGCCACTGCATGAGGTGACATAGCTCCTGCTTCCTCCAGACTTAACCATCTGCTACAGTGCACCAAGCTCCAGGCCAGGGGTACCAGGCAGCCAATCCTCCACCCACAGCCCACCTCCACTCTGTGGCTAGGCATCCTGGCTCCTGAGCCCAGCCTGCAGCTTTGGGAGCTGGCCTGCATTCTCAACCCAAGACCCTCAGATCTTCCTTGGCCACAGTTGCTCCAAGTAGGTGATTTCTAGCCCCTGATTGGGCACCTCCATTTCACAGAGCTGTGTAGCTGCTCCATGACCCCTGGCCTCATAATGGAAGCCTATCTTCCATAAGGCCCTAAGGCATTTCATAATGCACCTAAGGCATCCTCCATAGCCTGCCCCAAGTAAAGGATCTGGCAGGGCAGGGGCAGGGGTGAACTTGCCTAGGACCCACCCCCCCCATGGCTCAGTGGCAGAACAGTCACTGCATTGGGTTGCTCAGATGACACCCAGCATGGTTAATCTCTGGCATGAACATCCTGGTACCTACATGTCCATCGGGAAGCCACAGTCCATGGTGAGGGAAAAGGATCCTTGGGACACAGCCAAGATCAGCGTGTGCCACTGGCTGTCCACGAGGCCGGGGCTCCGGAAGGACACACGGGTCTGCCAGGCACCAGCCAAGTCCTCCGTGAGAAATAGGAAGTGCAGCTGTGTGGGTGAGTACCTCAGGCCGAGCAGCAGTGTGTCTCTCTCCTCCGCCAGCAGGGAGAGCAGGTATTCATTCTTCTGTGGAGACCAGGGCCAGAGGTGGGGCAGAGCTGAAGGAAAGGACCAAGGAGGCAGAGGAGAAAAGGACCAAGAAGGATGCGCAAGGCCAACGGTTGGGAATGGAGGGGAGAGGAGAGCAAAGGGCCTGGGAGGGGGGTGGGGAGAGAGGGTAGGGCTAGCAAAAGGGTGGGACTGAGAGGAGGAGGCGGGGCTAGTCAGGGAGTGGGAGGAGCTGATGGCACCCTACCCAGTAGCACTTTCTGGGTCGGAATTCAGTGTGCCTCCCCACCCCAGTCCCCCAGCCAGCTCAGGACAAACAGCCCAGCCCATTGTGCACATCAGAATGTTTTCAGCCTTTCGAGAGAAATAGGTCCTGGCCTGCTCCATCATGAAGGAGCAGGGAGGACCTCACACTGAGGAAAACCAGGCCAGAAGGACAGGTGCTGCACCAATCTGCTTAGCTCCCCAAAGGCTCAGATTCATGCGGACACAACAACAAGGGTGATAGGGATCTGGGGTAGGGGTGGGGAGGGGTGTGGAGCAAGTAGCCAGGAGTTCACAGCATAGCTGAGATTTGCTAGGTAGTATGTGAATGAACTCAGCACAGCCGGGATGCGCTCACAAAGATCACAGAGAGTTCTGTGATATGCGTGATTTTTACAGTCAGCGAAGCAGAGTGCTACGGGCTATTTCTGTCCACACATCTCACCAAACCGTCCTTAGCCAAACACAGGCAGTCTGACCAGTCAACCGGTAAGTTAGCTCTGCCAACAGCTGAGTGTGTGCATGCCGATGTGTCCACACTTACTATCTTCCTTAGCAAGGCTCTGCCCATGTGAACCTGCGTGCCAGTTCCACGCACCTGTCCTAAAGAGGGTGAAGGCCTGTGTGACCTTCAGAGTTGGCTCAACGTGCAGTATGCCTTGGTCACAGTATGGGACACTTGCTCAGGTTCCTTTGGGAACAGGGGCTCTTTCTGCTTCTGTGGCTCTCACAGTGGGAAGTCTGTTTCCTGGAGACTTCCAGGAAATGGTATGGAGCTTGGGAGCTGACAGGTGACAGAGAACAAAACCCTCCCAAAGACATCCAGGGGATCGGGAGACACAGAAGGCCAAGAGGGAGCTAGGGACGGTGACAATGGGGAGGTATAGGGATGGAGCACCCTAATGCCCCCAACACACGCACCAGGCTCATGCCGGCTTGAGCTGTCAAGTGTCAGCCCATTTTGTATTCATTATTTTGTAGCTATGACTAAGCACCACGACTTAGGAAAGAAAGAGTTCATTTTAGCTTAGGCTTCCAGAGGGAGAGTCCGTAAAGGTGGGAGATGAACGGCAGCAGGTGAGTGGACCAGGATGCCAGCGAGCTCATCTCTAACCATGAGCAGAAAGCAGAGAACAAGGATTCACAGTGGGCGAGGCCATCAGCCCACAAAACCTGCCCCATGACTTACACCCTCCAACAAGTCTCTAAACATTTCGCAACTCCCCAAGTAGAACCATGCACCAGAGACCACGTCTTCAAACAAATGTGCCTATTTGGGACATTCTTCATTCAAACAACTGGTGATCCCCAGGGGAGGTGGCTACTGTAATTCCTAGAAACATTCTGGCTACGAAGATGGATATTTACTCGAATTGCATGTTCCAGAGAATAAGAGCAGATCCAGGTGGGTAGAAGAGTTTATTGAAGCCATGGGCTGCAGACAAGCTGATGTCAGGGGCAGGTAACCAGAGCAGAGCGACTGGGGGGGGGGGGCAGTGACACGGAGGATCAGCAGGTCTTCTGGGAAGGTCAACTCACAAAGGACAGGTTGGGGGCTTCATCCTGGGGGATTGGTTATCCCAGGTAAGGATCAGGCTGAGAAAGCTGGGAGGGGCCACAGGGAGGGACCTGAGCCAGCTGGAGCCAGGAACAGGCCCATCAACAGCTGGACTTCTGGCCTGAGGAGAGGCCACAGCAGGCCTGGCTGGAGCAGGCAGGGCTGCAGAGCAGGGACATGCTGGAGCAGGGCTTGCAGCAGCTGGGCTGGCAGGAGGAGGCACAGCAGGAGGAGCTGGGCACACAGCAGGCGGGTCTGCACACAGGGCGGCAGAGCAGGGACACGCTGGAGCAGGGCTTGCAGCAGACAGGCTTGCAGCAGACAGGCACACAGCAGCATGAGGGCTGGCAGCATGAGGGCTGGCAGCTAGACTGCTGGCAGCAGGAGGATCCAGAGCAGATGGGTGTGCAGCAGACAGGCTTGCAACAAAGGGTCACACAAGGTGAGGAGGTGCAGCATGAGGGCTGGCAGCTAGACTGCTGGCAGCATGAAGAAGATCCAGAGCAGATGGGGGTACAGCAGATGGGCTTGCAGCAGACAGGCACACAGCAGGACTGTTGGCAAGGGGAGCAGGTGCAGCATGAGGGCTGGCAGCTAGACTGCTGGCAGCATGAGGGTGTGCAGCAGCTGCTGCAGGCAGATTGGCAGCAGGGACTGGACCCACAGCTCACTGGGGTACAGATGAGAGTCAGGCAGGGGGCTGGGGCACAGCAGCTGGGGGCACAGCAGCTGGACTGGCAGCAGCTGGGGGCACAGCAGCTAGGCTCACAGCAGCTCTCTGGGCAGTCGTCCACCTGCCAGGAGGAGTTGGTGCAAGCGTCGGAGCAGATGGACATGGTGGAGGCGGCCATGGTGGGGCTGACTGGAGTTGGGAGGTGTGAGCTTGAGAGTGTGCGTGAGAGTGTGTATGTTATGTGCTGTGCTGTCAGCTTTTATACCAGGGTATGTTGTCAGCCAGAAGCCTCTAGAACCTTCCTTCCTCATGGGTATTTTAAGCTGCGTCCTGAAAATCCTTGTTAATCTGTTTATTTACAGGCGAGTCACTCCTCCTGAGCCCCACGTGGTCCTGGCTAGGGCCTGAGGGTGCTGTGTGCTTGGTTCTCCAAGTGGAGCCTTGTCCAAGCTGGGTCTGGCTTTGTGCACACACCACATGCCTCATCATCCAGGCTGCCCCACTAGGTAGTGAGGAATTTGAACCCTGGGGGAGACTATTCTGAGTGTCTCAACGTGGCACCGGTCTGTAGAGAATGAGACGGTGAGGGAAAACTAGAGGGTGATGGATTCTTCTAGAACGCAGGCTTTTCAGAATAGCAACAGAGAAAGGGAGCTGTGATGCAGGGACTGGGACCCCCTGCAAGTGAAATGTCACCATGTGCTGTGTGTCCACGTAGACTGGGAACCTGTGTCTCGAATGCATGGGGGCACCTCGGAGCTTTCACACAGCCCAGCACCCAACCTGAGCCTAGCAGGATGGGCACACCAAGATGGAGTCTTCCTGCGCTGCTGCTGCTTTGGGATGACTGGGGGTGCGTGACACCAGAGGACAGGAGTGGGCTGAGCTTTAGTAAGAGGCTTGGAGAGCTCCTGCCTGCAGAAAGAAGAGCTAAAGCCAGGGACAGCGAAAGCTTCCCTTGGAACCAGTTGAAGCTTCTAACTCTGCCGGGGCAGCTAGCCTGCCTCCCTGGACCAATACAGCTGTCGTTATAAGACCCCACTCCCCTTCCTCCCCTCCATTTACGCCAGTCTTTGTGGTTTAAAATTTTCTGACCTCAAAATTCAACCAACTATTCCCACGAAGTTTATGTCTTTCTACAGTTCTATAATTGCATTGTATTGATTTCCCACAGTGTAGCTGGGAGATGTTTTGACTGTCCCCTGTTTACTACACATAGGAATAAGGTGGTAGTCACTGTTGTTTGTGTTTGGTGTTTTCTATGATGGTGAGTTTTCTTTCCTCTGGAGTAAATCTCTGTGTACACTTCTTGGGTCACACGTGGGTAAATGTTTATCCCCAGGCTGCACCATCCCTGAGGGGCAGGCCGTTTGCACTCCACAGACGTGTGACCAGGCTGCACTCTTGGTTCTCTGTGTTTGCGCTGGGATGTGCTCTCTGGTGGCTGGTGCTGTTCTCAGTGTGTTTAAGGGACCCATCTGTCCTGCTGCCTTGTGTCTGCAGAGCATCCTACACACGGTGTGGGCGAATGTGCCCCCCACGCTGGGCTTCTTAACCTCAGTGGCTCTAACAGGCTGTGGGGCTCCTCTACTGTGCTTGGCATTTCCCACCAACACTCCACCTGCTTCTCTCCTGCCCAGGCATCTTGGTTAAATGTGTTTTCACATTTAAGCCTCTTTTTAAACTTCTTTCTTTTGAGGCAAGGTCTCATATAGCCTAGGCTAGCCCGGAATTTACTGTTTAGTTGAGGATGACTTGGAACTCCTGGTGGGATTTCAGTTGTGCCTCACCATGCCCAGCTCATGTTTGATGGTTTAAAGATGAGAGTTTAGTACCTGGAGGCCCATATACATTCCGCTTCCCACGCTGATCTGAGAAATCTGCTACCTATTGGGGTGCTCAGACACTCTGCCTGTAGTGTGTCCTAAAGGTCAGATATACTCACTCGTTCTCCCCCTCCCTCCCCCTTTTCTTCCTCCTCCCTCCCTTCCCCCTCTCAGAGGTTTACTGAGCACATAGCTGGGGCAGTGGCCTGGGCAGGGACAAGTGACAAGCTCTTTGTTATTTCTAGGTCAGGACCAATGGAGAGGCTCGTTGTTGCTCTGTGGGAAAATTTTACTAGAAAGTGCGAGTTGTCCATATTTGTTCTCTTTTTTCCCTTGTGTTGATGATGGGTTCTTGCGATTACATATTAGTTTTAAAACCAACTTGCAGATTTCTGCAACAATGCTCACTCAGATTCCGCTAGGAACCGGGAAAGTCTCCAGATGAGCGGGGCACCTCTTCCTGATGTACTGAGAAGGTTTTCACCTGAGTTTCACAGTTTCCAAAGTATCTGTTTGGCCACTCAAGGGCTTAGCTTGGATGTGAGGACATCCGTCTCCCAGGTGATTGGCATTGATCGGCCTGTGCCTTTCTAGAGGTTAGGAAGAAGGTATGGCACATGGAGACATCAGCTGTGGGTTCCTAACAGACATCAGAGTAAGGAAGTCTCCTCACCCGGGCATGTGGGGTTTTTATTGTGAAAGGACATTGGGCTATCCCAGCTACTTTTCTGCATCTATTGATAGGATGGTGTGATATTTGCCTTTATTATGTGTGGGACAATGGTTTTACCTGTAAAGATTTGTTTCTTGTACTTGTTTAATAAAATGCTGATCAGTAGCCAGGCAGGAAGCATAGGTGGAGTAGCCAAGCAGGAAGTAGAGGCTGGGCCACGAGAACAGGAGAATTCTGGGAAGAGGAAAGAGTCAGTCTGCAGTGGTCACCCAGACAGAGAGGAAGCAAATGAGAAAGGTACCAAGTCACGTGGCTGACACAGACAAGAATAATGGGTTAAGATGTAGGATGTAAGAATTAGTTAATAAGAAGCCTGAGCTACTAGGCCAGCCAGTTTATAACTAATGGAGACCTCTGGGTGTTTAATTGGGTCTGAACTGCTGTGGTACTGGGTGGGATAGAAACCCCTGTCAACATTATTATATCAATACAATAAATTATATTAGTTGATTTTTCAAATACTAAACCAATGTTTTATTCCAGAGATAAAACCCACTTAGCCACAGTGTTAAGCAGCTTCTATCACTGTGACAGAATGTCAGAGGCAATTTGCCTATAAAGAGGAAAGGTTATTTGACTTCTAGCTTTGGGAGTGTCACTGTATCTTAGTGACGTTTCTGTTGCTGCCATAAGACAGCATAGCCAAGGCAATTTGAAGAAGAGTTTCTGTAGGCCTATGCTTCCACAGGGCTGAGAGGCCACCATGGTGGGGAAGTGACTGGCGGAGAGGCAGCTGTGGCAGCTGGGGTCACAAGCTGGGAGCTCACATCTTGAACCACCAGCATGAAGCTGAGAGAAAGTGACCATGAAACCTGTCTCCACTGACGTGCCTCCTCCCACAAAGCCACACGTCCTGCTTCTTCCAAAACAGTGCCACCAACTGGGGACCACATGTTCAAATCCTGGAGCCTATGGGAGACATCTCATTCAAATCCTTACACATCACATGGCTGCTTGTCTCGATGCCTTCAGGCCTGCATCAGGCGGCATGCATGGTGGGGAATGCAACAGGAATCTGCTTACTTGCGGTGGCTAGGAGGGGAAGAAGACCGCCCAGGTCCCAAGGTCCCCTCCGAAGGCATGCTCCGATGTCCTAGTGTGCTTTCTGCTGCATGAGCAAAGCAGCTTGGGGAGGAAAGGGTTTATAGTTCATCTTACTACACCACATCCCGGTCATCATCAAAGGAAGTCAGGGCAGGAACTGAAGCCGAGGCTGCAGGAGACCACCACTCAGTGGCTTATTTCCTGCAGCGTGCTCAGCCTGCTTTCTTAAATACCCTAGGATCACCTGTGCAGGGGTGGTACCTGCCCAGGGGAGCACCATGTATACTGTGCTGGGCCCTCTTACATCAATCATTAATCAAGAAACTGTTCCACAGACTTGTCTATAGGTAGACAATCTGGTAGAAGCTTTGTCTCAACTGAATTTCCTCTTCTCTGATAACCATAGCTGCATCAAGCTGACAAAAGACTAACCAGCATGTCTAATGACCTCACTTCCTTCCATTAGGCCCCACCTCCTACAGACGTCATCATCTCTTGACAACCACAGGCTGAGGACCAAGCCTTCAGCACCTGGGCTCCGGGCACACCAAAGAACTACCGCACCCATGGCACCTGGCTCTGTTTCTGTGATGCTGGATTCCATGGCTGGGGTTTGCTGAGGGCCTGTCTGACAGAGACGTCCGTGTGTAATATTCAAAGGGCCTTTAAAAAACAAAGAAATAAATTTTAAAATGGGCAGGAGAGCTGGCGAGACCCCTCGCCTAAGGCTCTTGTCTGCTTGCTCGTCTCTGGGGATGGCCTCAGAGTGGCTTGAGATGCGCCACCCCCTTCCAGCTTTCAGAACAGGTCCTGCGGGTTGGTGTTGATGCTTCTTGGTCTGTCTCCACCAGTGTCTTTGTTTTTCTTCCTTGTGCTTGGTTCTGCTCTATCACTGACCTAAGGCTTTTCTCGTCATTATGTCCACAGCTGTGAGCTTCTCCCATCGCAGGCCTCCTGTTGCCTCTGCACTGTGATGGCCGATGCTGTGTCAACCTGACAGGATTTGGAATCATCTAGGGGACCCTTCTGGGCATGCCAGTGAGGGTGTTTCCAGGGCGGACTAACCGAGGGGGAAAGAGTCACCATGAATGTGGGGGGCACCATCCCACGGGCTGGAATCTTGGACTAAATATCAAAGAGGAAGTGACTGGAGCATGTGCGAGCACTGCTCACCGTTCCCTGACTGAGGACTCAGGGCGCCTCCTCATACCCTGTCACTGTGACTTCCCTGCCATGACGAACTGTGTCCTCAAACCCTGAGCTAAAATGAAGCCCTTCTTTCCTTCAGTTGTTTCGATCATGCAGAAAAGCATCTAACAGAAGGGACACCAGGGCTCGACAGGGATGGGGGGAGGGGGTGAGGGTGGTTGCTCCCCATATCAGACAGAGGCTGCCATGCACATTGCAGAGGACCCTTAAAATCAGCCATCAATCAACCTAACTCAAAAACTGGCTATCAGTTAAGGATCCCTTATAGAAGCTGCCCCTGAACACAATAAAGGAGACATACTTGTTTCAAGGATGACCCATGTCCCCGTCTGTCTCTGTGTGTATGTGTTTAAATCTCTAACCCCTTTCCTGGCTCGCATACCGTCCCGTAGTGCAGGCACTACAGGGAGACTCCACAGGACACCAGAGGATGCTCAGGGCAGCAAAGACCCTGCAGTGAAGGGGATGTGTGTATCATCCAAAACTTTAGCATGTCTGACACCAAGAGCGGAGCTGGTGACAAAGCCAGGTCCCTGAGCTCGACTCTGCAGGATAGGACTTCTGCCCGCTGCTCCAACTTGTTCCTTTCCTCCTGTGCAGGTCACTGTGAACAGTACCTGAGCCAGGCCCATGGCGTATTGACTTTATCACAGCCCCTGCGACTGCAAACCCCACCCCCAACATATCGGCCTCCCTCTTCCACACAGCGCTCCTCTGAGCTGTCCCTCTCTGGTTCTCTTTCTTTAAACACCCTCTCGTCTTTGCTCAGTTGCTCCATCTCCCTCTAACGTCTTGGCTGTGTGGGATAAGGGAGGCTAGTGAGTCCCCACCAATTGATTGATCTATTGGCCACCTTTTCCCGCCTTGGGAGTTTAATAAACTGAGTGGCTCTTGAGCTGGATGCTCTGTTTCTGTGCTCACTCAAGCTCTGTCTGGATGGGCCAGGTGCCGGCAGGCTGGTCACTTGGGACCCAGTTAGGTATTCTGATGGTAAATTAGGTCAGGTTGCTTCTCTGGCTCCCTTCAGAGGAATTCCCCTCAGGGCAGTACTCCAGGTGCTAAAGACAGACTTCATGCCCAGCTGATGCCCTGGATATGAATTCGACAGTCTATTTCCTGGGGACCCCTTGCCCAGCAGGAGCTTCTCTTGGTCTTCTCTGTGGGTGTGTCTGAGACCATTACCCACTGGACAGTGGGAGCCCTCTGTGGATGCTTGCACACCCTTTCCAGATATGGGGGACTGTCATGGCAGGATTTTTCTTCCGCTTTGTATAAAACCTGACACTGAGCTCCACTGGCCACACCTACGGCAGGTGACCAACGTCTCTCACTATTGCAGGGCCACAACCTCCCGCCCTCTGGGACAATCATAGCCTGCAGAGACTGACATGGGCTTAAACCACACTTCTCACAGCATGAGAGGAGATCCAGGCAGTTAGAAGAGTTTATTGATGTTCTGAAGGGCTAATGCCAAGACAAGTGACCAGAGCTGAGGGAAGAGGGACAGTGGCCCAGGTGGAGTTCCTGGGAGGCAAGAGGTCAGGTCAGGTCAGTGTAGGGAACAAGTTGGACCTCTGTCCTGGAGAGATGCCACATCAGCAGCTGAGAGAAATTGGGAGGAGAATATGAACAGGGAACAGACAGATCCATCAGCAGCTGGACTTCTGGCCCGAGGAGAGGCCACAGCAGGCCTGGCTGGAGCAGGCAGGGCGGCAGATCAGGGACATGCTGGAGCAGGGCTTGCAGCAGCTGGGCTGGCAGGAGGAGGCACAGCAGGAGGAGCTGGGCACACAGCAGGCGGGTCTGCACACAGGGCGGCAGAGCAGGGACACGCTGGAGCAGGGCTTGCAGCAGACAGGCTTGCAGCAGACAGGCACACAGCAGGATGGCTGGCAGCATGAGGGCTGGCAGCTAGACTGCTGGCAGCAGGAGGATCCAGAGCAGATGGGGGTGCAGCAGACAGGCTTGCAGCAAAGAGTCACACAGGATGGCTGGCAGGGGGAGCAGGTGCAACAAGCTGGCTGGCAGCTAGACTGCTGGCAGCATGAGGGTGCACAGGAAGACTGGCAGCAGGGGGTACAGCAGACAGGCTTGCAGCAAAGAGTCACACAGGATGGCTGGCAGGGGGAGCAGGTGCAACAAGCTGGCTGGCAGCTAGACTGCTGGCAGCATGAGGGTGCGCAGGAAGACTGGCAGCAGGGGCTGGACCCACAGCTCACTGGGGTGCAGATGAGGGTCAGGCAGGGGGCTGGGGCACAGCAGCTGGGGGCACAGCAGCTGGACTGGCAGCAGCTGGGCTGGCAGCAGCTGGGGGCACAGCAGCTAGGCTCACAGCAGCTCTCTGGGCAGTCGTCCACCTGCCAGGAGGAGTTGGTGCAAGCGTCAGAGCAGACAGACATGGTGGAGGCGGCCATGGTGGGGTTGGATGGAGGAGGGTGAGGTGTGAGTGAGTGAGTGAGTGAGTGAGTGAGTGTGTTAGTGAGTGTGTGTGTGTGAGGTGCTGGGTCATCAGCTTTTATACCCCTGTGCTGTTGTCAGACTTGGTCTCCCTTCCTTGTTGGTGTGGCTCGTGGTCATCATCAGGGTGTTTGTTTGTGTGTGATGTTGTTGTCAGGCTTGTCTGTTTCCTGCCAGTGATTGATGCTGGGAGCGTTAGGGGAAGCTCTGTGAGCAGCGAGGTTGGGATGTCATTGGTGGGACTTGTCCAAGCCATCGTATGGCTGCAGAGATGTCATCTGGCATCCCTTCTCAAGAAATATATGGGCTCAACCCAGTACTCCTCCCATAGCCCAGCTCTGGTGAGAACAGTTGTCACTTGATGACAGTGCCCATGTGGCATGGGATGGACCCTTACCAGCCGGTGTGGTGGGGAAAGTAGAGAAGCTGGTTTGACAAGTAAATTTCTGTTTGCAGGCACTAGGAGGCCCAGAGATAGCTGAGACTTGAGGGACCAAATTCCTATCATGGGAAGAGCCCTGGACGGAGCCTGTGTTACTGTGGATTTTCCTCTTGAGGCACTGACAGAGCTACAGCTCACTGGGAAGGGACCCAGAAGTCGACCAAAGCCTTTAGTGGTCTTAGAACCAGAGGGAAAAGCCCAGAGTCCAGAGCCTGCTCAAGTGGAGGGTCTGGGAAGCAATGGGCTTTGGGAAGTAAACACTGACCGTGAGTGCAGGAGCCTCCCCCAGGGAAAGCAAAGGTGGAACCAGATGGTCTTGCCTGCACCTCAGCTCAAGTGCACATGGTAAGATGGCCACAGACCAACTGTTTGTCAGAGACATGGTTGTGGTGATATCTTGCTTGTAATCTAATAAACAAAGCTTGCCTGAAGATCAGAAGACAGAGCTAGCCACTAGTTAACCATAGAGGTCTGGAGGTCTGTACAGACAAACAGGAAGTTATATGGCTGGGCAGAGAGAGGAATATAATTTTGGGAGGAGACAGGAGCTCAACCTCTTTTCGATCTGAGGATTTTGTAGAGGTGAGAAGTCTAGCAGCTGGCTGCTCTGCTTCTCTGATCTTTCAACTTTCACCCCATAATATCTGACTCTGGGTTTTTATTATTAAAACCAATTAGAACTCATGCTACACACAAACATCACTTCTGAGCCAGATAGTAGCGCCGGGGACTCAGGGGATCTTAGATTTTGGTTTTTACACAGTGAATTCTTGTCACTGGTCAAGTGTTACCAGGTATTCTAGAAGACAAGACCAGTTGACCGAGAGTCAAGAGAAGAACAGACAAGAAAGTTAGACATCAAAACAGTCACACCTGGACTTAAGGCAACCAATGAGGACTGGGGACGTAGCTTGGTGGCTGACTGTCTAGGACGTACAAAGCCCTGGGTTTGGTCCCCAGCACTACAAAAACAAAGAGGGTAACTGTGGAGAAACACTTCATAATCAAAAGGGTAACCGTGGTGATGCTCTTGTTTCTCTTTAGATCAAACGAAGCGTGACATATCTTTCAGGAAAATTGGGAGAAAGATGGAGATTTTTTTTTCCCCCAGTGATAACTGGCAGTCCACAAATAAGAACCAAATCCCACGAGTGAAGAACCCCAAACCTGAACTTTCAGTACGGTAGAATAGATGAACAGATTATCAGACCAAGTCCAAGAGAAGGTTAGCGAAGGGAAGGAGCTGATGGGTGTGATGACTGAATGCAGGGGTGGGGAGGGCTGAAGTCGAGGAAATGGAGCAACAAGCAAAGGGACAGGGTGGGGAGGGAGTGGTTTGGACCCTAGGAGAGACAAAGGGATGGGGCGAGGTGAGGTATTGAAAACAAACAGGTAGGAGCTTCAAACTGATGGAAGACGTTGATCCATGAGGGCAGAGTGTATTTTAGGTGTGTTTAAAAGAGTTCAGTAAAGCACTACATAGGAATCCACGCGTGTGCACATCAGAGCTGAAAATCAAGGACGGTAGTCAGCAGGGTGGGAAGAAGCAACATGACTGACAGATGACTTCTTGATGGGAAGGTGGAGACCAGGAGGCCGTGGAAGCATTCTTTCTCATCAGAAAGAAAACAGGGACCACACTAGAGCTCTTTGCCCACAGAGAATGCCCTTGGGAGATGAGGGCCAGACACCAACATCCTCCGTGTTGCAGGGGACTCCGAGAAAGCATTGAAGTATTGCCAATGAAGGGCGCGTGGGTAAACTGAGCAACTCCAGACTGTATCAGACAACTCACAAACCCTTACAGAGGTAGAATACGTAGACGCAGGATGGAGTTAAAGGGTCTCAACACACTGCTGTCTGAGGAGCAGTATGTCACATGACCGTGCTTGGCATCTATGTTCTAGAGTCCCACATCTATAGCTGCTGTTTAACCACACTGTCCCCTGCTAAGTGGGAGCAGCAGCCGGGAACCAATTGGAGAAAAAAGAGAGGGAAAGTGGAGGAATGAAAATTCCATGAGTGTGACCCCAAGCATGAAGCAAGGAGGTAAAGGGGACACCGCCAGATATACAGTGGGGTGGTCAGTTTGAGCCTGGCTACAAGGGACACACTGATACCCTAGTGGACCTTGGGTGCAAACTCCTTCACGGAGCTTCGTTTTGTATTTCTACAATGACTTGGGAAGCAGTATGCACCTACAGGTGCTTATTGGCACCCTCAGTTCTGCCTTCCTGGAGGGTCTGTCCGCACATCCCATGGCAGTATGTGACACATGACTCTATGTCTAAGGCATGTCAGGAAAGGTGACGATGAGGAGATGGTAGTGGTTCAGATGTGAGATGTCCCCACATGGTCACATGTTTGAATACTTGACCCCCAGCGGGTGGTGCCATTTCGGGAGGTTGTAGACCCTTTAAGAAGCAGAGCCTGGCTGGAGGAAGTGTGACTGGGCAGCAGGGCAGGCCTTGAGGTTTGTAGTGGTGCTGCTTCCACTCTGTCTCTGCACCGGTTGTCTCATACTCCAGCATATGCTTTTGCATATATTTTTGCTTTACAATTTTCTGAAACCTCCTCACATGTACTACGTATCAGAAATATTAAGGAAGTGCTTGGGCAGTGATGTGACTGAGTTCCTTCAACACCTGGTGCCATGGTTTGGATTTTAAATGACCCCCAAAGACTTAAAAGATAAGACTTAGTTCCTGACTTGTGGCACTACTAGGATGAGAGGGGACCCTTTAGGGGATGGACTTAGTAGTAGGAACATAAATCACTGAGGGTTTGCCTGTGGAGGGACCCTGACCCTGTGTCCTTCCTCCGTCTCAGTAAGGTGAGCATCACCGTATTGTACATCTCCCCCACAAAACTGTGAGCCCAACAATCTCTTCCTCCTTATGTTGTTATCTTGGAAATTTTGTCTTCCCCCTAAGCTTTGCAGCTGTGGTGTGTTTACCCATGGGGCTCAGCTCCCAGATGGCAGTTTCTGCCCTTCTCCCCTTCCTGTTGCACCTTTACTTCCTGTTTGCACAAAGCTCAGCCACCAGTGGCGTTGTCAGCATGTGCCTCTGCAGTCAAGACTGGGACCTTCTAGACTCCCAGGACTCTTTCAAAGCCCTAATTTCTCGAAGTCTTTGGTTCGCAGCTTTCCTCAGCTCTTATCCAGGTGTTCCTCTCAATCCTGGGCGGCACGGATGGGTCCTTCACGCTTAGGTGCCTGGCTGATCCCTGCCCTGTGTTTAGCAATTTGGAGAAACTGAGACTGGTTCTTTAGGGAGCTCCAGACAGGTGAAGACGGATGCTTACACGTTCCAGTTTTCTTTCTATTGCCGTGAGAAAACGCTCCTACCAGGAGCAACTTAGGGAAAGGGATCATTCGACTTATGTGTCCAGGTCACAGTCCAACACTGAGAGAAGTCAGACCAGGAACTCAAGCAGGAACCTGAGCAGAAAGCACAGAGGAACATAGCCTGCTTATGCTTAGCTAGCTTTATTTATTTATTGAGATTGTATTATAGTTACATCATTTCCTCTTCCCTTTCCTCTCTCTCTGACACCTCCCATGTACCTTCCGGCTCTCATTCAAATTTATGGTCTCCTTTTCTGTATTTGTTACACACACACACACACACACACACACACGTTTGTCATCTATCTATCTATCCATCCATCCATCCATCCATCCATCCATCCATCCATCCATCCATCTCCCTACCTACCTACCTACCTACCTACCTACCTACCTACCTACCTACCTACCTACCTACCCCTAAATATGTTAATACAACCTGCTCACTTCATATAATACTACTTGTATATAAACTTTCAGGGCTGACCATTGGTATTGGATAACCGATTGGTGTGTTCTTCCCTGGGGAAGACTATTTTTCCCACTCTTAGTTCCTTAGTTGCCTTTAGTTCTTTGTGTAGGATCGAGGCCACTTTAGAACGTCCATTGGTTTTGTCCTTGTTCAGCTTGTGTTTAGGCAGCAGTGTTAGTGAGACTTCATGGGTGTAGCAGAGACAATCTCACAGCAAACTCCTGTCCCTCTGTCTTACAGTCCTTCCACCCACTCTTCCGCAATCATCCCTGAGCCTTAGATGGAGGAGTGTGTTGCAGATGCATCGGCAGGGACTGGGCTGCACAACTCTGCATCTTGATCAATTTTCTGTTATTGTCTCTGTCTGTTGCAAAAAAGTTTTCTTGATGAGGGATGAGAACTATACTTATCTGTGAATATAAGGATAAATATTTGGATTGTATTTAAGAATTATGCTGGTTTAGACTTCACTAGCCCTGGGTATTTGGCTACGTTTCCAGCCCCAGGCATGGTTTCCCTCTTGTTGAGTGGGTAGCTAGCTCTCTTAAATAACCAGAACCACTTGTCCAGGGAATAGCGCCCTTCTATATCAATTAACAATCAAGATTATCTCCCACAGATATGTTTAATATTATCTGTGCAATCTCTCATTGGAGACTCCCTCCTCAGATGTGTCAAGTTGACAGTAAAGCTTCCTCAGAAGGACATCCACTCTGTTCCCAGGCACCATTCCCACATAAATTGCACCTGCTGCTCAGGACTGGGCCCAGGAGGGCAGGGTTGGGAGGTGACAGACACAGGGCTCTCCCAGGTGTGAATAGCATTTCCATGCTTCAGTGTCTTGTATGCCAATGGCCAGTGGCTGATGGCCATGTCAGAGGAGAGCAGGTGGCAATTGAAGTTCAGGTGTCAGCTCAGCTGATGGGTGAATCTCAGATAGGCAAGGTCCCATGACCACAGACTCCAGAATGTCTTTTGCTTCTGCTGTGCCCTTACATGTTTGCCGCTGCCATCTTTCTCTGGTATCTGGCATGGTGTGAATGGGTGTGGGGAGATCCCCACTGCTGTAATGTAGTGTGTTTATCTCATGGAAACATCCTGTTCTTCAGGACATTTTTACCTGTGTATTATTGTGAAGAGGATTTTTAAAGCTGCACTGTCTAATTGATAATAATAACATGAGTTTAAGTAGAGTTTTGATGATTAAAAATAAATACAAGCTGGGCGGTGGTGGCGCACACCTTTAATCCCAGCACTCGGGAGGCAGAGGCAGGCGGATCTCTGTGAGTTCGAGGCCAGCCTGGTCTATAAGAGCTAGTTCCAGGACAGGAACCAAAAAGCTACAGAGAAACCCTGTCTCAAAAAATAAATAAATAAATAAATAAATAAAAATAAATACAAAGAAATGTCACACAGTTAGGCCCTATGAGTTTCACCTAGGGAGCCACATAGATGGCAGTTGAGGTCAATGATTGAGGAAAACAATTGAGTGTCCAGGGGCCAGGCTGGCTTGAATTCTTTTTAATCTTAATGTTGAAGAATGGATTCACAGGTTTTGATGTACATCACAGCTGAATCAAAGCCTCAGAATAACTTCAGATTAGATTAGATGTTTGGATAATAGCTTTGAGATTAAAACCCTAGAAGACAATCTGAAGTTCACAAGGACACAGCTGAGTTATAGATTCTTTAGGTTAGGGTCACAAATACAATACTAGCTGACACACTCTCCTTGCTAGGATTGTTTGGTGATCAAAGATGATGATTAACTCCTTGTACCCATTTTTGCCCTCAATCTCCTGATAAAAAAGAAATTAATGAGCGGGTATACACCCTAAGATTTAAAGTAGACTGTTTTACATGTATAAAAGTTTAGGTTTGCGATTCCTTTAAGATTCCTCGTAAAATTACCTTTCAAGGTAAGTAATAAAGTGATTGATTCTTTCTTTTTAACTGCAAAATACAGCCTGACAGCCAAAGAAATGGCTGAGAAAAATACCCTGCTTGCACACTCTGTTCATCTATAACAAGTTACTTAGATATAAATGTAAGTAGGTTAATGGGATAACTTTGTTGTAATAATATAAGGAAGGTGAAAAACACATTTTACCCACATTCATTATAATTATTCACTTGGAAAATAGATGTTACCACATTGCAATTTCTATACTGCCTAAAGATTTTTGTTGGGGGTATATAAGCTGTAGAATAAAAATAAAGAGACAGAAAGCAGAATCAGAATACTAAAGAAGAATAAAGAAAATGTCTGAAGAAACCATCCAGAGAGTGTGTGAGTGTCTTTCCCCTTGCCTCTTCAGATAAATGTCTTAGTACACAGAACCTGTGGATTCCCTTTGAGCCCTGCACCACTGGAGGCTGGTCCCCCAGGCAGCAAAAGATGGAGGCACCTGTACCTCAGCAAAGGCCTCCATGGGAGGCTGTCTTCCTTGTCACATGACACCAAGGTAATGTGTCCATGATGAAGTGGCTTCCGCTGCCCCTGTTGCTAGGTGGACTCAGGAATCCCTGTAGAGACACTGCCTTCATCTCCCTGACCAGTTCATCCCCTTTCCTCTGCAGGAGACAATTCTCCAGTCCCTCAGCAAAGGGGAGGCCACATTTGCCCAGATTTGGACATCACATCCTTCCATCTCCTGTGGGCACCTCCCCTCACCACTCTAGGGTGCTGTGGTCACTCCAGGCTTATGGCCAACCCCATCCCATGGTACACCATACCTTGTCCTCTATTTGTAGCTGGGCAGCCTGAGGCATTCTGGTGCTTGCTCAGCCTCCCCAAGGACATGGGTGGGCAGGAAGACAGGATGCCCAGACTTCCCTACAGTGGACCCTCTTGGTGCTAAGCTGGAGGCCAGAGTCCCCTGATCTACACCACACATAGTGGTGGACACTGGCAGCAGGCTAGGGGGCTTCATTCAGAGCCTGAGTGCTCCTCAGAGTGGTGACCAGTGTGCAGAGGTTCTTCTGCTCACAAGATCTGGAAGTGGGCCAGCAGCAAAAGACTGGCACTCCAGATCATATCTGATAACTCCCATACCCCACAGCTGCTGATACAGAGGGAGTGGAAGTGCACAGGTCCAGAATCAGGTGTAGGCCTCACAGAGCCGCGTACAAAGCACAGAGCCAAGGGCAGATGCAGGCCTAGGAGCAAGGTGCAGGCCCAGGAACCAGATACAAAGCCCAGAGGCAGGTGTATAGCCCAGGGGTAGGTACAGGCCCAGGAGTGAGGTGAAGGCCCCAGAGTCAGGTGCAAGCCCCAGAGCCACATGCAGGTCCTGGAGCCAGGTGTAGAGCCCAGAGCCAGGTACAGGCTTCAGAGCCAGTTTTCTGTCTGACAGTTACCACGGAGATGGAATGGTACAGAAAAGGTTTTATTGGTGCTCAGAGGCTAAGAATAACACAGTTGATAGCAGGATCAAGTCAGCCAGATTGGGGGTGGGTAAGGTGGGGCAGCCAGCATGTCCAGGATCTGAGTCAGGAAAGTAGCTGAGGGACGCTCAGGCTTCAGACATGGGTGGGCTGGTGAAGGAAGGGTGAGGGTGGGTGGGTGGGCTGGTGAAGGAAGGGTGAGGGTGGGTGGGTCCAGAAGGCCCAGCAA
Organism: Chionomys nivalis; assembly: GCF_950005125.1. Taxonomy (NCBI): domain Eukaryota; kingdom Metazoa; phylum Chordata; class Mammalia; order Rodentia; family Cricetidae; genus Chionomys; species Chionomys nivalis. The sequence continues at coordinate 55,618,215 of NC_080104.1, read as the reverse complement.
GGCCCAGCAGAACCATGGGTCAGGAAAGACAGATGCTAATCCAGTTCTCAGCTAGACAGTCAGCAGCATGAGGAGGAAGCCCCTCAGCATACCGGCTCACAGCAGACGGGCTCACAGCAGACCGGCTCACAGCAGACAGGCTCACAGCAGACAGGCTCACAGCAGACAGGCTCACAGCAGATAGGTTTGCAGCAGACAGGCACACAGCAGGATGGCTGGCAGGGGGAGCAGGTGCAACAGGCTGGCTGGCAGTCAGAGCAGATGGAGACACAGCAGACTGGCTTGCAGCAGACAGGCACACAGCATGGGGGCTGGCAGCATGAGGGTGTGCAACAGCTGCTGCAGGCAGATTGGCAGCAGGGGCCGGACCCACAGCTAACTGGGGTACAGATGAGGGTCAAGCAGGGGGCTGGGGCACAGCAGCTGGGGGCACAGCAGCTGGACTGGCAGCAGCTGGGGGCACAGCAGCTAGGCTCACAGCAGCTCTCTGGGCAGTCGTCCACCTGCCAGGAGGAGTTGGTGCAAGCGTCAGAGCAGACAGACATGGTGGAGGCAGCCATGGTGGGGTTGGCTGGGAGCTGGGAGTGTATGAGTGTGTTGAGTGAGTGTGTGTGAGTGGTGAGTGTGTGTGAGGCTCTGGGCTCTGGGCTTTTATTCCCCAGGTGTGTTTTGCTGCAGGAGGCTCTACACCCTTCCCCTTCCTTGTTGTTCAGTCTGGAGCATGCTCTGCAGAGCACAGTTGTAAACTGCCCTGCCCGTCACTCTGCTTGTGCCTGTGCCTGGGGGACACAGTCTCCATGGGCTGTCTATATTCTCCACCTGGTGGCCACCTGTCAGCATTTTGGAGAAGACTCTTGACTCTGAGGATACATTCTGTGTCCCTAGCCTCTGACCTCAGTGGGGTGATCTGGGTGGCCTGTGATTGGGAAAAAAAGAGGCAGGCGTCCTGCTTTGGAGCAGTCAGTGAAGACACCCAATGACATTTCCATGGTCCAGGGATGGATCAGCTGCAGGCAGTCAGCCAAGGGACTCTTGGAGACGAAGATGGTCACTGAAGCCCAGCCTGGGCTCCTAGGCATTTGGAGCCCACACTGAGTCTGACCTAGCTGGACGTCAGTGTCCTCCTGGAGTCCGGGGTCACTTGTTCTGGGTGAACATACAGGCTGCAGGAAGCAGGCGTGGACTAAAGTAACATGGAGTTCATGGTACAGGGATGATCCGTGCCAGGGAGGTGAGCTGGGGAGAGCTGGCCCTGATTCCCAGATGCCTGTCTCAGGCATACCTCTCCTGCATCCCAGTGCCCTCTTGCCCTCTCTTGTCGGGTGCAGAGCAGCACTGTGGGCAGAGAGACAATGTTCAGACCTCACACAGTTGAGTCTCTCAGAAATGGAGGCCTCCTTAGAGTCCTCAGCTGGCGTGAGGAAGGGGTGAGCAGGGTCACCATCACCAGAACTTCCCATGCCGTCCCGTAAAGTGACAAACCAAAAATCGTGATGATAACGAGCGAGTTCAGTGTCTGGGTGAGACCCCTCCACTAGCAACTGAGTTGCCTGTCTGCGGAACTGCTCTGCCCTTGTTCACAGGGGGCCAGGTCAAGAGAGATTCTGAGCACCCAGTAGCCCCCCCCCCCAAGGCAACTGTAGGTACATGGTGAGGACAGAGGGAAGCTGAAGCCACCAGCATAAAACACCCATGAGACTCTGAGACGGTGCCAAAGATGTGTGCAGAGCTCTAAACCAAAGCACATGCTTGCTCCCTGAGCAGACTCAGGACATGATGCCCTTGGGGTATAGGGCTTCCGTAGCTTTTATTTGGCTTAAGCCATTTGGGTTTTGATTGAAGTTCCACCCAAACCCAAGTGGTTTTTCTACACATTCATCACATTCTGTGCTCCGTAACTTACTCACAGCGCTCTGTGGTCACCCATAGGGGACACCACAGACTCAGCTCAGTGTGAGAAACACCTAGCAGAGCCCAAGGAGTGTGAGCAAGGGGACAGCAGCCACAGGGAGCCAGCAGTAGCATTTGTGGAAGCTTGGTGCCGTGACCCGAGGGCAGGAAATAGTGCACAGACTTGAATGGCAGATTCAGAGCTCAGAAAACGGTCATTACCATGGTGACGACAAGGACAGGGATGGGCTGTGGGATGCCCTAAGAACCTGCGGTGTGCCTGGCAGTGTTCTCAGTGCTTCCCGTCTGAGTGGTTTGAGTGTGAAATGTCTCCATGAGTGTGAAATGTCTCCGTGAGTGTGAAATGTCTCCGTGAGTGTGAAATATCTCCATGAGTGTGAAATATCTCCATGAGTGTGACATGTCTCCATGAGGCTCACTATGTGTTTTAAACAGGGCCTAGATGGTGGTGGAAAGTCATGGTGGGGGCAGGAGAGTGACTTGGGAGACACAGACTGATTCTCTTGACTTGAGTTTCTGCCCCTTGATCCCTAAGGTGTGAAATGCCCAGTCATATACCCATCCTGTCACACCTTCCCGCCAGGACTTAGTGTACCCTCTCGAGCTGTGAGCCCAGATAGGTCCATCCTCCTTAAACTGGGTATTCCCTCACCATGGCGAGGAAAGAATCCTACAGAAAACCAGACAGGTGGCACTGTTGTTGTGGTGCATCTGTGTGCTCAGGCCTTTGGACTGGTTCATGGGAGAGATGTGAGAGAGTCTGGGGCTGGAAAAGTCCTGGACTCTTGTGAACTGAGCTTAATGGACAATTCTGAGGTTGATTCACATGATAGAGGCCAGCGCAGACAGTAAAGACCTGACTCTCGAGATGTCAAAGAATAGGACTCTCCTGGGACCTGGGCTCGAGGTCATTCAGGATTGCCACCTGCCAAGGAAGCTGGCTACATTCTGCCCACATCTCAGAATATTGAATGGGACTAAGTTAAAAACTAATGGACTGATTTGTTTGGTGGAGAGGATTTTAAAGATAGCCTAGCATCAGGCCTGTGGCATGGTTGATGCTCGCCGCCTTTCTCCAGGTTTACAGTGAGAGTTCTGAACAGAAGGCAGAGCAGGGAGATGTGGAGAATATGCAGTTCAGTGGGAAAAGGTGCAGGAGAGAATTCGAAGTCTCCAGCAAAGCAGCTGCCCATATAGCAGATGCCAACAGAAGTGAATGGCAACTGCTGAAGAAATCAGTGCAAGGAAGGAAAAGCTCCACAGGACGAACTGGGGCAATAGAAGTGAGAATGTGTCCGCTCTGGGGTAACCTGCTCCAACAAGACGGTCCAGAGTCCCCTGACACAGGTGAGAATGTGTCCACTCTGGGGTAACCTGCTCCAACAAGACGGTCCAGAGCCCCCTGACACAGGTGAGAATGTGTCCGCTCTGGGGTAACCTGCTCCAACAAGACGGTCCAGAGCCCCTAACACAGGCACAAGAGGCTGCTTTGGCTTTGGGATAAGAGGGACAGGCTGGCTCTTAAGCTGAGAACACCACCTGCTGTCACCATCCGTGTAGCGCTGTGATAGTAGGCATGCGGGGTATAAACCTCGCAATGTCATGGAGCATGCGCCAGGGTTCCAATCAGTCTCTGAGGCCAGGCACTGTGTGGAAGGCCAGAGTCCCTCCATGAGTTTGTATGGACCGTGCAGGAAGCTGCAAAGGTGAAGCCTACGTAGCAATGGGGACCTAGAGAAGTCCTTAAACACTGTAAGGGGGACCTTAGCATGTTGGAGATGCCAGGTACCCAAAAATCTGTTGAAGAAAACTGCGGGCATGAGGTGGGGCTGTTCAAAGAAAGAGATGTGTGCTGCAGGCAGTGGGCTGTGCGCAAGGCTACTCAGGGGGCCCCCAACAAGGACACCATAAACCTGAGATCCTGGACTCGGGGCTGAAGGAGTGAGCCCTGCTGGGTTCTGCTTTGCTTTGGTGTGGTCTTTGTTGCCAGTCCTCCTGTTTGGATTGGGAATGTCTCCATGTTGGCGTATGTGAGCAGGGTTTGATTTTTACAGGGGCTCAGAGTTAAATGACTGTCTTGCATTTCAAGGACTTTTAAGTGTTGAGACTGTTGAGGGACCACGGAGAGTTTTGAATCGGTACTCGGTGTGTTTTGCTCTGAGGGATGACCGTGAGCCAACAGGGACCAGAGGTGGAATGTCACTGACTGGAATGTCCTTCCTAGGCTCCCATGTTTCAACATTTGATACCCAGCTGGTGGCAGTACCATTCTGGGGAGGTAGTGGATACAGGTTCTAGCTGACAGGTGCAGGGTGGCAGGCGTGAGGCTTGAGGGTTCTGGACGGATTCTGCTTTGGTCCTGAGCTCTATACGCCTTGGTGAGGAGGCCTGAGGAGCCTGTGCCACATGACCGCGCTGCTGTGAGCACCACCCTTGCCTTATCCACCGTGATGGACTGAAGTGCTCGCTCTTCAGTGAGAAGCCAGAATAAATCCTTAAGTTGTTACCACTAGGAGAAAAGTAACTAATCCAATATCTAACCACTGTCGCATCACCTAGATTAACTTATATCTAGACAGATAAGGAGAACCTTGTACAAAGCTGCCTTTCCTTGGCTGCCCAGTAAGATAAACCATGATCCCTCTGCGTTCCACAACAGGAGACAGGAAGTATGCAAGGAAATGTAACCCCAAGCGGCTTAAAGTTCCCCTTGGAGGCAGGGAAGAACAAATTAGCACCATAGAGCTTCCACACAATGATAGGGACAAACAGGGCCAGTTCCTCCAGACACAGAAGGAAAAAGAAATAAACAGAGCGGAAGCCTCACTGAGACCAAGCATGCCAATTCAGTCACAAGAGAGAGAGAAAGCACAGCCAGGACAAAAATAGCCACCACGAGGTGAAGTGGATGAATGAGAAGAGCGGCCGGCCATAGACTCGTGTTTGAGTGCTTGACCCCCAGACGGTGTGCTGTTGGGGAAGGATGAGGAGGTGTGCACTGGGGTGGGCTCTGGGATTCCAAAAGCCCACATCACTCCCAGTTAGCTCTCTCTGTCTCATGCTTCTGGGTCATGATACAAGCTCTCAGTTATTGCCCCAGTGCCACGTCTGCCCGTCTGCTGCCACGCTCCTCTCCACAGCAGTCACGGACTTAACTGTCTGGAACTAGGAGTTCCTGAATGAAACACTTACTTTACAAGTTGTCTTGGTCATGAGGTTTTGTCAGGGCAATAGAAAAGTAACTAAGGCAAGAAATAATGGCTATGGGGCTGGAGAGATGGCGCAAGCATTTAAGAGCACTCACTGGCTGCTCTTCTAGAGGCCCGAGTTCCGTGCCCAGCACTCCCATCAGGGGCTTATGCTGCCTTGTAACTCCATCTCCAGAGGATCCACACTCCGTTCTGGACTATACTCATGTGTGTGTGTGTGTGTGTGTGTGTGTGTGTATATATATATACAATTTAAAAATATTCTTTTAGAAGAGAAAAAGACTTGGGGGACCCTTATCTGCGTGCACAGCTGCTGTTTGCCAGTGGAAGGGGTGAGTGGACGAGAGCACTGGTCTCTGCAGGACTCCAGGTCCACAGGTTACAGAAGCATCTGCACAGCAGAGTGTTCTAAATTGTTCTCTCTCGTCTAGGCGTCCATCAACAGGCCCGGAGAGCGAGAGGGGGCGAGTGTGTCCAGCTGAACTTAATCCAGACACAAGGAGCAAAGTCACGTGGCTTTTAGGGAAACAGGCTGTCACTGGGAACAATCACATTCAGTGAACCCAGTCGATGCTCAGAAAGACAAATACAAAGATAAATAGATTTTATCCCATTTCCGTTCCTAGATTTTATATGGTTAAAGAAAATCATGAATGTATGGATTAAATGCAAAGAGAAATCAAATGGTCTATGGGTCGTGGGTCGTGACCCCTTAGGGTTTGAACCACCCTTTCACAGGGCTCTCTGAAGACCATCAGGGAACACAGATATTTACATTGCAACTCATAACAGTAGCAAAATACAGTTATGAAGCAGCAATGAAAATACTTTTATGGTTGGAGTCACCACAACATGAGGCCCATGTTCATTGAAAGGCTGCTAGGGGCTGTCCCTTCAGATAAGGCCCATCAAATGTACCATAGTCGCCCGTGGGAGCAGCAGCTGTTGGAGCGCTGAGCACTAGAAAAGAGCCATCCGCCTGCCAAACCACCAATTCCCATTCTGTTGACAAACTTGTCTTAAAAAATCATTTGATGCCTCCAACTCTAATTTCTTCATTCACTGGAAGAAGGGGAGACTCTTTCCGTTCGCAGTGCAGCGAAGCATGTAGCTGCTTCAAAACATTGGATAAGTTGGCAGACATGTTTGCTCACATCCATCCAAGCTTAGCTTGTGGTCCTCACAAGCTAAGAAATGTCTGCCTCTGATCATTTACCTAGGGAACAATGTGCCCTGAGTGGAGGTGAAATAAAGATTTGTGTGCAGCTTTAGATTGAGCTCGATGGCAAAGTCAGGACCGATAGAACCCACACTGCTGGGTTCATGGACGTCATCATCACAAGACTGGAGAGAACTTCCATCTGATATCCGACACCAAGGGTCGCTTTGCTGTTCATCGCATTACACTTGAGGAGGCCAAGTACAAGTTATGCAAAGTGAGAAAGATCTCTGTGGGTACAAGAGCAGTCCCACGTCTGGTGACTGACCATGTCCATGTTATTCGCTACTCTGATCTCCTCATCAAGGAGAATGGCACCATTCAGATCGACTTGGAAACAGGCAAAATAACCAACTACATCAAGTTTGACACCAAGAACTTGTGTATGGTGACTGGAGTGGCTACCAGTTGGACTGGAAAGTGAACACATGTAGAGGCCTAAAGGACTGGACCACCAGACAAGCTCTTCCAGGAATCTCAGTTTTATTTTAGTTCACAAAGTAGAAGATGGCGGTGGACGGCAGCAAGGAAGGGGAAGGGGAAGGTGGGAGAGGGAGGTAGCAGAGAAAGAAGCAACACTTCAGCTCGGCTCCTAGGCATAGGACATTGGAAATGGAGGCAGAGCCTACTGTCCCTACCTAGGACAGGTGTCTAGTAGCCACAAAGGGTCCCCTTGAGCCTGTTGGGTAATGGCTACATCAAAAGAGCCAGGCAAACAGACACAGGACACCCACATAGTCGGTGGAAGGCTAACACTGGATGTAGCTCAGGCCAGGGTCCCAGAGAGACCCACACATTCCACACAAAGCCTGTTCCCACGGGTGGCCAGATGCTCTGGGGAAATTTTAGGTTTGTAGGACTCACAGGTCATCAGCTGGTCACAGGATGGTAGCCAGCATCTGGGCAGATGAAAACCAGTGGGAAAAAGCAATAATGGCTGACACTGGGAGCTGATCAGGGAGACGTGGGTGTGGGGCTGAGCCCAGATGTGAGGAGCAGGAACACTGGGTTCTCAACTCTGAGATTATCAGACATGCATGTGGGGGACTCTGAAGAATGGGACAGATCAGCAGCAGCTGGACTTCAGGCCAGAGCAGAGGCCACAGCAGGCCTGACTGGAGCAGGCAGGGCGGCAGAGCAGGGACATGCTGGAGCAGGGCTTGCAGCAGCTGGGCTGGCAGGAGGAGGCACAGCAGGAGGAGCTGGGCACACAGCAGGCAGGTCTGCACACAGGGCGGCAGAGCAGGGACACGCTGGAGCAGGGCTTGCAGCAGACAGGCTTGCAGCAGACAGGCACACAGCAGGAGGATTGACAGCATGAAGGCTGGCAGCATGAGGGCTGGCAGCTAGACTGCTGGCAGCATGAGGAGGATCCAGAGCAGATGGGTGTACAGCAGACGGGCTTGCAGCAGACAGGCACACAGCAGGAGGATTGACAGCATGAGGGCTGGCAGCTAGACTGCTGGCAGCAGGAGGAAGACCCAGAGCAGATGGGTGTGCAGCAGACAGGCACACAGCAGGAAGATTGGCAGCATGAGGGTTCACAGGAGCTAGCACAGACAGATTGGCAGCAGGGGCTGGACACACAGCTCACTGGGGTACAGATGAGGGTCAGACAGGGGGTTGGGGCACAGCAGCTGGACTGGCAGCAGCTGGGCTCACAGCAGCTCTCTGGGCAGTCGTCCACCTGCCAGGAGGAGTTGGTGCAAGCGTCAGAGCAGACAGACATGGTGGAGGCGGCCATGGTGGGGTTGGATGGAGGAGGGTGAGGAGTGAGTGAGTGAGTGAGTGAGTGAGTGAGTGTGTGTGAGGTGCTCTGGTGGCCGCCTTTATACCCCTGGGCTGCTTGTGTCGTGTCTCAGTTCCTGGCATCCTTTTCCTGGTCTGAGTTTGGAGTCAGGCTGTTGCCTCACTATGGATGGACTGTCAACAAGTATTGCTGTCTGAGGTCATTGCTCTGGGGAAACCCCACAGACATGCTAGATTTCATGGGAGGCAGGGATGTCAGCAGCAAGGTGACATTTGGAAGTGGCAGCCACTGTCCTATCTCTGAAGTCTCAGTTCTTGAGGTGGCTTCTCCACCTGGGCAGAGAAGGAGTGGGCACAGCCCAGACTGTGGGCTTTGAAGATGTTTGCATGTTCTTCTGAGCTTCCCTGTAGGTCTTGATGTCTACGGTGCCTCCCTCTGTCTGTGAGAACTCAAGGCTCTCCTGGTGGCTCTGGCAGCCTGGTGGAGTCCATGTGAGCAAGAGGGTGGATGCCTTGGGGCATGTTTCAGGGTGAACTTCTCTGCATTCCCTGACAGTGCCCATAACATTCATGGTCCTTTGTCCCCTCTGAGAGCTGGCAGCTTCTCCTCTACCCAGGTCCTCAGAGCTCCTGTTGCTCCATGGAAACAACCAGCTCCCTCCCTCAACACAACTCGGGGGTTTCATACGCACTGTGAGCACAATTTGTTTAGTAGACGCTGTCCCGTGCACCTGCCATGCTCAGCACTGCTCCATTGTCTGAGGACACCCTGAGTTCTTGTTACTTATTATTTCATGGTTTCTGTAGTCGGCCACATTTCTAAGGGTCAAGGGGACATCCTTGGGGAAAGTCTGGGCCTCAGAGTCTCCAAATGGCTTCCCACTCATAATATCAGGCACTGGCTTGGATGGATGGGCGTCAGGGCTTGGAATCTAATGGCTGAATGAGATCCTGTGTTAGGGCCTCCAAGCAGTAAGATGGAGAGATTTCATTTCAAACAGAAGCTGATACATGCCAGATTTTTTTTTTTGAAAGACATCAATCTGTACACCCAGCTCAGCTGACAAGACAGGGTCATATGATAGATCCATAGGCAGAGGTGTTACATTGAAGAAGCGGTGAGGCCAACCCAGCAGAAGATTTTGAAAACTTCCCAGGAACCCTGAGAGCAGCAATGACCAGGACTGGTCAGACTCGTGGAAGCCAGAGGCAGTGGGTGAGAATTACAGGGACAGCAAAATCATTCCGGTATCTAAGGGAAAATAGAGACAGCCCAATAAAGAAAACCAAGGGACTCCTGGAGTCAGCAGCAGTGCCATTTGCACAGAGTGATAAAGTACAGAACGGGGAAGACACATCTGATAGAGACTTGTGTCTAAAATATGTAATGACCTAAAAGAATGGGCATCAAGCTAGGCAGTGGTGGTGTACACCTTTAATCCCAGCACTCAGGAGGCAAAGGCAGGTAGATCTCTGTGCATTTGAGGCCAGCCTGGTCTACAAGAGCTATATTACAGGACATTCTCTGAAACTTCAGGGAAACCCTCTCTTGGAAAAAACAAAAAGTGCGTGGGGGGGGGGGAGCATCAAGAAAACAACACAATTAAAAATGAGATATGGTTCTAAACAGAGAATTCTAGAAGATAAATTGGCTGAATGGCTGAAAATCACATAAAGAAAAGTTCAGCATCCTCAGTCATCAGGAAAATGCAAATCCAAACTACATTATGATATCACCTTACACCAACAATAGTAGAAAGATCAATAAAACACATAACAACTCAAGTTGGTGAGAACTTGTGGAAAGGGGAACACTTATTTATTTGCTAGGGTATGTAAAAATTTGTACAGACACTATGGAAGTCAGTGTGGCAGTTCCTCAGGGCAGGGAATCAATCTACCTCAAGTCCATCTGTACCCCTCTTGGGCATTTATCAAAGGACTCTGCACCCTACTACCTTGCTCTCCCATGTTCACGGCTGCTCTATTTGCATCAGCAACAAATGGAAACAGCGTAGATGCCTTCTGTTCAGAATGGATAAAGAAAATGTTGTATATTTACATAATAAATGCTACAAAGTTGTTTAAAGATGAACCCACAAAATCCACAGATAAACTGATGGAGATAGAGAGAGAAATCATTCTGAGAGTGATAACCCAGATCTAAAATGGCAAGTAATGTTTGTGTTTGCTTCTATGTGGAAGAAAACTGCTAACTCTTCCATAAGCAGAGGTTAAGTGTGGAGAAAAGTATGGAAGGGAAGGAATCCCCAAAGAAGCAGAAATAGAATATGTGATTATGGATGGACGAGATGGGGCTAGAATGGGAGGATTAACCAGGGAAGCTAACAGAAGGGGAGGTGAGGGAGAGAGTACAAAGAAGGAAAACTAAAACTAAGGACTATTTGGGGGTCATTTGGAAACCTACAGCAGTAGAGCTTCTTTAAATGAATACACATATGAAAGAAATATAATCACAAACAACAGGGAGACAAATTCCCAAATAGACATCTCTTGCCACCAAATTAAACCTCCAGGTCTGGGAATAGGTTACATTTAACCAATTTGTTGACCAAAGGGGCCTGTATAAACCCCCAGACACCCAAGCTATTGCCAAGGCTATGGTGGCTCTCCATGAGCTGAAGGTAAACTCTGCAGCTGAAGACAACACCTATAAATCTCATTGAACATTGAGAAGCGGAGCTGGTGTCTTCCTAAAGCCTTCAGTTAGGAATAGTTAGTGTTCACGGTACTGGAAGGCGCCCTGCATGCTACCAGAGGAGGCCGGTAGGCACCAACCCTTGCTGTGGATTGTAGAGGCGTGCACAGGGCCGAGGAAGATCTGGCTTCCATGACTGAAAGAAGTGAACGAAAATGCCATCCCTAATTCCAACTGATAACCACTCACAAAGGAAAATTTCCTATTATCCAGCAGAGTCCCCCTGAGTTTACAAAGCACACTTCAGGGAGGCCCCATGCCAGCAGCAGATACCAACACGAAAGGAACTGAAAAGTAATTTTAGAAGTTTTATAATGCTTTGTCTGACCATTAACCTTTATGTCTATGTGTTTGTTTGTTATTTATTCTTACATGACATCAGAATATATATTAAATATGTATATATAATATAATAATATAAAATAATATATAATAATAAATACATAAAATATACAATACATTTATGTATATTCATATATATTCCAACTTTCTATTTTATGGGATTTCTCTGTGTGAAAAAGTGTGTGTCTCTTTGCCTGCATGCCTTTTTTCTGCTTTGTTCTGTCCTATTCTGATTGGTTTGTATTTACTTTAACTTATTCTACACACCTGAGGGTGATAGAATTCACAGGGGAAGCCAGTGGCCCAGAAGCCATCAGGAAATGGCCAGTACAGCAGAAAACAAGAGGCTGGTTGGTCCACCCTGCTCCGGACTCTTTAAAAGGCAAACATTTATGGGCATGTCATTGAATCATCCTTGCTCTTGCGAAGGTTTGTTTTTATTCTGTGTATGTACCCGTGGAGCACGCGTGGGTTCCTGTGGGATTCAGAAGGGAATACTAGATCCCTCAGAGCGGGAGTTCCAGCTCTGAAAGAGCAGTAAGTGCTGCCAACTCCTGACCCAATTCTCCATCCCCGTGTCCTATGCGTTTTTTATTTATTTATAGATAAATTGAATATCCCAACAAGATCATTGACTGTGCAAAAATCAATACACAGGAGGTATATCTTTTGTGTAATGTGTATGTATTCAAATGTTTGCATGAAGATCTCTCTAGTCCCTCAAACCCGTGTGTTCTGGGTGGTTTTTTTCAGGTCAAGTCCCAAATCTAACATGGCTGATCATGTCCCCTGCTGCTTTAGCACCTTCAACCAAGGCTTCCATCCACTAGGGCTCTGTCAAGGACAAGTTCACAGCTCATCCAAAAAGGATGAGGCACACAGGAAACAAGCCACCAGGAGTGAGAACTGGCAGAAACTTCTGGAAACAGAATTGGATCCCAGAGATGATCCAACCAGGGGCTGGACACACAGCTCCCTGGAGTAGAGATAAGAAAGAGTAATGCAGGAGGCTGGAGCACAGCAGCTGGTCTGGCATGGCAGGTGTAGAAAGGACCAGTCGGACTGGAAGTGAATAATGTAGAAGCTTAAAGAACCAGAACATCACAGGCTTTTCTGGAATCTAAGTTTTATTTTAGTTCACAAGAGTAGAAGATGGCAATGGAGGGCAGTAGGGGGAGAGCTGAGTGGAGGGGGAGGCCACACAGAAAGAGACCCCATGTCAGCTCGGCTCCCAGGCCCAGGACAGGGGAAGAGGAGACAGAGCCTGCTGTCTCTACCTAGGACAGTTGTCTAGTGGATACAAGGGGTCCCCCTTGAGCCTGTTGGGTAATGGCTACATCACTGGGAGCTGACCAGGGAGACGTGGGACGGAGGCTGAACCCAACTACTGGGAGCAGGAACACTGGGCTCTCAACTCTGAGAATAGCAGACATGCACGTGGGGGACTCTGAAGCATGGAACAGACAGGTCAGCAGCAGCTGGACTTCTGGCCAGAGCAGAGGCCACAGCAGGCCTGACTGGAGCAGGCAGGGCGGCAGAGCAGGGACATGCTGGAGCAGGGCTTGCAGCAGCTGGGCTGGCAGGAGGAGGCACAGCAGGAGGAGCTGGGCACACAGCAGGCAGGTCTGCACACAGGGCGGCAGAGCAGGGACACGCTGGAGCAGGGCTTGCAGCAGACAGGCTTGCAGCAGACAGGCACACAGCAGGATGGCTGGCAGCATGAGGAGGATCCAGAGCAGATGGGTGTGCAGCAGACAGGCTTGCAGCAAAGGGTCACACAACAAGGTGAGGAGGTGCAGCATGAGGGCTGGCAGCTAGACTGCTGGCAGCAGGAGGAAGACCCAGAACAGATGGGTGTGCAACAGACAGGCACACAGCAGGAAGATTGGCAGCATGAGGGCTGGCAGCTAGACTGTTGGCAGCATGAGGGTGCACAGGAGCTAGCACAGACAGATTGGCAGCAGGGGCTGGACCCACAGCTCACTGGGGTGCAGATGAGGGTCAGGCAGGAGGCTGGGGCACAGCAGCTGGGGACACAGCAGCTGGTCTGGCAGCAGCTGGGGGCACAGCAGCTGGTCTGGCAGCAGCTGGGGACACAGCAGCTGGGCTGGCAGCAGCTGGCGGCACAGCAGCTGGGCTCACAGCAGCTCTCTGGGCAGTCGTCCACCTGCCAGGAGGAGTTGGTGCAAGCGTCAGAGCAGACAGACATGGTGGAGGCGGCCATGGTGGGGTTGGATGGAAGAGGGTGAGGAGTGAGTGAGTGAGTGAGTGAGTGAGTGTGTGTGAGGTGCTCTGGTGGCCGCCTTTATACCCCTGGGCTGCTTGTGTCGTGTCTCAGTTCCTGGCATCCTTTTCCTGGTCTGTGTTTGGAGTCAGGCTGTTGCCTCACTATGGATGGACTGTCAACAAGTATTGCTGTCTGAGGTCATTGCTCTGGGGAAACCCCACAGACATGCTAGATTTCATGGGAGGCAGGGATGTCAGCAGCCAGGTGACATTTGGAAGTGGCAGCCACTGTCCTATCTCTGCAGTCTCAGTTCTTGAGGCGGCTTCTCCACCTGGGCAGAGAAGGAGTGGGCACGCCCAGACTGTGGGCTTTGAAGATGTTTGCATGTTCTTCTGAGCTGTCCCGTAGGTCTTGATGTCTACGGTGCCTCCTTCTGTCTGTGAGAACTCAAGGCTCTCCTGGTGGCTCTGGCAGCCTGGTGGAGTCCATGTGAGCAAGAGGGTGGATGCCTTGGGGCATGTTTCAGGGTGAACTTCTCTGCATTCCGTGACAGCACCCATAACACTCATGGTCCTTTGTCCCCTCTGAGCACTGGGAGTCTCTCCTGTGTCCATGTCCTCAGAGCTCCTCCTGCCCCAATTACACAGTCAGCACCTCCTTACGATTTATTTTTATTCATGTTTAAGTGTCTGCAAAGCACATGTGGGCGCCTGTGGAAGCCAGAAGAAGGTATTGGATCCCACAATGCTGACCTTACAGGTAGATGTGAGACACCTGACTTGGTTAACTGCTGTTAACCTTTGACCTATTCTCCAACCCCGTGTCCTTGTGTTTTGGGTATTTATTAATACAATATACATACCAACAATACCACCAGTTGTGCAAGGAACAACCCACAGGGGCAATACCTTTTGTGTAGCCTCGTGTGTATGTGTTCATGTGTTTGCACATGTGTGTTATGCATGTGTGTGGAGGCCTGAGACTATCTGTGGTTTCTTCTTCCTTTCCTCTCTACTTTATTTTTTAAGACATGGTTATAGCATGAATAATAAAAACCCAGAGACAGATATTGGGATTCAAGCTGAAGATCAGATAAGCAACACAGCCAACCACTAGAGAAAACTTTGACTTCTACCAAATCTTCAGACCGAAAGGGCAAGGTCCTGCCTCCCAGAATCCTCAGACTCTACCCTTCTTTCTCCCTGTCTCTTTGTTTGAACTTCCAGCTAGCTATATTTTGCTTGACCATTGGCTGAAACAGCTTTATTCACCAAGCGATAAAAGCAACACACATACAGAAGGATATCCCACATCACATGGTCATTCCCTGGTTCAATGAGTCTGGCTGGCCAATGAGCCCACCGATTCTCCTGTCTCTGCCTCCCTAGCGCTAGGGTTGCAGACACTCCCTGTCATTTTCAGCTTCTCACATGGGTTCTAGGGATTCAAACTCAAGTCCTCAGGCTTAGGTGGCAAGCATTCACCCACAGAGTCATCTCCCCTGTCCTGGAGCAACCGTTTTCTATCTCACTGGAACTGAGTGAGTACAGATGTTAAGTAGCTTGAAGTGTGTGCAGTCTGGGTTCACAGAAGAGCTTAAAACAAAGGTATAGAGCAGGGGTTCCCATCCTGTGGGGTCTTGACCCTCGATAAAACAACCTTTTAATGGGGTTGCATATCGGATGTTTGCATTACAATTCATAATAGTAGCAAAATTACAGTTACGAAGCAGCAATGAAAATAATTTTATGTTTGGGGTCACCACAGCATGATGAACTGCCTTAAAGGGCCACAGCATTTGAAGGTTGAAAACCACTAGTATAGAGCAAAAGTCAATAGAAACAAAGAGAGTCACATCAAAGTGAGTTGAGGACTTAACACCTCGGCTTCAGTAGAACAGTTAGCAGAAGGACTAACCAAAACAGAACACTTGAACACTGTGGCAGGTCTACACGATGCAGGACATCCCTGCAGGGTCTCCTCACAGCAGCCAAGCAAGTATTCTGCTAATGTGGGGGTATGGGTAGACTGGGGGGGTAGGTGTAAGTGCTAAGGGTGGTGTACATGTGGGGGTGGGGGTGGTTTAGGTCTGTGTGGTTTAGGTGTGTGTGGTGTGGGTAAGGTTGGTGTAGGTGTTGGTGGTATAGGTGTGTGTGGTATGCATGTGGTTGGTGTATGTGCTGTGGGAATGGGTAGTATAGGTGTGTGTGGTGTATGTGTTGGTGGTATAGGTGTATTTGGTGTGTGTGGTGTGGGTATGGATAGTATAGATGTGTGTGGTGTAGGTGTGTGTGGTGTGTGTGTGGTATAGGTATTGGTGGTGTAGGTGTGTGTGGTGTGGGTATGGATGGTGTGTGTGGTGTGGTTGTGGATGGTGTGTGTGTGTTGGTGGTGTAGGTATATGTGGTGTAGCTGTGTGTGGTGTGAATGGTGTGGGTAGTGTGTGTGGTGATGATGCTGGTGTTATAGATGTGGCTGATGTCAGTATAGGTGTGGATGGTGTGTGTGTTATAGGTATGGCTGGTGTAGGTGTGGGTGGTGTAGGTGTGGGTGGTGATGGTGTCAGTGGTGAAAGTGTGAGTGTGAATAGTATGGTGGTATCAGTGTGACACAGGCTCAGATAGTGTGTGTGTGTGTGTGTGTGTGTGTGTGTGTAGAGTTCTCTCTACACAGAACATATATGGGTCATGAAGCTAACCTGAGGAGAGAAAACACACAGAGTACAAGCTCAGGCAAGAACAGAACAAAATTACAAACTGATGACAGAAAAAAAAATCAGAAAACTTAGAAATAAGTGAAAATGAATAGAATAGCCCTTAAACAACCAAGAGGAGACTAAAATACGCTGAGATGATGAGACCAAAAACCCCTTATTGCTATGACAATACACCCAATAAGAGCAATGTCAGGAAGCAACTCGATCCTTGCTCAGGGTCTGAGGACACAGTCCCTCATGGCAGGGGAGGAGTGGTGACTGGGGCAGTGCTGTATTACATCCTCAGTCAGTAAGGAGAGAGAGAGAGAGAGAGAGAGAGAGAGAGAGAGAGAGAGAGAGAGAGAGAGAGAGAGGCACTGGTGTTCAGGGTGTTCAGCCCACTTTCTCCTTTTCATTCAGTCGGGAAACCAGCCCGTGGGATAGTGCCCCCCACATCCATGGTGGCTCTTTCCCCCTCAGTTAACTCAGTTAATCCGCCCTGGAAACACCCTCACTGGCATGCCCAGAAGGGTCCCCTAGATGATTCCAAATCCTGTCAGGTTGTCGCAGCATCGCCCATCACAGCACGGAGGCAGCAGAAGGCCTGCGATGGGAGAAGCGCACAGCTGTGGACACCATGACGAGAAAGGCCTCAGGTCAGTGACCCGAGCAGAGCCAAGCACAAGGAAGAAAAACAAAGACCCTGGTGGAGACAGACCAAGAAGCATTGACACCGACCCTCAGAACCTGTTCTGAAAGCTGGAGAGGGGTGGCGCACCTCAAGCCACTCTGAGCAAGCGCTACCCCCACGCCATCCTCAGAGACAAGCATGTTGACCACCACCTCTGTGTCGTGGATGAACGTCCTCAACAACAGAATCCAGCATCACAGTAATGAACGGGAGCTGTGGGTCTTCATTTTGTTACCTAACCTTTGTGCTAAAGGCTTGGTCCCACTTCATGGTGTTGCTGGGTGCCGGTGGGTCCTTTAAGAAGTGGAAGTAAGTCAGACGTGCCACTGAAGGGGACACCGGGACCCTGGCCCTCTTCTCTTTGCTTCCCAACCACACAGAGGGAGCAGATTCCTGTCACACTTCCCACCAAATAATGTAATGATTATGGAAACAGCCTGGTGGTACCTCAGAAGTCACAGAGTTCCTAGGTGACCCAAGAATCCCACCTCTAGATTTGTCCCCAGGAGCAATGAGAGTGACTCCCCTAGGGCAGGAACGTTGACAACAGCATCATTTCCAAGCCCGAGTTGAGGCAGCCTAAGTGCCCATTGGTTGCTGACCAGAGTTGACACATGTGAACAGTATGTGCACACAACTAGAGGTGACTCAGCTATGACCAGGGAGGCAGCTGTGCCACACGCTACAACATGCATGAAACCATGAGGACATACACTGAGCAATTAGTCACGAATGGCTAGATTCAATGATCTACCTATGTGAAATGTACAAAACACATCAACCAACAGGCGCTCATGCTGTAGGCCATGAGGCAGGGCCAGGGGATTGTGAAAGGACACAGGACTTCTGCAGTGATCAAATTATCCTACATTGATTGTAGAAACCCATGACTACAATGACAACCATTGAGTTATACACACCCAGAACCATACCAGCAGCCTGTGACCATACTGATCATCCTCCAGATGTAAACATCAAAAACTATGTTAGTAACCACAGAGATGTGTACGCTCCAACCACTGTGGAACTGTACAACAACCATCACGCTCTACATATCTGGGTTCACACCAGCAACCAGAGGTGGTGCCCATTCGTGGACTGCATCAGCAACCACTGAGCTATGCAAAGTCTTGGCTAGACCAACAACTACCAGGCCACCCAAACAGGTGGCTATGCCAACAACTGATCTCACATCTGTCTCTGCAGTAACAATCACCAGGCTTTGAAAGCCGCTATGTAACTACCCCTAGCTGCAAACTAGCTGCAAAGACTTGAGACTGTCCTAACAGTCATTGGGCATGCCACTCCTTGACTTTACCAACAGCTGTTGGGTTGTGCAAACTCTTGATTCTGCCAACAGTAATCAGACTTAGAAAAACCTATGCCTATATCAACAACCACTGAGCCGTGCAAATCCTTGGCTATACTAACAACTATCAGGCCACACAAATCTGCAGTGGGCAGTGCAAACCTGTGGCTATAGGAACAATCCCTGGACCTTGCAACCCATGGTGGTACCAACAACCATCAGGCCACACAAACCATGATCATGCTAACAACCATCGGGCAGTACAAAACTGAGACTATACCAACAACCGTCAGGTTGTACAAATTTATGACTGTTCTAGCAACCACTAAGCCACCCAAAACCATGACTATGCAGTTCACCATTAGTCCACACCGTCCCTTGGCTATTCATCAACCGCCATCTGTGCCAACCCATGCATGTATCAACAACCACCCCACAGGGCAGTGCAAACCTGTGCTAATACCAACAACCATCAGGCCGAAGGTTGCACAGACAGGGCCTGCACTTGACCAGGGATGGGGCTGGGATGTGGGCAAGGCAAGCCCTCCAGATCCCAGATTCCTTTGCCAAGCGGCTCTCTGTGGCTCAGATCAGTACAGCGCTCTATGGGCATGCATGCTGGAAACATCAATAAAGAAAAGCAAGGAGAAAAACTACACTTACGAGAAGAAAAAGTGCCACTGACCTTGGGTGGAAGGCTGGGGACTCTCAAAGTGACGACAATGGAGAATTCTTCAGGGAAGAGGTCACAGCTGGAGAAGATTCTAGAGGCGGGGAAGCTCATGGTACGAGGCTCAGTGGCTGAGAACTGGAGCCCCAGCACACCCTCGGCCTGCACCATCCGGATCCCACTTGTAGCACCGTTCAAAGGGACCGCCTCTGCCAGGATGTCCAGGGGGCGAAGGTCTGCGGCAAAGGCAAGGTGAGGGAGAGGTTAGGTAATGGTTTCACAACACAACAGCCATGATGACTCCTTTACAGTGGCTGCGTATTTTCAGCTTTTCCATCATGAAAGCTCTCAGAGCCAGGCTACAGCCACAGGTTTGAGCTGTGAATCCCAAACCGCGGAATAAGTAGTGAATCTGGGGGGGGGGATGTACTGGAGCAGACTTCCTGCATGGTTGACCAACGGCAAGCACCTGTCCCAACAAGAACTGCTGGGGTCATAGTGTGGCACAGAGGAGCCCACCGCCTCATGTGGTAAAACATCTCTGAGGACATCTGCCAAGCCTCTGCCCTGCAACCAGTAATGGACGCTGTGCTTGCTGCTGTGCTCATGGCCAGGGCGTATTTTCAAATGCCCCACATAACCCTCCCGGCCTTTGGAAATGTCCCCTTGCCTCAGCCTTCTTGAGCTAGACCGCAGTTTGCCACGGCATGCGTTCCCTTTACATTGTGTTGCTGCTCTTTGGAGACACTCTGCCTGTGTTACTCATGTTGACAACAGATGCTTCGTCAGCTCTGGGAGCAGTGGGTCCTGGCTGTCCTGTTTTCCCAGTGAGGAAAGGGAGGCATCTAGCATCAACTATGATCCTGCCTCCCCGCTTCCTCAAGCTTCTGCTGAGTTCTGCATACGTATGAGAGAGAGTGACCACTGAAGGGAGTTCCCCGTGTCAATGGCTAACACTGTGCTGAGACAGAGTTCTGTCCCCCACCCCTGGGATGGGAGGCCTCAGGCCACCCACAGCTCCTCTGGTGTCATGCAGAACCCCTGGGGAATTTTGGTGGGGAGGGCCTCCTCCATCTCCTGTGAGAGGCTCCTCTTCCTAGTTCAACATCACCAGAGATAGAATCAACGGTCTGGCCTGGCCTTCACTGGTCATGGAGAGGTTTGTTGCCAAAAGAGAGCCTTTGGGACTGCACAACGGGCCCCAAGAGGTCATGAGACAAGCCAGGTGGGTTGGCTGTGTTCAGAACTATCAAAGGGGGAGCGGAGGGGAGAAAGCTGTGGGCTTAGACTCCTGGAAGAGAATAAAGATCTTCAGGAGAGTGTTAGCATGTCACGCTAGCAACAGAGAGGGGGGGAAGTGCCCCAAACCCAAGGCCTGTGCAGGAGCCTGAGACTAGCCAACACTCAGAAGCAATTAACATGAGGGTAACTTGGGACCTCCCTCGTGATCTTCCTGACCAGCTGAGTCTGTTAATATAAAATAAAAATTAAAAATCTTTTAATTTAAATAAATAAAAATTAAAAAAAAACATTTTTAGAAAGGTAACAAAGGGAATCCTGGGATCTCCTCTACATATGCATAAAAGGAATTTACAGAATCCAAGCTCCATTCACAGTGAAATCTCCTGGCTATAGACAAGAACTTCTAGGCCAGACAAGCCCAGTCTGGAAGACCTAGTACTGTAATGAGGACACCGTGGTTTGCTCCTGGACTGTCCCTGAGGCCTGGGTTGAAGGCCTGGCTCCTAGCTGAAGGCACTATAGGAAGCGGGGCCTAAGGGGAGGAAGGGAGGTACTTGGTAGCAAGCTCTTGAAGAGGTGAGACTCAGGACCATCTCTCTCTTTGTTTCCTGGTTGTCAGGAGATGAGCAGCCTTGCCCCTCCTCATGTTCCCACTATGATGTGTGTCTCACCACCGTCCAAAGTGCCTGGACCGGCCCATCATGGATGGAATCCTCTAAAACCACAAGCCAAAATAAACTGTTCCTTTTTCTAAGTCAATGACCTTGGAAATTTCATTGCAGCATCGGCGGGAAAGCCAACTCACAAAGGAAACGCTAGGTGCCAATGCCCTCTGTGATCACAAAGAAACTCCCAGCCTGCTTCCTGGGAGGCCCAAGAAACATCACACCTACGGCAGAGCTTGGGGCCTTGGTTCCTAAACACCACCTGTGGGAGAGCAGCTGAGCTGGGAGGGGTGCAGAGTGTGAGATGAGCCTGGACTAGACAGAGGGTGGTCAGCAGTGGAGAAGGTAGGAAGATCCCAGAGCAAGCCAGCGGCCAACTGGGGCAAAATAAATAAGGAACCATTGAAGAAAGAGAAGAGAGGCGGTCTACTCTCGGACATAGTTCTACAGACTGTACGGTGGTCGGGCAGATAGGCAAAGGCAGAGTCCACAGAACCAGACCGGGGATAGGGCTCTAGGAGAGTGGACATGATGGACAAATAGTTACATAGAAACCAGAGGCTGGAAGTTTCCAAGACAGTCCAGGCACATGTTAGCGACAGGGGGGACCTAGTAGCTTGACCAGCAGAGGCTTATCAACACGGTTCCCACAGGGCACTGTGCACTGGGCTGTGGCCCCCAACAAGCTCCCATTTGACTGGGAGAAGTGCAGGTGGTCTGTGACTGGTGTCTTACAGAACACACAAGCCCTCTTCTCTAGAGTCAAGGTACAGGAAGGAAGGGTGAAAGGCCGTGAGGCCATTCCTAAGCTGTGTGACACTGGTGCCCACTGCTGGGTCCCAGTAAAGCCAGTCCTGGGTGGGGGAAGCAATGGGTCAGCAGGATATCTGGATTAGGTGATGGGCTTGGGGGACACTGGTCTGCTCCTAAGCAGGAATTCCAGATGGCCTGAAATGTGCCCCTCCGGAGATGCTGGGTATGAGGTCTCAGACCTGCACATGTGACTGTACTGGCAAGTAGGGTCCTTGCAGATGACCAAGGTATGGTGGGACGCTAGGCAGACTATCATCCAACTCATGGTATAAAAGGGGATAATCTGGACACAACCCACAGGGAGAAAGCAGATGTCAGGGACAAAAGCCAACAATGCTGGCAGCCTCAGGAGCTGGGTGACCTGGGCAGTCCCCTTGGCTCAGGTAGACCAGCCCTGACAGCTGACATGCATGGACTTCAGTCTCCATGGTGAGGCAGTGACAGCTCAGTTAGCCATACAGTTGGGTACTTGGCTACCCAGCTTGAGGGAACTGACAGATCCCTGAAGGGAAGTCATAGAGTTTCTCTACCCAGAAGCCCCTCTGACCATCGCTAAACACCACAGAAGGGCAGAGTTCTGCCCCAGCCCATGACATCCAGGGCCAGTAGTGACCCATGGCCATGTGGCCCTCTCTCATCATCAGCACTCCCTTACACCCAAACACCCCGCGGAGAAAGTCCACGTGGTCCCTGTGAAACCCTAAGACTAAACAACAGACGAGGCACCAGCCAATGTGAGCAGCGACGCGGGAAATGAAAGCGGGAACAGGGCCAACAGCAACCAGGAAGCTGTGGTCACAGGCTGGGCCAGAAGTACCAGCCAGGGAGGAGTATAAAATCAGCGTATCCTACCCCTGACACACACTCTTACACATTCACTCAACACTCATTCACCCTCCTCCATCCAACCCCACCATGGCCGCCTCCACCATGTCCGTCTGCTCTGATGCTTGCACCAACTCCTCCTGGCAGGTGGACGACTGCCCAGAGAGCTGCTGTGAGCCCAGCTGCTGTGCCCCCAGCTGCTGCCAGCCCAGCTGCTGTGCCCCCAGCTGCTGCCAGCCCAGCTGCTGTGCCCCCAGCTGCTGCCAGCCCAGCTGCTGTGCCCCCAGCTGCTGCCAGTCCAGCTGCTGTGTCCCCAGCTGCTGTGCCCCAGCCCCCTGCCTGACACTCATCTGCACCCCAGTGAGCTGTGTGTCCAGCCCCTGCTGCCAATCTGTCTGTGCTAGCTCCTGTGCACCCTCATGCTGCCAACAGTCTAGCTGCCAGCCCTCATGCTGCCAATCTTCCTGCTGTGTACCTGTCTGCTGCAAACCTGTCTGCTGCACACCCACCTGTTCTGGCTCCTCATGCTGCCAGCAGTCTAGCTGCCAGCCAGCTTGCTGCACCTGTTCTCCTTGCCAGCCATCCTGCTGCATGACCCTGTGCTGCAAGCCTGTCTGCTGCACACCCATCTGCTCTGGATCCTCCTCATGCTGCCAGCAGTCTAGCTGCCAGCCCTCATGCTGTCAATCCTCCTGCTGTGTGCCTGTCTGCTGCAAGCCTGTCTGCTGCAAGCCCTGCTCCAGCGTGTCCCTGCTCTGCCGCCCTGTGTGCAGACCCGCCTGCTGTGTGCCCAGCTCCTCCTGCTGTGCCTCTTCCTGCCAGCCCAGCTGCTGCAAGCCCTGCTCCAGCATGTCCCTGATCTGCAGACCTGCCTGCTCCAGCCAGGCCTGCTGTGGCCTCTGCTCTGGCCAGAAGTCCAGCTGTTGATGGGTCTGTTCCTGGTTCCAGCTGGCTCATGTCCCTCCTTGTGGCCTCTCCCACTTCTCTCAGTCTGATCCTGGTCTGGGAAAGACAGCCCCCAGGATGAAGCTCCAATCTATCCTTCGTGACTTGACCTCTCCTTATGCTTCCCAGGAGGCCTGCTGATCCTCTGGGTCACTGGACAGGGATCCCCCTGTCCCTCTGCTCTGGTTACCTGCCCCTGACATCAGCTTGTCTGCAGCCCATGGCTTCAATAAACTCTTACCCACCTGGATCTGCTCTCATGTTCTGCAACATGTAAATATCTGTCTCCATAGTCAGAAATGTTTTTAGGAGGGAAGGACTCAGC
Source organism: Chionomys nivalis (assembly GCF_950005125.1). Classification (NCBI taxonomy): domain Eukaryota; kingdom Metazoa; phylum Chordata; class Mammalia; order Rodentia; family Cricetidae; genus Chionomys; species Chionomys nivalis. The sequence goes on along the minus strand of NC_080104.1, from coordinate 55,594,659 downwards.
TCTACAATTGACATGGGACAGCAGCCACCTCCCCTGGGGATCACAGTGTGACTCATGGCCCCTCTCCCAAATGTTCAGTCTTCTCTGACACCTATGGGTCACTGGTCACCCACAGGTATGGGCAGTCCCCTATAGACCATCCCTGCTAAGGGTTCAGCAGCCCTTATAGACCATCCCCACTAAGGGTTCAGCTGTCCCTATAGGCCATCCCCACTAAGGGTTCACCTGTCCCTATAGGCCATCCCTACTAAGGGTTCATCTGTCCCTATAGGCCATCCCTACTAAGGGTTCAGCTGTCACTATAGGCCATCCCCACTAAGGGTTCAGCTGTCCCTATAGGCCATCCCCACAGAGGGTTCAGCAGCCCCCTATAGGCCATGCCCACCAACTACTCCTTCACATTTCTCTAAAATCACACAAGCAAAGCCATACTCATGGCTCTAGGCACCATAGCCCCTGGCCTGGGTCACCTTGTGAGTCCTGCCACCCTACAGTTCTCTGAAAAAAAAAAAAAAAAAAAATATATATATATATATATATATATATAGAGAGAGAGAGAGAGAGAGAGAGAGCAGACATGGGCTGAACTTGGTGCTCAGATGAGTGAGCAATGTGTCAAGACCTGGAAACTTCCAGCAGAATCATGTTGAGGATCAGAGGCCAAGGACATCATGATCAACTGACGGTTACCCGCAATGAAGCAAGGATGCCAATCAATATCCATGTCCCCATCCCATCCTGGACACCACTGACTGGGCCCTGACTTCCCTCTCTGAGCCTTTCCTATCCTTCCGTCCTGTATCCATCTGCACCCAGCGCTTCACTGGCCATGCTGTTCATGGGGTCTCAGACGGTCTCCTTCCCATTCTCCTTCCCAGCCACGTCCAACTGAGCCATGCTCTCTCCCACCTCAGCAGACCTCTTTCCACCGGTTCCTTCAGTATCCTTCCACCTCTCACAACCGGTACCCCAGACATCCTTGCCCTGGGGACTCCTGAGGACATGCCCAGACAGCAAGTCAGCCTGCGTGAACAGTGTGCTCAGTTTCTGTTGAGCAAACTTTCTGGTTCTCTCCGTGGAGACTGAGGAAAAGTCTGGTCATTGAGTCCTGACAGGCTTGCTCTCATGAGGGCGGCTGCTCGGGGCTTCCTCAGGCTGCACTGTTGTCTGTCTCCGCCCACCGTGTCAGCCATTCTCTATGCTAGGACCAATTATCTGACTATCCTCCTGCCTATTTTTCTTAGACCAGATTGTTTGTATTTATATTATTAAAGTACATGCTCTTTATGACTTCTGGATGCCAAACACAGTATTAACATAAATATGCAAACCTTCTCCTCACATGCTCTTCAGTGTTGACCCTAATCCTTATTCCAGCAAAGCCCACTTTACCCTTTGTCTTTGATGACCCTCCCTGATAGTGCTCCTTTAACTCAGAACCACACAGACTCATTCTAGGCTCCTGCTTAGGGTTGAGTGTGAAATGCCCTCAGGGCACATGTGTCTGAACACTCAGTCCCTGACCTGCAGTGCTGTTTTGGGAGGTTGCAGAATGTTTGGGGTTGAGGCACAGCAAGAGAGGGCCAGAAGTATAGCTCTTTAAGGCTTCCAGTCCCTCCAGCTCCCAATCCATGCTCTTGGCTTCCTAGTTGGCCTACAGCATGACTTCCCCACCCTTGAGCAGTGAGCTAGGATAAGCCTGACTTCCTTCCAGCTGCTCCTGCCCCGCCCCCGCCCCGCAGGTGTTTCCTCACCATAAGGAGCTTGGCTAGACCCCTCATGTTTCATTTTGTAACATTTTGAGTAGTTTCTGATGTCCGGAATTGTTACAACTCCTTGTGGGTACTTCCCTTTGTCCACTGGGTCTCTTCAACCAGCACCCTGCTGAGCACACACAGGAGGGATACTGTGTGTGGTTTCCTGTTACACCTCACACAACAACAGCTCAGTAGACTTGGTGTCAAAGAATGGAAGTTCTTTGATACTGTCTTTTTCAGGTTTGTTTGGCCACGTTGGGTCACCTATGAACCCCAGAGGTTTTAAAACCAGTCCATCAAATTTGACAGTAAAGCCTGCCAGGATCTTAGCTGAGATTTCATTAAACCCACAGATCACTTAGAGAGGATCAGACATTTGACATTGTGCCTTTGGATTAATGAACATAGTATATACCATACAGATCGGGCAGTGGTGGCACATACCTTTAATCCCAGTAGCTCACTAGTTTGTCATAGACGCCTGGGCGGTAGTGGTGCACGCCTTTAATCCCAACACTAGAGAGGAATATAAGACAGGAGGAGACAGCTCTCAGACAGTCTCATTCTGAGGATTTGTTGAGGAAGGGTCGTCATTTCAGTCTGAGGTCGAGGTTAAGAGTCAGTGGCTGGCTGCTTTGCTTTCCTGATCTTCAGGTTGAATCCCAACACCTGTCTCTGGGTTTTTATTATTCATGCTACACCTGGGTGAGAAGGCAATGCACCGCCATACCCCACGAGCTCCTACACTTGGCTGCAATTGTCTAGAAATAATGAAGTGAGCTGTGTGTGTCATCCTCTCATGCTCTCATGCACGGTGAGATTGGTGCCTTTTCTCCCAGAAAGGACGAGAATCTGATTGGGAGGCCTCTTAGAATCAGTTTGCTTTGTAATGTGTTTTTAGTTAAGACTTTAATCCCTTTGCCTGCTCCAGGGCTGCTCTGACCTTTTATTTTTCTCGTGTTAATTTTACACTCTTGCTTTCCAATCCTGGGTTGTTTCCTTTACACTGCTGGGTGTGTCTGTGTGAGGCCATTCCTTCTGCATCGTCCCTTTAGTGTCCACGGACTCTGGGGTGATGACCCTTTCCATTCCTCTTTCTTGACCAGTAAAACTAACTAGAAATGTCCATTTTGCCGTCCCAAAATGCAAGAGCCTGGTCTTGGCTGTTTCCTCCTGGAGCTGCCTGTTCCCACTGCTCATGGCCTGCATGTAACTAGTTATTTGGGGTTTCGCTTGTGCCCCATCTCTAGGTCTGAGTCAAAGCACAGACTCCGGGCCTCCCTTGTTTACCAAGAAGAATCACAGAGTGCTGCTCCCTAGGTGTTGTGTTAGCTTGATTTCATTTTCATTTTGCTGAAAATACACCCTAGTTCCCATGGTGATTTTTATCTTTGGTCTGCGGGCTACTTTTACACACTCTTTCTGATTTCCACATGCTCACAGTCTTCCAGCTCTCCTGTGGGTGACTCGTTGCTCTGCTGAGGTCTGGACAGTCTGGATTTCAGTCCTTGTGATGTGTTATGGCTCACAGGGCTGAGAAGGTGGCTTATTTTGGTGTGTTCACATAGCTTAAACGAAGCTTTCCACTGTGGTCGGACGGAACGCTTCTTAGATGTCAGTTGACTGGTGGGTGTCTGGAAAAGTTTCAAGTTTTCTGTGTTCTCATCGATGTGATTTCAAAATTGAAAAACTGGTTGGCACTTTCTCTTTGCTCCACTTCCAGGCCCAGCCTTTCCCCTCATACTACGGTTTCCTATGTGTCAGGCTGCTCAATACTGTGCCTACGACTCCTGCTCTGCATTGCCCACGACTCTGGCTCTGTGAACCCCTTTAGACGCTTCTCAACATTCCTTTCTTTGGAGAACTTCATTTGCAGGTTCTTTGATCATTTTGGGTTTTTCTTGCTGCTCTTCAGGTTTTCCGCTCTTGGTGTCTGTTTTGTTTCAGGCTCCCCTCACCACACCCCGGCTTTTGGTCTGGTCTTCACACATCATTAATGCCAGGATTTTACTCTCCGCTAATCGCACTGGTTCTGCTGTCCTGAACTTCTTCCCACCCACCGCTTCCATCCCGAACTGTGCTGGCCTCTTCTCCAGATTATTTCCCACCACGGTCTGAGCATGCGGCTCTGTTTCATGGGCTCCCCCTCGCCCCACTGAAGGGTGTTGTCTCCTTCCTGGGGGCACACTTCTGTGAGCCAGCTCTATCTTGTCATGGGTTCCCGTTGGTGACATTCTGGTGGGGTTTGACCCACAGAGTTTGTGCTTGAGGGCAAAGTCAACACCATGACTAGAACGAGCTGCTCCTCTCGGTAGACCTAATGCTTTCAGTCCTGGGATAGGCCCTCTGCTCTGACTACAGCTGGCGGTAAACCTGGGCAACTGCTCTCATTGACAGTGCCCATGTACTACTGACCAGCTGCAGGACATGGAGCACCCCATAGTGCATCAAGCCCCTACTCCCCTGCACTTCACCCACCATGCCCATCCAGCTAGAGCCCCCTGAGCTCTGGTATCCACCTTTCCAGCTTGAGAAATCACCTGCACTGGGAGTCAGTCCCATACTGTGGTTTGAGCCAAAGCTGTACACGGACGATATGGGCTGATTCAGCGTTCCCTTCCTGTGGGATCACTGGTCTCTTTGGGCTCATGGTTTTGGAGGTGTCAGTCCATAATGGGCTAGCCTGTGGTCAGGAGAAGAGCATGAAGTGGGGGAGGCCACTAACCTCCTGTATGGAAGGAAAGAGACGAAACCACTACCATTCTGCCACAAGCTTGCCAAGACCCTGGATGGCAGATCTATCTCCATGCTACCACTGCAGACTACTGCCTCTCGGGGTGTAGGCAGAGCACAGGACTCTGGGGACCACAGCCACAACAGGCACTGTCCCCTGTGCTGCTGCTGACCGACTGGGACTCTAGACAGTAGCCTCACTGAATGAAGCACTGAAGAGAAAGTTTCACTCCGTGAGAGCCAGTCTCCACACTCTCGGGCCTCGGGCAATGGCTGCCTGAGGAGGTGACCTGCCAGGGTGGGACAGTGTCCCCACATTTCTATAGGAATTTCTTCCTGCTTGTATGGCCTTCAACAAATGTATTACCACTTAGACTGGGGTGGTGTTCTCTCCTCAGGGACAGGGAAGCCAGGTTTAGGAGATATTTTTAATCTGGTCCCAAGCTGGGAGCCACACACTGAGCTTGTGACTGGTGACAGGCACGTGGACACCTACTGCCAAGACATCTGCCTATCCCAGAACTAGAACTTCAACGTGGGGCATTGCTTCCCACTCTCACCCTCTGCAAGCTGAGTTCACTGGATGGTCACTGGCACAGAGTCAGGACCATCCCGGCATGCCAACGCATCCTCATCTGAAACAAGATTGTAGGTAAGAAAAGCCATAGCAGACTTTCCAGTGTGCCTGGCCCGTATGCTCCATCGCAGTGTGCTCCATCCCAGTGTGCTCAATCCCAGTGTGCTTACTCTCCAATCAGCCTGTGTCCTACCACACACTGGAGGTCTCTGCATTTAGAGCCAAGCGATGTCTAGAAGTCATGTCTAGAAGCGATGCCTAGAAGACATGTCTGCTCACAAGGCCAATGGCCCAGACCTGATTCCAGATGCCAGCATACACTGGCACCACTGAAAAGGGGACAGTGGCAGGACCACAGGCCAGCTGGGGTAGCACTTGGCAAACACTTGGGGAGGAGGCACCTGAGCTGCCCTGGGTAGCATGGGACATGGAAGTACCTATTCAGGTTTGATTGGCACCATACAGAGGAGGAGCCATTACATAGCAAGGTGGACAGGGAGAACTGTCCCCTGAACTAGCACAGAGAGGCTCCAAAGCACAGCAGATAGAGGATGCCAGGGAGGAACCATGTGACACCAAAGAGGGCCATGAGAATCTACACAGGTTCAGTTAGGGTTTTTATTGCTCAGAAGGCCCAGCATATTCAGAAAAGGGACTGTCATAATGAGGAGAGATTGCTTGGCCCAGAAAGGGCAGAGGCAGAGAGAAGAGGCCACTGCCATGATCTGCCCTGGTGCATAGAACACGCAGTATTCTTCTGTGAGCTCTGGTTCCTTGGCACTCACTGAAGACACAGGAAATGCTCTCTGTGGGGGGACAGATCAGCAGCAGCTGGACTTCTGGCCTGAGGAGAGGCCACAGCAGGCCTGGCGGGAGCAGGCAGGGCTGCAGAGCAGGGACATGCTGGAGCAAGGCTTGCAGCAGCTGGGCTGGCAGGAGGAGGCACAGCAGGAGGAGCTGGGCACACAGCAGGCGGGTCTGCACACAGGGCGGCAGAGCAGGGACACGCTGGAGCAGGGCTTGCAGCAGACAGGCTTGCAGCAGACAGGCACACAGCAGGAGGATTGACAGCATGAGGGCTGGCAGCTAGACTGCTGGCAGCATGAGGAGGATCCAGAGCAGATGGGTGTGCAGCAGACAGGCTTGCAGCAGACAGGCACACAGCAGGAGGATTGACAGCATGAGGGCTGGCAGCTAGACTGCTGGCAGCATGAGGAGGATCCAGAGCAGATGGGTGTGCAGCAGACAGGCTTGCAGCACAGGGTCATGCTGCAGGATGGCTGGCAAGGAGAACAGGTGCCGCAAGCTGGCTGGCAGCTAGACTGCTGGCAGCACGAGGATCCCGAACAGATGGGTGTGCAACAGACAGGCACACAACAGAAAGATTGGCAGCATGAGGGCTGGCAGCTAGACTGCTGGCAGCATGAGGGTGCACAGGAGCTAGCACAGACAGATTGGCAGCAGGGGTTGGACACACAGCTCACTGGGGTGCAGACAAGGGTAATACAAGATGCTGGGGCACAGCAGCTGGACTGGCAGCAGCTAGGTTGGCAGCAGCTGGACTGGCAGCAGCTGGGGGCACAGCAGCTAGGCTCACAGCAGCTCTCTGGGCAGTCATCCACCTGCCAGGAGGAGTTGGTGCAAGCGTCGGAGCAGACAGACATGGTAGAGGCGGCCATGGTGGGGTTGGATGGAGGAGGGTGAGGTGTGAGTGAGTGTGTGTGAGAGGTGCTGAGCCTTCAGCTTTTATTCGCCTTCGTGGCCCTAGCCTTCCTTGTTTGGTGACCCAGCAGTCTCATTAACACTGTTCCTTGTTTAGCTGTGAGCTGCCACTCACCTGGTAAACATCCCCAGTATAAACAAAACTGCTGGTCTTTCCCATTTGCATGGCAACACACCGAGATGGCCAGAATGCATATTTGCTAAGAGGCTAAGTGACTGTGTGGGAAACTCCCCACATTCCACTCCCTGGACATCACCAGAAATAACTGTGGGCTCCCCTGAAGACTCATTTGTCTGAGGGACTGAGCTTAGGGAGCGCAACGAGAGGGTCCTACTCACAGGAACTCTGTGGATGTTTTCAGAATCAGTTCTCAGTGCAGAAAGTCTCTGAGGATCAGCACGGAGTGTGTACAAAGCCAAGAGTGATGCCGTCCAAGTCACAGTGACAGATTGTGGCTGGGGGTTGCATGTCCCTACTCCTGTGTTCATGTGCAGGGTGTTCCCTGCCTTGTCGTGTGGTGGGTCATGCCCATAGCCAGGGCTAGCATGCGGCAGCCGCAGTAAAGGGGCAGGTGTCTTGGGAGCTTTCCATGCATAGAAGAAGCCACACCGCACAACCTGTCCATAGACAGGGCTGCCTAAAGATGAAGCTCCACAAAGAGAAACTGAGGCCTTCGGTTTTAAATGTCTCAGTGGCCACATGAGTGGGGAGGGGATCTGCCCAATGGAACCATGAGGGAGTGCTTCGGTACAGCTCTGCCTAACCAGGTTCTGCTGTCACAGATCCCCAACAAACACGCTGTGAGGCAAATGTGTGTTATTTTGAATCACACCAAACGGGATGCACATATGGACCAATCTAGAATGCTCATGAGCTTTAAATGAGAAAATCTTTGCAAAGTCACAGAAAAAGAACTTCTTGAATTAAGATTTAAAAAAATGTGGTGGGTCAGGTATGGTACAGTTTGTGTTGTTAAACTATAGACACGGGGACATTTTTATGTGTACACATACATATTATATGCAATATTTATCCACAGATGGATAGATAGATGATAAATGTTGGATGAACAGGAATATGGATAAGTAAATAAATGAATGGATGGATGCGTGGTGAGTGGGTCGATGAATGAGCAAGTAGATGGATGGTTGGGCTGGGACATGGGTGAGTAGATGGATGGACAGATGGTCAGACAGACTGACAGAGGGAAGGAGGGAGGGAGGGAGGGAGGGAGGGAGGGAGGGATGGATGGATATGTTGGTGGATAGATAAATGGGTGGGTGGGTGGGTGAATGAGTAGGTTAGTGGATGGATGAGTGTGTTAGTGGATGGATGAGTGTGTTAGTGGATGGATGAGTGTGTTAGTGGACGGATGAGTGTGTTAGTGGGTAGATGAGTGTGTTAGTGGGTAGATGAATGTGTTAGTGGATGGATGAGTGTGTTAGTGGGTAGATGAGTGTGTTAGTGGGTAGATGAGTGTGTTAGTGGGTAGATGAATGTGTTAGTGGATGGATGAGTGTGTTAGTGGGTAGATGAGTGTGTTAGTGGGTAGATGAATGTGTTAGTGGACGGATGAGCATGTTAGTGGATGGATGAGTGTGTTAGTGGACGGATGAGCGTGTTAGTGGATGGATGAGTTGGTGATGATAAATAGGTGGGTGGGTTGGTGGTGGATGGGTAGACAGCTGGATGGATGGATAAGTGGATGGTTGAAGGCTAGGCAAACAATCAACCCTCATAATTTGTGGATTCTGTTTAATTTTTACCTTCTGACATTTATTTACATCCCCATTTCTACTTGTGATCTTTCTGTAGCCATCCATGGACATACACAGAGCAGGGAATCTTAAGGCACATGCTCCCAGATGATAGGATGAGATAATAATACGGCTCTGCCTTCTGGTTTTGACTCATCCTAAAAACAAGTCTCATCAGTTCTCCTTGGTGCCAATTTTTCTGGGGTTGTGCTGTCCTCTTGCTAGGGAATGCCCTTGAATGGTGCTGAGCCACCATGGTGCAGTGACATTAGTACTATAGGGCACTTCACAGAGGATCCACGATTCTTCTGCTGGTGTGAGGTCAACGGCAATGAGTTTACCATGTGGGTAGCACAAGGAGCTTTCGGACAGAGCACATCAGACCAGCTCCTGTATGGCACACTGATGACCAGAGACTCCTGGGAAACTGACCCTGTGTGAACCCCAGCAGCAACTGACCAACATCTTCTAAATCAGTGCTAGTGACTCACGGAACACAACTTCTAAACCTGTGCATGTGTGCATACATGTAGCAAGACAGGGAGCTAGAAATGAAGGATCTGGGAGCAGCTGCTTCCCGAGGACACTGGCCAGCACTGGTTTCAGATGGCACACAGCCTAACTTCCAGGTGCATCTTCTACACTGCTCTGTCTATATGTGTGACCTAACCTAAGAGCAGTTGCTATGGACATGCATCCCAGTGCTTGAGTGGCAAGGCTGGGTGGCTGGTGGGCAGAAGGGCTGGCGAGGAATTGTTAGCAGCTTTGGAGGAGGATGGAGCAGACAAGGGATTGTCTGGAGAACACTGAGCAGGGAGGCAGAGAGCGGCACAGGTTCCTGGCCCATGCGGTGCTCCAGGGTTTCAACAGATCATGAACCTCCTTGGGGTAAGAAACAGAGCCCAGCCAGGGACTGTTAGCCATCTTGAGTATGGAGGGGACAAGCTCATCATCCTGCATCTCCAAGTACAAAGATAGGATGAACACAGGCACAGGGCAGGGGGGACAGTTGCACAGGACAATACAGAAAGGTACAGGAGATAGGGAGACACTCTAGGTGTGGTAGTTATAGGCCAGTCACTGTACCCTCAACTCAGTGGCCCTACAAATGCCATTGCACACCGTCTGGCCTCAGCACTGTCATGAAGTGACAACTGTCCTCACCCAGAGCTGGGCTGTGGAAGAAGCACTGGGCTGATCACATCTACTTCTTAAGAGGGAATGAGGATCCTGGCAGTGGGCCACAGCCATCTCTGCAGCCATAGGATGGCTGGGACAAGTCCCACCAATGACACCCCAAGCTCACTGCTCACAGAGCCTCACCCAGCTGTCCCACTGCTCCCAGAACCACCACTGGCGGGAGACAGACAGGCCTGACAACATCCCGGAAAAACAAATGCCCTAATGATCCAACAAGGAAGGGAGGCCAAGTCTGACAACAACACATGGGGATAAAAGCTGACGACCCAGCACCTCACTCACTCACTCACTCACTCACTCACTCACTCACTCCTCTCCCTCCTCCACCCAACCCCACCATGGCCGCCTCCACCATGTCCGTCTGCTCTGACGCTTGCACCAACTCCTCCTGGCAGGTGGACGACTGCCCAGAGAGCTGCTGTGAGCCTAGCTGCTGTGTCCCCAGCTGCTGCCAGTCCAGCTGCTGTGTCCCCAGCTGCTGTGCCCCAGCCCCCTGCCTGACTCTTGTCTGTACCCCAGTGAGCTGTGTGCCCTGCTGCCAGTCTTCCTGTACACCCTCATGCTGCCAGTCATCCTGCTGTGTGCCTATCTGCTGTGGGGCTTCATCCTCATGCTGCCAGCCATCCTGTGTGACCCTTTGTTGCAAGCCTGTCTGCTGCACACCCATCTGTCCTGGATCCTCCTGCTGCCAGCAGTCTAGCTGCCAGCCCTCATGCTGCCAGCCATCCTGCTGTGTGCCTGTCTGCTGCAAGCCTGTCTGCTGCACACCCATCTGCTCTGGATCCTCCTCCTGCTGCCAGCAGTCTAGCTGCCAGCCCTCATGCTGCCAGCCATCCTGCTGTGTGCCTGTCTGCTGCAAGCCTGTCTGCTGCAAGCCCTGCTCCAGCGTGTCCCTGCTCTGCCGCCCTGTGTGCAGACCCGCCTGCTGTGTGCCCAGCTCCTCCTGCTGTGCTTCCTCCTGCCAGCCCAGCTGCTGCCGCCCAGCCTCCTGTGTGTCCCTGATCTGCCGCCCTGCCTGCTCATGCCCCTCTTGCTGAGTCCTGTCCTCAGGTCAGAAGTCCAGCTGCTAAATGGGCTCTGCTGTCACCCCAGAACTTGGGAGCTCCCTCTCCTGACCCCTTGCTTCTCTGCTAGTGGCCAGCAACTGTGTCCATTGCCTCTCCAGGGTCTTGGAAGGCCTTGACTGTCACTTGCTTGCCCCTCCCCACTACGGGAGAAGCCCCCAGATCCTACCCATGACTTTCCTAGGAAACCTACTGGCCCTGCCAAAGTGAGAAATATGTATCTCTACAATCTAGACCTCTGTGTAGCAAAGCAGAAGTCACTTCAGAGATGGGCCTCAGCCACTTCCCTGGGTCTGTGATGGGCCTCTACTGTGTTCAGGCCAACCTTGGCTCTTCTAGATTCTCAGCCTCCCACCCCAGCTCCTTTCAGCTGCACCTCTCATACTCCAATAAAGTGCTTAACAAACCTAGCCAAGACTGTCTCTGTGCTTGCATGAATGCTCAAGTTCTCAGCCCTGGCTGCTCACAGGGCACTGAGTCCCTCCCCTTCCTTGGTGTCAGAGCCAGCATTCCCTGTTCCTAGGTGTGTCCCAGGGATAAACCTGTGTTCAGGGATGCAACGGGGCAGGTTTGACAATTGCACCTACCCTAGGTGTGACTTTGGTCACCCTGACTCCCCCAGACTTCCCGGCCCTGGTTGGTGAGATCCTCGGAGTTGCTCTTTGTAGAGAACTAGGGTCTAGGAAGCTCCTACTGAGCTGTCTCACTGGCCTGCGGTCTTCATAACTCAGCATGGCTGGATACATGCTTTCCTAGGGGATTGTGGGACTTTGGTGCATGGCAGGGGTGTTTGAAGACCAGTTCACAGAAGTCCTGGTCACAAGTCTAAAGCACACCCTGATAGATGACATTTTGCATGGGCCATCTATCCTTGCTAGGGGTGCTGAGTACATCCCCTGGAGAGCCCCAGTCCTAGCTTCCTGGGACTTGACCCCAAGCTCCTTTTCTGGGCTTGGGGGTGATACCATCTCTAACCTGGACCTGTGGTCTGGTCCAGCCTGTTGCAGTTAGAATCACACAGTGGTATCTGAAAAATAAATTGCTGGTAACAATCTCCCACCTCCAGGCCCCAGCTCTCAGGCCCTTCTCTTCTTTGCTATAGCACCTTAGAGGCATGGGTGTGGAGGTGGAAGATATGCCCTGGACAGGAATTCTGGGAGCAGAAAGAACCTCATAGTCTCAAGTCTCCGAGACAACCTGCTCTGGGCCCTGAGTGTGACAGTTACTGCCACTAATAGAATGTAATGACAGAGAACCCAAGATTTGAGTTTACAATTAAATGAACAAAAGAGGTAGCAGTAAACACTTATGGAGATGCCCGGTGGCCAAAAGTCACACAGTTCAGTAGTCATTCTCACCCATGACATGAAGACATAGATGTACTAAGAAGAGACAGTTGGCACCCTCAAGATGGCAAGCAGTTGTCAACACAGCCGCGGTAGCTGCTCACCATGTGGTCAAAGCATACAGACCGATAGAATGGTTGGTTCCACTTGAAACACACAGTAGGGCTGGCTAGTGGTCATTACATTCCTACGCATCCATAGTGAGTCCATATGTCCCACCCATGTCCTGTGTGGAGACAGTAGCTCCCAGGGAGCTGCGCAGGTCAGCAAGTGCTGATACTTGTCAGCCAGGCTGCTGGCTCCGTGTGTGCTTTGCTACATTGTGTTCCGTATTGTCTGCTGCTGATCTGTAATAAGATACTAAGAAAAAGATGTTGCAAAGACCACTCTCCTGAACCACAGTTAATAAAGCCAACTCCTAACAGTAAAAAGACAGTCACTTTTGGGAAATCTAAAGACATTCCCTCCAGCAGATTCAGAAGTGGAGTTGGACAGTGGACCCAGCAGAGAGTGTGGGTGTACATCATGGACCAAACAGCAAGCATGGACGCATCACTTCTCAACACAGTTAATGCGGGAGAGGTAGGATTCAGAAGAAAATCAAATCCTCAGGTAGTAAAGTGAGAGTTCAACCCACAAAACCACAAGAGCTTCCAAAATGAACTTTTAAAAGGGAAAATTTAAATATTAGAAGACAACTGGGGAGATCCAGAAATTGGTGAAGTATTGTCTTCACAGATATGAGGACCTGGGAGCCCATATTTGTAAAACAGCAGGACACGGCTGTAGGCCTTGTAATCCCAGGGCTGGGGAGGCAGAGGGTCCCTGAGGCTCTCTGGACAGCTAGTCTGAATCGGTGAGTTTGGGTTTCAGAGAAAGATCCTATTTCAACAAAAATAAGGCTGAGAGTGACCAGGAAAACACCGTCTGCCAATCTCTCGCCTCTACACACACACACACACACAAACAATAAACAAATGATAATTAAGAAAGGAACTATAGATATAAATAAAACTGATCAGTTGTTTATAAAAGACAATGCAAATTAAAATACTGGCAAATCCAGAAGAGAAAAATTATGATAAAGATGAATTGTGATAAAATACATAATAAAAATATTTAATGCAAATACTTGAATGATATTACAATTCACGAACTTCCAGGGTAAGATGGTGAGTTAAGCATTGCCTCCACTTGACTGCTCTGGACTCTTCCAGATGCCTGTGGCTGTTCTCTCTCTTATTCATTCACATTAACTACCTCCCCCGCCCCAATAAGAGCAGTCATTTCGAGTGGTTTATTTACTATGTCCCCCTGAATACATACACATTGCCTGATTTCATAGCCACAGCAAATAAGACAAGACAAAGAAATAAATGGGATACAAGTAGGAGAGAAAAAGTCAAAACATCCTTATTTTCATATGTAAAAGCCCCAATGGCTCCACCAGACATGCTTAAATCTGATAATGCTTCTAGCAGAACAGCTAAATATAAGATCACCGCACAAAACACAGTGTCTTTTCTATATTCCAGTGATGAACAGACTGAGGAAAACAGCAAGACTCAGAACCCTGTTTACAGCTGTCTCAGAAAACAGAACACTATGAATAAATAAACCAAGGAACTAAAGGGCAGAAAGGAGGAAGAGCGCTGGTGGAAGGGAGGACTTCCCAGTGTCACAGAGCAGAGAGTCAGTAACATGAAAATAGTCATGTTACCAAAGCAATCTATAGAGTCAATGCACTGCTCATCAAAATTCCAACAGCCTCTCTAAAGATATAGGAAAACAAGTCTCACAATTCACAAGGAAGCACAAAAGAACATGACCTTAATTTAATTTATTTATTTGAGACAGGGTTTCTCTGTGTAGCCCTGGCTGTCCTAGAACTCACTTTGTAGACCAGGCTAGCTCAAACTCAGAGATTCACCTGCCTCTCCCTCCCAGCTTGAGAGACCTTGAATTTTTAAAGCAAACCTGAATATAAAGATCAATGCTGGAGGTGTCACCCTGACTTATTTAAATTGTTTAACAGGTACAAGTGCCAAAAGCAGCTTGGTGTTAGCAGAAAAGTAGACAGATAGGCCAGTGAAATAGAAAACACAACTAAAGTCAAAAAGGAAGACACCCAATGTTGACCTCCCAGGAGGTGACGGTGAGAGAGAATGCTGTTCTCCACAGAAGGAAATGAGCATGTTATTCTAATAAGGAATTGTACAACAAAGAGTGTGGCGTGGAGGAGATGAGGGACCCTGGGTCTGTGGGATGGAGGAGAGGGACCCTGGGTCTGTGGGATGGAGGAGAGGGACCCTGGGTCTGTGGGATGGAGGAGAGAAACCCTGGGTCTGTGGGATGGAGGAGAGGGACCCTGGGTCTGTGGGATGGAGGAGAGGGTGGTCACCGCCTGCAGCAACAGAGGGGTCTGTAGCGTGGGGACAGCGGACACTGGGCCTGCTGGAGCTTGTGTTCCTGAAGATAAAGTGGGAGACAGCAGAAGGAATCACAGACCCCAGCTCCACCCAGCCGCAGTGTCACATGGTCACTCAGAACAAGGATGTGCCTTGGCTCAGCTGTGACCCATGCTCCCAGCCCTAAACTGGCTGTGTTGTCTGCAGACAAGGTGAACAACAAGGAAAGGAGAAGTACCCACACTCATGAGGAGACATCCATGGGAGGCACATAAAAACCCCCGGGCAGGCACCTCACACAAACACACTCACTCACACTCACACAGAGACCATGGCCAGCACCTGCTGCACGAGGACCTGCGTGATTGCTGCGTCCACCACATCTGTCTGCTCTAGCAATCTGAGCTGCGGCAGCCGGGTCTGCTCGCCCAGCACCTGTCCAGGCACCTCCTGGCCGGTGGACAATTGCCAGGAGAGCTACTGTGAGCCCCCATGCTGTGCCCCCGGCTGCTGTGCCCCCGGCTGCTGTGCCCCAACCCCTTGTCTCCTCTGCACCCCAGTGAGCTGTGTGTCCAGTCCCTGCTGCCAATCTGCCTGTACCAGCGGCTGCACACCCTCATGCTGCCAGCAGTCTAGCTGCCAGCCAACTTGCTGCACTTCCTCTCCCTGCCAGCCATCCTGCTGTGGTCCTCTCTCCTGCACACCTGTATGTTGTACACCTATCTGCTGTGGACTTTCCTCTTGCTGCCAGCCATCTTGCTGTGTGACCCTGTGCTGCAAGCCTGTCTGCTGCACACCCATCTGCTCTGGATCCTCCTCATGCTGCCAGCAGTCTAGCTGCCAGCCCTCATGCTGCCAGCCATCCTGCTGTGTGCCTGTCTGCTGCACACCCATCTGTTCTGGGTCTTCCTCCTGCTGCCAGCAGTCTAGCTGCCAGCCCTCATGCTGCACCTCCTCACCTTGTTGTGTGACCCTGTGCTGCAAGCCTGTCTGCTGCACACCCATCTGCTCTGGATCCTCCTCATGCTGCCAGCAGTCTAGCTGCCAGCCCTCATGCTGCCAGCCATCCTGCTGTGTGCCTGTCTGCTGCAAGCCTGTCTGCTGCAAGCCCTGCTCCAGCGTGTCCCTGCTCTGCCGCCCTGTGTGCAGACCCGCCTGCTGTGTGCCCAGCTCCTCCTGCTGTGCCTCCTCCTGCCAGCCCAGCTGCTGCAAGCCCTGCTCCAGCATGTCCCTGCTCTGCAGACCTGTCTGCTCCCGCCAAGCATGTTGTGGCCTCTCCTCGGGCCAGAAGTCCAGCTGCTGATGGGCCTGTTCTGGTGCCAGCTGACTCCGATCCCTCCCTGTAGCTCCCCTTGTCCTCTCCAGTCTCCTCCTGTCCCAGAAGAGGAACACCACGTGTCCCCCATGCTGACCTGACCTCTCCTACCTTCCAGGAGTCTCTGAGTCACTGTTACTCTTCCCTGTCCTCGTGTTGCTCTGGGTCACCTGCCCTGCTATCAGCAGCACACACCACCAATAAAGCCATGGCCACCCAACAGCCTTCTGGATTGTTATTTTTTGTATGTTTGGGATGAAATATCCAACACAGACAACAGGGAGGTAGGAAGGGTCTCACTCAGGGCTTTAATCCATCACTTGGGGAAAGTGAAAATGAAGCAGCTCTCTTCACAGTGTTCAGGAAGCAGAGAGAGACGTTTGTGTTTTATTCTTTCCTTCTCCCCTCCATCCTCCCTGCTCTAGTCCATGGAATAGCACTGCACACAGTCAGGGTATGTTCACCTTGGGGAATCTGCTCTCAATATGTCCTCTCAGACACCCCAAAGTCTACTTCAGTGTTCTAGTCAAGAAGGGTTCAGGGAGCGGCCATCACATCCCTTACGCTGTGAGGGTACGCAACCTCCATGGAGTATGGTCTCCCTTAACCACAGGCATATCAGGAATGGAGTGACCCTGCCCAGTGGTCATGAAGGCCTGTGGCCTCTCTTCTAAATCTCAGGGCCTCTTTCTAGGCAGATTCAAGCAAAAATCCATGAGTGCAGGACTCCCCAGGACTGGCCACCTACAGATGCAGCCTGGTCTGGGGCCATCCTATGCTGTCCATCTGGGCAAAATGGTCTGCACCAGGCTTTCTGTGGATGCCGGACACAGGGCAGAGCTGCTGAGGCCCTTTGCATCCATAGGTCCTTTCTCCGGTTGCCACCAGCTGTGTGAAACACCCTTGTCACCAAGGCTCCTGCTATGACAAGCCTGCTTTC
The DNA here is from genome assembly GCF_950005125.1 of Chionomys nivalis. Lineage (NCBI taxonomy): Eukaryota > Metazoa > Chordata > Mammalia > Rodentia > Cricetidae > Chionomys > Chionomys nivalis. The sequence goes on along the minus strand of NC_080104.1, from coordinate 55,577,839 downwards.
CCTGGTCCTTGGAGCAGATCTGCACCCTGGCAAGAGTGGAGCAGGATGTGCGGACTCAGGTCGGGTACCCTGACTCCTGTCTTTCCCAGGCCTGGGGTACGACCACCTTCCCTAAACAGCTCCATCAGCGTGACAACACCGCACCAAGATGCACACACCTGTCAAAATTGGTCCTGGCTGTCACCTTAACCATGCTGAGAGGTGAGCATGCCTGTGATGATGTTTCCAAAGAGGCTTAATAGCCCTGGTGCCCCAACAGGTGTCTCCGTGCAGCCTGGCTGCCCACCCTGGCTGCCAGCTTTCTCCTGCACAGGGCTGCCTCCCCTGACACTGCACTGTGTTTTGTGCCAGGATGCTAGGACAACCTGAGGAGACCAGAGCAGGAGAGAGCAGAGAAGGCTCAGCTTTGAACAGGCTGGAGGGCATGGGTGACCCTTCTGAGCCAGGAGATGCCAGCATCTATCAGTCACAGCTCCAGACTCACTGGCCCAGTGGCCATACCCCAGCCGTGGCCTTAGCCCCTGTCAGGTTCATGCTGTAGGGTCTGGAGATGCCCTTACCCCCCTACCCATGGACAGAATCTGGTAGACCCTAAGAAGGTTGCGGGCTCTTATCCCAGTGTTCATGGTCAACAGAACTCACATACTTGGAGCAGCAACATGGCTGTGACCCAGAGACACTGGGATGTGGCCTCTCAGTGACCGGGTGATGTTCACGAGACAATGGAAGAGTGTGTAGTTGCTTGGCAGGACTGAATGTAGCCTAAAGTGGCACACTTGTGCCCTGAAGACTTTTGAGACAACTGGCTCCAAGAAATTAGAATTTCCTGGGTCTGTAAGAAGGAAAAGGTTGAGCTTGTTCCCAGCCAGAGGGGGAGTTTGTCTTGTGGGATACCTTGCAGGAACCACTGAAGTCCAGATGATGACAGGCAGAACAACACTTTGACCCAGACCGATGGTTGTACATACTTCCTACCCTCTACTTAAACTTTACTCTAGTGTCAGAATACCAAAGATGGACTTTGGGGTGGCGTTTTCATGGGACCTCTCTTCCTCTTCCCCATGTGGCTGCACTTAATAGAAAAAAAATCCCCTTTCTCTGCTGTTCACCAATACTTGTATAATTGGCACATCAAGGCTGGTAGCAAGCCTGGCTTGTCTGGGATGAGAGTCTCTGAACCAGCTGGTAGAGAGAGTCTTGGCTGAGAGCCCAGAGACATGGAAAGCTGTAGAACCTGGCTGTACAGACTCCTTCCCTGTAGCCACATGGGCATCTGCAGATGCGTGAAGGACCAAAGCATCATTCCCTGGGCATCAGGGACAAGTGAATAAAGGCACAGAATGGCCGAGCTCACTGTATAGGCTGGAATAAAATATCTGATAAAGTCAGATACTTGAGTATGAACTCAGTATGAAGATGTAGGTGTTGGTAGCATGGCCTCGGGAGCTGGACTTGGATGACATCATCTTAGGGTCATGGTCTTGGGACACATGGGTCTTTTGTCACCTCAGACTCTCCTTTCCCCACAATCCAATGACTTTGGAAAATCTACTCTATAGAAATAGACAAGAGAGGAGGACACCAAGACACAGCTTGTCTGGACCTCACACTCATGACCCGTGTCACCCATGGGAGCCACACAGCATGTGTCCCACAGAGAGAACCAGGGCTAAGCACCTGTGCTCCTGAAATAAAAGGCAGGTGTGTGAAGCCATATGTCTCATCTGGGGACACACACATCAGCAATTTGTGAAGAAATGAATAATGTCACCTTCTAGTGTATTTCCCAGAGAAATGCTTGGGAACTTTTCCCCAAGTGCTACTGTGGAATAAGTGACTCCTTGGAACCTCCCACCCCCAGCTTAGTCAGAATGCACAAATTCCACAGCAAGTTTTACAGCCCCTGCACCACCTCCCTGTCACAGGTCCCCACCTCGGAAAAGCTGAGGACAACCGGCAAGAGGCAGCCACCTGCCCTCGACACAGACTTCTGGCAGAGACCGATACGTCCAGCCCCCCTATCATTCTAGCATGGAGAACCACCGAGAACTCACTGCTGTGATTTTGGTTTTCAGCCCCCCAGCATGCTCAGTGCTCCCTGCCACTCAGGACTATAATGTCATAAAATGACAATGTCCCTGAACAGAACTGCATGCTGACTTCCCAAGAAGTCCCTGTAGCAAATTCTAAGTCTCCTTCCGAAAGGCAAAATTTGACCAAGGACAGGGACTGTCCTGTTCCCAACCCTCACTTAAACCAGCAGAGTCCTCCAAGTTCAGGCTGCAAAAGTCTTTATCATGAACACCCTTCGTGACACCAGGTGACCATCTCAGGCAAGGCTGTCATGGACAGAGCCTCCTCTGGAACACGCTGTCAGACACACACACATGGAGCCACATCCCAGGCCATGTCCCCAGTGGCGCAAATGACCCAGTCATCAAAGAAAACTGTCAAGTATCAACAGAGAGAGGCAGGCAGTGTGCCAGCCAATGTGGCCCTGCGACAACAGGTCTGATGTGCTCAGCTCGGCACAGACTTGGAGCTCTCTGACCTGGGTACTTGACATCAGGAAATAAACACCAGAGATGACTTGCTCACAGACACACTGGTCTCTGCTGAGTTTCTTGTTGTTGCTGGTAGTGGTGGAGATGTTTTGTTTTGTTTTTGTTGTTGTTTTGTTTGTGTTAAGGTTTTGAGGCAGAGTCTCATGAGGTAGCCCTAGCTGGCCTCAACACTGAGACCTGTCTGCCTCAGCCTCTCTGACCTCTGATGAGATCTTACAATGACTCACCTCTGGCTCTTCCTTTTTTATCTCCCTAGCAACCATTGGCACAGGGTGGTGCCTCCAGCTGGCCCTGATGGGTATGGCCACCAGGTCTCCACCAGTGGCTAACGTCTTACACACTGACAGAGGTGGATCTTTGCGCAACTGGGTTAGGTTTCTCAAAATCTCTCCACTTGGACAGAAGCTGATGGCAAGTCTGCTGCAACCTCGCTACTCTCTGAATTGAGTTCCCTCTCTCGCCCTTGAGTTGCCAGCAAGCCCTGCTCCCCAGACCACCCAGGTCCAAAGCTGTGGTTGGTCAGGAAGAGGAACTTCCCACAATGCACACAACAGGAAGAAAGGTGCATCTGCCTCTGGGGAAACAGGCTGGAGGAGGATAAAAGATCAGCGGCTCAGCACCTCACACACACTCCCACACTCCCACACTAGCACACTTGAACTCTCTCAACTTCCAACACAACCCTTACCATGGCCGTCTCCACCATGTCTGTCTGCTCTGATGCTTGCACCAACTCCTCCTGGCAGGTGGACGACTGCCCAGAGAGCTGCTGTGAGCCTAGCTGCTGTGCCCCCAGCTGCTGCCAGCCCAGCTGCTGCCAACCTAGCTGCTGCCAGTCCAGCTGCTCTGCCCCCAGCTGCTGTGCCCCAGCCTCCTGCCTGACCCTCATCTGCACCCCAGTGAGCTGTGGGTCCAGCCCCTGCTGTCAATCTGTCTGTGCTAGCTCCTGTGCACCCTCATGCTGCCAACAGTCTAGCTGCCAGCCCTCATGCTGTACCTCCTCACCTTGTTGTGTGACCCTTTGCTGCAAGCCTGTCTGCTGCACACCCATCTGTTCGGGATCCTCATGCTGCCAGCAGTCTAGCTGCCAGCCAGCTTGCAGCACCTGTTCTCCTTGCCAGCCATCCTGCTGCATGACCCTGTGCTGCAAGCCTGTCTGCTGCACACCCATCTGCTCTGGATCCTCCTCATGCTGCCAGCAGTCTAGCTGCCAGCCCTCATGCTGCCAGCCATCCTGCTGTGTGCCTGTCTGCTGCAAGCCTGTCTGCTGCAAGCCCTGCTCCAGCGTGTCCCTGCTCTGCCGCCCTGTGTGCAGACCCGCCTGCTGTGTGCCCAGCTCCTCCTGCTGTGCCTCCTCCTGCCAGCCCAGCTTCGGCAAGCCCTGCTCCAGCGTGTCCCTGCTCTGCCGCCCTGCCTGCTCCCGCCAGGCCTGCTGTGGCCTCTCCTCAGGCCAGAAGTCCAGCTGCTGAGAGCCAAGACCCACTGCGAGCAACAGGAGCTACCTCCCCACCAGTCTGTGGTTGGCACCCATGCAGGCACAGCACAGAAGAAAGATTTACACCATTTGAAGAGAAACCAGGGTATTACTCAACCACTTAGAAGGACCATTGTGTTCCTCCTCCAGCAGGTACCAGGAGTGCTGGTTGCTCCCTTTCCATCCCTGCCTATGTGGACGACGCTGCTTCTGTGGTCAGTTGTACCATTGTAGACCCATGCACTTCAATGAAGCTTCCTCTGACCCGCGCTGCTTCTGTGGTCAGTTGTACCATTGTAGACCCATGCACTTCAATAAAGCTTCCTCTGACCCGCGCTGCTTCTGTGGTGACTGTCACCCTGGGGCCTCGTGGAGCCTGAACCCCTTCCACCCTCTCCCCCGTACCTCCAGCTGGGGGGTTTGGAGTCATTACACAGACCCACAGCTCCCTTATTCCACACTCTGGTACTAGGGGCAGGATTCCTCCTGTTCTGTGTCTAGATCTCCGCAATCCATCTCTGGGGCCCATGGAGTGACTCTGAGACACCCACTGAAAGGGCTGCATGGCAAGGGAAGTCATGCTATGGAGGGCAATGGAGAGTGGGTCCTTGTTCTGGGAGAAACTCAGCACTGTGGCTTTATAAGAATTCCAGGACTGAGGGCAGCAGCCACTCTGTGGAACCCACACCTCATCTAGGTGCCAGCATAGTCCCTGTCACCTACAAGGCAGAGGTAGGGGCTCAAGATTCCTTGGTCACGTCACAGGCTGACCACAGCCTCCTGCAAGGTGCACAGTCGAGGAACACGGTATCAACTGTAGGAGCTCAGCTGAAGGGAATTCATCAGCCCCAGCCACAACCCACAGCTCAGGGGCCGAGGATCCCAGTCAGATTTGATCAAACAGAACAAAGTACATCAGAGCTTGAAGACGGGTCTTTCAAAATATCACATTCAGACAGAAATAAAGGGGGGAAATGGAGGAGCATGGGAGATCTTTGGACACCATCAATCCTTAGAATCACCATCACTGGTACCTGAAGGGGAAGAGAGAAAAGTTCAGAGCACAAAACAAACAAACAAACAAAAACCACAATAATATCATCTGGAAAAATCTTAGGAAAGATACACCCAGGGAAGGGAAGAAGGTCCTTAAATGGACATGACGGGAAAAACCCCTTACTACAGCATATTATATATGGCTGCCAAACAGCAGGACAAAAAGCTTTAGAATCTGCAAGAGAGAAGCACCAAGTCTCATTTGCCAGTAACCACCCCCCACCCCAGATCAACTGCAGACTCCTGAGCAAAGTTTGGCAGCCCAGAGAGTGTGGAAGGGTTTATTGAAGTCCTAGAAGGAAATAACTGCCAATCAAGATTACTAGCCCAGAATCGAAGAAGAAGCAAAGACCTTCCCCAATAAACAAAAATGAAGGAATTTCATCGCTAAGATAAAACAACCTTTCAAAGAGAGATCAAGAGAGTCTTATACCTGAAATGACAGGAAGACAGCTACCATCAGGGTTGCATATGAAAGTCTAAATTCCCCCAGAACACAGGAGAAAAATACTATCAATTCAGCAAACCATTAAAAGACAAAGATGAATAAGAGAGGAAGAAAAGAAACAAAGAACACAAAACCACTAGAAGAAAAGCAGCAAAATGGCAGACGCAAGCCCACACCTTCATCAAGAACTCTGAATGTGAACAGTCTTAATGTGTTAATTAAAAGACAGATCAGCTGAATGGATTGAAAAAACGAGTTCCAACAGCAAACTGCCTACAAGAAATTCACAGCATCAGAAAGATACGTAGGCAGAGAGCGTGAAAGGAAGAAATGAAAGTTTCTTTTTGGGCAAATGGAACTTGAAAACCTGCAGGAGTGCCTATGCCTATTTCTGTCAAAATAGGATTAATATGAGCAGAAAGAAGAGACAACATGTAACTGCATAATGACCAAGGGGTCAATTCATCAAGAAGACAAGATTGTTAACCTATATGCACCCAATGATGGTTGTCCAACTTCACAAAGCAAGCTTCATTTGACCAGAAGTGAGATAGAACCTGATAAAATGATACTGTGCCATGCAACAGGCATCCCTGGCAGTGGGTGGAGCAAGCAAAAGCCAACGGATGCCAGAGCTAACAGCACAGCAGAGGAAAGGATGTGTGTGCTGGCGGACATCTACAGGGCACAGGGTGTTCCAACAGCTGCCCCAGACACATTCTTTTCTTCGGCACATGGAACTTTCTCTGGAACAGACCAGATCAGAGCTACAAAACAAGTCCCCACAAATTACCAACTGATGTAGGAGGTCCTTCTGTCTATGTGTAGCTTTTATTGGTTAATGAATAAAGAAACTGCCTTGGCCCTATAATGGAATGCTTCCGGGGTACATGCAGGAGCCTAGGCTCAACCCTCGATTACACAAAAGAAAAAGAAAAAGAGGAAGGAGAAATTACGATCTGTCTGCATAGTTAAGAGAGTCCATGGCTCAAAGACCTGCTCTTCAATAATTGTTTGTGTTTTTTTTTTTTTTTCATGACAGAAGGGACTGAAAACAGCATTCAAAGCCACAGGGAGAAATGAGGTCCGTCTGTAACATCTGTCTGCATCTGGTCTCCAGACTCCATGAGTCTGCCCCTGACACCCAAGTTCTCTCGTTTGTCACCAGCCACGGTTCAGGGTTCTCTGCCGGTCCATCTTGTTGACATAAACTGCAGCCATGACCCTGTTTCCATGGGTGGTTTCACTTCTTTCAAACTCCTTAGCCTTCAGTCGGTTTAAACATTGGCCAGTGTTTTCTCCGTCGCCACATTTCCCACTGCTGTCTTCTGTCTCAGTGTCCCGGCTCTCACCTGTACTTCCTGTGGGTTTCGATTGTACTTCCTCTTCCTGGTTCCCTGAGGTGTGAGTTTGGATGACTGGTCTGGGCTCTTCCTTCATGACTCTGAGTTTCCCTCTTGCGCTGTTTTGGCTGCATCCCAGCTTGGGTTTGTTCTGTTTTTGTTTTCATCCGCCTCTCGTACCTTCCAGCTTCCCCCCTTACTCCTTCGCTGTTCAAGTCTGTGTTCTGTTTCTATGTATGGGTGAACTCTCCAGTTCTGTTTTGATTTCTATTTCTTCCTGTCTGGTCAGAGATGGTGCCTCACATGATCTCAGCTATTTCAAGTTTCATTGAGACTTTGTTTGGCCTGAGGCGTGAGCTGACCTGCAGGGTGGCAGGAGCCACTGCTGCTTGGTATGTTCTGTGTGGCTGCGCACCTCACTCTCTGAGCCCTCTGTGCCATGCTTGTCTTTTACCTGCCTCTCCTTTTATTCTTCTTTGAAAAAATACTAACAATAGCCGGCTGGCATTGCCAGCTGCTGTCTGTGTACCGGAGCTGTTGAATTCTTTCCCGTTCAGCTTCATCTATCTTGAGGTCTATAGGGTGACAACCATGCATTCTTATAGATTGATCTCTATTGGTGTTTCATGTCTCTCACCATTTCTTACCAATTCTGATTCTCCAGCATGTGCAGTCTGCTTGCTGCTCAAATCTCTGTGGTTACCGATTTTAGGGGTCTCCTCCCTCCCTCCTCTCATTTTCATGTGTCTGTGTCTTGGGATCTAAAATGTATGAACTGGCCAGGGCCAGGGGATGTGACCTGAGATGGTCACTAATTAAAAACCATCTGAACAAAGAGCCCAGGGCCGACGGCTTCAGAGATGAGTGACCGTAAACTAAGAAAAGAATTATGACCTCTTCCACCACCACTCCCGGTCCACAAAACATAATCAAACCAACCCCAGCAGCAGAGAAAAGTCTTGTGTGGCACAGCTGAGTGCCAGAAAGACAAAGCCAACTCAACCGAGAAACTCAACAGAGCAGTGTGTTGCAGGGGACTGAGGGATTGCACAGCCATCTCAATGATGCAAAAAGATGCTCAGGGAAAGCCAACACCCTTTCATAGTAAAGATCAAATCTAACAGAACTCCACACTGCAAGGCAGGACACCCATGAAGCCCCATCCCTAGCCCTTTCCAGGCAGGGATGCGGTAAGAATGTCCGTTCCCGCCACGTCAACACCATACCGCGCTGGAGGTTATAGACGAAGCCATTTGGCAAGAAAAACCACAATGACCAACAGTAAGGCCCTTGGGGTCAAAATGGTGCTGCCGGTGCAATGATGGGTGTGTAGGTCAGCAGACTACACCGAACCACCTGCTTCCTCACAACGGCACCAGGACAAGCAGGAGACAAGAGTGCTCTCTTTCACAACTCATCCTGGGACGGTCAAGCGGTCGCACGTGGAAGATGACATTACACTCTCGTGCCACATCGAAGACAAACTCAAAATGGACCAAAGAAATTTTTGTATAATCTGTTTGAAACCTGAGTTTTATTTGCTTACTATTAGGGCTTTGTCCCCTTTCTGTAAGTCTCCTGGGATCCTGTGTAGAAGCTGTTCTCATCAAACACCAACAGTTCAGTCCATTCTCTGGTACTAGTTACAAATTCGGTTTCATACTCTACTTAACAATTTAAATAAACTGAAATATTTCTAAAAAAAAAAAATGGACCAAAGAGAGAAAAGTATAATGACCAAAGCCTCAACATAGCCGTGACAGGATAAATACAGAAATATGACGTTTGGCAGCTCCAATGAGACACCAGCCAGGACACCTCCACGGGCTCCCTGAGGCCAGGTTTGGAAGCCCGATGGCTCTGATTTATTTTATTTATTTATTTTTGGTGTTTCCAGACAGGGTTCCTTTGTGTAGCTCTAGCTGTCCTGGAACTTACTCTGCAGACTAGGGAGGCCTCAGACTCACAGAGATCCTCCTGCCTCTGCCACTCAGTAATGGCTCTGATTTTCACAAATGTGTTTCTAGCCCTGCCCTCTGCTGTTGTTGTCTTTAGCTGTCTGTCCAAAAGACGGTACCTGGTCTCTGACCTCTAGAGAGAGGCTGAGGGTGAGGCTGGGGAATGGGGTGGAGTGAGGTTTGAAAGGTCCATGCAGAGTCCTTCAAAACTAGGTGAAGGAGCTGGAGAGGTGGCTCAGAGGTTAAGAGCACTGACTGCTCTTCCGGAGGACCTGGGTTTGATCCCAGCATCCACATGGCAACTCATACTGTCTGTAACTCCAGTTCCAGTGGATCTAACACCTTCATTAATGAAAGTAAAATATTGATATATTTAAAAAACAACAAAAAAAAAAGGAAAAGGAAAAAACCCACCTAGGTTAAAGGAGAGGCTGGGAGTTCTCAGGTGAGACCAGGTGAAGCTGCGGATCACTGTCAGAGATCCAGAGGGCTCCGGGAGCTATTGCTGTCATCCACATCTCTGGGCCTGGATGCCCATAAGATCTGTCACATGTGAAGCTGTGTGTACAAGTTCATGGGATGGGACAGAGCTTGTGTGAGAGGCTGCACCAGGTATATGAGCCAGAAAACCCACACTCTGTGGCATAGAAGCCCCACTCGGCACAGCCAGGCCTGTGAACTGCTGAGCTCTGTCCCCCTGTTACTGTATATGCATTCTGAGACATGAGAACCTGAGGCTCCCAGTGAGTGCCCTCTGAGCCCAGGCAGCTGACGATATGGAGGGCACTGGGATGCTGAGGCTGTGGGTCGGATGGTCTGGCCACAGTGCTGGTCTCAGATGCAGGAGAGACAACCCTGTGATGGGCCCATCACCTCTCTCCCAGTCACAGGCAGGCTGAACCACGCTCTGAGGACCAGGCTGGAGAAGCAATAGTCTTGGTGCTCAATGCCATCACCAGCACCCTGGCAGGTAGCCACAGGTAGAGGGCACAGGATCAGCCCAGGAAGGCCACGCTTTTCCTCCAGTGTGGTCTATTCTTAGGGCAATCAACCCAACAGGAGATTATGACTGAGCACCCTTCAGACTGAACAACAAGGAAGGGGAAGGGTGCAGAGCCTCCTGCAGCAAAACACACCTGGAGAATAAAAGCCCAGAGCCCAGAGCACCTCACACACACTCACCACTCACACACACTCACTCAACACACTCATACACTCCCAGCTCCCAGTCAGCCCCACCATGGCCGCCTCCACCATGTCCGTCTGCTCCGACGCTTGCACCAACTCCTCCTGGCAGGTGGACGACTGCCCAGAGAGCTGCTGTGAGCCTAGCTGCTGTGCCCCCAGCTGCTGCCAGACCAGCTGCTGTGCCCCCAGCTGCTGCCAGACCAGCTGCTGTGTCCCCAGCTGCTGTGCCCCCAATTGTTGTGCCCCCAGCTGCTGTGTATCCAGCTGCTGTGTCCCCAGCTGCTGCCAGTCCAGCTGCTGTGCCCCAGCCCCCTGCTTGACCCTCATCTGCACCCCAGTGAGCTGTGGGTCCAGCCCCTGCTGCCAATCTGCCTGCAGCAGCTGCTGCACACCCTCATGCTGCCAGCAATCTAGCTGCCAGCCCTCATGCTGCCAATCTTCCTGCTGTGTGCCTGTCTGCTGCAAGCCTGTCTGTTGTGTGCCAATCTGCTGTGAAGCTGATTCTTCTTCATGCTGCCAGTCTAGCTGTGAACCCTCTTGCTGTACCTCCTCTCCCTGCCAGCAGTCCTGCTGTGAGCCCATGTGCTGCGAGCCTTTGTGTTGTGAACCCGTCTGTTGTACACCCATCTGCTGTACCCCCATCTGTTCTGGATCCTCCTCTTGCTGCCAGCAGTCTAGCTGCCAGCCCTCATGCTGTCAATCCTCCTGCTGTGTGCCTGTCTGCTGCAAGCCCGTCTGCTGCACACCCATCTGCTCTGGATCCTCCTCATGCTGCCAGCAGTCTAGCTGCCAGCCCTCATGCTGCCAGCCATCCTGCTGTGTGCCTGTCTGCTGCAAGCCTGTCTGCTGCAAGCCCTGCTCCAGCGTGTCCCTGCTCTGCCGCCCTGTGTGCAGACCTGCCTGCTGTGTGCCCAGCTCCTCCTGCTGTGCCTCCTCCTGCCAGCCCAGCTGCTGCAAGCCCTGCTCCAGCATGTCCCTGATCTGCCGCCCTGTCTGCTCCCGCCAAGCATGTTGTGGCCTCTCCTCGGGCCAGAAGTCCAGCTGCTGAGCCTGAGTCCTCATCTGGGGTACTGTCACGCACAGGCTGCTTCAGCACTACTCTAGCCATTCCCACCCTCTAGGATTGACCACAGATTAGCCAAGACCATCCAGAGCATGGCTGGTTCCCGAGTCCTTCCCCAGTGGAAGGTGGAAGCGCCTTGATGGAGTCCCACCGCCTCCTTAGGCCCCACGTCACGTGATTAGTCCCCACTACAGCGGTCCTAGCCTTCCCTGGGCTCTCACTGCATATGTCCTTATCAGCTTGCCCTTTGAGCCTGGGGAGATCGTTCAGTGATTAAGAACGCTTATGCTTTTGCAAAGGACCTGAGTCCTGTTCCCAGTGCACAACGGGTGACTTACAACTGCCTATTGTAAGTTGTAATTCCTTTTCCACAGCATGGCATTTGTTGCCCTCCTCTGGCTTCTGTGGGCACCTTTGCTCATTTACACACACACATGCACACATGCACACACATATGCACACACACATGCATGCACGCACGCACGCATACTTAAAATAAAAAATAAATCTTTAAACCTGCCGCTGTCTCCTGCTGACTGGTGTCTTGTGTGTGGCATGGGGTGGCTGGGCACGAAGGGCCGGCTTCATGCAGCGAGTGGGACCCAGCTCAAGGGTATACACACTGGCTCTTCGCAGAGTAGCTCCTTAGTATCTGAGGCTATGGATGTGGGGGGAAAGTGACTACCTGGTAGCCATGAACCCCTGAGCCAAACCTGTTCTTCCCAGCCCTGCAACTGCTCTTGAGCACTGGGGTCCCCTTGAGCATGACCCTCCTACCAGGAAGCCACACCCCCAGTCTCTCCTGGGGGGCAGCCCTTTACAGCAATGCTCAGCCTGCCTCCAGCTTTCTCTGCTGCTCTAGCCTCCCCAGGGTTTACATCTCAACCAGGGCTCCAGCTCCTGCCCGGACTCTGAGAGGTCTCAAGAATGCCAGCCTCCTGCATTCTTTTGGGAACCTCCTGTCAATCAATCCAGCCCTCCTGGATTCCAACACGCTCCCTGCAGCCCTTCCAAGCAGCTGCCCCACACAGTGTGGAACCTACGTCCTTCTTTACTGTCCAGTATGCGAGACCTAACATCCCACCCTGCCCAAGCTCAGGGACCACATGAGTGGATGCTGGGTATGGGTGTGAGGACTAATGCTGCCCAGCTGGCAAGATCTAGCATCACCTTGGAAACAATCTGTCAATGTATGTGGTGTCCCCTTCTCGGGCCAGAAGCCCAGCTGCTGACCCCCTGTCCTCATCTGGGGTACTGTCCCCCACAGCCTGCTTCTCTACTCCTCTAGTTATCCCTACACTCTAGCCTTGGCCACAGAGGACTAGCCACATGCCTCCAGATAGGCTCATATATTTGAATGCTCCATCACCAAAGGGTGGAACTGTTTGGGAAGGATTAGGAGGTGTGGCCATGTTGGAGGAGGTGTGTTGCTGGAGGTAGGCTTTGAGGTTTCCGAAGGTCAAAGTTAGGCCCAATCTTGGGGAAGTGAGATACAAGCTCTCAGCTATTATTCTAGCGCCATGTCTGCCTGCCTTGCCCCCCACACCCCCCATCCCCATCATGATGGTCATGGACTCGCCCTCTGAAACAGTAAGCAAGCCACCAGTAAAATGCCTTCTTTTATAAGTTGCCTTGGCTGTGGTGTCTCTTCACAGCATAGAACAGTGACTAAAACACCATGACTGTGAGGGAAATTTCTATTTCTAGATTAGGTTGACTGAGGTGGGAATACCCACCCCAAATATGGGTGGCGCCATTCTATGGACTGTGGTCCTGGACTGGATAAAAAGAAGAAAGCAAGCTGAGCCCCTGCATTCCTCTCTCTCTCTCTCTCTCTCTCTCTCTCTCTCTCTCTCTCTCTCTGCAGATGAATCTGACCAATTGCCTATTGCTCCTGCCACTACACCATCCCCACTGTGATGGACTGTGTCCCCAGGACTACACCATCCCCACTGTGATGGACTGTGTCCCCAGGACTACACCATCCCCACTGTGATGGACTGTGTCCCCAGGACTACACCATCCCCACTGTGATGGACTGTGTCCCCAGGACTACACCATCCCCACTGTGATGGACTGTGTCCCCAGGACTACACCATCCCCACTGTGATGGACTGTGTCCCCAGGACTACACCATCCCCACTGTGATGGACTGTGTCCCCAGGACTACACCATCCCCACTGTGATGGACTGTGTCCCCAGGACTACACCATCCCCACTGTGATGGACTGTGTCCCCAGGACTACACCATCCCCACTGTGATGGACTGTGTCCCCAGGACTACACCATCCCCACTGTGATGGACTGTGTCCCCAGGACTACACCATCCCCACTGTGATGGACTGTGTCCCCAGGACTACACCATCCCCACTGTGATGGACTGTGTCCCCAGGACTACACCATCCCCACTGTGATGGACTGTGTCCCCAGGACTACACCATCCCCACTGTGATGGACTGTGTCCCCAGGACTCACCATCCCCACCAGCTGTGCCACCAGTCCCAGGATCTCACCCACAGGCCACCTGTGTTCAGGGAGCCACCTCCCTTCCCTCACTCAGAAGACCACCTGAAATAACCACCAGGGACATCCCAGCACCAGACACCAAATAACACAGCCTCTCCACTTTCCTGGGAGCGAATTCATGTGGCCATAGATAAGAGGTCCCAAAAAGGCCATGATAGATACATCCTGCTGTGGGTGTTGAGTGGCCAACAGGTAAGGCTCAACTTCACTGGGGGACACCCCCAATATATGTCTGTCCCTCTTTGGTGTTCTGATGGCCATGGGGCTGGTACAGAAGCAGGACAAGAGGGGACTCTCTGTGACCTCTGATTGCTACTCCCACCTCTGCAGGCTGACATCCAAAACGCAGGGCCTCCCCTGTCTAGTGACTCTTGGAGTGCCAGTCGGGAAGTGTCCCCTGTCTGCTATGAGGTTCTTTCCTTCCAGAGTTGTTAATGACAGGGTGAGCCTGGAACTCTGCCATCCCAGCCCCAGGCATCATGCTGCGGGAAACGAGAACATCCGTCCATTTAGAACAGTATCCACTCAGCCTCTAGCAGATGACAGGAAATTACTCAAATATCCGTCTGCAGCAGAGGGGATCAATGTGTGTGGGCTGTCCATCACACAGCTGTAGAGGAGCCAACCAGTCGGTTCACCTCGGAAGCTCGTGCTTGATGAGATGACATGAGGCCATGTGTGGAGTATGAAGACCAGGGCCTTCCAGAAAAGGACAGCAGACACACAGGCCAACAGGGTGCATGGTAGATGGAGTGTGTGATGCAGCCAATGGTACTGCTCGTTGCTGAGACAAATACCCAGCATAGATTGCTGAGGGCTAAGGACTCTTGACTCATGGCTTTAAAAGGTCCAGCTCTCGCCCTGAGATATTCTGAGTTTGCGACAAGACAGAACACCATACAACCCAAGCATGGAGCCTAGACCGCTCCCCTCATGGTTGACAGGAAACAGAAAGGAGGAGGGGCGGGAAGAACCTAGAAAGGCCAACCCCCAATGGCCTACTTCCCCCAATAAGGCCAGCTACCTAATGTTTGGTCCACCTCCCCAAACAGCGTTGTGGAGTTCAACACGTGAACAGCTACAACAATGTGCCATAATCAAAATAATATTAAAAGCCTTCATTGTTTATTTCTGCAATTTTTCATTTTCTAGTTTTCAGACTCTAGAAAGAGAAACAGGTAGACACAGGGGGTCGTGGACCAAGAGCAGGTTTTCATCCTGGAGAATAAGGATGGGCAGGGAGAAAGGGAAAGGTATGAGGGAGAGGGAAGACACCTAGAGGTCTGTAGGTGGAGGTCTTGCCAACAGGGTGCATGACGGATGGAGGGTGCCATGCAGCTGACATGAAGTGCGCATGCGGGAGGTTGCTGCTGAGATGCAGATCTTGACAGCTGGAAACCCAGGTGGGGAAGGCATGAGCCAGAATCAGGGATTAGGGATGGCAGTTGGGAATGGACGGGAACACCCAGCCTGTAAGATGAGAAGCTTCCTGAAGCTGTGAGACCGGAGGTGAGGACAGTCTCATGTTGCTGTAGAGATGGGGCCTGGCCACAGAAGTGGTACAAGGACCTAGAAAGATGTGGGGTCACCAGAAGAGCAATCCAGTCACAAACCCAAGGTGGTGACACACTTCTGGAATGTGGAGGCAAAAGGATCAGGAGTTTGTGGCAAAACTTGGCTATATAGTGAGGCCAGCCTGGGCTACGGGAGCTACTGTCTCAAAAAGAAAATGTTGCGGGTACAGTCCCCCACCCCTGCTGCTCCCAGCAACCTGAGGGAATGCCCAGTCACCCCGTAGAAGGAAGGCCAGCCATCTCTGCACAGTTATTGGGTGCCCAGTTCTACCATGTTCTCAGACATTGATCTACAGGAGAGGGCAGACATGACTCATTGAAGTCACAGAACAACCTGTGAGTCAGGACCTCTGCTATCTGGAAGAGTCCACACTGGACTCCTTCAGCCAATAGCCTTTTAGATACCAGCCCATTTGGTATGGTTGGAGGTACTATAAGCGTAGATGAAAAGCCTGTGCTTCCCTTTTTCTGCTGGATTCTGTTCCCAGCTTCCAGTGCACACAGGGAAATGCATATCGCTAATCACTACCCTCCTGTGAGTCTGGTCCCCAAATAAATAAACCTTTTTTAGACTCCATTCCAGGCTATTGTGGAACTCTTTAATGCGCCGACATTTGGTGCCCAATTTTATTTCATAAAGAGTGGCTGGTGGGGTAGCCCTCACCCGAAACCTCAGTCTTGGGGAGCTGGGATGGGAGAGTTCGAGGTCAACCTTCACAGCGAGATGCTACATGAGCACAGCCCCTTAACCAGGAGGGGGATAAAGCTGAACCGGATCGCACAGACGACCAGAAGCTTACACTGCTGGGAACAGCAAGCGCCACAGGTGGAAGGGAGCAGACAATCGCGACAACAAACCACGCCAGAGAAGCTGCGGAATGAAAGTGCTAACTCAAGGAACCGTGCAGACACTTTAGAAACAAATTTTGAAGGAGGAAGGAATTCAAGTGGAGGCAGTGATAAGAGGACCCCACTTGAGAGGCCAGTCTGGACTATAGAGACCCTGATACTCCCAACCCCAAAATAATACATAAATAAATAACAGTGAGATAATCTAGCTGGTCTTCTAAATGGATTGAGGGAATTTTAGAGGCAAATAAAATGTAATAAACACATCAAATGGGATCAAGAGTGAGCGCATGGGTTGGGAGGTTTTAGTGTTAGGTACACCGGCACAGCATGGGACACACACAATGAAGATTTTGGTCTGATTCTTCAGACATGGGCACAGGTGGTTCTAAAGGAAGACCTTTACCACAACATTTACAACATTCTGGGGCTGGAGTGAAGCCATGGGGTTTCTGAATTGATCTAGTAAGACTCCTGGATCCCTGGTGCTAAAATCAGAAGGGAGAAGCAGGCAGAGGGGACAGACAGAGGGAAAGAGGGACAGACAGAGGGACAGATGGAGAGAACATGATAGAAGGTAAGAGACTCAGTAAATGTCAGTATTTTTCATTGTGACAGTCATTGTGGACACTCTTTAAAAACTTCAGGTCGCCCTGTGGCCCAGAGTCCATCCATGGACACGTGGAGGAGACACCTATACCCACACCCTCAGCCACCGCAGCCAAGTGGTGGAGCATCAGACGAATGGGCTCAGTCTTTAACAAGGAGGAGATCCCAGCATTGGTGACAACAGGAGAATCTGGAGGACATTCCACACAGTGAAATAACCCAGGCACACACAGCCCCATCTCTCCACCGTTCAAAGTCTACACTGTCAGCTCACAATGGATGGACCCAAAGCACAAGCGTTAAATGGCCTAGTGGTCCAATCTGGAAACTGATGCACACATCCTGGGTGGGGTCTAGCAGTCTGGGGACCAGAGGAGAGAGAGCTTGGAAACTCAAGCGGACTCGCTGGAGTCATGGGGACATTACATTTGCATTCCAAGACAAAACCATGCCTCTGTGAAATTGAAGAGAAAATGGCTCTAAGATGTTAAACATTGGTAACTCAGCATAAGGATGAACAGACTCCAGTGACAGAAAGTGCATGGAAATAAAACCAGGACGATCTTGCAAAGAGTATGAAGGATAAAGATGAGGAAAATGGGAGGATCAAGACACATTGAAGACTCACACCAGAAGGAACGGTGTCCACAGTCGCCAAAGGGAAAGCCGGGAAAGGAGAAATGGGTTTTAGGATAATCCCGAGATGAGATGTCACACTGCAAGCCTCAACACACAGCAAAGCAACACACAGCCTGGAAACAGATATTGGCATCCTAGAATAAGAAGGAAGAAAGAAAACAACAGAAGTTGAAAGTCAGGGAACTCTAGGTGTCTCTGTTCAAGGACACGGGCACCAGGATAACAGGCATTGTTACCTGGGCTTGGGGGAACACTGGTTCAAACCCAGACTTTTTGTTTGTTTAACTGATTATTTTGTTTTTTGAGACAGGGTTTCTCTGTGTAGCCCTGGCTGTCCTAGAACTCACTCTGTAGACCAGGCTGGCCTCGAACTCACAGAGATCCACCTGCCTCTGCCTCCTGAGTGCTGGGATTAAAGGCATGTGCCACCACTGCCCAGTTCCAAGCTCAGAATTCTATACCCAGCCAGACTATCCTGGCACGGGTGGGCAGGCCAGGAGTTTCTGAACTGTGGCCACTGCAGGATGTGGAGTCTCTGGCCTTGGAACCACAGCAAAACAAAACCAGAAAAAGCTCAGCATCTCCCTGGAAATGCTGAGAGTCTCAGAAGGAGGATTAGGCACTGCATAGAGAAGACCCTGCCCGAGCACAGTCTCCCTCACAATACACACACAGTCTCCTGTCAACAAGCCCCTGAGTCAACTGTGTTGTAAACGACTTGCATCTTGCTAACATTTGGAGAGGGTAGAGGAGCTGTCATTAAGCCCCCGGGTGAACTGTATTATGTAAGATATGTATGTTTTTATTTTGCCTATGTTTTAAAATGTTTAAAACAACAACAATAATGATAGGTCCCAGCCGCTCAGGCATAGGATGACAACCCCAGACCCTGTTGCCATGGAGCCCTGCTCACCTCCAAAACCTCTCAGGAGAAGTGGCCTCAAATGTTTCCCAGGCCTTCAGCTGAGTCAAAACAAACACAAACACAGGTGAGGCGTGCACACCTCCGATGACCGCCACTAATGAGGGGGCTCCAGCCAGCCAGTAAGCAGGAAGGGAAGCCCGAGAGGTTCCTCACTTGGACAACACTGGCCCAGAGTGCTATAAAAGCTGAGAGCAGCCCCTCACACACACACACACTCACACCCTCACACTTTCACACTCACACAGCTCTTACCAGACCTGCCCGCCATGGCCACCTCCACCATGTCCGTCTGCTCCAGCGACCTGAGCTACGATAGCCGGGTCTGCCTGCCCGGTTCCTGTGATTCTTGTACTGACTCCTCCTGGCAGGTGGACGACTGCCCAGAGAGCTGCTGTGAGCCTAGCTGCTGTGCCCCCAGCTGCTGCCAGCCCAGCTGCTGTGCCCCCAGCTGTTGCCAGTCCAGCTGCTGTATCCCAAGCTGCTGTGTCCCCAGCTGCTGTGCCCCAGCCCCCTGCCTGACCCTAATCTGCACCCCAGTGAGCTGTGGGTCCAGCCCCTGCTGCCAATCTGCCTGCAGCAGCTGCTGCACACCCTCATGTTGCCAGCAGTCTAGCTGCCAGCCCTCATGCTGCACCTCCTCACCTTGTTGTGTGACCCTTTGCTGCAAGCCTGTCTGCTGCACCCCCATCTGCTCTGGATCTTCTTCATGCTGCCAGCAGTCTAGCTGCCAGCCCTCATGCTGTCAATCCTCCTGCTGTGTGCCTGTCTGCTGCAAGCCTGTCTGCTGCACACCCATCTGCTCTGGATCTTCTTCATGCTGCCAGCAGTCTAGCTGCCAGCCCTCATGCTGTCAATCCTCCTGCTGTGTGCCTGTCTGCTGCAAGCCCGTCTGCTGCACACCCATCTGCTCTGGATCCTCATGCTGCCAGCAGTCTAGCTGCCAGCCCTCATGCTGCCAGCCATCCTGCTGTGTGCCTGTCTGCTGCAAGCCTGTCTGCTGCAAGCCCTGCTCCAGCGTGTCCCTGCTCTGCCGCCCTGTGTGCAGACCCGCCTGCTGTGTGCCCAGCTCCTCCTGCTGTGCCTCTTCCTGCCAGCCCAGCTGCTGCAAGCCCTGCTCCAGCATGTCCCTGATCTGCCGCCCTGCCTGCTCCCACCAGGCCTGCTGTGGCCTCTGCTCTGGCCAGAAGTCCAGCTGCTGACAAGCTGGATCTCTCCGCCTTTACAGGCTACATCTTTATTCTTAAGTGATTCTCCACTCTGGGGAGCCCCTGGAAGTCACCTGGGGCCACCTGAGTCATCTCACTATGCATCGGGGGATACACAGCTGCTGCCCGATTGGGTTTGAGGGTGCCACCCAGCCCCGTCCCCTACAGATCCCTCTGTGACATAGAAAGCAGCCCCGGGAGCCCGTTCTCGTGACCGTGTACTCATACCAAATGTGACAGGTTCACTGCTGTGTTCAATAAAGTGTTCGTATCAGGACCCGTGAGCTGGCTCTGTGCATTTTCTGGAATGTTCTGGGTCTTTGTATCCAGGCTACATGGCCCTGGGTGCCTTTCCCTGTAAGCCCAGGAAGAGTCTCCAACGCCAAGTCAGGACACTGGGACAGAACCTGGGGCACGTGCATCTGTCCAGAAGTCTGTCAATATGGCTGCAGCCCAAGAACACACACTGAGGGGCCAAGGGCTTCCATCAGGAGGCCATGACAAGAGATTCCCACCATGCCTGCCTCAGATCACGAGAGCATGAGGATCAGTCCCTACTGTGGCAACACTGGTCACATCTGAGTTTAAGGCCTGGCTGAGGAGGGACAAGGCAAAAAGAAGACATCATGAGCTACCCCCAGGATGGTGAGGAGGACAAGGTGGGGCTCCCTGAGGACCACTAACATTGGAAAGTTGAGTGAGCAACATTTGGATCAGCCAGGAAATGCGGCAACAGGAGAAGACTCCTCCACAAGCTGTGAAGACAAGTTCCATCCTACCCTAGCCGAGCTCCTCCACCCAAGTGGAGTTGAGTAGAACCCAAGGGAAGGATCTCTGAACACGGTGGTGTTAGGATAATCTTTTTGTACACTGTGCAAAAGTGTATCTCTGTCCTTCCTCACCTACCTAAGGCACCTTCTGATTGGTTTAACAAACAGCTGAATGACCAATAGCTAGGCAGGAAAGGATAGGCGGGACTTCCCAGCAGAGATAGAAACTCTGGGAAAGAATCCAAAGCGGGAAGATTTACCACCCAGACTCAGAGGAAGTTGGACATATGGTACCGAGGAGAGGTAATGAGTCATGTGGCAGAATGTTGATTAATATAAATGGGTTAATTTGAGTAATAAGAGAGAGTTGGGAACAAGCCTAAGCTAAGGTTTACCATTCATAATTGATAAAAAGTCTCCATGTCGTTATTCAGGAGCTGGCAGTCCAGAGAAAGTCTGGCTATATGGCGGGGCTAAATTCTAAATTTGAAGTCACACTGTTCCTGCTTGCTGGGTCTATTCACATCCCGCAGCCATCACTTGGTTATTAAAATACTCCGAAGAGAACGATCATCCCCTTGGTACAGGGAGAAAGACCTCAAGGCTGCACAGCCCAGCTTTCTGGTGTGTGATAAAATGCCTGAGGGAATCGGTGCAGAGACAGGAAAGGTTGGCTTGCATCTGTGATCCGTCACTGTGATCTTATCGTTGCTTCAGGGCCTGTGAGAATGGGAAACCAGTGAGAGAGGAAGGAGCCAGTGTCCAGGCTGCTTCAAGAGACATCCCCAATGGCCCGATGTTCTCCTGTTAGCCCCATTGGTCTAAAGACTGTACCAGCTCCCAGTGGTACCACAGGCTGGGACCACACACATGTCTTCAGCACACAACCCTTAGAGACGGTCCAGCCAGATGGCCATCACCTCTCTCTCTCTCTCTCTCTCTCTCTCTCTCTCTCTCTCTCTCCCTCTCTCCCTCTCTCTCTTGTCCTTTCGCTTCTCTTCCTTCTCCTCTCCTTCTCCCTGAGACAGGTTTTTCTGTGTAGTCCTGGCTAGAACTTGCTCTATAGACCAGGCTGGCCTCCTGTCACAGGCTCTCTTTAAGAGACATGGTGAAAAGGGACTCGATAGACTGCCACCCACCCCCACCGGCTCTTGTTGAGTGCCCGCTCCCCACCCTGACAGTGCTATTTTGGAAGACTGTAGATCTTTAGTAGATGGGGCCTGCCTGAGGGATGTGCTGCCTCTGAAGGTGACAGCTGATCCCCAAGTTTGAAGTCAGGGAATGTACCGCAATTAGGGTCACTCTGGGCAGCCCCTGAGAAGGTGTGAAGCTGAGAGAGTAAAACCAAAGGGGCAAGGAGGACCCTGGGTAGGTGGATATGCCAAAAGTGTAGGACTCCTACCAAGGTCAAGCCACAGCCATGTGGTCTACCAACAGCATGTCTACGGAGGTGGGGATGCCCAAGCCCTTGGAGCTCACACCGTGACCCGACCTAGATACCTAGCAGGGCTGCAGGAGTCAATGTGTGTTGTCCTGCTGGTTTCAATCTTGCTTTGGTCTGACTTTGCCAATCCTTCATTTTTCCCATCAGAAGAGGACCGCTTACTGCACACCATTGTGTATCAAAAGCATGCAACTCATTTCCTAGTTTTACAGGAGCTATCTCAGGCTGATGTTGTCTTTGTCTAACCTAGTAGAGCCTTGTAGGCAAAGCTGGAACTGGGAAAGCTGTGGGGGCTTGAATGTATTTGAGTCATGAGATGCCTAGGGCAGAATGTTCCCATATTAGTATGAAATATCACACCCCCAGCCTCATGCGCTGATGGCTCAGCCCCCGTGGGATGGTTCTACTAGGAGATTAGGGGCAGGAGGTAGGGGCTAGCTAGAGGGAAAGGTCACTGGAGGGGGACAGTGTGCCTTTAAAGCTACTGTGTCATCTGTCCCTCCACCACCCTCTCTCTGACTCCTGTCTGTCTGGAGGTCAACAGCCTCATCTTCTGCATATCCCTACCACCATGACACTCTCCTCACCCCAGTCCAGAATCAGCCGAGCCAAGGAATGAACCAAAACCCTTACAACCATGAACTCAAATGCATCTTCCCTCTGCGGAGCTGATTCTGTCCGCACTTGTGGTAGGAGAGGCCGATTGGAGAGACAGAGCCACTTTACATTGGAAACTCCCAAGGCTGCAAGGAACGCTGGCAGTGAGGGAGGCATGTGAGCCTGCTGCCATCGTCACTGGACTGGGGACATTCACTACTCACAAAGTTATCCTCTACCGTCCCATCGCCAGAGCCAACTCTCTCTGGGGTGTCTGTAGGGTGAGGGAGTGACACAAAGTGTCACTGCTGGGTTCTGCTGGACAGGAAGCTCCCCCAAGGTGATAACAACTCATGCCAGGAGCTGTTCATGGGCTGTTGGGTGCAGAGGGCATCAGGAGGGCATCTCCTCACCTGTCACATGCTTATAATACACAGAGTTTGTCACAGAAGTTCCTGAGTGACCGTCTGCCACAGGTGAGCTGCTCTGGTCTGCCATGTCCACACAACTCCTGTTTCCCAACCTTCTGTGTTTCCAGTGTGCCAATGGCCTGCTCTCTGACACCGGCAGCATCAGAGCTGGGGTCTGGCAGCTGCCCCCTCACCTCACTCCCTGCCCAGCCTCAGGAAGACACGGGTTTCAGACACTTGACCTTGAACTTCAGCCTCCTGAAAAAGAGACTGTGGCTTTCTGTTGCTCTAAGTGACCCCACAGGCAGACCGGCTCCTCTTTCTCCCCAGTCTTCTCATCTTCCTCCAACCCCAAGATGAGCTAGTTGTAGTTAGAAGCCAGAAATGCCAGGGCAATGCAGATGGAGATGATCCAGGCTACAGAAGGACCAAGGACTTGGTGACTTCCAACACTGCAGACGTCCGACAGCACAGCTGAGGAGGCCGCACACCCAGATAGGCTCTCTCTAGCTAAGTGCAAGCACAGGCGAGACCTCATCTGGAGGCCCCAGGGGAGAATGGTGGTAGGGTCTCTTCACCTTCAATTCCCCCTATGCCTGCTGTGCAGAGCTAGTCCCTCGGTGTCCTGCCGCCTGCTCCAGCCATGCCCCTGCCTCACTCAGATGTTATCCCCGTGGTGACACCAGGCCTCTGCAAACCCCATGGAGACTGCCCCTCTGTTAAGTCTCCCTGCCCTGTGAGGACAACAGACATAGGGTGTAGGAGCAGGGGCTATTACTCTGCCCTGAATGAAGGCTTTCTTCATTCATCTTTACAAAGAGGAGGACAGGTAGGAGTGGTGGGGGTTCAAGTTAAATTCTTAGACTGAAGGGACTTCAGAACTGCAGCTTGCTGCTAAGTAGAAACCAACAATCACCTTCAAGGACCCAAGATGCTACTGTGCACACACACACACACACACACACACACCACCTCACAGGAGCAAAGTAGGCCAAATGAGAGCCACTGGGATATAACAGCCCAGTGTAAGGCAGAACATCAGAGAGAGATGACCCTCCAGTGGTCACCCTGCTGCTGGTCTGGGCCCTGAGTCCCTGTGTTGAATCTTTAAGAATCTTGGGGACATCCTGAGCAGTGTGGAAACCCGAAGTGAAGTACAGCACAGACACGGGATGCCTACTACAGATGCTTACAATATTTTCGCTGTCGGTTGTTAAGGGCTGAAGGGTGTGGGGGCAATCTTCTGCTTTGCTCGCAGCTCTTGTAGCCCTGGTGGGTTTGCTGCTGTGACTTCGCTGTTGTTGGGAGGTCTACATGGAGCTGTAAGTGACAGCCTGGTGGAATGTAGTCATGCAGCTGTTTCCATCTCTCAGCTGGGATGGCTACAGAGGTCCCAGGCACAGTAATGCGCTAGATGGCTGCAGAGCAGAACGGGTAGGAGAGCTGGCAGCATCTGAGGCATAGCAGGTCACAGGAGCACACAATGACCCTGCAGCTCACGGCATACATCAGGCTGCCTGACAGGGGAGAGGCACAGAAAAGGCCAGACAGAAAGGAGCACCCTGCATATAGGCCTGCATATCAGGGCCACAGTGGGGCTGGGAGGCAGCAACAGCTTCTGCAGTCCTGGGGTTGGCAACAGTTGTGGGGACACAGCACAAGGAAACAGGGCCAGAAGTCACTCATTCCCATTGCTGGAAATTTCCCCAGGATCTCTGAAATCACAAAGAAGCCCCTGTATCAGTCACTACACAATAGGGTTGGGTGGGGTTAGCATTGTCCACAAGACAGGATCTAGCATCATGACGAGCATGCCTGTGAGGGTTTGTTTTGACTACATTAATTGACCGGGCAGACCAGTCCACAGTTGGAGGCGCCATTCCCTGGGCTGTGTATATGGAGAAAGCAGCTGGGCGGCAGCCACATTCATCCTCTCTGCTTTCTCAGACTAGCTGCCTCCTGCTCCCGCTCGCTTGGCTTCCCCACCACGATGGACTATACCTGAAACTATGAGCCAGAATAAACCCTTTCTTTATTAAGTTGCTTCTGCCGAGTGTTTTGTCACAGCAACGGAAGAGAAACCAAAACAGGGAGCTAATTTTGTGTTAAGGGGTGATGGCAAATGTCTTAAACTTGTTTGTAACCTGCCATTATGGTCTGAACACAACCAACAACATATACACACACAGGCATGCTGCTAACAATAACATTTTATTTATAAAGACAGGAAGGAGGCCAAATATAGCCCCTAGATCCTAGTTCCCCACCTCTATGGTAAAGTTTGCATTTTACAATGGAAAGTCAGAATAAGTAATAAAAAGCCTTCATTGATAGTATGAGATGAGAAAGAACAGAATCCTAACCTCAGTCTAGCCAGCACCGCTGTAGGCTCAATAATGGCCCAAGAAACAGCAGCACAAAATGCATGAAAGCCAAACCAGAACATCCTGTTTGTGGAAGGAGAAGTTGACCTCAAAGCCAAGGTTGTTTATGAGGAGCATAACTCAGGAAGAATAACAAGTCACTGAGGAACAAGTGACAGAAACATCACACAGAAGACCAGCTGCATTATGGGTAGCTGGGATATAGGGCTGGGTATAAAAGCCACCCCAGGAAGGAACGCCAGACATCTTCACCCTCCTCCAGACCAGTCAGCATCTGCCACCATGTGCCACACCAGCTGCTCCTCAGGCTGCCAGCCATCCTGCTGCGTGTCCAGCCCCTGCCAGCCATCCTGCTGTGTGTCCAGCCCCTGCCAGCCATCCTGCTGTGTGTCCAGCCCCTGCCAGTCATCCTGTGTGCCCTTGAGCTGCAGGCCTGCTATCTGCATTCCTGTGAGATGCCAGGTGGCCTGCTGTGTGCCCGTGAGCTGCAGACCCACTGTGTGCATGGCTCCCTCCTGCCAGTCCTCTGTGTGTGTGCCTGTGAGCTGCCGGCCTGTCTGTGTGACCTCCTCCTGCCAGTCATCCGGGTGCTGTCAGCCCTCTTGCCCCACCCTGGTCTGCAGACCCGTCACCTGTAGCACACCCACCTGCTGCTGACCAGTGTCTGCAAACCAGCTACTTACAGATGGAACACATCTGTCCCTCCCAACACCTGTCATCTGTGAGGCAGGCCGGACGCATGCCCAACCCACCTGGGAACTGTGGAGAGAGGGTACAGAAGAATTCCATTTCTCCCTGCCCAAGCCCAACCCCCAGGGATGTCCTGACTCCTAGTGTCCCTCTCCAGCCCTGTGTGTCAAATAAATCGCTTTCCCATCCAACTTGTGTTCTCTTTCATCCCCACAGACTTTTCAGGTTCCCACTGCGTAGCCTTGGCTGCCCTTGGCTGAGCTCACTATGCACACCAGGCTGACCTTGACCTCGCAGATATCCTCCTTCCTTTACCTCCCAAGAGTCTATCTATTTTTTAGAAAATATTTACTTTTATGTGTATGAGTGTTTTGCCTGAATACATGTCTGTGTGCCACATGAATGCATTGCCTATGGAGGCCAGAAGAGAGTTCTGATGTAGGGTGAAAAGGACCAAGGAAACATAACGAGAGGCACTCTGGGATGCTAGATCAGCATCTGGGGATGAAAGTGTATAATTACCATGCCCAGAAGGAACGAGATCACTCTGAGATACTTATTCATGTGTCACTCTGGTTATCTGTTCCATGGAAACAAGATGCCCAAGGGAACTGGAATTCCCTAGGAGTTCCTCGCTAGGAAATAAAAGGCTGAAGCCTGGGGCCAGCCACATGGGAACTTGTCTCCTAGGAAGAGATCTCATGCAGACAACTGGTCACACCATCTTCCAAGACAGCTGAAGCTGAGATAATAAGGGTGTACCACAGTGAGCAGGACTCTTAATTATATGTACCCCTTGTCTTGTATCTAAACCGTACCCTCATATAAGGACCTGGAAAATGAACTTGGGGGAGTCACTGGATCTCTCTGTCTTTCTTTCCAGTGTGGCCACATTGAATCAGTCTCCTTTTTCTCTGATTTATACTATTATTTGTTTGTTTCATTGGCTCATCAAGAATGGCAGCCACATCTGAATTATTGGGGCTACAAGGGCCAGGCTCTGACCTTTAATAATCCTGATAATAAGTAGTGCCATGGAAAGGAAGAGGAAAGGAGAGGTGGGGTGGAAAGAGGGAGGGCAAGGAAGAGAGGAGGGGAGCTGGTGTGGAGGAAGGAGGAGACACAGGAAGGGAGGAGAGGAGAGGGACAGGAGGGGGAGGGAGACAGGGGGAGAGGAGAGGAGAGGAGAGGAGAGGAGAGGAGAGGAGAGGAGAGGAGAGGAGAGGAGAGGAGAGGAGAGGAGAGGAGAGGAGAGGAGAGAGGAGTGAAGGGGAGGGGAGAGAAAGGAGGGGGAGGGAGGCAGGAGGGGAGAGAACAGAGAGGAGAGGAGAGAACAGGAGAGGACAGGAGAAGGGAGGGGAGGAGAGGAGAGAAGAGAGGGGAGGAGGAACTAGACAGAAGAAACAGACAAAGAAGTAACATCTAAGAAAAGCTCCACAGAAATAAAACCACGTAAAACACAGAGATACCCTCCTGTGTGACTTTTCCTAGGAGATATGAAGGTCTCCTCTCCTTAGGCAGGACCCTGATGACAAGTCAAAGAAATTATCTTCCCAGTCCAGCTCGGTGAACCAGTGAGTTTACTGGGGCTGCCTGAAGGAGCATGGGCAACCAACGGGCAGGTACACTACTGAAGAGTCTACTCTTAGCAGTAGCTAACTGCTTACACAGCCTCAGGGAGGGGAGGAGTCTCCTGCGCCACCCTGAGTCCTCCCATGTTCCACAGGGAATGTTAACTGACCCAAGCTTGTAAGGCTCTCATGCAGGCAATTCCAGCTGCTCTGGTTCCAAGATGGCAACTGTGTGTTATCCTTAGAGGGCAGCATGCCACAACACCCCAAGTAGGAGGCATCTTCCTCAACACCCCAGATAGGAGGCATCTTCCTCAACACCGCAGATAGGAGGCATCTTCCTCAACACCGCAGATAGGAGGCATCTTCCTCAACACCCCAGATAGGAGGCATCTTCCTCAACACCCCAAATAGGATGCATCTTTTTCAAAACAAAGAATAAAACATGGTTGGATACACCTTGTTTAATATGTGACTGTCAAAACCCAACCGTAACGAGGAAGATGTGAACACACAGATTAAACCAGATGTCATCAACACAGAAGCAGAGGCAAGGATTACATTAGGCATCTGGTGAGAGTCACATGCTCTAACTGCTGAGGAAATGAAGGTGTCCTTCCATAGTGAAATAATAGAGATCAGCACTTCACTGTCTGTAGACTGGCACCATCAGAAGTGGCTTCCGGCCAAGGTCGATAAAAGGAGAGAAACTGGAATCCACGTGAGGGAACTGTAGAGAGAACATTGTGGAGAAAAGGGTGCTCGAAGCCGTCAGGGGCACACTTGCCACAGAGGACAGGGACAGAGCTGGCAGAAGCAGGAGCAAGCAGAGTGGGCAGCGCTTCAAGAACAATGCACGGTCTCCAGGACATGGACTGGGCTCCCAGAAACTCTCACTTCCACAGGCAGAGAGAAAAGGCCTCTGCCAGTGACAGATACATCTAAGGGAACTCAACAGAGCACCTGTCGAGATATTGAGGAAATAGCACTCAGGAGGAGTTCAGGGGCCCAAAGGAATGGAGGCCTTCGAAGTTGGCAACAGTTGGGAAAAGTTAGAGCCCTGGACAAACATGGCAGGTAAATGGAAGCATTCTGATCTCTACAAGGAGAACAGAGAGGCATGAGCCCAGGCCACACAAAGGCTCCAGCTGAAATCTTACTGCCCATCAGGAGAAATGAACGCCATGAGATCCACGACCCAAGGAAGGAAATGAAAGTTAGAAAAAAAATGGTATCAATGCAAATGCAAGTGGGAAGGGCTGTACAGGAAGTCTACAGGGTACAGGAAGTCTGGAGGCCACCAAGCCTAATTTAAATCCCTAGGATTCACATGGTGAAGAGAACCAACTCCTGTAAGCTGTCCTCTGACCTACACATATGTGTCATAGCTTATATACATACACACACACGTGTACACACACAGATACACATACACACAAGCACACACATGCATGCAAACAGGAACACATGTGCACATGCACATATGCACACATGTGCACACACACACAAAACACACATATACTAAAATGTAATTCTTTTGAAGGGAGTAAAGAAAGGAATAGCAAAGGAAATCAGAAGTAAATTGAAATACATCAGCAATTACAATAAACATAAATAGATTAGACTCTCCAATTAAAAACAGAGATTGTCTGTTTGCTTCAAACCCTGCTTTATGTTATCATTAGGCTAATTTTGCCCTTTGCCTGTTTTGCAATAAAGTTTTATTGGCTCCTTGTCCACAGGTTGCCTTGTACTGGCTGATGTTCCTATAGCAGAGCCAAGTATTTGTGACAGAGCTGAGGCAGAACCCAGGACTTTAATATATTTACTTAATGAACATTCGTAAAATAGTTTGGCAAGCCTTGGTTTTAAAGTATAAAGAATAAAAATGTTGAAAGTAAATTAAGGAAAATACACCCAGCTGGCCAACCTTCTGGCACCGCTTCTGAGGATAGGAGCACCGTAAACCTTGGACAGCTGGGGAAACTTCTAAACCCAACTCGACCTCGGAAAAAGACTCGGAAGATGGTTTTGTCTGCCCTGAAGATGCGACAGTTCTCAGGCACTGGGTGCCACAGAGTTAAAGCCTCACAACTGCAAAGTCTGCTGATGCCAAGGGGCACAAGTCCCAAGACACAGCAGAAGAGGAATGGACGGCTCCGTTCCGACACGGGTTCCATCCCAGCTCCAGACACCGGGTACATCAGCTTTAAATATGCGTGAGACAAAGTTGAGAGTTCCCAAGTTCTTATGCTTTTGTTTTTATTCCCTGCTTATGTGAATCTAGCTTTACATGCCGCTTCTTTATCGTGTGATTAGATTTCTCTCCTGTCAGTTTCTCTCTCACATCCTAGGATTCTTTCCTTTTTTCTTCATTTATTTAACCTTGTTGAATCTTTTCTTCCCCTTTCCTTGCATTGCTTTTTCTAAAATTTCATTTATTTTCATTACTTTTACCTTAGCCCATTTTAACTCAATAACTTACTTTACATTATTTTGGCAATTTTTTCCCCTGTGGTCATTGGTGATATAGTCATTGGCTCCTTTCACAGGCTTAGGTGCCCTGGCTTGGCTGGTGATCCCTGTGCTAATGTCCCTGTCTTTCTAGACCTTCACACCAACTGCTCCTGGTCAGTTAGAACCCTGACAGGGTCCAGGAGAGCTCCTGTGTCATGTGCACACGTGTGCACGCATGTGCACACATGTGCCTCAGTGCTGTGTCGCCTGAGAGCAGACTGTGAGTTGTCTGGATGAAGAACTGTGTATATTGGAGGAAAT
Source organism: Chionomys nivalis (assembly GCF_950005125.1). Classification (NCBI taxonomy): domain Eukaryota; kingdom Metazoa; phylum Chordata; class Mammalia; order Rodentia; family Cricetidae; genus Chionomys; species Chionomys nivalis. The sequence goes on along the minus strand of NC_080104.1, from coordinate 55,547,774 downwards.
AAAGCCCCTGGGGTAAAGTGGAAAATGGGCTTGGCAGAAACACAGCCTCAGGGCCCTCCCAAGGCCCAATGCATCAATCACAAGCTCCATGTTGCTAGGACAGGACACAAGAAACCCCAGGGCCCAGGGCAGGGTTGGCACTGCTGGGAGAGCAAGGCATAGGAGTTCCAGACACAGACCACTGGGGGCCACTGAGTGAGTGACATTCTCAGACCCTATCCAAATGAGATGAAAAGGTGATTAGAAGCGAAGGGGAGGGAAGGGTGCTCACCTGGACAGCCCCACCCTGCTGCTTCTGCACCTGTGGCCAACCCCACCGTGGGGCAGCCACTATGAAAGTCTAGGTGACCTGCTCCTGCCTACTCCCTGGCAACAGGGTCTACAAGTTGCATCCACCGTAGTGCCCCTGTTAGATTTGGAGCATCAAGATTATGTCCGTCAAACCCCATGCACTGCTCAGACCCTTCTAGGCCAGGATGGCTGTTCCTTCGTCTCTCCTTCCTCACTCAAAAACAAAACAAAAACAAAACAAAACAAAAACAAAAAATCAAACAAACAAACCTATACTCCCTGTCTGGAGCTTTCCCTCAAAACAAGTATATGTGTTTGAATCTCAAACCCTACCTTTCTTCTGATTGCTTCTGCTTCCTAGAAACTGTCCTTTGGGGAGTACTTCTGTCACAGTGCAGTATGGAAGAGGCCTTCCGGGCCCACGCTGGGGAGGAAGGGCTGATGAGGCCACCACCCTGCACTCTGAGCAGGGCAGAGGGTCTCAGAGGCCCTGAACCCCTTGTGTCTGAATCCAGATTCACCTGTCTGGGGGGAGGTGGGGAGTAGATGTCAACATGTGTGAGCGCGTAGGTCACGAGGGCTCAGGGGTGTCCATGAGCACACGCATGCGTATCTGGAGTTGCTAGGAGTACATGAGTGCATGTGTGTACTAGAGAGGTTCTGAGGGACCATAACTATCTATGTCTCTAGCATGTGTCTGTGTGCCTGAGGGCATGGGTATTCAGTTCACATGAGGATATGCATGTGCGTGTGTGTGATGAAGGAATGGTACATGTAAACATGTGTGCACATTCAGGGCAGTGACTCCCTAACATCTGGATTCATTCTGGCTCAGTTTCACGCAGCCCCAATTTAAACCACACACTGGTCACAGACCTTCTTGGCTACTGATTCATAAGCCATTTCAGCTTGCTGCTCTTCACCAACCTGCAGCATGGGAGAAACGGCTGTAATCCAGGGCAGGCAGCAGTGGGAGCTCCAGGAGGGGCAGGGCAGGACAGAGCCGCAGGTACAGTCAAAGGCATGCCCATCCCTGGGAGCCTCCACATGAGCTTCTCCCTGCAGTCTACATGAGAGGAGGATGCACGTTAGAGACAGGAGACTGTCGCCAACGCACACGGAGGAAATAAGCTCAGACATCGCCGACTAAGCCTAGAAGCACACGGAGCACAGATTCAGCTCTACTCACTGACAGACGGACAAGTGATGCCCACACGGCTGCAGCCAGGGATGATGTGAGCAACCACTGCCCATGCAGCCCCTGCTGCAGGGGACCGGAAAGGGAGCACAAAGAACGGAACTATGAGAGACAGCGAGTCTGTGACAGGGGCCACATTCTCCTGGGCCACCATAGGGTCTATTTCATCAGGCCATGTCCTCTACCAATCTCTACCTCCTGAGTCACAGTGAGGCTGGATCAGAGAAATCATTGGCCTATGCCCTTTCAGATCACCTAGAGAGTCGGGAATCAGGGCAGACAAGCACAGCTGATTAGAAAATGCAGCTTTATTTGACACACAGGTTAGAGAGGCACTCTGCATGCAGGACATCCTCCAAAGAAGGACAGGGCAGGGGGAGCTGGTTCATTCTTCCGCATCTTCTTTCCAGTTCCAGGGTGCAGTGAATGTGTTTCCCACCTGCTTCCTGTTGAATCCATGGCCAAGAATGGGATTGGACAGGACGGAGTATGCATCTTCATGGGGGCAGGTGATTTGCAGATACTGGTCAGCAGCAGGTGGGCGTGCTACAGGTGACAGGTCTGCAGACCAGGGTGGGGCAGGAGGGCTGGCAGCACCCGGATGACTGGCAGGAGGAGGTCACACAGACAGGCCGGCAGCTCACAGGCACACACACAGAGGACTGGCAGGAGGGAGCCATGCACACAGTGGGTCTGCAGCTCACGGGCACACAGCAGGCCACCTGGTATCTCACAGGAATGCAGATAACAGGCCTGCAGCAGGATGATTGGCAAGGGCTGGACATGTAGCAGGATGGCTGGCAGGGGCTGGACACGCAGCAGGCAGGCTGGCAGCCTGAGGAGCAGCTGGTGTGGCACATGGTGGAAGCTAGCTGGTCTGGAGGAGGGTGAAGATGTCTGGAGCCCCCCGTCCAGGGTGGCTTTTATACCCAGCTCAGTGACTCGACCACCTAGGATACAGTTTTGTGTTTGTGTTTGCTTCCTGTCCTGTCCCCAGTGCTAGCCTTGCTTTTGTTTCTGTTTTTGTTTGTGTTCAGCTGGATAATGGAAGATTACATCTCTTCTAAGTTCCTGGAGAAGGCATTTGGGCAAACAGTAAACACCAACTCCATCAGCTCCATATCAGGCATCTGGGACTCATGGTGGATACATCTGGTCCTCAACAACTTTGGGTAGTCCCATCCCTCCGCCTCTGCTTTCTGAACTATACAGAGCCTCTTTCTTAGGCAGGTTCCACTTCATGCCTGGAGTTTTTGTTGGTGGATATCCCAGAGTCCTTACACCTCTAACATCCTGGGGTCTCTATTGAAACTTAGGTTTCACCTTTACAACTTCACACACACGTTTTTTAGTAGACCTAAGGTAGCCAACCCTGCCACACAGTCTGAACTCAGAGGTGTTCTGAAACCTTGTGGCAAGGCTTCATAAACCGGCAACTCTTGGAGTCTGCAAGTCTAGAACACCATGTAACAATGTTGCCATGTTCTTCTGCACAAGATAGAATGTAGCCCCCCCTTCGCCAGAGCTGGCAAGGCCTCAGTGATGTGGGATTTCCCTCTGTATTCTGTGATTACCATTAATGAGTAAAGAAAAGGCTTTGGACCTATAGCAGGGCAGAACTTAGGTAGGCGGAGAAAATGAAACTGAATGCTTAGAGAAAGAAAGGCAGAGTCAGTGAGAAAAACCATGGAGCCGCTGGAGACAGACGCCGGTTGGAATCTTGCCAATAAGCCACAGCCACGTTGTGATACACAGATTAATAGAAATGGGTTAAATTAATATGTAAGAGTTAGCCAATAAGAAGCTAGAGCTAAGCCAAGCAGTGATTTAAATAATACAGTTTCTGTGTGGTTATTTTGGTTCTGGGTGGACAGGACGAATAAGCAACCTCCTCTTACACCTCAGTGTGCCTTAGCTGGAGAACCTGGGGATAAATTCCCTAGGCAGTTGTTCTGGAACAGGGAAACCCTTCAGTACATTTCCAGTTCGGGAGTTTTCTCCTTCAAAACGAATTTGCATTTTCACAGGTTTGAGGAGTGGGGTCTTGCCCTAGTGGTCCTTAAATTCTTTTCCAGAGTCAAATGCGAGGTTTCTCTCTAATGGTGCTAATCACCTCAGGAATCACACTTTTTCCACACACTCAGCTGGTCTACATCTGTAAACTGGCTCCTCTCCTCACCCATCTGCACATTTTCACAGCATCTGCTCGTCTCACTGTAGACCATCTGAGAGCAAGCAGTCAGACGCTACAGCCTGAACTCTGAGCTGTCTGAGAACCCTCTATAAAATGCCTTAGCCCATGACCTTTCAATTCCACTTCACTTAGAGATGTTTAGACAGGGGCAGAAAGCAGTTTTTTGTTTTGTTTTGTTTGTTTGGCTGACTCACCCACAAATGACTTTTAGCACAGTTCCTGGTGAGTTCATATTCTGCTCTGAAGCCACACAAGCCATCTTTAGTGCTGTCTTTTATTAGAATTCTACTCTTGCATCCTCCTAGAGGATGGCCCGTTCAGCTCTGCACACAGCATTGGAGAGCTGCTTTAGCTCACAGCTCACAGCTCCAAACCCCTCTCCGTCCCTCCCACTACCCATCTCTGAAGGACTGTGAACCACATTACAGGACTCTACTGGTTGGTGCTGGAGGATTGTGAGAAAGCCAGGAATTCATTCCGAGGATGGCCTTTATTCATAGGCCAGTGGCCCAACAATCCAGGACATAGATGGTCTTTGTATATTCAGTTTTTGTCTTGGTGTTTTCTGGTTTCTATGGCAAAATGCCTGGGGAAAACAGCTTAAGAAGGGAGGGTTTATTTTGGCTCACGGTGTGAGGGGATACATGGTGGCATGAGGGAGGTGACTGGGCATATTGCATGGTGTGCTCTCCTGTTTTTCCTTTTATTAAATCCATGACCCCAATTCAGGGTGGCATCTGTGGCAGTTTGAATGAGAAATGCTCCCCCACAGGCTCAGGCCTTTAACACTTGGTGTTCAGTTGGTGGCGCTCTTTCAAGAGATCTTAAGGAGGCACAGCCTTGCAGGAGGAAGTGTGTCATTGGGGCAGGCTTCACAAATTGAAAGCCTTGTGTCCCTTCTGGTTTGTTCTCTCTGCTTGGTGCTTGCATTTGGAGATAGGAGTTCTCGGCTTGCTGCTCCTGCCACCATGCCTGCCTGCTGCCACGCTTTCCTGTTGTGATGGACAGTTAGCCATGGGAACTGCAAACCAAAAGAAACCTGCCCTTCGCTAGGTTCTCTGGGTCTTGGTGTTCTGTCGCAGAAGAGTAACAAATACACGGGGTCTTCCTTCCCTCCTCGGTGAAAGTTCTCTGTAAATACCTTCACAGACATGCCAGAGATGTGTACCTTAGAAGGGCCTAACTTTAGTAAAGGTGACAATGAAGATTTACTGATGCAATGAGAAGAAAGTGTCAGACTCTGCAGAATCCTGTCAGCCTGCACTGCTTCTCTATGCTGTACCCCTATTGCCTTCCACCCAAACTGGGGCAATGAGGTTTTCTACTGCCATGAAGTCAATGTGTGCCCCTGATGAGACAGCCCCTGTGTGGCTGCCGTCTGTAAGCAGGCCTGCTGCATGTCTGGCTGATGCATGCAGGTGTCCTCCACACTAAAGAGCTACACGCCTGTCACATTTATGAGCTTCCCTGCTCCAGGTGCTGCCACCCCCTGTCCCACCCTGATCTTCAGCACCCTCACCCAAAGCATCATTGCTTTCTACTGACCCCTGCTATAGAATATGTCGAATACTGGACCTGTCTCTAGTATTATCTCCAAAATGTTATTATTCCTTGTTACCTCCAAAGTCCAGGGAAAAACTGTCCCTCCTGGCCAACACTCCATCATGATCCTGTTGAATTAGGAAGAATCTCACCTCTCTCCAAACTTCCTGCATGGTTGGGCAGAGGCACCTCCCTAAATCTTCTCTCTTATTCTCTATCCTCCCTTCCTCATGACTTTTGGGAGAATTGGTACTGCCCCCTAAAATGCCCGGCCATAACATCCATTCCTGTTTTTCTCACATTCTGAACTTGATTCCTAGGGTTTACTTCTTGGGGTATATGCAAACCACACAAGGAGCCTGGGATAGGCCTCAGGGCCATTCCAGGGAGAGAAGGTTTGGAGGTTCATCTTCACTGTCAACCTGGCTGGGTTTAGAATAACCCAGGAGACAGAGACACATCTCAAGGTATGTCTGTGCAGGTGTTTCATGGAGGATGAACTGAGAAGGGAGACCCTACTTGAATGAGGCAACACACATTCCATGGGTTAGGATCCTGGGAGAACAAACAAGGAGAAAGCCAGCCAAGTGACAGCAATCTTATGTCTGTTTAGTTGTCCCCCATGGTGTGAACCACTCCACTCCACTGTGATGGACTGACCACTCAGGAGCCATGGACTAGCACCAAGTTCTTCTCCCTCTTCTGTCGTTCTGCTGGGTGATTCACTGCAGTACTGCAGAGCTAACGAATGCAGAGCCTCATTATGAGAAGAAGGGGCGAAGCTGCTGTAACTGATCTCATCAGGGGCTCTCTCGGGTCTTTGTCACAGGTTTGTGGACAGAATTTGCCAGAGTTCAGAGAGGTGAAGCACAGAAGCCCTAGAAAGCAGTAAGCAGAGCTTGAGGGGGAGCCCTCGTGGGGTCACAGAAGACAAGAACGCCACTGGGATTCAGACAGGAAGGAAGTCTGAGCCCAGGAGGTTTCACATGGGAACAGGGACTCTGCTGGGAGCTAGACTCGAGGTCATTCCTGCATAATCTGACAGACAACAATACGGACTTTTTTCCTGTGTCCAGAACTTGAGGGATATTGAGAATAATGGGGGCTGGTCCCATGTCTGCCTAGTTTCATCAAAATCTCAGCTTTTTTATTTGCTTGCTTGTTTATTTTTCTGAGACAGGGTTTCTCTGTGTAACCCTGGCTGTCCTGGAACTTACTCTGTAGACCAGGCTGGCTTCGAACTCAGAGATCTGCCTGCCTCTGCCTCCTGAGTGCTGGGATTCACACACCACCATGCCCTACTCCAAAGCTCAGATTTATACCACATGGTAGACGCAGATCACCTTGACTGTTGAGCTATAAAACTATATTAACAACTCGCCTCTCTGCAACAGAAAGAAAGCAGCTGTAGCCCAGGACAGCCAGCAGTCAGCTCTGGGAGAGACTGAGCAGGACGGAGACACAGGCACAGCAGACACCGGGCTCCTTGTCCATCCCTGGGAACCTCCGTGGGAACTGCTCACAACAGACTGCAGGAGGCCAGAAGTAAGGATGCACACCAGAAATGAGAGACTGTCACCAATGCCCCAGGTCATAGACAACACTGACAAACACTTAAGAATACATGTCCGGGGCACATGGAGCACAGATTGGACTCTACTCACTGACAGGCAGGCGATGCCCACATGACTGCAGCAGCCACGGCCCCAAGAAGTCAGCAGAACAAGACGACGCTTTCAAGTTTCTAAGGTGGAAGTGCTGTGTGTTTATTAGGTTATAATTGATCGCCAGCCAATTAAAGATGGGCACGTGCGCACCGCTGAAGGGGAGGGGTTACAGGGTCAATCACACTGTATAACTAAGATTCACACACCCAAAAAGTGCCCTGTAAAAGTCACCAGGACCCAGGATACAAGACAGCACTAGAGAGGAAAACTAGCCAGGGACAATCAGAATGTCGGCTACAGATGCCCTGGGCAAGAACTGAGGGAGGGGGGTAGGATGCAGCGAAGACAATGAGTTCACATCAGGGCTGCACACTCGTGCACACAGGAATGCCAGGAACCTGATGACATCTGCACAGCCTGGCCATGTCCTTCACCCCATCTCGTCTCCCAAAGATTCGTAGAGAACATTTATGAACCTGACATAGCCTTTCTGATACAAGAGCCAGGAAGACAGACATGAAACAATGCATCTGAGCTCAAAAGAACTGGTTTATTTAGCACACAGGGTTAGAGAAGGCCCTGCAGCCAGGACATCCATCGGAGGGCAGGGGGAAGTGACACAGATCTTGCTTCTGCATTCTGTTCTCCCCCAAATGACAGGTTGGGATAGGTATGTTTCCCATCTGCTGCACACACAAACCTGAGGTCAAGTAGAAAAGGTTTTGGCAACACAGGTGTGTCCCATCTTCATGGAAGCAGGTGGTTTGGAGACACTGGTCAGCAGCAGGAGGGTCTGCAGACCAGGGTGGGGCAGGAGGGCTGGCAGCACCCGGATGACTGGCAGGAGGAGGTCACACAGACAGGCCGGCAGCTCACAGGCACACACACAGAGGACTGGCAGGAGGGAGTCAAGCACACAGTGGGTCTGCAGCTCACAGGCACACAGCAGGCCGCCTGGTATCTCACAGGAATGCAGATAGCAGGTCTGCAGCAGGATGACTGGCAGGGGCTGGACACACAGCAGGATGACTGGCAGCCTGAGGAGCAGCTGGTGTGGCACATGGTGACAGATGCTGGCTGGTCTGGAGGAGGGTGAAGATGTCTGGAGCTCCTTCCAGGGTGGCTTTTATATCCCACCCAGTGCTCCCCAACTACCCAGAATGCAGCTGCTCTTCCTTATTTGCTTCCTTTGCCCTCCCAGGCTGGCTTTGTTGTTGGCTATGTTCCTGTTTTGTTTGTCCTCAGCTTCATGGCTAATTACACCTGCTCCAGCTCCTGCTGGCCCTGAGCTCCCACCCATCCTCCCCTGGGGCCTTCTGGATTCTGCCAAGTTCCATCACTTCCTGGTTTCCTCACACGAGATCCCAGAGATCCAGGCATCCAGATGTTCTCCCTGCAGGATGACAGACCTTACACACCCACTAGATCACACTTCTCCCAGCGTTAGGAAGGGCTTACAGAATGTGGGAGGCTGAACACAGGGAGAGCCCTCCCATGAGCCTCAGCTGGAGTCAGAGAGCAGAGAGAAGCAGGCATGGAGAGGAGCTTGCTCTTCCAGTGTGTCTATGTGTGTGTGCACATGCATGCATATGTGCACACGGGGTTCAGAGTTTCGGTATGTGTGTGTGCTAGTCTAAATATGCACATAACCACACATGTATGTTCAGGACTGTATGCCCATGTGTGACCATATGCCACTAAAGCTTGTTCTCTTTTCTATCTAAGACTTACCCAGTCCCAGCCACCTTTACCACATGAACTGCTCCTTGGGTCACCTGCTGTCTGTTCCGTTCCTCTGTGCTGCCCCATCCCTGCCTGCTGCCCTCCCAAGGCAGTGAGATTATGGAACCCCCCGCCACGTGGCTGTGTTGAGATGGACCCTGTGCCCTGTGTCTGCCTCCTTCCAGCTGACCTGTAAGCTGCCAGTCCCTGGGGTGCTGCCAGCCCTCCTGCCCTGCCCACTCCCGCTGGTCCCTCCCTTGTGCTCCTCGGCCCACTGCTGGTCTCTCGTCTCCAGGCCCTCTAACTCTGGACTTGCTGTTGTAGTTGTGAGCCCAGATGAGCTCTGGGCCTCCTGGAAGACCCCCTGCCCCCACCATCTTTGTATGGCCACAGCTCCTCATAACCCACAATGAAACTTGCCTACCTAGATCGGGGTGCCCTATCCATATTCAGATGTATGTGGAAGTGTTTTCATTCACGATGCCCTCCTCTGAAAGAGGCCTCTGTGGTGTCATGAGAGTGAAGCCTAAGCTACAATGGGGACCCAACGGCATTAGAGGGGCTGAGTACTTGAGGCATCAGCCAAGGAAAGACAGAGACACAAAGGGGAGTCCGTCAATAGGGGCTCTAATCAGCCAGGTCACATGGATGGGGCAGCCCAAGCCTGTGTGAGGTCACATCAGGACTAACCTCAGACCCCCAACATTGTAGGTTTGCTCTCGGCTCTGCTGAGTTCTGGTTGCTGTCTCCCTTCTTTGTCTCCTTCGTCCATTCTGGACCGGGGCTGTGTACTCCGGCACCGAATGGTGTGTGCATGTAACTTGATGCTATAGGGACTCACAGCTAAGAGTTTACATCGACGGAACCCACTAATACTGCTTTCCTAAATGGACATGTGCCTTAAAAATCCCAGCACTCCAGAGGCAGAGGCAGGTGGATCTCTGTGAGTTCGAAGTCAGCCTGGTCTACAGAGTGAGTTCTAGGACAGCCAGGACTATACAGTGAAACCCTGTCTGGAAAAATCAAAATGAACCAGTGGACCTGCTGTCAGAGTCCTTCCAAACATTTCTATGTTTATGCCCATAGACAGAGGCTGTTCTCAGCCTTGCTCAGAGAAGCAGCTTCCCTTTGCCCTGGGAAGCCATGGATACAAAGATCCAGACTGGTCAAAGTGCTGAAATTAAGAGACTGTTGAGGGGACTGGAGAGATGGCTCAGAGGTTAAAAGCTTTGCCTGCTCTTCCAAAGGTCTTGAGTTCAATTCCCAGCAACCACATGGTGGCTTACAACCATCTGTAATGGGGTCTGGTGCCCTCTTCTGGCCTGCAGGCATACACACAGACAGAATGTTGTATACATAATAAATAAATAAATAAATAAATAAATAAATAAATAAATAAATAAATAAATTTTAAAAATAAATAAATAAAGAGGCTGTTGATTGCTCATGGCTAGATGGACCACCTATATTATCTCTTCTCAAAGGCCCAGTCTCCATCACTGGAGACAAGATGGAGCGGAAAGAATGCCACAGGATGGGGAGGAGCGTTGTGAAACACTGTCTTCCACACATGACATGGCTGCTACACTCATGAAGCTAAGTAGTGGCTACCTGGACAAAACCAAAACTGTCGCTATCCCAGCATGCTTGGGGAGGAACATAAGCGGCCCCTCCCTCGGCTGCGGAGCTACTAGCAGTTAGTGGCTGCTGGGGCGTGGAGTCATTTTCTTCAGTAGGGTAGCCACTCAGGTAAGTTCCCCAAGACAGTAAATAACTCCCCAGCCCTGCACATGCTCATGCAAGCCTTGTTAAACCTCAGGGGGTTATTAAAAAGAATAAGAGGGGAACACGTCAGGAAGAGGAATCAGACAAAGTGAGAGGGAAATGGGGCAAAATGAGCAAAATGCATATATAAAATTGTCAAAGATTCTGTAAAAATTACTTTTCAAAATAGTTTTCCTTGAACTGCTAAAGACACTTAACGTTTGAGCTGTGTGGAAATTGTTGAGACTATATATAGGAAGCCACAGACAGAAGTGGTGTTTTTTTTCCACCGTGAGATGGGCATGAATTTTGGGGAACCAGGGTGCAAGGCTCTGATTTAAAATGGCACATGTGGATGTCAAGTGGACTTTGGCCGGCATCTGAGTGTGAACCTTCACTGACAACTTGACTGGATTTAGCCTGTAGGAGGCTGAGGCAAACCACTGGACAAGTTTGGGAAGGCTTCTCTAGGCAGGAATAATCGAGGAGGGTGACCCTGTCCCATAGGCTGGAGGGCTGAACTGAATACAAACAGGGCTGAGGTAACAGCAGGGCACCGGCATTCCCCCCTCTCTGGTTCCTGATCACCATGATATGAGCTTCTCCACTCTCCTCAGTCACGAGGGAGTGAGTTCTCTAAACCCATGAGTCTTGGGGGTTTTATCAGTGTGAAAAGCAACTAACACCAAAGGGACAGAGGCATCAAGTCTGCGTTCCGTGCCTTCCATCGGAAGTGGTGGGAACTTGCAAACTCTCCCTACCCACGGCTCTGAATCCAGTTCCACCTTCTGTCTGAGATCACAGTCGTGTGTGATGAACAGGAGTGTGCAGAGCTCACAAATGTACAAGGACATACAAGGGGCCGGGTGGTGGTGGTGCACGCCTTTAATCCCAGCGCTCGGGAGGCAGAGGCAGGCGGATCTCTGTGAGTTCAAGGCCAGCCTGGTCTACAAGAGCTAGTTCCAGAAACCCTGTCTCAAAAAATCAAAAAAAAAAAAAAAAGGACATACAAGGATGTGTGTGTGTATACATATGAGTGTGTAAGGCTGCACACACTTGAGGATGCATGCAGGAGGGTGTGCATGTTCGAGACAGCTCGGGATGACTGTCTCTTTTCTGGCTCAGCTCCCTCAACAACCTCCATTTTAAGTACACAGCAAGTCATAAGCCTCCTTGGTTGTTGGGATATACGATCACGTTTCAGCTTATAGCTCATCACCAATCTGCAGACGTCGAGGAAAAGCCTGGAGCATGACACAGCCAGCAGCAAGAACTCTACAGAGGGACTGGCCCAGGATAACACCCAACACCAAAACAAACCCAGAGAACTTCGGGCCTGTTCAGACCAGGAACCTCTATGGGGAACGATCGCATGACACTGTAAGAGACCACACTGTAAGCTCACACCTAAGAACCCAGAAACATGTTCATTGATCATTCAAAGAACCAAGCTATGTGCACACAACTGCAGAAGTAGCTGCCCTGAGCACTGGTGTCACATGGAGGCTGTGCTTAGTCTGTGTGGCCTGTGTGTTTATTACGTATAATGGATCAGTCACAAGAAAATGGGCACCTTTGGTCCAGCGATGAGAAGGTGGAAGAGCAACAGCCAAGTCCACATCTCAGATCCCGGGATCCAAAAGCTTACCCATGGTGAGAAAAGCCACCATGACTCACGACCCACAATATAAAACCACCAGAGAGGAAATGCTGGCTGGGAACAGTGAGCATTCTTCATCCAGGGAGCTCTTGGGGCAAGAGCACTTAGAGGGAGATAGGGTGGGGGACAGAGCCACGAGAGAGAATGAGCCCATGGCAGGACAACCTCCGTTCTAAGTACACAGCAAGTCATGGACCACTTAATGTGCAGGGAGCTGACCACCTCACTTGATCGGGCCACGCCCTCCTTCTGTGTCCCACACCTCGAGGAATCGCTGTGACGCTGGGTCATAAAGAGCATTAGAGCATTAACCTTACATCTTCTCTGGTATAGGAGCAGCCAAGAAAGACAGACGTGGAACAGGGCAGACATGTGGAACTGAGCTGGAGAAACTGGTTTATTTGGTACTAGAAGCTAGAGATGGCCCTGGAGCCAGGGCACCCTTCCAAAGTAGAGGGGAATCCAGATAACTCTTCCATGCTTGCCTCCAGAGTCCCAATGGTGAGCAGGATGTGTTTCCAATCTGTCTCATATGCTGAACCATCAGCAGAGGAGAAGTGCTAGGAAAAGGCAGGTTGTCCCATCTTCAGCAGCAGGAGGGGGTGCTACAGGTAACGGGTCTGCAGACCAGGGTGGGGCAGGAGGGCTGGCAGCACCCAGATGACTGGCAGGAGGAGGTCACACAGACAGGCCGGCAGCTCACAGGCACACACACAGAGGACTGGCAGGAGGGAGCCATGCACACAGTGGGTCTGCAGCTCACAGGCACACAGCAGGCCGCCTGGTATCTCACAGGAATGCAGATAGCAGGCCTGCAGCTCAAGGGCACACAGGATGACTGGCAGGGGCTGGACACACAGCAGGATGACTGGCAAGGGCTGGACACACAGCAGGAGGGCTGGCAGGGGCTGGACACATAGCAGGAGGGCTGGCAGGGGCTGGACACGCAGCAGGCAGGCTGGCAGCCTGAGGAGCAGCTGGTGTGACACATGGTGGAAGCTGGCTGGTCTGGAGGAGGGTGAAGATGTCTGGAGCTCCTTCCAGGGTGGCTTTTATACCCCACCCAGTGCTCCCCAACTACCCAAGATGCAGCTGCCTTTCCTCATTTGCTTCCTTTGTCCTTCCAGGCTGGCTTTGTTGTGTCTGTGTTTCTGTTTTTGTTTTGCTCTCGGCTTCATAGTTAATTATACCTTCAACAAGCTCCTTCCACACCTGGGCTTTTCCAATACCTTCCCTCTTTTCAGACTCATTCTATTGTCATTCATGAGTTCTTTTTGTGATACCCCCAAAGGTCCAGGAGATCAGATGCCCCTCCCTATGGAACAATGGTCCTCATGCAACCAAAGACTACACTTCTCCTATGGTTGGGAAGGGTTTGCAGAAGGGGAAAGGCTGAACACAGGGAGCGCCTCCTGGCAGGGCATGCTGTAGCTCAGAGATGATGTCAGACATCAGACAGGAAGGGCATAGAACATCTGGGAATCAGTGTGTGTGTGTGTGTGCATTGTGTGTGTGTGCGTTTTGTGTATGCATGCATTGTGTGTGTATGTGTGTGTGGAAAGCCTGCATGTGAAGTAGTGTGAACATGCACATGTGTTCAAACACACATGTGGTTCAGAGTTTGTGCATGAGTGTATATCTGAGCGTAAATGTGTAGATAGCCATACATGTGCATATAGGACTGTATTTCTATGCGTGACCACTCATGGTAGACCTCTTCCTTCCTCTGCCCAGCCCCCAGGTGCACATGAATGGCTCCCCAAACTGTTCCCTGTTTCTCCCCCATCAACCACGACCCACACTAGCACTGTGGGAACTGCTGTTGTCTGGAGGCCCCAACACCCTGTTGCTGACTCCTGCACGCTGGCCTGTTGGGGCTCTGAAATGCCAGTCCTCTGAGTGCTGAGCTCTCCTCTCTGTCCCTCAAATACTAGGGTTGTCACCATCATAAGCCTAGGTGAGAACTATCTCTCATGATCAGGTAGGGCCAGGAGGGAACTCACTGTCCCCCAACTTCCCTCCTGTGGAGCAGGAGCATACCCATGCTCCTCTTTCCTTTTCTCATTGCCATTCTTCTCTCCTGACACTGAATGAAGTTAGACTTCTGCCCAAAGGAATAAATGTATCCAAACCCTCGTCCTGTTTCTTCTTCCTCATGTTCCTAACCTGCCTCTTAGGCCCTGCCCATTGGGGAACATTTCCCATAGAAAGAGGCTGGAGAAGCCTGGGGCCACGCTGAGGGTAGGGGTAATGGTTTGTCTTCACTGTCCACATGGTGGATTTAGAATCTCCTAGAAGGGGCTGAAGAGATGGCTCAGAGATTAAGAGCAGTGGCTGCTTTTCCAGAGGTCTTGAATTCAACTCCCAGAACCCACAGAGTGGCTCACAACCATCTGTAATTGGATCTGATGCTCTCTTTGGTGCAATGAAGGCAGAGCAATCATGTACATAAAATGCATAAATAAACAAACAAACAAACAAATCTTTAAGCATCTCCTAGGAGATGGAGCACACCCAAAATCTTTCCATGTGTTTTTTTTTTTCATCCCATGGGCTGAGGGACTGAGGGACTAGACAGACTACCCGTGGAAATGGAGAAAACCAAGCCAGCAACACCATTCGTAGTCTGTCATCTCATGGTCCATCAGGACATGAACCACTCTGCTACCCATGATGGACTGAACAGAGGGGATCGCTTGTGCTCAGCAGACAGAGGTGATCGCCTGTACTCAGCTCGCTCTCCCCTTTTTGTTCAGTCCAGGACACTAGCCCATGGTGGATGCCACTCACATTTAGGGTGGGTCCCCCCACTTCTACTACCCTAATCTAGATAATGGCTCAAGGCACACCCAGCGGTATCTCTTAGAGATTATAGATCCAGCCAACTCGATAATCAATATCAAGCACCAGAGAGTCCCTTTGTTTCCCAGCCTCTCGATCTTCTTTCACCTTCCAGTGAGAGACACCAGAATCCGTGCATGTGTGAGTGTACGGCACACAAGGGTACATGCATACACATAGGTGTTTCAGGAAATATGGGTATGTTTGAGGGAGTGTGCATATATGTATGCATGCATGCGTGTGTGTGTGTGGCTGTGTAGTGTGTGTGCACTTAAACATGAAGGAGGCACAGAAATGTGTGTAAGATTATCATGCCTGATTTTTTTATACAAGAGCAGGCTACTCTGTGCGTGATTGCATGTCACCATGTGAATTTGAGTGCATGAGGGAGTGTATATGAGAGTGCATATGTGTGCATTGACCCGTGTGTACACATGAAGTGGGGTGTGTATGTCCAGGGCTATTATCCCATGATGAATGGTTCTACTTCTGACTTAGTTTTATCCAGATCCCCTATTTAACCAACACAGTGTGTCCTTGACCACCCAGGCATCTGGGTTATAAAATGACTTTAACAACTCATGGATTAAGCAAGCCAGCCAGCAGTGAGAACGCCACAGAGAGGCTGATTCAGGACAGTATGCAGGACTTCAGCAGAGCTGAGGAGCTGCACACTTGCTTTCTATGGGGAATGAGCACAGCACACTGAAGGAGGCTGGGGGTAAAGCTTTGCAATGGAGAGAGGGGGACCACAAGAGAGAGTGGCCCAGTATGTCGGCATCGTGACTATGAGCGGCACAAAAGTGCCAGTCTGAGACACAGAATGCAGCTAACTCGATTCACTGAAAACACAGGACAGAGTTCGCCCGGCTCTAGAAGCAGCTACACCAAGACATGCGTGGAACTTGGACGATGTGTCCAGTGTCCATACCGGAAGTGACAGGAAGTGGTTATGGTATCTGGTCATGATTCAAGAACTATGGCATGCCACGGTGTAGGGGGTTGACAAGCTCAGATCACGGAACCAAGACCCAGATTTCGAAAGCAGCCAGGCAGGAAGAAAGTCACTGTGACTCGTGGCACAGGACATCCTAAGAGAAGAGGGACAATCCAGCCGATCTAACAACTGCTACCTCTGCTGTGCCTGTAGCATTGGGGAAGGGGAGCCACAGGAGATGAGAGTCCATGGCAGGGGCCATATGTTCAAGAGCAGACAGACAGGATAGGGACATGACCACATCTACTTTATCAGGTCATTCCTCAGTCCTACATCCTACCTAATGAAGAGCTGCAGTGAGGCTGGATCAAAGAGAGCACTGATATTGCATGCTTTCTGAGGCTAAGGCAGTTATGCAGTCAGACAGGAACCAAGATAGAGACAGAGTTGACTAGAGAAGCCACTTTATTTGGCACAGGGAGTAAGAGAAGGACATTTGAGGTAGGACATTCTCAGAGAAGGGCAGGTCAGGGGAATCTGGTCACTTCTGCATTATCTCACAGTTCCAGGGTGAGCTGGCCATGCTTCCCCACATGCCTCATGCCAAACCCACGGTCACAGAAGGAGGTGGGTAGGGATAGATGTGTCCTGTCTATGGTGACGGCAGTTGATTTGAAGATACTGGTCAGCAACAGGAGGGTCTGCAGACCAGGGTGGGGCAGGAGGGCTGGCAGCACCCAGATGACTGGCAGGAGGAGGTCACACAGACAGGCCGGCAGCTCACAGGCACACACACAGAGGACTGGCAGGAGGGAGCCATGCACACAGTGGGTCTGCAGCTTACGGGCACACAGCAGGCCGCCTGGTATCTCACAGGAATGCAGATAGCAGGTCTGCAGCAGGATGACTGGCAGGGGCTGGACACACAGCAGGATGACTGGCAAGGGCTGGACACACAGCAGGAGGGCTGGCAGGGGCTGGACACATAGCAGGAGGGCTGGCAGGGGCTGGACACGCAGCAGGCAGGCTGGCAGCCTGAGGAGCAGCTGGTGTGGCACATGGTGGAAGCTGGCTGGTCTGGAGGAGGGTGAAGATGTCTGGAGCTCCTTCCAGGGTGGCTTTTATATCCCACCCAGTGCTCCCCAACTACCCAGAATGCAGCTGCTCTTCCTTATTTGCTTCCTTTGTCCTCCCAGGCTGGCTTTGTTGTTGGCTATGTTCCTGTTTTGTTTGTCCTCAGCTTCATGGCTAATTACACCTGCTCCAGCTCCTGCTGGCCCTGAGCTCCCACCCATCCTCCCCTGGGGCCTTCTGGATTCTGCCAAGTTCCATCACTTCCTGGTTTCCTCACACGAGATCCCAGAGATCCAGGCATCCAGATGTTCTCCCTGCAGGATGACAGACCTTACACACCCACTAGATCACACTTCTCCCAGCGTTAGGAAGGGCTTGCAGAACGTGGGAGGCTGAACACAGGGAGAGCCCTCCCATGAGCCTCAGCAGGAGTCAGAGAGCAGAGAGAAGCAGGCATGGAGGGCAGCTTGCTCTTCCAGTGTGTGTGTGTGTGTGTGTGTGTGTGTGTGGTGTGCACATGGGGTTCAGAGTTTGTGAATGTGTATGTCTGAGTGTAAATGTATGCATAATTATACTGTATGTCTACATGTGCCCATATGCTACAAAAGCCTGTTCCCTTTTCCACCAAAGCCTTCCCCAGTCCCAGCCACCTGTACCACATGAACTGCTCCTTGGGCCACCTGCTGCCTGTCCCGTTCCTCTGTGCTGCCCCATCCCTGCCTGCTGCCCTCCCAAGGCTGTGAGAAGTGCTGCCACAGACACACACACACACACACACACCATACACGCCAATATGCTCTGTTGAGATGGACCCTGTGCCCTGTGTCTGCCTCCTGCCAGCTGACCTGTGGTGAATCTGTAAGCTGCCAGTCCCCAGGGTGCTGCCAGCGCTCCCACCTACCTCACCCTACCAGCCCCTCCCTTCTGGCTCTTCTGCCTGCTGCTGGCCTCTCCTTTTCAGGCTCTCAAACCCCGGACCCTCCTGCATAAGAACAGTCTCGTCTCTCCAGGCTGCTCACTGTGGTATTGGGACACGACTCAAACTCTCGCTTCCTAGTCTCCTTGTCTTTCCTCGCAGTTTTAAAGAAAACTAGAGCGCCCTGCGTCAAGTGTTTGACTCTCATTCTTTTTCTGCTTTCCCTTGTTCTGAACTCTCCTCAGGACCCCAACCCCAGATCCTAGCACCCAGAAGGAGGCGTGGAGAGGCCTGAGGGCCAGCCAACGCTATGGAGGGACCATATATAGTAAGAAGGTCCATCTTCACTATTAATTTGAATAGGTTTAGAATCTCCTAGGTACAGAGGTACATCGCCAGCATGCCGTGAGTATTTCTAGGGAGAATTAACTGAGAGTCTAGACTGTGTTTGAAGGATGTGGCTCCCTCCAGTGGGCCAGGATAGAAGTGGACAAAGAAGAAAGTTAGTTACAAGCATTCGCCTCTCTCCTGTGACCCAGTGTGACTGTTGTGTTCCCCCATGACAGACTGAACTCTCTGAACCCAAGAGCTAAAAACATCCCTCAGTCCTTTAAGTTGCTTTATTCAACACAGGTATACAAAAATGACTGATACAGAAAACTGGCCAGAGGAGGCAGGATACTGCTGCGACTAGCCCTGACTCTGTGGTTCTTACACCTTTGACTGGTGTCTGGACAGATGGCGTAGGAGTTTTTACCTAGGGACTTTATATGCTACAGCTGTTTATGCTGTAGCTCAAATGCTATTCAAAGAACTAGTAAGGCATCCAGGTGAGAGCTCAAGACCAGAACACCAATAGAAATTCGACAGAAGGATGTGCTCATCAAATTTCAGGATACTGTTGGGAACTGACCAGAGACCATCCATGGGATATTCTGCAAGAGAATTTCTCTATACCCAGAAGTACTACGTGAGGCTGGGCTTATAGTGGTGGCTAAATTAACCATGTGTAATAAATTTCAAGACAGCAAAGAATTTGCACAGTGGCTTGGTTATTGCTGGAGGCTTTTAGACAGATTTATACTGAGAATCAAGAACTAAAAGCAGAGCAGGTGATTCAAAAACCATGCAGCCCAGACAGAAAGGGAGCAATCAGAAAGCCATGGCTGAGGAGGGTGTGCTTGTTAAAGGGATTAACGCCATTAAAGGGAAGCCAACCGCTTCATCCTAGGACAACGGAAAATTGGCCAGACCCTACCCATCAAAGGCTCTAGAAGGAGAAATGAGCCAAGTCAATCCTGTCCCTTTTAAGTGTTCTGTCCTTTATTGTGTCACAGTTATGAGAAAAGTCAACACTGCAGGACTGGCAGGGCCTCTGCCTGTGCCTCTGGGTAGCAGAGAGACATTCTTCACCTCCACTTCTCAGATGAGAGACCAGAATGAGTGAAAGGCCATGCATGCACACAGACAAGCATGGCTGTGCGTCTGCAGAAGCATGCACACATGTGGAGAAGTGTGAATGTGTGTGTGTACTAAAACACATGGGTGTGGGAATGTGTGTTTAAGTATGAGTACCTGAGTATATTGGTATGAGTGAACATACACACATGGGCATGTGATTGTTTTTTCATGTGTATGTTTTTATGTTCGTGAGGGTTTGAGTACAAGATTATATGTGTGTGCATGTGTCTGAGGGCAACCTGGGTGTGACCACACTGTAGGTGCATGGAGTGTGCTATCTGTGCGGGGCAGTTAGTCAGGTTTGGGGAAAGCACTTATTTAAATAGCACAGTGGATCCCTGATGACCTTGGATGCTAAGGGATAAAACATTTGCAACTGAGGTCTGATGGCCAGCCTGCAGAAAATAAAGAAAAATGTCAAGGCAGTCAAGAGTGAGAACTCTAGGACCACAGGTCCAGGATGATGTCATGGGAGGCAGCAGAGGATGCGACCCCCATGCCTGCCTGTCTCAGGAACCTCCACAAGGAACAGTCACTACTGACTGCAGAGACGGGGCATAGAACCAGCCAATGGAAGCAGTCATCAACACTTCCCCAGAGGGAAACCTTCCCCAAAAACTATAACTGTGCTGGCCCGTCTCCATTGTTAACATAACAGAATTTAAGGTCACCATAGAAACGTGCTTCTGGGTACGCTGATGATTATATTTCCACAAAGGCTTCATGGAGGAGAAAGGACTCCCCTAAGGGTCGGCAGCACAAGCACTATTCTATGGGTGGGGATTCCAGAATAAAAAGGAGGAAGTGAACCGAGACTACATGCCTCACTCTCCACTTCCTGACTGCGAATGCAATGTCATCAACCACCTCAGCCCCTTGTCACCGTGAATGCCCCATCATGAAGGACTGCACCCTCAAACCGTAAGCCAACATAAATCCTTCCTTTGGATTACTATCATTAGATGCTTTGTCCCAGGAAGAGAGACAGAGAACCTAACACGATCATTGAAAACCATCTGAAAAAGAAAGCACGCGTTAGAACATGCGGTCGTGACCCACACCACAACGTGAAAAGGTACAGAATAGTACACATGGTTTCAGCAGGGGTCACCCCAAGAAGTTAGTGGGACAAGAGTGTTCTAGCTGCTTTATAGGAAAGTGACTAGATGTGTGACTGTCATATTGTAATTAATCAACGGTAAGAAAATGGGAATAAATTTCTCCAGTACTGAGACAGTGATTTGGAGCACAACAGCTGGTATAAATGAAATTCAAACACCTCAAAGCTTCCCAGTAGGAAGGAAGTCACTGTGACCAGGGACACAGGACATCCCCAGAGGAAACAGAAAACCATTCATAAACACTGTAGGGCTCGCCATGCATGAGCTCCCGCTACAGGTGCCATGGGAAATGCAAGCATGAGCAGACACTGCAGGGTGGTACCGTGAGTCCATCACGGGGGCTACAAGGATGCCAGACGCATAAACCCACCAGCTCATCAACCATGTCTCCACCCTGCACGCTTCCTTCTAAGGAACCGTGGGGAGGCTGCATCATAGAAACCCCTGATCTTTCCTGCCAATGAAGCCACGAAAGACAGACAAGAACCAGGACAGAAATGCACAGATGACTAGAGAAGTTACTTTATTTGGCACATGGGTAAAAGAAGGATCCTGGAGCCAGGACATCCGTAAAGAAGGGCAAGGAGAAAGGTATCTCTGTCATTCTGCTGTGTTCTCTCCCAAGTTCCAGGGCGAGCCATGTGTGCTTCCAACCTATTTCAGGTGCAGAGCCACCGCCACAGAGGGAGAGGAATAGATGTGTCCCATTTGCACCGGCAGAAGCTGGTTTGGAGACACTGGTCAGCAGCAGGAGGGTCTGCAGACCAGGGTGGGGCAGGAGGGCTGGCAGCACCCAGATGACTGGCAGGAGGAGGTCACACAGACAGGCCGGCAGCTCACAGGCACACACACAGAGGACTGGCAGGAGGGAGCCATGCACACAGTGGGTCTGCAGCTCATGGGCACACAGCAGGCTGCCTGGTATCTCACAGGAATGCAGATAACAGGTCTGCAGCAGGATGACTGGCAGGGGCTGGACACACAGCAGGAGGGCTGGCAGCCTGAGGAGCAGCTGGTGTGGCACATGGTGGAGGCTGGCTGGTCTGGAGGAGGGTAGGAATGACTGGTGCTCCTGCCCAGGGTGGCTTTTATACCCAGCCCAGTGTCCCAGAACACCCAGAATGCATCTGGTCTTCCTTGTTTGCTTCCTCTGCCCTCCCAGGTTGGCTTTGCTGTTGTCCTTGCTCTTGCTTGCCCAACTCCATGACTAATGCAGCTCTCTGGCTGCTGCTACATTAGGCTCCCAAGCCATCCTCTCCTGGTACTGTGTGGATTTGTCAATGCCCCGTGAATTCCTGATTTCCTTACATGGGCTTCTAGAAGTCCGGGAGTTCAGATAACTTCCCTGTCGGACAACAGTCCTGCCCTGTGGGATGATAGTCCTCCTACAACCACAGAGATTGTTCTTCTCCTGTGGTCCAGAAGGCTGAATATAGTGAGTATCCTCATCCATTCGTGTCCTGGGGGAAGGCAGGTTGGACCAGCCACACCCTTGGAAAGCAGGTAAAGTCAATATAGGTTCACAGGGAGCACAGCTGGTCCTCCTTTTGATGTGTTTAGCAGTGAGCCACAAGTACATCAGGAAAGGTGGGATCTTGAGTGGAGGCTGGGTGGATTTTCCACATTTGTACCCCCACAGAGTTTAAAACCAGACCTACACAAACTCAAAACAACCAACTAGCTGGCCCTCTGCTTGAACAAAACTCATAGTCACAAGAAGATAATAGAACCCAGAGTCTCCAAATGTATTTCATAAGTAACCAGATATAAGAGATTTTGTGATATAAATCACCTTCCTAAGTAAAAGCAACCAGCAGAAAGAATCCGGCATGATCTCATTACAGAGACAGGCAGTGACCACAGCAGCTGTTCTAAGCCCAAAGATCAAAGAAAAAATATTATCTTCATGAGTGAATAGGTAGAGACTCCCAGGAGGGACGTGGAATTAATCAAACAAAGGAAGTTCTAAAACTGAGATGTACAATAGCTGAAATTTAAATACACATGGGACAAACCCGATAGCAGATGCAAGAAGGAAGAAATATCATTCCATCAAACAGAAATTATTCCATCAAAAACAGATGAGTTTAAAAAGAAGAAGAATTTAAGTGTTGATGAGATGGCACAGCAGGAAAAGGTACATGAGACCAATCCTGGTGACCTGAGCTCAACCCTGAACCAATATGGTGGAGAGAATAGACAGAGACAAGTTGTTCTCCCTCCCCCGCCCCTCACACACACAGTGTTGGATCCTAATCCTCAGAAGACAGCACCATCCATCAGAAGTGCGGATGGAGAAAGGGAAGGAAGGGTGAGACAGTGAGGGAAACACAAAGGCAGACAAAGACTGTACAAGAGAGATGCGGAGGGTAGGACCAGAAAGCCTAGAGGAGGGAAGACACTGACAAGTGGCGTACCTGATAAATCTGATAACTAGAACGTGGAAAGAATTCCTACAGCAAAAGGACAAGCCAGCACCAAGCAGGCCGAAGACTGAACGCTCATTTCTCCAGGGAAGACACACGAATGGCCAAGGTTCATTAAAGACAAACTATCACAGTGAGATGCACCGTGTCCCACTTTGGGGGGTGGTAGCAATGTTTAAAAAGGAAGGCAAGCGTTAGCATGTGTGTGGGAGTTTGGAGCCCAGCTGCATTCCCCGTGGGGTGGAGGGTAGAACAGATACCAGATCTTCAGGGCACATTGGAGATGCCTCAAAAGAGACACAGTTACTGTATGAACCAACAGACATACCCCTGGGAAGTAAAGGGCACCCTAAAGTTCTTAAGTTCTTTTTTTTTTTTTTTTTGGTTTTTCGAGACAGGGTTTCTCTGTGGCTTTGGAGCCTGTCCTGGAACTTGCTGTGTAGACCAGGCTGACCTTGAACTCCCAGAGATCCGCCTGCCTCTGCCTCCCGAGTGCTGGGATTAAAGGCGTGCGCCACCATTGCCCGGCCACCCTAAAGTTCTTTTACAGGGTCTTGCTCTATTTCCTAGCACAGACACAGGGTCAGTCTTTGGCTTTGAAGGTGACATCTGGCCCTAACCACACAGTCCTCTTCTTAGAAAGATTTTTTACCTGAATCTTCACCCACCAAGAGTATCTGCACATCCAAGCCTTGGTTGGGACCCAGTGTTCAGACCTCTAAGCCTGTAGGAATGCTCCACCTTGGAACCACAACACTCTACCCCATATACTCATTGCCATCTTATAAGTCAGAATGTGTTCGGTCCTTCTCTAAGGGTCTTCATAATCTCAACAGTTCTAACATGATTCAGAGGCGTTTGTTAGGTCTCCTCTGACTCAAGGCAGCTCTCATTGTGAGCTCTGAAAAGTAAGTAAATAAATAAGTCCCATGTTTATAGTATACACAGACACAGTGAGCATTCACATTGCAGAAGGGGAGGAGGATGAGGAAAGATGACACCGAAGTAAGTCTGGACACCAGCAGAGTACATATTAAACACCACAGCTCCGTATGGGGCATCTTGGGCTCATGATGACACCATCTAGGCTCCAACAAGCTTGGCAACCCTGCCCCCTAGCTCTGATGCCTGCTGCACACACAGCCTCTCTCTCTCAGGTCAGCCCCTACTCTGTGTCTGCACATTTCTCCTTAGCAGGCACTCCATGTTCCTGGCTTCTCCACCGCCTTGGGGTCTCCACTGTAACTAAAGCTTCACCTTTGTAGCTTCATGCGGAGAATACTTAGGGTAAGCCTGCTACATATTGCCTGGGCCCACAGGCTTTGCTCTAGAACCTTGGTGCAAGCTGTAATGCCGACTCATTCTTGTATATTGCATGCCTCCACAACCAGACTCTGTACAACCACCCTCCTTTTAAATGAAAGGTATTTTTTTACACATTTTATTTATTTATTCTTATGTTTATGGGTGTTTTTGCTCAATTTTCAGTAGAAAGCCTCCTGCATCTGAGAACACAGTCAAACTCCAACATCCCTTCTAAACAACCTCCTTCCTCTTAGTGTATGTCAGTCAACCTGGGTCCTCATGCTGTAGGTAGAAGTAGGCATTATTTTCAGAGTGACTCCCTGAAGCCCCTGCTGTGTTATCTTCATATCAGCCTGTCCCCCTTTCAACCCCCTCCCCCACCCCCAGTCCTGGAAGCGCAGTGACAACTTCCCTGCCCTGCCCTAAGCAGCTCTACCATGCCTTTCAGCTCTAGCCCCGCCCAGTAGAAATCATTCCTACTGGGGTGATGGGTGTCCTGGGTCGCCACCGCCTCCCCCGCCATGCAAATACAAACATACAAACACAAGATGAAAGTACCCATGTTCTGGTGTCTGAGCTGCCTGACAGACTCTTCTACAAGCTCTTGTTTGTGTCTCAGTTTCCCCCATCTAGGAATAATGAAATTGTCTCCCTCTCAAGGTCGCAGGGCTTAGTGAGTTGATATTTTTAGGCTAACTTGGAATAATTCCTAGATCAAAACAAGAACTATTAACACTAGTATTGTTGGGGCTGGAGAGATCGTTCAGCTCTTAAGAGAACTGGTTGCTTTTCCAGAGGTCCTGAGTTCAATTCCCAGCAACCACATGGTGGCTCACAACCATCTGTAATGAGATCTGGTGTCCTCTTCTGGCCTGCAGGCATACATGCAGACAGAACACTGTATACATAATAAATAAATAAATCTTTAAAAAAAAAACCACTAGTATTGTTGATAAAGAAAATGAACACAGCGCTCTGACCGTCATCCCCAAATAAAGTGGCTATAAAATAAGGTTAAAATGTGCTGATGACTCAATCAAGGGCTGAAGCAGGGATCCAGAGCAAGGTGCCTCAAGAGGTGGCCATGACAGACAACAGGGAACTGACCCTCCCTGGAGAGGAAATGACACCTGCCCTGCTCTATCTGAAAGTTCTATGGGCGGAGCTACAAGTTATGACCACTTGATTGATGAGTATCCTTACATCATCATCAACATCAACAAGGAACTGCAGCTACGACAACACAAACATACACAAACCCTTGAGAGATATATAAGTGGTACCCACCTTCCCACCTCACTCGCTCATTCAACACCTTCTCACCTCACCCTCCACCCTCCACTCCGCCATGGCCGCCTCCACAATGTCCGTCTGCTCTGAGCCCTGCACTGAGTCCTCCTGGCAGATCGAGGACTGTCCAGAGAGCTGCTGTGAGCCTGCCTGCTGTACCCCCAGCTATTGCCAGCCCAGCTGCTGTGCCCCAGCCCCCTGCCTGACTCTCATCTGCACCCCAGTGAGCTGTGGGTCCAGTCCCTGTTGCCAATCTGCCTGCAGCAGCTGCTGCACACCCTCATGCTGCCAGCAGTCTAGCTGCCAGCCCTCATGCTGCACCTGCTCCCCTTGCCAACAGTCCTGCTGTGTGCCTGTCTGTTGCAAGCCTGTCTGCTGCACACCCATCTGTTCTGGATCCTCCTCCTGCTGCCAGCAGTCTAGCTGCCAGCCCTCATGCTGTCAATCCTCCTGCTGTGTGCCTGTCTGCTGCAAGCCTGTCTGCTGCACACCCATCTGTTCTGGCTCCTCATGCTGCCAGCAGTCTAGCTGCCAGCCAGCTTGTGGCATCTGCTCTCCTTGCCAGCCATCCTGCTGCATGACCCTGTGCTGCAAGCCTGTCTGCTGCACACCCATCTGCTCTGGATCCTCCTCATGCTGCCAGCAGTCTAGCTGCCAACCTTCATGCTGTCAATCCTCCTGCTGTGTGCCTGTCTGCTGCAAGCCCTGCTCCAGTGTGTCCCTGCTCTGCCGCCCTGTGTGCAGACCCGCCTGCTGTGTGCCCAGCTCCTCCTGCTGTGCCTCCTCCTGCCAGCCCAGCTGCTGCAAGCCCTGCTCCAGCATGTCCCTGATCTGCAGCCCTGCCTGCTCCCGCCAAGCCTGCTGTGGCCTCTCCTCGGGCCAGAAGTCCGGTTGCTGATGGGTCCATTTCCTGGGGATCCATCCCCTCTCCCCCTAGTCCTTGGACTGCTTCAGATGCAAGCCCTGCCTAAGCTTGAGTGACATTCACCAAACAACAGAGGATCCTGTCTTGCTCTCGGCCATTACCCGGCCTGAGATCCTGGTCACAAGCCTAGGAACCCCGCTCCACAGTCCAGGGGTCAGAGGACTTCTCTGTGGGAAATCATCAGGTGCCCTCTCACTGGAAGGCTCCTCAGAACCCTAATAAACACTTTCCTTGGCCTTAGCCACGCCTCATTCTTCCTCTCTGAACTCCAGTGGAACCAGCATCAAGTCCCAATGGGGGAACAGGAAGCAGGGTAGCAGGGCCTCCCACCTACCCCAGTTTGTCCTGGGCCATCACTCTCACACCTATGATAGAGGGTCCTGATCATAGGCAGCCCATACCCACCCCTCTGGGTCAGCCTCTTTCCCAGGAGTCACCTGGCAAGGACAGGCAGACCCTCAGGGTGCGTGGACGTATGCCTGGTGCCAAAGGTCTAGTACCAGCAGTCTAGCTGCCAGCCAGCCTGCTGTGTGCCTGTCTGCCGCAAGCCTGTCTCTGGAGGGACCAACAGAGGCAGCTGCTAAGAACCTGTCCCTCGGGAGAGTGGGCTCAGTCCCTCACAAGAGAAAGCTGGCAGCTCACCCTGTGCTGGGAGAACTCAGAGCCCAGGGACCAGCATGGGCCTTCAAATCTCCTTGCACTCCGCAGGCTACCTCCTCAGCTTAGAATGCAAATAACCCATAGGCTTTCAACACAGAGTAAGCAGAGCTGGCTGTGCCTCTCACACCAACTCCCTCCAGCTGTCTCCCCTCCACCGCTCTCCATGTTGCCGTGTTTGCCCCCCACAAGAGGCCTCCGGGGCGCACGCACCCACCTGCCCCTCCTGTTCTGTCTCTTGCTTTTCATGCACAGCCTTCATCTGGGTTCCTGCGACCTGCCAACTCTGCGGTCTCTCCTCCAGCTCCTCTTCAGGGAGAAGCCACACTCTCCTGGAGCTGTGAGCCTGGAGGCCAAGCCAGGTGTGCTACCTTCCATCTCCAAAGTCAGAGAGCGAGGCAGCCGCAGCTATGGTGCTCTGTCTGCTGTCCTGAGTGACTCCAGGCTGTGGAGCAGCCGCGTGCAGGCTGGACATTTCCCTGGTTCCCCTCCACGTCACCAGGAGCGTTTGGTGCCATAGTGAGTGTCAACACTAAAGCAGGAGGATTCTCCATCTTGTTGTGTACACCAACACCGGCAACACCTGTCACAGCTGAAGACTGACCCCTAAAACCGTCCCCTGTGAACCAGCCAGAGAGGATTGGGAACACATGAGCACAATGTGCCTATTAAAACCATATCACAAAAACCTGGCCCAAGAGCTCGTCCAACACACCAGACCGAGGAAGGGTGCTACGCCCTCACGTCACTCCATGAGGAGGAGAACATGAGGTAACTAGTCCTGGCCTTTCACCTAATCACTCCATGTGTGTCAAGGGACCAATAGGAGAATGCCCACCTGGGGCTTCAGCTCCTTGGTCCCCACTGCTGATGTGACCCATCCAAAGTGCCGTCCGTCCACCCATCTTTTTGTTTGCCTGGTCCTGACCCTGAATCTCACCAACATGTGTCGGGGTTCGCCACAGCTACCACAAGAAGCTAACACGACCAGCCATGGCCAGTTCTGCAGGACTTTGCCTTCACACCACCCATCTGTCAGAGGAGGGCTCTGAGAGGACCCTAAGCAATGAAAAGATAAAGACCTCTGCCCCTCCCTCCTTCCCTCCCTCCCTCCCCAGGAGGCAGAGGCCTCCTGCTTCTGGGAGACCTATGTTCACATTTCAAGACCACAACAGTCCTTGAAAGGACTCTAGTTGGCCCAGGCATAACTAACATGGCACTGGCAGGCCTTGCCCTTCCCCCTCCCTTGCAAACTGTGGATGACAGCCCTAAAACTAACCACCAAGGTCTATTCCCTTATTGAGACGCTTTCTTATGCCAGACTCATTCCTGGGGCTATCAAAGTACTCGACTCCAGCAATCCAAAGCCCCCTTTGGGCTATCCTAATTAACAAGCCCAATTAAAACATCCTGCCACATCCTAGCCCATTCTAACACAGACCTCCCCTTTTCCCTCTTAAAAATTCACCACACCTGCAAGGGCATTTGCTGCTGTTTTTCTGCCTTAGAGTCGGCCTCTTCCCTGCTTAGTAAAGGGGCTCTCTGAAACCAGGTGTTTGAGTGTGGTCTGAGCCTAATCAGGGTCCAGGAGGGAGCACCCCACTATGTGCCAGTCCCTTCAATCCTGACTCCTCGTCTGGGCTATCCTACTACCCACATCTGAGTTAACAGTGACTGCCCTGCCCTGATACCCACCTGAGTATCACTATGAGAGTTGGGCTGCCTACACTGGAGGAAAGTGCCCCCAGGGAGGGCCTTGGTGCCCCCAGGGAGGACCTTGGTGCCCCCAGAGAGGATGTTAGTGCCCCAGAGAGGAGCTCACTGCCCCAGGGAAGACCTCAGTGCTCCAGGGAGGAGCTCACTGCCCCAGGAAGGAGCTCAATGCCACAGGTGTGAGCTCTCTGTCCCCAGGGAGGATTTCAGTGCCCCAAGGAGGAGCTCACTGCCCCCAGGGAGGACCTTAGTGCCCCAGGGAGGTTCTTAATTCCCCAGAGAGGAGCTCACTGCCCCATTGAGGACCGTAGGGCCCCAGGAGACACTCAGTGCCCCTGTGTATACCTGACCTCTGGGTGGCTTTCCCCTCTCGTCCTCTCAGACCAGGCAGTCTGAATAAACTGTGAGCACTGTCACTAGGGTACGATTACTCTGTCAAACCTGAGCCATAAACAAACTCATAAAGCCTGCAGGTCCTTGCTTTAGTGGAACCTCACTGTTGAGAGAAAATGCTTGTGGAAATAACTTGGGGGGGGGGGAGTGAAGTACATCACAGAAAGACAGGAACTCAGGGGCCTGACATGGGATAAAAGGCCTCACCCAGAGATAGAGTTTCTCCATCCTCCAAGAAACTACAGAATGGCTAGAAAGACGGCTCGTTGATCAAATGCTTCCCTTTGGAGCGTGAAGACCTGAGTTTGATTAGCCAGCCTAGACTACTTAGTGAGCTCCAGCCTGGTCAGAGCCCCTGGGAGTGAAAGCAGAGACTGTCCTCTGGCACGCACGCACACACACACACCTTCAAAACAGCTAATAAATCCAAATGGCCTAGTGAGATAATGTGCGTTTCTCTACAGAAAGGTCAGACACGGATGTCAGAAACAAGAAACAAGCGGTGTTTACTAAGGGCCAGATGCTTGTGACCTCCACGTTTGCTGTATTTGTCTTCCTGTTTGTCCCCAAATCTAAGCAGTGCACTTCATATACCACCCTAAAATTTCATTTACAAATGGAAGAGAAGAGAAAATAAGCCAGTTTGTGTGTTGCTTGAGTGTTAAAGTTTGCTTGAATGTTAGGTTTTGCTGGGTCTTTAAACCCTATACACTGCAGGAAGGTAACAGAAATGTTTAGGACTGTGTTCTGGGGAGAGGCTCAATGGGTAAGGTGATTGCTGTGCAAACATGAGGACCTGAGTTCAATCCCCACAACCCATGGTTTTAAAATCCTGGCACTGGGAAGGTGAGGCCAGTCAGATCATTAGGGCTCCCCGGCCAGCCAACCAGATTCAATTGGTGAGCCATAGGCCAAAGAGAGACCCTGCATTAAAAAAACCAAACAAAATAAAGTGGATGTCATATGATGAGCAACATCTAAGGTGGTCCTCTGACCTCGACACACACACACTCACACAACACACACACAAACACAAATACACACACATGCACATGCATGCGCTGTGCGCACACACATGAACACAGACATACACACAAAGAAAGCTATAGGATCACATATACAGCCCCTATGTAGACACCTCAGCAGACTCTCTGGGGACACTCACAATGCAATGTCTCTGTCTAAATCACTCATAAATGCTTAACTGCACTCTGGCCTATCCTGAAGCACTTTTCGGTGTCGGTGTTGGGAATCAGGCTCTACTCAGCTGGCGGCCTCTAAAATGGAAGAGAATGAGTTGGCAGCTGTGGCTGAGCTGGCCCCACGGTTTCAGAGGCATCACAAGTTCCTAAATTCAAACTCTGAGGTGAGAAGCTTGTACCTCACAAGCAGTTGGTGGTGAAGGGCTTCTTACCTCATTCATAGTTGCCAGGAAGGGGGAAGGGAGAGATGGAAGGAAAGACACAGATAGATAAGGAACAACATAACCCTTCAAAGGCTTCTCAGTACCCACCCTGTGCCCCATTGCTGGCACCCTTCACCAGCACCCTCTGCTGGGGACCACACGTCTTTGGAGGGACATTTCATGTTGAAACTACTGTAGTCATGATGACAGAACCTTGGCAGGACCACAGCTCATGCAAAGAGGTTCCCCACATACACCTCACACAGAACACCATCAGCTCAGGGACTGTCTACCGCAACCTGATTGACTGGTTTCCTCTACATCCCCAATGTGTGGTGCATGGCAAGGTACAGAGTCCCCCAGTTCCCTGTCCTGCTGCGGGCTTGCCTAGAGTTCCAGTACCCCATGAAAGAGGTCCTTCTGAGACTACCTCAACTCTCCTTTCTGAGATAGACTATGACCACTGAGGCCTGTTCCACCCATAGCTCCTCCCAAGGCCCCTGGACAGAGCTCTGGGGCTAATGCTGAGGAACTGTGCTGTGGTGAAAATGAGCCCTCAAGAATGAGACGGAAGCACAGGGGCCCCACAAGTTCAAGGACATCCAGGCACCAGGCTCCGGCCTCAGCCTTAATGCATACCAAAGGTCATCAAAGCCAGAGCAGGGAGTGCTCAGGTCACTAGCAAAAGGAACTGCTGCTTAGGCACAGGCCCATCCCAGTCCTGCCTCAGACCCATCGCCACCAGAGCAAGGTGTAGCAGAGGACTATCCATAAGCTACCGAGTCCCCAGGATGAGTCTCTCCATCCAGGCCAAAATGAGAGAAGGAAAGCCCACCTCAGTCATGGGTCAGTTCCACCTTCACCTGCAAGGACTTGATGGCAAACTTCAAAGAGAAAGAGGTCAGACGGGGCCAGCTTGGTGCACTCAAATGTTTGGACTTTCCAGCAACACAGATCTGACTACCCTATCAATGGAGCCCAGTCCCAGTCCCTGACCACTGCCGTCTCCTACCCAGATCCCCTCCCCATCAGTAGAGCTGGCTAAGGTGTCTGGCTTAGCACAACACACAGCCAGGGCATTTACAAACAAAATGGCATCTTCCGGCTGATGCCGGAAGGGCTCTCCAGGAACCAGTTCCAAACACCAACAAGGAAAGAATCACTGTGAAGGACTGCCTGCACCAACAACACTCCGTGTGCAGGGTATAAAAGCTGACAGCCAGCCCTTCGCACTCACACACTCACTCACTCACACATTCACTCACCCACAGCTCTTACCAGACCTGCCCCCATGGCCGCCTCCACCATGTCCGTCTGCTCTGATGCTTGCACCAACTCCTCCTGGCAGGTGGACGACTGCCCAGAGAGCTGCTGTGAGCCTAGCTGCTGTGCCCCCAGCTGCTGCCAGTCCAGCTGTTATGTTCCCAGCTGCTGTGCCCCAGCCCCCTGCCTGACCTTCATCTGCACCCCAGTGAGTTGCATATCCAGTCCCTGCTGCCAATCTGTCTGTGCTAGCTCCTGTGAACCCTCATGCTGCCAGCAGTCTAGCTGCCAGCCAGCTTGCGGCACCTGCTCTCCTTGCCAGCCATCCTGCTGCATGACCCTGTGCTGCAAGCCTGTCTGCTGCACCCCCATCTGCTCTGGATCCTCCTCATGCTGCCAGCAGTCTAGCTGCCAGCCCTCATGCTGTCAATCCTCCTGCTGTGTGCCTGTCTGCTGCAAGCCCGTCTGCTGCACACCCATCTGCTCTGGATCCTCCTCATGCTGCCAACAGTCTAGCTGCCAGCCCTCATGCTGCCAGCCATCCTGCTGTGTGCCTGTCTGCTGCAAGCCCTGCTCCAGTGTGTCCCTGCTCTGCCGCCCTGTGTGCAGACCCGCCTGCTGTGTGCCCAGCTCCTCCTGCTGTGCCTCCTCCTGCCAGCCCAGCTGCAGCAAGCCTTGCTCCAGCATGTCCCTGCTCTGCAGCCCTGTCTGTTCCCGCCAGGCCTGCTGTGGCCTCTCAAGCTGCTGCTGACCTGTCCTGTGGGGGCGCCAGAGCTCAGCTCCTTCCTTCTCTCACAGTGCTGTAGGGGTTGGTTGCAGCATCAGCTTTGGCACCAATATAGCATAACAGCTCCGCGATGTCACACCCTAACAGCTGGTGCCCACCCTCCCACCTGCAGCTTCCAATAAAGGCCTGGTAGCACTCCAAATCCCCAGCATGCCTCTGCTTTCCCCAATGCATGTCTTGCCCTCATTAATAAACCTCTCTTCCTGGCCTTTGAGTATCCCTCTTCCTGCCTCATGCAAGGGTCAAGAATATTCTGAGAGCATTTCCAGGTGACCCTTGGGATTCGGAATGTCTCGCCTCTGACTGAAGTCCCCAGTGGAGTGTGGCTGGTGGCTGCTAGCCTGATAAGTCCCTGGCAAGAGAACCCTGCATCCCCAAGTCTCACTACCCCTGATTGATTGCAACTGTTCAGGGACAGGAGGGAGCCAGCAGGGATGTGGCACAACCAAAGCATAGTGCATCCTGAGTCCCTGTAGTACTTTATTCAAATGTCCCAACTCATAGATTTCTGTCCCCACGAAGAGCACAGCCTGGGGGTGGGGGAAGGGTAACAAGGAGAAAGAAGCTGAATGGCAGACGGTTCTTTGTCCACCCTCTGTTCTCTCTCTCTCTCTCTCTCTCTCTCTCTCTCTCTCTCTCTCTCTTCCACCCCCTTGGGCCAATCTGGAAGTCCCCCACATTTCCAGAACCACAAGCCTGCCATACCCTCTTGGCCACAGCCACATTCTGGTCTTCTGTCCCTCTCCACCCTCACACCAGTGTCCTCTGAGCCCTGAGCCCTACTCTGCCTGTGCAGGAGAGAGCGGAGTGGAAGTGAGCAGGTTCCCAGGTGGTAATCCCAGGAAATTGAGAACCCTAACACCCCAGGGGCCTCTAACCTCCAACAGGCCTAGACCGTGCCCAGTGTGGAAAAGGCTCCTTGGGAACTCTGCTCCTGCCCACACACCAAGCTTTTCTACCTTCCAAGGCTGTGAAGACAGGTGGCACCCTGTCTCTGCCCTCCCACTCTCCTGGGGACCTTCCTGTCAAAGAGAGGAAAGAGAAGTCGGTTCCCACTAGGAGCCAGCAGCCTCCTGGGAGTTCACTCACCAGGTATGTGAAACATCCTCTCTCTGTGCCTGAACCCCTATCCCAGCCTATCCTCCACCATGTCTGAGACCAGTGACCTGGGGGCCCTGAGCGCCATACTGCTGGCCACCCGCTGGAGAGAAAAGCCATTCGCCTTTCTCAGAAAGTCCCAAGAACACAGACTGCTAGACCCCACAGGGACAGCTGTGTGGATAGTGACAAAGACATTTCCTACCTGACACCAGACCCCCATCTTGTCACCCCATTTGCACGTTAAGCACCAGGAAACATTTGACAAGAGCAAAGAGGGGCCTCCTCGGGTGGCCTCTAAAGCCAAGAGTGACAACTGGGAATACTCATGGAAGCTCCCCTACCCCCGCCACTTCCCACGTGCTGGGCACAGCAGCCCAGGCCAGGGGAAGACAGATGGAGCATGCACCTGTGACCCTCATAGACGTTCAGAGTGGCTCAATGTTCAGCACAGAGTAGAACCGCAGGGACTTAAACCTGGGCAAACCCTCACTGGCCTCTCAAGCGTCGTCGTACAATGTAGCTACATAATATCAGTCTGGTTTTTATGTGCATTTCCTCGCTGGCTCACCATATTTATAAATGGGTCATCTTTTAACGATTCGAAACGTAACTCCAGGGGAGAGGGGGAGGGCTTTATAAATAACCTTTATTATCATGTGCAGGTCGGCTGTGCTCCCCAGGCTCAAGGAACAAGAAGGCACATGTTCGTGACTCATCCCGGCCCAGGAAGCATGGTCGCGCTCACGACTCCCAGTCAGGCCTGCACAGGGTCCTTCTGAGGCACACTTACACGCTCAAGAAGGGGTATCGCTTGGAGTCAGGCGATTTGCACGGTGACAACAGACTTAGCCCAACACAGCTGATGAAGCCCCACATTCAAAGCCATCACTGCAGGTATGGCTGCCAGAGAGCAGGATCCAGGGACCCAGGGGCTTCTGTTCTGTCTCGGATTCCCACTGTGGTCCTGTATCAGGGCCCCAGGGCCTTCTCACCCATGGCCCGTGATCTGGCAATTGCTGGGACTCACAGCCAGTCACTGCTTTGTGGTTAGGTTGTAAACGACACCATCTATGCAGGCCAGTGATCCAAAACCAGATCATGGGATCAACTCCTGGATATGTCACAGAGAGCAGCAGCCCAGTGCATGCAGAAACCTCACATTTCCTGGCAGCCAAGGAGGAGGTATGCACATGAAACCACAGCCAACTGGCACACTTGTCTGTGGGGTCCCCATCACCAACTTGCTATCTCCCAGTAGGTCTGGCTACCAGATTTAACCATCTTACTTCTTTATTCCATAAATTGGGACTTGATAAATAGGACCTCTTGTTGGGACAGGCAGCGTGCTGTGATCACTACTGCTCCCAAGTGGCCTCTCTAGAAGAGAAGGAGGCCCGCGGGAGCCCACCCTGAGGAGCTCCAGGCTGAACCCAGGTGTGGGTTGTGGGTGTGTTTGGGGCTGGGCCTGTGTTTCTCCCTCAACTGGGGACAGAGCCAGGCCCGTGGCGGCCCAGAGCTTTGCTAAGTGCAGGTTGGATAGCTCATCTCCATGCCAGGAGCCCGAGGGCCGGGGACTTCATTCCTGAAGCAGGTGCTTGGCCTTCCCCGGCAGCCAAGCAGGTAAGTACATGCGAAGCCTCCATGGCTGCTCTTAGCTCTTTGAAACTTGAAACTCCTCCCACATCTGGCAGCTCAAGAGATGTCTTCTATTGTGACTGTCTGTACGGTCCCCTCTATTGTATGCCCCTGTCCCCTATAACCCCACCGTCTGTCCATGTCCAGCTCTCTAGGAGGCCAGCATCCTACCAAATGCAGTGACCCGATAGCAGGAAGTCGCATATCCAACTCCATTTCCCTCCGAGTTCACAAAAGATGGCCTACCCAGGTCCCCATATGACCACCTTACCTGTGCAGGGCTCCCAGTGTTGGGCGCCACAGCGGGGGGTACCCAGAAGCAAGAGTGCCACACACAGCATCAGCAGGGCAGACATGAGGGGCTCGGGTCCCAAGATCCATCCAGGGGCTCCACTCGCCTGCAGAGGCAGCCACTACTAATTCCCTGCAAAGGGCAGTCTGGGCCCCAGGTGGTCACTGCAATGAGCCCATGTCAGCGTCTTCAGGAGGACAGAGGTGG
Source organism: Chionomys nivalis (assembly GCF_950005125.1). Taxonomy (NCBI): domain Eukaryota; kingdom Metazoa; phylum Chordata; class Mammalia; order Rodentia; family Cricetidae; genus Chionomys; species Chionomys nivalis. The sequence continues at coordinate 55,511,987 of NC_080104.1, read as the reverse complement.
CCCAGGCAGCAATGACAGCCCCTAGTTGTTCTGCAGTAGCAAAAGGCAGGTGGCCCTGGCAGGCTGGGGCTTCAGCTGCAGGCAAGGGCTTATCTCTCCACTTCCCTGCTGGGCTTGGGTCCCGTGTGCAGGTGACAAGAGTATCAATCTTCAAGACCGGGATTAGTCATTGGCAAAGCTCACCCTCCTGAAGGAGAGACAGAAATAGATCCTTCAGCGGTGCGCAGTGAGAACAAACCAGAAAAACTTAGAAAACCAGTTTTTCTTGGGTGCAGAGGATGGTGGAGTGCTGTCGCAGGGGACTCAGTGCAGGTGACCAGGAGTTAGCGATGGGGACAGGTGCTCTGCCGGTCCACCTCGTGTTCTGCCCTCAGCTGGAGTGGTGTCCCAGATGCCTCAGCATTCAGCAGGGGGTCAGTCTTAGGTCCTGCAGGACATCTGGTCCTCTGTCCTGGGCTGGGATCAGGATCAGTTTCAGAGGCGGTGGTGACAGCCGCACGTCTGCCCTGCTGGGTCCCACACCGTCCCCAGGAGGGCTGGCTTTGAGGAGGGCTTTTTATCTGGTGCCCAGCCCTCAGAGGGTGTGTGGGTTTGTCAACTGTTGGCTTCAGGAATTCCCCTGTGGGGGGAGCCATCCTTAAAGAGAGCTGTTCCAGAGGAAAGGGGTTAGGGTGGCCTGCAGAGGGTGTGCTGCCTGTGTGCTCAGTTCCCGGAGGGAGGCTTTGGGCTCAGCAGGAGCCCCTTCCCCAAGCCCCTAAGACACACTCTTTTCCCCAGTTTCAGAAGGAATGCCCCAACTCAGAACCCAGGCAGAGCCTGACTCTGTGTGTACGTGCAAATGGTAGATCCTGTGTGTCTGTGTGTGTGTGTACATGCACATGTGTGCACGTGTGCAAATGGTAGACCTTGTGTGTGTATGTGTGTGTACACGCGCAAACAGTAGACGCTGTTTATATATGTGTGTGTGCGTGAAAATGGTAGGCCTTGTGTGTGTATGTGTGTGCACGTGTGCAAACAGTAGACCCTGTGTATGTATGTGTGTGTGTGTGTGCCTGCAAACGGTAGACCCTGTGTATGTATGTGTGTGTGTACGCGTGCAAATGGCAGACCCTGTGTATGTATGTGTGTGTGCCTGCAAATGGTAGACCTTGTGTGTGTGTGTGTGTGTGTAGAGAGAGAGAGTTTAGGAGAATGTGGGGGGAGGGGAGTGCCACACACCAGAAAGGGAGAGAGGACAAAGATGGATGGAGAAGAGAGAAAGAAGTGGGGGAAAGTCCCAGCTCAGCTCCCGGGCAATGTCTGACTCAGTGGGTGACAAAAGAGAGAAACAGGGCAGAACAAGACAGGGCCAGAGAAAGAAGGGAGAGGGTCCTGGAGGGTCTCTGTGCAGGGCACAAGCATCCTGTTCTTCCCTTCTCCCTGGAGACCCAGATCCACAGTCTCCGTCCCAGTGAGAGGGCTGTGGACTTGTGGTGACTAGGATATCTGTGAAGAAAGCCCTGAAGAGATACTTCTTGAACACAACTACTTTTCCTGGCCCCGGGAAGCTTCGCCACTAGTTCCCTGGCTCAGCGCTGCTCCTTCCTGGTGGGACACACAGAGCAGTGACAGGATTTCCCGAGGTCCCTTTGTGGATCACGCCACTGTGAGAGCTTTTGTAGCAGGTATCAAAGCCGTCAAAGGAGAGACGCATGATTCCCAGGGGAGCAGCCTGGTCTGAGGGTGGGAGGTGGGGAAGGGGGCGAGCAGCAGCCTGGTCTGAGGGAGGGAAGGGGGCGAGCAGCAGCCTGGTCTGAGGGAGGGAAGGGGGCGAGCAGCAGCCTGGTCTGGGGGGGTAGGGGGCGAGCAGCAGCCTGGTCTGGGGGAGGGAAGGGGGCGAGCAGCAGCCTGGTCTGGGGGGGCGGGAAGGGGGCGAGCAGCAGCCTGGTCTGGGGGGGTAGGGGGCGAGCAGCAGCCTGGTCTGGGGGGGCGGGAAGGGGGAGAGCAGCAGCCTGGTCTGGGGGGGTAGGGGGCGAGCAGCAGCCTGGTCTGGGGGGGTAGGGGGCGAGCAGCAGCCTGGTCTAAGGTGGGAGGTGGGGAGGGGAGCAGCAGTTTGATCTGGGGTGGGAGGTGGGGGGAACAGCAGCCTAGTATGAGGGTGGGAGGTGGCTGTCTTGTCATGTAGTTTCTTTCCCTCCTTGGGAACACTTTGTCCCAGCCCAGCTGCAGGTCATGGTGGTGGCCTCCAGAGCCACACCCCCAGTGGAGCATGGAGGTGACTTCTGCAGGATGGGCAGCTACCACCTGTGCAGGGCCTCAGGCCCAGAGACAGGGCTCCATACAGACACCCTCTGACTCTTTTACTGATCATTAAATGAAACACTGACATTGGTTTTTTTTAACAGCCTGGTTTAAGGAAGCAAAATTATGTTACCTTGGGAAAATTCTTTCTTGTCAAATGTGGTGTGGTCACACGCCTGTGTTGTCAGCAGCAGGCAAGTGCTGGTTACTGGGAAACCCCACAATCATCACCTCAGTGACTGAGAGACTTCAACACACCACAGGGGTCTCACAAGGGCCATCCAGCAAATCAGACCACAGATGTGACCTGGATAAACCAGCAGGTCGCAGGCATGCCAGCTCCTAAGCCCTCGATGGCAAAAGAGAGTCCCAACCTCTTCCTGTATACAGTTGGAGACACTGGCAAGAAGAAGAAGAAAAGGCTCCTGTTTCTTCCCAATTTTTTCCAAGTTGATTCTGCCACAGAAATCACTTCTCCCACATTCCATGCAAGAAAGAGTCGCAGACATGGCCCAAGAGCAATGAGAGGGGATACACATCAGAGATGTTTGTGATTGGCCTGAACTTCTTCCCAGTTCACCCAAATCTGAGCTCTCTGCCTGTTAACAGATCTCAGGCAGGAACAGCTCAGCCCCAGCCCAGTGGGAAAAGAAAACCTCCCAAGAGGTGGAGATGTAGCTCAGTCTAGAGTGTGATGGCCCCAGCACCCCATGAACCAGATACAGTAGTGTACTCCTGTAATTCAGGGACTCAGGGAGGTGGGTGCTCAGTGCAGGGTCTGCCTAGGCAACACAGCAAGCTTGAAGCCAGCCTGGGCTACTTGAGACCTTGTGGATCAGGAAGGAAAGAAGGGAGAGAGAGAGGAGCATTAGTTAGATCACGGACCCTCTCCATGCCTTTCTGGATCTCCCAGAAATCAGGCCATGCCCTGCAATCTGTCCTTGCTGTGTCAGAGAGCCCTGGCCTCCTCGGGAAGAGCAAACCCACCCTTCCCACTAGTCAAAAATATTTTCTTGAAGACTTACCGGTCTTGAGAGACAACCTTCAGGCATCTTCACAGCTCATTCTCGCACCTGCATCAGGGAGTTCAACGTGTGACCCGTTTGTTCGTGCTCCCCTGTCATAGTACCCTCCTGTGTGCCCATCACCCTCTGTTCTATGTCCCTATTTCCTTCGCCTGCATCAGGTCAGCACTGCTTGGTAAAACAGATACACACTAGCTTTTCAAAATGCATCTACAGGTCTGAGGAGATGGCGTCATCCATGGAACACCCGCCTTGCAAGCACAATGACGGGAGTTCAATACCCAGAACCCACGTGGAGAAAGTTGGGTGTAGCAGCACGGGCTTGTAATGGCAGCCCTGGGGAGGCAGGGCAAGCAGATAGATCCCTGCGCCTGGCTGGTCAGGCAGCTTTGCTTACTTCTAGACCAGTTAAAGACCCAGTGTCAGGAGGGCAGAAAAGGGGACAGTGCCTAAGAAGTGACACCCAGAATCGTCCTCTGCTGCACACACATACATGCATCTGCACACATAATCACACAAATGTATCAGCCACCAAGTGTGACGAAGCATGTCTGTAATCCCGGCAGGCAGAAAGCTAAGGCAGGAGAATTGCAAGTTCAAGGCCAACCTGTACTTCAGAGGGAGTTGCTAGCCTGAGGTTCAGTGAGACTCGGTCTCAAAAACAAAACAAGACTTAGCAGCTCTCACCTATATGCGTCTTTACACAAACTCTAAAAACCTCTTGGCCCCATAGCTGGGAGTAACAGCACACACCTGTAGCATAGTTACTTGCGAAGCTGAGGCAGAAGGATCACTTGAGCCCAGGAGTTCAAGGCCAGCATGGCCAGACTGTGTCACAAAATAAAAATAAAATAAAATAAAATTCCATTTAAAACTCCCAAACCAACGTTAAATAGTAAGCAAAAGTATTACAGGAATCGGGCTGGGGAGATGGCCCAGCAGATAACAGCTTGCTGCGCAAGCATGGAGCTCTGCATCCAGAGCCTTGGTACCATTATGTGTCAGTGAACGCCTGTGATCCCATCCCTGGGATCATGGAGACAGAAGGCATAGGAGCATGTGGCCAGTCAGTTTGCCAATCAGTGAACTCCTACAGGCATAATGTAATCACTATTGTAAACATAATTCTTTGTGTGTATGTGTGTGAGGTCTGTGCATTTGTGTGGCATGTGTGCATGCATGAGTGTGTGTGTGTGTGTGTATATGTTTTGTTTATATGTAAGGTCTGTCTGCATATGTGGCATGTTTGTGGTCTGTGTGTGTATGTTTGTGTATGGTCTGGCATGTGTGCCATGTATGGCATGTATGATGTATGTGTGTGTGTGGTCTGGTGTGTATGGCATGTATGGTGTGTATGTTGTATGTGTATAACTATATGTGCGTATGTGCTTTGCACATGAAATTATATTTTTTCTCATGTTTAATATCTCATGTTCCTGTTTTCTGATCATATTACTTACAGCTTACCATGACATTGTCTAATTTATTGTGTCTTTCTAAATATCCAAGTTTTCCCAGAAGTATATTAAAAGTCTTATGCAGGCCGGGCGGTGGTGGCGCACGCCTTTAATCCCAGCACTTGGGAGGCAGAGGCAAGCAGATCTCTGTGAGTTCGAGACCAGCCTGGTCTACAAGAGCTAGTTCCAGGACAGGCTCCAAAACCACAGAGAAATCCTGTCTCAAAAAACCAAAAAAATAAAAAAATAAAAATAAAATGTCTTATGCAAATGAGGTTTTACAGAGTGCTTACATTTTTCTCCCTGAATCTGACACTTTTATGTTTATAATTTTTTCTTTCAGGTTTTGATTTTAGTACATTTGTGCACATTTCAAGTGTTCAGGCCCAATCTTGTTTTATTCTTCCTCCACAGAGTACACACTTTTACCAGCCCTGCCTACACACAATCTACAGTTGTGTGCTTGAGCTCTGACTTCTCTCTCCCCAGAACTCTGGCCGTATGTATTTCCATGTCACCTTGTTAGATGCATATGTGTTTTTTGGCCATACGTATTTTGAGTCCACACTGTTAGGCGGATATGTGTTTTTGCTCAATACATACTCCAAGTTCCCTTTCCTTGGCTGATCCATTGCTTCCCCATTCCTTTTTCTCACCAAAGGCTCCCCATCCAGTCAGCTCTGCTTAGGCCTCCCCCTCCCTAGGCATCTGAAGTCCCTGTCACCTGCCTCTGCTTCATACACCAGACACCAACACTCACACCTCACAGCAGTGCCACACATGTTTACACAAGGGCTCTGGTTTGGAATGTTGGGAGACATTTGACACAGCCCTGAACTATTCCAACATGGTGCATGCACCCATTACGAGGCCCTGAAGGTTCAACAGTAAACCACACATGAAGCAGGGCTGCAGTGCTCCCTGAGCACAAAAGGCACCCTAGTTTCCTACTCTAAACTTGTCTTCATCTCCTGCCTCTTTATCACTGGATCTGAGGGGTGGTACCATGCAATATTGTTCCTGGTTCCTGACCCAGTGGGAGGAGAGGGAAGTCCCATACTCTTGGGAGTGGCATCCAGACTTCCAGGGTCCAGGACCCAGTACTAAGAGTCCGTGAGAAACACCCTGGGAAGAAGTGTGTGCATTCAGGAAGCATATGAGCTCTGAAGTTTGCTGATGTCATGGTGAATTTTGCATTAGATGGTGTTGCTATAGCACTCAGACTCCTGGTCCGAGCTGCCCAGACACTGCCGTAAAGAGACTTATTATTGGGGGAAGGGGTAGCCAACCCACTTAAGGTTATAAGGCAAAAACTGAGCTCCCTAAGAATAGGTATTTCTTCCAGAAACCAACCTCTAGACTCTAGCTGTCCCACCAACTCTTCCCATATCTCCAGCAGCAGTCTTGACTTGCCACCCATCAGTCACATGAGTCAATTCCTAAAATAAACACCTCTCCTGTCTAGAGGAGCACCCATCCGCATACGTGTGTGTGTGTGTGTGTCTGCATCTCTCCACTGACACACACATCTGTCAGCTCTGCTTGTCTAGAGAGCCCTGATGATCGCATGATGATCGCAGCTCGTGGGGAGGGGCACCAGAGAGGCCTGTGGGCCTGGGGAAGATGGACAGGCGGACTCTCTGGTTTTCTTCTGAGCTGGAGCTTCCCCGTACTGCTGTAGGGGAAAAGGGCTCTCCTACAGCAGGTGTTCAAAGCCTAGAACTCCTGTTCTGAGTGACTCCTGAGAAGCCAGCTCCTGCTCCAGGTGTCTCCCCTTGCCTCTCTCCCCTTCTCTTAATAGCCACACTTAAATCTACATAAAACTCCTTTTTTCCTTTCCTTTCTTTCTCTTCTCCTCCTCTTTTTTTTCTTCTTCTTTTAGTTTTTCACGACAGGCTTTCTTTGTGTATCCCCTGAGGTCCTAGAATTCTCTTTGTAACTCATGCTGGTCTCAAACTCACAGAGATCCACCTGCCTCTGCTCTGACTCTCTGGCATTGAAGGCATGTGTGCCACCACTGCCCAGCTGTAAAACTTTCTTAAACGCCAACTCTGCCTCATAAAAGGAAAAGACCAATTCTGAGGAATCTCTGAGTGAATGCCAACGGTAGGCAGGGCCTGGAGTGGGTTCCTCTGTGCTCTAGGTAAGGACGGCTGGCATTAGGTTCTTCTGTTGCCACAACATTTAGCTCTAAAACACCCCATCAGTGTCTGTGAGGCTCTTCAGTGTGGAGTCTATCCAGGCAGCTCTTCCCAAAGCTCAGGAAAGTCACGCTGGCAGTTTAAGGTCACCTGACCTGCTCTGAGTGTGGGGGCACTATGGTTTGCAGGAAGGTCCCTCCCGGAGCTCAGAGTCCCTGGACAGGCTCTAGGCTGAGGTATGGTCCCTCACTGTCACCAGGAAACAGAGTGTTGCAGGAAAGACACTTTTATGAAAAGCTTGTCCCAAGCCCAGAGATAATGTCTACAAATAGGCTGCGGGCTGGAGTTATCACGGCTCAAGACCTGGTATAGCATCCAAAGGCAGAGTGGAGAGAGCAGCTCCGCTTTCCAAGGCCCCCAGTCACAGGCTCTAACATATTCTTTACACTCAAACCTGCCTGAGTCCTTAACTGCTTAACTGACAGACACTTGAAGTTGCCACGTGGCAAGACTCTGGAACTGGAAAAGCAGAGCCACCCGGGTCCACACTTCTACAGTTGGGGAGGACAGATGGCAACGCGGGGCAGGTGCCAGAGGCCACCGGGCCGCACCCTGCCAGGGGGTCCCACGTTCATTTCCGGCTTGCGAGGCCCGGGTCCCCTGCAGCAAAACCCGCTGCACGAAGCATGTTCTTAAAATTCTTTGCAGATTAACCCGCATTACTGTGAGCCCCATAAAAGCGCTTGGCGGCTCGCGGTGCTTTCCCCGACGGGAGGCCGCGGAGGGCGGCGCAGCTGGCGGGAAGCGCAATTAGGGCGCGGGCTCAGCACTTCAAAGGCTCAGGCGGGCTGTAATTAGCGGCACCGCGGGCGGCGGCCCCGGCCTGCGCCCCGACAAAGGACCCGGGCTGCCTGAGTCACCCCGGGGGCCGGGAGCACTCTGCCAGGCCCATCCTGCAAGCCCGTGCTCCCCTGCCCTCACTTCAGGGTCAGCGGTCTGCAGAGAGGAGGAGATGCCCGGACTGGGGTAAGTTCCTACTTGGTCCAAGCAAACCCACCTTGACTCAGGGTCGCTGAGATCAGCCTGAGCAACCAGACATCTACACAGGAAGAGGATGAAAGGGAGAGGATGTCTCAACTGTCAAAGGGAAGGATGGAGAGCTGGACCGCTTTTTCAAAGCTCCCAGAAGGACCTACCCAAGAGCAGGGAGGGACCTAGAGCTGACCCTTGCTAAGACTGAGCTTTGGTCCCCTGGTTAGGACATTGGACAGGCATCCCTGGCAGCCAGTGACCCGGTGCAGAGGGGGTGTGTGTCTGTGGAGTGTTCTCAAAGGGATTCCCAGGAGGTCCTGGGAGGGTGGGCACACTTCTGTAGTACTTTGGGATCCAGCCTTCCGTTGCTCATTGCTTTTTTTTTTTTTTTTCCCTAGATAGAGGGAAAAAGCTTACTTGGAAGTACAGGCTACTTTTCTTATGTTTTTCTCTACTTTATTTTTTTAAATACTTATTTACTGTGATGGCTAGTGTTGATTGAAACCTTGATGGAATCTAGACTCAACCTGGCAGATAAATCTCTGGGCATATCTGTGAGGGTATGAGGCCTACCCTGCATGTGGGAAGCCCTCTTCTGTGAGTTGGGGTTCTATATGCACATAAAGGGGAACTCTAACAGAAACCCAGCGTTCATCACGTGCTGATTCTTGACTGCCAATGTGTCTGACATGCTGCCTCAGTTACTTGCCAGCATAGCTTCCTGCCACCATGGACTGCATATTCTAAACTGTAGCCAAGATGAACTTTCTTTCCTTAGGTTGCATGTGTCCAGTTCATTGTCAGAGCAAAAAAAAAAAAAAAAACCAAGCAAACAAACAAAAAAACACTAATATACCAGTCAAGGTGGATCAGGGCCATGGCAATAACCACGTCATACCTAGTATGGTAACATCCAGAAGGTCTATGGGCTCACAGCTTCAACTTGGAAATTTGGGGGTGGGGGGGGTAATATGATTCAGTGCAGCCCATTTAAACCATGGTCATAGCAAAAAAATGCAAAGAAACCATTTAGGGTAGTAGTGGGTGGGTGAGAGCCAGCGTGGCATCTGTCCCGTGTACGACATCAGGAATCAAATCTGCAACTTGAAAACCATGGGTTTCACCAGCCATACTGTGATGGGGAGGCAGGTCAGTTAGAATGGGGGTCCTGGGCTGACGGCATCTCATCACATCTAGGAATGCCAGTCGCCGGCAACCGTAAGAAAGATGCACTCACATTGTCATGTCTCTGGGTGCTCTTTTCTTAGGTGGCTCTGTGAAACTCCAGCCATGATCCATGTCCGTGTTGCTGGTTGGCAATGAGCTCCTGCAAGATTCGTGCAATTTGCTAAAGTGACAATGACAGGCCACGAATCTCATCCCTGCTGACAGATTGGAGGTGCATTGTCAGCCATGAAGCCTTCCCAGTGGTCTGTGACAGCTCCCAGCTGTCATACTCAGCAAATATATTACATCACTTAGCCAAACACTGGCTTTTAAATATAATCGTATTTCTTTATTACACAATAATAGACCCATTGTTGAAGCCTCATCTCATATCTGATGTTAAAAAGAAGGAAACGAAAGCTAACCTAAGCTCCTTCCGAGGCTGCCATTTAGTGCCCTGGTACACTGCAGCAAAAATGTTCACCGACACACACATGCCTGTAAAACGTGGGTGTGACTCTACGCATAATATACATGGAGATATGCTTGCACCCCGTGGCCTCTTGCTAGTCACCAACAGAACTGACAGGACCAGCAAAGTCAGCACCAAGAAGCACTTTCTCTGACTCCCGCAGAGGACATTCTACCCAACCCTACTCTACTCTACCCCTTCCCTACAGGGAGCTGGGGAGGGGAGGGGCCCAGAGCCAGCAGAGTAGGCCTGATGAGCTTACCAAGATGGCTAGTCCCAACCCCTGCTGCCTAGTCCCAACCCCTGCTGCCGGTTGTTCCACTTTCTCTGAGGTCAGAGAGTCTCACGGATGTTCCATACCTGGACCCAGCGGTCCAGATGTGCACAGATTACCAAAACAGCAGGCAGGGGCAGGTGCCATCGCCACCAGACCTAGTCTGGGTCTGAGAGGGCAGCTCCACCCAGCTCACCTGCTTCCCCCAACAGCACCACCCAAGCCTATGCCTGCCTCAGGGGAGCCCACAGGATGCGTCAAGGCACCCTTCCAAGATCAAGATTGGCACCCTGGCCAATCCCAGCTGCATACAGGCCTGAGCCACAAATAGAGGACAGCAAGGAAAAAAGTTGAGTTTCCTGCACAGGGCAAGGGGCATGACCCAACAGCATGGGAGCCATGGGGCAAGAGGGAACAGACAATAAGGACTCGGGCTGTGTCCATGGAGACTGAGTTCTTTGATATCGCTGTAGACCCACGGGCACCTGACTGATTCTATCATAGGACACATCAAATCTGTCTGGACAATTTCCTGAACACTAAGCAGCCGTCGACTTACACATTGGCTTCCAGGTGACTTCAAGTCGGCTGGAAAGGCTATGACAAACCACCACTCACCAGGGACTGGAACGCTAGGCTCATTGCTCATAGCCTCCAAGTCCAAGGCTAGGTGCAGCAGCAACAGTCTCTGAGGAGGCCTCGCTTGGGTTCCAGAGAGCTGTGTTCTCTGAACATCCATATGGGACAGAGCACAGCAGCAAACCCTCTGGGGTCTCTAATGGGGCACTAACAACACTCCTGGGGCCCCACCCTCACCAGAATCACCTCCAAAGGTCTCACCCACATTAGGGGTTAGTTTTCGACTCTTCACACAAGCATTTTAGTCGAGGCAAAACAAATTCCAAACCCCAAGGTCCAATCAACTCTAAAGTTCAAAGCCTCATCTAAAAAGCCTGAAAATGGATGTGGGTGAGACTCCTGATGCACTCCCCCAGGCTTGCTTCTGTGAAATCAGGCAAGTTGTGGGCTCCCAAAACAGCGAGTCAGGCACTCCTATCCCATCGTCACCGCCACCCTGGGGGGAAGCAGTGTCGGACCTCAGGCTCAGGCTGGCAGGACATAATGAAGAGAGGTGGCAAGGCTGTGACAATGGCAGCAGCAGCAAGGGGACCTGACCAGAGCCTGGGAGTCGGGGCTGTGACAGCCGCTTGTGGTTATGTGCAAGCAAGTAGCTGAGCAGCCAGGTATGGGATATCCTGCAGGCTCTGCTTTCCCCTGAATTTCTTCCTCTTCACTTTAAGATAGGGAAATTGTGTCTCCAGTCCTATCAATCTTCCAGTCCCATGCATATGACACTGTCTGCGTAGATGACAACCATCTCAACTGTGACCCCATGCCTGGGGTCAGCACAGCTAGCACAGGTTTGGAGACCAGTCCGACTGTGCCCACAAGGGTGTCGGGGGAGCCAGGGCTCTGGGTGCAGGAGAGGGAAGATGCAAGTCTGTGCCTCATGGCCAGGAGAAGAAGTCTGGGTTGGAACAGTGGGAACCAGGCATGCTAAAGCAGGGCGGTGTGAGCCGAGCCCTAGGGAAAGCAGACCTGGGCAAAGACAGACGCGGGAGCCCACAGGAGGACGAGGCACTAAAGAGACACGTTTTCCAGGTAGACGGTGCTGCAAAGGGAGAAATACAGATGTAAGAGTAGAAGTCAGGCAGCCCCTACACGTTCCCACTGAAGGCGGGACCAAGGCCAGGGGCAGATTCCAGGGCAGGACCACCACTCTCTTCTTCTGTGTGTCAAAACTTACAGGTGAATATGGATTTGGTTGAAGGGGGCTAAAAGAAATCAAACTCCAGATGATGCATCCTGAACAATAAAGGCAGATGTTGCCACTAATGAGGGGAAGAAGCTATCCTCTGAAGTCCCCAGCCCAGCACAGAGGCCTGCCTCCATGAGCCAGAGGTGGCCCTGCTGCCGCAAAGAAACCATGAAGAACGGAGGAGCTCTGAATGGGAGCACAGAGGAGGGCTTCCTGGAAGTGGGGGCAGAATTCCCAAGAAGAGCAATACAGCATGATGGGGCCATCTTTCCCCGTGGTCCTGGGTCCCTGTTGTCGGATTCAAGCTGCCAGGTTTGGGACAGCCCTTCACACACAGTAGGCCCAGGTCTACACAGTCCACCTGGGAGCGAGCCTTACCGCCTCTGATTGTCCACCGGTCAGCTCCACTCTGTGCCATCGTCTTGACCAAACTCTTCATGCAGCAGGACACAATGTCACTTCCAGTTTGGGAGTCACTCAGCAGTTATCAAAATGCTCACCCCAGACTCTTCACTCCTCTGAGCGCCATCTCAATCTATCGGCCAGCTCCAGGCCAGTGACAGACTTGTCTCAAAAAAAAAAAAAAAATAGTGGTAGAGTCTAGAAACAACATCTAACCACTACATACGCAGGCATCTGCACACACACACAAACACACACACGCACACACAGAGTGAGAGAGAGAGAGAGATGTCCCCAAAAAATGGTGGACAGAGCCAAGAAGCAACATCTAACCACTACAAACACAGGCATCTGCACACACACACACAAACACACACACACACAGAGAGAGAGAGAGAACCCATATGTGTAGCCTGATTTTTTTACTTAAGATTTTAGAAAAAATTATGTGTACGTGTGTTTTGTCTGTCTGTCTATCTACATGCACATAGTACCCGAGGAGGAGGTCAGAAGAAGGCGTCAGATCTCCTGAGACTGGAATTACAGACACCTGTGAGCCACCATATGGATGCTGGGAATTGAACCCAGCTCTTCTGGAGGAGCTTTTCATCACTGAGCCGTCTCTCCAGTCATTAAACTCTAATTTTAATTTATATCTCTACCTTAGTTGCAGAAATAATGACGAGTGACAAAATTTTCCAGGGCTGGAGAGATGGTTCAGCAGTTAAGAGCACTGGCTGTTCTTACAGAGGACACTGGTTCGATTCCCAGCACCCACACGATGGTGCACAACCCTCTGTAACCCTAGTCCCAGGGAATTTGATGCCATCTTCTGACCTCCCTGGGCAACAGGCATGCATGTTGTACACATACATACATGAAAACAAAACACCTGAATGCATTTTAATTAATTAATTTTATTTTAAAAAGGCTTTCCAGCCCTGAGGGTTCCAGCCCTACTGTCCCAGTCAGCAGACACACAGACATCTTGTATGGTGGGGGCTGGCTGGTCTCTGGCACACCAGCCACACCTGAGTCAGACTGCAGCCCCAGGCAGCTCCTCTACTAAGCGCCAGCAGGTGCTTCTACCTGGTGCCAAGGCTGGGAACTCTGCTGGGACGGAGCCTCCTGAGGCTTTGGGACAGCCCCAGGGGCAGCACCTGGGAGCTCATTAGGAATGCAGATACCCAGGCCCCACCCAATCCTGGGACCAGAGAGGTCTGGCATCTTTGCTGCTAAAAGTCAGCTGATGCACCCAGCTGGGGGAGTCATGCCAGGACAGAGGCTAGAGGAGGTCAGCCCTGATGGGACGGAAACATTAGGAATGATGGGTAAGCAGGTCACTGCCTCCCGAGGCTGCTGAGAAAGCCAGAAACCGTCATAGAAAGAAAATTAATTATAGTCTTGAATGTGGCCTTCACCCTCAGGTACAAGGAGGTGATGGCCTGTAGTCACAGACCTGCTGAAAACAGAAGGTGTTGAGGACAGGGTAAGGTAAGAGATCCCTCCCCAGCCTATGACTCCCTGACATCATTCCTGGATCCCTGAGGTTGGTCCTAGGGCCCACCTAGCGTCCTGACCACAATGAAGGAAAAATACTGTGACATCCAGCTGGCAAGACTGGGAGCACCTCAGAAACACTGCGCCCTGTCTCCAGGTGTCCTCATAGGAGACACTAACTGTCCACCCTCGCCAGGACTGCTTGTGACCGTAGCATGCTTCCATAGGCATTTTGTCACAGCCACAGGAAGTGACTAACCCAAGGCGCTATGCCCGCAGGAGACTTGAAGACTGAAGACAGGCAGCTGTCATGGGAAAGTCAGAGTTTGGGACCATCGCTCTGGAGCAAGCTTGTCATAGGCCTGCCATGTCAGAACCACAAAGGAACAGACATGTGTCTTTCCACGATGTCAGAATGTATTAACCATGATAAATCTACCAAGTACAGAGCTTTCCTTGGCAGCGATCTGTCAAGTAGTCACAGCAAGTACGCAAGCATGGGTCCTTTGATTTCGATCTTAATTACTAAAACTAACTCTCAGGGCACACATTAAACATCCCACAGTAAGAAAATACTCTGACTAGCAGGCTGTGGAGGTGGCTCAGTGGGTAAAGGCACTTGCTGCACAATCCTAACAACCAACTCCAGTTTGATCCCCAGAACCCACGTAATTGTGGAAGGAGAGAACAGACCACAAAGTTGTCCTCCAATCTCTACACACATGCACCATGGCCCATGCACACAAAGAGACATACACACACACCAAGCACACATACAAAATAACAATAAATCATGTTCTTGTTCTTAATGCTCTGACCAAAATGCTCTTCCACTTTGGGGAAGGAAAGTGTTTATTTGGTTTGTATTTTTTTTTTTTTTTGGTTTTTTACGATAGGGTTTCTCTGTAGCTTTGGAGCCTGTCCTGGAACTAGCTTTTGTAGACCAGGCTGGCCTCGAACTCACAGAGATCTGCTTGCCTCTGCCTCCTGAGTGCTGGGATTAAAGGCGCGCGCCACACCACCTGACTATTTGGTTTGTATTTCTAGGTCATAGTTCATCACTGAGAGGCCAAGGCAAGAACTTAAAGGCAAAATCAATGGAGCACTGTTTGCTGGCATATATATATATATAATCCTGAATTACCTGCCCGGGGAATGGTGCTACCCACAGTGGACTATGCCCTCCAATATCAACTAACAACCAAGACAATATCCCCCAAAGACATGCCCACAAGCTTTTCTGATCTAGACAGCCCCTCAATTGAGACTCCCTTCTTAAATGATTCAAGGCTTGGTCAAGTTGAAAGTTAAAGCTAGCTAGAACAATATCTCTATATCCGTCTCTCTATTCTATGTCTATATCATCTGTCAGTTATAGGCAGATATGGCGATAAAGAAGAAAGAGACCATAGCAGAACCCAAGGAGTTTCAAAATGGCCTTACAGAGGTAAAGTAGGAAGCTGACAGAATGGAGAAGTGTCGCTTCAAGGGTCAGTAGCCAGCCCTTCTGCAGACCTGCTGCAAGCACGGCTGAGCTGCAGGGTGGATGGGGAGGTACAGGGCAATAGAAGCTGTAGAAGAGACAGGCAAGCCTGGGTCTGAATGGACAGACAAGTGGGTGGACAGCAGGTCCAGAGAGACAAGCAGGTGGGCAGACAAGACAGCAATCTGAGCAGGTCACGTCAACAGGGAGAAATGGGTTGGACTGAAGCCCGTGAGACAGCTAGGTGTTCTCTGCCCATCTGTCACATTCACAGTCAGGTGACAGGTTGCTGAGTGTGTTGCCTTCCATGTTGAGCATCCTCCTCTTTGTAGAGGAGACCCTTTAGTCTGGTGTGTTTAATAAGTTCGTGGGCCTGGTTTTCCTAATACGCTCTTAGTATACCCATATGCTCCTATAGTCATGATTTGCTTTGGTAAATTCAGAGTGACGCTTTTAGGACTAAGCTATTTGTGGGCTATTTGTGCCTCCTCAACGGTGTTGGATAGATGCTCCATTTACACGTGCATCCAATTTGCACACTCATCCTCCACCCCCCAAATAGTTCAAAGATGCCAGTAAAATGTAGTCTCTCAGAACAAAGCAAAGCCCGTAAAGACACGGTTTTACATAATCTGGAGTCTCTCAGAGCACACACGGCCCGATCTCAGTGAAACCCACGTGGTGATTGCTTGTGGTGGCTCACAGACCCCCCGATTTTGACCCAGTAGCCTCCCACAGTCCTGTTGCCCTGGTTGCTTGACGATGCTGAAGCTGTGGACTTCTTTCTTTCTTCCGTGTGTTGAAGGCCAGGAAAGGGCTTGCTGACAGCTCATTCACTGGTACGGAGTTGGATGAACTGAGATCTCTGGATGGGGCCCCAGTGCTGAACCCTGCAGCCATACAGGCAGCCCTGAGCTCCTAGACCTGGATGAAGGCCCAGACCTCCTCCTTAGCCACCCTCACCCAGCTGGCTCAGATAACAGCCAAATTTGAGTCAAGGTAGCCCAGGAAGGATGGCTAGATGTCCCTGGTTCTCTTGCCAGGTATTGTCTCTCCCAGTCTCTCTAGACAATAGACATTGGCCTTGACCCCTCGGTCATCCCACACTGGTCCTGTGGCCAACACTGTGCCAGCCTCGCCCTGACATCTGCACCCCAGCCCACTAGTCAGTGTGAGCGGTCTCCGCAGACTGAGGGAATGTGCCCACCACTTCCTCAGACCACCTGCATCATCTAGGAACAAAACTTATCCTCGGGCTGGCAGCTGAGTCCTCAAAGGGCTGTGCCCAGAGGAGAGCAGACAATTTTTTTCTGCCCGTGGGAGGAAGAATTTTAGTAAATCTTTCACAAATCAGGCGTCTTGGTCTCAGTTTGACCCATAGGGAGGCTGAGCAGAGTGGACATTGAAAGTAAATGAATGAACGAATGTCCTCTTTGCTGCTGAGACGACGTAGATACCAGGGGTGGGTGGGACCTCTTGGACCCCCTCCCCCGAAAGCCTCACAGCAGCCTTGCTGAGCCCCTGCATCCTCAGAATCCCTTCTGGGGTCTAGAAGGAGGGGACCTAGCAAGGGAAGTCAGGCTTCTCAGTCACCCAACCCAACAGGCCACCAGGAGCCAGGCCAGCTTCGAGTGCCAGCAAAGATACTTTCACCCAGTCTAGTCTGTTACATCTCTAATTGCTGGCAACTTGGGAATGCAACTGAGATAGCTTGGTATTGGCTTAGGAATACACCCCACACTTCACCTACACACACACACACACACAGCATTGTTTGTACAGTGGCACGCGCAGTTCTCTGACTTCTTGTCCCAGCACTGGAGTATGCCACTAAAGCAAATTAATTCTTCCATCCACTGCGGCTGGGCGGGTTTTGTAAACAGGAGACTTAAACTCCAGGTGTGTGTGCAGGCAGCCAAGCCAAGGGCACATGGAACAGCTGCTGCGAGGGACAAGGAGTGAAATGATGGCAGAGACCAACAGAGATGACCAAATTGCTGGAGTCAAACCAACCTGTGCTGTTCCTTCTGGCTCACACCGGCCCTGGCACAGCAGGCGCCGCATGGGGGTAGAGCCTGGCAGGAAGCCTACCTGGAATTCACCGGAAACTTTAGGTGCCAATTACAGTGAGCATCAAACCCAGGAATGCCCCCATGTGTGCCAGGCCCTCTACAGGGCAAACTCACCCACTCAAACGTTCTCCCTGGAATCTGCCCTGCACCCTGGGGTCACCCTCGGGCTCCTGACGCACGTTCTATGCTCTTGGTGAGAGGCAAGTGATCAGGTTTTCAGCTGCAGAGAACAGAACCCACCTGTGGTGGTCAGTCATGGAGTTGCAGGATACCCCACCAGGTCCACTAGAGGACATCACAGGGTGAAGACTGCACCACACCCACCAAGGCTTCCCATTGGTGACAAACACCTGGGCTCTAATCTCAGGGTGCCATCCTAGAAGGTAAACCCTAGTGGCTAAGCCATGGGTCAGACTTCCCTTGTCCCACCACCACTGTGCACCATGAGGAAATTGGGAGGCATTTACCGAGATTAGGGGAAAAGTGCTGGGACCCAAACAAGTAAACATCTCATAGACAACAGAACTTCCTCTTGACCACTACCCATCCCCACAGGCTCTAGCCAACAAAGTTGCCACATCCTCCGCTCTCACCCATTGGCAAGTCCTGCCCAATTCACTGAAGCCCTTCCCTAATACTACAGGCTCCACCTTCACCACACCCCAGCACCCTAGCTGTCAGCCCAGCCACCAGTCTACCCACCCCATCCCGCCAACCGCATGTCCAAATGAGGGTGTCTGCTGCCCAAAGAGTGACATCCCCACTCTCCCCATGACCCCATAGGACACTAGCCTAACCCTGGTCTGCAGCTTTTCCTGGGAGATGCTGTGCTGGATGGAGGCCTCCTCCCCGATCTGCTTTAGCATCCCCAATCCTCCTGCCCTGCTCAACTTTCTGCTTCCAACACTGTCCCCCAGACAACCCTCTACCCTCTGCCTGTTGGCCCCTCAGGCTCTTTCCTTGGATGCTGCCTTCACCTCCACCCCAAATCCAAGAGTGTTACCCTTGCACCAAGCACAGTGCCTGGCACCTGCTGAGTGACGAGCTAAAAGAATGAGAAGATGAGGGGCCTTCAACCTTCCGGTTAATTGTTACACGAAGGTGTGAAGAGCCCCTACACACAGCAAGGACATGGGTATTCACAAGGCCTAACAGTTACAACAGCTTCCACTTTCCCTGCAGCATCACCATGCAGGGGCCGGAACATGTGTGTGTACATGTGCATGCGGATGAGTATGTATGTCTGCATGTATGCATGGTGTGTGCATGCACATATCTGTAAGTGCATGAGCATGCTTGTGTATGTGCATGTCTGCATGTGTGCCTCTATATCTAAGTGGACTCTCATGAGGTATATACATGTATGGGTGTTCATGGACGTGTACAAGCCTGCATTGTGGGGGTCTGTGTGTACATGAGTATAGGTGCAGGAGTGTGCATATATGCGGTATGTGCATGTATGTGTCTATACGTGTAAGCATGTGTTGCATTTGTGTGTGCGATGCTACATGTGTGTGGTACGTGCATATACTTGTCTATATGTATGTGTGTACATGTACATCTATATGTGAAGAATATGTGTGTGTGCAGATGACTGCATGTGTGTGGGGTATGTGTACATGTCTATGTGTATGAGAGTGTGGTACATACATACATATGTGATGTGTGTACTTATGTACATATCTATATGTGGCCATGCCTATGTGTATGTATACATGACTGCATATATGTGTACTTATACATGTCCCGATATACATGAGTGTGTGTGGGTAGGGGTGTCTGCATGTGTGAGGTATGTGTGCACAAACGTGGGCTATTGAAGCAGCAGAGCAATGGCCTCATTAGACCCTGGGCCCCATGAGTCACCTCCCTGCAGGTAATTAATTCAGGGAGCCCCCAAATGGGAAGATAGGATTTCGCCAGATCAGTCAGTGATTGCATCTCCAGGTGGCTGCAGGGGAGGAAGCTGGACAGGTTCCGAGTGTGACTCCTGGGTTTTCGAGTGTGTAACAGCGAGGTGACGCCAGTGGTGTGGTTGCTAATGAGGCAGCTGGTGACTGGTCTCAACCTGCATCTTGGCCCGTAAAAGATGAAAGCAGAGAAGCTGTAGGGTATTGCACCCCATGCCTGGCTTCCCAATGGGCTGGGTTTGAGGCCAGGCCTGTGTGCTCATCTGGGAAGAGGCTCATGCACCCCAACTTCAGGGCCTCCTGCAGGACCTGGGACAGCTGTGGGCTGGTAAGCAGACTATGCTACTGAGGGACTGCTCTGTGCATACGCCCCAAATGCTAGTGCCTACAGACACCTAGCAGAAATGATTAATACTTGCTTTTATTATTTTCATTATTATTGTTATTATTATTATTACTATGACTACTACTACTGGTTTTTGAGACAGAATCTCACTTTGTAGCCCAGGCTGGCCTTAACCTCGATCCTCCTGCCTCAGTCTCCTAAGAACTGGGATTATAGGCATAAACTACTGCACATGACTAGAAGCAATTTTTAAAATCCTATTGGGGAGAAATAACCTCATCTAAATGCCATTTGGGTCTATTTATTTGTTTGTTTGTATATTTGTTTGTTTATGGATTTTTGAGGCAGGGTTTCTCTGTGTCGCCTTGGCTGTCCTGGAACTCGCTTTGTAGACCAGGCTGGCCTTGAACTCACAGATATTCACCTGCCTCTGCCTCCCAAATACTGGCATTAAAGGTGTGCATTACCATTGCCCGGCTGCTTCTTCTTTTTTTTTTTTATTGTTTTTTTGTTTGTTTCAAGACATGGTTTCTTTGTGTAGCCCTATTTGTCCTGGGACTTTCTCTGTAGACCAAGCTGGTCTTCAAACTCACAGAGATCCGCCTGTCTCTGCCTCCTGAGTGTTGGAATTGAAATCATGTGCCACCACCAACTTTTCAGACAAAATATTCAGCATTCGAAGGCCACCAAGAACACAGGGACACAAAGTCCCTTGAACAGAAGGTGAGCTGGCACAGGAAGCAGAATCTCTAAGACATGGCTATGGATTGTCTAGACAGCAGCGCAAAAATCTAGGAAAGCTGCCATCTGGAACAGGATTTTAGAAGCTGTGATGTGTGAAATTTACAGTTCAAACAAAAAAATGATGCAATTAAAATCATGTAATGGCTGGGTGGTGGTGGTACATGCCTTTAATCCCAGCACTCGGGAGACAGAGGCAGGTGGATCTCTGAGTTCAAGGCCAGCCTGGTCTACAAGAGCTAGCTTCAGGACAGGCTCCAAAGCTAGAGTAAAACCCTGTCTTGAAAAACCAAAATAAAATAAAATAAAAAATCATGACGCCATTTGCTCTGTGCTGCTGACACAAAGTCACAAACTCAGAGACATGAGATCCTGCATGCCTCTACATCAGTGGTTCCCAACCTTTCTAATGCTATGACCCTTTAATACAGCCTTTCATCTTGGAATGACTCCCCAACCACAAAATTATTTTCGTTGCTACATAACTGTAATTTTACTATTGTTATGAATTGTAACGTAAATATCTAATATGCGATCCCTCAAAGGGGTCTCGACCCACAGGTTGAGAATTCTACAGCCTAAGGCCAGATGCCCCGCACAGGCCTCATTGCTTTCATCTAGGTCTTGAGAAAGAACCAACCGTTCCCAGGTCCCACGTGCTCTCGCGCTCCTTGGCTTGCAGCGTGTCTCAAGAATCTCCTAACAAAGGTGAGCCTCCCCATGCTCGTCCTAATCCCACCTACAGAATGCTTTTTGCCAGACCATGTAACCGGATCCCAGAGTCCAGGTCAGGATATGGACATCTTTGTGAGCCACCTTTCTAGCTGCTCTAGAACCACCGTGGCTGGATGGATTTAACAGACCTAAGTCAAACCAATAAGGAGAAGCGATGTCATGGAGAAAAAGATGAGACCTGAACAGCTATGTCCAGGAAGACTCAAGGGTGACAAAGGAACAGGAAATACAGAAAGAGGGATAAACCCAGAGGACACAGTGAGAAAGTCCTGGAGGGAGGGGGACAGAGAAGCAGGGAGCATACTAGAGGACCCGTGTCCTGGGTCTCTCCTCAAACTGTTCAGAAGTATCAATACACAGGTTCAACACCAGCGAAGACAAGCTGGGTAAATCAACAAAAACACAGGAGAGCCAGACATGGCGGTGTGCAGGCAGACATGGTGCTGGAGGAGCTGGGGGTTCTACATCTTGACCCACAAGCAGCAGAAGCAACTGTGGCACCAGGCGAAGTGACACACCTACTCCCACAAGGCCACACCTCCTAACAGTGTCACACGCTATGGGGACCATTTTCTTTCAAACCACCACATTGTGTGTGGTGCCACAAGTGTATAGGCCCATCCACCCTTACACAGAAGCTAGCGGAGGCCGTCAGGGGTCCTGCTCTATCATGCTTCATTGCACTCCCTCGAGTCAGAGACTCTCACTGAACCCAGAGCAAGGCCGGCTGATGGCCAGCAAACCCCAGCAATCCTCTTCCCCACACAGTGCTGCTGTTCCAGGCATGCAGAGACACAGCCCGCTTTTCACATGGGTACTGAGGATTTGAACTGAGGTCCTCATGCTTATGAAGAAAGCTCATGGTACGATCTATCCAGCCCCTAATCTTTCCAAAATGATCACAACCTGATGTTTGCACTAAGGTTTGAATAATTTTTTTTTTCCATAGTGGCCATGGATATGTTCCAGGTGAAAGCCAACAGGGATGGGGAGGGGGCAGTGAGACTCAGTGGAACATGGGGACATGTGCTCAGGAGCTGACCCATAAGCAGCTTGGGGACCCCCGATCTGATGGTGTGTTCAGACTACCAACATAAGGAATTAGAGTCTATCCACAGCAACAGCTGAGCCCACTGGTCTTGAACAGGATGGGGGTGCAGAGAGCCTGAGGATGCAGGTGCCCTGGAGAAAGCCATGAGGAAGATGAAGCCCAAGGGAGAGATGACCAAGCAGATTCCCAAGGGTGCTTCACACCTAAGAGGCAGCAGGGGCAGGCGTCCAAGGAAGAGGCAACAAAAGCACAGTGGAGAACTAGTCTATAGAGAGGTCACAGACCTCTATATGGGGGCAGGGCAGGTGGGGGACTGGACACAACCAGAAACAAACATCCCACAAAGCAGCAGCAACCCATCCCTGCCAGGCCCTCCAAACACCACCTGCAGGTAGCTCACAGAAACACCACGGCCTTGGATAGCCCATAGGTGTGATGGCTCCAGCCCTCAGAGTTGACAGAATAGATGGCTGGTCACAGAGACAAATCTGCAGGGCTCTGCTCTCTGGTTTGCAGCTTCAAGTGTGCTGACAGCTTCAGCCCCCAAGGACAGCTGGCTGCCGTTGGCTGACAGGGTAACCTCCCATATCATGGGCACTGAAGCAGACCACGCAAGTCCCTGAGGATGACCCTGTCCCCTGATGTACAGTGCAGGGACCCCATAGCTCCCCTGGGGGACGTTCACCTGGTAGTCAAACATGTGTAGGCTGGTAGATCACAGGTGATTCATGCGGCTAATTTATTTATGACAATCAGGCTAAATTTAGGTTAATTACTTTTTAATCATTGTCTCGAGGGTACATGAAAATACTTGAAGCTAGCCCACGAACATGGAGCTGCTGGGTAAGCAAAAACACTATCTGATAGACCAGCTGCCAACCGTGCTGGGAGAGGCTTGGGGAAGGCGGTTCAGGGGCTGGAGGCTGTGAGCTTACATATCAGGAGGGCTCAGCTGTCGTAACTCCATGGTCTGCAAGCTGAGGACCACCTCATTGTATGGACTGCTGCCCTGTGTTGGCCACCCAGGCTGGCCCAAGGCAGCTCCTTCTCGATTTCCCCATATATCCTGTTGTTTTCCCCAAAACAATGCAATCTCCAGAAGATAAAATTGGAACTCTGGTTGGCAGGGCCCTCCCCAGGCCTACTCTTGGGATCCTCTCCTACGTCCAGAAGTCTCTGCTCCCTACCACAGAAACCCACCTGCTCCTCTGCTAAGATGCAGTTTTCTGACGCCGGGCGGTTGGTGGTGGCGCACGCCTAATTTCAGCACTCGGGAGCAAAGGCAGGCGGATCTCTGTGAGTTCGAGACCAGCCTGGTCTACAAGAAAGAGCTAGTTCCAGGACAGGCTCCAAAGCCACAGAGAAACCCTGTCTCGAAAAACGGGGGGGGAGGGGGGGGGATGTAGCGTTTTCTGCATTCCCTAGCCTGCTACCCTCTCCAGGACACCCTGTTCATTTGGTCACCATATTGATGGCAGGTCCTCCAATAGGCAGGGCACCTGGCTAAGGCAGTAAGGCAGACACCCCCTCCTTCTGAATGTTCTGATGCCACGTCAGCCCTACTGCCCTACTACTGCCCTAGGGCTCCCCTTGTGTACCCCAATAGTCAGTAATCACTGAAAAGCATGCTCTAAAGGACTGGGGCTCCCGGGTGGTCTTGTCCCCAGGGACAGTGCATACGCAGTAGCCACCCTCAGCTTTAGTTCAGGCATGGAGGCTCCTGTTCCCCTGACCCGTTAAAGACTGGTGCTAAGTCTACTTATGCAAACGAGGCTGCAAGCCCCAGTGAGACCTAGAACTGAGCACAGCTGGAACAGGTGCCACAGCTGTCTGCAAAGGCGAAGACCTGAAGACAAACAGAACAGGGCTCATTTTCACAGCCCCTTCCTACAGCTCCATCTTGCTGTCACAAGGTCCAGACTGGAGAAATGCGTCCCACCTGACAGGCTGAGTGTCATCATCAGCTCAATGCCCCAAGCAAGGCCTCCTTCATATCTGCAAAGGCCAAGGTCTGACCTCGGCTCTGTGTTTTCTCACACTATAAAACATAACATAATCATGTTGGTTTCACAAGGGGATCCGTGCAAAAGAAACAGCAGTTACTCCTGCATTATACGAGTCCCGAAAGTCCACATCTGGATGCACATAGGCTTGTGTCCACAGGAAGCTAAGGACTGATGCAGACAGCACAGCTGGAAGAATGTGACAAGAGGATGTCCCAAGAACTAAAGCTCCCTGCGCAGGGAGATTCCCACAGCTGGCCTTTGGGCAGGGTAGGAGAGCAGGCCCTATGCCTAGAGTTGGCAACCAGAGCCAAACAGCTGAAGCCATGCACAGGGCAGCCTCAGAAGCTCAGAGATAGGGCCCCCTGTCCCAGGTTAGGGCTGTCTGCACTCACTCCACCTGAGTGTGTGGGAAATGATGCTGCTCTGGACACAAGGGGAGCAAACAGACATAGGGGTTCCTGCTGAGCAAGTATGGAAACTCCTACAGGCACCAGCTGAAGACACAGATGGAAGAGGGGATGGTGGCCCCTTAGGAGGGGTCTGGCTGGGTCCATGTGACCAAACCCCAGTTAGGTCCAGGCAGGAGCAATCATGATGGAAACTCCAGCTACTGGGGTCTGAGAAGCACTGATATTTCTCAGCTCTAACTCGAGAGCCCAAAACAAGAGGTTCTGATTCAGGATGACTGACTCAAGGTTTTTTGATTGGTTGATTTTTTGTTGTTGTTTGTCTGGTTGGTTTTGGTTTTTCGAGACACGGTTTCTCTGTAGCTTTGGAGGCTGTCCTGGAACTAGCTCTCTCTGTACACCAGGCTGGCCTAGAACTCACAAGAGACCCACTTGTCTCTGCCTCCCGAGTGCCTCCTGGATTAAAGGTGTGTACCACCACTACCCAACCTGGCTCAACTCTTGGCAGTCAGCTGAATGAAAACTAGACATTCCAGTCACAAGTTTAACACACAAATAAAGGATGGGGAAACCAGCAGAGATTAAAAAAAAAAAAAAAGTCAATCTCCAAACGACCCTGATGTTAGATTTGTCAATTCCCTGATGCAGAAACTGCATAGAAGTGAAGAAAGGGAAATACAAGATTAAAAAGAAACATGGGAACTAGGGGCAGCATTGAGCTCGGGACGTAGCTCGGTGACATTGTTTATTCAGTGTGCACAAGGCCCCAGGTTCAACCCCCACCACTGTAAAAAGAAAGAAAGAAAAATAGACGACGCGTCAGGTCACAACCACGGGAATCCAGCCACATCCCGATGCCACCTGCAGTCCGTGGTTCATTAGCAGCTCTCTCCTCGTAAACTGATCGATAGAAACGAACACATCCCAGCACTCGGGAGGCAGAGGTAGGCAGATCTCTGTGAGTTCGAGGCCAGCATGGTCTACAGAGTGAGCTCCAGGACAACCAGGGCAACACAGAGAAACCCTGTCTCAAAAAAAAAAAAAAAAGAAAAAGAAAAAGAAACTAATATATCTTAAGGGGAGGGGAAGAAAAATAATTATGCCTGGGGACAGTTATCTGCTCTGACTCACACGCAGCTGGTGTCCTTGACAGACGGGCAATGAGGACAGAAGACTTCACACCCAAACCCCAGCAGGCCCCCATAAATACACCACGTGTGTCACAGTCAAACTGCAGAGAACCAACCAGAGAAAATCCTAAAAGCAAACAGAGCTACGCAGCTCTGTGCGAAGAGACAGAAACCAGATGCCCGGGTAAGATGCCAGAATCTCTAAAAGAAAAGGACAACTACCCCTATATGATATTATGGACCATGAGTGTGAACGTGCGGAATACATGTGCAACCATACAGTCAGGGGGAGGTGTGAGCATATGCAGGTCCATGAGCGCGCATGTGTGTTTGGGCTGGCATGTGGACATGCAATTGTGTGAAGTCTGTCACTGTGTAGATTGTGACCGACCACTTGCAAGTGTGGAAACCCAGCTGGCCCGGAAAAGCGAGGGGAGGGGCCACATCACAGGAGCTCCTGGGCCCGTCTAGGCCTCACTGTCCCCAAAGCACTTGAGTGTCATGCAAAGCCCAGCTCTGGCTCTCGTGGAGCAACAAGTCAGATGACCCTGAGCGAGCACGTGACTACGCTGCACCTGGCCCGTACACAGAAGCCAGCAGCACACGCAGGCCCCCATGTCAACAGACACCACGGCATGGGGCAGGACAGCCTTGGGGTTAGGATAGTTGAGATACATACAGAACTGGGGCTGGATTAGGGACAAGAACTCGAAGAAAGGTACAGGCACTGGCCAAGCTTACTTCAGACTTCTGAATGGAATTCCATCCCCCAGCCCTGCCCCCGCCCCACTGCACTATCAACCTTAACCAGGCCTCGACAGCCGACAGCCACGTTAAGGACCAGTTTCAGGTTCCCTTGCGAAGCTTCTCAGATTTTGGCAAAAGCCCACTTGCACGGACCGTCACAGAACAGCCACACAGTGGGCAAGGGCTGAGGAGGAATGCCTACAGCTGAAGAGGCAGAGGCTTTCGCCACCACTGTGACTCACTGGGGACCTAGCTCCAAGGCCCAGAGAGGACAGGCACCCCAACCAGGCCCTGGAGGCTTTGTAGGTATGCTCAGGAGTGCCTTGCCTGTCTTGGTCCAAACCCCATTGTTTACCGTGGTTGGAGTCAGGCCACACCCACATCCCAGCAGCCCCTGGAGGAGGAAAGAGCTACAGGCTCCCACAGTGGACTCCGTGTATGCCATGGGGGAGGGATAAAAAGAGGGGGCATTTAACAGAGCACCTGTTGGCCCTGTTCAGTCACATCTCTGCCTTTTTACAGTTGTGGGCCAGGCCCTGGGGCCCCAGGCCGAGGGTGACGAGGACTCCTCTGGATTCCACCTCCACAGTGGAATTGGTACATGCAGTGGGGTCCATGGAGTAGCCCAGGTATACGAGGAGGATGGGAACACAAGAGACAAAGCAAGCTGCCCAAAACAGGTTCTCATCCTGGGACAGTCGACCAACATCCCCACAAGCACGGGTTCACATAGCAGTGCTTTATCACGCATGTGCTCACGTGCCACACTTGGGGAGTCAGTGCTCAGAGGACCCACGTTGATGCTTAGTGAGGAGAGCCCGGGCTGGGTTAAGGGCCCACCAGTGGGGCATCTGGGATCGGGTAGCAGCTTTGCTGCTTCCAGCTGCTCTACCAGCTGGGAACCAGTCCAAGAGGGAGAACCCACGAGGAGCCCGAGTCGGCCCGGCCGTCAGGGCTGCTGCTGTTTCATGTGGTTCCAACTCGCGAGTGTGATCCCGGATTTCAAAGGTTCACCAGCAAAGGAGGGCCCTGCATGTCTGCCTCCACCCGAGCCAGCTCCAGTGTCAGGTCCTCTGCCAGAAAGCTAAAGGCACATGCACACAACACACGCAATGAAGAGGAGCTGCCGTTACACTTTCTCCACCAGCCCTCAGCAAGAGTAGTTCTGGAGCCGCGGAGAATGCCACCCTACCCCCAAGCACAGCTGGGCCATGCCCACTGTGAGTTGTTCGGGTTATTCCAGAAGTTTCATTGGCCCCACCTCTGCGGGGCTTTTGGACAGGCCTGAGGGGGATACACAGGAACTTCACTTCTAACTGCTGCCAAGCCTCAGGTGGCCTGGGGACAGAATGCCATGAGATCCCCTTACACCCCTGGAGACATGCACAGGCCCACTGCCACCCAGGGTGTTCAGGGAATAAGACAATGGAAAGCTTAGGCACAGAATGGGCCCAGAAAGTCCTGAGCCAGGAGATGGTCCTTGATCAGAGGAGATGGGCACGCAGGGCAAGAACAGCCGCTTTAGCAGAGAAAGCCAGCTGCTAGCCCCTTCCCAGCCGACCAGGCACTGAGCGGTCATGGAGTACTGGGTGGCGTAGTCTTCACCCCCATTTCCAGACTGGAAAACAAAGGCTCAGAAAGGCTGCCATCCATCTGTGCATGGATGTGGGCATCAATAGCCCAGCTATGCCCTGAGCGTAGGCTGTGCTCAGGTTGAACCAAGTCACCAATGAGCACTCACATCTCCAGACATCACTCTGGAAGAAAACATGGCCCTGCTTGGGAAGCTAAGTAGGAATAACTGAAACCACTGGGAGTTGTGGGGGTGTGCAGGGAAACAGGGGAGAAGGGACTAAGAACACCCCAACCACCCAGAGAAGGAATGGCAGCACCACGCGGAGTCAAACCCAGGCCCCATCAATGGCTGGGAGCTCCCTCCCCAGGTGGAAGGCTGCAAGCCTCTACCCACAGCAGCATTCTCCCGGGAACAGAAGGGAAACTAAGGCTGACCCTTGGAAGGGTCTACCAGAGGACTAAGGTTTGTTAAATAACTTGCTTTTTGAGGCAGTTCAACATCGACTGTACCTTTGCAGCACTGCTTCAAGAGTAAACTACAATGCCGGGCGTAGTGATGAATGCCTTTAATCCCAGTGTTTAAGAGGCAGAGGCAAGCAGATCTAGCTAGTCATGTCCAGCCAGGGATACACAGTGAGAGCCTGGGGGCTGATATGGCAAGAATACGCTATGTGCACCTGAAGCACAGTGCCGTCGGGTATCTGCTAGCGGCCACCCTGGACCCCATACTCACAGACTGCTCCACAGTTATTAAACCCCACATCTCCAAGTTCATAGGCTCCTGAATCCTGCCGCAGACCCGAGCGACGAACCCCCAGTCCTGGAGACCAGAGAGAGGAGGAAATGAGAAGGGAGACAGAAGGAAACAGGAGCCTGGAGAGAGCACCTGGCACCCACAGAGCTGCCTCCAACCAACTCTGGAAGGGGACCCAGGCTCAGGTTCCCGAAGATTCTATGAGAAGAGCAGAGGAAAACGCTGTGGGGGTGGGATATACACTTTTATTTAACAGCAGTTAAAGTCCACCACAGAAGAGGGACACCAGAGGATTCTTTTTTCATTTAATAAATACAAATGAATAAAAATACTTTTGTTTTGTAAAGAGAATGCCTGTCTTCCACCGCTTGCCAGGGAGGCCAGAGGGTGGCGGCATGCTGGGGCCACTCTGTATGTGTTCATGTCCCCACACAGACCACTTCTTTTCAGAGAGGGCTTCATCTCAGTGGCCTACAAATACTATTTTGGTACAATTCCCTTCTCCTGGACTCCCAACACCAGACTCTGCTGCGTTTCAACAGAAACGGCCTCCCTTGGGAGAAGGAAAGCATGAGGTCCCCACAGGTCCCCACTGGGAGCCCCAGAGCCGGGCACTACTAACACCACGAGACATGCACAGCGCCAGCCACTGCTGGGACCACACGTGGGCGGGGAAAAGCGGATCGTGTGCAGGGAGAACTGCGCACACCCACAGATGAGCGGCACTTTAAAAATAGAAACTCATTGTAAATATAACCTGTTTAGAAAAGGCCAACATCTGCCTACACTGAAGATCTCTTATTGCTTGTGGGGCCTGCTCGGGCACTGCTGCTCAGCACGGTCCTGCTGTGAGACCCTCCACCCCGGCCTGCACCACAGGTGTTCCCCAGCTTGTCTAGTTCAAAATGTGCACCTCTGCTGAGCACCTAGTGGCAGATTCCCTTCCAACCCTGACAGCGAAGAACAATTTGATCCTAGAGCTAAACCTGGTACAACCGCATGTATATCTACAGAACCCCCAGATGAGAGCCGCACTAAAACCCTGGCGGTCCCAGCCTGCTCTCACGTGCACCAGTAACTCAGACATGGATGCAACCGCAAGAGCAGCAGTCCTGGTGACCACTGTCCCTTCTTCTCATAAACCCATTTACATAATAGCCCCTGGTGGGGGCTATAGTGACATCTGTGATGCACACAGCAAGCCTCTGTCACCATGCCAAAGGCAGCCTAGGCTTGTAAGTGCAAAGTGTCAAAAGAAGCTCAGAGTGCCTCCTGGGACACCTAGGAACTGAGAGGCAGGGACAGCAGGCTCACACTGCTTTCTCCACGGCCCCATGTCCTCAGAAGAAGCAGCACTGGTATCCCCAGTTCCTGGTGGATGACAGAGGCAGGTCCTCAGCACTGCAGGAAGGAACAGAGCTGAGCACCCCGTGGCTGGGAGAGGTAGTGAGGACGGCCTGGACCCCTCCCTGAGGCGCAGCAGGAGGAGTCCTAAGCAACGTAGCCGCTGTCATTATTCCAGTCATGATTTAGGGGAGCTGCCTGTCTGGGATGGAAAGGAAGGAACAATAGGTGCCGTGGCTCGGCGGTTGCCTGTGTTGGTGTCAGCACGGCAGCACTGTGGCGAGTGTTCTGGAGGACAGCGCTGGTCTGCTCGGTGTGCGCAGGGTGTGGCCTCAGAGCCCCAGAGACTTCTGTACAATCTGCTTGGCAATTTTGTAGAACTGCTCACGGTCATCCCGCCACATCTTGGAGGCATCTACATTCGCTCCACTCTCATCATTGGGCTCTGAAAAGACAGGCAACTGCAAATGAAAGGGTAGGCACGCACCACAGCCTCCTTTCAGCAAGACCACAGTCCTTTCATAGATCATTCTGGGAGCCAAGCGGACTTCCAACATGAACCAGGGCCTTGTGCCTGAGGAGGGGAGGCGGGAGACTGGCACAAGCAGGGCACTGAGTCTCAGGTCGGCAGGCCCCTCACCACCAGAAATCTGTAGACGCTCCCTCAGGGGACAGAAACCCCCTTCTTGTTGTGGGACAAGGGTCTGTACCCTGTCACTTGTATTTTAAATAAACACTGATTAGCCAGTAGCAAGGCAGGAAATATAGGTAGGGCAACAATAATTCTGAGAAGAGGAAAAGTTTCAGTCTGCAATCATCATCCAGAGAGAGAGGAAGCCAGACACAGAGCAAGCAAGATGTGACTGCCTCACCAAAAAAGGTACCAAGCCACATGCCTTACACAGACAAGAATTATGGGCTAATATAAATTATAAGAGTTAATAAGAAGGGCTGGAGAGATGGCTCAGCGGTTAAGAGCATTGCCTGCTCTTCGAAAGGTCCTGAGTTCAATTCCCAGCAACCACATGGTGGCTCACAACCATCTGTAATGAGGTCTGGTGCCCTCTTCTGGCCTGCAGGCATACATACTGACAGAATATTGTCATACATAATAAATAAATAAATATTTAAAAAAAAAAAAAAAGGAGTTAATAAGAAGCCTGAGCTAGCTAGGTGGTGGTGGTACATGCCTTTAATCCCAGCATTTGAGAATCAGAGGCAGGCAGATCTCTGTGAGTTCGAGGCCAGCCTGGTCTACAAGGGCCAGTTCCAGGACAGGCTCCAAAAGCTACACCTGTCTCGAAAAACCAAAAAGGAAAAAAGAAAAAAAAAAAAAAAAAAGAAGAAGAAGAAGAAGAAGAAGAAGAAGAAGAAGAAGAAGAAGAAGCCTGAGCTAATAGGCCAATCAGTTTATAATTAATGTAGACCTCTGTGTGTTTATTTGGGAGTGAATGACTGCAGGACCAAGTGGGACAAGAACCCCACCCCCCATCCTGGTCAACCTGGTCACCACCTTCTCCCACACACCCCAACTTCCCTTGACTGAATCCTATTGCTTTGAACCTCCCTGGACCAGAGTAAGCAATACAAGTTTCTCATACACCGAGGGGAATCTGAAAGCCTGCACTCTCCAGCCCTTCTAAATCCACCCATTCTCTTGGCCGGGAGTATACAAATGTTTGGATATCAGACTGAGCAGTCAAAAGCATTGCTCCCATCCCAACCCCTACACCCACCAGCTCCACACAGATGGTCTTTCTAAGACAAAACTGCAGGATGGACCAACCAATGCAACTCCCTGGGCTGCCCACTGGGCTCAGTCCCAGGGCTCCTGCCCCTGTCAGCTGCTCCTCAGTCCCAAATGCCTTTCCTTCCCACCTCCCTTGTCAACTCCTAGTGTCCCAACTCACCGCAGAGAGACCTAGAGAAGTGTTTCTGCAGTCAGGTTTACCACACTGGCCAGTAACTGTCAGTGGGTTTGCGAGTTCCTTGAAAGTACGAGGACCTCACATTGGGGTATCTGTTGTCCTGAGCATTATACCCCTGTACTATGGCACACAGAGGGGTCCCAATAAATGAAAATGCCAAAGATCAGAGAATAGCAACTGTCAACAATCCAGCAAGTCCTATACAGTCTGTAATCACGGAAGTATGCTCATGCTTGGAAAAGTACAGGCCTGCTACAGTAACAGAAAACAGAATTCACAGCTCACCTGCCAGCATGCTCACCACCGAAAGCAGGATCTTCTCTACACTTTGCACAGGGCTCCACCGCTCAGCACTGCTCTCATAGCCCATGGGATCATCGCCTGGGGCATGCAAGATGGAGATGCAGACTCTCCCATCAGGATAGACTGTAAAAGGCAGAGGCAGCCACATGAGCCCAGATATGGTGCCACTGTGCTGGGGAGGCTTTGCAGACAGAAGCCCAGCTATTTGTACAGCAGTAACAGGACACTTCACTTCCTAGTGGCACAAATCCCAGAAAGGCCTACTGCTGGCCTTTAGGGGTTGACAAGGGGGCTTAGGACTAGGTCTACCTAGCATTAACCAGTCACAACTAACTGGATTCCACCTTGCTATGGATTTCTCTGAGCATTCCCATCAAAAGAGGTGAAAGGTGAGTGGACAAAAATTCCAAAATACAAGTACCCAGAAGCCAAGACTCTTCAGAGGACTCTGAAGAGCAGGATTTAGACATCCCTAGCTCAACTGACAGGACTCCCCCCCCCCCGCCCCCGCCCCCATCTATGTCCATGAGGCTAGAGTAGAGGCAAGGCAACTGAATTAAGTGCAGAGAAGATGTGGACATTTAGCAACACACTCACTTCAAAATTAATTTTACAAAATCAAAAGACATCAATTTGGGTTGGAGAGGCCGTTCAGTGGTTAAGAGCATTGACTGCTTTTCCAGAGGACCAGGGTTCGATTCCTAGCATCCACAAAATGGCTCAGAACCATCCTTGACTCTAAATTCAGGGAATCTGACTCAAGTCTTCTGGCTTCTGTGGGTGCCATGAACATGTTACACAGACATACATGCAGGCAAAATATCCAAATGCATAAAATTGAAATAAACAAAAACAAAACAAACAAAAAAACCTGGTGTCAAATAGGTATTATTTTTACAAAATAGAATATCCTACTTGAATTTCTGCTCCAGGATCAGATCTTTAAGATCAGGATTATTAGTGGCAATAAAAATCATTTACAAGAAGGAACACGTCTCTAAAAGCCATCACATTGCCCCATTTCTCTTAGGTAAGCTGGGCACAGTAACAAATGCGTGGAATCTAGCACCTGGGAGACGTAGTCAGGAGAATCAGGAGTTCAAGATCATCCTGGGCAATGTGATCCCTATATCAAGCACCTCATCCCTCAAATCTCTTATATATAATACCAGAAAAAAGTAAATAAATAATCCCAATCAGAAGAGTTACTGGCAGTAATATTGTGCCCCTTCCCACACATACTGGCACAAACTGTTTTCTGAAGACTAAACTCTGACCATTTTGGGTACTGCCTTACTTCCCAGTCAACAATAGGCTTGACTGCATCACCATGTCACCTCTATGGAGTCTCAAGGCTTCTTCAGTGTCTGCATCCCGTCTAACGAGAGCATTCCCTTAGCGCTGCTATAGGAAGACTAGGCTGGCTCCAACTTCTTAATGTTCATGAGTGTTTTGCTGTGTGTGTGCCTGTGTACCACAAGTGACTCTGGTTCCAGAGAAGCCTGCAGAGGGCATCAGATTCCCTGGAGCTTGGCTGTGAGCTGGGTATCAAATCTGAGTCCCCTACAAGAGCAGCAAGTGCTTTTAACCCCTAAGCCATCTCTCTAGCCCAATTCCAATGTTCTGTCATTAAAAATGACACTGTGACAAAGGCCAATGAAGGCCACAAAGCTCTCAAGGCCTGAAAGCCGCAGTAAGCCCATCAACGGGGGATGGCTGGACTGAATAGCTAGTGTTAACTTCAAACATTTTTTGCTTCTCTACATTAAGCTGACCTTCAAAATGGAAATCCTGGTGTTCACACCATAACTGATTGGCCAGTTTGGAACCTACCAGTCATTTAGAAATGTACATACAGAAACGTGGTATTGGAGTGTTGCATCCCATGTGCCTGCAGGAGCCCTGCCTCCTGCTAACACAGCACCATTCTGTTGCCCTGTCAACCACATTCAGACGCACTTACTGTTGGGATGGAACATCTCACAGGTGAATCTCATCTTCGGAGGACTCAAAGGGTAGTCAAGTGGAAAACTCAGGATGGCAGGAAAAACACCAAACTCAAAGCAAGTGTCTTCAGGGCCCCTAAAAAAGAGGAAATAAATACAACTGCAAAGCCTGCCATGACTCAGAAGTGGGAGAAGGAGACCATCACTGCTTAAAAAAGAACACGGAGAATCTAAACAAACTGCTGCTCTTCTGAGAGCTGTTTCAGCTATTTTGGACCTGAGGCGTAAACATAAGGCTAAGCATAGGCAGCAGAGCGTTGCATAATAATTGCACCATAGAGAAACTCAAGCACACTGCAGTCCTAGTTAGGTGACTGTCGGCAGAGGTCCAGCTCCTGTGAGGACCGAGATATGAATTGTGGCACAGAATAATCAGGAGTCTCTATACACAGAGATGAGGAGTAAGAAATGTATTTCAAAGAATAGTTTGAATTTTCCAATGTAATGTGATTTTGTACCCATCAGAGAGGGCACACATGTGATCCTTCCCCTAATGCTCAATAGAAAAGAAACCTAGGCCACAGCAAACCCACCTGGCCCTAAGACTCCAACTTGCACCCAGTCAACTCTCAGTATGTAAATAGCAGAATTAGAGCAAGCCATTATAGGAGTCCTGTTCAAATCCTAGAGCCTTAGATGAGGACTGAGACCTGAAAGCAGGGAAACAGGAGAGGGGTACTGCCAAAGACCAACTCCTCCTTCCAAAGCTCACTAATACAATCCGTATCAACAGTTGAAAAGACCGTGAACATTCTCCACTACATAAACTTAATAAGGCAGAAGTGCTGGCTGACAGCTTCCAATGTTAGCATGGGAGAGGTCACCTTGGAACAGCCAGCACACCAGTAAAAAACAAGTCCTGTACTATTCATACCCTGTCTCAAATAAATAAATAAATAAATAAATAAATAAATGAATAAATGAATAAATAAATAAATAAGTAGCCCTGCCTCCCTGTGACAGCAGGCCTAACACAGAAAGAACCCTCATGGTGATAAGGACCTGGGCTTTCACAGTCTAAGGAAAATTACAAGATATTGATTCAAAAGCCATCTTTACTTACAAGAAAGGATTTTCTCAAAATACAAACTTAGGCCGGGCAGTGGTGGCGCAGGTCTTTAATCCCAGCACTAGGGAGGCAGAGGCAGGCAGATTTGTGAGTTCAAAGCCAGCCTGGTCTACAAGAGCTAATTCCAGGACAGGCTCCAAAGCTACAGAGAAATCCTGTCTCAAAAAAACAAAAAATAAATAAATAAAATACAAACTTAGTTGGATGTAGTGGTGCCTAACGTCTAGTGCATTCTGGTCCACATAAGATTTTGTCTCAAAACAACAACAAAAAGAACAAAGGGTGGGGCAGGGAGGGTAGCTTGGCAGTTAAGAACACATACTGCTTTTCCAAAGGACCCAAGTTTGATACTCAGCACCTCAGTGCGCAGCTCGCCATCATCAAGAACTCCAGCTACAGGCGGATCCAACTCCTCTGGCTTCTGGGGGCACTTGTACTTATGACTCGAGCACCCTCACACACATAAAAGAAAAAAAATCTGGGGGCGCAAACCAGGGGTGGGTAGAAAGCTCAGGGTATAAAAAGCCTGCTGTGTGAGCCTGAGACCCAGGATGCAGGCTCCATAGCTCAGGTAAACAGGCAGATGCGTCACACCTGCCATTGGCGCCTTTGACCCAAGCACTGGGGAGGTGAGCTGGGGGATCCCCTAGGCTCCCTGGTCAGCTAGCCTCACCAAATCAGCAAATACCAGGTCAATGAAAGACCCCTGTCTCAAAAAACAAGCTGTCTGAAGTTGCTCTCCTGCTCCACATGCATGTGGCACAGATATGCATCTGCACGCACACATGTATACACATACACATATGTTCCCACAGATAAAACACAACAAAAACAATACGAATATGTTTAAGGTTTTGATAGAGTTCTTTTTAGATACAGTGATACACAGATCTGTACAATACCAGCTGCACTATTTTAGCTCACAATTAAGAGAGCAAGGGAAAAAAACCTTTAATTTCATGAGCAGTCACACCCAGGGCTTCGAAAGAACAATGCAGTGTCTTGTTAAGCCAAGTTTTTCCCTCAGTGACAAGCCTTGACTCTGGAAAGCGATCCTGTGCTACTTCAAAAACAAGAGTGAATACCTCTTCTCCTTGGAGGGATGACATGCTGCCTGACAGTCCCCTGGGGTCCTGGCACCAGGCCAGGGCAGAGGATGCCCCAGGAAGCAGCAGCACAGTCACCTTCACAGGGTGTGGTCCAGCTGAGTTTTCCTCTCTCTTGCTGCAGGGGCCTGGATGGACCCCTGAGGACCCTCCTCTCCTAAGTCAGATCTGTCCAGCACTATGGAGGTGGTTGCCACCTTTCAGCAATCCCCATCCTTCTCAGTTAAGGGGGTCAAGGGAACTACTGCTATTTTACTGTTGAGCAAAGCTGGGAGATGCAGAATGAAGTCCTTAAAACTGCAGTCAGAAAGTCGGACAAAGACACCATCTCAGAAGTAGTCCTGCTAGCCAGGCGTGGTGGTGCATGCTATTAGCCCAGCACTCGGGAGGCAGAGGCAGGCGGATCTCTGTGATCTATGTAGAGAGTTCCAGGCCAGTCAAGGATACATAACAAAGAAATCCTGTCTCAAAAGGAGAGACAGATACATACATACAGACAGACAGACAGACAAGACTGAGACAGAAGGTAGCCTGTAGGGCCTCACTATGGCTGGCACCTCTGAGTCTAGAGTAAGAAAAAACTGGGTAGTGCCCTTAGAATGAGTTACATGGCATTTGCTCAATGCTTTGATAACAGGTCTTTGTTTCTCATAATGGGGCTTTATTTAAAAAAAAAAAAAGTCTACTGGGTTGTTCATAGCATTAAAGCATGACCCAACATTTCCTCAAATGTGCCCACATCTTAAATAGCAAAGCTGTTTGCGCATACCCAGGCTTACTGCTGGTTTAAACTGGGGTTTCTTTCTCTTTTCCAGCATGCCTGCCACTTGAACAGGTATGCAGGTGGCAAACTGTGCAGGGACATGCCTGCCAAAGGTGGGAAATGCCATAGAAAAGCTTCCTGCCCAGGACAGAGAAACAGAACCAACAGCATTTGGACAAGTTTCATCCCACGCTTCTGGGAGTAAAGACCCTCACTGTAGCGAGCTGCGTGAAGCCACACCTGATGGTGCTGGCTCCCGCCCTCCGCGATCCCGAAAGCGAGTGCTCTCTGTGATAATCAACTCCTATGGCTAAAGCCTGACTTATGCTATTATCACGCAATGACTGTCAGCTACTTGCATATGCGTGGACCTATGGGCAGTGCCCACCTGGCAATCTGAGGTTGGCAGCCCAGGCCTACTTGAGGGCTGGGAGAGGTTTGCCCAGAGAGAAAGAGAGAGAGGGAGATTTTACAATTGTCAAAAGGTCCTGAATAAAACTGCAGTGAGAAGAGCTCCGGTGGTCGCGTCATCCTTGCTGGACAAGGGGGGCCGCGACAGTGGGTGGCCCGTACGGGGACAAGTGGTGCCGCGTACGGGGAACCTCCAAACCTCTCTCCGTGGAGCCCAGAACTTGCTGCAGTCAGGGGGTGCACCGGATAATCCTCAGGTAAAGACTGGGGATCCGCGAAAAAAGCAGGTTTTCCACTCTCGCCGGTAGAAGGGAGAGTGGGGGTAATGAGAGCCAGACTGTCGTGGCCCCCCTTGTCCAGCAATGATGACGCGACCACCGGAGCTCTTCTCACTGCAGTTTTATTGAGGACCTTTTGACAACTATAAAATCTCTCTCTTTTTCTCTCTTTCTCTTTCTCTCTCTCTCTCTCCTCTCTCTCTCCTCTCTCTCTCCCCTCTCTCTCCCCTCTCTCTCCCCTCTCTCTCCCCTCTCTCTCCCTCTCTCTCTCTCTCTCTCTCTCTGGCAAACCTCTCCCAGCCCTTAAGTAGACCTGGGCTGCCAACCTCAGATTGCCAGGTGGGCACTGCCCATAGGTCCACCATATGCAAGCAGCTGACAGTCATTGCGTGATAATAGCATAAGTCAGGCTTTAGCCATAGGAGTTGATTATCACAGAGAGCACTCGCTTTCGGGATCGTGGAGGGCGGGAGCCAGCACCATTAGGTGCGACTCCACGCAGCTCTCTACATTGCTATCAGGTGCCTACAAACAACTTCCATCTGCTGACTGCAAACACTGGCCTAACTTACAATTCCCCAGCACACCATTAGAGTGTGTGTTGTAACTGCTGCCCTTAGGGAATGCCTCCTTAAAGGCCTCCCTGGCTTCTTGTCTGCAAGAGGCTACACTGGAAGAATGACCAATGACTGCCATTCCTGCCCTGGATGACTGCCTAGCCAGCCTGTCCTCCAGAGCTGCCTCAGACCACACAGCAACATACCTGTAAACACGGAACTCCACCGGAAGCTTGCCTTTCATTTTTGGATGCTGCAAGGTGGAGAAGCCTAAGGAGGAGAAGCCTGTGCCTGGACAGCAGAGGGTCAGAGCAGCCTCCCTCCTGATGCTGCAGCTGCTCGGCCCCACCTGCCACTCATGTTAGAGAAGCCACTCTGCTGTTCTCTTTATGAAAGGTCTTGACAGATGGCAGACTGTCTTACACTATAAGAGGTGTTAAAATAAAAGACTGCCCCCTCTCTGGAACTCAGAACCAGAGATGAATTACTAAAGATTGCTAATCTCCACAGTAAGGCTGGTTAGATACACAGCATATAAAAAAGTGGGCAAACCCACAAACAACCTCCCCTACCACCCACAGACCCTCAGCAAAACCCCTCAGGAGTGTTCCACTCAACAGTTCAACAAAGGCTTCTCCAGCTGCTCCTGCCTCAGCAGGGCCCAGATCATGTGAGGGAAGAGGGCTGCAAGCACCACACACCTGGCCACATGCTGTGCTGATGTGAGTCACTGGCTAGGCAGCAGGGATCATCAGAGACTGTGTGCTCCCACCTAGTCGGCAATAGGACACCACAGTAGGAAGCTGTGACTAGGAAAAAGGTACACAGATACCTTTGCTGTCCCAGCAACTTGGATAGACAGGGACACCTGATTCTTCTGTGGTAATCAAAAGATCCTTCCATTGTCAGAAGCCGGGTAGTAACAAACAGGGTTTGTTCCACATTTTAACTTCAGGTCAACTCTGTCCAAAGGAGACACAGCCACACCCTAACGTTTTGTGATAGACACTGCTAAAACCCATAAACGCACGCTCACTCTGAAGGGCGCTAAGAACTGCAGAGTGCATTCTAACACACAGACCACTTGTCTAACAAGTGTTAACCTTACTCATGTTAAAAAATTGCCAAATACAGAAAAATGTAAGCAAAAAAGCTAGCAGCACTTCCTCCTTCAGCAGCAAGGTTCTGCAGGCCTTCCTGGGTGTGTACGTACACACACACCCTGGCAACAAAAGGGGATCACGTTAAGAGTTAAAATTGTACCATGGTGTATGAGTGATGAGAATGACATTCATTTCTGAAAAGCCTAAATAAACAAACGCCCCACACTTAGAGATCGGAGCACAATGTTATTCAGGTGGCCACACACAAACAGATCTGAGGACTCCACAACCCCAGCAGGAATACTGCAGAAAATAACATGCGCATGGAAAGTCATGGCACCTGGAACAGGCGGAAGTCTGACAGAAAGAACAAGGCTGGAGGACTCATATTTGCCAACTGTAAAACCACAGCTACAACAACCAGACCGTGTGGTACGTGGCCGAAGGACAGGCACAGATCAGTGAACTAGGAAGTCTAAAACTAAGGCCCTGAATCATGGTTTATATTGGTTTTTGACAAAGATGCCAAGATTACTGAATGGGCAAATTCAAGAAAAGGTTCTGAGGCAAGTGCAAGCCACAGGCAGAGTGAAGGCTGACTCCTACACCTCACTCCTTACAGAAAACTAACTGGAAAGGATCCAAGGTGGAAGTGTAGAGAGCTAGAAGCTACTGGGACAGTTGGCACTGCTTGTCAACCTGACAAAATCTATAATCACCTAGCATGACCTCTGGTCTGCTTCCCAGTGAGGGACTATCTGGATTAGTTTAGCCGAGATGGGAGACCCACCCTAACTGCCAAACAAAAGAGGGAGTCAAGAGCACTTGTTGCTCTTCCAGGACCCAGGTTCAATTCCCAGCACCCACATGGTGGCTAACAACTGTTCTAACTCTAGTCAAGAGAACCAAGTTGAGACAAGTGAGCCCTGGCTTCAACTGTACCATATATGGTACACATGCATACATGCAGTCAAAATACTCATACATATAAACAAATCTTCAAAAGGGGAGTGTTTGGACACGAGCGTTCATCACTCTGCTTCCTGACCATGGGTTCAATGTGACCAGCTGTGTTACATTCCTGCTGCCACAACTTGCCACCATAAAGGACTATACCCTCAAATTGTGAGTCAAAAATAAACTCTCTCTGCTCCTTGCCACCCTCTCTCTGCTGCCCTGGCTGTCCTAGAACTCGCTCTGTAGACCAGACCGGCCTCGAACCCAGAGATCCACCTGCCTCAGCCTCCTGAGTGCTGGGAGTAAAGGCATGCGTCTTCTCTCTTACATTGCTTTTGTCAGGCATTTGATCATAGCAATGGAAGAGTAATATAATCATTAAACTTCCTTTGGTTCTATATGATGTTAAAGCATGCTTCATTGCAGAAAGCAGCTAAAGCAGCTAGAAAGACCGTTCACTGACTAAAGCAGCTAGAAAGGCCGTTCACTGACTAAAAGCACATGTTAGTCTTGCAGAGGACTGAGCTCAGTTCTAAGAGTCCATGCTGGGCAGCCCATCACTCTCTGTAACACCAGCTCCAGGGAACCTGAAGTGTCCCCCAGGCTCCTGCACTCAAAGTGTGGTCACAAGAACCTGACTTTGGCCGGGCGGTGGTGGCGCATGCCTTTAATCCCAGCACTCGGGAGGCAGAGGCAGGCGGATCTCTGGGAGTTCGAGGCCAGCCTGGTCTACAAGAGCTAGTTCCAGGACAGGAACCAAAAGCTTCAGAGAAACCCTGTCTTGAAAAATAAAAAAAAAAAAAAAAAAAAAAAAAAAAAAAGAACCTGACTTTGCAAACTCTGTTTTAAAGAAGGGGCTTCATCTTAAGCCATATAATCAGCAGCGGGCCAATCTCAGCTCCAGAAATGTGTGCAATCGCAGAATTTGAACAGCTTTCTTAAAATAGCCAATTAAGGAGCTAGGGAGCAGGGCCATAAAATTTAACGAGGTCCAGATGTTCCCGGGAGGCATCCTGTCCTTGAAGATACCTTGTTAGTTATTAATGGCTCTTTGTTAGGTTTTCATGCCCAAAACTGACCAATGGGTTTCAGAAACTACCTTACCCTATGC
Source organism: Chionomys nivalis (assembly GCF_950005125.1). Lineage (NCBI taxonomy): Eukaryota > Metazoa > Chordata > Mammalia > Rodentia > Cricetidae > Chionomys > Chionomys nivalis. The sequence continues at coordinate 55,470,525 of NC_080104.1, read as the reverse complement.
CCTCCTTACCCAATCCCAAGTCGATAGGGCAGGAACTCCCCTGATTGCAGCATTTCCCTTTAAAAGTTCTGCCCTCCCAGGTTCCCTGCCACACTTTCTGTACCCGCCATGCATGGGCGCTGGAAAAGTGTTGGTCCAAACTTGAGTTTGAATATTAAAAACCCTCACGTAATTTGCATCAGAAATCTGACTATGTGGATTCATTTGGGGACAGAAACTCGGGCACAACAGTGGTACACAGAAGTGACTGGTCACCAGCTGAGTACTGCAGGAACTGAGTTTTGGTGTCAGCTGAATAGGCTGTTAGAGGGTGGGGTTTGTTTGGAGGAAATGGGTCACGGGTGTTTTTCAAGGGTGTGTTTTGTCCCTGGCTGGTCCTCTCCTCCCTTCCTGCTTCCTGGTCACCCTGAGAGGAGCAGCTTCCTCCAGCACAACTCTCATCAATGTGATAGTCTACTTCACCTCAGCTCCAAACACAGTGAGCCCCGGGACCATAAACTGCGGACTAAAATGGCTCTCCTCCTCCTCAGCTGCTTTCTCGGTACTTAGTCACCATGACAGCACAGCCAACGACATAGCTGCATCTGCACACGAGGGCCCAGTTACCAACGACATAGCTGCATCTGCACATGAGGGCCCAGTTACCAAAGCCCTCAGCGCTTGGCCCAACCACAGATCAAAAGAGGCCTTGAGGCAAGGCGATGGCAAAGAAAGTCAGCAGTGTCAGGCTTCCATGAGACAAGCAGAGTCCAAAACTACCAGGGACAGAGGAGGCCCTAGAAACCAGCGAGATTCTGAGGGAGTCAGTCAGCTCTCTGCCAAAACAGCAGGGTGAGACAAAGCCACATGAGGACAGTTAATTCCTTGATAGATGTTTTAAGAACATTTGTAAACGGCCTCTTGTTTGTGAAGGGTCTGGAACAGGACCAAAACCCACAAAGTCACTAGATCTTGAAGCAGGGGAATTCCACACTAATGCAAAAGCCTTATTCAAACACAAACGTGCTCTCCTGAAAATCAGTTGTAATCACTTTTTAAGACAGGTTTTCAAAATATTTGTTTAACTTTATACTGTTTATCTAAAATTAGTAATAGTTAACAGACTTTTTAAAATCCATACTAGAGAGCTCAACTGTTCTTTAATGAGGTTCTAAGCACATCTACTGTGGACACACATGAGCCAAGAACTTCTAAATACTCCAGGATCATCGGTGCCCTGACCTCTGCAGCCTCCTGACAACTGCTGCTCCTACAGCTGGCGTGCTGCTGTGATGGCATGTGAGCAAGCGCAGGTGTGTCTGTGTTGACACAGGACATGGCAGATGAAACAAGCAGGTCACACATCAGTTCACACACATGATCACCTGCTTCTTTAAAAGCAAACAATGCCTGGGGAAATGGCTGGAGGCCCAGAGTTTGATCCCCAGCACTGTAAAGTAAGTGAAATAAAAGTAAACAGACTCCACCTGACATGCCCCCCCAGCAATGACCTAGCTAGGGGCAGCAATGGCCACAGGCCTGTATCATCTCACCGAAAAGCAACAGAATCCTCCGTCTTACATGGCTTCACCAACATCTAATGCTAACAATCAGCAAGTTCCCGAAATGACTCCTAAGTTTTAAATAACTTCCATTATAGAATACTGTTAATTTTTCTGTTTGTTTTTGGCTATTGTTTGGTTGGTTTTTCAAGACGGGGTTCTCTCTATAACAGCCCTGGCTCCCCTGGAACTCACACAGCAGACTGTAGTTGGTTCTTTTACTCTTTGGGGGCCACCACCCAGCTTCCAAATAAATGCACAGAGGCTTATTCTTACTTACTTATTCTTAAGCCTGGCCTTAGCTTGGCTTGTTTCTAGCCAGCTTTTATAACTTAAATATCCCAATTTCTCTTTAACTACCTCTTGTCTGGGCTTTTTACCTTTCTTTATTCTATATATCTTTCTTTCCTTCTTACTCCCTAGTTGGCTATGTTTCTGTGTGTCTGTGTGTCTGGCCCATGGCATCCTCCTCTCCTCCTTTTCTCACTCCTCCCTCTTCTTTCCTCTTCTAGACTTTTCCTATTTATTTATTCTCTCTGCCTGGCAGCCCAGCCCATTTCTGCTATTGACCATTTAGCTCTTTATTGGACCAATCAGGTGTTTTAGACAGGCAAAGTAACACAGCTTTACAGAGTTACACAAATGCAACATAAAAGAATGCAACACATCTTTGCATCATTAAACAAATGTTCCGTATAAACAAATGTAACACATCTTAAACTAAATTTCACAACAGTAGACCAGGCAACTCTTGAACTCAGAGATCTACCTATCTCTGCCTCCTGAGTGCTGGAATTAAAGGCGTGTGCCACCACCATGCAGGCCAATTTCTCCACTTTACCAGTTCTTGTTGTTACTGTTACAGCCTAAGGTTTCCAGCGTCCACCAGAGACTTGGAACAGATCCCTCAAGTACACAAGGCTCAAGTGTACCATGGTGCACACAGACTCCAGACAACTTACAAAAATGTGACACAGCTCAAGCAATTAAGGTCTGACAAGCGTCAGGTCTGCTGGACTTTCTCTAGATACTGTTTATGGATGACTTAAATAAAATCAAAACCCCTCACTTTCACTCAGATTTCATGCACGGCCTAACCTTCACAGGCAAAAATTACCAGACATTTTCGTAGGCCACTTGTAGATCTTTAGGAACTAATGTGGCAGGCCTATAGCAGCTCAGCAAGCTGAGGAAAAGGGTCAAAAGTTCAAGGCCTTTCCTGAACCACAAGAGTGAGTTCAAGACCAACCCGGTAAATTTAGCAAAACCCTGTCTCAAAATTAAAAATAAAAAGGCTTGGTCATAGATGATGCCGTGTTCTGATAGCATGGACAGGGCTCTGAGCATTGGGGGTGGGATGGACACACCGATGGGACACAGCACCAATGTGCTATAAGCACAGGCACAAACGAATCCTACCGTGCTCAGAGCTCACACCAGGTGTCTCCCCACCCTGTCCCCCCAGAGTGCTTCTCAACCAACAAAGTCCAACCTGAAACACTGTAGTTAACTGGAAATGATTATTGACTGAGAGACTGATTAGAGGGTGTGGCCTTCTCAGTTTAACCTAACTTTATTTTCTTGCACATCTAAAGTAGGAAAAAGATGCTAAACAGGCTGAGTATGGACCAGACAAGAGAACACTCTAGACTCAGGGCCCCTCTGCTGCTCTTTCTAACGTGACTGAAAGTTAAAGATCACAAAATCGAGACTGGGCATAGGAGCCACAAGCTCACTTTGGTATAAGCTGCATCGTACTCAGGACCAGGAACAGTGGAAGGCCTGCAAGCCAGAGAAGGCAAACAGAAAAATGAGAACCAGAAGTGGGGTGGGAAGGAGAAAGGGGGGAAGAAGCAGAGGCCCTGGTTTTTCAGGTCTAATGTTGCTCCGGGAGGCCCCTTTGGCCACCTACTACTTTAAGGACCTTTTTCCTACTAGAAAAGCCACCCACACTATTGGACGCAAATCCATCACAACTACTGTGAATTATGGGATATAAATATTGAAGGGACACTAGCCCTCACAAGAATGTGGCTCTGGTAGGCCCTGTCCTTCTCCCCACTTCCCTCAGCCTTGCTAAAAACCATTAGATTACATTCCTAAAGCAAGCTAGACCCAAAGGTCTATTCACTTATTTGGCCACTTCCTCCTCCTAAGGCTGACTACCAAGGTCCAGCTATCAAAGTACTGAAGTCTAGCATCAAAAGCCCCTAATTTAATTTGGCTTACCTAATTAACATACCTAATTAAAATGAAGCACCTCATCCTAACCTGGGGTTTCCCCTTGTACCTTCATAAACTGCCATCTTCCTATGTGCCATGTCTATCTCCTCTCTATCCAGATGCAGTCCCTTGTCCCTCCAGGACAAATACCACCACCCCCATTCCCTCATTTGTTGGGGACTATATTTTCAGGTGTGTGACTTTTGTTTACGCTGCATTTGTTTAACTCTGTGAAGCTGTGTTACTGTGCCTGTCTAAAACACCTGATGGTCTAATAAAGAGGTGAACGGCCAATAGCGAGGCAGAGGCAAGGATAAGTGGGGCTGCCAGGCAGAGAGGATAAATAGAAGGGGACATCTGGCCAGTCACCCAGCAAGCCAAGGAGAAAGCAGTAAAGAAAGGTATACAGAAATAAACAAAGATAAAAGCCCAGAGGCAAAAGGTATTCGGGATGATAAAAGTTAAGAAAAGCTGGCAAGAAACAAGCCAAGCTAAGGCTGGGCATTCGAAACTAAGAATAAGCCTCCGTGTGTGATTTATTTGGGAGCTGAGTGGTGGGGCCCCAAAAGAACCTAAAAAGCCAAAAGAGCAAAAAATTAACACAACTCATTCTCTTTCCCTTCTCTCACATCCTCTAGTTCCTTTTTTTTCTCTTATCCCCTGCCCTCTGTCCCTCTGGGAAAATAAATCTTTGTGCTGAGAACCTGGTCTTAGGGGCCCTGAGCCAATACTGTTCCTTTCAGATATATATTGATAAATACACACATATGTTGTTTTGTTTAGCTTCTGACCGTGGTTTCTGGTTTCTAAGTCATTCTTTCGGGTCAGGCCTTCAGCATTTAGACAAACTGCCCAAGCCAGATTGTAAAGAAATTCTCTGACTTAACTTTCCCCGTGACAGGTGCTAAGACCCTCCTCCTTCCAGAAGGGTCTAGGCTTGAGGAAGTAATGCATAAAGGGAGGTCAAGAAAGCTGACTAGACAGGTCCAGCTGGGCTTCCATGCAGGTTATCAGAGTTATATATGCCATCAGGGAAAAGAGATAGTGACATTACAGGATGGGGTTGGAGCCTGTGGCCAGCCCATGTGTGGCAGCTCACAGGAGGAACAAGAACTCACCATGTGCTATGAAGTACCTGTGCTCGCAACTGTCTATAACTCTAGTTCCAGAGACTCTGACACCCTTTTTTAACTATCACAGGCACCAGGCACACATGTAGGCAAAACACTCATACCTATACTTCAAAAACCAAACCCAAAAGCACTCTGTAAGAGACTGACTGTGAGTGAAGTGTCTCGCTTTCAGGGGCTGCTATAATGATGGGTCACATGAACCCCGACGGCTAGCGGCTAGCTTAGTCAGAAGCTCCAGACACTCAGACTTAAGACTAGGCCTAAAGAGAGGCCATTCTGGGGACAGAAACCTCAGCCTGGGGACCTGGCACTCTCCAGATAGACGGTGTTATGACCGCACTGCATCAGAGTATCCTGGATGCTGCTCTCGTGGGGAGAAACCCCACAGCTCAGGGCACACGGAAGCTTTCTGTGTGTCTATGGTGTGAAAGCAAAGAGCTAAGTAAGGAATTGCTGCTTCCTAAGAAGATTGTTTCTCCCTAAGAATCCAGAGCCAATATTCACAACTAAATGTTTTTATTGGTGCTAAAAGAACACTGCCCTCTCCTTTGGATCCGTGTTCACCTGGATTCTGCCCAGAGAACAAGGCCTGCCTGGACCCACTCAACACATCAGAGTAGAGACCCTGAGGCCTGGTTTCCAGTACAGCGGGTAAAAACAATTAACTTACATGATCAATGCCTCCCATTCAAAAAAATTCTCTTCATTCATGGGGCCTACAGGGAAAGAAAAAAATTCCACAGCTTAATTAGAAGGCCACTTTGACAATTGGAAGAAAATCATAATGAAGTTACTTGAGGCCCTTACCTGCCACAATTCCTTCTGGAGGATTCAGGGTTAATTCTGTAAAGTTAAGGAGCAGAGCCATTACCAGAGAGAATATGTTACATTGTCATTTAGCAAAGCACTTTCATGAGTCATATGAACCAGATTACAGCGTACATGTCTTCCAAGAGGGCAGCTCTCTGTTCCCAAATAAATGCCCAGCCCCAAAACCAACTCTGGCTCTGAGCAGCCCTTTACACCAGTAAGAAGTGAAAACAATGGGGTACAGACTGTGCCCCGTCATGCTCCTGCCAGCTCCTCTGACAAACACTCACAATCTAAAATGGGCTGTTTCCTAATTAAATGGCGTTTCCTATCATTTAAGAGCACAAACCTTTCTGAAGGTGACAGAGCAGAAGGAGGAGGCCAGGCTGAAGTGGCAGGGAGAGGCATAATCAAATCGATCACTCTCCAGGTCAGTGGTCTTGGCCACCACCCTGCAGAAGTGCAGATGCCCACCATGACGATGACATGGAAGACAGGCCTACTACAGAGTCTCAGCCACTTAAGGCCAGGAGCTGCCGAAGACCAGACAACCAGCTCGGCCACCAGGCGGCATGTCAATTCTTGGCAACATGGTTTTTAGTCTAGGTCATGTTCTAGTCTGGGGTGTGTCCCTAAGAGTCTATTGTTGAAAGCAGGTTAGCAGTACTGGGGTGGGGAAGAGCATGACCTTAGGAGCTAGGGGTATGTGTGACATTGGTACATGACTCCAAGGTGGTTACAAAAGCGGCTTGCTGCTCTCTGGCTTCCTGTGCCAGGTGTGATCACATTGTCACATACAATCCCGCACTCAAACCACTACAGTCACCACGACGTTGGTCACCCATTGTCACCCCATAGACCCTTGTACTCTGAACTCCAAAAATGTGAGCTAAAAAAAGAAATTTAAGTCAGAGTGTCACCCGTAAAACCTGGATTGGCCTGGAACTCACTATGTCCCTGGCTGGCCTCAAACTTGCAGCGACCCTCTGCCCTCTGCCTTGCAAGAAAGACTTGTGTGTGTGCCCCACTGTGACCAAATGAACATTTCTGCTTAATGAAGTCACTCACATTAGATATTGCTGTGGTAATGACCTACAGATGAATACAACCCGTTTGAACAGACACCAAACCTGCAGACACACTTGGAAAACAGCGAATGAAAAGAGGACAAGTCACACACACAGTAAGAAAACCAGCACAGAGTACACTGCACCATCTGAGTGCCAATGCAATCAAGACGACCGACAGCAAGCATACAAAAGGCCTGCCGAGCCACATGGTAACCTCTGAAAAACAGAAATTAGTAACCCTGCTAAATAAGATTAAGGCAAAAGGACCAGAAACAAAGAATGGAAACTGATCATCCAAAGAAATCTAAAAGCCGGGCGATGGTGGCGCACGCCTTTAATCCCAGCACTCGGGAGGCAGAGGCAGGCGGATCTCTGTGAGTTCGAGACCAGCCTGGTCTACAGAGCTAGTTCCAGGACAGGCTCCAAAGCCACAGAGAAACCCTGTCTCGAAAAAACCAAAAAAAAAAAAAAAAAAAAACAAAGAAATCTAAAGCCAATAAGAAATGGTGAGATGCTTAAAGTTGCTATGAGGTCAACATCCATATGTGCGATTAGAAAGTGGGTTTCTTAGGAGAGAACACACGGCCACAGAGACACGGAAACACTAACAGAACCACATTGACAAGTGGGGCTGTCTCGGTCTTCACAAAACAAACTTAACTCCACTTTAACACTCCAGGGCACGGAACACTTCTTACTGCCCGCCCTGCTGCCCTTGCCATATACTACACATAGGAAGTGAGCAGAGGGGAGAGGAAGAGAAAGGGGAGAGAGGAAGAGGGAGAGCACATCCAATAGCACAAGCACACCCTGTCATGGACACATTCACAGGACAGACACCACAGCAGACCCTGCCAAAGCGTTCTTTGGTTAGGGCTGTACACAATCTCAAAGGTGACTTGAGGTCCCATAGCACAAACGTCTCCAATCCACCAGGGACACATCATGCAGACTTTCTTCACTTAATGGTAAGCGATCCATTCCCCAGGGTTGACATGGCCTCGTTTCCTACAAAAACCTGCAAAGGCAAAACAGCGCTAGACCATTTTGCAGGCCTCTAGCTATCACCCCAGAAAAGGAAAAGGGGGATAAGTTGGAAAATACACAACAGAGGAAACTATTAAGAAAAGGCTCGGCCGATGACGGTTCTGTCTGCCAAGTCTGGTGACTTGGGTTTAAAGCCCAGGACCCACATGATAGAAAGAGAGACTGATCCACAAGCTGTCCTCTGACATCCACATGAATGTCATGTCAGCCACACCCCCAATACACACAAGTAAATGTAACTAAAAACACTGGTGGGGAAACGTGAATAAGGGACTAGAGAGAAGGCTCAGTGGCTAGGAGAACTCACTGCTCGTACAGGGACCCAGCACACACATGGCGGCCAACAAATGTCAATAACCCCAGTTTCAGGGGATTTAACACCCTTGTCTAGTCTCTGTAGCACTGTATATATGCAGTGCACTTTAATACATGCAGGCAAACACTTATAAACACAAAGTAGCAATAAAGATTTTTGTTTACAGTGAAAGAGAGAGACAGAAGATAATAAGGAGAGGCCAGGCAAGGAGAAGGAACAAGAGGCTGTGCGGCCAGATGTGCGCACACTTCAAGGAGGTAAGAAGGCAAACGAAGAGGCCAAGTACCAGGATGGATGGAGGGAGCACCTCCCAACAACACAGTCTACAGTCTCCTTCTGTATCTCTATCACAGGAACAGATTGGGATAAAGAACAGAACCAGCTTGCCAAGGCTTTACACGCTCCATCATCTGAAATCTAGTCCCATCACCCCTGATGAAACAAAAACACTTTTTTTGCATGGAACAAAGGTCACCTAGCGCAAACTGCAGAAGAGCTGTATTCTTTGTAGGAGTTCCCTCAGAACCTTCCTGAGACACCACTTTTCCCTTAGAGAGAGATGGGTCAAGCCTGCGGCTGAAGATCAGCAATGCTGTAGACCCAGGCTCTGCACAGCCAGCACCATCCCACCCACTTCGCTATCCAGCAGTGACACCTGCTGGTCAGGGATGAACTGCAGTCAACGGCAGAAGGCTTCACAGCAACACAAGAAACCACAGTTCCATGTTTACTGATAAACATAAATTCTAGAAGAGAAACAATTACTAACCATATCAGAAAATTTCAAAGACTATTCCCTGAAAATGGTAATTTGTTAAAAACTACTTTTCTTTTTTTTTTTTTTTTGGTTTTTCGAGACAGGGTTTCTCTGTGGTTTTGGAGCCTGTCTTGGAACTAGCTCTTGTAGACCAGGCTGGTCTCGAACTCACAGAGATCCGCCTGCCTCTGCCTCCCAAGTGCTGGGATTAAAGGCATGTGCCACCACCGCCCAGCAAAAACTACTTTTCTTAAAAGTAGTTTAAGAAGTAGCCACTACACAAACAAAATACAAATTTGTCCAATGATTCCGTTTCTAGAAGCCTATCACACTGATACACTGGGAAGAACAAGAAAGACGGCTGCAGAGGCTACTCTTTCAAGAAACTGAGGAAGCACAAAAGCCCCAAAGTCTACAGTGGAAAACCAGGGAAAGCCAGGGGTCACATTGGCATGTTCTACACACTGCACAGGTCATGCTGAACAGAGACAACCAGGTTCAAGTGAGGTCACTGGGTCAGGTCCTAATCCAACCTGCCTGAGTCCTTGCTGAGGCCAAGTAGACAGGCCTGTCCCGCACCCTAACTCTGGAGGTCTTGCCTTCAGAGCTGCAAGAAAATCAGATTCTCTTGCCTCCACTAGTCTAAGGCACAGCACAGCAAACTAACACAGCTGGAACACTCCCAGATAATATGTAAAGGAACCCTGACTTCTTCTCCCACAAAACTTTAAAATGGATTACAGGTATTAACTGTGAAACACACAGATTTACATGTAAATAGAAATAAACTAAACCTAAAGTTTTAAAATAAAGGAACCACTGGACTGGGGAAATGACACATGGAGTCAAGCCAAAGAGGGAAAATATTGGCAAGGCAAATATCCAATAAAAGGCAATGTTAAAGAAGTGTACAAGCTAAGGAAACAACACAATTTAAAAATAAACATTTCAACAAAAAAGGCAGATGGTCGGTAAGCTTGCAATGACTCAACATTGTCAGTTATGAGAAAATTTCAAGTTAAGCCACTGGAGACACTAACATAAGCCGAACAGGAAGGAGAAAAAATTAAAAACTCTACAGAGCTGCGGAGCATCTGTGCTAGTGAGAACAGCGGCATCAGACAACTGGGCAGAGCCTTCTAAACTAAACAGGCACTTATGCAAGAGAAACGAAGACAAGCACACGATGTTCACAGCAGTTTCATCGCAGTGATCATCAGGAAGCAAATGTTTAAACAGAGTAGCCTGGCCATGCAGTGGATTACCACTCGACATTAAAAGGCAACCACGAGGCTAGAGAAATGATTCCGCAGTTAGGAGCACTAGCTGCTCTCACAGAGGACCTGGGTTCAGTGCCCAACACCCACAACTGTCTCTATGTAACTCCAGCTCCAGGAGATCTAACTCCCTCTTCTGGCTTCTCCAGACACGAGGCAAGCACATGGTACACAGACATGCATATAGGCAAAGACTATACATAGAATACAAACAAAACCTTTAAAAAGGAAAAGGAACAATCACTGCTCCCTATCTGAATATCTACAGAGATTCAGGGTCAACAGAGGTTTCTGAAAATATCAAAATATCAGTGGACACTCCCAGAAACAAGTCATACATTTTAGATGGCTATTCAGAAAACCACAGAGAAATCTCACTTCACCCTGGCAAGCCCTGTCAAGATTTTAACACAACAGCTGGAACTACCTGCCCTGCGTCATCACTTGCTGCTGGAAGAGTAAGGGGACACAGCACCAAGGATAGCAGCATGGACAACCCTCGACAACCGTGCCCAGTGCAGAGAAGTACCAACACTACAGCGGTGAAAGCAGAGGGGCACTGTCCGGGAGGACAGACGAGTCGTAGGGCAGGGCATTCTGAGGACACTAGTATTCACAGCTCAGCACTGTCCGGGAGGACAGACGGGTCGTAGGGCAGGGCATTCTGAGGACACTAGTATTCACAGCTCAGGTGATGCAATGAACACACAGGAACAAGAAAGAAAGCCTGCCGGCTATAGACATTTCACCAAAAAAGGTAGAGCTGGCCCGTGGACATGAACGGTGACTGCCACCTCACTCATAATCACTGATATACCAATTAAAGCACAGGATACCATGCTATGTCTACCAGACAAGATGAAGTCCCAGAAGCTAAAGACTACGTGAAAAGCAGAAGCAGCGAGACTCTCAGCTGCGGCTGACCACGACGGGCACTGAAAAAGCCACAGTGAAACAGTTTAGCATATCGTGAAACAGGCTGGTCATTCAAATGCTCCATGAGGCCGGGCGGTGGTGGCACACGCCTTTAATCCCAGCACTTGGGAGGCAGAGGAAGGCGGATCTCTGGGAGTTTGAGGCCAGCCTGGTCTACAAGAGCTAGCTAGTTCTGGGACAGGCACCAAAGATACAGAGAAACCCGGTCTCGAAAAACAAAAACAAACAAACAAAAAATTTAAAAAAAAATAGAGTAAACAAATGCTCCATGAGTCTGAATTATGCTCCAATGCAAACCTGCACATGGGCACCAAGAGCTTTTCAAAACTGCTTGCGACTGCAGGACTTGCAAAAATCAAACCGCAAATTAAGCGTCTACCGGTAGCAGAACAGATGGATTCCAGTTTATTCATAAAAAGAAATCCACTCAGCAAGGAGAGTGAACTGCAGCCACAAGCTCCCAGAGAAAGGAAACTGAGACACAATGCTGAGCAAGAGGTTCCAAGGCAAAAACAAGCAAACAAAACATACACTGTATACTTTCTACTAAGTTCACAGACAGACAAAAGGAAACTACACATTGTCTGGAGATAGAGTGGTGAACAGGAAGAAAAGGAAAAGAATGGTAATTCAGGATGCTGGGGAGAAATCATGAAAACTCTAAGTCGCTGTTGGTGCTCTATTTTGCAAGCATGGGATCATGGACACCAAGTTACTCAGCTGGCCATTACTGTAACAAAATGCCTGAAATAACAGCCAACAAAGAGGGAAGTTTTGGCTCAGTTTTGGCAATTCCGGTGCTGCTGTCTGAGTGTCTGCTTGTGAAAAGGCGGCACACCACGGCAAGCAGCACCAGGCATGGCCAGGAGACAGAGAGGAGAGGAGGGCTGTCACTGAGAGCAGATCCTTAAAAGGGAGCATAGGGATCCGCTTCTTCGTGTTCTGGCCTCCAGGTAAACAGCTTTGCCCTACTGTGATGCACTGCCTCGCATTCGAGCCCGGGCATGACTCAGGGGTAGACACACTTACTGCCAAGTGTGACAACTTGAGCTCAAGCTTCCCAGGAGCCACACAGAAGAAGGGGAAAACTGACGCCTGCCAGTTGTCCTGACTTCTGCACACGCCCAGGCACTGGCCTGCTCACACACATAAATACATAATAACTGCAATTAAAACACTCTCAAGTCTGTCCAGAACTGGGAACGGTGACACCGTCTGGAAACGGGGTCTCAGCAGATGTACCAGACCAGACTTAGCATACTGACTAGGCTGGGCTCTAAACCAATGCCTGCTGACTTCTCAAGTGGGATATCTGGACAGCCACACACCCAGGAAAAGATGGCCCCGGGGAGATACCTGAGAAGGAGTTATACTGACAGCTCAGAAACCCATGGAAGTCAGCACAGAAGCTAAGGGGCAGGCACACTAGTTCAACCACGGCCGCTCCTGTTGAGTATACCTAACACTGGAGCACACTGTCTTAAACACGACAAAACAGATGCTAAGCCATAAAAGAGGGGACACACTCAGAGGGGCTTTATCGAATTTCACAGACACAGGGGAAAAAACAAAAAAAAAGTCCTCACTTCTCATGCTTGGTACTGATGGATGCATTTTCTGTCACTGTTGTCACAGTCTTAAACAATATCCATTGATGACCTCATGGTTTCCATGCGTCAGTGGGTCTGGGCCCAGCCAAGACAGCTGGGGCAGTTTTCAGGGCCACAACCCAAGTCCATTTAAGTCGCTGGCACAACTCAGTTCCATATGGCTGTAACACTGGTCCCAGACTGGCTCCGTACCCTGTCTCCTCTTGCAAGCAGCCACCGCAGGTGGAGCCCTCTCCCTTGTGAACCCCCCTAACCTCTTCTCCAGTTTTCCCATTTTAGGGTCCACCCTTTTATGCGAATTCTTTTCCGCTCCCAAACTTAGATGATCCGTGACCTTAACTGCAAACGAAATGACAATAGGGTTGAAATAATGTTTGAGGCTTTTGCGCGGACAGAAGATGGGGAATAAAATTTTCTCTAATGTGACTACCCTTGTGTTCAACAAGCACGGCCGAGAACGAACTTGATAGAACCCCTGTCCCAGAACCTAACTGCTGCCTACCTCCTTTATTTACTTATTTGTTTGTTTGTTTTTATAAAAAGAGATGATGCTTTTAGGCCTGGAAACGGAACTGAAAAAGTAAAACAGAGCTAAACACTGATCCAGAGAAAAGGAAATGGTCTTTTCAAGTCCCCGAACCCGTGTCTGTGAAACTTTGGTTTGCTCCAGTAGGACAGCAATTCTCGCCTGCAGCGTGGCCGGAGGGTTAAATCTTTATTTTGCTCACTTTCAACTTTTCCCCCAAACTCTCCTCTACCTCATGATCATCTTACAGGAACAACCCAGTCCTTGCTGAGCACCGCCCCGCGGCGTGCGTCTCCTGTCGGGAGGACGGATGCGCAAACCCCCAGGGACTCAGGGAACAGGGACGAGGTCCGGGTCGCAGGGCCATGACCGCGCTGGCCGAACCCGCACCTGCGCCCAGGGCCTGCCCCGCAGCAGCCGGCCGGGGCGCGCAGGCGACAGCTACAGCCCAGTCTTCCGCACGCGGGCTGTCCGGGTCGCAGGGTTCATGCAGCGCCGGGCCCGGCGGTAGGCTGCCGGGAAGAGGACGGGAAGGCGGGAGCCGCCCGACTCACGTTTGTACTCGGCCATCAGTCTCTTCAGCGCCGTCCCCGCCATACTGCGGAACCTGCCTTCAGCAGCCTCGCCACATCCGCGCCGGTCCCGCCCGCCTGCTCCGACGTCCACGGCTACTTCCGGGGCGCTGCCTCGGGCCAGAAGTGCGTCCGGGGCGAGCGCGGGTGACGTGGCGTGCCGACGTGGTGCGAGGCCGGGGCCCGAGGAGGTTCTCCTGGCGCTCGCTGGGCTTTGGAGCCTTCCCACGCCGTGTGGCCGCGCTCCGCGCGCAGCTCATCCTGTGGTCCCTCTCTGAAGAATCCAGCGAGAGTCAAGATGCCCCACGGAGTGCTCCCGAGCGAAACACGGTTCCTCGCACTTGGTACCCTCCTCATAAGTGTCTGTGAAACTTGAGACCAGCAAGATCTCCCTCCTACACACACAGATTATGTACTTCTGGCTGTCCTAGAACTCACTCTGTAGGCCAGGCTGGCCTCGAACTCAGAGTGGATCCCTGCCTCTGCCTCCCGAGTTCTGGGATTAAGGCCCGAGCCACTATGCCTGGCTTTCCTAGTGACCACGGTGATTTGAGAAGATGACGCTCCCTTGGATTCACAAAGGGAGAATGAAGTCCCCATCCCGGGCTATATCACACCCTTTCGAGGACTCTGTTCTCATCACACAGGGCTCCCAGGTAGATGTTCGGCATCTCTTTGGTTGCACAACTGCTTTCATTTAAGGGGTACAGCTGAAGACAAGGGCTCTCCTGGAACAAAGGGGCTCCTAGGATGTGATACTTTGGAACATCTTCCTGATGGGACTCGAAGTACACATTTTTGCTGTATCTCCTCACACATCCACTGACCTCAAAGATTTGAGCATTAGGTTCATGTCATTTAACATTTAAAAAAAAATACCGAAGGATCTACCACTCCAATTACGTAGCAGAAACACACACGCACTGCTCCTCCTGATGCTGGGTGTGGGAGAAACACAAGCTATTCTCTTCTTACGCATCCAAATGGATGGCAGCCGTGATTCCCTGGGACGGCTGATATGTGAAATGTGCCCCAGCAGTCCGGATGTTTGAACACTGGTCACGGTTTTGGGAGACCGGAACCTTTAGCAGATGAGGCCAAGGAGCCAGTGGGTTGTTTGGGGATAGAAATGGATCTTGAGATTTAGAGCCCACCTTGACTTCTAGCCCTGTCTGCTTCCTGTTCCGCTGAGGAGTGAGTAAGCAGCTGTCAGGCACTGCTGCTGCCTTGGAGCCACCGGCTTCCCGGCCAGGACAGACTGTATCCTCAAACCCTGAGACAAAATCAACTTCCCTTAAGTGGCTTCTTGTCGGGTTCTGATCACAGCAGCGAGGAAACGAATGGAAAAGTAGTGCCATGAAATGGTGCTGATAAACCCAACCTGGGGTTCAGTTCTTCGAACCTAGTTTTAAGGAGAAAAGTGGGAGATTCAGAGCTGTGAACTAGACCAGCCCTAGAAGGCTGTAAGCACACCTACAAGGACCATTCTGGTGAAATCCAGATCAGGAGGCTAAGAAACAAGTACTAAAGACTGCTGACAAAGTTTTATTTCAGGGGGGACAAGAGGACCGTATCAGAAACTCAGCTGGCAACTATTCATGTCGCACCCAGTGACAGGACAAGGCGGTGCGGTTTCCTCCATCTTGTATTATGCTGAAGCTGGTTCAGGTTGAAATAGAATCTGATCTCCTTGATAGGGAGCCTTGTGGACAATTACTCAAGATGCCCCAGCTACCTTAGCTTTGTTAGAGCGTGTGCAGAACCTCCTCCTCCTCCAGCTACCTTAGCTTCATTAGAGCTGTGCAGAACCTCCTCCTCCTCCAGCTACCTTAGCTTCATTAGAGCTGTGCAGAACCTCCTCCAGCTACCTTAGCTTTGTTAGAGCGTGTGCAGAACCTCCTCCAGCTACCTTAGCTTCAGTTAGAGCGTGTGCAGAACCTCCTCCAGCTACCTGCTTTTGAACTGCTTACTCACACAGAGCTTTCCTCTGTTGCCGCTGACTGAGATACCTAGATGTAGTTTTTGTTTTTTGGGTTTTTTTTAATATTTATTTATTATGTATACAATATTCTGTCTGTGTGTGTTTGTAGACCAGAAGAGGGCACAGACCTCGTTACAGATGGTTGTGAGCCACCATGTGGTTGCTGGGAATTGAACTCAGGACCTTTGGAAGAGCAGGCAATGCTCTTAACCACTGAGCAATCTCTCCAGCCCCTGGTTGTAGTTTTGGTCTTTAAAAACACCTTACTCCACTCTGGAGGCACAGGTGGACCTCTGTGAGTTCAAGGCCAGCCTTGTCTACAAAGTGAGTTTCAAGACAGCCAGAGCTGTTAACACAGAAAAATCCTGTCTCAAAAAAATCAGGAAAACAAAAACCTTACTCTAACCCAGTGGTTCTCAACTTTCCTAACACTGCAACCCTTTAATACAATTCCTCATGTTGTAGTGACCCTGACCATAAAATTACTTTCGTTGCTACTTCATTTACTATAACATTGCTACTGTTATGAATCATGAATATCTGATATGCAGGATATCTGATATGCAACCCCTGTGAAAGGGCTGTTCAACCCCCAAAGTCACCTGGGTTCTCTGTGTCTGAAGGGCCTCACTGGACAAACTGTCAATAGTGAGCTGTGACATACGTACGCAGTCTCCAAATACAGTGTTTAAGGTAAACCAAGAGACAGAATACCAAACTATATTTACTGTTTACAGTAGTAAAGGACAACAAATAATGTACAAACTGGATAAACACAACAGAGCCAACAGACATCCCACCCAAGCCCACGCAGCGAAACAGGAAACAACAACATTTTCCTCGGGATTTTAAGCAAGCGAGAGATGGTAGGTCAGTGTCAGGTGACTATGAAAGGCAGAGATGGCCATCAAGCAGCAATGGACCCTTACACAAGGATGACAGGCAGGACGATCCACATCTAACCGGTATAGACCCCACAATGCAGGACTGAAGTCACCCACTGATGCATCATTTGAATACACATCTGGAAAGCCGCAGAGCATAATCCATGAGAATGAGGTCACCTCTCCCGGGCTTTCTTTGGCAACCACACTTTAAAGCAGGTCTTACACAGCATCACTGTAAGCTTGATACTTAACCAATTACCTTCTTACACAGAAACCATAATTATGCATTGGAACCAAGACTAGAAAATAATCTGAGGCCACATTCAATTTCCAAATGAGACATGGCAGTTACTTTCTTCTATATTATAACAAGGAAAGAGAGTGGGTCCCACCTTACCAACCCTGCCCATGTACCCATTACCAGATGCCAAGTAGAAAGGGGGCATGTCAGGAGAAGTTGGGTCACAGTACATAAGGACTCCTTCCAATGGTCTTTTCCCTTTAACTTTACCATTTGACAAAGCTCAAGCTGATAGTATTTCAATGTTTTAATATTCTATACCTACAACAATTCTGTCCCTCTCTCCCATCTCAACATCCCATAGGCAAGCCCATGGGAAACGGGACCACCAGCTCTCTCCTTGACCAGGGCAAATCACTCTAAAAGCAACCACAGTTCTGGGGGTCAGAGTCAGGTGGCAGGCTGAGTCCACACCCAGCTCCAAGTTTTGGGGAAAAATATTTTAGGGATGGGAGGAAGCAGAAATGAAAACATAAACAAATCCCAAAACCTTGCTCTCGTTTCCACTAAAGGCAATGCGCTACACAACACTTTCATCCCTGCATCATGTCTGTAGTCCGCTCCAAGCACATCAGAAAAGGAGAACCAGTCAGGGACTCTGGCTTCTGCTGACGCTTCTGTGATTGGTGTGGCTGCATGGTCACCATTCAATAGCAGATGTCAAGACAATGATCGGGTGTGGGGACGGTCCCTCGGGAAGCTGTTCCTCCTGTCTGCTGCTGGAATACGTCAATGGTGTCCTCATCCTCCATCTCCAGCTATCCAAGTTGTCAAGGCAGGCCCAGGAGAGGGGACAGGAAATGTCAGAGGTGAATACACAGTGATACCATGCTCCAAACAGCTTCCGCTACACTAGTGTAGCATGCAAGGAGAAGGTGGGGTCACAGTAATTACTATCTACTGACTTCTGACAAGATTCATAGGAGAATAATCACAGTGAAGGACTGAGAGAAAAACGGGGTCATTGAAAATAGATTCGCCGGGTGTGGTGGAGCACGCCTTTAATCCCAGCACTCGGGAAGCAGAGGCAGGCGGATCTCTGGGAGTTCGAGGCCAGCCTGGTCTATAAGAGCTAGTTCCGGGACGGGCACCAAAGCTACAGAGAGACCCTGTCTCGAAAACCAAAAAAAAAAAAAAAAAAAAAAAAACTCCAATAAAGACCAAGTGGTTGGCACTAAGCTGTCAGGATCACAGGAGCTGTGTACCCCACAGCACCCTGCATATGGGTTCATCAGTGACTGCCATGGCCCTGAGGGTGGAGGGTGTTGGTGCTATACTTGGGCTCTAGCTCAAAACAGCAAAAATATGTTTGGCAGTGCCACTTCTTCATTTGAGAAAATAATCTCAAAAATTCAAAATTTGAAATCCAATAATTAAGGTCATTGCAGAAACACGCCATTTTGTTTGCACCTGTCTTATTCTCAAACAACAGTGTTCCCAAACCACAGACCCTGGTGGACCCTGGTGCACAGGGCTACTTCATACCTGGGCTGGCGTGTCTGTTTCATTGATTGGTTGTCCATCAAACCGGAATCGAATCTGCCTCATTGATAAGCCCTGGGGAAAAGGAAGGAAATGTGTTAGATGTTCCCAGACAACACAGATTAACCTGAAGCTATCCAGAACCAGCAACATCAGCATTCTATATGCACACAAGCCAGCTGAGTAGAAATAGCCCTGGTGGCTCACATCTACAGCAAGTGCTGCCCCAAACTGACCCATTCCGATACCTGGCTTGCCCTAATTCTGCCCCTCACTTCCTCCCAGAGCTAAACTGAGCTAAGTTCCTCCCAGAACTTCTGTTTCCTCCTCTGGAAAGGTCTCAGAAACGGGTCAGGTGACCATGAGGGCCATGATCAGGAAGGTTGTGAGGAGCAGAAACGAAGAGCGTTTTCCATCCTCAAAGGAGGCAGCAGTCTGCCTCAGCCTGTCTGAGGTGAACACCACCTGGCAGAAACACTTCTCTAACTCGGCAGCTCCACTGTTCCCAAACAGGACATGTGGGATAGATAAATTGTGACTATTTCCTCAATCCTGATGCCTCCCTGAAATGGTATGAATGAAAAAAGCAAGGCCTTGGGGAAGAGCCGGTGGGCAGGTGCTCTCTGCTGGATGGAGTCTGAAGCCACAGCCTACGGACACTGGAGTCTCAAGAGTGCTAGAGCCAGGGATGGTGAGACTAGGAACGCCCTCCCCCTCCCCTCCCCTCCCCACCCCAGACCAGGGAAGCTGGCGAACTTTTCTGAAAGTTCACACACAGGGGCTAAAGAGATGGCCCAGAGGTCAAGAGCACTTGATGGTCTTACAGAGGACCAGATTCAATTCCCAGCACCCATATGGAAGCTTAGAACCCCCTGTAATTCCACTTCTGGGGACCTGACGCCCTCTTTTGGCCTTTGTAAACACCTGTCATGCATATGGTGCACAGACATACATGCAGGCAAAAACACCCATACACAGAAAATTTTTTAAAGATGAGAAAAGCATGGCAGCTCACAACTGTCTGTCACTCTGGTTCCAGGTGATCTAACACCTTCACACCCATGCACATAAAATAAAGTTAAATAAATGATTTTAAAAAGGGGGGCGGCTGGAGAGATAGCTCAGAGGTTAAGAGCACTGACTGCTTTCAGAGGTCCTGACTTCAATTCCCAGCACCCACATGGCAGCTCACAACTGTCTGTAACTCTGGTTCTAGATGATCTGACACCTTCACACCAATGCACATAAAATAAAATTAAATAAATGATTAAGAATAATAATAAAGATGAGAAAAGAAAGTTCACACATAAATCTCCAAGAGTTCAAAGTTCCCAACAACCCTCAGAGGCCATGTAATTGTCTCTCCCACATCAATCAGCAGGACTTTTTAGAGATGTGAACTCAGAGCTCCATCAAGACCCATATGGTGCTGGACAGTGACGGTGCACATCTTCAATCCCAGCAGTTGGAAGACAGGTGGATCTCTGTGAGTTTGAGGCCAGACTGATCTACCAGGTGAGTTCTAGGACAGCCAGAAGCCCTGTCTCAAAAAAAAAAAAAAAAAAAAAAAAAAAAAAAAAAAAAAAAAAAAAAAAAAAAAACAAAAAACAATAAAAGAAGACATGAATGGCAAATGGTTGTCCATGTGCCTCGGTCTTCCAACTGCACCCCCAGGTGCTGGGTGGAGCCTGGAGGTATTCTTCCCCAGGAAACCTAGTGCTTTTCAGATCAGCATCGGGGACTCTCCAGAGCCCCCAATTCTAACGTGCCACCCTGTGGACGTGCGGCCTCCGCCACACCCACCCAAACACACAGCAGTGGCTCGCTGCTTCACTCTTAAATAAAAGCAGAAACCCGGGGACGCTTAAAGAGAGACTCAAGTATGTGAAGACCAGGCCCAGGGAAGAAAGCACTGTGTGCGTTACAGAAAAGGCCTGCCTCCCAGTGAAAAATCACTCCACACACTTAGGGGTAAGGGGAAGCTCTTTAATAATATAGCATGTGTCTGGCTCTGGCTAATACCCAAAGAAGAGGCCACAAATAGAAGATTTTTACTAACTTATATATACCCGAGGCTTATGAATTCCACATACGATGTCATCCTTAAATGTCTTTCAGGTCCCAGTCCCAGGTTTCACTTTGAACAATTATAAACAGATCGGAGACTCAGGTCTGGCCATTTAGACAGAGGTGAGGTTTACACAGCAAAGAGATTGCATATTGCCAGAATTATTTTAAGTACAGTAGTGAGGTTGACTTTCAAACAGTTGTTACCTGAGTTAGTCTTGTCCACCTGACAGATTATGCATTTCTCAATGACAGAACTGGGAGCTTTATGGCAGGCTAAGACTCCTGGTTGTGACCCTGCTCTGCCCTCTTGTGAGCACTGTTAGAAGCATGCTCTTTGGTATGGAGCTGGCTCTATACTGGCTGTGAGGCAGAGCGGTCTCTTCTGCTGTGGGACTAGGGCCTAATGGTCAATCTGATGAATAAACATTTCCATCCTAGCAGCCTAAATTTTCTTATCTCTAACTGGTTAGAATACTACTTATCTTTGGAATATTTTGTAGGTAATGGACCTTGAGCTGAATTCTCCTTTGTATGACTTCATGTCTCCTAAGCAAACCTATTAGTAAAGCCTTTCTTTATAACATCAATTCTATTATTTTGAGTTTCTTCAATATATTGAGGCAAAAAAAGGAAGGGAATGGAGTAGTTAAAGCACATTCATACTTAAAGCTTCAAGGAAGGTTAAAAACACACTTATGGCTGGGCGGTGGTGGCGCACGCCTTTAATCCCAGCATTTGGGAGGCGAGGCAGGTGGATCTCTGTGAGTTCAAGACCAGCCTGGCCTACAAGAGGTAGTTCCAGGACAGGCTCCAAAACCACAGAGAAACCCTGTCTCGAAAAACCAAAAAAAAAAAAAAAAAAAAAAAAAAAAAAAAAAAAACCACACACTTATGTGTGCACATGCTCACACATACACAACCAAGAAAACACTAGAAAGTTGCTACTAATGGGGAGAAAAAAAAAAACAAAACAAGAAAAGACAGAACTTGGGGAAACTAAAACTCATGCTGAGCAAGAACGGCCTATAGAGTGGGAAGGCAAAGAAGGGGCAACTCAAATGGGACAGCAACAGTGACCCAGTACAGAGGGAGGGAGCACACAGGCCTGCAGTCAGCCAACGTGAAATGGAGCAGAGCAGACATCTGCCTGCACTGCAGAGGACAGTTAGAGTCCTCTTTCCGTTCACAGACGGGAAGGGCCCAGAAAGCGCCTCCCCAGAGGGCTAAAGATCACTCCAGAGCCCCTGCTGAGATCCCATGGCAGAGAACCAGAAAGGCCCCAGTGTTCCAAAACACAGGAAGCTGACAGTGAGTTATGGTAACTTCCAAGACAATGCAGCTCAGCCTAGAACACGACATGCAGCCAGACATGCAAGTCCCTGTCAGATACAAGAGATGATGTTCCACACAAAAAGGGGGAGTTAACACAAAAAAGATGCAGGAGGGAGACAGGAAGTTTCCAGAATGACTCTCACAAAGCTTGGATGGCAGTCATGCAGATACTCTCACTCCAAAGCAGTGGTTGGGGGGGGGGGGGGCGGGGCAGGAGGCTACAAAACACTGAGGTAGCTGACCTAGTGTGCCCCCCACCCCAAATGTAGGGTCTCAGCAGGCGAAGACTGGGGTGCAACAGACTGAGCATAGCACAGCAAGGAAGAGCTCTGCACACTGGCGCAGTCCAAAGTGGCACACAGCACATGCAGCCGGCTCGGCAGGGAGGGCACAAGGGGACACAGTGTCATCGGAAAGTTCTGTCTCATCTTTCACAGGTGAGAAAAGTACCTAAGGTCACACCTAGAAGCCAGGAGAGCAAGCACACTATCTGCAGGGCTCACGAGTGAGAAGGGAGAAAGAATGGCACCGCCTTGCAGGGACATCAGGGCAGCAGAATAAAAGGGCAGCAAACAGCTGTGTTTGCAAGCACTTAAGGGCAACCTGGAACCACCATGTGAGATGCCACTGCCCACATCAAAGGGCAGGACCCCCTACGAGAGCTACCAGATGGCAGGGCTCAGAGGAATCCGCACGTAGGTCTATGTGCAGCAAGCCAGGCAGTCACTGAGGCAGACATGGAGAAGCAAGGCCAGGAGTCCAAGGACTCCCAGGTGGGCTGGCACGTACCCACCCACTAAAAGGTCCTTTTTTTTTTTTTGGTTTTTCGAGACAGGGTTTCTCTGTGGTTTTGGAGCCTGTCCTGGAACTAGCTCTTGTAGACCAGGCTGGTCTCGAACTCACAGAGATCCGCCTGCCTCTGCCTCCCGAGTGCTGGGATTAAAGGCGTGCGCCATCACCACCCGGCTCAAAAGGTCCTTAGTAAGAATGAACTGGATGGATGGATCCAAGCCTGATGTGTGCAAGGGCCTTAAGTTCACAAGGACACTGACAACAGGAAGCTGGCCACTGTTGGGGACAAAGGTCAGTCAGCGTGCTATTTTGAAATGGTAACGAAGGGACAAAAGCAAATGTTTCCTCACTTTCCTAAGTAAGAAAATCAAATTGCCAATGAAGAGGGCATACACAGCATAACTGAATGGATATCAGATGGAAGAACCGGAACCAGCACTGATCCTCTCTCTGAGCACACCACAGGGTATTCCACCAGACCCGTGTGCGGGCTGACGGACTGCATGACCACCATGAACCAATCCCCCCTGGAGTCTACTTAAGCCTTAAACTCCACCTTTCCATTTGCAGGAACCCAGGGAAAAGACACACTATAAGGGACAAGCAGATAGCAAGAGCCAGGGTAGCAAGGGCATGCCCACAACACAAGCAGCTCCTGCAGGACTCCTTCAGGGAGGGAGGTCCCAACCCAGCACGCATGGGGTTCTGCCTACCTGCCTCTCGCAGTAGGCCTTCATCAGCTTGCTCAGTGGTGTGTGCCTCTTGATCTTGAACTGCACCACTGAGCCATCCTGTCCCGCCACTTTCAGGTTGATGTGGTCATTCTCTGTCTTCACTCCCTCCTGTAAGACACAGGAACTGGGTCTCAAAGGCCAACTCAGAATCCCCGGGGTGTAAAGCATGCTCTTAGGTACTGGTGTTGTTTTCAGTCGTTAAAACCAACCTGATTCTTAACATTCCCCCAGGAGCTCAGAGTTACTCGTGTGACTGTCTTATTTTTACACAGAATTTATTTTTAACCTACATTTGTTACGCACTGTGAGAGAAACAGCAGTGCAAAGCCAGTGTCCTCACAGACTACCAATTCAAAGACAAAAATCTACTCATTAAATCTAAGAAGCCAAAGGAAATCCATGTTTGTTTTAAAAATGACTCATGAGGCTGTAAAAATACACATTTGCAGGCTATACATGACTTTATACAACTGAGAACAAAAGCCAACATAAAACCAAGAGTGGAGGACCAGAGGGACACTAGGAGACCCTGAAGGATCCGCTGGAGTTAGCAGGTGAAGGCTGTGGCCCCCTGGACCCTCTGGCCCCAGACTGCTCTTCTGGGCTAGGTGTGGCTCCAAGGAATGCCATGTGCTCAGCCTGCACAGGGCCCTGGGCTCCATCCCCCATACTGAATGAGACATTCCTATTGCACAGCCATAGCTTTTATATAATCACGATACACACAAGCTGCTGGGCAAAGTCCAAGTCAGAGCTTCTTGTTGACTGGAAACACACTTTGAACAAAAGGTTTAAGTTATGGGCCAGCCACAGAGCCAGCTCTGAGGCTATTCAGTCTGGGAAGGAATTACTTTTGTTGTTCAGAACATGCTTGACACAGAAGTATCAAAGCCCACAGGAAGTTTTAACCTTTGTTTTTTGAATGTGTATGATTATTTTGCCTGCATGTATGTCTGTGCATCCCATATCGGCAGTGCCCATAGAAGCCAGAAGAGGGCGTCACATCCTCTAGGACCAGAGTAATGGGTGTGTGTTAGCAGTCATGAGGGTGCTGGAAATTGAACTGGGGTCCTGTGCTCCTAACTGTTGAGCCAGCTTCCAGCCTTGGGAACCATTTATGTTTTAAGGACACAGATCCCTTGGTCCACTTGCAAACCAGCTGTTTCCCACAGCTCAACTGAGTAACTCCACTGAAGCATCCTACTTCCCTTGAATGTCCTCAGCCACCTTTTTATTCCTGGAGCGAGGGATAGGACAGTGTCAGAAAGGAGCCTGCCCTGTGCTGGGTCCTAATGGCCTTGGCTAAGAGCGCTTTCTAGTCTGAGAAATGGTTCCCAGGTGAGAGGAGCCTGCAAGGACCTGAGAGAACAGCTGGGGCACCATTCTCCCATTCCTCCTGGGTGAGACTTCCCAGCACACCCTCACAGGACACCAGTGACACAGTAGCACTGCTCAGAAAGAGCCTGGCTCCTGATCCAGAGTATAGGTAGGACCACCATGAGAATGAGTGAACAACTCCAGGCCCAAGATGCACTGCCTTCTAGCAGATGAAAAACAAAAACAAAAACAAAAAACAGTATGCTGTGTTCAAAGAGAGGCAGCAACCAGAACTTAAATAAACAGAAATGCCAACAGGGAGGGGGGAAAAGGCCTAAGGCACCGCTCCCCTCTAACAGCAGGAAGGCTGGTGCTGTCCAGGAGTTAATTAGCAAGTAAACTCAGAAGAAAAATGAGACGACGTGGTGGTGGCGCACGCCTTTAATCCCAGCACTTGGGAGGCAGAGGTAGGCAGATCTGAGTTTGAGGCCAGCCTGGTCTACAGAGCAAATTCCAGCAGGCTCCAAAGCTACAGAGAAACCCTGTCTCAGAAGAAAAAAAAAAAGAAAAATGAGGCTTAGTCACGATGACTGTGAACACCTGTGCAGTCTGCGCTACACAGACCCAGTGTCAAACCAAAACAAAGTCTGGCCAGGTGTTTCAGCGCAGGCCTCTCAGCCTGTGGGAGGCAGAGGCTGGAGGATCTCTGTGAATTCAAGGCCATCCTGGTCTACTTAGAGAGCTCCAGGGCAGCCAGGA
Source organism: Chionomys nivalis (assembly GCF_950005125.1). NCBI lineage: Eukaryota > Metazoa > Chordata > Mammalia > Rodentia > Cricetidae > Chionomys > Chionomys nivalis. The sequence goes on along the minus strand of NC_080104.1, from coordinate 55,445,052 downwards.
CTACACAGACACCTTGCCTTTTTTTTTTTTAAAGGGGGTTGGGGTATAGGGGGGGACAAAGTAACTCACTGGCAGAGCACCTCTCTAATGTACAAAAGTCTCTGGGTTAGATCACCCGTGCTGCAAAATATGAATCAAAATACAACCCTCTGCCTCCACTAACCTAGAGAGGCAAAAGATGCAGTCTTTCCAATACCACACCAGGGGCACTCACTTCCTGACTAACTTCATAACAAGGAAACCAACAAGATATAAAGTGCTTACTTTTGGCCCATGACAGGTCAGCGTCCGTGATGGGGCAGATAGCACCCAAGGCTGAGTTAGAATTAAAGGTTAAGGGTCCTGCGGGCACGATATTGCAGAGTTCAGCTGCTGAGTTTACAGCGGGGTACCACAGCATTCCTGGGGCTTTGCCGTGCTCCTGGGGTCTCCCATCGGAACCAAGAGAGTGGTCATCTCCAGGCCCAGGCCGGTGAACAACACAGAATGCCAGGCTCCAACCAACGTCTATCTCCCAGCAGGGCAGGTGAGGGTGAAACACTGTTTAATTAGGATTGGGCAACCCTGGCCTTTCCACGCACCAACTGCCGACACGAAGGGGCCTGCAAAGGAGTGGGAAAGCACCCAGTCCCGCCAACAGTGAGAAGCTCGCAGCGGCCATCTGGACTCCTGCACCGGGGCAGCTCTCGGGGCGCCCACAGAACCTCACGCGTGGACCTACGCACACGGTGCAAGAAGGGAAGGCCACGCCTAGGAATCAGGACTCAGAGAGGAGACCTGCACAGCAAGTTCCAGCACCCCGGGAGACGTCCAAGTTCCGCGTTCTCGCCCCGCGGGGCGTGGCTAGCCTCGGGGCGTGGCTACACCGGAGGCGGAGCCCTGGCGTGGCGGGAGGCAGGCCGGGGGTGGGGCTAAGGAGCGGGGCGGGGCCAGGGCGAAGCTCGGGGCGGGGTGCGACGCCGGTGGGGGAGGGGCGCGGTTGGTGGTGGGGGAGGGGCGCGGAAGCCCGGGTGCGGGCCCGCGGGCCCTGTTTGCGCGCGGCCCGGTTTGCGTCCGGCGGACTCTGCAGCGCCCTGCGTTCCAGGCTTACCTTGGGCTTCTCTTCCGACATGGTTGCGCGGCGGCGGCGGCGGCGGGAAGCACAGCGAGAACCAGTGGCACTGGAGCAGGCGAGTCACGCTCTCTGCCCCGCCGCTCTCCCGCCGCAACTGTCGCGGGGCCGCGCTTTATCCCCAAATCCTGGCGCGCCGGTTGGCCGCACAGCGTCACGTGGCGGCGCGCGTGCACGACGCGCGTGCCCTGCGCCTCGGGTGCGCGCTGGCCGGCCGCGATTCCGGACGGTTGTGAATGCGTCACGGGGCGGGTCAGGCACCCGGGCGCGCGCAGAGCCCCGGGGACGCGCGACTCAAGGTCCTGGGTACGGAGACCCCTGATATGGGTACAAGACTGCGGGGCCACGCAGGGCGCGAGGATTGGGAGGCTTGGGAGGACCGGGGGCGTGTGTGCTAGGACAGGAGCCAAAGAAACACTTAGACCCCGACCGAACCTGGTGCCTTCAAGCAACCACTTTGCCACCCACGTTTGGTCACTTTTCCTGTATGCAGGCTGCATTTTGGGGAAGAGAGGGTAAGAAAATGAGAGCCTTCAGGCTAACCCCTTCAGTGGTCCAGGAAGACCAATAAGAGGTTACCAGGCATGCTTTATGGGCCACACGCTCCCGGAACAGGCCTGTGACCTTGAATTTGAATGTCATCAGGGGGGCTCGTGTCTGGTAAAGGCACAAGAATGGCCTCTGTTGGCCCAGAAAGTCAGCACATACTCCTGGTTCATCTTTTTCCATCTGACTTTCCAGGAGGAAAGTGAATCAGCCTCCAGAAAGGCATTCCCAAGATGGCTCCAGGAGGTACCTGCCTCTTCTGCATTCTTTGTATCCACCCTTGTCCCTCCTTACATATAGTCCCAAAGTAACCACCAGGTGGTTGGGGTGGGTCATCGTGGCATGCACAGGAGGCCTTCCTTTTGACCTACCATTTGCCCAGTTTCTGGAATGCTGTTGTCCACACTAATAACCCATTTTACACAGGAGGACACTAAGATATCTACAGGTTTAATAACATGCCCAAGGAGCCAGCTTGGTCATTACCGCAGAACAAGTGAAGCTTGGCTCTACCGGGGAGCTTGAGCTGCGGCATGCCAGGAGAGCAGTCAGGGAGCACTGGCTGGGTAGTTAGGAATCCTTTTCTGTATCTTGGAATGTCCTAGAATGCAGTCTACCTGCCCTGTGTCTATATGGTAACACCCTCAAAACAGATCAGCACTGGCATAGTCACCCACAGTAGTCCCAGGTTGGTGACCGTGTTCCAGAACCAGACAGCAGCCTCCAGAGAACTGGCTCTGGATATGCTAGAAGTACGTTTCTGTTCCAAAGAAGGGCCGGCAGATAAGGATCTCCATTTCCTGGTAACCCAACAGAGCCAAGTGTCTGTGAGTCCAACCTGTCCAGCCTCCTTCCCCTGTACATATGACCTTCTTCAGAAAGTTTGACAAGGTCTTCCCATAAAGATCCATTTGGAACTTATCCCACACCCCAACCAGATCAAGGATTGGATTGACCTCAGGTACAGACCATGGTCAGCCACAGCTGAGCATATCCCAGGAATGTCCAGTTCACACTGTGTGGGAGACAGAGACTCCAGAAACCAGCCCAACTGAAGCAGTTAGAGAGCAAAGCACACTCACCCTCCACGGATGGCTGAGTGACTCGGGACAGGCGGTGTTACCATCAGACTACAGTGGACCATCGGTTCCAGGATGCCATGCATTATAAAGTGTTGCATTGCTGGGCTGTGGTGGCACAGGCCTTTAAATCAGCACTAGGAAGGCAAAGGCAGGCAGGTCTGTTTTAGGTCTTTCTTTTGGTACCGCCAGCCCCCAAATAATGACATGGAAACAAACTATTTATTTATGAAAAGCTTGGCCTTATAACTTAAATTAACCAGTTTCTATTAATCTACATTTTGCTAAGCGGCGTTTTACCTCTCCTCCATTCTGTCTGTCCAGCTCCCTCTGTATCTCACTGGTGTCTCTCTTGTGTGCCCAGATTCCTCCCTAGTCCCTCTCTATGCCCAGAAGTCCTGCCTAACTTTTCCTGCCTAGCTATTGGCCATCCAGCTCTTTATTTAAAAAGACCAATCAGGTGTCTTAGGCAGGCAAGGTAAAAACAGCAACACATCTTTTTACATAGTTTGCTCAAATATTCCACAACACAGATCTCTGAGTTTGAGACCAGCCTGGTCATAGAGTGAGTTTCAGGACATGCACAGGCGTGGCAGGAGGCAGGCCGGGGGTGGGGCTAAGGGGTGGGGCGGGGCCAGGATGAAGCTGGGGTGCAATGTTGGTGGGGGAGGAGCGTGGAGGCCCCGGTGGGGGTGGGGTTGCATTACTGTTTGGAGGATACAGGAATTGAATTGTGTGGTCTGTTGCTGAGGACCTCTGTTGCCAAGTTATCAGAGTACAACATGTAGACCTCAGGATGTGCACCAGGATCTAAGTGGGCTACGGTACAAAAGAGGCTGCCATTCACACGCTGAAACCCTACTGTTGTGAAAAGTGAACACTGATAAAAGGAAGACACTCCTGTGAGTGTTTTTCAGAGCCTGTGCTCAAGCAGTTAACAGAACACACTGTTTTTCCAAAGGACCTTAGTTTGGGTCTCAGCACCCATGTCAGGTTGCCTGCGATTGCCTGTTACCCCAGCTTTAGGATATCTGGCGCCTTCTTCTGGCCCCCAAGAGTACTGCATCACACATCTTATTCACACACAATAAACACATATATACATAGAAGACATTGGCCTCAGAGGCCCCTTGGGCATTGACAGAACCTTAGCATGACTTTCATTACTTGAGAATAGTGGCTTGCCTGGTTTAAGGCATCCCATCCTGCCTTCATAGAGCAGACCCAGACACCCCATAAATCGTGCACACACACAAACACACCTGGCCACACCCCTCCAAGGAGACAGCAGAAGGCAAAGAACACCATCCTGAGAAGATGAAGAACTGGAAAATCAGTAGCAGCGTCACTGAATAGTAGGAGGGTCATGGCTAAGGAACTTCCCATGGGACCTCGTCGAACTCTGGGATCACAGAAAAGAGAGGGACACAAAGAAGTTGAGGCTCTGTGAATCTCTGAAACCCATCTGACAGCAGTTTCAGAGAAAGGAAACAACAAGGAGGCAGGACACAACTGAAGACACTTCTCTAGAGATAGAAATCTGTATGTACAAATGGAACAAACCTTCAAGTACCAAACAGCCAGAGGAGAAGGTTGCTACTGAGGTGCTTGGTGTAAAGATGGATTTCAAAGGTTCCTTTCTGTGAAGGACACCCTGCGGCTTCCAACACCTGCTGCACACAAGTGGTCCTAGCATTTGGGGCGGAGGCAAGAAGATCATGAGTTTGGAGGCCAGTCTGCATTATAGTGAGAGTCCATATCTCAAACTAAATAAAAAAGTTTGTTTTGAGACAGGGTTTCTCTTTGTAGCCTTGGCTGTCCTGAAGGTTGCTCTGTAGACCAGGCTGGCCTTACCAGGTAAGTAAACAAATATTACATTTAAAATTTAAATTAAGCCGGGTGGTGGTGGTGGTGGTGCACGCCTTTAATCCCAGCTCTTGGGAGGCAGAGACTGGCAGACCCCTGTGAGTTCAAGGCCAGCCTGGTCTACAAGAGCTAGTGGCCTGAGTAAATAAATATTACATTTAAAATTTAAATTAAACCAGGTAGTGGTGCACGCCTTTAATCCTAGCGCTCGGGAGACAGAGGCAGGAGGATTTCTGTGAGTTCGAGGCCAGCCTGGTCTACAAGAGCTAGTTCCAGGACAGGCTCCAAAGCCACAGAGAAACCCCGTCTCAAAAAACAAACAAAAAAAAAAGAAAGGGAAAAAAAGAAAAACCATAAATAAATAAATAAATAATAAAAATAAAATTTAAAAATTTCTTAAAGATACCAGGTAGCTACCAACAAGGAGACTTTAAGGGCAAAAAAACTCAAGAAAGAAAGGATGCTGCCTTGACATCCCCACAACGACGGACCTGGAATTGAGAACCAAACCCTTCCTTCCTTAAGTCGCTTTCCTTTCATCAGGGTATTTTGCCATAGCAACGTGAAAGGAAACTAGGACAAGCCTGGAGGAACAAGAGCTACATCCTCAGAAAGAGGCTGGGTAGCTGTATGCTCAGCCTTCGCAGCCCCAAGACCAGCCCGAGCAGTCCCGTTACAATTTGGGCCAAGGTTGCCTGTCCTGCTTCCCACCAACATAAAACAGAAAGATCTGGGCAGAGGTGCCACGTGGAGGCGCTGTGCAGGGAGTCCACTCGGCAGATGTGTGCTTGTTCACAACAGCCAGAACTAAAGTTTACAAAGGAAAACCACGTGATCCAGACCAGGAAACAGATCTGAGAAATAAGCGCACAGGAGAGGGAGTGGATTTGACCGGATAGACTGGATAATAGTTGTGATTACTATGTCCAGGAAATGGATCTGGAGACACACTTGCACAGAGAAGTGGAATGTATTTCAGAATCCAGCTGAAAATCCAAAGCAGAAATTCAACTTGAACTCACTGGATGAGCTTAAGAACAGATTAGATCCAGTGGAAAAGAGGAATAGTGAACTGGAAGGTAGGGCAGAAGGAAATCTTCAGACAGCAGCAGGATGGTTCAGCAGAGGCCTGGGACATGGGCCCCTGGCACAGGTCTATCTAAGGTGAAGTGAGCCCCTGGGGGAGAGGAAACAGTGTGCAAGAAGTAATATTTGGCTGGGCAGTAGTGGCGCACACCTTTAATCCTAGCACACGGAGGCAGAGGAAGGTGGATCTCTGAGCTCGAGGCCAGCCTGGTCTGCAGAGCATGTCCCAGGACAACCAGGATTACACAGAGAAATCCTGCCTCGAAAAATTAAAAAAAGATAATATTTGAAGGCATAGCCGGGCAGTGGTGGCGCACGCCTTTAATCCCAGCATTTGGGAGGCAGAGGCAGGCGGATCTCTGTGAGTTCGAGACCAGCCTGGTCTACAAGAGCTAGTTCCAGGACAGGCTCCAAAACCACAGAGAAACCCTGTCTCGAAGAAACCAAAAAAATATATATATATATTTGAAGGCATAATAAAAGAGGATTTTTCAAAACTGACCAATGAGAAACCATGATTGCAATGAGAGCATCCATCCAATAGAAAAGCCCCCACCCCAACCCACAGTTCTTGTTAGAAGATTAAAGCTGAAGACATTCCAGCTGCCGTTTGCCAAGTAATGGCCCAAGAGCTTAGGTGTTCATTGTTCACAAGGCAAGACGGTGCTTCCAGAGGAAATAAAGGACTTGCATCCGAGTTTTCAACACAAATGATGGAGCATAACTGCCCATGTTGCCCATGTAGAAGCTTCTACCAATCAAAGCCTTGTACACAGCAGTGGGTGGAGCACAAGAATTCACCGTCATGAGCATATGCCAAAGGAAATTTAATGACAGGATTGCTTCAGCAGAGAAGCCTAGAAGTACAGCAAGAAGCCAGCACCACAGAGGGTACTTTTGAAGGGAAGTGACAATAACATAGACAAGAGTAGTCATGTCAGAAGTCTGAAACAAAAGCAAAATACGAACCAGTGCAAATACTTACCCGAAGCAGGGACAACTGAGGTTCCTGTGGTGAGGGAAGTGGTGGAGGGTAGGGCAGATAAGTTTCTGGTCATTTTCACAGAGCCCACAGCCCCACAGATGCTAGCAAAAGAGTCATCAAAAGGCCATGAGATGGTCTAGCAAGGCGTTTGCCTTACAAGCTCGTTAGCCTGAGCTTCATGCCTGAAACCCATGTCGTGAGGAGAGAACTGAACCCATGTCGGGAGAGAACTGAACCCATGTCGGGAGAGAACTGAACATATGTTGGGAGGAGAGAACTGACTTCAGAAGTTGTCTTCTGACCAGAATGGCATATGCACACCCATAAACATTACACACACACACACACACACACACAGTGAGAAAATCAGGCAAGACCTGTGTGTTGTTTGGTAGGCTGCACACTATAAAAAATCTGAAGTCATTACTCTTACCCAGCAGGGCAAGTTTTTGTGATGTGTTTCCTGGCATAAATAGACAGCAAGCAATAAAGCCAGGAAAACTTATACATCTGGTGCACACTGTTTTTTTTTGTTTGTTTGTTGGTTTTTGGTTTTTCGAGACAGGGTTTCTCTGTAGCTTTGGTGCCTGTCCTGGAACTAGCTCTTGTAGACCAGGCTGGCCTCGAACTCACAGAGATCCGCCTGCCTCTGCCTCCCGAGTGCTGGGATTAAAGGCGTGCAAAATGTGTAGCCCAGGCTGGCCTCGAACTCGTGATCCTCCTGCCTCTGCCTCCTTCAGCAAATCCTACGTGCGTGCACCACCACAACCGGCTGCACACTGTTAAAAAAAAAAAAAATGCAGTTCCTGAGATTGAAATCCCAGATAATCACATGCAGCAGGCAGAAGAATGGGGAGTGGGAGGGGCATAGAGAGAAGCAAGCCACACACAGCCCTTGCCTGGCTCAAGATGTAAACACAGGTATTAGGTGCTAACAGAATGATGGACATTTAAATACATAAAAATATTTGTATGAACTGGGCGGTGGTGGCGCACACCTTTAATCCCAGCACTCGGGAGGCAGAGGCAGGCGGATCTCTGGGAGTTCAAGGCCAGCCTGGTCTACAAGAGCTAGTTCCAGGACAGGCACCAAAGCTACAGAGAAACCCTGTCTTGAAAAAAACCAAAAAAAAAAAAAAAAAAAAATTGTTATGAATGTACTTTGCTGTGGCAATATTCAGTTTCAATGAAAAAGTTTGGCAAAGGAAAAAAATTAGGATCAGTTCAAGAAAATTAGAAATAGGGGGCTGGAGAAATGACTCAGAGGTTAAAAGCATTAGCTGCTCTTCCAGAGGTCCTGAGTTCAACTCCCAGCACCCACATGGTGCCTCACAAACATCTGTAATGAGATATAGTGCCCTCTTCTGGCATTCAGGCAAACATGTAGACAGAACACTGTATATAATAAATAAAATAAATTTATAAAAAGAAGAAAATTAGAAATAGCTTTCAAACTACTATGGATACCACAACGGTACAATCAAACTCAACCCATTTGACTGGTTTATAGAAATGATGTAAGGGCATTCTGGAAGGTTCTTACATGAACTGCAGCTCCCCAGCCTTCTCTTGTGTTTATGGTGTGAAGTGGTTACTATCCACACTGCTTTTTTGTTTGTTTGTTTTTGTTTACATCTCAAACAGATTTATTTTTAAAGGAATGGCCTAAGGGAGGGAAAAAAAGGGGGAGGGGTACAGAAGTATGGCCTAGAAAATAAATACAAATGTAAACTGTTTTACTAATTATTTTATAACCACAAACTCGTACAAAGGATGATGCTCCGCACAAAACAACAGATTCAAACGAGGTGTACCCTTAGCAAAGCTAAAGAGTCAGTCTCTGGTATTTGAAATTTAGGATGCAGTCCTTGTTTTTGGATGGATCACTGGGTGTTTGGCACAGTCCATGCTTTTAACCAGATTTGAACGTTAGAATGGCCACCTGACCCAGGTAGAAGTAGATGAAGTGTTTGGTTTCATGTGTCACAGAACTACCGAAGTTCCGCCCCACAATGCAGTGCCAGGTGGGGTTGTACTTCTTGTCAAATTCTTTTTTTTTTTTTTGGTTTTTCGAGACAGGGTTTCTCTGCGGTTCTGGAGCCTGTCCTGGAACTAGCTCTTGTAGACCAGGCTGGTCTCGAACTCACAGAGATCCGCCTGCCTCTGCCTCCCAAGTGCTGGGATTAAAGGCGTGCGCCACCACCGCCCGGCTCAAATTCCTTCTTGATATGGGCCGCAATATCCTTTTCTATGTTGTACTTCTCCAACGCCTGAGTAGCGCACTCCACCGAGTCCTGTTGCATCTCTTCCGACATGTCTGCATTTTTGATCACCGCCTTCCGGTCGCACATGGTTGCCGTGGAGCAGGGGCCAGCCGGCTGCTGCGAGCTCCTGAGGAAGGTGCTGGCGCCACTCAGGCAGCAAAGAAGAGCTGGTCGCTACCGAAGCCGTGGCACATCTATCCACACTGTTTACAGACAGGGAGAAGATGGTGCAAACACTGGGTGGACCTACCCAGACCACACTACATGAGAGAGCACTGCCCTCCTTCAAAGAGGAAGAACTAATGATTTGCAGAGCCAGGGCTGTCAACCCCATCGCAGAGTTGGGATCAGCTGAGTGGTCAGCCAGCTGAAACCCAGACACAAGTCAGACACGAGCATGAGCATCACTCGTGGCAGACAAAAAAGAAAAAAGAAATAAGAGAGAGGCGGAGGGAGGGAGAGAGGGAAGGAGGGAGGGAGGGAGGGAGGGAGGGAGGGAGGGAGGAAGGAAGGAAGGAAGGAAGGAAGGAAGGAAGGAAGGAAGGAAGGAAGGAAGGAAGGAAGGAAGGAAGGAAGGAGGCTTGAGATTAGGTATTGGTAGATGACTGCTGAAGGGCAGATGTGGACCGATGTAAGCACAGAGTCCTGGGAGCTGAGCATGCCCTGCAGACCATGGCAGGTAGACTTGACAAAGTGAAGGGTCTATTCCTAATGCATCTTGGCTCTCTGACAAAGGGACCTCCAGTGGAACTATAATGTAGTGTGGTCCCCAACACCCAAACCCATGAGCACAGCCCAATAGACTACTCTTGTGACCTTAGACACCCTTAAAAACTCAGATCAAATTCAGCAGTGTCATGACATGTAGAGACCACATCCAGGCCGCCTCCACCCAGACTGGGAGGGCTATTGGATCTGCTGAGTGCTCCAACTCAAAAGTCCAGTTTCATCCAGAAAGAGTGCCCACCGGATCTGTGATGCTCTTTGAGGAAGCCAGTTCTGTGCAGATCTCCTAGTTTGTAGACGGAACGCTGCAGATCTAGAGCCCTATCCTGCCTTTATCATCCGTGCTCTTGTTTATGCCCTAGCATCTTTGTGGCTATTATGGAAAACTTTTGGAAGTGTTGACTTAGCACACGCCTCTGGCTTCTACCAGGCTAAGAATGTCACTGAGAGTTTCTGAGAGACTGTGTCTATTCACATAATCGATTCCAAGGAGGAGCGTGTCCTTCAGGGCAAACTCAACCCATGTTCCTGAGCCATGGTCACACATCTCTGGCTCAGAACAAACTATCTCTTATTCTTGGAGCAAGCACTGTTTCACACTGGCAAATGTGCGGCCATGGCTTTCTTACCCAGTCAGAGGTGGTCCATAAAGACCAACCTTGACAAGCCCCTTCCCTTGCTGTTGTTTGCTTAAGTCACATTTCCTAGGCCAGACGGTAAATTTTTGCAGTAGTTCAAAGGAAGCAGACGCTGGGACAAGGCCTCAGAGGTAGTCTTTGGGGTGGAGAGCCTCTCAGGGTTACAGTGTGTGGAGCGGGGAAGGGAGGCAGAAAATGAAGAGATGCCAAGAATGGCCGAGAATCTGGCTAGCATGCTCAGAGACCCAGTGGCTTCTCCTGATGAATTCAGGACAGAGCGATGAGTGGGTCACACTGGCTTGGCTGCTCATTCTGGTTGTGGGTCCTACCCAGAGTGCACTGTTGACCAGTGCTGAGCAGCCCATTGCTTATTCTCTCCCCTGGCTGCATGGCTCCCGTATCTCTCCACTTTCACCATGTTCCCTCTGGCTGTGGATGGCATTGGTGTCTGTGGGAGACCTTTCCCGGAACACTGAGGTGGAGCAGGAGACATAGCAGCCCTGGATCAACCCTGTCTGAACCCTAGCTGTGAGCCTACCTGCTTCCTTCCTTTCGCTTGAGCTCCAAAGGTGGGACCAGGACTCAGAGCTTAAGCTGACTCTTACAAAGTGCAAGGCTGCTTGTTCTTTGAGTACCACATGTGGGACTGAGGGGTGGTTACAGGTAACAGGTCAGGTCCTGACACATAGTCACTGACAGCATCGTGACACTGATGTACCTGCCGCTACCCCAGCATGCTCCCGTCTGCAAAGGAAATTGCTAGTAAACCTTTCTTCAACCCAACTACATTGTGTTATTTTCCCACGAGTGAATCTAAACGCCCAAGCTGAGGATGTCTTTGGACCTAGAACCGTTCCCAGGTAGCTCCCGTGAAATACTTAGAAATTCAACACATCTAGTATCTTTGCCAACTGGACCCCCGGAATTCCTATTGGCTTCTCCACACTCTCCCAGAATTTCCTAGCCCGTTACCATTTATGGTGCCAATTACTAAGAACATCATTTGCCCAGAGTAATCTACATGTTACTCTGTTCTGTGGTCCCGGGACAAGCATGGGTGAGTGGGCTCCAGCCTGCTCAGCGAGGTGACCTGTCCTCTGGACAAGGCTGGGTGAGTGGGCCCCCACCTGCTCAGTGATGTGACCTGTCCTCACTTGTGTCACGCAGCCTGGGCAGCATGTCTGCAGGTCAACACTTCGGAGTTTCCATGGGTGTACCTGTCCCAGGGCTTGTGTTTCCCGGGGAACAGGTCAGTCCAGGCACACGCCTCAAGAGGGCAGACTTACTGCAGCGTGAACCCTGAGCAGACAGACTGCTGTCAGCCTCCTTTCTGCTGCAGCTTTCAGGAGAATCATTACTTCTGGTTCCTGGACTTTCAGGCCGGTGTCCCTTACTCCAGTGTTACCCTGAAAGCATGGGATCCTGTTGAGTCCCGTGTTCTCTTTCTCCTCAACTACAATGAAGAGGTTCAAGCAGCCAGTGTGAATTCTGGGACTGAGGACCCAGGGAGCCAGCAGCCTGACACAGGCAGATTCAGTGACACCCACGCCCCTTATCTATGCTACACCAGCAGCCTCTCTACTTCAGACACCAGGGCTGAAGGAGTCAGGCGCTACCCGCCAGGAGAGGGTGCCCAGTGCCAGCCATGCAGAGCAACTTCTGACGTCTTTGTACCAAGACAACAGCAGAACCATGAATATGGCAGGGTGGGAGACAATGAGGCCCTTTCTACAATGAGGGCAGGAGTATTGACCACTCCATGACTGGCCTACTCAGTTCCTATGGGGCATGGTACCCAGGTCATAGGGCAAGTACAGTTTAACTCAACCGGAAAGCTCACACCCCAACTCACCCTTGAGACAAAGCACAGAGAAAGAAATCAGTCTTATTCAACCATTTTATTGGAAAGTGGTTAAAAAGTAAGGCACTGGGTGTGGTGGTCTCAGGTGTGGGGCTGTGGTCTCAGGTGTAGGTGGCTGCTCTTCGTGCTGCTCAGAGGTGGGCACAGGGCAGTCCCGAGAGCACCTGCTATATGTCTACACTGGAGAATTAAATACTCTGCATTTAGCAGCTGGTGACTATCATCAGCTCAGCAACCTAACAGGCATGACTTATACATGCTACATACTATACAATGCTCATCAAGGCCTGCGAGGAGGGCTCCTTTACCAACAGACAGTAGAAAGGCAAATCTCAATGGCTGCTGTAATACTTAAATGTTTGATGATGCTTCGAATTACATCAGAAGCCTAACAAGGCAGAAAGAGAGCGCTAAAGGTCATTCCCTTAGTTTCTGAAAATTGGAGGGGAGAGGTGTCAATCCCTGGGCAGAGTGACAGAGTTGAAAAGGTTACTGAGCTACTGGGTGAGGTGTCTAGGAAGGAAGGAGCCTGCAGTAAGGTCACCTCATCTGCTGGTGGCTGCTTTCCTAGGGGCAGTATCTTTCCTTCTTACCCTGCCATCAAGCTTGTGACACAACTGGATTTCAGAGAAATGTGCACTGTGGACAGTATCACGGGGACCCTTGTGTCCCTGACAAGCTTCCAAGGGCCCACGATGATGTGTCAGATACAGTGAGCTAAGACACGGCTGGAAGCAGGATGTGAAGTGAGGTGGGTGTGTATGTCTGCTCAGGCAGTTTTTCTGGTAGGCGGTACGGCTGGGGTCCTACATACTCAGCTTCCACAACAGGCTGACCGGTGGACAAGCTGTTCAACCTCCATGATACACACAGGGCCAACCAGGCAGCCTGTCAGGTAGAGGGAAGATGTCCAAGATCTGCACAAAAAAAGCCCTTCTGAGGACGTGACTCCACACATCACCACAGCGGAGAAGCCTGAGGCAGGCGACTCAGCATGCACAGGAAGATCAAACTGAACTCACAGCTCAGCTTTCCCATGGGGGAAAAGGCTCTCCCTCTAGTAGAGACAGCTGAAAAACGCCATCCATGAGGCCTGGACTTTTCATGAAAGGTTTTGGAAAGACTGTCTCTTGCGGGACTAAAGACCTTATGTGCTCCTGTGTCACTGGATACAGCTGGGTACCAGACTGCTTGTGGGGACAGTGTCTTCCAAAAGTCACCCAAACTAAAGCAATGACATGTCACAGAAATGGACTTGCAGTCACAACATAGCCTTGGGAAAGCAAGGATGGTGGGTCAATTCTTGCCCTAACAAAGTAAATATGACTTCATTTGTTGCAATGTGAATCTTACAGCAAGGCCACTCGGCAGCCAGTCAGCAGCTCAGGCCGCCAGCTTTGTAGAGTGTGGGGCCCGAGTACATTTCCTCCCCCATAAAGGGACGTCATCAAGATTAACGTCTCAGGTGATTACATACAGAGATAGAGGGAACAAGAGCAGGACTGTCTTCTCAAGGCCACTCTGGTGCCTGTGCTGAGGCTGGAAGGAAGAGCCAGGTCATATGACCCAGGTCATGGGTGGCTGTAGTGGTCAGGTCTCCGCAGGCTATGCTGAGGATGGCACTCCCACGAAACTCTGGAACCGCAAGTGTGTGTCAGCTGCTCTAGAACTTCTCATATGGGTTTTGCTCTTTAAACAGACCTGAGGGAGAGACAAACAAACGTGACTTACAACCTCACCCACTCCACCACAGACAAAACTCACAAGAGCGATGTATTCCCACGATCCTAGTACTAGGGAAGCTACTGCAGGAGGACTGCCATGAGTTTGAGGCCAGCCTGGGTTACAGAACAAGAAACTAAAAGAGAAAAACAAACCAAAAGGCTAGACTTGCACACTTTAATACCAGCACTCAGGAGGCAGAGAGAGAAACCAGTGAATTAGAGGCCAACCTGTTCTACCAGTAGAGTTCCAGGCCAACCAGAGTTCCATAGCAGAACCTGGTCTCAAAAACTCAAACCAAACAAAAAGACAAAAGGAAACAAAACTGCTCACCCCACTCCTGCAAAACAACCTAGCTAAGTTTACCTCAAAATTACCCTCAGTGCTAAGCAGGCTCCCACACTATCCTTGACCATCACTGAAGCTGAGCCGCACGTGACCTTAAAACTGAAGTAAAATCTGTCAGGAACAGAAATCCCAACAGTTCCTGAGAAACAAGCCATAGCTGAGGTCATCAAGGAAGTTCCTGCACATATTTCTTACCACAGCTTGTGCTTGGAGAACTAAAACTAGAAAAAGAACACACACCATCAAGTTGACAATCAAGACTTAAAGTAGACCTAAGACAAAATTTGAACCTAAGCATCCATCTGTGGTACCCACCCACTCTTCTCTTTATTTCTACCCTTCTACCACTCTGCAATCTCTCACTCTTTGTCTCATACTGCCCTCACTGTCCCAGCCCCCACACTGTACTTGTATGACAAGTCCTGGGCCAGTGCAGTAATCTATCTATTAGGGCTTTGTTAGTTAGGGTAGAGACACTAGTATCTCTATGTTCCAGACTCACCCAGAACCCATGGACACAAAGATGAAGCAAGACCAAAAGAGCAGGACAGAAATCAACAGAAAGGAGACAAGGGCTAGCCAGGGTCAAGTGACATCTTCTAATATCAGAGAAGCCCAAATCCAAGTCTAGGCCACAGCACACAGAGCCCGGAACAGGAGCAATGAGGAAGAAGGCCCTGCCAGGTATAGCACTTCCTCGGTTCCCAGTGCACAGTGTGACCAGGTCCGGACACCAGCGGCAATGGGACTGCTACAGCCCCCGGAAGGGGACAAATACTTGCATATTTAATATCTGAACAACTCAAACCCAGAGAAGCCACACTGTACTGGGGCTATACCATCTCCCCAAATAACAGAAACTCCCTGGTATCATGGCTTAGACATTAAGTCATCTTTTAGTCAATGAAACAGATGTTCAGATGTGATCTCTGTGATAGGTCATAACTTCCGAGTTAATCAAAGGGTTCATCCATTCATGGATTCTTTTCTTTTTGTTGAGACAGGATCTCAGTACATAGCCTTGGCTGGCCAGGAACTTACTGTGTAAACCAGGCTAGTCTCTAACTCTTAAGCGATCTACTCGTTTCTGCGTCGACTGCTACCATGCCTGGCTTCCACTCATAGATTCTTAAACTGATGGCAGTCTCGGGAGACAGGACCTAGCTGAAGGACATAGGTCCTTAAAGGGTTCTCCTTGTCCCGGCTGCTGTTTCCTCAAACCCCGTCATGGCTGTCATAGGTGAGCAGCTTTCCTCCGCCATTCTCTGCCCACCAAAGGCCCACGGCAGTGGACCCCTGAGCAGAAGCGCAGGACACTGTGAGCCAAAACACAGGCTTCCTCCCTATAGATGTTTAACTCTGGCATTTTGTCTCAGCTAACACACACTGTGGTATAGTAATGTTCCAGTGGGTAAGATCCTAAAGCTTCACAAATATGCTATCTCCTTATTTAAACAATGATCCCAAAATTGCATTTCTTAGGAGTTGGTGAGATGGGTTGAGTAGGTAAAACCCTTGCCACCAAGCCTGAAGACCACAGGACCCATACGGCAGAAGGAGAGAACCAGTTCCCAGAAGTGATCCCCTGGTCAGCTTCTGCAGCACCCAACCTCCGCAGCCGTGAAGTCTAGGCGGAAAGCTCTAGTACCATTTCTGAGCTTTAAAAACAGCTGAGAACCAGCTGGGAAGAGCAACCAACCAGGACCAGAGACAGACTAGTGTGTGACGCTGGAGACAGGGACTATCCTTTGTGCTGGGTTTCTGACTCACTTTCACTGAACCACACAGGCTTACGCTTGGTTCCCAGTCACTCCTAGAGTCTCTCCAAACAAGATGACACAGCCAGAAAGCAGCAAGGGAGGAATGGCATGCCTCAGTCTCAGCCAGTTCTGATAAAGGAGGGTGGTCTGACCCCATCAGAAGACAAGGAGAAGAGACACGCACAGAGAAAGGGCTGGAGACAGCCCAGGAACTCACAGAGCCAAGGCCAGTTACACAGGCAGACCCCATTTTAAGGCAAATGGACAAACAGCTACGAACACCTGTCCTGAAGTTTTTATTCCCCATGAGCGCCAAAGAAAAACTGTGGTTTAGATTAAAAACCTTCAGAGCCTTCCTGCTTTCGGGCACTCAGTACAATCAATCTTTGGTGGCACCCTGAGAACTGTACAGCTGCTGTCTTCAGCGAAGTTCTCTGGAGAAATGGCAGCTGCCCAGATCCCAACCAGTCAAGAGAGACAATTCTCATTCTTACCGTATTTCTTCCTGATTTCATCGTGTCTTGACTTCATCTCTGCTCTCCTAAAAAAATACAGAAAAACCAAGTAGCATCAAATTAAGACAGACAAGTAAGGTCACCTCAAACTTCCAGGCCTTCGCTTCCTCTAGCAGAGGCTGGGGCTCCTGCAGCACTTTCTACAAGCTCCCCCAAAAGAAGGTGGAGATGAATGTGGTCACCAGGCCACACCTACCACTTGACCAGCAAACAGGGTGACTGCAAAGCCAGTCTTCCGAGGCTGCTCTAACGGCCCTTCTATTCTTTTCCATAAACTAATTCTAACTGGACATGATAGTAACCACTTGTTATCCCAGCGCCCACAAGACTGAGACAGGAGGATGCATGCAGAGTTTAAGGCCAGGCTGGGCTATGAAGTGAGACACTCCCAAAAAAGAGGAAACCAAAAACTGAATTCAAATGTCTAATACAGTGATCTTTTTTTAAAGTTCTCATAAAGAAAATGCAGATGGGTTACCAGGAAAAAGCAACTGCTTAGAGGTACCCGATTCAGAGGTGAGAGCACGATCATCACTGCCTCCAGGGGCTGCACGAGGCCCCAGCACATATTAGGAGAATTCAGAGCTCCGGGAACTAGTGGGCATAAGCCAGTGTCTATACGAGCAGTCAGGTTACTTCATCACTAGAGGCTGGGGCTGGAATGGCAATACTCAAGGCTAGGCATGGCCAGTGCAGGGCACAGTAGCGCAGGCTCTACCAGTAGAAGAGGAAGGCCAGGCGGCCTGCAGTCGGAGACACAGCCTGTGACCCCACAAGATTCCTACCAGCTTCCCTTTTAACTACAGCCCAGAAAATGTTGGACAACAAACACATGCTACCTCTCTAGCATTGGGGAAAGCGCACGACTCATAACCCTTGTTCCCCATGGCCTCCTTGCTGCAAATTCAGAGGCAAGCTCCCGAGCAACAGGTTCAGTCTCACCTCTCCTCCTGCCGTACTCTCCTCTCCTCCTGCTCTCTCATGGCCCGCTCATCGCTCTTGTCTGGCTTCCGGCTCCTCTTCCGGCTGCGGCAGCAGCAGCAACAGCACACAGTGATACCCAGGAGCACAGAGCCCCCAAGCACTGACATGGTGATGATCAAGGCCTCGAAGTTCACTGGAAGTCCAGGCACAGAGTTGAAAGAAACCTCAACACGTGTGCCCTGCCTCCACCCCCAAGGGTACCACTTCTTGTCACAGGAGCAGTCCTAAACACAGGGTCTGGGCACGTGGCTCCTGTCAGCCAATGTCTACAACTTAACACTTCTAGATTAACCACAACAAACTAATGAGACAAGACAGCCCTTTTCCCTCCTCAAGACGGAAAGAAGGAAAGATGTCACCTGTCTGTTCCCAAGACCTCCTGACTTCTCAGAGCCACCTACGGATGGGGAAGTGCCCTGAACACCAACATGTGCACATCCAAGCATCACAAGTACCCTGGTACTGGAAAATGGCTCATCAGTGTCACTCATTGATGTGACGAGATGGTACAGCCAGCCTTCAGGAACCAATACAAACTAAAAATAAATTTTAAGGTTCTTCTGAATTTCTCTTCAAGATCTTTACATGGAAACCAGTCAAAGAAATTGGGTTGGGTGTGCTACTGCTTGTCTTTAATCCCAGCACTCAAGGCAGAGGCAGGCAGATCACTGAGTTCGAGGCCAGCCTGGTCTACAGAGGGAATTCCAGGACAGCTAGGACTACACAGAGAAACCTTGTCTCAAAAAACCCAAAAGAGTCAAGGCTTTTCTGCTAGTCCACTAAAGAAGAGCCGGTTCAGGAGCCCGCACTGCGTTTGCCAACAAGTCCCAGTCACCCAGCTCAACTCTGCACAAGTCCCAGTCACCCGGCTCAACTCTGCAACAGGCACTTCACAAGCAAAGTCCCTAGCCGCAGGGCTGCTGACAGCCTGAATGTGTCCGCTGGGCCAGGGGAGGCACCCGCGCAGCTGGGCAGCAGGAGGAAAGAGGCCGAGGGCCAGCTCCTGGGCTCCCTCAGCGCAGGGGCTGCGCTCATCTGCCAGGCTCCACTTCAGCTTCTAAGCATGTTAAAATCAGAATGGGCGCGACAACTGCTCAGGTGCCTTTGACTCTCAACCCTGTGCTCTGTCTGCCCGGGCCCAGCCTCCAAGTGCGGAGGTGCAAAAAGGAGCAACTTGTGTGGTTAGAAAGGAGACTTCGTCGGCGTGAGCAGGTGGTATTTTTTGACTATAGAATTCTGTAAAAGTCAACCTAAAAATGAGAACATTAAGACAGCTAGATCTAACTAAATCCAATCTACTCCCACAGCTCTCTGACAAGCAACTCAAATCAGTTACAAATGAAACAGAAATCCTGTCATGATGGGAAAGTTGTCTGTGAGCACCTCTGCTAAGCCCACAGGGAAACTCAGCAGCTTCTACTCATGTGCAAACATGGCCTGGCGGGAATGAGTGATATCTTGCTCAATGCAAAAGATCAACATGTAAAGACTTCATTTTCCCGCAAATGCACAGAACACTTCAAGTCATTATGATTAAAATCCTGAATAAAGATGACAGCAATTCTCCTATGGGATTCTAAAGTTATTTGTAAGAACTGACTGTTCATGGTGCAGGCCTAAAATCATGACAAGCCACTAGGACCTATGGCGACACCAAGTGGCTAAGTGGCCCAACCTCACATGCTACTCTGCTCAGGGGATTATGGACCCTGTCCCACAACCCCCTTATCACAAGACCAGGCCCCCAGGCCCAACTGCTCATATTCGCATGTAGCAGGCGTCAGTCCCTCAGAAGTAAGCAAAGGTGTGCCCGCTGGCTCAGAGGCAGACCTGCTTGCTCTCCTGCCAGCACACAGCTGCCTCCCACAGGCTCCAGCCTACGCTGCTGGCAGCATGTGGAGATGACACACGCTGGTGAGCTACCAGCAACTTCATCTGTGCTGTGCCGGGAGTGCTACTTAGCCGCCCTCACCTGGGAGGGACCTGCGCTGCACGAGACCATTATCAGGAACACCCACCACCTGACACAGTCCACACCTTCAGCCATTAGTCAGAGCAAACACTCACAGTTCTCCACACATCACCCCATGAGTCAAGGGTGAAACAGGCAAACGCCCACTATGCGGAAAGGACCTGAAGCAGGCAGAGGTCCCCAATGCTTGGAGAAATGCGAATACATGAGGTCACATTGCTGTAAGAAGGGCAAAACAGTTCAGGCTGGGAAGTCTCAGTGATGGAGAAAGCAGCATGAAGCAGGACTTCTTTCTGTGAAGGTCACTTCAGGACCTAGGGAGGGGACCACTTCCAGAAGCTCTAGAATTCAACCCCTTGTTCCTTCGAGAACCCACAGACCAGAAGGTACTCTGTAATTCACACACTGATGGGAGATGCCTGCTTGACAATCGGTGCTCCAGAGCCAACACTCCCAGTCCAGGAAGGAGCACTACCAGGAGGGGGCAGTGGTGGGCAGTGCTGAGACCGCAGAGGCTTTCCTGTGCCAGGACAGACAGGATGACAACAGAGACACCGCACAGACACGGGGGTCAGCACTCATTGTTTTCTGGAGTCCCTGGGCTTTTACAGCAGCCACGTTGTTTTGAGTGGAAGTTGACAGGATTCTGACCCTGAAGTCTTTTTTGTTTTGTTTTGTTTTGTTTTTCGAGGCAAGGTTTCTCTGTTTAACAGGCCTAGCTATTTGGGAACTTACCTTGTAGACAAGGCTGGCCTCAAACTCACGAGATCTGCCTGCCTCTGCCTCCCAAGTGCTGGGATTAAGATTAAAGGTGTGCACCTCCACTACCTGGTTTTTCATTTTGTTTTTCCTGAAGTTTGTTTGTTTGTTTTAAAGATAACTAAACAAGGTGAAAGGGGCAGAGGATCCATAATGCAAACACACGAGGAACCATCAATAACTCCCTTATCCCAGTGCTCTGAGAAAAACCAGCTCCTTCACTACACTGCGAGAGGCCTGTGCAGCCCCAAACCTAACCACCACCAAAGTTAAACAGTTCACTACAGGAAAATGAGTTCCAGGCAGCAAAATACAGCACAAATGTACTTAAAGGGCAAGCAGAAGCACATAGGGCTAAAGTCCTTCAAGGAAGAAAATGACCAACACAGACACAAACACACAGCCGGCTGTCTGGGCTAACAGGGTCCTTGGTTGGGGATTACTGGCTCGTGGGAACCCACACAGGCTCCCAGGTGCCACATCACACTCAGGAACATAAGAACAGGCTTTACACGTGCCCTTTCCCCACCCCCCGCAATGTGGGTTGTGCAGTGCTGTGGCTAATGACTGATTCTATGGGAACCCTCCAGGTCCCTGGCTGCTTGCCAAACAGCAGACCACCACAGGTCCCCTTGGTTCTTCCCGTGGGAGTCACAGGACATAACTTCCTAGTAACTTATGCTGATTAAGCACAAGTCCCAGAATCACCAAAACCCACTGATTTTGCAAGAAGTAAATGAAAACAACTTACCCCAGCACACACCCCAGCGAGCAGAACTCAGTTTACAGAGAGAAGCAGGGGGCAAGATTTTTCTCACTGGGTAGTCCAAGCATGCCTTGTTCTCGTTGCACCACAGACACTGAAAGAGACCAGCGTCGAAAGACCCTTCATACCAGGGCAAGTCACCTCCCTGCCTCCAGTGCTACACCGTTTCTAGCATGGATGCATCCTCCAAATAGATACTCCCACTCATCCTTGTTGCCCTCTGGTCACTGTCCAACACAGAGGCTGGCATCCCCATTCACCTGCTCTCAGGGCCTTTGAAGCCTGCTTATTTTCTCTAGAGGCCTCTTCCTCAAGCCTGAGATGGTTCCCTCCTATCTTCAAGGAGGCTTGCCCTGCCACCAGTCACCCAGGTCCCCACTGTCCCGACAACACTGCTGCTTCCTCCCACAGCATGCCTCCTCACACTGCACAGTGCATTTCCCACCTCGTGCAGGTGAGATAACTGTGGCCTTCACTGAGCACCCAGAGATACGGGCAGGGGAAGCTGAGCATCCAGCAGGTAGGTGCTCCTTTGGGATTTGCTAACAGATGACACGACACAGGGGAGCCCCTACCGCAGGAGGTCCTGGACCTCCATTTTTATGTTGCACTAAGTGTCTACTTCTGAGGATGACACAACCAAGGACGAGAGCAGAGAGAACCCCCAGGGGCTCTTGTCTAAGGCCCTTGGAACGTCGGGGTGGGAACGGAAGTGAGGAGACAGTCCTGCCACACCAGCTCATGTCAGAACTCAGGGCAGGACCCACCACACAGTGCTAGACAGGGCTGAGGACGGCCGCCGAACAGCACAGCTGACCTAGAAAGGTGTCCTTAGGAAGACCACACACATCACAGGGAAAAGGAATTCTGCTGCCAATTGCATTGGCCCTGCCAGAGCCAAGAGGACATCTTCCTGATCAGACATCTTCAGAGTAAGCATGTCACTGGATGTCAGCAAGATTAAGGACCAGGTCTGAGTCTCAGTTTGGAGTAACATCTACTAACATCAAAGCATGTGCTGAGCTACTGTGCAATGCCCACTGTGCATTCAGTGTTCTGGCACTGCGTGGCAAAAGCGGCAAAGGCCCGCGGATCCTGCTATGGAAAACATCTCCCATCCCAGTGGTTCCGTCCCGCATTATTTCTGGTTACTCTTCCACTTTAAAAAGTCATAAGGTCTGATCTTCCAAGCTCCAATGAGAACACAGCATTTGCAAGGCATGTTGCTCTTTTTAACTAAATAAGAGGCCCATCAACAACTTAACAGCATCAAGAAACAGCACAACCTCTCTCTAAGCCACTGGTCCTCTGAAGGCCTACAGGGGCCTATCTCTTCCCCCTGTCTCAGGCAGGCCCTTGGGCCTGGGCTAGCCTTCTCCACTTTACCTTATTGAAGTCCTGTTGTCTAGGTTCAGGCTCTACCCGACTAGAGCAACTCACTGTGACCTGGGCGGGTCCCTCTCTGGACTCTGTCCTTGCCACACACAACTCAGGGTAATGAGGTTATAACGCTAGTACAACAGTAAGCTATCTTTTATGGCTGAAATAGCCTCCTAAAGGAAAAACCAGAACCTAAGGAGTCAAGAACCAGTAGCACCTGGAGGAGAAGGTTCAGCAGTACCAGTGTCAGCCCTGAAGCAGGAGCAGCTGCGTATTTTTGTCAGCAGATCCTACCGCCCACTGGAGTCTCACCAAGTGACAAGACTCATCTCAGATCTGCACTACTGTCACTTTAAAAAGCTACTGTTGCTCTTTATTTTTTCATAACACTTTTTTTTTTTTTTTTTTTGGATTTTCGAGACAGGGTTTCTCTGTGGTTTTGGAGCCTGTCCTGGAACTAGCTCTTGTAGACCAGGCTGGTCTCGAACTCACAGAGATCCACCTGCCTCTGCCTCCCAAGTGCTGGGATTAAAGGCGTGCGCCACCACCGCCCGGCTTCATAACACTTTTATTGGTTATTTGGGTACTGCTGCTTTTTAAGATGCTCCCACTGTCCTATGGAGGAAGCCAAGAAGAAACACCACTCTGACCTGGGTTGTCCCTGACCCACCGTCAGGGAGGAACACACAACTGCACAGCCCTAGGACACCAGGAAGGCCCCCTGGAGTCCCCAGGGGGAAGCCTCTGTGTGCTGTTTTCTAATCAATTGCTGCTCCACTTCTGTTCCTCCCTGAGAGCTTCCGAGGCGAGCTACACAGAACTGGGCTAAACGTGCCCAAGCCAACTCCTCAGCCTTAGGGAGCAACACAGAGGAGCCTTCCAGACTGGCCGTCACACTAGGGAAGCTGAGCGTCCTCAAAAGACATCTAGAGATCTCTGTTGTGAAGCCATTTCCCCACTGCTGGTCTGCCTATCCCAGAGTGCAGATGAATGTCTGTCCCACCAAAACCCAGGATAAGCCTCTAGCAGGTACCTCATAAGTACCTTCTACCCTATGCCACTTCACAAGATAGAAGATTAGGGGACTCTGCTCCAGAATAGCAGCTACCTTCTGACTTGAGGATACACAGGAATTAAAGAGCAAACATGCTGGCTCAGTCTTCCCGGGGATCACACGGCCTGCAGCTCTCTCACGGACTAAAGAGGACCCTACAGTAATACACACGAAGGAAGAATGCTGGCATTCCGGAGTGTGCATTCAAGCCCTGTGCTTGCTTGTCAAGTGCCTGTCATTGTATAAGTTGTCACCTCAGCCCCCAACAGGCCTTGAAGGTTGGGCAAACCTCTAAAGAAGACCTGGTCAGAGGCAACAAGTCCCAGTCATCAAACGTCAACATATTGGATGCTGCTGTCCAGCTGTCCACGCAGCTCCAGGAAGGTGTATCCTCCACACTGCCTACCCAAGTCATGGATACTGGCTGTGCTGGATGGAGCCTGCGCCGTTCATGAGAAGGCTTCGGATGCCCGAGAGAAGCTGGAATAGGACTTAACCACCACCGTGTACAGAACGTAACAATTCTCAGACGACAGCGTGCTTCCAACACACATGGACTGGAGGGCATGGGTCTGACCGCACTACTTACCGAGACATTCCTGAGGCACTCTTCACAGGATTTGTTTGTGTACACAGAACAACCTGCCAGGAGAGACAAAGGCATTAATCACTGAAGGGCAGAGAAGACACTGGTGCTCTGAACCTCTGCCAGGAATGATCAAGACTCTGCTGGTACTGGCCTGCTTCATGGCACCCAACTTACTCCTGCACAAGCCAGTCCCAGAAGAGCCACTCCACAACTCTCCCTGCAAGGACTCTTCTGGGAAGGAAGATTCCAAACACAAGCAGCCCTGTGTTACAGCTCTCCTCCATAGGTGAGCCATAAACCTGTGCAACCACTCACATGCTGAGACCTTCTGCCACCAGCATGCTCGTGAGCAGGAGGCACGGCCGGAAGGGAACATGCCTAGAGGAAAAGCCAAGCTCGCAAACTCACCTCTAGATTTCAGAATCCTGGGGCAGGCTTCCCCAGACCCAAGAAGTCGGGTGATATCAGCCTGCTCTAGGCATGCAGAGGACCCGGGGCACACTGCCAGCACCCACAGCACTGTTTGCAGGAAAGGGCCAAAGTCTATATAGCTATCGGCCCTGGAGCTCAAGCAAATCAAAGGTACAGGAGTAGCATATCAAACAAGTATCTCTCATGCTCTCCAACTTGGGCCACTACTTCTCCCCATCATCCTTAAGACAAGCACACTTTGGAAGGAGCACTGCATTCAAGTCACTGGCTGCCAGGGTAATGCAAATTAAAAATGCAAGGAAAAGAATGTGCAAGAAAGGCTGAACTTAGGGAAATGACCAGAAACACAGCAACAAAAATGCACATCTGGAGTTGCCCCAGCCTTTCTTAGAAATGGCCACTCCCACAGCTAGCAAGCGCATTCGAGGTATCTTATTCCGGACATCAGAAGACACACCCGAAGGCAGCCCTGTGCAGGCATGCTCACCGCAACTCTATCCACAGAGACCCGACTGGAAACAGCCAGATGTTCACTCCTAGAAGGATGGACAGACAGACTGGAGTCTCTACAGTGGAGCAACTTCAAGCCACAAAGAAAAGTGAAATAAATGAAACTGAGCAACACCATGTAGGTTGAAAGAAGCCTCATTCCAAAGATCCCTTCCCAAAGCCAAGCACTTCTACACAATGGGGACTCTCCCACTGGGGTGAGAACAGGCGCTTCTGGGGCTCACTGTCTGCTAGGATAGTCTGCATCCACGGTAGCCGGGTTGCATGAGAAGACTTATCCAGGGATACGGTTAAGCTTTCTAATTTCACAGGAGGAAATTTTCTCCAAGGGAAAAACTGGTGTGGAGCAGACCTGTGAGCCCAGCAGCTGGTGTGGAGCAGACCTGTGAGCCCAGCCCCAACCACCTGAGGGCTGAGGCCTGGGCTTCCAGAGGGCCTGTCAGTGTGGGTTACACAGAGATCCTGCCTGCAAAGGACAGAAGGAAACCAAGATAACACTTGGGCTCTGGTGGTCTGCCACCGACCTGGAGCTACACTCAGAAAAGGCTGCACCTAGGCGGGTAATAGCACAGGACTATCAGCAAAACATGGTGATAAAACTAGTGGTGGGAGCCTGGTGGTGGTGGGGACACAAGCAGCTCCTGGGCTTCCCTTCCGGGCAGACCTGAGGGACAGCCAGGTGCTACTACTCACTTGGTCCTAGCTCTGTCTATCCACAAAGACTAGAAGGGCAAGAAGCAGGGCACAGTGGCACAAGCCTTTATTCTCAGCACTCAGGAGGCAGAGGCAGGGGGGGATCTCCGTGAGTTCAAGGCCACCCTGGTCTACAGAGCGAGTTCCAGGGCAGCCAGAGTTACACAGTTGAGACTATGTCTTGAAGGGAAAAAAGAAGAAAAGAAAAAGAAAGGGCAGCACCAAACTTGGGTCCTCCATGAATGGGCTTTCTACTTTTTTATTTTTTTATTTTATTTTTTTTTTTTATTATTTAAAGATTTTTAAAGCCTACAGCACCCGGTATTCCCAGGCGGTCTCCCATCCAAGTACTAACCAGGCCCGACCCTGCTTAGCTTCCGAGATCAGACGAGATCGGGCGCGTTCAGGGTGGTATGGCCGTAGACCATGAATGGGCTTTCTGAAGACAAAGCTGAACCGAGGAACTTAGAGAAACGGAGGAGCTCAGAACTGTAAAGCTGGAACAACTTAAGATGACTCTACGGTCAGAGGTCAAGCAGGAAAGGAAGGACCTCACTGGACAAACTGATAAAGCTGTGGGTGGACTGTGCAGTAAACCAAGCATCTGAGCTCCACTTTAACACCGCAGCTTCAGCAGCCATGTTCTAGCTGAGCAGCGAATAGCCTCGTTCTTAGGAGGAACTGTTTCTGAAGAATGTAGGGACACAAGCCACCTCAGCCACTTACTCCCATGATTTGGTCAAATTAGTAACAAGCTGTAAGATTATAATGTGCAATAAATGTTTAATTACCAGATATTTTATGATAAGAAGGACACTAGCGAACACAGAGAGGGAGGGTGTGGTCAGCAAACATGCAGTCACTCTGGAGAGCTGTACCATCCATGAGCTCACTGTACCACCCCCTCAGCTCTCCCACACACCCCCCACTGAGGGTGTGTCAAACACACCCACTCTCCGGCTCTTTTTCAAAGTCCTCCACGAGAAAGGCTGGCGTTGCTTCCTGTCAGCTGACAAGGCGGCCCAGTAATGCCGAGGTCTGGATCTCCATTACGGGATATTCTGGTAACTGCGCTTTTGAGAACTGAAAGAGCTGAGCTCCAAGGAACACATCGTGAGCTCTGGCCACCCTCTCCATTACTAACTAGGAAATCTACATCCCCACGGGCCAGGCTTCCTCCTCCCCAGAAAGCATGAGCGGCAGGCATCCTGGCTGAAGTCGCAGACTCATGTGGCAGGGAAGGAAACACTGGCAACCTGCTCCCCCCAGCTCACACTTCAGGGCAGGGGGGACACACAGTAACTCTTACCCATCACGGGACACAGCCAACCACATGCCGGAGATAAGAACAGTATCTTTGCAGCTCCCTCAGTGCTGATCTTAAACATCCAGACTCTAAGGCAGTATGAGTTAAGAGTCCAGTTTAGGTGCCATTTACTCAGTTCTAAAGACTTTTGGGCTCACTCACTTTAATAATTAAATGGGAAGATAATAAATAGTGACTCATTTATTCTGAGTTTACCTGAAACCCTGATGTTTCGGGTGAGTCATCTACGGCATTCAGGACAAAAGGGCACACCTATGTGCAGAGAGAGGACGGAAACTAAGGACGGAAACACTGTGTATCATAAACCTGTGGCACAGAAGGACTCATGCTGCCGTCTTCTGTGCCCCCGAGAAGAATAAAGCTGGAAGGGCTCAGGGCCCACTCTGGTGACAGGACTCAGCACCTCGACTGTCATGTCGGGGGAGCAGTCCTGGCCACCTCACTGTTGGAGGAGAAAAGGAGAGGAGGAGGGGCAGGGCGCCCCAAAAGGCACGGATGGAGTAGTATTCAGTACATTTCAGGCAGGCAGGTTTCTCAAGGAGAGAGGGAGGGGAGCTGCAGATTCCTCTGCAGACTGAGTTCAGTAAGGACCAGGTGACCTGCACCAGCCACCGCTGTGCCTGAGTGTCCTTGTGGAGGGTGCCAAGCGCAGTCCTTTTAGGGGCTGTTTTCCCCAAGACCAAGCTCTGAGATAATGACTCCACACACCATTAGGGAGGGTCCAGAAGCCCTATCCAAGTGTCCTCAACTTCCTGCATTTCCCTCAAAGGATCCCTTGCAAGTTCGGATGTCCACCCAGCAACAAAGCACACAAAAATATTAAAAAGGTGAGTTTTGCCAGGCAAGGTGGCACACACCTTTCATCTCAGCCCTTGGGAGGCACAAGCAGGCAAACACCGGTGAGTTCAAGGCCATCCTGGTCCATATAGGGAGGCCTTGTCTCAGACAACAAAAAGGTGAGTTTGGGGCGCTGTGACATATTCTTTAAATGTATGCGGTACCCTTGTAAAGAGAAACGGTTTTCATTAGGCTTCTTCCTATAGAATGTCAAGTCGTAGAAATATCACACCTAGCACATGTTCTGTGGCAAGAGGTGGAGGATGTGGGTGCTCTCCTCACGAGAGCGGTCCACCACAACAGCAGACCCCTGAGCCACTGGGAAGGGGTCCCGTGCCAGCACGGGCTCTCCAGCGTTCTGCCTGCTGTGAAGTCCTCACTGGGGAATCTAGCCCCAAGTTCCCCGAAACGCGGCAGTCACAGACCCTGGGCACACCTGAGAGCAGATAAGAAACTTAAACAGAGCTGCCACAACACGCAAAAGGTCACCAAGAGAAAACACACCGTGCCAGGCTACAGTGTAAAGACACCTTGAGGGAGCCTGAGCTAACACGGTCGAGAAAAATACTCTCCCTCTCTAGCTGGGCCCCATCAGCCCTCGCTGTAAAGGTCAGGAAGCTGACCAAGCCAACCCTCTCATTTTCAGGCCTTGGCACAACCTGCCAGCTGCCCGATTTCCCCCAAAAGAAACAGTGTTGGGCTAGAGAGTCAGGCATTGTGCAAGACTTCAGCTCCTCAAAGCGGTGGGCCCAGCACCTGACACAGGCAGGAACGCAGAAGCCCGCCGAGTGGAAGCCCAACCAGCCGGCCGCTGAGCAGGTGCCGAAGCCTCGGTTCCGACTGGGCCTGTCTTTCCGTGCCTTAGGGCACTACGTAACTCCAGCGGCGGCTGCCGCGCCCCCAGCTCCGAGGGAGGGCGTAAGCGCCGAGGACTCAAAGCCCGCGGGCTGGGCTCCGCCCTGGAGCCGACCCAGCCGCACTCCTACCCGACCCCCAGGCTCCCTGGACACCCCCCAGGCCTTACTCATTGCCGAAGGCTCCTGCGCGGAGGCTGCGGGCAGAAGCAGCAGCAGCAGCGCGGCGCTGAGGAGCATCAGCCAGCGCGGCGTCAGGCCGAGGGCAGCAGACGCCATGGTGCGACGGTAGCGTCCGCGGCCAGCAGCTCCTTGGGAGACTCAACTTGGAGGCTGAGCTAGGCTGTTTCCACGGCTCAGCGTCGAGACTCCCCGAGGGGCGGAGCCTGCGAGTGCGCAGCTGCAGGCTCCGGCTCGGTCCGCCCCCTCGCCCTTTCGCCCGCCTCCGGGCGCTGCTGAGGCTGCTTAGTGCGCCTGCGCGACGATGGAAACAGCCAGAGGGGGTATAACGGAGAGTCAGACCCGCGCGTGCCCAGTAGACGGCCGGGTCTGTCCTTTGCTTGCTAGAGCGCTTGCGCGGGAAGGGAGCCGTTGGCGTCGGAGGCAGGTTCTGAGGCTCAGATGCTCTACTCCACATAGATCCATCGGGGACAGTGAGAGACCTAGGACCGCCGAGGGGCTCTGAGCATGACCGCAAAGCGGTGTGGCCTGGGCCGGTGGCCTCAAGTGCAGTCAAGCCCCTTTGATTAGGGCCGCTGGCAGCAGCGATTGCGGGTGGCGCCTGTTCTGTAAGCCACCTATACCCTCGACCACCCGACCCATCCTCAGTAGGGCCTCCTGCCAGCCCTGGGGATTGTTTCCCAGGGCCGCGTGGGTGTCCACAGCACAGGTTTTGAGGGTTGGTTCACTTATGTACGTTCAAACGGCATCCAAGCTGTTTCGAACTTGTCATGGAAAGGCGTTTAAATTCCTGAGAGAGGACTGAGAATGAAGCTGACTTAGATAGTAGGATTGCTTGCCTAGAAACAGATGCACAAGGCCCGTAGTTCCATCCTCAGAACCTCACAAACCCGTCATGATGGAGCACACCTGTCACCCCAGCACTTGGGAGGTGGATTCAAGAAAATCAGAAGCTCAAGGTCCTCCTCAGCCGATGAGACCCTGGCTCAAAGGAAACAAAACAGTCCTGATTCACAGTGATTGAAGAACATAAACTTGGAGATACAGGAGCTTTGAATAGCAGGGTAGTTTCTCTGTGTGAACCAGGGATCTAGCCTTAGGGCCACCAAAATCAGTGTGGGACAGCGGCTCCCAATTTTCTTGGCTTACTAGAGACCCCAACAGTTGTAGGAGTAAGCAAAATAGGGTACAAGGATACAGCTTGTATCTGTTAATTTTTTTACTTTTTTTTTCTTCAAGATAGGGTTTCTCTGTGTAACAGCACTAGCTGTCCTGGAGCTAGTTCTGTAGACCAGGCTGGCCTCGAACTCACAGAGATCCATCCACTTGCCTCTGCCTCCCGAATGCTGGGATTAAAGGCGTGCACCACCACCGCTCCACTGTGTCTTGTAGTTTTATGTCAACTTGAATACAAGCTCAAGTCATCTGAGAGGAAGAGAGCCTCAAATGAGAAAATGCCTACCAAAGAGTGGGCTGTAGGGCATTTTCTTAGTAATTGATGGAGAGCCCAGCTCATGGGGAGGTACCACTCCTGGGCTGGTAGTCCTGGGTTCTGTAATAAAGCAGGCTAAATGAGCCACGAGGAACAAGGCAGCATGAGTTCCTGTCCTGACTGCTTTCCATGATGCGCTGTTTTATGAAACTGCGAGGGAAATAAACCCTTTCCTCTCCAAGTTGCTTGTGTTCATGGTGTTTCATCGCAGCAGCAGAACAGTAAGGACAGTTTATTAAGAGATATAAGGAAACAGCAGAGAAGCTCCCGGGAGTGGGGTGGGCTCCCAAGAGATAAAAAAAACAACAGAACTTGATGGACAGATGCCCCGTCTCCTAAGAAGGAGCAGTCAATTCCAGGTAACCAGCTTGTCTCCTGCAGCAGCCAGGGCTTCTTAAACATCACCTTGAAGGACCAGAACCAAAACAACGAACAACCAGACCACAGTGGGACCAAGATTATTTCATTATGCAACTCCCTTGCCCTGCTCCACTCTCCCTCCAGTAAAGCAAAGCTAATGTCAGTGCCCCAAACACGGACTTGGGGGTCATGAACCCCTTTATGCTGGCACCTTCCTCTTGCCAGCACCTATCTCATCAACTGGAGTAATGGATTGAACATTCTCATCCACTGAACCAGCTCTGCAGCCCATGTCACATACCCTGCGGCCACAGTCTGAAGTGCCTGTGGACAGGTGTTAATAAGACGATGATAACAAACAGGGAAGTAGGTGGAGAGATGGCTCAGTGGTTAAGAGCTCTGGCTGCTCTTCCAGAGTTCAATTCCCAGCACCCACATGGTGGCTCACATCCCTCATATAACATGATCCCCTCTTCTGATATGCTGGTGCACATGCGGAGCACTCATATATAAAATATGAGTAAGGAAACTATTTTTTAAAAAAAGAATTTTTTAAAAATGTTTAACTACAGGGCTGGAGAGATGGCTCAGCGGTTAAGAGCATTGTCTGCTCTTCCAAAGGTCCTGAGTTCAATTCCCAGCAACCACATGGTGGCTCACAACCATCTGTAATGAGGTCTGGCGCCCTCTTCTGGCCTGTAGGCATACATGCAGACAGAACATTGTATACATAATAAATAAAAAAAAATGTTTAACTACATTATGATAGCAGCTCCAGGAGTAGCTGGCAGTTGGCACTTCTCCCAGCCCCCCCCCCCCGGTTCTATTTAGATGTAAGAAGAATGGATGTGTCTATATGCTCCATGTTCAAGGCAGCGGCACATCGCTTACACTGAGATAGTTGAGGCAAGGAGCTAGACA
Organism: Chionomys nivalis; assembly: GCF_950005125.1. NCBI lineage: Eukaryota > Metazoa > Chordata > Mammalia > Rodentia > Cricetidae > Chionomys > Chionomys nivalis. The sequence continues at coordinate 55,413,435 of NC_080104.1, read as the reverse complement.
TGGGGTAGCCAAGTGTGCTGGTTAGTTTTTGCAAGCGGCCACAAACTAGAGTCATATTAGCAGGAGGAAAGTCAAGTAAGGAATTACCTCCATTGGACGGGTCTGGGAGTTGTAGGCCCTTACTTCTATATGGTGTGGCAGTCAGGCTCTAAAGCCATAGGCCCCACCTGCAGATGGTCAAGTAGCCTACCAGGCAGGCCTTTGCAACCTAACAAAAGGTCAGGATGTTGTTGCTCCTTTGTAATTTGGAGGATGCCTGATAGAAATGCCGGTTCAAACCTACATGACAGCTAGCATACACAGCAGACAGGTAGTTGTGGATGGGACTGAAAGCCATTCACCTGGTTACCTAGGAGACAGAATGCTAATGTATTTCCCCTAAGTTAAGTTTTGGTATAAAGACTGTTTGGAGAATAAACAAGAAAAATTCTTCAGGATGTGAACTCAGGACTTCATTAGGGACCACTAAAAATCTCCCTCCCGATAAAGTCATGTGAGTTGTGTCTTTATTCCTGTGACTCCACGCCGGTCCAGGAAGAGATAGCCTATGTTGGGGTCTGATCAAGAGAAATAATTGAGCGTCCGAGCTAGCATCGGACCCTGACAGTGAGTAGGTCTCTGAAACATTTTATTGATTCATGATCGATGTTGGGAGGGCTGTCTCTGGGCAGGTGGTTCTGGATTATATAAGAAAGCAAGCTGAGCCAGGATCTAAGCAGTGAGTCTCCGAGATTCTGTCTCAATTCCTGCCTGGAGCTCCTGTCCTGGCTTCCCTAAATGATGGATTGTGATATGGAAGGGTAAGCCAAGTTAAATTCTTTCCTTCCCTAGTTGGTTTAGCCAGTGTTCTATCATAGCATCAAAGAGGCTAACGAACTCACCAAGGAAACAGCAGCTGTCTTTAAATACCCTGGTAGAGTTAAGCACTTTTCTTTCTACTTTGTAAAAACCTCAGACCGTAGGGGGTCATCGCAGTTATGCACCCAGTGGAAGGTCTGCACCCTCGGGAGATCCTGGCTTGGTTAGCACCGTATAATGTACCCTGTGGAAGGTCTGCATCCTCGGGAGATCCTGGCTTGGTTAGCATGGTATCATGTACCCTAGGAAGGCCTGCATCCTCGGGAGATCCTGGCTTGGTTAGCACGGTATAATGTACCCTAGGAAGGCCTGCATCCTCGGGAGATCCTGGCTTGGTTACCATGGAATTATGCACCCTGTGGAAGGCTTGCACCCTCAGGAGATCCTGGCTTAGTTAGCATGGCATCATTTATCCTGTGGAAGGTCTGTATCTTCAGGAGATCCTAGCTGGTTACCATGGTATCATGTACCCTGTGGAAGGTCTGCATTCTCAGAAGATCCTGGCTGGTTACCATGGCATCCTGTGACTATGCTACCACCCTCATGAATAGACATAAACCTCATGCACAATGGCCAACCCAAGGTCCTTCACTGCTGCCGTTTCTCAGGTTTGCCAGCTCCTGCCATCTTTGAAATATACGATTCAACTATTGGCTAAATACATCTGGCTTGCTATGGTCCCATCTGCATCTGTTGATGAATTACTTCTTCACCGGACCAGGAATCTCCCTGTCCCCGGGTCCAATAATAGTCCTATCAGAATGGTAATGGGACACCAGACCAAACGGGTATGGATTATGCGTGGGCATAAGTCCAGGAGGGCTCACGGGGGACTGGTGTGAACTAGAATTCCTAGAAAAGAAACACAGCTCTGCTGAAGGCTCCTCAAGGCCACTTGATTGATTGGAAGTGCCAATCTTGGAGAATTGGAATGTTGCAGACCCAGAGCCAAATTTTCATGGCCTCTCTTAGTTTCCTTACTAGCCAATCATTGCCCACCTCTGACCTAATATCTTTTTTTTTTTAATGTTTTTTTCTAGACAGGGTTTCTCTGTGTGGCCCTGACTGTCCTGGAACTCACTCTGTAGACCAGGCTGGCCTCTGACTCACAGAGATCCACCTGCCTCTGCCTCCTGAGTGCTGGGATTAAAGGTGCTCACCATCACTGCCTGGCTCTGACCTAATATCTTTTTTACTATCAGGTGCAATCTCTGGAATTCATTCATAGCAGACTACTATCTTCCACCAAACCCAAATTTTATATAGCAAGAGACTCTCCTGCTTTGTTGTGACCCAGCTAGCTACCTGACGTTCCTTCTAATATTAAATATTTGAAAAGTGCCTTGATATATGACTTTGTTTTGTCCTGTAACTGTAAGGACTTTATTGAACTGTATGCACATTTGAAGCACGTTATTCAGGACAACCTGTGTCTATGTTCCTAAGCTATGGTCACTCACAATGGGCTCAAGAATAAATTGTCTCATTCCCTTTGAGGTCTGCATTTTGAGTCACCATTTAGCCATGAATGGTGTGGAAAGTTCTTCTGTCTATGTGTTGCTTTTATTGGTTAATGAATACAGAAACTGCTTTAGGCCTATAGCAGGGCAGAACAGAGCTAGGCGGGGAGGGGGGGTTGGGGGTGGGAAGCTAACTGAATGCTAGGAGAAAGAAGGTGGAGTCAGGAGACACCATGAAGCTGCTGCCAGAGACAGACATGAGGGAATCTTGCTGGTAGGCCACGAGCCTCATGGTAAAATAGAAAATAATGGAAATGGGTTAATTCTAGATGTAAAAGTTAGCCAATAAGAAACTAGAGTTAATAGGCCAAGCAGTGATTTAATTAATACAGTTTCTGAGTGATTATTTTGGGTCTGAGTAGCCGGGAACGAGTAGCGGCCTCCTACTATGCATGAGTTCAAGTCCCAGCTCCTCCCCTTCCCACCGCCATGACCTCTACCAAAGTTTCAAAGCCCCAGTGGCCACTGCAAACAAACACCAGAACAGAATCAGATGCCCTGGGTCAGATGATTAGAGCCCAGGCAGGGTCAGTGTCCCAAACCTGAGCCAACTCAGTGCCTGGCACAGCCGTCACAAGAAGCCTGTCCCTGACACATTTGCTCAAGGACAAGGTCACCAGTGTGTTGGTGTGCTAGGGAACCTTTTAACAAGCTGGTCTCACTTCCATCTGGTGCAGGATAAAGTCTTCTGGATCAAGGACACCTGCCAACTAAAATCTGGTTTCATCTGCTATTGTGTCCCATCCCATGGCTAGCCCCATTTCATAGGGTCAATAATAACAATACTTTTTCTCCTAGCCACCTGCCTTCACATCTCCCTCAAAAAGCAGCTGCCTGAGGACTCCAGCAAACTGGATGCTGCCCCAACCACACCTTTTGCTGAGCGTGAGCGGGCCAACTTCCAGCTCTTCCTCTCCCCTCTCCCATGTTATCCCATACCTGCAGGAAGTAACCAGATTTGAGTCTACACCCCTTTTTCCAAAAAGAGCCTAAAATGTTGGTCATAATTATCACCTCAACTTCCTGTCACCCCTATATCCAAAGAATCTGAAATGTAGAGTTAAGTTGGGAGCCTCACTGGAGCCCTGGCATCCAGCCCAGCCCAGCCCCCTGGCCTGGGAGTTGCCTCGGTCTGGACTCCAAATCCCAGCATGCCACACTCCCACAAGGTATTTTAAGTGGGCGCCAGGAGGAGAGGCACGTGGTCCCAGGTTTTGCGTGTGCTCCCCGGTTTTCATGGGGTATGTGTTAGGAAAAATCCTAAGGTGAGCCGCTCCACCAGCGCAAAGAAATCCAATCAGGTCAAATTAAACCAAATTAAAATGCCCATGTTTTATTAAATGCAGCACTTTCGGGTAGTCAAGAGCATGGCAGGGGAGACAGAAAACCGGGGAGCAGCCCAGCAGTTATGGGAATTCCACAGCCACACATCAGAACTTCTGATACCTGAGTCACCTGCTGGGGATTTTCAGTTTTATTTGGTAGTATCCAGTGTGAGGACATGTCTCAGTTAGACACAGAATTCCATCCTGACAGCGTGAAAAGTGTGGGAGCTTCCTCCTGGGTCACACAGCGCATTTGTCAGCAGGCGCTCCATCGGGGTGCTTGCTCAAGGGGTTGGGACTTGGAACTCCTGGAGGGGAGATGACAAGGTGCCGGGGTGTGTGTGTGTGTGTGTGTGTGTGTGTGTGTGTGTGTATATCTGTCTGTCTGTCTGTCTGTGGGAGATAGAGATCAGCAGATCACTGGGGCCAGGGAGGGGCTGTGCCTGGGGACAAAGCCCATTTTTCATGGTTGGATTTAGCAAAGATGAAGAACGAGTTACTCTGGAATGCGGAATGGTCTTAATGGCCCTGTGAGAGGTTGTTTACTCCACTGGTTTGGGACCTGCTTCATGCTATGGGGGCCTCTCAGGCCTCAGAATTCAGAAAACTAACTTCCTATCTGTTAGGTATTAGGTCCTCAGTTACTGGGCTCCTCTGCTGCCAATACAATAAGCCAGATCAAACCAAATTAATAAATCCAGTCTTAATAAACAGGACAATGCAAAGCAGAGCAGCACTGGGTGATGCTCAGGAAGGCAGGAAAGAGAACACATAGCACACATGGCAGATTTCAAGTACACTTATTCATAAGTAAAGCACATCTCAGTCTGTTCCTCTGGCTCTAACAAAATACCTAAAGCTGGGCAATTTATCTGTGACACAAACCAGTGCCAGAGGCTGGGAATCAAGGCATCAGCAGATCTGGTGGCTGCCGAGGATTAGCTCTACTTGCCAGACAGCTTCTTGTCTCTCACAAGCTTCACTACTTCTAATTTCACACTGAGGTCCTTTCACCTCTCAAAGACCCTACTCCCTACCACTATTGTCTTTGGAATAAATTCCAACAAGCGAAGTGGGGAGAGACATTAACATTCACACAGCACCATAGTGTAGTGATAATTTGTTTGTGATCTCACAAATAAAGCTTGCTCGAAGATCAGGGTGCAGAGCTAAGCCACCAGGCAGTGGTGGCACACACCTTTAATCCCAGTACTTGGGAGCCAGAGGCAGACAGGTCTCTGTGAGTTCAAGGCCACCCTAGGCTATGTGAGATTAAATCTGCATAAAAGAGAAACAGAGCTCACACAAAGGTGATCTCAGCACTTGGGACCATGTGCCTTTAATCCCAGCACTAGGGAGGTGGAGACAGGGGTGATATGGCTGGGTAGAGAGAGGAATATAAGGCGGGAGGAGACAGGAGCTCAGTGCAATCTGAGGATTCATAGAGACGGATGCAGCGTAAGGTTTTGTAGAGACAGCAGCAGTCTGAGGATTCGTACGCACAGGATCGCCCCTTTGGTCTGAGCATTGGCAGAGGTGAGAACTCTCTATCGCTGGCTCCTTTGCTTCGCTGATCCATCAGCTTTCATCCCCTAATATCTGACCCCGAGTTTTATTTATTAAGACCAGTTAGAATTCGTCCTACATTATAGGATGAGTCTCAGGCACGAAGTGATGCTCAAAGGTGGCCAGATGCTGGGAACCACCAGGTAGAAAGGAGAAGGCAAAGACTGGCCACCTACCCATGCTCACAACATGGTGGGAAGCAAGGCCATAAACCCCAAAGAGGAGGATTGGTGCCTTGACTGAGGTAGGACTCCCTACAAAGGAGTGGTCATTGTCCAGGAAAATCTCAAGGCCTCTTGGGACAAATGTCCAGGCTGACTGCTGCTACCACCGGGGCAGCTCCCATGGGACTGGCAAGGGACTTCCTCTGGCCATGGCAGCACCAGACAGTAGACAGCAGCAAGCACCGCCAGCAGGTGGCGCTAGAACAGAGGACCCAGCAGCTGTGCTTGATGCTGGCCCTAATAAACGAAAATGCAGGCTTCCCCTGCAGGCTTAGTTCTGGGAACCTCCTTGGGGTCAGAGGAGATCCACTGTGCCATTCACTCTGCCTGAAAGGCAGCATTTGCTTTTTGACTAAATAGGTTGTTTAGTCAATAACAGCTTTTTCTGGACTTTGAACAATTATATTCTTTTTTTAAAAAAAGATTTATTTATTATGTATAGTATTCTGCCTGCATGTACACCTGCATGCCAAAACAGGGCACCAGATCTTATTACAGATAGTTGTGAGCCACCATATGGTTGCTGGGAATTGAACTTAGGACCTCTGGAAGAGCAACCAGTGCTCTTAACCTCTGAGTCATCTCTCCAGCCCGAACAATTACATTCTTAAGAAAAGATGAAAACAAAATATCATGTGAAAGTACATTTCGCTGGGTTGGGGAGATGGCTCAGCCGTAAAAGGCTAGGCACACAACCAAAAATAGAAAATCCATTTCACACGGGGAAGAGTCTGATACTCAACCCTGCACACTTCACTCTTGTGTGAATATGCAGAATTGAACATGGGGGAAGGGTGCAGTGGGCAAGCTGGTGCCAGTGGGGCTGAAAATCCTGCCAGGCCCTGGTCTGAGTGGCAGGGTGCTGGCAGTAGTTAAAATATCAGTAGATTTGGGGCAGTTGTTAAGCCAACAGGAAAACAACACTGCTCCATCCCCCAAGAGACCCTTGGCCATTTGGTCCCCAATAAACCTACCCACAGAGTGGTCCAGTCCAGGGGTTTCACTGTCCCCTTGCTTATAGCATGGCTCAGCCTACTGCCACTATGCCATGTCAGTGCCAGAGATGAGTACCTATGTCTAAAGGTGAGAACCCTTGAGGGTTTCTCTGGCCACACCCAGCCCTTCCTACTCAAAGGCTTGGGCACAAAAGCTGGGTATCTATTTACATGGCTGTGTGATATCTTTGGGTATGAAGTGTCCTTCTACAAAAGCTCCTGTATTGGAGCCTTGGTGCTTAGTGAGTGCACTAATTTGGAAGGTCCTGGGAACTCTAGGGGGTAGCTTGTCACTGGCCACATTCTACCTCTGCTTTCTATCTGCTCTTGGGGGAGGCCGTTTGTTTGTTCCCAGCTGCCCAGACTATGAAATAATCACACAGAAATCTGCATTAATTACAATACTGTTTGGCCAATAGCTTAGGCATATTTCTGGCTAACTCTTACATCCTAAACTAACCCATCTCCATTAATCTGTGTATTGCCACGAGGCTGTGGTTTGCCAGTTAAAGTTTCATTCAGCGTCTGTCTCCAGAGGAGCTTCATGGCTTCTTGCAACTTCTTTCTCTAGATCTTCTTTCTCTATATCTATCTATTCCAACCTGGCTATATTCTGTTAAGCCATTGGCCAAAAGCAGCTTCTTTATTAATCAATGGTAATAAAACATTCACTAACCAATAAAAGCAACACACCAGTCTGCCGTGAGGTAAGCAGTTTGCATAGCATACTCCCCCAACAGGATGCTCTTGTGAGAGGTGGGGCTAAGCAAGGGAACCACCTTAGACCACGAGGCAAAACAAATATTTTCAGGAAAACTACCTAGTATGTTGGCTCATCACTCTCAGAGACCCAGGAACTCCATGATCACTGAACACAACGTGGGTCCATTCACTCATTTAGAACGTGAGTCAGCAGTGACTTCCAGGTCACCCCCAAAAACAGCTCACAAGAAAGAAACTTCTTACCCAACCCTGGTTGTGTTCTGGTCACCACCCTATCTCCTGTACTAAACCTGACAGACAGAAATTGGGAGGAGGAAAGGGGAGGATGCCGTTTCTGTCACCTGACACCTGTTGCGCAGCCATCCGGGATTTAGCACTGGGTCTGGGAGGGCTCCATATATACAGGTCCGCAGGTAGGAAAGAAGAGAACCAAATCTCCCACTCCAAGGCGCAGAACCCACCAGAACCCTCAGGATGTGAACGAACCATCGGCAGGTGGGACAAAACACCCTGGGGTTCAGCCACTTGAGCCCGGAGGACTCTACAAAGCCCACATTCTGTGGACAGCATGATGGAAGCTTTATTATTTTTACACACATGATTACAATATAATACGTGGGCTATAGTTTCATACCCATATATAATACAATGGTTGGGGTGTTAACAATATAAAACAATGGGATGTGGTTTCATACCTGACAAGGTTAAATATAAATAAGTCCCTGCCGCCTTTACTGGGCCTGCGGTCTCCCTTTATCTAAGGAAGTGTGTGCGGAACCTTGGGACATCCTTAAGGCTCTGTGGTGACAAGATTGTGCCTGTGAGAGGATGGGTTTTCGGCAAGCCTGGCGGCTTTGACGTAAAAGGTGGGGAGAAACAGAGCGGGCCTTTGGGTCCTTGGCAGTGCTGTGGTGAGCTGTAAGCCACATCACGATTGCAGAGGGGAGGAGGCGTGGTCTCGGGTCTCACGTGGTTGATCCTGGTAGCTCGTGCCCTAGCTTTCAGCAAACTTAGGGTTCATGACAGTAGTGGTAGCACTCTTGAAGAGGGGGTTGTCCTAGGGAGGAATCAAACATGCTCCTGTCAGCACAGGGAGTGTATCAAGACTCTAGGAAGCCACCAGCCAGATCAGTAGAGGTCACTCTGAGGAACCAACCAAGACAAGGAGGAGCCTTCCTAGGGCCTGAGGCTCAGGCTAAGCCTGCTCACCGCAACACTGGGAGCCTGCAGGCTAAGCTGCTGGGGTAAGGGATGTGTCATTACTCCAGGACAGCCATAGTCTCGCTGTGAGAGTAAGAGGTGGGAAAGACACTCTCTGTGGGTCTCCCACACTCAGCTGGGGTAGAGAATGTACCAATTGCTCCCCGTGAGAGGTCAAAGAGGAAAGGGAGCATGCATGTGTCATGCGGGTCCCCTGAGCAAGGCCACTCACATTGTTCCACTGGGACTTGAGCTTCTCCTTCTCAAAGCGCCTGTACTCCCTGAGGTCAGTCAGGTGGGTCAGGGCCTTCCAGATGATCAGGAGGAGGACACCAATCAGCACGACGAGCAACACGGTGCCCCCTACGATGGCAGCCACATTGGGGCCTTCCACACATTCTAAGGAGGAAGCACACAACCCAAAATGTCAGCCCCTCCCTATGGCGGCCAGTGCTCTATCTCTATTCCCGCCACAGAGGGCTCACCTTCTGCGCATCTCACGAGTAGAGGATGGAATTTAGCCTCACCCCCACCAGAAGAGAGACCAGGCCCCATGGTCCCAAATGATACACAAAGGCCACTTGGCCTGGTCCTTGTTCACAGAGAAGGAGGTCAGGCCAGGGGCCAACATGAGGAAAGCCCGGGCGACCTCTCACTGCTGGCTACAGCCTCACACTGTGTTGGGTGTGTGTCTGGAGTATAGCCAAGGCGTCCCCCTTCCTTTCAGCGTGAACCCAGAGACCAGGTCAGAATCCCCAAGTTCACAGGTGTGACTGGGCCTGGCAAAGACCAGAGACAAGTGGAGGGAGGGGGATCAGTGTCTGGGGCGGTCACTTCCACTGCCCTACAGCTCTCCGTGGGGGTTTCTGAGGAAGGAACAGACACCATCTCTCAGGATCGTCCCATCGAATGGGCGATGCTCTGGCTGGACAGTGTGGTCCTGAAATGGCATCACACCCAACACATATTGGAGCCACCGCCAGGAAACGCCACCTGCTATTCATCTCATGCAGGGCCCGGGAAGGAGAGCAGAGTGAAAGAGAGGCCGTAGACAGGAAAGGGGACGGCGGGCAGCCTGTCCCGCAATGCTGCCCTGCGCAGGTTTCCTGGGTGGCTCTCCTCCTGCTGCTGGGCCTGACTTGCATCCACAGAAGAGGAACATTTTCTGTGCAGTCTTCTCGCTGCAGAGACCTCGCGGTCAGAGTTCTTGTCACCACGTTCAACCTAGACCGGATCATGTCATGTCCCAGGCACCGCTCAGCCTCACCTCGGTTGTCCTCCACGTGGATGTCGTAAATGTCCCTGCCGTCCTTCTGCTGCATGGTGTAGGTCATCCAGCAGCCCTCTGAGTCCCGCTCCTTGCAGAGTTTTCCCTTCAGAGGGGTGAGCTGCAGGGTCACATTGGCACACGCCTCACTACAGTTCTTCTCAAAGGGGCCCTTATCGAACTTCCGGCACTCGGCACAAGAGCTGCGGAGGAGTCGGGTGGAGTGGGTGTTGAGAGGGTGTTAGGGTATGAGGTGTGTCGTGGCATGTTGATATGCAAGCACGCATAGGTCTGTCGGGGTGCGAAGGTGTGCAGAGATGCATGGCTGTGGAAGGGCGCACTGGCGCGTCAAGGTTGTGAATAATGAAAACACACGTGTGTGCCAGGATGCCCAGGTGTGTGTGGGGTACACTGGTATGTGAGGATGCATGGCTGGACCATGCTGTAGAGCTATACAAGGTGGCAGGAATGATTTAGGAAATGCAGGTGTGTCTGATATGTGGCGTGAAAGGAGTCTGGCTGTCTGCATACCAGGCAGTCCCAGGCGGAGGATCTGGGGAGCTCTCAGGTCTCGGTGCCATGTGAGTGACGGGGATAATATGTTTCTAAGAGGGTCTGGAAGGGTTAGGGAAACCTGGTTCAAAGACTGAAGGGGCCTAGACCCCCTGTGAAGCTAGGACTTCTGCAGGCATGCAAGGAGGTAGGTGGTGGCAGGGACACCAGGCTTGTTGAATCCTGCTGAGAACTATGGCACAGTTGTGTCCCTGGGGGGCTCCTGGGTTGTCTAACAGTGAGACCAATATGGGCCATGGGGACACTCACATGTGCTTGGGCTCGCTACAGGGCGAGGGGCAGCCAGGACAATCCTCACACAGCGGTGGTTGGTAACCCGGAATACACTCGCATCTGTTGCAGCGACACCGGCCACGGCCACTACACTCCACCAGCCGGGTATTCAGACAGCCCTCCGTGGACCTGCGGCACTGGCAGGCGGAGCCCTCGAAGCCCTCCTTGCAGCTGCACTGGCCACAGGAGCAGGAGCCCCTCTCTGGAAAACAACCGAGGTCACCGGGACTCATTGCCCTGCAGGTGACTAGGAACAGGGAGCCATCCTGCTCCCTAGCCTGATACCACCTTGCAAGGAGGACTGCTAACTACTTCTAGTTTAACCCTCCTCACATGGCTCCAAGGAACCATGGAAGGACATCGGGGCAAAAACTCAGGGACCGGGGATGTCTTCTTGTCCTGCACCTCTAGCAACATGGCCACCATTTAGCCAGACGGGGCCGCCACGTTGTATCTGAAAAGCTCTTGGGTCAGAACAGGACTGTCACCTCCATTGCCCTCCCAGGACAATGCTGACCCTTGCAGACACAGAAACAGGCAGGGAAGGCTTGCTAGTCTGCCCACCTGTCTGTCCCCAATGTCCCACTTAATATGTCCTGGTACAAGCGGTACTGCTACCTGTAGCCCCTGGCACTTACGTAGGCCACCGCAGACTTGGCCATCGTATCTTTCACAGTTGACGTTGTCACACTCGCAGTACTGCCCGAAGATCACTTTGTTGGGGACGTCACTGGTGTGGCACACACACTGCCCACAGATGCAGTCCCCCAGCCCTGAACACACGATGGAGCTGTTGTCCTTCCGGCAGCTTCCTTCCAGTTCCTGGCTGCTTCGGCCCTGTGTCTGGCACTCACAGTTCTTCCCAATGTAGCCGGATTCACACCTGGTGTAATAGGGGAGGGGTGTGTGCAATTAGGTCCTCCCTCAGCATGAAGACAACTCCTGTCCTACCTGGTCCAGAACTCATCCAAACACCTGTAATGTATGGCACACCACACCTGCTTCCAAAGGTCTCCTTAGCATGTGCCATGTCCTAGGCAAGGAAGTCCCTGTGGGCATATAGGTGACTGTCCCATAAGCAATGATACCCTGTGGTGGTTTGAAAGAAAATGCCCCCTGAAGGGAGTGGCACTATTAGGAGGTGTGGCCTTATTGGAGCAGGTGTGGTCTTGATGGAGGAAGTGTGTCACTGTGGAGGCGGGCTTGGATGGCTCATATATACACACACACACATATGCTGAAGCCACACCCAGTGAGACATATCCCTTCCTGTTGCCCATGGGTCAAGATGTAGAAGACTCAGCTCCTACTACTCCAGCATGCCCTCTTGTCCTGCCACAATGATAATGGACTGAATCTCTTAACTGTAAGCCACCCAATTCAATGTTTTCTTTTGTAGGAGCTGATGTGGTCGTGGTGTCTCTTCACACACTAACTAGCACAGCACCTCTGGCAGATGCATCTGGAAGCATCCTGAGCGTTGTATCCTTGGACTTTCCTAAGGAACCAGTTTCTGTCCCTGCTAATCTAGACCTGGAAACAGGGTCTGGTGGGGTCATGGCAGCACTGCCTCACCACTGAACTAGGTAAAGAAGAACGTGGGAACTCTGTACACAGCTCAGTGAGATGAGAGCTTCAGTAGCTGACCCTGACCCGTCCCACTGTGTCCTCCTGCGGGAGGAAGTCGCAGAATTCACTGACCAATGACCCAATCCTCCAGTCAAGTTAGCTCAGCTTGGCAGAGAGGCCACCTAGGGTTGCACACTCAGGACCAGAGCAAGGTGCCACTGGTCAGTGGGCGGCCACCAAAACCACCACTATCATAGAGTATCTGGGAGGTGGTATACAGCAGTGTGGGCCTGGGGTGTGGGATAGAGCACCCCAAAGATCAGAAACTGGGGAAGCAGTTGGGAGAGGATGACTGATACCCAAGCTGCCAACTACAGTCTCTCTGCTAGGCACACTGCACCCTTCCTCCTCAATTGCATCCTGAACTGAGGCCCGTGTTCACAGGATGACTTTAGGGCCCAGGCTGCCGGGAGTAGCCACCTGGTCCAGTGATAGACTTTAGGGCCCAGGCTGCCGGGAGTAGCCACCTGGTCCAGTGATACTCTGGCTACATGCCATTAGCCTGATTGCTCTGAGGTCAGAGAGCTAGGATGTTGGAGTACTTGCACGCCATCTACCTCCTGGGTGAGCTGGCCATACCACCCGCAGACACCTGCTTCATGGGCTGGCCAAGTCCACCTCATCTGAAGACATCTTCCCCGAGGACTGATGGACCATGGGTCACGTGCACGCTTCTCACCTGCAGATGCCACACTCCATGGAACCTTTGCCTCCACAGAGACCCTGCTCCCGACTTTGGTCCCGGCACTGGCATTCACACTGGGGAAGGACCTTCACGGTCACTGTATCCGTGAAGCCCAGTGCCCGGATGACAAAGGACTGCTCCTGGATGCACTCAGAAGCTGTGACCTTTACCTGGAAGGTGACCTATAAGAGAATGGTGGAGTTCCGTTCAGGACTGTGGGTGACCAGGGTAATGGCTCTGCTCTTGTCCCCTTTGCTGAGCCTCTCAGGTATGCCAACCAGATACTTGTCCAGTTATGCATGTCCAGCAGTTGCCCCCAGAGGGCGCTGTCGTTCCATGCCCGCCAGTCTACCCAGGGTCACTCTAGAGATTTGCAGGCATTTCTTACGTTGATAGGCACGAACCTGCAGCGGAGACCACGTCCCCGCACCCTCTTTATACCCTTTCCCTGGTGTCACATCTGGCATCCTTGCTGGTGTGTAAAGGGAAAAGAGGCAGGCTGTTGGTCATCAGAGGTCTCCTCCCTCGCTTATCCCTGTGATCTTCCTTTGCCTCCCAGCTCTCAGTGGGAGTGGGTCCCCAAGATCTCCCCAGACCCCTCCAACATGCTGATGCCGGAACCCCAGGTGCCTCAGCAGGCCAGCTCACCGGGATGTTGATCTGCACACCGTCACAGTCCCCTCGGGGCTTGCCTATGCTTGATGCTCCGTTACTGCAGAAAGAGTCGTAGGTAACTTTCAGGGTGTCGGGGAGGGTGCTGTGGTCTAGGAAGACCCTGGAGGAGAGTTTCTGTGGGCAGAGAGCAGTCATGACTTGTCCATCCATCCCTGCGCCCCTGGACATCTCCCTTCTCATACTTCTCCTGCACACCAGCTGATGGCACAAACACCCGCTAGGAGCTCAGTTATTGTGTCAGAATGGGACAGCAGACTGAGGCCACGGGTTTGCTCTGAGACAGGCTACCGGCCGGGGACCAGCATAGGCACAGGCCATGAGCCCTGTGAGGACTATCCCTTCACTGTTGAACCCCAGGGTTAGCAGAGGAGAAACGATAAATTGCTGAGGGGGTGTGAGAGATACAAGACACAGACGGAAGGAGAAGGAGAACGGGTGGCATTCAGTGAGTGTGCAATCCCTGTAAAGTCATCCCTGTAAAGACAGCTAGACATGACTGGGTAGTGGTTAGGCACGGGAGCCTGCTCGGGGCTTCTGGGGCTCACAAGGCTGGAGAAGGAAACAGGGTTCCCCAGCCTGGCCCCAGGCTTTGCTCTCCAGTCCCCCACAGTGGTATTGAAGGGCCTCCCACACAGTAGGTGCTGTCAGCCTTCAAGACATTCAGCAACAAGGATGCAGGTCAGAACTTCGGGGACACCTGCCACTGGAGTAGATTTCTGTGACTGACCGGAGTCTGGACGGTGTGTTTGGTGCACACTGGTGTTCACCAGGACACTGGGCCTCTGATGGAAGCAAAGCCGAATATACTTAAACAAACTGCCAATCATCAAGTAGGATGATGGATGAGGGGGTCAGAATAAGTTTGAGGGCTGGCATATAAGAGGTGTTTTAGGGCTGGAGAGATGGCTCAATTGTTAAGAGCATTGCCTGCTCTTCCAAAGGTCCTGAATTCAATTCCCAGCAACTACATGATGACTCACAACCATCTATAATGAGGTCTGGTTCCCTCTTCTGGCCTGCAGGCATATAGGCAGACAGAATATTGTAAATAAATATTTTTAAAAAAATCTTTAAAACAAAAACAAGAGGCGCTCTATCTCAAGGCTCAAGGCCCAAGGCCACAGTGATGATTTCTGGGTTCTCCCCACTGTGAGAGGCATCATTCTGCCTTCGCCAGCCGTCCATTCCCCACTATACCATGTCAGCTAGCAGGGAAGAGCCTCAGTAAGAAGGGCCTGCCATTGGTGTTTCAGGAACTAGCAGGCGAGATCTAGTAAAGTCAGTCATGCCCCCAAAGGACCCAAAGCCGTGGGTAGAGGCTGGTACATCTCTCTTTACGCTCCCTGTGTTTCTCCCTGCCATTCCCATCCAGAAGCTATGAGGAGCCCAGTAAGAACCCCTGCCACTCATCCGCTGACCCACTGCGGCCTTGCCAGCCCACCCGGCTCTGCCAGAGACTCACGTAATAGGCTTTCTTGATGAGCTGCACCACGTTGCTGGAATCATCGGACAGCTCCCCCACCGCCGACTTGGGGATGATCTCTGTGAGCTTCTATTGATGAGAAAGAAGCTCAAGCTGGCACGTGGTGCTACGGGCCCCTCCACAGCCACGAGGCTTGTAATGGATGCCCACGGCCTCCCTTGCTCATGAGATGGCTCACATGACATTCTTCCATAAGTCAATGGTGTGCTGCTGAATGCCAATAACAGATTCTGGGCGCAAACCCCTAGGAGCCAGGCCTGGTGTGTGCGGCAGCCCGAGTCACAGCCTGTCATCCCAGCTGAGGAGCAGCAAGCCCTTGGCAGGTCTGGTGTCCCAGGCCTCTCACTCCAGATCCTTGGGAGGCTGAGGCAGGGGGATGACAAGCTCGGCCTGCCAGGGTTCCTCAGCCAGACTGTCTCAGAAGAGGAAGTGAGGAGAGGGCCGAGGCTGTGGGCCAGCAGCACAGCATTGCTAGCACAGGTTTAATCTCAAATTTGCACTAAAAAAGGGGCGGGTGGCACACGCCTTTAATTCCAGCGCGTGGGAGGCAGAGGCAGGCAGAATTTTGTGAGTTCAAGGCCAGCGTGGTCTACAAAGCACGTTCCAAGATAGCCAGGATTTTGTAGAGAAACCTTCCCTCAAAAAGAAAGGGAGAGAAAGAGAGAGAGAGAGAGGAAGGGAGACAAGGAAAGAGGAGGAGGGAGAAAGACCATCTCCAAAGCCCTGAGTGGAGGTTACACTCCTGGGTGCAAATGTCTCCAGTGGACACTTCAACCTGATAGCATCTCCGAGCCAGGAGCACATGCCTGCCTCACCACAGGACAGTATTCCTACCACATCAGCACGCTACACAGATAACAGTACAATGTGGTGAGATCACAGGAAGCGGTAAGCCCTGACCAGTTCAATGGGTTTCAGAGTTCTCATTTAATGGTGACTGTCACCTAACCCGGTGACAAGCAGCTGCAGCGGCACAGGCCTGCTGCCCAGAGGAGCCTTCGAATGACAGACATCCTGCATTTTCCTCACATCTTCCCTAGTGTTCATGGCCATGCTATATTTCATGAGCAGTGACTGGTCATTTGCCTCCTGCACACCTCCACAGACCAAGCCACCCAGGCTCAGCACCCTTCCTGGAGTCTCTGAAATGAAGTCTGTCCCTTCCAAGAGTCCATCATAGCCTAGTCATCAACCGCCTCTGGGCTCTGCAACCCGCTTCATTTGCGCCGGCACAGGAACCAGGCTTGGACAGGAGGAGAATTCAGTGTGGACCATTCTCACACATTCCTATATTCTTGACCATCACCTAAGGGACAGAGGGTTGGGAGGGCCCGTGACCTATGCTGTGCCTATTCTTGATTGTCAACTGGCTTGAACCTGGAGCCAACTAAGATATTCCTCTGGATAAAACTGTGAGAATGCTTCCAGGAATGGCTAAGTGAAGGAGGAAGACCCTCTTGCAGAGTGGGCAGCACCCTCTGCCAGCTCTGTGTCACTGTCTGCCTTTGCTTCTTGCTAGCGAGCGCATCTGCCCTGTTGTACTGCTGCTGTCCTTCACCAACATCACAACAAGGCATCTTCCATCGTGGACCAAAGAGCAGCAACTTTCCAGGAACCCTTCAGTCCTTCCGTACCAGGCGGGGCATCCAATTTCATTAACTGGGCAACTACCAATCTCTCAGTCTTTTGAGAAGCCAGTCAGCTACGGTGACACAATTCAGCTTTTAGGGGTTGCAAGACATTCTAATGGATCACCTTGTACAATACTCTGTCAGTTCGGTTCCTCCAGAGAGCCCCATCTAATTCAACCATCAAAGCCTAGCTGGTGGTGGGCCTGGGACTCAAGTCCTCTGTCTGCAGATTTCTCCCTCATCACCACAGTGTCTTCTGCAACGCGACCCACGCCACTCATCGTAAGAGTGGGGACCTGCTACAGTTCTTTGAGGAGAGGACAACTCATGAAGGATCCAGTCATTCTCAGGCGGGGCTGGGGGTCCTGGTCAACTGAGAGATTAGCCCTGAAAGGGGAGGGGCCACGGAAGCTTGAGCCCCATCTTGCTCCTAGATTTGCCTTTTATGTTTCTTATCTCTACTGACTTTACCCCGACACAGTGGCAAATGGACTGGGAGCCTAGTGGCTTTGTTTATTTCTGCTGGTCTATCCAGCAAATCATAAGCCAAGGAAAAGGCTTAGGAGCCTGACAACACCTGAGAATCTTGCCTGTGTGAACGTATCCTTGGAGGATTTTACCTCAGCTCCTCAGCTGACTTTCCAAAGCAGGACACACACATGGCATGACAAAAGCAGCAGAAACACAGGATGAGCCTCAGAGAGCATTTTGAGGGGCTACAGGGAGCCACCCCAACCGTCAGAAACACTGTCTAGCTCGGCAGCCGCTTCTTGCTCTGACACCATTGGCTCCAACTACTACCGTCTTAAGAGATGAACGGATGGAAGTGTCATTCCTGCTGTACAGACTGAAGGGTCTCCTGACAACAAGAGTGGGACTTTGCCTTCCTCTAGAGGCCACCAGAGAGAGCTCTCTGGATGCAAAGCCTTGGCGTCCTCAGCCTCTACAAGGAGCAAGGGTGGCTGCGTCCTCCCCAGGAGGATGGACCAACTGTTTCAAAGCCAATGGCAAACCCAAGATCCTGTTTGCTTTGGTTTTGGCTTCTGCTTGTTGATGTACTTTGGGGAGGCTTGTTGCTAATCAACACATGGAGGAAGAAGGGGTCCCAACTTGTGAGTTTAGCTCCATCTGAATGTTGATTATTCAAAGGGGGCTTCTCTTTGAGCTGAAGAGAGAGGGGAGAAGGGGGAAGGAGAGAGAAGCAGTTCCAGGCTGATTTGTTTCAGAAGAGACAAAAAGAGCGGGCAGCGCTGAGTAATTTCAAGACGTGGACACTGTGTAGCCCAGTGGCGGCCTCGGCTTCCTCCACCAGGATGCTCACACCCAGAAAACTGTGGCCAGTGGCCAGGCTGACCACCCACAGCCCAACACGGAAAGCAGAACTGAGGCAATATTGGGCAGAGCCTGGCTTGTCACTCACAGCTGAGGGGGCCTGTTGCCCACATTGCACAAGGCTCTGCTTACCTCATAGGTTTTCACCATCTTCCTGGTTACCGCGAAGATAGGCTGGATGTTGCTCTCGGAAAGCTTGTGCGCCAGCTGGCCCACAGATGGGTAGTCCTGGAGAAAGGGGACATCTTGTCAGACAAGTCTTCTGGGACACCTTGGGAGAGCAAGAGTCCATGCTGACAGGGCATTGCCACTTGCTCAGGGCAGGCCTTACTTGGTGTGACAGGATTGACAGGAAACCAACTATTTTGAAATACAAGAAGAGAACCCTGACTATTGTGATAATTCTCTTGGTCAATGTCAGGTAAGCAACACTCCTGGGAGTTAGCACTCTGGGTGCTAAGGCAGCCAGAATGCAGGCAGCATCCTGAGGAGCTGCTGTGTGGGCACCAGGGAAGTCCCTGGATTCCCACTAGGGCTAGATTTTAGACCCCACTTCTCACCACCATGATGTACAGCAAATGGGCATGACATTCAACTTTAGGGGCATGGCAAATGTACATAAGATACCCCTGCTCCTGCCTGGGGTCAGTACCCCCAGATTCTATCTGCCAGCAACTCCACATCAGTGTGTTTCAGGTGGTCCCTGCAGTACAGAGGTGCAAAAATTCTTCACGATACTTTAGGAAAGGCAATGAGTGTTCAGAGATGGGACCTGGAGCTCGGACAGGGTCATCACGGGCAGAGCAGGCATGTATAGAGGCGGTGAGATGGATGGGGATGGGGTGCTGTGTCAGGGTCTCTGCTGTGAGGACCAGGGCCAGGACTGCTTTTCAGGCCGATGTGAGTGCCAGCAATCTCATTAGGTTACCAGGGTCTCTGAGAACTCCTCTGTGATTTGTTATTTGTGTTAGGAAGAGTCTGGGTTCTGCTGGGGTGATCCAGGCATGTGGCCCTGCTTTCACCTTGTCCTCTCATCATTCCTGAATGGCCTCTAGCCAGTCTTGGCCCTGGGATGGGCCTAGGCAGGCAGAGTACTCACAAACTCATTGCTCCTCTTGTACATGTTATCTTCCAGGTGGCAGCGGCCGTCATTGGGCGTCAGGATGGCGCCAAGCTTCCCATCACCAGCAAAGTGGAAGCCATCATCTGTGGCAAACACCAGGAGCCTCGTGACATTGCGCCAGCCAATTTCCTCCTGGGGAAGAAGGCAGCCAGAGGTTACCTGCCTTGGTCCTTGGTTTCCCTGCCAGGCCCGAGAGAGAGACGGGGGGGGGGGGAACAGGATGGGACGAGAGAAAGAGAGAGACAGAGAGAGATGGATACAGAGAGAGACAGATAGAGACAGACAGAGAGAGATAGAGAGAGAGACAGAGACAGAAAGAGAGAGAGGAGGGGAGCCCACCCAGTGCCCAGGAAGTGCCTAAGCCAACAGCTCCCAGCATGCCCTGCAGGACTGGGAGGTGAGAGCTGAAACACATCTGAATCTAAAGAGATAAACCTTCTCCAGACCTGGAACTGGACCCCAGTGGCAATTGTGAAGGAGAAAGATACAGAGCAGCGTCCACTAAAAGGCGAATAGCTCCCAACCACTAAAGAGGGGACCAAGGGATGTTCATAGGGGAGCTGAGTGTCTGGAACAAGGGAAAGAGCACACATACGCAGCACCCACCCAGGCTTTGTCCCATGGTCCAACACACATGTAGAATGTGTGTGCCCACAACATGAGCCCAACAAGGCTGGAGAACTGAGAGCCAGGCTGGAGCGGGATTGGCTTGCTGCAGATGACATTATAAGCACAGTCTGGACTGACAGGTTGGGGTGTAGATGAGGAGACACGGAGCTAAGGACAGTCCTCACTCTGAAGACCCACTGCTGGGCAGCCTGATTCTCAGGAGAGCTTGAGGGTTATCAGTTAAGGCTGAAATGTGTTTTTCAGGGCTATGTTGCCACTCTGCCTTCGCTCTCTGATCTGGGAGGCTGGGAGGGACCTGGGGCATGGAGGCTGCCCTTCCAAGACCCGGGGTGACAACATGGGGCCGGATGGGGCGAGTCCCTGAAGAGGTCCATTAACCAGAGCTAGTGGCCCCACAACACTGCTGGAGCTCCTGCGTTTGAGGAAACTGGGAGAGCTGACCAGGGACAGTGACCTCACCGGGCATGCAGCGACTTGCATTATGGCATCCAGTCCACCCTCAGGGGCGTCCAGGTTTCCGGAAATCAATTGCTTGCCGACCTCTGTCTGAAACTGGTTGGAGTTGTCGGTTAGCTTGAGCACGTGCCGAAAGGCAAACGGGGGCTGGCAGGCTTTCTCCTTGTTGGGACACGGGTTCTTCAGCTTCTCCGGATGCGTGTTGACAAAGGGCAGCACTGTCTTGTCCACGAAGGACCCAAAGCCTGAGGGGTACATAGCATGAGGCAGGGGGGGACAGAGACAGAAGACAGACCCTTAGGCAGGACAGGGAGGACCTTAAGCCTGAAGAATATACAGCATGAGGCTGGAGGCACGGGGACAAGGCAGCAGGCAGGACTCCAGGCAGGTCAGTGAACCTCCCAGTGGGGTAAGGGTCAAGCTTCAGTTTCCCAAACAAGGAAGAAAGCAAGGTGATGGTTTTGGGAGCGTGTGTGGATGAGCCTGTGGTGCAAGCATATGTGTAGTCATGTGTAGATGAGAACATGTGAAGTCATGTACAAACATGAATGTGTGTGACAGAGTATGTACAGATATGTGGTCATATACATGTGATCATGAGTGTTTGTGTGTGAGTACATGTAGATATATACATGGGTCTTGTGTACACAGGCCTACAGGCACACGTGTGACTAAGCATGGATACAGGCATACAAATGTGTTTGTGTATGGGATCCTGGACATGTGTAAGTGTGTGAGTACACAAGACTATAGAAGCTTGCTTGCATCCTGCGTTCAGGTGTGCGTGTGGGCATCCTGATACATAGACAATGAGGCCAAAGTGCTGTTCCCTTGTCCCACGTGCTTGGCGAACATGCTGGTGCTGGCCAGTGCTGCAACCTTCACCCTTTGACCCTTGCCCTGAAGTTTGCTTCCACTACTCTATCGATGGTGTGGTCACTGTAGGATAGACACACTTTTCAGAAAGCAGCACTGCAGGACCGTTGTCTTTTAAACATCAAAATATAAAGGAGAGAGAGAAAGGTTGGAGGAGTCCACAGGTCTTAGCAGCCTGTGACCAGATGTGGCTGTGGTAGAGATGCAGGGCTGACTCTGGCCCCATGAGTGCTGCATATGCAGCTCCCCAGCTTCTCTGCAGCAGCAGGGGGTTCCCAAGGTTGAGATGCATGTCTGCACCGTGGGCCTCACCGATGCGGCCAGACTCAGTGATCTCATTGAGGGCCCGCAGCAGGTCACCGCCCAGCTTCTTGACATTGTTGAGGTCGTCTAGCATGGAGTAGGAGAGATCCATGAGGTAGTACAGATCAATGGGGTAGCCCTTGGCCCGCCGGAAAGTCACGTTGAATGCAGCTGCCTGCCCTGTCAGAAGAGAGCAAGGGACACCTTGAGCCTGGCTGTCAGCCCTCATCACCTAGTCCCCAAATTCCTATTGCTTCCCCTTTATTATGACCTGGAAGGGCCTGAGGCCAGGACACAGGACGGGCAGATTTGGGTTCAGATAAATGGGCTCACTCCAAGTACAAGAATGCCTGCGTGCGGAGAGTGTGTGCCGTGCAAATTCGTGAGTTGGAAGCCTAAGCATCCAGACTGTGGTGCTAGCATTCAGACCAGCAGGGTGGAACCCAACCAACCAAAGGATAAACATTTTTACAAAGAAGGTCCAGAGAGCCACCCTCTCTTCCCACTAGGAGGGGCTGCACCTGTGCCAGCTAGGACTTCCTGGCTCAGGAAGGTGAGCATGCCAGAACTGCCCTTCAGGGGTCAGAAGGACAGGGGCAGGGGCAGAGGTCCCAGAGCAGAAGGCCTTGTGTCAACTCACAAGAGCTCACGGGACAAGCTCTGCTCTCTGATGTCCCCAGGCTGAGCCCCCAAAGCCACCTCTCTGCCTCCTTTCATGCTCTGCTTTCTTGCTACCCCATCCTGACAACCTACCCATCAGACACCAACTAGATCCTGGCACTG
This sequence comes from Chionomys nivalis, assembly GCF_950005125.1. Taxonomy (NCBI): domain Eukaryota; kingdom Metazoa; phylum Chordata; class Mammalia; order Rodentia; family Cricetidae; genus Chionomys; species Chionomys nivalis. Next base: position 55,391,305 of record NC_080104.1, on the reverse strand, counting down.
CTTAGCCTGGGCACAGAGTAAAATCACGTGGGAAGAATCCCACTGAAGGACTGGGGAGATCAGGTTGGCCCGTGGGCGTATCTTGGGCAATTATGGTGGACTGACTTCATCGATGCGAGAAGACCCAGCCTGGGTGGGTGGTAAAATTCCCCGGTTTGGGGCCCTGGTCTCGTTAAAAGAGGAGAAAGTGAGCCTAGCGCTAAGCATGCCGCCATTTCTCTCTCTTCTTGGCTGTGGATGTTACGTGAGCTCCAAGTTCCTGCTGCCTAGTCTTCCCTGAAACAGTAAACCGTGAGCTGACAACAACCCTCTTTCCCACTAAGTTGCCTTTAGTCAAGGTGTTTTATCACAGCAACAGAAATGAAACCAGGACGAGCCTCTGGGGTCCCACGCTCCTCACCCGGCGGCTCTCAGGGCAATCTGCTGGTCCCCCTTGTGACATCGAGTCTGCCCACAGCGTGTCTCTTGTCCCGGTCAAGCTCACTTCACTGTGTCCGACCCAGCCAAGCATGCCTGGGGCAAGCCTGGTTTAAGCAGTTCTGCATCCTGGGCTATCGTACTTAATCAGGGCAGTCACTGTGCCGAGAGTGCCTGAGCCTCTGAGAGTAGAAATGCATGCTGATTTCTGAACGGTTTGCTTCCCCTTTTCAAAGAGGCGCAGAACACATTGCTAAGAGAGGGTTCAGACACCCAGGGCAGACAGTGGGGTTGAGGGAATCCACCCAGGGCAGAGCTCAGACTTTGAAGTAACTTTTTTTTTTTTTTTCGAGAAAGGGTTTCTTAGTGTAACCTTGGCTGTCCTAGAGCTTTCTCTGTAGATCAGCCTGGTCTCGAACTCACAGAGATCCGCCCGCTGCTTCTACCTCCCAAGTGCTGGGATTAAAAGCATGCACCCCCACAGTCCAGCTGAAGTAACTTTTTAAAAAGTTAGTTTTGTTTATTTATGGGAGGGTGGCTTGTACGCAACACGTTCTGCACATGGAGGTCCCATAACTACTTGCAAGAGTTGGTTTTCTCTTTTTACCCTTTGGGTCCCGGGGACTTGAACTCAGGTCACCAGGCTTGGTGGCAAGCACTTTCACACATGGAACCCTTTCACTAGCTCTAGAGTGCAGACGTCCGTCATGAAAGGCTCATCAACCAGCCCAGTTCACTGTCTAACCCAGAGACACGTCCCATCAGTCAGCCCTGACAGGTCGCGCAGGCTGCCTTCCTGGATGCCTTCCTTGCACACCCGGCCCATCCCAGCCAAGTCCAAACCTACCTGGTCGCAAGTAAAGCGTCACTTTCTGTGGAAAGAGCTGCTTCCGTTCCCCTGGTGGGTCGTACTGTGGCTCAGCAAGGCTCCTGGGTTCCATGATGTCATCGGCTGGACAGCCCTTCTGCTGCAGGTGTTCCCGTGTGTCACAGCGCAAGGAGTCGGGCTCCCCTGGCCCAGTGAAGTTCTAGAGGAGGGGTCAGGCAGAAGGCACAGTGCTGGAACCGTGGGGTCTGGCCCCCTTTCCTCCTAACCTGCCCTCGAAACTTCAGTTAGAGATCCTTGTGGGACGGGGCAGTCATCTAGGGAAAAGCAGACTCCCAGACAGCCTAGGTCACCCAGACAGCTCCAAGTCTTCCGGAGAGTTCCAGGTCACCAGAAGCATAGACTATAGACTTTTCTCTGTCTTTCGAACACTGACTCCATCAGCAAAGATTTGGGGTTCTCCAACTCAAGATCAAGTGCTGTCCAGAGCTCTCTAGCCCTTCAGCAGGGCCTTTGCCCAGGGAGCTGCTTCCTTCCAAGGGAACGCAGGTGCTCTCTTTAGCCAATGTGACAGCCCTTGCTGAGACTCATGGCAGAGCTTGGGGAAACGAGTTGGTGAGGGGAGTGGAGAGCCTGGGGCACCTTCATCTTGACCACTGTGTCCCTTCAAAAGCCCCCTGGATTTGACAAGGAAGTATTTGGTTGTTCTCGGTCCTCTACTGGAGCCTGTTGTGTCCAAAGTGGGTCTGGCTCAACTACAAAGCACCATAAAACACTGGGAGTGTCTGTTTGCCCACAGACGGTAAAGCCAGAAGAACCACTCAGAAATGCGGTAGACGCCACCTTCCAAGTGCGTCTGCTCCGTGCTGGCTTTCAGAGCCACGTCTCAAGGCCTCAAGAAGCACAGACGATCAGCAAGAATAGAGAGAAGAGAAGCAAACGTGTAATTCTCATAGAAAAAGCGGCCTGACTGTTCATTTCAGACGAATAAAATGGCTCAAGAGAAGGAGAGAAAAGCCAGCCCCTGCGAGAATGGCTTGTCCAGGCTCGCACCGCCTCCCTCAGTCACAGGATAGCCGTTGCAACACCAGGCCTCTTCTCTGGAGCTGCCTATGGCGAACATGATTGCTGGAGACAGAAGTCAAAGGCCTTCTGGGATGGAGAGGGTGAGGAAAGTCGCAGAGAATGCTGGGAGCACACTTCTCACTAAGGCCTAGGAGTCTTCTGTAACTCTAACTCTTGGGCCAGGGTAGGGGGGGTCAGAGTAGAGTTCGCAGAGCTCATCAGTCCAGAGTATGAAAGTTCTCCGAACAAGACAAAAATGACCAAAAAACAACAACAATCACAAAATAGTCATGTGCATGACACCGAGAGCAGCTTAGAGGGGCCCAGTGGCCTGACATGGACAGCTTGAACATCAAATTGGAAAAAGAATAGTCATAATCTATGAACAGAATAGAGAGCTGCAGGTCCATCAATGGGGGCTGCGGAGAGAGAGCGGGGGTGGGGGGCGGGGGTTGAGAGGAGAGAGAGAGAGAGAGAGAGAGAGAGAGAGAGAGACCATTTTACAGTCACTACAGTGGTAATGGAGCTTGCCTGAGTCACCAGGGGATAGCCTGTAAGGTCACAGACTTAGTTTAGTCGGGACAGAATCCTAGCAACCTGATAGCACCTCACAGATAAGCCTGTCACTCACTGTGAGGGGACACAAGAAGTGAGGAGAAGCCTGGTAGGTGCCACCTTAAGAAACATCACTTGTGCAGGGACGTAGGGCACACTGATGAGGGCACCGTGTGTGCCTCATGTAGGGCGCAAAGGATGAGTCACTGTCCCAATGCACACCAGAGGACAAGCTGGGCTGGGGGCACCAAGGGACATTCTACACCGGTGGCTCCACTCATTCTAAACAGGACAGGCGTGTGAAGATGGAGAAAGCTGGGAATGTTCTGGATACAAGGAGCGTAAAATGACATCCTGTGTGTCCACAGATTACAGCAGTCAGGAAAAAGATGACAATAGGCACGATTTGCATACGGCCTGCCCATTGGTTTGATAGGGGTCTCCTGAGTTTGGTAACAGGATCAAACACGAACAAGGACATGTGATGGTTCGTGTTGATCATCAGCTTGACAGGATTTGGAATCTCCCAACAGGCAAGGCTCCAGGCACACTGTGAGGGACTGTGGTGACTATCTTCTTTGAAGTGGGATGACCTGCTCAGTGTGGGTGGCATTGACCCATGGGTTTGGGTCCTGGGCTGAAGAGAGAGGAGGAAGGCAGTTGAGCATGGGCATTCATCACTTGGCTTCCTGACTGTGGACGGGATATGATCAGGTGGCCCACACCCACACCCCCACTGCCTCAACTTCCTCACCATGACAGGCTGTCCTCTCTAGCCGTGAGCCAAAACAAACCCTTCCTTCCTTCAGTTGTTTTTGTTGGGGTGTTTTTACGACAGCAACAGAAGAATAACTACAGCAGTATGTTTTTGTAAAAATACACTCAGTGGTTTTTAAAAGCAAATACCTTATTCTCAAAGACCTGTGAAAAAGAAGGGACAGGGGCTGCCTGTCTGTAGCTTCCACTAGAAAGGATCATGTGACTGAGGAGAAAGAGTAATGTGTGGGTTGCCCTGTAGGGTCAGCAGCTTGGAGACCCTGGGAGGAGGGTATGATAAAGTTTTAGTCCCATGGGTGAGCCCTATATGGGGGGGCAGCTGAGCTGAGGGACCGCCATTCAAGGCGAGACGTTCCCACCATGCCTGACTCTTTGTTCATATTGTGAAGCTGGACTGTCCTCCCCTGTGTACCTGGGTCAGCTTGGGTGACCACAGTACATTCATCTCCCTTTTAGAAGCTTCTCTACTGAGTCATCCCTGCTATGTCCTAAGGAGATTGCCCTAGCGTCTTCAGCTTAAGAGACGTAGAGGGGGTGGCAAGGGCAGCTTAGACTCTGTCAGAATACCCACACTGCTCTTACCAGCTTCGACTCTGTCAGAATACCCACACCGCTCTTACCAGCTTCTGGCACCACGCGCAGCCAGGTGCCGACTGGACACAGTCCCGACAGTTGCTGACTTTGTACTTGGTACACTCCTGGGACGTGACTGGGGAGACAGACAGGCTGGATAAGGGCCCTGCACCCATGCTGGTTGCCCTCAAGAGTGGGAGTGTCTGGGGAGGGTGCGGGCTAGTGTCTATGGTCTTATGTGGTCTGGGAAGGGCTCCTGAGTCACCCCAATGGGATTCGGAGCAGCGCTCTGGAGTAGCAATTCTGAGTAGCACTCAGACTCCATCTCCTGTTACATAGGAACCAAAGCCATTCATTCCTGAGACTTACTCCCAGAGGAGGGCCCTTCCTCAAACACCTGGGAACTTATCCTCAAGGGGACATGAGGTAGGCCTGCTGTATGGGAATGTCATATGTAGGGACAACTCCACAGAACTCACCAGATTCCAGGAAGAGCAGTCCAGCTAAGGCCAGCAGCAGTAAGTGTGGGCCCAGCATGTCCTGTGGAGAGAAGGACTAGGTGACTTCAGGCTAATCACCTGAGGACTTCTTTCTTGCTGGCCTCTTGTCCTGCTGCCACAGGGTATGAGAACCAGGAAGGCCAGCACAGATAGCTCTCAAGGCCCATGGGGATGGGCCCACTCAGTTACCACAGGGAGGGATGTGGAGGCCTGAATACTGGCTCCGGTGGCCAGGTACCTAGAAGAGCAGGCAGCCAGCTTCTGTGGGGATATCATGGGCATGCATGGGCATGTGCAAGCATGCACACACATACACACACACACACAGAGGATGGAGGGAGGAAGAAGATGAAGGAGAGAGGGAGAGGCACGCCACACACAGCCCCATCCCCGCCATACAAGTGCAGCGGCTTACACTGCCCAGGGCAGGCCTGTAATACCTGTGTATTCCAAGGCCACAGTGAGCTTAGCCCACAGACCTGGTTGACCCAGACAACAGAAATGGGCCCAGGTAACCATGCACATGGAGTACTTGTGAGGCAGGGTTGAGCTGACTCACAGAGACTGCCTGTCTCTGGTTGTCTCAGACACTCCTTGGAGCCTTGATTCTAGTCTTGCCCTGGAGGAGCTAGAACTGGGGACCCTATTGGAATCCCTGTCCCTGGCAGCAGAGAATAGGCTTCGCAGACCTCATCCACAGCCTGGACTACCCAACTGCTGTCCACCTGCTGCCATCTTTCTGGACCACAGCACCCTATTCTGCTCTGCTTATAATCAATGATCCTGATGGCCTTGTACTAACAGGGAGCCCAGCTGGGGACTGGGCATGCCGAGCAGCCTGGGATGTGACTTCCTTACAGCTGGGCACTGGCAGGATTGTCATTCTCCTAGATCCTAACTGTCACTCTCCTTTCCCTGGAAGGGCCCAGAGAGGTCAGGACTCAGCCCCTAGGACCTGTGATGTTCTGGGTCGGGTGGCCCCTGTGTCTGAGTTCCTAAGACACGAGGATCTGTGGCAGGCAGGCAGGAAGAGATATATGACCAGAGCCCGTGTTGTCAGAAACAAAAATCAACATGCTTTCCCAAGGCATGATCAGCTCCTCTGCAGGGCAAGGTTGAAGCCTCTGAGGAGCCCGAGTGAGGGTGGGGACAGTGTTGTCAAGTCGGTGCTTTGAGGATGGCTTTTAGTGCTCTGTATGGCCTCAGAGTACTGGGCACACCAGCTCGTGGTCCTTGACATCACCTTTGTTCCCTGAAGACCAGCATCCATGCTGAAGTCTGTGATAAAGTCTGTGATAAAGTCTCTAGGGCCACCCCATTTTGGGGCCCTGGGTAGCCTCATTTCCGACCCTTCTAAAAGTGACCTGTGACCCCAGAAAGATTGCCTCCAGGGTCCAGAGTTGTTAAATGAAAGACCACTCTGCCACACTTAAGGAAAAGCAAGACTTCCTCCCTGGCTTTCTGAGTTTAGCCGACTATAGCAAGGTTGGGAGCGGACTTCAAGCTACATGGGACCCATCCCAGCTCTGAATATTTCTGCGTCTCCCAGTCCTGGGGTACCCAGCTCAAGCTGAGGCAGCTATATTTGATCCTGCTTCTGCATCCTAGACACCAGACTTTCTTGAACACTGCTAGGTCCACCAACTCCCTTGGCTAACCTGGGACCTGGCACGTGTCCCTGAGATCTGCATGCAGGCACTGCAATCCGGTCAGCCTCAGCAAAGTCCTCTTTCTGAGGCCATGGCTGCCATGGATGGAGAGTGGGGAAGAGACCTTCTAGGGTACAGACATGATGCTTTGGGGAGAGGCCCCCACAGATATCCCCCTGCAAACAGCCGTGACAAGTCAGTATTCAAACTTAGTTTTTCAAATGGGGAAACTGAAGTTCCAAGCAGCAGCAGGGTATAGGGCTGAGTGTCTCATTATGTCATTACACCTATGCATACACTCACACATGCACATACGCACCACACACACACACACACACACAGAGAGAGAGAGAGAGAGAGAGAGAGAGAGAGAGAGAGAGAGAGAGAGAGAAAGAGTTCAACTTGGTTAGAGGACCAACCCACAGACCACATGCCTTGCCCTGACCTTGGCCACAGGAAGTGGGTGGTGGCCAGGGTAGCTCTGTTCCGGGTGCTGAGCCCTCAGAACTGAGAGCTGTTGAGAGCAGCCATCTCCACCTGGGCCCCACAGAGGACTCCAGACAATGACAGTGGTGTGAGCTTGGAAGGTAGACAGGTGAAGGCCCAGGTCCAGGTGAGCAGAGCCTGGCACTGAGTTCCTGCCAGCCTCTGTATAGGTATCAGCACAGGGAAGCCCTGCCTGGCTTGCTCCGTGGGCTTTAGTGAGACCAGAGTCATAGAAACCCAAAAGAGCAAAGCCCGTCTAGTTCTTTCTGCCTCGGTTTCATTTTGTGTAACTGGAGCAGATCGTGGATGTCAGGGCCTAGACCTGTCTAAGGCTTTCCCTGAGGCCCTGATGTTCAAGGCCAGCCTGGTCTACAAGAGCTAGTTCCAGGACAGGCTCTAAAGCTACAGAGAAACCCTGTCTCGAAAAACAAAAAACAAACAAAAAAACTTGTTATGAGACTCTGTACTTCTTTTTGCTTTTCCTTTTCCTTTTTTTTTTTTTTTTTTCCCTTTGGTTTTTGGAGACAGGGTTTCATTGTGTAACCTTGGCTGTCCTGGAACTCACTCTGTAGACCAGGCTGGCCTCGAACTCAGAGATCCGCCTGCCTCTGCCTCCCTGAGTGCCACCACTGCCTGGCTAATGCTGTATTAGGCCATCAACTTGTACAAGATCTTCTGACCCTAGCTTTTTCCTACCATCTTTATCTTCTTATCTCTTAGCCTTTCCTCTTAGGGCCCTGTCTCTGATAAACAATTGCTGGCCCAGGTCCTGTGGGGCCTGCCCTAGAAAAGACAGATTTGAATGTTGCATCTCAGAGCTTTCAGTGCCTAGCACAGCTGGTTCCTCCCCTCAATCTGGCAGCCAGCAAATGGGGAGATCCCTGGTCTCTGTAGCTGCCGGTCCCCTGGGACTGTACAGGCAGGGCAAGAATAAGAGCGTCTGGAGGTGGAAGAGCTCCCATGGTTACCATGGTTACCTCACAGCCCTGCAGAGGTCTCCTCCAGTTCCTGGGCTTCACTGGAGCTTTGGCACGTTGCCAAATCATGAGGTGTGACCTTCTGCAAAGGCCTCCTCAGAAAGCCCTACCCCAGTAGCTACTAGAACTCTACACCAGAGCCATCCTCAATCTCCACCCTCCACTAGGCAAGTGCTGGCCCAACCCAGGAAGTGGTGAAGATCAGCAGGCCACTCCCACTGTGAGGCCTGGGTTGTCCTTCCCTGAAGATTCCCTTGGGGACTGTGGCATTACACAGAGGCGTAAACAAAGCCCCTGCTTCTTATTTTTTTTTTAAAAAAAATAAGATTTAGGGGGCTGGAGAGATGGCTCAGTGGTTAAGAGCATTGCCTGCTCTTCCAAAGGTCCTGAGTTCAATTTCCGGCAACCACATGGTGGCTCACAACCATCTGTAATGAGGTCTGGTGCCCCCTTCTGGTCTGCAGGCATACACGCAGAAAGAATATTGTATACACGATAAATAAATATTTAAAAAAAATAAGATTTATTTATTTATTATGTACATAGTCTTCTGCCTGCAGGCCAGAAGAGGGCACCAGTTCTCATTTACAGACGGTTGTGAGCCACCATGTGGTTGCTGGGAATTGAACTTGGGACCTCTGAGCTCTAAACCTTTGAGCCATCTCTCCAGCCCCCAAGCCCCTGCTTCTTTGGACCTGGGTTCTGTGATAGGAAAGTCACTACCTCATACATGTCCCCATGAAGAATGAAATGCACATGGCAAAAGAGGAAACAAAAGGCAATTTGGGCAGGGTATGGCGACCTATAACTGTATTCCTAGCACTTGGAGGTGAAGGCTACAGAACCAGAAGTTCAAAGTCCTCCTCAGCTCTGTAGTGAGTTCAAGGACAACTGGAGGCACGTGAAATCCTGTGGGCGGTGTTGTAAGAAAATCAGCAGAGAGGTGGTAAGTCTTACAAAAGGCTCGTGGTGGGTGGCTTCCTGTCCTGAGCCAGAGCACACGAGGCGCCTGACTGAGAGCTACATGGGCAATCAAGTAGCTGAAGACTGGCCCGGCCCCGTGTGGTTTGGGGGGAGAGGAGATGGAATCCTAGGACCGCACTTGTCTGAGGAAAACAAAAATAAAGGCGTGTGATGGTCAGAGACGATATCAGTCCAGTGTCAACATGAAGTCACTTCTGTCATTACACATTCACAGGAGAACCAGAGGCAGATGGGCTCAGGGTACTGGACAGGGTTCTGGGGGCCCGGAGCTCTGAGCAGAGGACAAGGGTGCAGTAGAAACAGGGAGCAGCTGGCTTGGGGACACTGGTCTAGGACCCATCGCTCTGGACAAACATGGGGAACAAAGGATGTTCTTGTTCCCCTTCTGTTGTAGTGATACAACACTGACCACAGGCGAGTTAGGGGAGGACAGGGTTTCTTTCAGTGTGTAGGGCATAGTCATTATCGTGGGAAGTTAGGGCAAGAACTAGAACAGGAACTTGAAGTAGAAAGGAAGGACAGAGGAACCCTGCTTAGTGGCTCACTCTCCCACAGTCTTACACTTAGCTGGCTTCCTAGATAGCCCAGGGCCACCTGCACAGAGCGTGGTGCTGCCCACAGTGGTATAGGACCTCCAACATCGACTAATCGTCAAGACATTTCAACATATATATACTCACAGGACCATCTGATCCAGGAAGTTTCTCAGATGACTTAACGCTGTGTAAAATTGACAAAGCTAATTAGGACAAGGGACCCACAGGAACAAATGGAGGAGCTGGTTCTGGAATACTGCATCTGGGGTCCTAGAACTCCAGGCAGACTTGGAACAAAAGGCCAAAGGGGTCAGAAGGAGCACTGATTATGGAAGATACTGGTCCCATGGACTCTCAGACAACCGCCAGATCTACAAAAGAAACTTCCTAAGTGAGTGAGAGATATGGAAGCTTACTACTGATGGAGTCTGGAAGTGCCGAGAGCTGCAGCAACTGACCAACTAGGATTAAATGAAACTCACTTCTAAAGCCATCGAAGAACACTACAACACACTAGGCACAGTGGAACAAGCTTTCCATCCCAGCATTCAGAAGGCAGAAACAGGTGGATCTCTGTGAGTTCGAGACCACCCTGATAATATGTAGTGAATTCCAGGACAGCCAGAGCTATATATAGTGAGACCCTATCTCAAGCAAGCAAGCAAACAAATAAACAAATAAATAACACTGCAATAAGAAGTCCCACAGAGGGAAACTCCAAACGTCCTTACAGGCATGCTAGTGCAGGAGAGTTCTCCTGCTGCAGCGCTTCCTCTCTAACAGAATCTGAGAAGTTAATGATAAAAGGTGAGCATCTCCAAGGAGCACGGACCGTGAGCAGGTCATTCAACAGGCAGAACTCAGATGCTGAGAGGCATGGGATACCCATCAAAAGATAGGCATTTCTGGAGTAGCTTTCCAACGGAAGATGGTTTTACCAGTTTAACACGACTCCTGCCCTGTAGAATCTGACGCAGTAGCATCATGGTGCAGACAGCTGCTGGGGCAACTCATTCTCATAGTGAAAGTGAACGGCTGGGAAAAAGGAAAAGCCATGGACCAAAGTCCTGTGGGTACCATAACACCAGTGACTTCAAGTTCCTCCATATTCTGTCTATATGTTTCAGTTTATGTAGTAATTGTGCATGGTGACGTCACATAGAGATGCACTATGTGAGATTGCTATTGGTGTTTCTACCCCTGCTGCCAACGTCCCCAAGGAGAGTCCTACCATGACAGAGGGAAGAATGGAAGTGGTGACCTCACACTGCTATGGGAGCCTGCTCATCAATCCTTCATCGCTTCATTCATTAACTCATTCATCCAGCAAATGCTTGCTGGTCCCTTCTGGGACAGGGACTGGGGCATTCAGGCTGTTCTGAGACATTCTTGGACTTGGTCGTTCCTGCACCTTGCAGTACCTGCCCTGCCCCAAGACCTCCAGCTAGTTTCTGGATTTCCAGAGCACCTACCGCTCTCAACAGCACTGTGGAGCACAGTTGACAGCTCCCTGGCGCTCAGCCTGAGCATCCTTAGACCCTGGAGCTCAGGGAGATCCCTGACCACTACTCAGATGAGAGGTCTCTGTCCCCAGAAGCTTCCAAAGCAGCAGCACTGGGAAACTCAAAGCCCCTGCATTTCTCACTGTCCAGATTTGAGCCTCACAGAGAGCTTCATGCCCACGTCCACATCTCTTTCCCACAGGCTGCAACGTGTTGCAATGAATCATTGGTAGGGTTAGGGCTGTGGGGGGTCCACTGGGTCAGGGCCAGTTCCTGGAAGTGGACAGTTGTCCTCTAGAAACAGTAATGGACATTCTGGTCTGGGACAATTCTATATTCTGTCAATTATGTTTTAAATGAGCACTGATTGGCCAATAGCAGGAAGTATAGGTGAGAGAACCAGACAGGAAGTAGAGGCGGGTCAAACAGGAGAATTCTGGGAAGAAGGAAGTTCCTTCGGGAGTCCTGCCCAGACACTGAAGAAGGAAGATGTAACCTATCCTGCCAAAAAAGGTACCAAGCCATGTGGCTAAATAGATAAGAATAATGGGTTAATATAAGTTATAAGAGTTAATAAGAAGCCTGAGCTAATGGGGCCAATCAGTTTATCATTAATATAGACCTCTGTGTAATTTCTTGGAGCTTTCCAGCTGTGGGAACTGGGCAGGACAGAAACCCCAACAAGCAGGCCCTTATGTTACAGACATTCCATTGCTCACAGTACCCCTGTGAGACGAAGGGTTAGCCTTTGTCTCTGTCAACCTATGTCTGGCCTCAGTCTGTGGGTTTGCTCTGACAGGCTCACACACCTAGGCAACACAGCCAGGCACAGCTGCAGAGGGAAAACACATCAGCCCCACCCCTAGAACATCCTAGACATAGGCCCAGCTGCATAGGGCCACACACAGGCCACTCCATTTCCTCCCTTCCCAGAAGCAAAGGACCCTGAGAGGGTAACTCTCATGTGTCTGTGTGGCTGAGCTACAGGCCCCCAGCACTGGTTCCCACATGAGGCTGGGTGTTACCGGGCAGGCCTTTTCAGGGTGAACCTCTATGTCCATAGACTCAAAGTAGATTTTCCTGCACAGTGCAGTGAGCCTCATCTTACCAGTTGAAGGGCCTGCCTCGTGTTGGTTCATTTCTGTGAAGAACTCTGAGTCCTCTAGACCCTGAATTAAAGCCCAGCTTTCAGGGCACTCCTGGGGTGATGTAAAACAGCATTGTGCCAGGCGGTGGTGGCACATGCCTTTAATACCTGTCCTTGGGAGGCAAAGGCAGGCAGATCTCTATGAGTTCAAGGTCAACCTGGTCTACAAAATGAGTTACAGAACAGCCAGGCTTGTTTCACTGAGAAACCCTGTCTCAGGAAGCAAAGCAAAGCAAACAAACAAACAACCAGCATTGTGAGGCTGAGCTTCCTGATTGACTTGATCCTGGGGCAGCCAAAGTGCTTCCGTGTCTTTCTTTTCCCCCATCAGCACCAAGCGGTGGTGGGTCCCCACCTTCTCGGATCCTACACAGACCATCTGAGTACTGGCTGCTCGTGGATGATGGTGTTCACAGGGACCCAGGGGAGACCCAGCAGAAGGTCTCCTTGATGCCAGAACTGTGAGTAGCTCAGATGCTATGTCTTCTAGGGAGGGAGGAGGCCGTCAGGGTACACACCCACCCAGCAGGACCCAGGACCTGATCTGATCTCGGCACATCACCTCTTTTTTTTCTTTTAAAGAAGATTTATTTATTTATTCGTTTATTTTATGTATATGAGTGCTCTACCTGCACGTATGCCTTTGTGCCAGGAGAGGGCATTATATTGCACTAGAGATGGTTGTGAGCCACCATGTGGTTGCTGGGAATTGAACTCAAGACCTCTGGAAGGGCAGCCTGTGCACTTAACCACTGAACCATCCCTCCAGTCCTACACATCACCTCTTAGGGGCCAACTCTTTACCGAGGAACCGCTTGCTGGATGATGATGAGGGACCTGACCCTGGCTTTATGTTAGAACTCTGACTGTGCCACCAACCTGCTCTGATCTAGGAGAAGGTCCTGAAGAAAGGACTAGAAGACTTCCCCTGCGCTCAGAGTGACCTCACCTTCATCTGTTGCTCACCTCAGACACCAAGCAAATCCTGTCAGACCTACTATGTGTGAGATCCACATACAGAGGCAAGGCCTGAACTCCAGCCAGCAGAGACACCTACTTCATAGAGCCAGCAGGGCTCAGCAGCCATCCAGCCACCCAGCACACCTGGGCCACCCGTGTCAGCTTGGCTGCTGCCTCCCATTGTCAAAGTGTCACAGAAACCCCTCCACAGGGCCTGGGGGTCGCTCGGACTCATGGGATCTGGGAGGTAACTAGCGTTCCCATTTGAGGTCCCATTCATGCAAAAGAGTACGGAGGCTGGACACAGCTAACGCTTGACTGGCTGCCTGCGGGCATCTCCTGAGCATCACTCAAGGGTGTCCAGCATCCAGGCAGGGGGCATCCTGAGCTGGGTTTTCTCAGAGGCTAGAACTGTAACCTTGGGTGACAGAGTACACTTGAGAGTATTTGGGAGCCTTGATTGACACAACTTCAGGCAGGACTGAAGGCCAAAAGGGGAGGGAAGGACCCACCCCTCTCCACAGAGTTACCCCACTGGGGCTCCGTGCAGCCCCACCCACACAATCAGCCCCTCCCACAGCCCTGCCACCCACAGAGAGCCACCTGTGCCTGAGTGACAACGCCCCGTTACCTCCTCCACTCCATCCTCCGGGGAGTGAATTTTGTGTCACTGTTCACTGTAGATGGTTGGAGTTTGCAAAGCCTGGCAGCCAACCCTATGAGAGTCCAACGGCCTGCACAGCCTACACCCTTTCTACACAGAAAGCAGAATGATTCCTCCCAAGCCCTATATCGAAGTCAGCCCCTGTGCAGAACTTCCTGTAAAGGGCAATTGTATGACTCTTCCGCCCCCACACTCCCAGAGTGACGGCAGTTCACCCCGGCAGCCTTTGACAAGATGGTTCCACACACTTCAACAGAGAAAACCAGAGTTGCTGGAGAAGGGTGGAGGTAGGAAGTTTGGACCTCTGCAGCCCCATCTAACCTTCAGGGCCTGCTCACTTGACTCCTGCTTTGGCAGAGGCCCCTGAGCCTGACTCCCGCTCAGGGCAGAGATCAATGATCACTTATCAATTCATCCACTGCTGATACAGAAAGGGTGTCTGCCACCTGAGACCCAAGCTCATGGAATCCACTTCACAGAGCCAGTCAGCCCCTCAGCAGCTATAGCCCACCCCGCCCTCTGTGCCCACCCCCTCCTCTCCACCCCCCCACCTTCGCCCCCAAGCCAATCTCATAGGGCTGGGCCCCACAGGCATCCATTACTGCCCCTGTCTGGGATGTGGCCCTGTGGTTCCTAGCCCCAGGCCTGGTCACTACAGTGTGTGGGATTGTTGGGCAGAGGACTTCCTCATTGGTTGGTATGCTGTGGGCTAGGCTGGGCGTTGGTAGCCCAGGTCTCGGAGACTTGCGGGGCAGTCTGAGAAGTTCTTTCCTAAGACACAAAGATCTCAAGGCCCTCATTGTAAGGCAGATGGGCGCCAACAGATGTCTCAGCTCTTTCTCCCATTTATTGCCTTCGATCTAGCAAGTCACCTTGTCAACCACAGGCATCTACTTCCATCCATAGCGGGTAGGTGACGGCCCACATCCCCTTAACTCCACCTTGCTTCGTCCTACCTCCCGTCATAGCTGCCTTCCTCAGCCCCAGGTACCCAGGCACCATGGCAGAGAGGGAATCAACGCAGTCCTCTGCCCGCTGACCCGCGCCCGGTTATAGGAGTTCCTGGGGCTTCGGTGACTCTGCCCCAGGGTGGCACCACACTCCCTCCAGTGGACATCAGTCAGGAGGGTCTGGATACCCAGAAGTCATAAAGAAAAGGTCTCAATACCTTTTCCTGTGAGATACTCCCGGCGACGGACCCAGATGGGCTGCTAGCACCTCTTCTAGGGCTGGAGAAATGAAGAGGAATTCCGAGGGAAAAGCCCAGCCCAGGAGCCCTGCACTCACCGCTCTGGGTTCCTGGAGCCCTCCACTCAGCGGGTCTGGCTGACTGACAATGTCTGCTTGCTCCCTGCCAGCTGGCTCTGCGGCAGTGTCTAGAGAACACAGCCACTGAGGCCCCAGCCTGATGCTTCCTGTTGTAAGTAAGCACCCAAGAGGAAGTAGGGTGACAGTGCTGCTCCTTGGCCCACATGTGGGTTTCACCCCAGCCCCCTGACAAGCGGGGAGTCAGAGAAGAAATACCGAGAGAGGGAGGAACCTGTAGGTGATGGCAAGCTTTGCAGCGAGAGAGGAGGGCCTCCTGCGGGAGGCAACGGTCATCGGTCATCTCGATGGCACTGGGAAGCTCTTGAACAAGTGTGTGGAAAAGAGGTAGGAACTCAGGGACCAGTGAGCAGAGGCTGACTGAGAGAGAGACCCAGTTACAAATGTACAGGCTGAGGCGGTAGCCTCCTGAAGGAAGCAGGTGAGTGAGAGGAAGGAGGCTGGGGGAAGGTTCCCGAGGGGGGATGGGTACAGAGCGATGTGTAGGGACTCATATCACAAAGTCCAGGGTGGACAAAACCCCACATGACAACTTGCAAGAGTAGAGGGGGCAAAAAGAGAGACCCGGAGTGGGAACCGTAACATAACATTTGAGATGTCGGCCATGTTGAGAAGACATTAGTCTTTTTCAGCGATGATGTTTTGTGGTTACTTCTCACTGTCTCCCTCTTAAGAGTTTGAAATGTTTGAGATGATATGATAACATTTCAGATTTTCTTCCTTGTGATCGGGGCAGAGGTTGGAGACGGGTGTGAATACAGGACCGACGTCCGTAAGCTGGCCCCAGTAACGGGGTGGGGGCCAAAGACCGCGGTGTTCACATTCTACCCTTTCTGCCTGTGATATAGCCGGTAGAATTTTCAAAGATAGAGCTGCATGAGGATAAAGCTGTTGAATGGGACAGTTTCAGCGTTGCTGGAAGTCCTGGGGATGATGGTTGCTAGGGTTACAAGAAGATGAAGCTAACAACCCTGAACTTTCATGTGTATTTTCTCACAGTTGAAAAAATGTGCGAAAGATGATATCAGACTAACTTAAAAAAAAGCGCTGGAAAGAAGGTGTCAAGGTTCACACCTGAGACCAGCATTTAGGAGGCTGAGGCGGAAGGACTGCTGTGAATTCAAGACCAGTCAGGCAATACTGTAAGAGCCTACCTCAAAGAGGATTGAAGAATAAAGCAAGGAATGGGAGATCTACGTATCCTTGTAGAAGATACTAATACTACCCAGAAAGATCAGGAAGGCCTAATCCAGAGGCCAGAGAGACAGCTCAGAGGGTAAAGGGCTGGCTGCACAGGATCAGGACCTGAGTTCGGCTCCCCAGAAGCCACATGCAAAGCTGGGTGTGACTGTGTGCATCTCTGACTCCAGAGCTGCGTGTGTAGACAGTAGGATCTTTGAGGCTCACTGGTCGGCCAATCTAGCTAATGGGTGAGCTCTAGATTCAGTCAAGAGACCCTGTCTCAAAAAATAAGATGGAGGCCCATTGTGGAAGACATCAGATACCCACCTCTGGCTTCCACTGCATGCATGCATGAGCAGGCTCTCTCACAAATGCACAAACACGGACACACTTCACATCACGCACACAGACCCCACGATCTTAGATCTTATGAAATACACAGTGAAAACTGACGTATGAGCTAACTGATGGAGCCACAGACCTGCAGGCCTCTTTAGCGAGGTGTCAGTGGCTGTTCCCGTCCCCGAAATCAATACCTGACAAGGAGAAATGAAAGGGAGCGAGGATTCATTCTGGCTCATGGGATGTGGCCACCTTGGTAGGGAAGGCTTGGGGGCAGGACAGGCTCCTGCCCGTGGTGTGTGTGGGGGATGAGAGCAGAGCTCACTGTGGCAGATGGGAAACTGAAGGGGAACGTAGCTTCAGTAGTTTGACTTTCCCTTTCTTTAAAAGAGGGCTTATGTTTTATTTTAAAATCAAATTTTATTTTGTTTTAAATTGTATTTATTTGGGGGCTGGAGAGATGGCTCAGCTTTAAGAGCACTGGCTGCTCTTCCAGAGGACCTGAGTTCAATTCCCAGCAGCCACATGGGGACTCACAACCATCTATAATGAGATCTGGTGCCCTCTTCTGGCCTGCAGACATACAGAACACTGTATACATAAGAAATACACAAATCTTTAAAAAATAATAAATTATGCTTATTTATCTATCTATTAATTTTGTTCTTGTTTTGAGACAGAATCTCTCTATTTAGCCCTGGCTGTCCTGAAACTCTAAGTAGACCAGTCTGGTCTCAAACTCAAAGAGATCTGCCTGCCTCCACCCCCGGAGTGCTGGGATTAAAGGTGTATATCACCATGCTCAGCTTTTTTCTTTTTATTGTGTTGGTCTGGATGTTTGTGTGTGGGTGCAGCTGGAGGTCAGAAGAAGGCGTTGGGTCCTACCTCAGCCCATGGGATGGTACTGCCCACCTTCATCTAGAAACTCCTTTACAGAAATACCCAAAGGACTATTTCACTAATTCTTCCAGTATTTCTTAATCCTTAATTTAGATGATATCAAAATTAACCATCATAAGTGTGACTTAGGAAGACAAGTTAAATAGAACGGAGATTGTGCTGTGAAATGTTTGAAGGAATATTCTCTCTAACTTGGACACAAATGTTGGGGAAATATTATTTTCAGGTGTGTGACTTTTGTTTACGCTGCATTTGTTTAACTCTGTGAAGCTGTGTCACTGTGCCTGTCTAAAACACCTGATGGTCTAATAAGGAGATGAACGGGTAATAGCGAGGCAGGAGCAAAGATAGGCGGGGCTGGCGGGCAGAGAGGATAAACAGAAGGGGAAAGCTGGGTGGAGAAGGAGCAAGAGAACAAAGGGAAGAGGACATCAGGGGCCAGCCACCTAGCCACACAGCAAGTCATGGAGGTATACAGAAATAGAGA
Source organism: Chionomys nivalis (assembly GCF_950005125.1). Taxonomy (NCBI): domain Eukaryota; kingdom Metazoa; phylum Chordata; class Mammalia; order Rodentia; family Cricetidae; genus Chionomys; species Chionomys nivalis. The sequence goes on along the minus strand of NC_080104.1, from coordinate 55,373,450 downwards.
AATAAGCCGGGTGGTGGTGGCGCACGCCTTTAATCCCAGCACTCGGGAGGCAGAGGCAGGCGGATCTCTGTGAGTTCGAGACCAGCCTGGTCTACAAGAGCTAGTTCCAGGACAGGCTCCAAAACCACAGAGAAACCCTGTCTCGAAAAACCAAAAAAAAAAAAAAAAAAAAAGAAATAGAGAAATATAAAGGCCCAGAGGCAAAAGGTTGTCGGGATAATATAAGTTAAGAAAAACTGGCAAGAAACAAGCCAAACATTCATAAGCAATAATAATCCTCCGTGTGTGTTATTTATTTAGGAGCTGGGTGGCGGGCCCCCTCAAAAAGCCAGAAGAGTAAAACTAACATACACAATAATGTTAAAATATTGGGGATCACTTGCTGAGCCACAAAGCTAGCCTCAGTGTAGTCCAAAACGCCGAAATAATGAGGAAGTCCAAATTAACTATGAAGGGAGACCATGAAAGGAGAAGGCGGGAACCCTGCCAAGCAGGAGAGAAACCCCCCAGTGAGAAACCCAGCACACCTCCACCATGGGCTAATAAGGGGGTCATAATGCTGGTCGCATGGTGCAGCTCAAAGCTGCAAGGGGCTGGGTGAGGGCTCAGCAGTTAAGAGCTTTGTCTGCTCTCGCAGGGGACTGGAGTTTGGTTCTCGACACCCACACCAGGCAACTCACAACCAGCTGTAACTCCAGCTCTAGGGGATTGAAGGCCCTTTTTTGACTTCCTCAAACATATGCATACTTTAGACTCAAATCTTTTATAAACCTTTTATGAAAAAAAAACACAATGGTGAGAGTCTTCTCAAAGGCAAGTTTCACAGCAAACAGGAGAAATAAGCTCACTTTATGCAAATAATCTGATCATCTGCTTCTTGGAAAGAAGTGTACAAGTAGCCGACCAATATGGAAAAATATTAAACATCACTAGACCATGGGGAAAATGCAAATCAAAGCTGCAGGAGAGGGCGGTCCTCTGGCCCCAGCGGAATGGCAGATGCCGTGAGGGGTTGGGAAAGGGGGGGCTCCTATGAACTTCTGGTAGGGATGCTGATTACCATGTCCAGTATGGAGAACCAGATTGAACTTCCTCAAAAAGCCACGAATAGAACTACCATCTGAACTGACATTCCCTGGGTAGATAGCTTAATGATAGGAAATTAGTGTGCTGAGGGACCTCTGCACTATCCATTACAGTCATAAAGCAGAATCAAACTGGGAATCCATTGGTGGATGAAAGGTGAAAAAATATATGGCACATAGAAGAGGATCCTACCATTTATAGGAACATTGATGATAAGTGAAATAAATCAGACAACACACACACACACACACACACATACACACACACAGAGCACCTCTTGTTTCTCAATTATACAGTGAAGCTTAAAAGTTGTTCTCGAAGTAGAGAGCAAATCTGGGCATGGGGACTTAAGCCTATAGTCCTATTAGTTGAGAGGCTAAGGCAGGAGGAGTGCCAAGCCAAGGAGGAGTGAGCTCCAGGCTAGCATGGGCTACAGCATGAGACTGTCTCAAACAAGCAAAACAAAAAAGGAAGTAAAGGGTAGAAGAGCAGTCAGCACAGGCCAGGGTGGGTGTGCGTGGGTGGGGAGAGGGTGACTATTACAGAGCTGGGCTGGTTCTCAGCACCCTGGGGGTGAAGGGTGTCTCTGTATCTCATTCGAAGTGGAAAAATATCCCTGCTGAGTAGACAACAAATGCTCAGTGTGTGGACTGCCACCCCCTATAGCAGCCATGACTCTTACCGTGTTCTGATAAAATGCCTGACAGAAAGCTACCTGAGGAGGAAGGGTTTGTTTCAGTTCACAGTTTAAGAAGGGACACGATCCGTCACGGCAAGGAAGGCACGGCGGCGGCGGCAGGAGTGTGAGCAGCTGGTTGCATGGCACCCATAGTCAGGAGGCAGAGATGAACGCTGGCACTCAGCTCGCTTTAATCTTTCCATTCGGTCCAGGGCTCCAGCTCATGGACTGGTGCCTCTTATGTCCAGGCTGGGTCTTCCTTCCTCAGCTAACGAGTCTGAAAAGCCACTCACAGACACGCTGCTGTGATTCGAGTGCAATTGTCCCCCCTGCCACCTGCAGACCCACTTATGTGAACAGTAGGTCCCTGGCTGGTGGCACTGTTTTGGGAGGTGATGGAGGTGGAACCCTGCTGGAGGAAGTGCATTACTGGATAGAGTTTGAGGGGTTTTAGCCCTGCCCTGTTTCCAGTTCACTCTCTCTGCTCTGTATTTGCAGCTGAGACGTTACCTCTCAGCTTCCCGCTCCAGCCCCCAGCCTTCCAGGCTTTCCCAACACCAAGGTCTCTCTTTCTAGACCCATAAGTCCAGCTGTCTTTTCATTCTACAAGTTGCCTTGGTCGTGGTGTTTATCACAGCAACAAATGGAATACATACACCCCCAAGTCTGTCTCCAAGGGTATTCTACATCCTGACAAGAAACATTAACTGTCACATCTATACAAAAACTGTCAAGAACAAAATTCACTAACAAAAATATCGCAATATAAACATTCACACTGGAAAGAGTGAAAGGGAAAAGAAAAACGGGAAATAGGAGAGACCAGTGGAAAATAGAATTCTAAGCCACAGAGCTCAGGCCAACCACCTCGATAATCACACAGTGTGCCAAGGGCTCGTAGCACCAACTTCAAGGCAGATATGGGTAGGTGGGACTTCAAAACATAGCCTGACTCATTACTTCCAATGTGAAGCCAGCCCTAAATGCGGTGATGTGGGCGGACTAAGAAGGAAAGGGCAGGAAGGGTTCACTTGCGAATCAAGGGGAAACGAGACTGGCATTCTGAACTGCACAGTTGAGGGCAAGAATAGCTGGTGAATGTGAAGGACTGGAAGGCGCTGAAATAACCCCAAGCTCCTGACAGGGCTTAAAGAATGGGTGAGCCTGTAGCAGAGACAGAATCGGGGAAGCAGCCCATTGAGGCAAAGCTGAGGACCGGCAGCAGCCGGTGGAGAAGAGAGTTCAACTTGACCTTGAGAACCTAGTATGGATGGCTAGGCAGGACTGTGGGGAAGAGTGTGGAAGGAGCACAGGTAGGGCCAGAGGAGATTCTGATGGCACAACAGGGGAGACATCCTCAGTTGTTTTGTCGTGCATGTGGGCGCATGCGTGCATGTACATTCACTTGCTTCCTCTGACTCTGCACAAAACCTACCTGTGTATTTAACACGCAGCCTGCTTTCAAAGCTGGAAACCAAAACCCATTCACACTTTTCTATGTGAAAGTCTGGCAAGTACAGGAAGCAATTCATCTACAACACCAGACGTGCCCATGCCTAGAGGAAAACATAGTGTGGGAGGACCAGGAAGCTACCAGCCTCTCACTTCACAGTGAGAAAACAGAGGCCAGAGATGCCCAGCTGGGCACCGGGCTCAAGCAGTTAACGGGTGAGCCGCTGGACTTTTGGTTGTATTTGGTCCAAATTGGGAGGGCGATGTGGTCCCAGAGAGCAAGACCATGCTTCCATCCTGCAAAGATGCTGAGATGCAGCACCATTTCTTTGCCATTCCTGAACTACTCCAAGAAGGAGTCAGGTCCTGAGGCTGGAGGGGTGGGCAGGGCGGGAGTTAGATTCTGGGAGCTGGCTTCCCCTTTTGTAGACCCACAAGTTCCATCCACGTCCCTTTCACCCACACCTGAAGGAGACTAAGCTCATCAGCGGTGGGTGAGGTCTCTCCCCGGTACAGAGGGCAAGCAATGGGTCCTAGAGAACACTGAGCTGTGCTAAGAGACAAGTAGGTCAGTAGCAGGTCATGGCATAGTGAGTGGGAACCCAGAGGACACTCCAGGCCTGGTGGGCAAGAGTTAGAAGGAAGCCAAGAAGAGAGATGGGCTGTAGATCAGTGGGCAGAGTGCTTGCCTAGCATCCCCGGAACCTTAGGTTCAACCCCAGCATTATGCCAGGAGTGGTGCTACATGTCTGTAATCCCAGTAGTTGGAAGATGAAGACAGGAAGGTCAGAAGTTCAAGACTATCCTCAGCTATATCAGATTCCTAATTTTTTTTTTTTTTTAAAAAAGCCTGTATTCCTTTAATCCCAGCACTCAGGAGGCAGAGGCAGCTCTGAGTTTGAGGTCAGCCTGGTCTACAGAGTAAGTTCCAGGATAGCCAGGGATACAAAGAGTATTTCCAAACAAACAAGACAGAAAGAAGAGGATGTGAGGACTCAGAAGACAGGGAGCACGTTATGTGCCATTCTTCCTTTTGCCCATCCAAGCACTGCCATGTGCTCCCCAGCTCTACTTCCATCAGTTACCACGATGAAGCTGGTGGCTCTTGGTGAAAGTCGGATTCTGGGGAGTGGTGCTGCACTTGATTCTGCTGGGATGCTGGAGGGCCAATCTGATAGGTCAGTGAGGGGTGGGAGCTGCCCCTAGGCACCAGTAAGGGCCAGCAGAGAGAGAAGGGAGGAAGAACTGAGGCAGGGTGCACATTGTATTAATACACCCTGGGAGTATGCTCAGAAGTGGCTCGTAGACCGTCCCCAGCCCTGGGCCTCCCTGGGCCTCGCTGGGCCTCCCAGCTGACCTGTTCAAGTTTCCCTCTGGCCCAACTCCGGTCTTTTGATGCCCTGCCCCCATCTTTGCCTCTTCCTTTTTGACTCCTTCCCCTAAGAGACTTCCTTTTGCAGCATAGATTGAGCCCTGGCCACCTCTGCGGTGAATCAGGGGTGGGAGGTGGAGCTGGCAGAGGAGGAGGTGAGAGGAGGCGGCGGCAGGCGAGAGCTCTGAGAGAAACACAGGAAACCTGTGGGCAACAGGCAGTGTCCCGGGCTCGCTCTTGCTTGGTCCTTTGGAACCACACAAGCAGGCACAAGGGATCCCAAGCCCTCCCAGAGCAGGGTAGCCAGGTATGGGCGCAGGAAGGAGAGAAGCAGGGTTGTTCCCCTTGCCCTCCCAGTCCTGACCACGATGGCTCCTCATCCAATCACTTCCTCCAGAGCAGTTTCTCCTTTGTCTTCCTCTTTGTGGAAAGGAGCCGAAGAAGTCAAATCCTTGCTTCTGTGAGTCACCAAAAGATGTCACAGGATTTAAGAGGGGCAGGACTTTGGCCCTCCTAGGACTGTTGACCCAAATTTGCTTCCTATCCCTCCTTAGACAGACTGATCTACAGGCTGGACTATGTGGACATTATTTTGAGAATCATTTTACAGACCTTCCTAGGGGTGAGGGAAATGTGGTTCTGAGTCAGAAGAGGTTGAGCAAGGAAAAAAAGTTAAGCAAGTATCAACTCTAGAGGAAAACCAGAAAGTCGTACACAAAACTATAATTAGTTTAGCTCAACACCGAACAACATTTGTGTGATCAGAACAATAAAAGGGCTAAGAATTCATTAAAGCCAGGCATGGTGGCACATGCCTTAGTCCCAGCACTCGGGAAGCAGAGGCAGGCAGAGCTATGTGAGTTCGAGGCCAGCCTGGTCTACAAAGTGAGTCCCAGGACATCCAGGGCTACACAGAGAAACCCTGCCTCAAAAAACAAAACAAAACAATAAAATAAAAAGTAAAAAAAAAAAAAAACCTATAGGACTATGTGGGGTAGAGGGAACAGGGAGGGACTGATATTTTCAATACCAAAACGTGAAGGCAAAACTACCTTCCCAGTAGTGCAATCCCCTGCACTCCAAAGGCCATGCTATGGGACGGGCAGAGGTTCATAGGTCAGATGTAAGGCACCTAGCCCCAACCCAGGCCCCACCTGGGTGAGACCTCTGCTTGCCCTGTGTCACTTCTCTTTCCAGATCTTACCAAACCACCATTTCCTGCTCAGTGTGTGGTTTCCACCGATGTTGGAACAAAACTACTGACATCCCCAGGAGAATGTCAGCAGAAGGCCCGGGCTGCACACATCCAAGCAAATGTGTTCTCACCCTGATTTCTGTACTCACGTTTCTCTGGGTCCTTTTTTCTGCTCTTCACTGTCTGTTGAGGGTCACACTGGCTGAGGTAGCATCAGGACACAGTAGGGCCTACAAGCTGTGGCCAGACCCTCAAGATTCCCCATGCCTTTCCTTCTCTGAGCCTCAGTTTCCCTTAAGTGTCAGCGTTTGAGGACAGCTGGGGGCATGTGACAGGGTCCTGCAAAAGGCCTGGCTCACAGAGCAGATGCTCAGAACAGGTGAGGCTGTAAGCAATCAAAACAGGGGAGTGGGTGCAGCTCAGTGGGTAGAGAGTGTTTAGGGGATGCGTGAGGTCCCAGGTACCATCCCTCACTCTGTGTGGATGAAATTCAGTCCTAGTGATCAGTGATTGTGGAGTCTGATGAAATCATCTTTGATTTTTGTGGAAAGTCATCATCTGAACTTAAAAACATAATTACTTTTAATGGTTTATTTATTTTTATTTTTTATGTGCATTGGTGTTTTGCCTGTATACATGTCTGTGTGAGGATGCCAGATCCTCTGGAACTGGCGTTACAGACAGTTGTGAGCTGCCATGTGGGTGCTGGGAATTGAACTCAGAACCTCTGGAAGAACAGCTACTGCTGTTAACCACTGAACCATCTCTCCAGTCCTCAATAATTATTATTTTGTGTAATATATTTTTTAAAAACAATTCTATTTATTTTTTATTTTTTTATTGTGTATACAGCATTCTGTATTCCTACAGGCCGGAAGAGGGCACCAGATCTCATTACAGATGGTTGTGAGCCACCATGTGGTTGCTGGGAATTGAACTCAGGACCTTTGGAAGAGCAGCCAGGGCTCTTAACCTCTGAGCTATCTCTCCAGCCCTTGTGTAATATATTTTAAGTTAAAATATAATCACATCATTTTCTTACTCCAATCACTGCCAAGTCACCCCAATTTTCCCTCTCAAATTGATAGCCTTTTTTATTATTGCTTTATATGTGCATGTATATATATATATATACAACTATACATACATGCATATATATTTTGGGTTTTTTCTGTTTTGTTTTTTTTCAAGACAGGGTTTTTCTGTGTAATAGGCCTAGCTGTCCTGGAACTTGCTCTGTAGACCAGGTTGACCTTGAACTCACAGAGATTTGCCTGCCTCTGCCTCCCACGTGCTGGGATTAAATGTGTGCACCACCACCTCCTGGCTATACACGCATATATAGACACATACATATATATGTATATAAAGAATAAGAATCCCTGATGAAGGGTGAGAGTTACACTCATTTGTGGGTATAAGGAAAAGTTTTAGGGTGTAGTAAGGAATTATGTTAGTCTAGTTGGTTCTCTTCTAGTCCGTGACCTCCCTAGCCCCTGAATAGTTCATTAGGTTCCATTTGAACTTATACAGACAATTCTTCCTAATTTTTCTGAATCTGCGTGAGCCTCCTTAAGTGTAATGGAAGGAATCAAACTATTCAACCCTAATCTCCGAGGATGTAGAATGGTGAGATCTTGGCTTCTCCAAGAGAAGAGGGCAAGAGGGTAAGGTGAGGGCAATATGGAGGAAGACCTGAAGTCTGGGGGCCGTGAACAGCAAAGCATCTCCGCTCACTGCCCCCAAAGAAGGGGCAGCTTGAGAACTGGAGCAATGAACACCATAGAGAGACTGTTTCTCATACTATCCCTGCTCTGGACACTAGGAAGGCCTACAGAATATAGACCCCCCACACACACACACACTACACACCACTCTGGCTTCTGTCAAACCTAGCCACCTCTCACGTCTTTGAACACACTGGATTGTCCCTGAGCCCATCCCCTGCCCATCCACACCTTTCGGCACTGAAAGGCCCAATCCAAATACCACCTCCACTTTCAAGTATTCCCCTTCATCCCTCTGGGAAGCGTTAGGCAGGCAGATGGTTAGCTCTGAGAGGGACTGATCAACAGGCCCCCCGAAACAGGGTATAAGGAACAGTAGGTGAGCTGGGTGTGGTGGTACATGCCTTTAATATCAGCACTCTGGAGGCAGAGACGGGGGATCTGTGAGTTTAAGGCCAGCGTGGCCTATATAGTATGTTCCAGGGCCACATAGAGAGGCTGTCTCACAAAACCAAAACAAGTAAACAGACTGGTAGTGGTGGTCTCTCTGGCTGGGCCAGCTTAGGGCTCAGAGACAGAATAAGGACAATGGCGGTGTTGACTTGTCAAGATCTAAAGACAGCAGCAGTGGTGACGGTAATCGACTCTGAATGGGCACCCAGACCCTGGAGGAGCCAGCCGGGGCTGCTTGAATGGTTGTCACACTGTAGTTCTGGGTTATAGGATCCAAGAAGTGTCAACTTTTTTTTTTAGCTGACTCTTCTTTACTTTTCAATTTGTTTATGATAACTGTATTTTTATTGTAAGTAAGGAGGTTATTATAAAAGTCAACTCTACTCAAACCAGCTCTACCTACTCAGTGGTCTGACTCAATGGGGAGAGAGTGTTGAAAGGATGGGCCCAGTCTATAACCGACCCCCGAGGGTAAGGGCATCAGGGCTCTATGCCATGGGACTCTTAGGTCTCCTGTGTCTTCTGCACTTTAAATTGTGACATGGGTCTCCCGGCTCACTTCCTCTGAACCACCCTGGGTGCCACTGCAGGGTTTCCCACAGGATGGGGGGACACACACCCTGGACCACTGCCAGCCTTTGCTCCCCTGGAGTGTAGATGTGTGGGGCCGCCTCGGTCTCAGGAGCTCAGTGTGAGCAGAGGACCCCAGGCTGCAGAAACATCTCAGCTACGGAGTTAACCTGGCCACAGGAGCCATCAACAGAGCCAGAAGCCAAAGGGCAGAAGTAACACCTACCCAGAGGTCCTCTCTATGGCCAGGACACCAAGCCCCTGGCTAATTAGCCTGGGGGCACAGAATCAGTGGCGTCAGGGGGAAGTCACAGGACAGCAAGAGGGCACCCAAGGACACCTTTCTCAGGTCTCCTCTGACCACACTTCAGGGGACTGCTGGGAAGTGGCTCTGTGTCCTTTGCAGGTTGACCGAGGTGGGTGTAAGGGCTTAGTCCTGGTGGTCAGCAAGGCCTCTCTCTCCAGAGAGGTATGAAGGAGTTTTGTTGCCCCATTGCTTAGCAAGCAGGGTCAGAGCCAGGTTTAGGACTCTGCACTGCTAGCTAGTTCAGCCACCAGAAGGTCCTGGGCCTCGGAAGTGCCGGGCGTTCCTGTGCCAGCACTGGGCTTGGGTACTTGCCCTTTACACGGCAAACACCCTGTTGGGTCACTGGCCTCTTTTTTGCCCAGCCCTGGGAAACCACGAGGTCCAGCTACAAGCTGCCAGTAGGCACTTCCTCTTGCTTTACTCTCAGTTCACAAGCACTCTAACCTATCCCAGCCCTCATTGTAGAAGCAGGGAAACTGAGGCTTGGGAAGCTCAGGCCTTGACAAACTCACCTGAAGGAAAAAAAAAAGACCCCGCAAAAAAGGAGGCCAGCCACCTCCCTGGGAGGCTCAAGGGACCCCTTCTCCATGAGACAAGCCAGGCATGAGTTTATCTCCATGACTTGGATAAAGGCAGGGGAGCAGATCTGGACCCAGGTTACTCCGGTGATTGCTGCTGGCTAGGCAGCTGTGTGCCCACAGTCAGGCGCTAGGGCACAGTGTACCTCCAGTAGCTGTGCCAGTGAAAGCGCCTGCAGCCAGTGGTTCTCACCCACACCCAGTCTCCAGGGTAAAGGCAGTAGGGTGAACCGGGAGTTTGGTCGAGTACCGAGCCTGGAGGATTGGGCTACAGAGGTTGGCAGGAGCCAGGCCAGCGGGACACGAGTGCCCTCAAGCGACAGGAAAAGGAGTACAGGAGTCCAAAGAATTAACGGGCGCTCCCTTGCAGGCTAGAACACTATTTGGGACAAGAGTGCCCCTAAGAAGTTCAACCTCCATGGTGGCACCTGAGACCCGAGGGACAGCCTAGGACGCCCTCTACAGTAGTAGAAAGGGCGAGGGCGGCTGCGCCTGAGTCAGCTTTCCTTTGTGGCCCCAACCACACCGGCCTTACCGATGTCACCTGGGTGAAGAGTGGGACTCGCCTTTCCCTCTTGCCCTGCTTTCCCTAAGCAATGCATGCTGGTGCACAGGGGCTGCTGGGAACGGAGGGAGGATGGAGGCCGCCAAGTCTTTCGCTGCTTGGTCCTCATTTAAGTGGACGAGTAAAGCCCAACTCCCAGGACCCGTTTTGAGGACGAAACGAAATGTGCACAAACAGAAACACGCAAGGCCCCGGCGTGAACCTGTTTCCCTACTCTGCCCCAGGCTAGCCCCACAGAAACATGCCGTTTCTCGTTATATGCACCTGAGGCCTCTGTCGTTTTTATTTCCCTGGCTTTTTGCCAACGGTCCTATAGAAGCCACGTTGGCGCATAGCTAACACGCTAGTGGCAGCACTCAGCCGTAAGCACCGCAACCGCGCACAGAAGACGGGCGGTACTTCCGGGGATCGGCGGAACTCAGATCTTCTATTTCCGCCTCGCAGGGAGCACTATCGGGAGGCGCTTCTGCTAGTGCGGCGGCGTTGCTGCCCCGTGGAATCATCCGGTGAAGATGGGGAAAGTGAGGGCGCTGCGGGCACGTGTGCACCGGGCGGCCGTGAGGCCCGACGGGGAAGCTCCGCCCGGCCCTGTGCCCCGCACCCTGGAGCCGGCCCTCCCACAAGTCTCGGCGGGCGGAGCGGGGACAAAGGTGATGTGCGGGGCGTGGGTCGGCCCTGGCCAGGTCTCCGCTGAGCGGGATCTCAGTAGACCAGTGGTTCTCCATGGCTGGGGTGTCGGCAGAGCAGGGGTTCTGCATGGCTGGGGTCTCCGAAGAGCTGGGGCCCTTCATGGCTGGGGTCTCCGCAGAGCAGGGTCTCTGTATGAGTGGGGTCTCCACAGAGCAAGGGTGCTGCATGGCTGGGGTCTCCGCAGAGCAGGGTTCCTGCATGGCTGGGATCTCCGCAGAGCAGGGTTCCTGCATGGCTGGGGTCGCCGCAGAGCATGGGTCCTACATGGCTGGGGTCTCCGCAAAGCAGGGGTCCTGCATGGTTGGGGTCTCCGCAGAGCAGGTGCCTTGCAGGACCGGAGTTCAACACGGCAGGGTTGCCGTCTCCCACTGTGGGTTCTGGCCGCTCCAGTTAGGGTCCTGACCCTATCCCACCTTTAGCCGTTGTGCCTTCATCGTGTGTCCTCTTGGTTGAAGTGTGGGGCTCCCGAAACACTCCATTGCTGGAGGAGAGCCCCCTTCCACGTTTTGGAAATGTTTCAGGACGCTAGCTAGCTCTTTAAAATGCACCCGGCTTTCAGTAAAGAGGAGGTTCCCGAAGTTAGGTGACTTGAAAAGAAGCGCTGTTCTCTTTACAGTCATCCATGCCCTCATCCACCCATACTTGCTAGCAGGAATCTACTTTTGGCCTTTGCTGTGGGCAGTCTGTAAATGGAGATTGTGAGCTCTTGTGTTGACTTCTTTCTCACAACCCGCTATTGTTAAGAGTTCGTCAAAGTTGCATGATACATCCACATAATTTTTGCCTGGGGCTCCTCCTTCAGCTGCCTTGGCAATGTTTTCTGGTTTGCGTAGGAGCAGCAGAGAGGCCATTGCTGGACCATGGGGCCAGTGGCTTCCCATCAGTAATTCTGAAGCATGAAGCATTTACTGTGTGCCATGTGTCACATACCTGTAAAGCTGATACAATCTCATTTGTGTTTGTGACAGATTTTTTTTTAAAAAATCTTTTATGTGTGTGTTTCAAGTGCATGTATGCATTTACCATGTGTACCATGTGTGGCGCTGTTAGAAGCTAAAGAGGGCTTGTGTGGATGAATCCCCTGGAACTAGAGTTAGGGATGGTTGTATGCCACCACGGCTGTGCCAGGGACCAAATATAGGTCCTCTGCAAGAACAGCAAGTGCTCCTAGTCACTGAGCCTCTCATTTCTCATTTTTCATCCATTTTTTTTTTTCTATTGAGGCAGGACCTCGCTGTAGTTCTGGCTGTCCTTGAACTCACTATGTAGACCAGGCTGGTCTTGAACTCAGAAAAGGTTAGCCTGCCGCTGCCTCCCAAATGCTGCAGTTAAAGACACGTGCCACCATGCCCAGCAGGATAAGATTTCTTAAGAGTTAAGTAAATCCTGGAGGGTGCCCAGCTACTTAGTGGAGTTGCTGGTATTTGCCAAAATCTGGCTCTAGAGTCTTGGCTTCAGCTCTCAGTTTCGTTCCATTGATTCTTATGCCAGTATCACACAGACTGACTTAGAGTGGTTCTGAGTCAGCTTGAGCTCTGGAAATGTAGATCCTCAGACCCTTTCCTTTACAGAATGTCTCTTGCATTCCCTTATGGATTTTAGCATCAGTGAATCAGTTTTCACACACACACAAAAAGACATCTGGTGTGAAGTTTTCTGTTTTATAATTTTTTATATTACTGTGTCTGTACGTGGAGACGTGTACCCAGATGTGTGTGTGGAGGACAGAGGACAGCTCACGAGAGTCAGTTCTCTCCTTCATGTGGGTTCTAGGGTTAGAATTTGATGGCCAGGGTCTTTACCTGCTGAGCCTTCTTTCTTGATTTAGACATTTGATAGTTTTAGTTAATATTTAGAGGATGTTGCCCTCTTAAGAATATTTGATCTTTCAATTCATGAAAATAAAGTAACTTACCATTTCTTCCTTTAAATATACGTTGCAGTTTTTATGATTCAATTCTTGTACTAATTTTGTTGCTTATTCTTTTTTGTTTGTTTGTTTTTTGAGACAGGGTTTCTCAGTAGTTTTGGAGCCTTTCCTGGAACTAGCTCTTGTAGACCAAGCTGGCCTTGAACTCACAGAGATCCGCCTGTCTCTGCCTGCCGGAGTGCTAGGATTAAAGGCGTGTGCTACCACTGCCCAGCCTGTTATTTATTCTTAAATGCTATATATTTTACGTGCATTTATCTGGACACAGGAATGCCATGGTGTACATGCAGAGGTCAGAGAACAGTTTGTAGGACTCGGTTCCATCCTACCATATGGGTCCTGGGATTCAACTTCACTCATCAACCTTGATGGAGACACTTTACCCACTGCACCTTGTCTGTCTGTCTGTCTGTCTGTCTGTCTGTCTATCTATCTATCTATCTATCTATCTATCTATCTATCTGTCTGTCTGTCTATCTATCTAGTCAGGGTTTCTCTGTGCAGCCTTGGCTGTCCTGGAACTCACTCTGTAAACCAGGCTGTCTTCAAACTTGGAGATCCACCTGTTTCCGCCTCTCAAGTGCTAGGATTAAAGGCGTGTGCCACTACTGCTTGGCAAATATTGTATTCTTATTTTCTTATTTATTTATTTAGTCATGATTCAGGGTCTTATAGCTCATGTGCCTATACTGCCTGGTAAATATTGTGCTATGTATGTATGTATGTATGTATGATTCAGGGTCTTATAACTCATGTTGGCCTAAAACTCTCACTATGCAGCCAAAGGTGACCTTGAACTGCCATCCTAAGTGATGGAATTATAAGCATGTGCCACCCATGTCTGGCTTAGTATTTTAGTATCTAATTTAATTACATATACATATAAATGTATATATTTATTTATTTTTGAGGCATATTTCTCTGTGAAACAGCCTTGGCTGTCCTGGAACTCACTCTAGACCAGGCTGGCCTCGAACTCACAGAGATCCACCTGCCTCTGCCTCCTGAGTGCTGGGATTAAAGGTGTTCATCACCACTGGCCTGCAATATTGTTATTTTTTGATGCTGCTGCAAATGGAATTTTCCTGGGGGCAGGTTGTTCATCACTGGTGTACAGAAGCACCGTTGAGTTTTCCTGGGGGCAGGTTGTTCATCACTGGTGTACAGAAGCACCGTTGAGTTTTCCACATTGGCCTTTCCTCCTCCGAGTTTACTTTTTGTTGTGGTCAGCAGGTTAGTGCTGTAGCCATCATTGATATTGTTTGCTTGGATGTCTTGTTCATTTTTTAAATTAGTGCATCATTTTTCTGTACTAGGAGTTGAACCTAGGTAATTGTTCTATTGCTGATCGGTGTCTACCATTGCTGGCTGTTGCTTTGGGGGTTTTGTATTTTATTTATTTTTATTTTATTTCATTGTTTTATGTTATCTATTTTATTTTATTTTGGAGATAAGGTCTCATTATAGGTCAGGCTGGCTTGCTATCTCTGTGCCCAGGCTGTGGCCTTACTATACCCAGCTTTTATTTTTGGATATGGCTAAACTATTTCGGCGTTCTTCCCATCTCCTTGTATATCCTCCCATTGCTCTGTAGCCTCCTATATCTTATTTTCCCCATTTTTCTTTTAATTTGGTAACTTGGCTCAAGCTTAAGCCACGGGTTGACGGAGATTATTCTTAAGCCCCTTCGGCCAGTCTTGTCTTTGCCTGTCTACTGGAAAGTTATGTGGCTGGTATTCCTGATTTGACCTCAAGGTAGCAGAGGATGTAGAAGGTTCCCCTTCCTCAGTCCTGGGAGGGCTGAGCACAGGGTCGTGAGCAGCAGCGATGCTCTTCCTCAGAGCTGCTCCTGGATTCACGTATGTCTGCTTGGAGTCCGTGCTCAGCCCCTGTGCAGGTGGAGCTCTGCTCTACTTCCTGGTGGACCCAGCTGCTCTGATTGTTCCAAGTCTGATGGGGGAAGGAAGGAGCAGCCTGGGCACAACAAGGACACAGCTACTCTGCCAGGCTGAGAAGTAGAGGATTTTTGCCTTGGCATCTTCTCGTTGTTTGACTGTGATACTAAATGCCACTTGGTGTTGTCCTCTTTCTTCTCTTGTTGGGACTGCAGGACTGGACATTGGTTCACAATGACATCTTTGCCAGGACACAGATAGACCCTAGTGCCTTGGTGCAGAGGCTGGAGCTGGACCAGAAGAGTGTGGTGTCCCTAAAGAAAGGTGAGTCACTACCTTTGGAGAGGTGAGAGGGCAGCCTGACTCTTGCCTGTGCTTTTGAAACGTTGTTAGGCCAGATGTGGTGTCGAATACCTTAATCCCAGCACTTGAGAAGCAGAGGCAGACAGATCTCTCTGCACTTGAGGCCAGCCCGGTCTATGTATCGAGTTCCAGGACAAACAGGGCTGTGTAGAAAGACCCTGTCTCAAAATAAAACAAAAAGTGATGTTTCTTTTACAGGAAAGAATTTCAAATAGACTAAGTAGAAAGAAGTGTTGAGAAGTTTCATGTGGTAACTGCCCGCCCTTGGTACTCCCACCGAGAACTTTTGAAGCAGGTACCAGAATGCTTGGCAATTCACTCATAAATTCTTCAGCATGCATCCCTAATTACTCTTGCAATAGGTGAACTTACCTACAAAATTGATGCTATGCTTATATAATGACAAGGAGGCAAAAAACAGGCTGGCTTTGTGATTGCCTCTGTCCAGACCTGGCTGTCCTGGAACTCACTCTGTAGACCAGGCTGGCCTTGAACTCACAGAGAGCCGCCTGCCTCTGCCTCCCAAGTGCTGAGATTAAAAGTGTGTGATATCATATCATGTCCAGCCTTACCATTGGCGTTCTTCTTTTTTTTTTTCCTTTTTTTTTTTTAAACTTTTATCTGTTTATTTCATGCTGAATTTATTCCTGTGCCTTAAGTTTTTGTTTCTTCAGTTTCTTCTGGGGTAGCCTTTTTCCTTTCCTTCTTTGTGCACCCCCCTCTTCCGGCTTTGGAACAATTTGGTCTTTTTCAATGAAGATTATCTCAGTGTGGCAGGGGGAGCTCATGTACAGTTTTATCCGGTCATGAACTCTGTAAGTCGTTGGCACATCTCAGGTGCTCTCCTCCGCTGGGTGTGTTCGATGACCAGAGAACCTACGTCTCAACCTCTCGGGGTGCTCTCCTCCGCTGGGTGTGTTCGATGACCAGAGAACCTACGTCTCAACCTTTCGGTCCAGCACTGCTCTCTGCATTTTTAAGCACGTGCAGCAAAAACTCAGCGCTCTTTTTTGGCTGCCCAGCCTGTGTCCAGCCCCACTGTTTGGTCTGGGCGCACCTACCGACTCCACCATCATATTGCCTAAACGCCACACACTGCTTCTTATAGGTGACATCTCTCAGGTATTTGGTAGTTTTCAGATATGCAGATCTTTGATGGCCTGGGCCGTTTCACAGATGTTATTAAAGTGGACACGAAGATCTGAACCTTTTGATTTGCATGATTTTGCAGGGTTTTCTGGGTCAAGAGAGTAGTAAACTTTCTTCACAAGTGACTGTAGGTCACTCATAGGTAGAGGAGACACTTGGCAGTCTTAACTGTCAGTCCTAGTGTATAAAAATAGTGACAGACCCACCTTATAGAGACTGAGGTTTCTGTATCTAGAAAGGTCCAGGCATTCGGCAAACACTGGTTCCTTGTTTCTTCCTGCGGCAGGCCCAGCAAGGTGACCCAGCTAGACAACTCCCGCGGAGTCGGTATGGCCTTCTTAGGGACAGGGAGTTGTTAGGCTTCAGCTGAGCCATGGGCCCCCTTCCTGCCATCTGGACCCTGCAGAACTCGGTTAGCCACCAGGCTTTGTCACAGCAGTGCCTCCTTCAGCTCTGTTTTGTCCTGTTCCTGTTAGCATCTCTGTCAAGCCCTGTTGTTTGGTTGGTCCTGGAACCACTGCTCACTCTCACTGCCCCCACTTGATAGCAATGCTTTCTCAAAGGGTTAACTACTTAACAGTTAGTTAGAATTTGGAAACTATATCTAATTGAATACTTCAGATGATGTTTTAAAAATCTGTATACCCACCAGGTGGTGGCGCACGCCTTTAATTCCAGCACTCAGTAGACAGAGGCGGCAGAGGCGGGTGGATCTATGTGAGTTTGAACCAGCCTGGTCTACAGAGCGAGTTTCTGGACAGTCAGGGATACATAGAGAAACCTTGTCTCAAAAGAAAAAGAATACCCATATATGTACATAAGACCTTAAATAAGGATGGATCACATTTGAGCTCTCACTAAGTGACCTTTGGCCTTCTTAGTTGTCTGTATTTCCCATGTCTTCTCCTTTCATATGGTCATAGGGTGTAGAGTTTTAGTGTGAGGCAGAGATGGGTTTTGGGCTGTAGGAGGCCCCTCAGCCTGAATCATGTGTAGCTCTGGCCAGAGAGTAGCCTTGGTTCTCCATGCCCGTGATTCTTGCACATCTCAGTGCATGTGTTTGGGACACAGGATGTCCCAGGAGAAGGTGAACCTGAAAGCAGAACTCATCTCTGGGGACCAAGGGTGATCTCTGAGACACCTCCAGGGCCTTTCCTTTGCAGTTTTCCTGGTGTGCATGTCATCTGTGTTCTGATACACCCCCACCTTCTTGCCCTCCCCCCTTTCTGTGTCTCCAGTTGTTACACACCTGTCCTCAGTTAACCTTAAGCTAGACGTAGGTGACTGTTAGACCTTACAGAGTCCCAATGGAGTAGGGTAGACTTGGCTCTGTCTCTGCCCAGTAGCACAAAAGACCAGCTGCTCATTGGACACAGCCATACCTTTGGGAACAGCCCCGTGCATAGGGAGGAAAAACCCCAGTCCTTTATCTTATTCCTACCTGGCTGAGGCATGCAGAGCCTGGTCTCCCAGAGTCCCAGGTCTGCATCTCAGACCCCTTTCCACAGGCGTCTTCTGGCTGCTGGTACCTTTCCTGTTCTCAGTGCTGAACATTTCTGTTCCTGGCTGCCTTGTTCCCTGAGCCAGGTAGGTGGAGGGCCCTGACTTGTGTCAGAGTGGCCTGGGTCATGGAGCGAGCTGAGTCCTGACTCAGTCTCTTGCTGTGTCCTGCATGGCTTGATTCTGAAAATGTGACGGGCAGCACAGGAATGAAGAAAGGACAGACACACACACGGGAAAGCTGGAGTGGGGTGGTCTCTGGCTGGCTGTGCTTGCTCTGGTGGAGGGCACCCAGGCAGTCTGGGAGCTCAGGAATGTCTTAGGTTCCTATTGCTGTGATGGAACACCATGTCCAAAACAGCTTGGGGAGGAAAAGGTGTATTTGGCTTACATATCGCAGTCTTTGAGGGAAACCAGGGAGGAACTCACACAAGGCAGAAACCTGGAGGCAGGAGCTGATGCAGAGGCCATAGAGGGGAGCTGCTTACCCAGTTTGTTCCTCTTGGCTTGCCCAGCTTGCTTTCTTATAGAACCCAGGACCACCAGGCCAGGGATGGCACCACCCACAGTGGGCTGGACTCTTCCCCCGTCAATTACTAGTTAAGAAAATGCCTTACAGTCTTGCCTACAGCCTGATCTTATGGAGGTATATTTCTCAGTTGAGACTCCCTCCCGAAACTCACCAGCAAAAGGGACCCCTTGTGTAGGGGAGCAGTCTCAGGTTGCAGCCATCTGGGAGGAGGAAGCTGTAGTTGGTAGTGTTTACACATTGATCCATGGTAAACACTGTGCCTGGACCAGAGCAAGGCTTTGCCGTTTCCATACTCCGAGGTCTTGGGGCCTTGGGGTTCTTCACATGGCTGTGCCTGTGTTGACAGTACACTTTCACCCAGTTCGTCTGCTCCCCACAGTCTGCTCGTGACCTGCTAGTTTCAGAGGTACAAGCCATGCCCGTGGGTGCTTTTCTGTCTGTGCCATTGCAGCACCTCCTTCCCATGCCTTGTCCTTGTCCAGGGCTGGGTCAGAAATAATTCCACACTTCAGGTCCAGGAGCTGAGGTGGCTACAGCTGGTACGGCCCCAAGGAGGATAGACAACTGCCATGCCCCCATGTGCGCTCACAGGCTGTCCTACAGTGCACAGGCTTGGAGCCCAGGAGGAGGGGCACCTTTATCTCTGAGTGCTTTGCTCCTGTCATCTCTCATCTTTCTGTTGGTGTCTTACAGCCATTTCCTCTCCTGCTCCTTGAGCTTTGCCTTAGGTCTCTGCCTCTGGGAGGTGCTGGACTCGGCTGCTGTGCTGTGGGGCTCCTGATCTGTGTGTTTTCACCTCCTGCCCAGGGAGGAGGGGGGAGGCTGATCCAGAGATCTCCCCCAGCCCCAGCCAATAAACCCAGCTTTGTCCTGTGGGCTAAAGGGTCTTCTGTGGGATCCAGAACCCCCATGTGAAGTGGTTTATGGCTCCCCTGCCTGCTCTTTTGGCTGGCAGATGCCAGTGAGCATCCTTCCTCCCACCCTGTCTTCACATGGTGTGTTACCTTCTCTGTAGTCAGCTTGAGCTGTGCAGTGAGCCTGGGCACGACACCGCCTAGTGCGTGGTCGTTATGCACTGTCTGCCGTCTGCCTGGGGCATGTCACTAACTTGGATGTCATGCTATCCAGAGGAGACAGCCCACAAGAACATTTTTGAATTTGATTTCCAGTTCTCTGTCCCCTCTCACTGCTGCAGAAAGTAAGCTCAGTCCATTTCCAGACTACCTTCTGGGTTCTGGATTCTGTCTCCGAGAGGTGGGCAGGATGGGGCAGAGGAGAGCCAGGGTGGGGCGGGGGCGCCTGGAATGAAGGCTGTGAAGGTGTGTCAGTGGCACTGTCAGTGGCCCTTGGTCAGCGAGCTGCTAGGCGCAAAGGCCCCCGGAGTTGTGGGGAACAGGTCATTAGGAGCTCTAGACGGGGTGAAGTGGCTGCAGAGCTGGGGTGCGGGAAACCCGGAGTGCACACTCATGGTCCTTCTCAGGCATCGTGACAGGTTCCAGAGCTCAGGTGGCTGCATCTTTTTAGACCCTCAGCCTCCTCGAGGCTGAGCAGGATGAGTGAATGTGACTTTGCAGGGTCCCCCTTCTGAGTGTTAGTCCTTTGTGTACTCATATTCTGGTCAGCAGAGGGCAGCAAAGCTTCATTTCCTTCTTAGGTCCTGGCCTAGGGGACCCGCTGGAAGGCAGTTCCTGGTGCATACAGAACCTCAGGCGGATGAGAGTTTCTTCAGGAGTTTATTTACTAGATGGCTGTGAAGTCAGGGCTAGGACAGTACCCATAGGGCACACTCTTCACTTCTACTTCTACTCAGCTCCCAGGCTTAGCAGAAGCAC
Organism: Chionomys nivalis; assembly: GCF_950005125.1. NCBI lineage: Eukaryota > Metazoa > Chordata > Mammalia > Rodentia > Cricetidae > Chionomys > Chionomys nivalis. The sequence continues at coordinate 55,353,575 of NC_080104.1, read as the reverse complement.
AGCCCAGTGAGCTGTGGGGAGGAGCTGAGAAGCCAGTCACAGTGTGAGTTGACCCTGCCTGCGTGTCCTGTGAGTGCAAGAGCAGGAGGGCAGGCGCTCGCTCCTGAAAGTACTCTCTGTGGGTGCTAGGCTGACATAGCGGTGAACAGATTTTGTTGAGATACCAAATGAGGGTTGGCAGACATGGCCCAATGACTGTTGCTGTGTGTCCCTTCCAGTGACATTTCTTGGGTCCTCTGTTACCTAGTTGTAGAGCATGATGTGGAAGAGTTTGCGCCAGCAGGGAGCCAGCTAGGGCTAGGCTCTGGCCTACCCATTGCCACTTCCTTCCTGCAGCTTTAGTTTGTTTGTTTGTTTATTTATTTATTTATTTTTATTTTTTGTTTTTGTTTTTTCGAGACAGTGTTTCTCTAGCTTTGAAGCCTGTCTTGGAACTAGCTCTTGTAGACCAGGCTGGCCTCAAATTCACAGAGATCCGCCTGCCTCTGCCTTCTGAGTGCTGGGATTGAAGGCGTGCACCACCACCGCCCGGCTGGTTTATATGGTGCCACGACCTATCAGGTTATCTTTTCAGAACCTGAGCATAGAAACTGGCCTAAGTTGGTAACAAAGCAACCTGTGACAATGACTGGAACATGTTCCCAATAGCATGACAGGGGACACTTTCATCAGACTAAAGGTACCTGTTGGGTTCGAGGCCTTATAACCCACTTAAGCATACAATGAGGGAACGTGTAGTAGAAGGTGGGGCTCACCCGGTGCTTCCCGTGCTCTTTGGTGGACCATGGTGTGTGCCACCTCTACCCGGTAGGGACTGCCACCTGTGGTGGTGTTGAAGCTCAGGACTGTTGAGGGGTCTGCATCTCTAGGCCCCAGGAAACGGAATCTGTTGTGTAGAGCTCTTGGGGTCTTGGCATACTTGGTCTTGAGACCTCTCCTGTTAGAGGCCTGGCTCTCTAAACATGGAGCCAGACTTGGGGACTGTTGCCGCCCTGTGGCAGAGACTTGACCATCAGGGCGCAGCCTCCACCTGGGGTTGTATGAAAAGTGACTCATAACCAAGAAACATCAGCAGAGACTCCTGGTCCTACCTTGAGGTGACCCTCTGAACCTGGTCCTGTGTGGGTCCTGTATGTGATGTCATGTTAACTCCCCTGTGTTCACAGGGGACCTGCCGCATTCTCCATGGTCTGTTTGGAGCCGCATGCCCATTTGCTTTCCCTGGTCCTTTATTTAGCCTGTGGGATCTCAGTGCCATCACTGTGCTTTGTCCCAGGCCGCCCCACCTGATGACATTATTTCTTTCCAGTCGCTAATGAGATGGCCTGGTGGCTCTTGTTTGGACCAGAAGACTCAGGAGCTCTTCTGTCCCTGTAGATTGTCCCCAGTTGCTTCAAAACCCTCTAGGGAGGGGAACCCTGTGCCTACCGCCAGTCTTATGCCAGGGTACGGGATACTGGAGGCTGTTTGGCTCTTTGGGGGTGCTATCCCATTTGGGGTATTGTGTTTTAGATACTTGTTTGCCTGGGGAGGACAGGCAAGAGTGGATGTTGTTTGAGCATGTGGGGTGCTGTTTCTAGGCCATGAACTATGGTACCATGGACCAAGTAGCTGCAGCTATTTTGGGTCCTCGGCATCTTTCTGCTGTTTGTGGAGCTTGACTGGCAGTGCTCTGCCGAGGCTTTCTGCTCCTCACTCCCATCTCCCACCAGTAGTGAGGCTGGAGGGCAGCTGGAGATGTTGAGATAAAACTTTGAGGGGGTGAATAAGAGGTAGAGAGGCTTGTGTGTGCTGTGTGCAAATGTCACCCTGTGGTTAGCAGCTCATGTTATCCGGCTGCCCCCCCTTTGGACACCCTTGTCCTGTGTATTTCCCACACTCCACACAGAGATGCCATCTCTTTAGGGCCTTGGCAGCCCCAGTGACTCCATAGGGTTTTAGTGGCCCATTGCTACCCAGATACCTTCTTGAGCACTGCCTCTCTCCACAGTCTGGAAGCAGAGGGTGGGAAATGTTCAACCCACATTCTCCTTTTCTGTAGTCTGGGACTCCAGCCCATGGAACTACTGGTACAACCTATATTTAAGGTAGTTCTTCCTGCCTCAGTTAACCTCATCTAGATGATCCAGAGAGCCCCACATGAAGCCCTTCCTCCTTTTTTTTTTTTTATTTATTTATTATGCATACAATATTCTGTCTGTGTGTATGTCTGCAGGCCAGAAGAGGGCACCAGACCTCATTACAGATGGTTGTGAGCCACCATGTGGTTGCCGGGAATTGAACTCAGGACCTTTGGAAGAGCAGGCAATGCTCTTAACCACTGAGCCATCTCTCCAGCCCCCCTTCCTCCTTTTTAAAATTTATTATTGTTGTGATGCTGATGTGTGTACAGTGTGTGCATGTATATGCACATATGTGCAAGTACATGAGCCACCTCGTATGTTTGGAGGTCGACAGCTTGCAGGAGTTGACTCTTGCTGTCTGCTGTAGGACCCAGAGTTTGAACTCAGATTGTAGGCTTGCACAGTGAGCACTTTCACCACCTGAGCTATCCAGTCACCTCCTTTTTAAACAGTCCCACCTCAGTCCACACTGACCTTGAACTCAGACCGTCTTCTTGCCTCGGGCTCTCCAATGCTGCACGTCTCAGCTGTTCTGTCACAGAAGTGAGAAACTGCCCCTCTCCCTGGGTGCTGTGGGTACTGAGCAGCCCAGGAGGACCAGGAGGTGGCATCTCCATCTCATGCTAGGAAGATCCTGGTACGGGCCGACGTTGTTGCTCTGCTCCTTCCTGTCTGTCCGGTTCTCTTGCTTTCAGCCCGGTCAGTGGTGATTGCTTTAGGTCTCAACTGCGTTGCAAGCTTTACTTTAAACATTTTGCTCATCCTTGAGGGTAAGCTGTAGAGAGAGTCATGGTTCTGCAGTTGGGCCTAGCGTGGCACCTGTTCCGAGTTCCGGTTCTCTGGTAAGGAAGCTGGGACCGAGATGTCCTGCCCCTGTATGGCCGTCACTGCTGTCACTCCGTCACTCCTCAGAAGTGCTTCTGGGCCCTGTCTCCTTCCCTCAGTATGAGGTCTCCAGCCAGTGCTGTGACAGGTTGTCAGGGAGAAGCCTAGAAGCAGCCACACTCCAAAGTCCTGCCGTCCCGGCACAGCGAGGGCTGAGCTGCTGTTCCTGTCACAGCGGCTCCCGGGAAGCTCTCTCTGTTCAGGCAGCAGCCACAGCTCATTCTGTTACCTTCCAAGCAGCACAGGCCAGCTCATCATGGAGGCTGCCCATATGTGTCTGGTTGCTGCCTGTTCTGGGCCCGTCTTTCTGCCCACAGGGAGTAACTGTCAGCCTGTGCAGAGTCCAGTGAAGCGAGGACAAACATCAGTACCAAGGGCGGCGGGACCCCGAGGGCTGTGTCAGGGCTTCAGCTTCTGCATGACCTCAGCATTCCAAATGCTTTGCATCTGCGAGAACAGCCTGTTCGGTTCTGTTTCTCTGGAGCCATGGAGGGCTAAGAGGGTCACATTCTAGCTAGCATTCTCGGTAGCCTGCTCCAGCATCCTGCGTTCTGTGTGGTGCTAGGCCTGTTAATGCTTGGGCCAGTCTCTGCTGACCTTGGGTGTTATTTTTACTTTAGAGTAATTGCAGAATTACAGAAAGTTGAAAGAATCATCTAGAGAGAATTGCTTCCTGCCTCCTGGGATGTCTTACCATTGGGCACATTGCCCCCCTCCCTCCTGTGCTAGGCTCATTTTTTCTTACCAGTTTCCCTGCACCCTAGATAACCCCCAAGTCCTACCCCAGCTTGACACCCCACATTTAGGCCTTGCTGTCACCCCCCTTGTGATTTGACATTGCATCCAGTCATATGACACCTGCCTAGGTGTGGTGCTCAGGCACACTGAAGTTTTCAGTAGAGTGCACTGGATGCTCCTTCATTAGACCGGCAGGAGGAGCAGCTACTGAGCCCTGGGCCCTCTAACCCCCTCCCCATGGCCCCATCTCGGCCACGCTGTGCAGCCCCAGCCCTTTCTTCTAGTGGGAAATGAGTGATTAGGGGTGGAGAGCTGAGGGCAGGTCAGCTCCAGGCTGGCAGCAGGGGCACAGGGCTCCAGCACTGCCTGTAACTATGGGTAGGACCTGCGTCACCAGCTGCTGGGACTCTGTGCCTGGTCCGTTCACGGAGGCTGACACAGCTTAACAGGGTCTCCAGTTTCTCACGACAGGACGTCTCTTGTTCATCCTTAAACACGGCTGCTTCTCTCTTGTACTATTTGGGAACATCCACAGGCACAAGATGTCAGGAGACCGTGTTTCCTACACACGGTCTTAGGAGCATGTGTCGTCTCTGGGAAAGTCAGTTAAGGCCAAGGGCACGGACCATCCTTGTGTTGTTCTGGAGCAGACTAGCAGCGGAGATACCAGTGAACCAACCCCCTTCACCCTCCAGTCCTGGTGTTTCCATCAAGTGGGGTTCCAGGTTTACTTCATAGACTTACACATCTCACCAAGAGGCCATGCCACCCAGCTGCCTGAGGAAGTGGGGCGCTGGAGGCCCAGTAACCAGTGTTTTGTCTGTTTGTTTTGCCTTCCATGCTTAGTCCTCCTTATTCACTATAGGCAGGAGGTGCTGCACTGGCCGGGTGGTGACCCTAGCTGCCTCCAGCTGTCCTAAGAGTGGGCTGTGATCATTCTCAGAGAAGAGGAAGCCCTGCTGGTAGTGTTCTCATTGTTCTCGGTGCTTTCTGCTCACACAGCCTGATTGTCTCTGTTCCACAGTCAGCCAACTTCTGGTTAATTGGACAGCTCTAACTGATGTTACCACAGAGCATGCAGTGGTGACCCTTGGTTTTCTCCTTTGAAAAATTGGGCCATGTCATCTGGTTTCTGGTGGAGATATAGCCTGTGTTCTTAAATGTCCCCAGGCAAATGAATATTCAGCCACAGAGAGGCCCTCTGCCTGCAGTGGTGCCTAGCAGGGACTGGGGACTTATGCAAGTCCTCTACCTGGCTGGTTGCTCTTCATCATTTTTGAGAAGATGGTCTTGTCTGGCAGTACCACAGACCCAGTGGCTTAAATGTGTATTGTCTCAGTGGTTTTAGAGGCTAGAACTGCGAGACCCAGTTGTGACAGGGATGCTTTGGTTCTCCTGGTCCTCCTTGGTTGGCACATGGCGTCTTCCCTTTGAGTGCACCTGTCTCATGGTCCTCATAAGAATACCAGTCAGGCCGGGCGGTGGTGGCGCACGCCTTTAATCCCAGCACTTGGGAGGCAGAGGCAGGTGGATCTCTGTGAGTTCGAGACCAGCCTGGTCTACAAGAGCTAGTTCCAGGACAGGCTCCAAAACCACAGAGAAACCCTGTCTCGAAAAACAAACAAACAAACAAACAAACAAAATAAATAAAGAATACCAGTCAGTAAGAACAGGGCCGTGACCTCATTTATGAAAGGGACCTCATTCTATTTAAACTGCCTTTGTATATGAACCCTGTGCCATTAAAAAATGATTTTGTTTGTTTTCGTTTTATTTGTGTTAGTATTTTGCCTGCATGTATGTGTAAGTGGAGACTGTTCTTTGGGTTCCTGGCCTCTCAGACCCAAATAATCACACAAAAACTATATTAATTACAACACTGCTTGGCCAATAGTTTAGGTGTATTCCTAGCTAGCTCATATCTTGCATCTTAAATTAACCCATTTCTATTAATCTCTATATCACCACGAGGCTGTGGCCTACTGGTAAGTTTCTTGTGTCTTTCTCCTTCTGCAGCTACATGGTGTCTGTCTCCTTGACTCCGCCTACTCTCTCTCTCTCTCTCTCTCTCTCTCTCTCTCTGTTCAGATTTCCCTGCCTGACATAACTCTGCTACGCCATTGGCCGAAACAGCTTATTCAGGAACTCAATGCAGCTGGTCGCATTACACCCACAGTCGAGAGCAGAGGGATGAAGCGATGCAAGCATGCTAGTGCAGAGAGGGATGAAGCGATGCAAGCATGCTAGAGCAGAGAGGATGAAGCAATGCAAACATGCTAGAGCAGAGAGGATGAAGTGATGCAAGCATGCTGGTGCAGAGGGATGAAGCGATGCAAGCATGTTAGTGCAGAGCTTGCCCTCTGCTTTCCTTTCCTTCAGTCTGGCGCTTAGCCCGTGTAACGGTGCCACCCAGATTCAGGGTGCACCTTCCCACCTCAATCCAATTAAGGAAATTCCTTACAGGCCAACATGATCTAGACAGTTTCTCATTGAGACTACCTTCCCAGTATGTCCAGTTGACATTCAGAACTACCCATCACTCCCTGTCTCCAAAGATAGTCATACTGCTTTCCCTTCTGAAAAAATGTTTTGAGACAAGGTCTTGCTTTGTAGCTGAGATTAACATTGTAGCCCAAGCTGGCCTCAAATTTATGGCAGTTCTCCTTCCTCAGCCTCCTGAGTGCTAGGATTATAATAGGCATGAACTTCCATGCCTGGCCGTCTGCCATTCCATTCTAAAGAACCAAGAGTTAGTTAGCACTGCAGCACATGGACTTGGAACACAGTCCAGCTCTTACAGTAGGGATGTGCCAGCACACCATAGCGGGTTATCTGAGGCCAGGAGCACAAGGAGGAGAGGATAAAGCCAGGCAGGCGAAGCTACCACCAGTAAAGACAGGGTGGAGAGCCAGAGACGAGAGGCTTGCAGGCTGGTGTTTGGTGATGGGAGGTCTCCGGGGGACTTTGTTCTCAGGTTTTCTGTCCTAATGCTGGCAAGCAAGGTGGAGGTATGTCATGCCTAGGACCTGGTTGACACCAAAGCAACCTCACGTTAACTCAAATAGACTGGGGGCCCAGTCGAGCTTGGAGAGCCTTACAGCCTTGTTCCAACATAGGGGTGCCCTGCTACATGGAGCCTTCATCACCAGGGCATGGTCACAGCCTGCTTGTTCTTGGCCTTAACCTCTGCAGGGATGGAGGGACCTGGGTGGAAAGACTCTGTCTGACCTCACTAATTACTCATATGTTCTCTCTCCTCAGGTACAGAGCCAAAGACCATTTTGCCCAAGAAGGAAAAACTGAGGCTTCGCCATGAGCGGTGGCTACAGAGTAAGTTCATATTGTCATCTTGTGAATTAGCCTAGCCAAACTTGCCTCGTCCTCATTCAGACACCTGTGCCACATGGCTGGACTTCTGCCCCATGGATGCTGGCCGTGTCCTTGTCCTCACAGACCCTGATGGGATCCAGGAGGAGCTCACTAGGAAGCCTTAGAGGCAGCACTCAGTTACTGGCTTCACTCGGCCACATAGAGGGAGTCAGCAACAGGACAGCATGAGGTAGTTTGTCCCCAGAGTGAGCATAGACCCACGGTGTGAGCCTCCTGCAACCTCCTTGCTTCCTCTTCTGTAGAAAACCATCTTGAAAGTTGTTCTCTGTCCCTTTGGATACAAGGTCTGTTTGGGACGCCACTGTGAAAGCTTAACTATAGAGGTGACACGTACCTCTGTGGGGTCAAAAACCCCATAGAGGTCAGGCCTGCCTGTGGGTCTACTGCCCAGGCTGGCTTAACTCTCTGGGTAGGCAAAGCTGACGTTGAACTCCTGGTCTCCTTGCCTCTGCCATGCAGCTGAAGGTCTGCGGGAGTATGGCAGCTCGCCTGGCCTGTCTGGGGTTGGGTTTGGTCTCAGTCTCCGTCAGGCATCTGGAGCAGATGGAGCAGCTCTCCCTCGCTCCCTTCCTGTACTAGGTAGTTTTGTTTTCCAAAATGTTGATTATGTGCGACTTTTCCTAAGTGTTTTCTTGTGTTTACTTGAAAATTGTATAGAGTGTTTTGTAAGTTATTTTTCTTAGCTGTTATCTTTTTAGTGTGATTCTGCCAACTTTGGGAGCTAATTTGGAACATTTTCATCTTTATATACTTGCATGTTTAAATATGACTTAACTTATTTTTTCTTGAAAATAAGGTAATTCTCCTTTCTTTCTTTCTTTCCTTCCTTCCTTCCTTCCTTCCTTCCTTCCTTCCTTCCTTCCTTCCTTTCTTTCTTTCTTTCTTCCTTTCTTTCGTATCCTGCCTGTAGGGCACCAGATCTCATTATAGGTGGTTGTGAGCCACCATGTGGTTGCTGGGAATTGAACTCAGGACCTCTGGAAGAGCAGTCAGTGCTCTTACCTGCTGAGCCATCTCTCCAGCCCCCTCTCATTTTTTTCTTGAAAACTTTAAAGAAAAGGGTGTTTTTTTGGAAGCAGTATTTATAGGAATTGGTCAATTTCCTTAGTGATTCCTAGCTTTTATTTTGTTACCTTATAGATGGTTTTTAAAGAAATAGGCTGTCCCTTCACTTTCTCACAATTTCTAGCAAAAGGTTGTACAGTGTATTCTCTGAGGCTTCAGCTGTGGGACCTGATCTGGTCTGAGGTGTGCTTCTTTGATGTGGAACTTTTCGTTCCTGGTGGTTGATCGATTTGATTGCTCATGATTTCTTCTAAAATAGTCTAATTTAATCAGATCTCAGACATTATTCACAAAAGGCTGTGTGTTGCTCCTTCCTCCCTCTGTCCCCCTCCCCAATCCTTCCCAGTGCTAGGGTTTTTTTTATGCTAGGCAAGTGTCCTACCACTGAGCGACACATTCAGCCCTGCTTTCTCATTAGATATCTTCTGTGTATGCCTGTTTGGCCCGCATGCCTGCAGAGGTCAAAAGAAGGCATCAGATCTCCCGGAACTGGCATTATAGTTGCTTGTGAGCTACATTGTGGGTGCTGGGAACTGAACCCGGGTCCTCAGGAAGGACTGTTCACTGCTGAGTTTGTCTTGTTGTTTGTATCTGTGTTCTGCTGTTTCTGCTTAGATTCATTAAGAGGCTTCCTCTCTAGTCCGAGAATCCTGGCTACTAATCACTAGTCCTGTTGTCTTCTCTGCGCTGTTAGCGCTTGTCTGACTCCCTGGCCCCAAGTACAGTGGCAGCTGCGTCTTCAGTTAGCACTGTACTTCTTTATCTCACAACCGTTCATTGGTCCATTCCTGTCTGTCTATGCTTCTGCATCTTCTCAGTGTGTTGCGAAGCGAGTTAGGAACATTTTTATACCTGCCCACAAATAGGTTGGCTAGCGTTTAGCTTGTCTGTGGCCTTCTCTGTTCTCTTGTGAGGAGTGTGTTTACCTCGCACAACAGTGACTTCTGACAGCTGTGTCTGCTACCTGACTGCCCAGGGTGAGGTGCCATGTCCGGTGTGTCTATGGTTGGGTTTGCAGTTGTCTCCCAGGAGTGCATCACTCCCATGCTCTGCCTTCCTGCCACGCTGCACTGCTTGTGGCAGTGGTCAGCCCCATGGCTGAGGGACATCCCACTGTTCGTGTCCATCATTGCTGCCCTGTGGTGTTGATGGATGTCTGCCTTCCCGTCTTGTCCGGGATGAGTAAGGCTGTGCGAGCATTTGTTCCAGTCTTTCTTTGCACATGTTTTTATTCCTCTTATGTAAATACGTAGGAATGGAATGTGGGTCATAGGGCAGGTGTATGTTTAGTTTTATAAGCAACTACCAGACATTCTTCTGAAGCAGCCGCTCATGCGCCCCCCTCGAGCAGCATGAGAGTTGCGGTGGCCCCACAGCCGTGCTGACCAGTCTTCAGTCATGAACCTGGAGACATGGGCTAACACTCGTGGAAGAGTGCTGTCGTGTGTACATCTCCCTGGCAGTTCATCTTTAGTGAGGTTCATTTTTCTCAAGCTGCTCTGTGTTTTTATTATTGAGCTTGGGGGCTCTCTGTGTGTGCCGAGAACTGCTGGCCTTTGTCATCTGTGTGTGCTGGGATCCGCTGGCTCTGGTCTTCTGTGCTGTACTGGGGACCTGCTGACTCTGATCAGCTGTGTGGAGACCTGCTCGTCCTGGTGTGTGCGGTATTCCTTGCAGACTAGACTGTCTTGCCCATTTAGTATCCTAACTTTTTTTTTCCTTTTTGAGGCAGGGTTTCTCTGTGGTCATAACTGTTTTGGCACTCTCTCTGTAGACCACGCTAGTCTTGAACTCAGAGATCTGCCTGCCTCTGCCTGCCTCTGCCTGCTGGGTGCTGGGACTAAAGGCATGTGCCACCACTGCCTGGCTTTTTTTTTTTTTAACTTCAAGAGTTTAATTTTAAAAATATCTAACTCATATTTCTTTTTCCATAGGGTTATAATGTGTTTTGTTTAGTTTAAGAAAGCCTTGCCTAGGTTGATCTCTGTGAGTTCGAGGTCAGCCCGATCTACATAGTGAGTTCCAGGACAGCCAGGACTGTGTAATAGACTCTGTGTCACAAACGAACCCCAAAGAGCATCTAACCTGAAGTCATGGAGATGCTTGTTTTGAAGGAGCTGGAGCCTAGCTAGTTCTTAGGTGTGGTTCCTTAGAAGTGGCGTCTGTCGTGAATTGGTGGGTCGCCACAGTCTGATGCAGACTGTTTTTATCTTTGGATTGTTGTTTTGAGAGTCATGTGGCTTTGCTCCGTTCCATGCTCTGCTGTGGCCCAGGATCACCGTAGTTCAAGCAGGCGGACACAGGTCTCCTCTGCTCCTTTTATCTTAGGATGCTCTGGGTGTTCCTGGTGATCAGCATGGCCATTTAATTATTTTACTGTTTCTTTTTCCTTCTCTTTAAAGACAACAGCTTAGAGGGATTGTGACTGGGGTCGCGTTGAATCTGTTGGTCACCTTCAGGAGGGTTTGCCACCAGCACTGAATCAAGTCCAGGAGCACGATATTCGTCATCATTGCTCTTAGCTTCCTTAATTTCCATTATCAGTGTAATAGATGTTCTCTCTCTCTCTCTCTCTCTCTCTCTCTCTCTCTGTGTGTGTGTGTGCGCGCGCGCTGTTTTGGACAAACTTCTAAAAGTTGTAAAAGTACAAGTTTTTTGGTTTTGTTTTGTTTTTTTAAATAACCTTACATTTTGTGATCTTGCTAAGGTCACATCTTGGGTTTGGTAGCTACACATACTAGGCTCTCTGGGACCTTTAACAATTCCTCTCATGGCTACCACTCCGTGGAACTGTCCCAAACTTTACCTTTGTTCTGTCCCTCCCTCCCTTTTGCTCCACTTGGCCTGTTGACTTAACTTCCCCAGTGCCAGCCCCCTGAGGAATGGTCTCCCTCCCTGGAGTGCAGAAGCGTGATCTGATGATGACCCTCCACCCTCTCCTGCTTCCGGTGTCCTCCAGGACTGCACTTCACACTACCCACAGCCAACTCCCACCTGATGCGCCCTGAAGGCTGGGATTTCCTTCCCTGGATTCCAGCGGTGCTGTGTCTGGGCTTTTGGTGGCTTTCTACCTAGAGTCTCAAGTAGTTCATCCTCCAGGCCAGGGAGTGAGGGGCAGCAGCAGGTGTGGCCACTTCTCTGTCTCTGTCTGGACTGTGCTCTGGACTCCATTCTTGTTTATTTTGAGGGTTAGTAGGACCCACTGTCTGCCTTCCTGCTTGTTCTGTTGCAATAATGTTTTGTTCACTGTGAGATTTTCATATTTGGAGACAGGGTCTTGAATATCCTAGACTGTCCTGGAAACTGTGACCTTCTTATCCTCCTGTCTCTGGCACTTGAGGGTTTTGTTTTGTTTGTTTAAGAATAGGATTTAGATTAGTTTCCCAGCTCAGTTTGGTTAAAGTCCAGTTGTAGTGTGGGGTAGGGATTGAGACCGGGCACGTCTGCCCTGACCCCCACCATTTCCCTGCCGTTTCTTCTGCCTCTGTCACCCCCGCCTCACTGGTAGCAGCGAGCTGCCAGATGGGAGTGAGTGCCAGGAGACTGTGGTTGGCCCCATCTTGTTGAGCTCAGTAGAAATGAGATCTTTACTATCTTTGATCTGTTTATGGATTCATTGTATCTTTTACCATGAGTAGATAGTGAGTTTTACCACATCTCTTTTGGCTCATCCAAGGACCAGGGTTTTTTCCTTTTAGCCGGCATTACCATGGGTCATTGCGGGTTCCAACAACTTCCAGACACCAAACTATCCCTGCATGCCCTGGGTTGCCCTGTTTGGGCATCTCTGGCTTGGATTTGCTTGTGTGTGTTTTGTTTGGGCTCCATGTCTTTCTCAGCTTCTCTCTTCTTTCTCTGGGTCTGCCAGGTATGCGTGAGAGGGTGGCCCTTAGCGCTTCTTTCTTCTAGGGAAGTTCAGGCCCCAAACTTTGGCTCAGGGGAGAGCGACAGGTGTGATGGGGTGCTAAGCGAATTGTTTGCTCTGTTCCAGCTAGCCTGAAAAAAAAAAAAACCCACCAGATTGTCACTTTATAAATCCACCAAGTCCTTCGGGCTGCATTGGGCAGAGGGTTTGGAGGACTGTCTTTGCCTCAGAATGAAGTGATAGCCCCTGCTGTATTGGACCTGCCTGTATTGGTCAGGGTGGGCCTCTCTGACCTGCCTGTGGAGAGGCATCTTCCCAGCTGGAGTGGGCGGCAGAGGTGCCTGTACCTTGCTAAGGGAGAAGCTGCTGGCGGCCTCACTCCTCTGTTAGGGCCATCACGTGTTTGAAGTGTCTGACTAAAGGTCCTTGTGTTGCTATGCCACCCAGAGAGAGTGGGGCTTTGTCCCAGAACTGCATACACCCACAGCCACCTGCGGTAAATAGCAAGTTTAAGCACTTGTCGTGTTAGCAATTTGGAATTAAATCCATCTTCTGAAGAAAATCCAATCCCAAGGCTGTGCCCTGCAGTGAACTTTCTCTTCCATTAGTGCTGTGCATGCCACCTGGCCACCCACTCTGCTCCCTGCTGTTCCCTGTGGCTGTCAGTTCCTCCCCAGGACCATTGTCCCCATTTTGGAGTCTCAAGGAAGTGCCACATGGTTCTAGATTGCCCAGGATAAAAAGGATATTGTGGTTTCTCAGTAAGAGACTTCAGGAAATGGAGCCCAGGACCTGCATCTGCCCACTGCAGCCCCCTGTGTCTGTAGCCCCGTGTCTGTACCTACATCCTTCACTGCAGCCCCCCCCCACCGTGTCTGCACTGCAGACCCCTGTGTCTGTGTGCCCAGACCCTGCACTGTAGGCCCCCTCAGCCCCGTGTCTGTGTTCCCCAGGCCCTGCACTGTACCCCTTACAGTGGGGGGAAGTTCCCAGTGCTGCAGCTCCAAGCTCAAGTCAGCCCTGTAATTAAAGTGTGCCTCTGTGATTAAGAAGAAAAAATAACTCAGAGCTGCCCCCCCCCCAAGTCTTTAGGGGCGCAGAGCACGTGACAGGGGGAAACAACACTCAGCTCTGTGGGAACAAGCAGGCCCCAGGGTGCAGTGGGTGCCTTGGCATTGGTGGCCCCTGGGAGGGGGTGCTGAGGAATGGGTTTAATTTGCATGTACTCCTGTCTCTCCTTAGAAATTGAAGCCATCAAGCTGGCTGAGCAGAAGCTCAAAGAGGAGCGAAGGCGCAAGGCCATGGTGGTGGTGGGCGACCTGCACCCTCTGAGGGATGCCCTGCCTGAGCTGCAGGAACTGGAGGCCAGTCGACAGCAGCAAACCAGAAGGTGAGTGTCTGGTACTGGCCAGCTCTTCCAGAGCTGTGGTCAGCCCTGGATCCCCACAGCACTGGGTTCAGAGGGAAGGGAGGGATCGATAGCGGTCTTTGAAGGCTCCCATCTCTGCAAGGTAAGTGAGTCAGCACTCAAGCCCCATGGGACCCACAGAGCCTCAGCCTTGGCTGTGGTGACTGTTATGAAAGGTGCACCCAGACTTACGCTGGTGGCTGCCTGGCTAGCCCACCAGTGTGTTCCCTCGGCCTTCTTCCCACTGGCCTCAGTGTTCAGCCTATCATATGCATGCACATGGGCCTTGTGGCCACTGCTGTGTGTCCACTAACCTTCCTGTGCCCCTTGCAGACAGCTCTGACATCTCGTTCTCAGTCCTTCACCTGCCACCTGCCTGTGTTCCTCCGTCCCCTGATCCCCACTAAGGGTGAGTGTCTGTACATGGGCACTCTGTGGGGAGACCTCAGTGAGTGGGCATGGAGCCTACCCAGCTCTAAGCGTGTCTAACCTGTTTGCGCAGTGAAGGGATGAAGAACGGGCACAGGGCAAGGGGGTGCAGAGCTGCACTCGTGGGCAGGCGGAGCAGCTTCAGGGCTCTCTGCTCTCATCCTTGCTGGGCTTTCAGTATTTCTTTGTCGTTACTGGTTTTTGTTTTTTTATCATTCATGCATTCATTTGCTTATTTATTTATTTGAGGGTTTGTAACTCATCGTATAACTCAGACCAACCTTGAACTTAATGCTGTCCTCCTACCTCTGCCTTCCAAGTGATGGGATTGCAGATGTGAGCCACCAGAGGCTTGTTACTGCTTATTTTACCTTCTAAAAACAATCCTCTCTCCTACTGCATTTTCATCTGGGAATAAAGCAGAGGTTATGTGCACTTCATCTGTGAACCCTCACCCTTATCGTAGAGCAGGTGGATGGCATGCTGTGAAGTCAAATGGCCAAGGGGTGGCTTCCCAAGATGGAACACCCATTCTGCTCAAGCCAGATTTGGCGCTGACACAAGGTCAAGATTCGAGCTGAACAGAGCCAGCAATGCAGATTCCATTCCTGGTTCTTAAGCAAAAAATGTGACCCTGGTCAAGGGTCCCTTCCCTCTTTATAGTTTCTCATCTGAAAAATGTGCTTGGGGCTCCGAGAATGGGGAGAGCTGCATAAACAGCCCGCTCTACCAGCCCAGGGAGGATCATGTTGGGGCTGTGTGCCTGCTCAGGGCTGCTTCAGCTGTGATGGGAGAAGGTTCCCATCTTGTCCCAGCCCCGAGTGCTTTACTCACATACTAAGTTTAAAGCAGTAATTAGGGGATTGCGGAAACATCTCAGCCTGTCGAGTCCTTGCTGTGCAGTGTTGGTGGCCTGAGTTTGGATCTCCAGCACCCATGTCAAAATCCGGACATGGCTCTGTAACCTGGACAGTCACCCAAAGTTCTTCTGTACCGTTGGGGGCATCCATCTTCAGCCTACAGGTCCATAGTATCCAGCAGACTTTTCCACGAAGGAGGAAATTTCAAAGATAGTTTTGTCTATACTGTCAGTTTGTCCGTCACATTTTTCTGTGTTCTGCAGAATGTCTAGTAGACTCTTACATGGAGCAGGAATCCTGAAGGACTAGAACGTAGACTGTGCTATTACCCGACAACCTACTTATGAGAGATGAAATTCTCTAGAATAGGCTGGCCACGGTGGCACACATCTTTAATCCCAGCACTCTGGAGGCAGAGACAGGTAGATATATGAGTTTGAAGCCAGTCTGGTCTACAGATCAAGTTCTGTACATTCAGACCTACACAGAGAACCCCTGGAACTCCTGTCTTAAAAGACAAAAACAATAAAAGGGAAGGAAATCTCTATGCCAGGGCTTATACTTTTTCTATTCATGCCTCTTCACACCTGAGAATACTTTTTTTTTCTTTCTTTCTTTTTTTGGAGACAGGGTCTCTGGCAGGCCTGGAACTCACTTTATAGACCAGGCTGACCTCAAACTCACAGAGGTCTTTTGGCCTCCGCCTCCCACATTCTGAGATTAAAGCCCGGCTCCTGGGAAGGTGTTATGTGGCTCTAAGTATGTAGCTTTATAAGGTAGCTGTACAAATCAACCACTGACAGAATAAATCATAAATAAAAATTTATTTTAGAACAATCCTGTAGGATATATATATATATATATATATAATTTTACCTTTATTAGAGATGAAAGCATATTTGTATACTGATGAGATGATTATGCTTGTTTAACATGAATCAAATCTTGGGCTGAAGAGATGAGTCAATGATCAAGAGTGCTTATTGCTTTTGCAGAGTACCTGGTTCAGTTCCCAGCACCCACGCTGAGTGCCTCACGGCCATCTGTAACTCTGGCTCTAGGGGCTCCTATGCCCTCTTCTGGCCTCTGTGGGCACCTGTACTGCTGGCATCCACTCACAGACATATACATGCACAATAAGTAAAAATAAAAACAAATCTTTTTTAAAAACAATAAATCCTGACTGTACATTTGATTTTTAAGGATGTAGAGTATCTATGTCCTTAAGTCAGAGACAGCCCCTGTCCCCACTGTTGAGAGTCCCAGAAGAGGGCCAAGCTACACAACTGTAACACATGCAAAGGGCCCAGGTCAGTCTCACACAGGCTCAGTCTCTCTGAGCCCCCTATGACCAGGTGAGTTGATTCTGTGAATTTTCTTGTGGTGTCCTTGATCCTCCAATCTTTAGTCCCCATCTTCTGCAGGATTCCCCAGACTCTTCCTGATGTTTGCTGTGATCTGCATCTGTTCGCATCAGTTGTTTGATGTTTGGTCACAGGAGGTGGCCAGTTCAGGCTACGTATCCTCTGTTGCTAGGATCTTAGCTGGGGTCATCCTTGTGGATTCCTGGGAGGTTTCCTTATGCCAGGTTTTTACCTGGCTTCAAGATACCCCACCCCCTTCCAGTAGTCTGTTTCAGTTCTCTTCCCCCTCCGTAACCCCCTCCAACCTGATCGAGCGCTCATGTTCCCATCCCCACTCACCCTTAGTTCACTCAAAAAAATCTCTATTTCCTCTTCCCAGGGAGATTCATGGGTCCTCCCTTGGACCCTCTCTGGGGCTGTGGATTATGGTATAGTTATCGTGTATTTTACAGCTGCTGTCCACTTGTGAGTGAGGATATGCCACACTTGTCTTTCTTGGTCTGGGTTATGTCACTCAGGATGATTTTTTTCTAGTTCTATTCATTTACCTTCAAATTTCCTGTTTGTTTTTTTTCAGCTGAGAATTACTCCATGTGTAAATGTGCCACATTTTCTTTATCCTTTCCTTGGTTGAGGTACATCTAGGTTGTGAAATAGAAATTTTTAAGTCAAAGATTCTATAAATGCAGCACAGAGACCCCCTGACTTGATACTGACAGGGACACATTACAAGCCTTTGTTTCCCCAGCTGACCACGATGCTTCTCTGAGAGCCAGAAACCTTACACTGCTACTGCTCTTGTGTGTTAACAGCCTGAATCCGAGCTGACAGGTCAGGCACTGCTGGTTGGCATTGCATGCTGGGAGCATTCAGGACCAAGGCTGCAGTAAAGGTGCATGATGCAACTTAGGCAAACTCTGCCAAAAACATCCTGGATTCATTTCGCCTTTGGTTCTGAATCTATTTTTGGCTGTTGTATGTTTGGAGCTCTACTAGTTTTAAATTTTTCAATTATGAAACACCATATGGGGCTGTGCTCTAGGAAGTCCCCCGTCTGTGGAAGATCTTCACAGGGTTAGTTAGGCTGTGCTCTAGGAAGTCCCCCATCTATCTGTCTGTGGAAGAACTTCACGGGGTTAGTTAGGCTGTGTTCTTGCTCCCAGTGTCTGAGTTCAGGATCACTCTGCCTCTGCGTAGAGGTCTATGACCTGGGCTGCAGCCACCGTCCTCAGAGAAGCCCCAGACTGCATTTTTTTTTTTTTTTTGGTTTTTCGAGACAGGGTTTCTCTGTGGCTTTGGAGCCTGTCCTGAAACTAGCTCTTGTAGAGCAGGCTGGTCTCGAACTCACAGAGATCCGCCTGCCTCTGCCTCCCAAGTGCTGGGATTAAAGGCATGCGCCACCACCGCCCGGCCCCAGACTGCATTTTACAGCCAGTGGGCTGAGTGAGCTCCCTAGCTAGGTCTCCTGAGCCAGTGTTCCTGTCCAGGCTGGGCTGGAGGCCTTGGCCCCCACTGCTTAGGTATATCTTCTCATACCATGGTGGATTCTGGGGCCTCTGGGAGGACTAACAAACAGGCATGAGGTCACCATCCTAACCGACTGGGGACCAGAGACCAGGATGTGAGGAGCCCCGAGAAGACGGAAGTGTTGTGCATTCATATTTGAAAAGGAGCTTGAATTAGGAGCTCAGGTCTGCTGCTCAGGAGTCTAGATTAGATATTGGTCCAGGGCATGGTGCTTTCTGCCCTCCCTCTGCTGCCTCCCACCCAGGGCTCCTCCCACCCAGGGCTCCTCCCACCCAGGACCTCACTCGCTCAGCGTGGCATCTCTGAAATCATCTTGTCAGGTGGTGAGCTCTGGGATTGTCCTTCTGCCATTGCTGGGCAGAGATTCCAAAGACTGAATCCATCCTGGGGACCTGCAAGAGTGGTCCTGGCATGGCTGGAGCCATCAGAGTTGACCTTAGGAGATTGCTGCCTGACACTGAGCCCCAGACTTGCAGACTAACCGCCCATGTCAGACCCGGTGTGGTGGCTTAGAAGACTCTACGAATCTTTTCAGGGTCTCTTGTCTGGTGGTCAGCAGGCAAAACTCTCTTGGCCCAGAAAGTCCCTCAGTGTACTTCGACATCAGTAGGGCAGGCATGGGGTTCGTGTCTGGCTCCTAAGGTCACGTTGGAATGGCAGTTGCCACAGACCATCAGAAGTGAGGGGCAGATGTCAGGTACCTGCGTCTTGTCCGAAAGTGCGATGTGTTTTTGAGGGTAGTGGAGTAAAGGGCCCAGGGCAGGCTGCTGCCTAGAAGGCATCTGCATTCAGGTTGGGCAGGTGGCAGACTCAGGGTACAGATGTGATGTGTTTTCCTAGGGTGGTGTCTTTCTGTATCACACGGGAACCTTAGGGAGTGAGACAAGACCCTGGATACTGTGGTTGTCAACTCCAGTTATGGGACCCAGGTGCCACAGCTCATCTAGATCCACAGCCAGTGTGCAGGGTAGACACTAGGGGAGCCACAGAGACAGATTTCCTAGGGAAATGTGGTTCAGACTGACTTTATTCTCTGTGTCCACAGGAGGGTGACCAGCAAGCCCAGGCCAGTGGAGCTTAGCCGGATGAGTACATCCCAGAGACAGCAGCTCCTGTGAGTACAACCCTACCCACCTTCTTCCTGATCTCCTCATCTACACCCCAGCCACCTCACCCCGAGCCTCTAACCCTTTTCTCTGTCCTGGTTTGGCTTCTGACTCCAGATGGGAAACATTGCTGGAACCAAGAACTTTGCTGTCCTGTAGTTAGGCCTTGGGCGCCTGTCTGGAGTGCTTCCAGGGAGTGGTGACAGCTTCTGTGTATGAGCTTTCCCTTCCCTGAGCCTCTGGAATGGTGGCTGGGACATGTGCTTACCATGGGTTAGACACACACAACCCCACACCTTGTTCCATTGGCGGTATTGTCCTGTTGGCTGACTGACATTGTACTAAGATGTGAGCGTGGCCAGGAGATTCTTGGCTCGTTTTTCAGCCTCTGCAGACTTGGCTGCAGTGGTGTGCTGGCTTTAGGGGAATCTGAGGCAGCCTGAATCTCACACCCACACATTTTTTTTTGTTTATTTGTTGTTTTTGCTTCCAAAATGATGGTTTCTTTCCTTGTCTATGTATAGAACCTCTGTTATTTAGTAGTGTTGAGTGTTCTGTGTCAATTTTTCCCGAAGCTCTTCGTTCTTCATGTCCTTTCATTGTATAGGTTAAAGCCTTTTTTTTTTTTTTTTTTTAAATCAAGACAGGATTTCTTTGTAGCTTTGGAGCAAGTCCTGGAACTAGCCTTTGTAGACCAGGCTGGCCTTGACCTCACAGAGATCCGCCTTCCTCTGCCTCCCGAGTACTGTAATAAAGGTGTGCGCCACCACCGCCCTGCTCATGTTTTTAAGATAGTTTTTCCTAAGTTACCCAGGCTAGTCTTGAACTTGTTCTTTCTGACCAAGGCAGGCCTTGAAGTTGCTGTCCTCTTGTGTCTGCCTTCTGAGCAGCTAGCGTTCCAGGCCCAGGCAGTAGGCCCAGCTAGCCTCATTCCTGTCCTGCAGACTGATTCGCAGTCCTCAGCCTCAGAGCGCCATTGTGCATTCAGGCTTCCCCATCTCTCCGCCACAGCTCTCAATCTATCTTCCTTGGCTCTTTGCGGACCTCTGTGTGTCTTTCTCAGCAGCTTTGTCTGAGGGCAGCTAGTGCAAACAGTTCTGCTGAGTGAGCATCCACCTTACTGCTCTCTGGCAGTTGCTCTTCCTGGAGCCTCTGCTATAGCCCAGCCTGGACCAGGGCAGCTCCCTCTGCACCGTGACTGGGATGAGCAGTAGCTCTACCTGCTGGAAGGTGCCCTGTCCCCGGCAGCTTCTTCTGTTGCTGCACCTTCGATGTCCTCCCCACCTGTCTTAATCTCGCTTCCGTTGCTGTGAAGAGCCACCATGACCAAGGCGACTCATGAAAGGAAGCTTCTAACTGGGGTCTGGCTTGCAGTTTTCTAGGCTTGTCCATGCTCCTCAAGATGGGAAGCAGACAGGCATGGTGCTGGGACAGCAGCAGAGAGCTTTATAGGAAAAGAAACTGGTCCTGGTATGGACTTTGAAACCTCAAAGCCTACCCCGAGTGACACACCTCCTCCAGCAAGGCCACAGCTCCTGATCTTTCCCAGATAGTTCCACCAAAAATTCAAGCACAAGCCTATGGGGCCATTATCAGTCAAACCACCACACCTTCTTTGTTGAAGCAACACCGGCTGGTGGCTTGTGTCTCCAGGTTCTCCTGAAGGTGACTGCTAGGTGAGAGAAAGGACGAGAGGAGCTGGCAGCCAAGGCTCTGGCGTATCTAAGAGGTCAGGGTCACGAAGGAAGCTGGGCCCCGGAGTTGCCTGTGCGCATCGCTGTGTCACTGCCCCATGGCTCAGTGCTCTCCAGTGCACTTCTATTTTGGTCTTATTTGGGGGGAAAGGAAACTCTTATATAAGGCAGTCTTCAGGTCACGTGAGCTGCCTCTGCTCCCCACTTGTCAGCTCTTGCCTTGGCAGCAGCCCCTAGCACATTCCTCTTAGACCTACTGGTAAGGTGACCCCGTCCGTGGTTGATGTGTACTCAGCAACCCCTGTGCCCTTCCTCTGCTGGAAGCCCTGTGGCCCCGGCACTGTATGTACCTTGTGCTTCTGGGCCCCTGCTGTCTGCTCTAGTCTTAGACTCGGGCCTGTCGTGTGGGTCCTGGGAGTTCTTATTCTTCCCATGCTGACTTCTGCTTTCCATTCTTTCAGTGAGGAAGAAAGGACCCGGTTTCGGGAGCTGCTGGCCAGTCCATCCTACAGAGCCAGTCCCCTGCTGGCTATCGGGCGGCAGCTGGCCCACCAGATGCAGCTGGAAGGTGGCGACCAGCTCTAACCAGGACAGTGTGTGCTGTGAGATCCAGGGACTCATGTGGGTAGAGGTGCCAGCAGCTCTTGAATTCTGTCCTGTACCTACGTGGCCGCCTGACCAGTCTTGAGACCTAGGGAAGGGGAAGGAAGAGCTGCTGGAGGACAAATAAAGTGACCTGTGGCCTGGAGCCTTCTGTGGCCTGTGCTTCCGTGGCCTGGAGCTTTCTGTGGCCTGTGCTTCCATGGCCTGGAGCCTTCTGTGGCTTCACTTCCCGCTGAGAGCCAGCCACTCCTGGATTTCCGGTACTGACCTGACTCTGGGACAGCTGTCCTGGGTATCTACAGAACAAGCCCAGGGTCCCCCACTAGTGGTGGTGACGGGGGACGTTGGGTGGTTGCTCATGTGTAGATTTGCAGGGGCTTCACCAGTGTGAGACCTTGGCACTCCTCCCCAACAGGGCAGCCCAGCTGGCCACTTTGCTCCTCATATCGTCTGCCTTCGCCCAGGCCACACCTTCTTGTGGCCCAGGCTCCTCGCTGCCTTTTACTACAATGACCAGGGAAATAAGTGAGGACCAGCAGCATTGGAGCTTGGGCAGAGCAGATGAGGACCTCAGTCCTGGTATGGACATCATAGGGCCTTGGTGAATGGAAGTAGGTAAGAGAGAATAGATCTAAACCGGGTGTGGCAGAGTCAGACAGATCTCTGAGTTCAAGGCCAGCATGGTACACAGAGCAAGTTCCAGAACAGTCAGGGCTGCACTCTCTCAAAAACAAACAACAACAACAAAAAAAAGCGTGGCCAGGCCTGGTCACAGACTCAAGTTCCTTTCATCAGAGGCCATTTCCCATTTCAGCCATCTGCTGAGACCCTGGAGCTGCCTTGCTGGCGGGGACCAGGAGCTCCTGAAGAGAAACCGTGTGTGCCTAACCTACCGGTGGTGCAAGTGCTGTTCTGTGTGGCTGGCACCACTACACGGTTTCATGTCTTCACGCTCTGCGTACTGAGGTTCTGGGATACGACTTGAAGTAACCCCAGTCTGGCCATGGTTGCTAATGCATTTTCATGATGCCTGCTGCAACCTAGGGCCACCATTCAGGGGTCTACCTGGGAGAGCATTCCACAGGCCAATGTATAGGACAGTTGCAGCAGGTCAGGGGCAGTCCATCAGAGGACACATGCGTGGACTGAGCAAGAGAGAAGTCAAGCAGGCCAGAGACTGAACACTGTGTGCAGGTAGGGGTTTGTCGGCTGTGGTCACCCTATTTTCAGGCAAAGCATGTGCTCTCATACAGATGGACGCAGAAGGCAGATCCCAAGAAAGTGGTTCTCTGCGTGGTGATGGGAGTTTGCTGTTTTTGTATCTCCTAATCTGTATAGAACGAATTACATGGCAATACATTTCTGTGAAAACATACAGTTCCCTGGTTTTCGTGCTGATTTGAAAGTGACGTAGCAGAGGAAATGACCATGAGGGACAGTGGTGCCTTGGTCCCTGAGGTGGAGCCTGGCTTCTCCAGCCACACTCAACTTAGGATACCCGGGCACCAAGGTAGGGTCAGGGTAGTTGGACAGTGGGGACAGGAGGCAGCAGGAGGCAGCTGGAGTACATCTCTGAGGGTGATTGTCTGCTAAGCAGGTATGGGTAGCTGTGGGGATGCTACTGTGACTGTCCCCAGAGACCCTCTGTTGAAGCTGGTGGCTGTATTGGGAGGAAGCGGGGCCCTATGAATCTGGATCCTTAGGAGTGTACCCTTGTACACTGTGCATTGTGCATTGGGACCCTCTTGGATTTTCAGTCACACAAACTGAGCAGGCCTGCCTGCTGTGACGTCACCACCATTGGGACAAGCTACCAGGGACAGACCTTTCCTCGTAAGTCCATTCTTAGGTACTTTGTCAACAAAACATGCCCAGCACAAGAAGAAAAGTTGGTGGCCCCAGAGTAAGGGACTCCCAACTAAGCAGTATCCCCTTGAACCCAGACCCTGGTCATGGGGTTTCCTCTGTCCTAAGTAGGACTGGACCTGCCTGCCCCATCCTTACTGGGGTGTGTATGGTTGTTGGGAGGGAGGCTGTCCTGGTGATTGGGACACTGAGGGACCTCATCTCTCAGCAGCCTGCCAGACACGAGCCATACTGCAGTGTGGCCTGGACTTGCTCCCCAGTCGTGTGTCCTCTCCTCGGGTCCCTTTTACATTTCTACTGTGCTGTTCCCGGCTGCCAGCCTGCTAAAGCAGGATTCCCTGATATTGGGCAGACCACACAGCTTACCCTTGTGTGCCAGAATAAATTATAGATTACTTCGATTTGTATGGCAATCAGAATGCACGGAGCACCCCGAAGCTGCTGTGTACCTCACCCTGGTCTCCCCTGCTCCAACAGGCTTGGAGACTTGGGTGACTAGGACGTCACAGGACTTGGCTCTGCTCTGTGAGTATAGAATCAGGTTGGCGTGTCACACAGTGGTGTGACGGGAGCCTTGTACCAGCTGAGTAGCATAATGAAACAGTTTGGAGGCCAAATGCTCACAGCCCTGTCCCACACTGCTTCTCTTTCTGCTCTGGTCCCAGGATTTGGGGGTTATGGGAAGGGGACGGGAGAGTGTGAGCCTGCCTGCACTCAGAACAGTCCCTTGATTTAGGGCTCTCTGCTCTGACCATAGTTGTTGAGACAGAGTTGCTAACGTAGCACAGGCTGGCCTCACACTTGTGGCAAACCTCCTGCCTCAGTCTACCAAGCGATGGCACCACAGGCGTGTCCCACCTGACTCCATTTTCAAATTTGCCGACCCTTGACTCTTCTGTAGTGCGGTTTCTCAGAATAGGAAATTGGTCTTGGCATCTTGGCACCTGGGTTTTTAGCATTTCTCTGAGATAAGCAGTCCTTGGAACCCTACTGGGTTGGGAGGTGAGGAGACAGTGATGCTGGAGAGCCAGGGACCCGGGGGAGTCTGCGGGTGCAGCTGTGGCCAGGTCTTCCGTCCATGGCATGCTGTACATACGCCTATGTGGTATCCCTTTGTCTTATACTAGCTTTTTTCTTTTCCCACAGGCTGGAAGCCATGGACAGTGGGTAGAGGGCACTTTATGCACCCTGTCATTGTGTGAATGAATGATGGGAAAAATGGGTGGAGGACATCTCATCTTTCAAACTGCCCACTGCCTCCCTCTGCTCAGGAGCCCCCTCTTCGGCCTGGGCTGAGGGCACCTGTAGACTTCATTCGGTTAAGTTAGGTGAAGGACGGGACTCCAGGAGGCTCGACCTGAATGGAGGGTGCTGGGATGTGTGAGACACAGGCTTATGCGTGGCTCCCAGACTGTGCAGCAGCCCAGACCGATACTTCACAGGCTTCTGTGCTGCTTAGAAGCCAAGTGTTGAATAAACACTAGGCTCGTTTCATCTGGAATGTTCCCTGAACAGCGATAACATCACCCTGAGACACTGGGAAGTGCTGGCTGCTGCCCAGGCCTTGTCTATATGTGGCTCCTGAACATGGCCTGGCAGCTGTGGGCAGAGAGGGCCCCAGCCTTCCTCCCGGTTCTCAGCCACCCCCATGGCCTGTTTCCAGGGAGCACTATCAGCGCATGCTTCCAGGATGTCGTAGAGCCAGCTGGCTGTGGCGATAGCAGGCCGGCCCCTACATCCTCTTTGAAGTCACTCTGGGGTGTCTGGCCTGAGCCCTGGCCCTGAGATTATCTACCTTATTTTTTTTTCCAAACATATATTTTTATTTTAAGTGGATGAGTGTTTTGCCTGCATGCATATCTGTGGAGTTCAGAAGAGAGTGTTGGATCCCCTGGATCTAGAGTTATGGATGGTTGTGAGCCACCATGTGGATGCTGGGAATTGAACGGGTCCTCTGTGAGTGTGAGATCAGCCAGGGCTCTTTACCACTGTGCGTCTCCCCAGCTCCTATCTATCCCCCCCCCCCTTTTTTTTTTTTTTTGGTTTTTCGAGACAGGGTTTCTCTGTGGCTTTGGAGCCTGTCCTGGAACTAGCTCTGTAGACCAGGCTGGTCTCGAACTCACAGAGATCCGCCTGCCTCTGCCTCCCGAGTGCTGGGATTAAAGGCGTGCACCACCATCGCCCGGCCCCCCCCTTTTTTTTTAAGTAGAGCCCCAGTTCAAGTGTGTTTTTCTTCCGAATCTAATGTGGGCTAGCACAGTTCGAGGGCCATCATGGTATGGATTCAGTCTCCCTCAAGATTAAGAATGCTACAACTTTGAAAGAGTTAGCCATTTCTAGTAAACTGGTTTTTTAAAACTGACAATTGTATTCCCTAATCTAATTGCTTCTTCATAGTCTCACGGACACAGAGGCCAAGGAGTGTCTGTCATGCCTCTGGAGTACAAGTGACCTCCTTGTCCCTGTAGTCCAGACTATCTGAAGGAGAAGGCCGCAGCACAGGGAAACTGAGGTCTGTTGGGGAGAGCCTCCCTCCTGACCCACCCAGCCTAGTGCTGAGCCCCCTTCTCGGCCAGGTGCTGCCCTCGCCTTCAGCTCTCCCACCCCTTACTCAACCTGACACCCAAGGTTCCCATGTGTGAGAGCCAAAGGTAGCAAAGCCCTTGATGCCACAGGACAGCTCCGGCCCCAAGCAGCTCAGCCTACTGCCGGGTCAGGGATTGGACAGCTCCACACACAGGTACACACGTGCAGGCTCACACCATGCACACTGGGTACACACTCAGGTACAGATAGGCAAGCATGCAGGTCACAGGAAACATCTGTGTCGGTGTGTGACCATCCTCGGGACATTGCTCTAGTCTAGTGGGGAGAAGGCTCCTGGTGATGGATGAGTGCGTTGGAAGTTGGCTAATGGATCAGGAGCGCCAGGCCCCTGCTTCTCTCTGTTCTGAGTCTGTAGACAGGCTATTGCCTAGAGGTGGTGTGGACTCTGTCCCTAGTTGCAATAGCCGAGGACTGGGTGAGCACTAAATGTCTAGGTCCCCAGAGAGCCCTGCTCTCCCACAAGGCCCTCCAGTCCTCCCTTCAGTGTTTTGAAGCAGTGCTCAACCTTGAGGCCTTGGATTGGTAATTGAATTCACTTGCCATACGTGTATCTGGAAGGAGTCGCACACTGGGACCCTGCGGTCCCGTTTTTCCCCATGAAGAGACTGTGTCCTTGCAGGGTAACTTGAAGGGGCCTCTTCTCAGAACAAGGAAACCTTGAGAGAAGTTCCCTGCGTGAAGTTTCTGACTAACAGAGCCCCTCTCACACCCGAAGTCCTCCTCTTGGCTTCTGGTTTCCCATCGAGAACACAGGCACAGGTCAGGCCTGCAGCAAGGAGCAGCTTCCGTCTTGCCTTTGGAGTGGCTCTGCACATGTCCTGTGGTTCAGTCACCAGCCCCTGTACTTTTTGCCTGTCCTCAGGGCCTGCTCCTCCTCTGTGTCTGCGGAGTCACCTCTAACTTTCCCATTCATTTCACCATCTGCCTGGCCTCACCTCTGGACAGCTGTTCTCCATGTTGTCTGGGTGTGAACAAGCCCTTCATGAAACCCCGTTCCAGGGCAGTCTGGGAGATAGGGAGGAAAACTTGAATAAGGAGGCCGAGCAGCTTCTCTGAGACCCTGGGCAGGAGGGCAACTGGTTGACCAGAGCCTGGGCCCTGTGCTGTTCTTTCTAGAGGGTCAGGGACAGGCTCTGTGCTGCCTAGGAACAAGACAGTGGCCTGTGGTATTTGAATTGTAAGCAGGCTGAATGTAGTCCATCTAGGAATTTCAAGGAAGCAAAAGATTCCATTGGTCACCTACCAGTCTTTGCTGTGAGCTGCTTGAAACCCATGCATAAATCTGGTGCCCCAAATGCAGCGTGGGCTCCTGTCAATGAGAGATCTGGAGGGTTGCCCAGTTGCCCGCAGCCTAGATGTCAGTCCTGTTCTTGTCGTGCTGAAGCAGATACAAAAGCCCCGGCCATCATAGCCCATTCTCTCTAGGCAGGAAGGGACTGGGTAGAGGGAGTTGGTAAGGGGACAGGGAGTATTACAATGGTCCCTTGTAAAGGCTTTCCCAGAGATCCCCCAGCAGTGTCCACCTGTCCTGCACTGCCAAGGCTGAGCTAAATATGCTTCCCAGATTGAGGGAAGCTGAGTCAGTGGGAGAGCCAAGGAGAAGGAAGTCCTACCCGCAGAGACGACCCTGTCCTCTACTGTGGGCAGAAGGTACCAAGTCTACCATGGGACTTGTCTTTGGCCATAGACAACCAGAAGACTGTGGGCCTGGGCTTGTCAGTGCTTAGGGGACTCTAAATTATCACCCCTGAGGTAAGTCATGTTCTAGATGCTAGGCAGGAACTATTCCCTTGAGCCAGGGGCACTGACTCTCACCAATCCATAGCTCAGAAGACAGATGAGGTGCTGGCCAGGTCCATGTCCACAACAGGAACCCGATTTCCTGACTTGTGGGTTTTAAACAACCTTCAGGGACACCCCGTCTGACTCCTGTGCTTGCTGATGTCATGGGAAGTGAGGGGGTGGGATGAAAGAAGCCTCAGGTACTGTATGGTAGTCAGGTAGAAGAAGAAACCACAGCTGAAAGTGGGGACTCTGGATAGGGGGTGAAGTTAGGGGCCCAGGGTACCTACATCCTGTGCTTTCCAGCTCACCTTGTGGTCAGGAGATAGCTTGTGGGGACCACAGCCCCAAGCCTCATCTAAGTGTGAGTTGTTCTCGGAAGCTGTCCCCACCCACTGTCCTTGAACTATGTGACCACAAGCCCCAGTCTCTGGTCTGACTAGTCCTAGTGGGGAAGCTGGCCCCTGGCAAGATGTGTTTTAGGTCTGCCCAGTTCACAGACTGGCTGGGCAAAGGGGCAGGAAGTGTCCAGCAGGAACAGTGACTATCACTGGGAAATCCTAGGGGCCATGGGGAAAATGCCTGTCTATCTGTGAACTATTTCCCCTCATGGCCCACACTGAAGGGCAGACATCCAAAGGCAAGCTGCACTTGGCCAGGCCAAGGGTCACATGGCAGACATACCAGCTCCAAGGCAGCACAAACAATATCCAAAGGACCAGGGGATGCATGGGGAGCTGGTCTAACCCTTCTGAACCTTGAAACCTGGTGCTGTTGGGCTCTTGGTCCTGGAATGGGGGTATCTTAGCAGTTCCAGAGCAGACTCCCCCATGAGGTGCCTGCTAGTCTGGAGGAACAAGTGGCTCATCATGGGGGCTCAATGATGGCCTCCCAGACACAAGGGGTGCAATTTGTCAAAGCCGTTCCAGGCCTGACATCTGCCCAGGTCAGGAGCCTCTGTCTTCTTGTGTTTGTCTCCGATCTCAGGTTCGCAGATACTGCCAGGCAGCTCCGAGGCTTCCATACACGTAATGTGGAAAAAAGAGAAAGACAGGTTGTTTGGGGTTCTGGAGCTCAGGACTGGCCTGGGGGGTACTGACCAGGGCACAGCTAGCCAGGATTGCTGAATTGGGGTAAGCTGTGCGGGAGGAGAGGCAGGAGCACTAAGGGCCAATTCAAGCCTCTCCCCCCACCATGGGCTCCCTGAGACCCCAGTGTCTCTTCCATCTGCTAAGTTCTAGCTGTAGATAGAGGCCATGAGGCCCCCTGAGTAGGGCATAGAGAAGATGGTTCCATTTAGATGTCCCAGCCTCCAACAAGGACTCAGCTGCTCACGCCCTGCTTCTCAGCCAGAGACCGCTGCACTTCCTCTGACTCCCAGGACTCCCAGAGGTGAGGATGTCATAGGGCTGCAGGAGGAGGCATTTGTGGGAGGGGCCTTGGAAGCCCCAATCCCTTGGGTTGATCATCACTACTGGTCAGTATTGGTCACTGTGGGCCCTGGTGTGGTTCCAGGGCCCAAATGTCCACCTCTGTAGTGCAGAGACATGAACATCATCCAGTCCAGGCCCATCGCTCAGTTCTCTGGGCCCCAGGGATACCAGCCCTAGTTGTCCTCACCAGGCAGTAGTGGCAGCAAAGAACCCAGTGAGCAGTACCTTCGGGTACCACTGGGATGGCCCAGACTGGTCGGACCTGCCCACGGTGAGGGTCCCAGGCATAGTCTCACCAGGGATGAATGTCCAGATTGAGACATTAATTCAGGGACTGAGGATGGTGAGTGTTGGGTGACTTGGGTTGGGAGCCCTCTGCACTCAGCCCTGAGGCCTGCAGCTCAGCTCTGAGAAAGGTCGGTGTCTACCCAGGCCTGTCGCCTGAGGAGTCAGGCAGGGATGGGTATGCAAAGGGGATGTCTGGGCCTAGGCCTCTCAGCAATGTTCAGGTGCCCCCCCCCCAATTCTCTAAGGCCTGCAACCTGACTCTAGGTGTTCCCGTGCATTGCTGAGGTATGTCCCTGTGAGGGCCTGTGACTACAGGGACACTATCTATCTTTCTTATCCTCCTGAAGTCCTCCTAGGCTACCTCATCAAGGAGCCTTTCCTGCTGCCTGGTGATATTCTGTGCATCCTTTTCTGGCTATGTGGGTCCCTTGTGCTCCCCCACAAGAGTGTCCCTGGACCCCTGAGGACAGAGACACCTTTCAAGACCAACTCCTCTACCTCCATGTCCTACATTGCTGTGGGACAAGGGCTCTCTGTTGTGAAATGCCTTTTTATAGTAAACTTGGCCCAAAGCCCCTGGGCTGTGACTATCTGGGCATGAGGTATAGGCAGATCACCTGGGAGGCATATGCTGGCAGTGGACAGTGGACAGACGGATGGAACAGAGTCACCAGGATGTCCAAGAAGGTATCGTGTCTGTCTAATCCATCTGAGTCACTGTTCATTGCTATGGCTCCTGCTAACGGTGTCACTGTGCCTAGAGCTGGCTAAGGGAAAACAACCAGCCTGTATTCTTCATGGAGTCCAAGCCAGGACTCTGCTGGCTGTTCACATGAATGTCGTGTGCACTGAGGTTTCTTGAGCCAGGGCCAGGCTTACTTGACTGTCTTTCCTCTTTTCCCTTCAGACATTCCTGCCTCATCAGCATGTTGGACCTTAACCCAACATGAAGTCTTGAGGCTTTCTGGAACCCTCAGGGCGATAACCTGTCAAACAGTAGCCACCTAAATGGAAGTATGTGTTTATGCATATGTGTGTGTGTGTGCATGCGTATGTGCATGTGTGTGTGTGTGCATGTGCACGTGTGCATGTGTGTGTGTACGGTGCACCGTCCTCAGGACAGAGCCTTGTGGTGTGTTGCAGCATGTGTGGTGCCTGTCCATGGTAATGCATATGTGTGTTCTTAGGGCAAATCCGCACACTCTCCCAGGTACTGTGTAGGCGTTTGCTCTTAAACCGTCCTCCATCAGAAGAGCGATGAAACCTGTTATTCCTAATTGCAGAGCGTTCTTATCACACAGCGATGTGGACTTTCACTGAATTCTGCTCT
This sequence comes from Chionomys nivalis, assembly GCF_950005125.1. NCBI lineage: Eukaryota > Metazoa > Chordata > Mammalia > Rodentia > Cricetidae > Chionomys > Chionomys nivalis. The sequence continues at coordinate 55,323,212 of NC_080104.1, read as the reverse complement.
GGGGCCTGTTGAGAAAATCATGTGTTCTGTTATTATTTTTCCTGTTGGCAGGGTGAGTGGGTTATTAATTTTCCCCGTGCTGCGGGGCTTTGTGCTTCCAGATCCTCCAGCTGAGCACAGGGAATTCCCTTCCACCTGAATCTTTTGCTGGTACTCTTGGATCGTCTCCACTCATGCATGACCTGACCTGCATCTTCTTGTTCCTGTTGGACATTTCTGGGGTGCAGAGACTGCTCTGGGGTTTGTTCCTGGTCATGGCTGAGCAGAGAGGCTATATATATGAACTCATTCCTTCTTGCCAACAGAAAAAGCATTGGCTTTGTACTATAATCCAGCCTCAGGCTGGGAGTCCCCTGAGGCTGGACCCTACCTTTGCCAGGTGCCACCAGGCCCTGAGAGGAGCCGTGAAGAACTGTCGTCTCACCCTAGAAACTGCAAACCATGTCCAACTGATCACATCCTGCTCATACCCAGTCCTGCTCTGAATCACTTGCTTCATCACCGGAGCCCAACTCCTTATTTATGTATAAGCCACACTAGCCTAATAGAACACACCAGCTAGACCCGCACATCTTATGCTGGGTCACCATGCTGGATCAACCATACCAAGCCACCAGCCTGGTCCTGACCTAACAGAAGTCTGAAGAACCGTTTCTCAGTCATGTTACTTTATTGTGCTTTCAAAAATTATTCTTTATGTTAGTATTTTTCTTGCTTCTACCTAATATTTTTAAATGTTTTGTTTAATTGAGTTCTTTCAGCTCCTGTTCTCTTCCTCACATCCCTTTCCCTTCTCTAGATGAGCAACAGCTTGCATTCACCACTGCTTCTTGTGGGACCAGCTATTCTAAGCTCCTGCAGTCTTGCTATGGCCCATCCGCTGGAAAGGTGAGCCAGAGCAAGCCCATCCTCCCTTAAGTTGGTTTTATCAGGGCATCTTATCCTAACAACAGGAATAGGAACTGATGAGCGCCATGCTGTTTTTATTACTATGGGGCTCTTGTACTGTTTTAGATCCACTCTTGCGATACCTCCAGCATTGCTTTCTGCTAAGGTTTACTAAGCCTATGTAGAGCCTCTTCTGCTTCCTTATGAAATGTACGATTGTTTTTCTAGTGCTGGGATGCTCGTCATTGAGATTCTCAGAGGGATTGTGTTGAGTGTGTCTCCACTTCATTTATTTCTGCCTAGAAATCGTTATTGTTTCTTACTGTCCACAGCTTTTGGCTTTGAACTGGTCTTGTTTTCCTAGGGCCTTGAAGTGCATCATTGGGTTATTTAGTTGAGATCATTCTGGTTCAAAAAACTTTTTAAAGTCACTCATACCTGCACATTTCCTCTTAGAACCTCCTCACTGCATCCCAGATGCTCTGGGAAATTGTGCTTTTGTTTTCATTTGGTCCTAAGAACTTTTAACTTTTCTCCTGTTTTCTTCAACGATCCATTGTTTGCTCACGGGTGTATTGTTCAGTCTCTCTGTGTTTGTGTTGTCTCTGTTGCTTTTCTTGCTGTTGAGTTCTATTTTTGTTGATAAAACACAAGTGATTATTTAAATTCGTTTGTGTTTGGCAAGAATCAATCTGTGACTGGAATGTGGTTGACTTTGGTTTTATGGTTAGCTGACAAGAATGTGTATTGTTTCTGTTGGGGAGGGCCTTCTGTGGACATCTGTTAAGTCCATTTCTTTTACTGTTGTTTAACTCCCAGGGTCCTTTGCTGATTTTCAGTTTGGATTAGTTATGTAAAAGACCAGTCTGATCTTTTAAGTTCACTAGTATTTGTTTTTATGATATAGGGAGCTCCAGCGTTATTGCATATATATTTATAATTGTTATATCTTAGATAAATTGCTTTCTTTGTTAATATGTAGTGGCCTTCTTTATCTCGTCTTACTAATTTTGGTTTGAAATCTGCTTTATCAGCTATCAGGATGGACTCATCTCAGATGACTCTGACTCTAGCGTGTACCAAGCTGACATAAAACTAGCACATCTACATAGGTGTCCCTTCCTTTGGCTATGTGCTCAGAAGTGTGTGTGTCAGGAGGCCTGTGCATGTGTGAGTGTGGGTGTTCATGGGCTCCAGAAGAGGGCATCAGATCCCTGGAGCTGGAGTTACAGGCAGTTGTGAGTTGCTCATCAGTGTGGGTGCTGGGAACCGAACGCGTCCTCTGCAAGAGCAGTATGTGCTCTTACCCACTGAGCCGTCTCTCCAGCTTCTGTAGATAGTCTTTATTAGGTTGAAGAGTGCCGTTTCTAGTCCTGCTTCCTCCAGAGCTCTTATCATGAAAGGATGCTGAGCCAACTCTCTGTTGTCTCCAAGAAACAAAAAATATCCACTGGGTGGGAACCAAAGATGGAGAACAATCTATCATGTGAGCAGACACTGGAGGCAAGCTGGCTTGGTGATGGACTGTGATATGTGGAACTGTGAGCCAAACGAGAACCTTTCCTCAAGCTGCTTTTGGTCGTGGTTTATTCCAGCAGCAGAAAGACAGCTAAGTCACAATAGCCACATTCAAGAAAATGTGGAATACGGACTGGACATAGTCACTAAAGTGCTTGTCACACAAGGACCTGAGTTTGATCTCCTATAAAACTGGGTGTGCAGGGGGAGGAAGAATCGTAAGAGCCAGAAGGATCAAGGACACCACAAGAAAACCCACAGAATCAACTAACCTGGGCTCACGGGAGCTCATGGAGACTGAACCGCCAACCAGGGTGCCAGTGTGGGACAGACCTAGGAGCTCTGCATCTGTGTGACAGTTGTGTGGCTTGGTCTTCTTGTGGGACTCCTAACAGTGGGAGCAGGGGAGCAGGGGCTGTCTCTGACTCTTTTGCAAGGTCTTTGGGACCCCTTTCCTCATGCTAGGTTGCCTCATCTAGCCTTAATATGAGGGGAAGTGCCTGGTCTTACTGCTGCTTGATATGCCCTGTTTGGTTGCTATCCACGGAGGCTTTCCCTTTTCTGAAAAGAAACGGAGGATAATTGGTTTGGGTACAGGGATTGGGAAGAGACAAGGGAGGGGAAATTGTGGTCCAGATGTAATATATGAGAGAAGAATAAATTAAAACCAAACCCTGGGTGTGCATTTGTTATCTCCATGCTGGGGAGGCAGAGATGAGCAGATCTCTTGGGTTCACTGGCCACATGACCTAGCTTAGCGGTGAGCCTCGGGTCTCAGTGAAAGACAGTATCTCATAAGATACACAGCTCTTGAGGAACAAACCTGAGGCCAGCGATGGCTGCTAGGGTGGTCACTGGTGCCAGCTGTTAGCAGAATGCACAGGACATGACAGTCGCATCAAGTGTGAGTATAACGATTTGAGCTGTCGTCATAACTGAGTACCGTGTAGTAGCGTGCACCCAGTATAATGTGCCAGCCTTAGCTGTCTCGAGTACCCCACACTTGCTGACCTAGTCTCCCTGAAGACTCCGCTGGCCCTCCCACCTTTCTCCTGAAGTTCTTTGCTTCTCTGAGACGTGTGACATTTTGGAGTTTTTTACCGTTACCATGAGTGCTTCTCTCAAGGCGGCATGGGGATGGTTAGCTTGGGAAACCAGCTTCAAGTTGTTTGTGGATCTGCGTCTGTCAGCGCCTGTCAGTCACTGGCCCTGTGAGCTCAGCTCCCACACACAGATGGCTGCCTGCTTCTCACCTCTTTCTAGGCTGAGTTCCTGGGAGGGTGGCGGTGCTGTGGAACACTGCCATTGCTGTCCCCAGAGCAGCTTCTCCTGGCCAAGAGATTTTCCATGGGTTTAGGAAGAAGTTTGCATCCCAGAACCCAAGTGCCTGAGAGACTGAGCTGGTTCAGTGAGACCTATGGAGGAAAGTCACTACTGCCAGTGCTCAGGGAGGCTGGCACTGGGGCTGTGCAGTGGAGATTCACGAGTCCCTGCCTCTTGCTCTAGCTCGAAGAGGGGACCAGAGCCATCAAGCATTCAGAGACCAGGGCACCCGTGGGCCCTACTGCAGCCCTGGACACACAGAGACCCTAAGTGTGGTGGACCTAACTTGGGTTTTTCCATACCCAGCCAATGCCAGGGAGAAGCAGAGCTTGAGGGACCTGGACATTGTTAAGGTGATCTGCTGTTGAAGGGATTCTGTCTTCTGAATGCCAACTGAACAGGTTATCCCCAGAGCTCCAGGGGACAGGGCAGGAAGCTGGCAGGGGCTGGGAGTGCAGGGGAAGCTGTTTAGATAGACTCAAACAAGTACCTCCATAGATCACAGCGGCTGTAAAACAAACTTAGCCTTGTGTTAATATTTTGGTTTTGTTTCCACTATACACACCTAGAAAAATGTGCGCGTCATCTTGGCTCACGAGGGCACTGTGCCTCGGGGTCCTGTGCCAGCGCTGGCTGTGCCTCCAGCTGAACGGAAGGAAATCTGCAGCGGGCTGCGTGTATGACAACAGGGCACACTGAGAGGTCGCTGCAGGCACAAGGCCAGCACCCTTGCTAGTGGCCGGGCTGACCATGTCATGCTCTTCCTCTTTCCCTGATACCACTGCCAGGTACCCATGTTGCTTGCTTTGAAAATTGGGGAAGCAAAGGCACAAAATGTCACTCTTCCTACCTGCCCAGAGCCATGGGGTCTCATGTGCATAGCTGACATGGAGCTGGCTGCCCTCCTGCCCCTGTACGGTACTGCCCACCCTGTCCCTGCTGGAGGCCGAGGCTCTTGTCACAAGTTCCTCCTCAGGGAGCATCTCTGTCATGAAGATCCAGGTGTTTTTCTCTAGCCCTCCTTCCTAAGGGCCAAGGGAGTGGCCCAGGGAAAGGACACGGTGTTTCCTCGGCCCCATTCTTGAGGGTCACAGCCTCTGGCCAAGGGTCATGTGTCTGCGTAGCTGATCGAGAAGGTTGAGGCTTCCTTCCTTGGTCTACTGTAACAAGACCTTAGGATCCCAGCAATGGCCAAGGCTGGGTATAGCTGACCTGCATCCTCCTGGCACCTGCCTCCACGTTAACCCTTAAGCGAGGTTCCCGTTTGGCCAAATGTGTCTGTGACCAATGGCAGGCACAAGCAATTGCCACTCCCAAGATGAGGTTGTAAAACTCCGGGCTGCAGTCTAGGGCAGCTCTGGGGTGGATGGTGGGGTGAGGCCTTTCTGCCAGCCTTGGGAGGGAGCCATCCTGCATGCAGTCTTCCAGCCCATTGGGCCTTCAGCTGTTACTACCCGGGTGTCTGGCAAGCTCTGGAGCTGAACGTGCTGGCCTTAGAGCTCGTAGAGCAAGAACATTCTCTCGCCGTTTCGAAGGATGTCTAGTTGGGGCAATATATGAAGTGCCTAGTTCGGGTCGGTGCCAGGCAGTAGGGACCGAGTGGTGTCCTAAATGAGTGTATATTTTTGACATGGACGTGACCATGTCAAGGGCCCTGTCTTAGTTGCTACCATATTGCTGTGAAGAGACACCATGACCAAGGCAACTTATAATAGAAGATATGTGATTGGGGGCTTGCTTACAGTTCCAGAGGGTGAATGTCATGACCGTCATAGCAGGGAGCGTGGCAGCAGGGAGGCATGGTGCCGGAGTAGTAGCCCATGCTTACATCTGCCCCACAAGCAAGAGATAGACACACACACACACACACACACACACACACACGGGCTCGGGGGAGACTAGGCCTTGGGTGGGCTTTTGAAATCCTAAGGCCCACTCCAATGACATATCCCTCCAACACTTCCTTCACCTTCCAAAACAGTCTGTCATCTGGGAGCCAGACATTTAAATACATGAGCCTATAGGGGCTATTCTCATTTAAACCATGACTGGCCCCTGCGTCTGACGCCTTTGATGAGTGAAGCTCAGAGACCTGGAGAAGCCTCCCTCTGGCCTGTGTGCGGAATATGTCCACGGAGGCTTTCTCCCCACAGATATGTATTGCCTGGAGACTGCTCTCCTATATTTCTGCTCCCACTGAGATGAACTAAACCCGCCTCCTATTCAGCTGTATAGGATAACTCTGCCTCCTGCCCCCTCCCCCGGGGTCCCTGCCTGCCTGTCACCAGTTACAACTCTTCGATCACCATGGACTGTGAGGGATGAAAAGAGCCAACAGAAGGAGAAAAAGTGTTTGGGGACAGTTGTCATTGCATTAGAGTACCGGCTATAAGAAGATTGTGTGTGGTCGGGTGGTGGTGGCGCATGTCTTTAGTCCCAGCACTTGGGAGGCAGGGCAGGCGGATCTCTGTGAGTTCAAGGCCAGCCTGGTCTATGAAGCGAGTTCTAGGGCAGTCAGAACTGTTTCACAGAGAAACCCTTTCTCGAAAACCAACAAAAATGACATTTCTGTTCAATATTTCTATAAAGCGTGTTATGGCATGGAGATGGGGCCTGCCCTTGACTTCCAGTATGAGACAGCGTGGGTGTCTCTGGTGTGTGTGGGGGGGGGGGGGAATTTCCTCCAACTGTGTTGTGTATAGAATGGGTTTGTTCTTTGAGACAGGGTCTTACTCATCCTCGTGCCTTGAGTGTTGGGATTGCAGGTATGTGCCATCATGCCTGGCTTGCCTGTCTCTTTGAATCTGACCTCCTGGGCTACATGTATGTTTGCTGAGGGCCAGCCTAAGGTTCTGCAGTGAACAGGGCACACTTACACTTTACAGTGGTCTGCTTTGTGAGGAGATTTTTCCAGATTCCAGCCTGGGATCGGGGCTGGAGGAGAAGCCTGCGCTCCCTCGTCCGTAGTACAGCTCTGGGACTCAGGCTGGCCCAGCACAGCCTGTGTGGGCAGGCATAGTTCTAGAGGCGAGATCACAGTTCATTTTCTGGAAACACCCAGGGTGAGCAGCCCATCTCACAAAGGGGAAGAGCGAAATGTTGCTGGGGCCGTGATTGGGACCCAGCTGAGTGAGGGGACTGACCGGGCATCCAGCATGTAGGAGATAGCTTTGCATGTTGAGGCCTCAGGAACAGCACCCTGCACACTGCTCTCTGCACACAGTGACCTCGGGCCCTGCTAAGCTTTCTTAGGTAGGGGCTTGAAGCCAGGTTGTTTTTCAAGGCCCAGAGGAAAGGGTGAATGGGTGTGTTGTGACCCCTGGAATGGCTAACCCTTAATTACTGCTTCAGCCTGAATGCTTAGCAATGCCTTAAGGGATACAATGAGACCTGGGCAGTGCATTGGGACCATGGGCCCTGCCCCAGAAACAGCTGGTCACAGGGAAACCAGTCTCCATTCTTCCTCCAAGCCAGGCCCTGATGGGAAGTAGGGGACCCCACCCTAGAGAAGGTTCTGTGGTCTCCTTCCTGGCTCACCCTACTGGGAGCATGCTGGTAGACCCCAGAGGAGGACAATAGCTCAGAAGAAACACAGAAGGATTTTTAGGATTCCCTACAGAAAAGTGGATTTCCTTGTGAACTTCAGCCTGGCTGCAGAGAGGTGGGGAAACCACTGTGCATGGCTGTGCACGGCGTTCCTGAGTTTGATTTTTCCTTCTGCTTTGCCCATGACCAGCTGACTCAAACAAGATGCTTGTGGTTCCTGGTCTATGCCCCCCGAGGCTTGCAGCCCCTGGCAGATAAAGGATGGGGAACAGGAGTTGACAGGATCCAGTCCTGCTCTGTGGAAGGGTGTCCCCATGGAGAGGCTGAGTGAAGGGTCCAAACGCTGCCCTATGGATACAAGTCCCCATTTTGAGGCTGAGTAAGAATCCTGGCGAGGTTCTGCAGAAGATGAGGTTGGCTTTAGATGGAGCCCCCGGCCCTGTGTCCCTGAGGGCCATCCTGACTAGACAGGTGTCGTGATGGAAGGTAGGAGCAGTGCTGGCCCAGACCTCAGCTGACCTGAGCTACCCTGAACCCACAACCCCTGCTCTGGGCCTCCTGGTCTTTTACCATGTTAGGTACTCCAGGGAGCCATGAATATGTGAAGACCCTGATATGACCAAAGGGTGGGGACAGTAAGTGCTCAGAGGACACTTAGGACCGATGTCCCCTCCTTCTACTTCCTCCTTCACCTGCTTGTCTCACTGGACAAGGATATCCATGGACACACAGAGAAGATTCCTCGGCAGCTCTGGGTTGAGGCAGGAAAAAAAAAAAAAAAAACAAGCAAGCTAACAAACAAACAAAAACTCTAGGAGGAGCCCCTTGATACCTGCACTGAGCCCATTCCAGCAGCACCGAACATGAATCAGGAGTGTGGTGTGTTGTACCTGCAGCCTCTGGCCACTAGACAGGGTTTCCTGCAGTCTCTGCTAGCCTGTGAGATCCAACATCCAGGGCCAGTTGGCTCTGCAGACCTAGCCTTTGCGGTCCAGGAGGGGTGAGGGGGCGTTGGTGCACGCCTGACTCTGTCGCCTCTAGGAGAAACATCTGTTATTTTTAGTCTGCATTGTCAGCTTTGTTGCTGCACGGAGGGTGAGGTGCTGCTTCAGTTCCATTTTTAACACACCTTGGAGGAGGCTGCAAGCGGCCCTGGTGCCTCTTGCATCCCTGAATATGCATAGCTCCTTTCCAATACAATGTAAGAACCTGGGCTGATAAAAAAAAAAAAAAAAAAAAAAAAAAAAGAACCTGGGCTGACCTTGGGGGCCCTGGGCTCATAGGTATCCGGATTTGCCTTCCTGAAGGCTGCTGAACTCCCATTCCACAGGGCAGGTAGAATGGGCTAGGAGTGCCCTGGAGTGGGAGTTACAGTGAACCAAACCACTGTGGAAAAGATACTCCGTGATGCTATCCCTACCAGCAGATAGGGCGGGTTGGAGGCTGTCACGAGATTCAGCGGGGCCCCTAGAGCATCTCAACCACTTAGGCTGAGATGCTGTCCCTGGATGCTCCTGGGAAGCAGAAGGGGCACTAGGCTCAGAATCACTGAATCACTACTACTGCTGGGTAGAGCAGGATGGTCAGGCGGGATCCAGGCCCAGCCAGGAGCATGCATCAACCTGTGAAGCCTCATCTCCAGCCAGGAGCATTCGTGTTCAGTGCTCAGGGACTGATGGGGTGGGATCATTCAGACCAGTAAAGGATGCTTACATAAAGCCCCAGAAAGATCAAGCTGAGGTGGTTTAGATGGCCACAGAACGCTCCATCTGGGTCTTCCTTGTTGCCGCCTCCGCCCATGTGTCCTTCATTTACCCTGTGTAGAGCAAGCTCAGAGTCTGTCACCACACGTCCCAGAGGAGGGTTGCATATAGGTCTTGCCTGAGTCAGAAGTTCCTCCACCCATTCCAGAGAAGTCTCAGGGCTGCAGCGTGTGACTTCAGCCTGCACGGTAGAACCTAGGAGCTCAGCTCCGCGTGCCACACAGCTGAGGTTCACGAGTCTTTGTCAGTTGAGTCCCTCCCCAACCAGGCTCCATGTGGGTACTCAGGGGCCTCTGCCTACCCTGAATCTTCAGAGGAGGGGCTGAGCCCAGCCAGGCCCTGAAAGTGGGCAGATGAGCCCCAATGCCTGTGGAAAGCAGAATCTGGCCAGGCAGCAAGGAGGCTGTGGGTGGGGTTGTCCCCATGCTGCAAGGTATCAGGAGAGGAGTGCAGTGTATGCCACTAGGCAGTCACAGCCCTTTCCTTTGAAGTCCTCCAGGCCTGTAAGACCCAGCATTATCCTGCCCAGTTAGCCTATGGTCATCTTGTTATACTCCTGGTGGACGTTTAGTGGGAACTGACTCCATGTTTGCACATAGGAAAGCTTGGCCTTTGACTAGTCCGAACTGCTTACCCTGATCATTAATTCTGGGGGAAAAAAAAGAAAAGAAAAGAAAAACAACTTAAAGCAAGTTCTGAAGGCAGTATAGAAGAAACCTACCCAAAGCTGTTAGCTCACATCAGTCAACAGCATCAGTCAGACCAGCCCCAGAGGCCCGTGGCCCCATCACCGATGATTGTTTGCTAAAGGAGCCACCATCTCCCACCTGGATGCCAAGAGGTTGGCTGGGAACATGTGAGGACTGGCACAGAGCAGAATGACCTCACCGCCTGGCCTCCAAAGTCAACTGTGTGTTGCAGAGCCGAGCAATCCACCCAGGAGCGAGAGAGACTTTCCGTCTACATGCAAGGTCTCCTTATGTAGCATCTGTTCCTTTTGACTTGGTATGTAGCCCGGGCTGGCCTTGCTCTCATGATCCTCCTGCACCAGCTTCTCATGTGCTGGGACTGGAGCCTTTCTGAGGGGAAGAAGCCAGACTCCCCAGGCTACATAAACATAATTCTATTGATGTAATGCAATGGAAAATACATCAGTTCACAGATAGAAGGTGGACACGAATCGATTCTGTTGGTTTCTGCTGTATCTCAGCTTAAGTTTTTGTGTGAACTGAAATCCCACGTCACACAGTTTTTCTGTGGCTCCAACATGGGTCCCAGGACCTCCCCTGGACATAGTGGAACTGGTCTGTCAGTGGCCAGGGTAGAGAGCCCACCCCTTAGGTGGTTCCATCTCACTATCAACCACAACCAGGCTGGTCCACTGAAAAGCCGAGGATGACATGAGAATCTGGGGCCCCATCCCCATGTCCAATCTTCATTTCCTGAATGGATGGTGGCCCTGGGCGTTTCATGTAGAGAGGTGACAGACCAGGGAGTAGTCTCACTGTGGGGAGAAACTCCTGAGGAAATACAGGCCCCGTCATCTGGTGGAGAGCAAGGTGGAGGAGAGGCTTATCATTGGTGACTTAACTGAGCCCCACCTGGATGGTGCCGCCCCATGTGGCCCCTGCATAGATGAGAATAGGCATGGCAGCAGGAGCCAGGGCATGGGAGATGGCAAAGCTCCAAGATCACCCTATTTAATAGCCACATGGGAAGCCCATTTTCCAGGAAAAACTGGTTCTGGGCTAGCCAAGAATAGCATTCTGGGTCCCCTGGATTCCAACAGTGCTGTCCCAGGCCACTTCAAGGGTCTGACTAGACACCAACGGGCAGTGTATCGACCCATCTCCTGAGTGTGGAGTTCCAGAGATGATGGGTAGCTGACAGGGTGTCTCCATGGCCATATGCCCAGACTTTCAGCAGTCAGTCACAGCAGGTACCAAGTAAGGGTCAGGCCAGCTACTGCTCTATACAAAACTTTGGTCTTTGGCCCCAAGCATGGTAGGACAGCCAGCGTGTGTGCTGAGGGGACACAGCTCGCTGAGGCTGCAGGCCCCCATTACAGCTGCTGAATCAGCTCCATCACACAGGAGAAGGGCTGGGTGACTGGGTGCTTCTCTAGTCCCCAGCTCTCCCCACATCCTTCTCAAATCTGATGTCTGCTCATTAAATCCCTGCAGGCCGCCCCAGAGGGTGAATCCATCTCACTACACCATAAACACTGTCCAGAATCGATGGCAGCTGGGGTAGATGGGGCCTTGGAGGGCTCAGGAGCTGCTGGGAGCCAGCCAGAGTCTGTGTTGTCCTGGCAAGATTCCGGGTCACTTGGCTCTAGTGTATCCCTGGGATATGCCGCGCCAGACCTCTCCAAGAGCTGTGGTGGACAGCACCGTGTTTGGGGCCCCTTCCTCCTGGGGTGCATGGCCAACTGCTCCTAACACTGGCACCAGCGCCCTCCCCTGGGCTATGGAACACAGAGGTGTGGCCGGCTGGCGTGGGTGTGTCCCGTTGTTCACAGTTTCCGTTCTTTTAATCTTGTCTGCTACAGAGTTTGAAGAGTAAGGAACCATTCATGTCTGTGGACTCTGGCTGTTACAGGCAGAGCAGCGCTGTGGACAGCTGACACACACTGTGGTGTGGCCATCTGTGTAATTCCAGAATTCTCATCACTTCATATGGAAGCTCCAGGACCCCCTAGCTTTCCCTGGAACATTCCCTTTCTTCCTCCTCCCACCCTGAGCAACCACAAGGCCAGTCAGCCTCTCCGACGCCATGATGATACCTGCCACAGGCAGCCCGAGGCAGAGGACTTGCTCTGTCCGCTGCTTCGGAGGGTGCAGCGCATCATGGTGGGGAGGGTGAGGCAGAGCAGAGCGGCTCATACCATGGAGGCCAGCAGGCAGAGAGAATGTTGGCCTGCCACACTTTTCTTCTGGATCTTTTGTCTGATCCATACCCCCTAGCCAGCATGGGACAGTGCCACTCATATTGGCTCACTTGTCCTTCTGGTGGCTCTCTCTGGAAATGCCCTCATAGCCCACCCAAACAATTGAGATCGAGCGGCACACCCACTAACCCACTTTCTGCCTCTGGATTTGCTTCTTCTAGATGATGCATATGTCCACTCTTGTGACAAAATCCTGGGGACAGTCAACACACTAAGAGAAAATGTTTACTTGGGCTCATGGTTTCGAAGGTCGCCATTCCTGGTAGCTTGGCCATGTTGCTTTGGGCCTATGGTTCAGCACATCACTGTGAAAGCTGCCTGGGAGTGGAAAGTCTTGCTTAGCTCATGGCAGATGGGAAACAAAGAGAGAGGCCAGAAGGGCCAGGGTACCAAAATCCTCAGTGACATGTTCCCAGGGACTTCACTTCCTCCCAGGAGCCCACACCCACTACCTCCTAATAGCAATGACACTGTCAATCAAACCTTTAATATAGGGCCTTTCCAGGGATGCTTTTTGCTTTTTTGAGGTAGCTTCACTATGTAGTCCAGGCTAGCCTTGAACTTGGACTGATTCAGCCTTAGCTTTTCGTTTGAAAAATACTTGTGTGTTAAATGGGGGCATGCATGTGTGGAGATCAGTAAACAACTTTAAGGAGTAAATGCTCAGCCTCCACCTTGAGCCAGGGTCCCTCTTGTTTCTGCTGGGCTCTCCAGGCTAGGAGCCTACAAGCTTTGAGGTGATTCTGCCATCTCAGCTTCCCGCCTTGCTCTGGAAGTGCTGGGATGGCAGATATGAACTGCCACGTTCAGCTTGCTGTGGGACTTGGAGGTGGGTGGAGCGCAGGGTATCAGGCTTGGCATAGCGAGTGCCTTTGCCACCATGTCACCGGGTCCTCTCCCAGGCCCCTGCCTCAGTCTTCTGAGTGCTGGGATTGCTGACATGAGCCTCACTCCCAGCCCTGGAGCACGTTTCAAATCCACATCACAGCTGGAAAGGACCAGCAGGTCTCTGTCATCAAACAGCTCTTTGCAATCACACCGTCCCTGGTTCAGCTAGGCCTGCAGCCCACCCCATTCCAGCTCCCCCCACCAGGACTTCTGGGAGCCAGCAGTGATGTGCTGGCCAGCTGCAGAGATACCACTGGTGGCACCTGGGACACACGAGGACAGATAGTACCAATAACAAAGAAAGGGGATAGAGAAAGGAGAGAGAGGGGACATCACGCAGAGGAGGGTAAGGAACAGAAGGGGGATGATTTCTTGCCCCACAGCACATGCTTTGGTAGAGCCCCTGAGATTCGGATCGTGTGAATGCCTCAGCCTCACTGAAGGCACCTCAGGCTGGTTCGATGGGTCACAGCCCAGTCTGCCATGACCAGGTAAGGCTGGCCTGGATTTGGAGACCCTGCCAAACTGAGAAGGGATCCCACGGTAACGATTGGGAGGAAGAGCCAGGAGAAGTCACGTGGTAGAGGAGCTTCTCCCACAAGGCACCTATGGGAACGAGCTGGGATGGTGTCAGAGGATGGGCAGGTTTGTGGTTATTGTCCCGAGACTGCATACTGTATGAAGCTGGTCTGGGTGGGTGTCCCCAGCATGGCTCTGTCTAAAATAGCACCAAGGGGACTCTTGATTCCAAAGCTCCCTTTTCCTCTGTCATTCCCAGTCACATTCCAATGGTCACTAGGCCAGCTATGCAGGGACCCCGCCTAGACCCCAAAAAGGCTCAAGCCTGGCACTCTGCAGGGATAGCCCCTTTCCCAGGTGCCCTGTCCAGGAAGAGACTGAGTGGCGTGGTGTAGGGGGCTGGCAACCCTGTTGCCGGCACATGTTCCTGTCAAATTAAATAGTCCTTCCCATTTGCTTGCTGGGCATTAGGCTGGAGAAAATCAGACTTAAATGCAAGTGCTGAGCCTGTCCGGGAGTGAATTATTCATCAGGAAACATCTCAGGAGATCCATATGGCTTTGGAGCTTTGATTTTTCCCATGAATCACTAGATGCCAGCAGGTGACCTGGTAGCTTCCAGCTACAGCATGCCAGCCAGGTTTGGGGATGACTGTATCCCTTAGGTGGTGGACCCTAGGTGAGTGGGACAGATGTCACATTTCACTGTGGGGCCATCTTCTCTCTTTCCCCCATATGCCCCCCTTCCATCTTCCCTTCCTCTTCTCTTCTTTCCCCCTCTCCCCCTCTTGCTGTCTGTCACTCACCCTCTCAGTGGAGAGTGCATCCAGAGTCCCACATCTGCTAGGCAAGAACTTCTGTTGAGCCACATCCTCAGCCTAGTGGAGCTATCCTATCAGAGGGGACATAGGGCCCTGCTGAGGCATCTTAGCAACTGAGGGGGACTTGAGTGTGAATCTAGAATCACTTGGGAGCTAAGCCTCTGGGTGTATCTGTGGGGGAAATGTCATTATTATGCTAATTGATATGTGAAAACCAATCTAATTGTGTATGTGGTGGTGGGGGTCGGGGGGACGGGACACATTTCTTGGTAGGAGAGCCTGGAATAGACAGAGAATGTGAGCTGGGCAGTAGCATGTATTTTTTCATTACTGTCTGTTGCTCGTTATGGATGTGTGGTAGTTTGAACATAATTGGCCTCCATAAGCTCATAAAGAGTGGCACTATTAGGAGGTGTGGCTTTGTTGGAGTAGGTGTGGCCTTGTTGGAGGAAGTGTGTCACTGTGGGGGCAGACTTTGAGGTTCCAATGCTCAAGCTACCACCTAGTAGCTCAGTCTACTTCCCGTTGCCTACAAGATGTAGAACTCTCAGTTCTAGCACCGTGTCTGCCTGCATACTTCCATGTCCCACCATGATGATAGTGGACCGAACCTCTTAAACTGTAAGCTCAATGAAATGTTTTCCTGTATAAGAGTTGCTGCGGTCATGGTGTCTCTTCACAGCAATAGAAACCCTAAGACAGGGTATCACATGACCAGTTGATGACCGGTAACCTGGAATTTTGAGTTAAACCCTTTCCCCTTAAATTACCCTTGTCAGCTTGGGAGACTGTAATATTGAAAGGAGCATAGCAGAAGCCTGGCTCAGGAGGTTTCAGCGTTGGTCAAGGACTTGATCAGGAACCTAGCAAGGGGTCATTTCTGAGATACGTGGGCCAAGAATCTGGCTTCATTCTGCTTGTGTCTGGAGAACCCAAATGAGGTTGAATTTAAAAATAATGGATTGATTTCTTTAGCAGAGGAAATTTCAGGATAGCAGAACATTCGGCTGGTGCCGAGGAAGCAGCTGTGATTGTTCGAGATCAGCACGATTACAGACAAAGACGTCTCCTGTGCTGCGCTGGCACCATAGGGAACCTCACCCACCACAGGCTCCATCCTATTTAGCTCCAAATTTATTTGAAGGAAAAAAAAAACTAAGCTGAAAGGTTCCTTGTCCCTCAAAAGAAACGGCCAGGAAAGTGTTTTCTTAGGGTCAGCAAAAACAAATTGATAGAACTTGGGGGAGGGGCAGGGCAGCCTCCATCTCGAGATGGTGACAGAGTCTGCAGTATCATCTATGCTGTATTGGTTTTGAAGGCATGGAAGATGAAATATTAAGGTGGTCATGGGAAGTAGCTGAGGCCAATGTGTAGCAGGGTTGGAGTCTTGCAAAGAGGCCCAGAGAGGCCGTTGCATGAAGCTGTAAAGGTAAAGCCTAGGTTGCAGTGGGATCCTAGGGTTTTGGAAATGCCAAGATCATGGGACATGCACTAAGAAGAGCTACAGGAACAGGATAGAGCTGATCCGAAGAACCAGTGTGTACTGAGTACGGCAGAGCTGGAGGGGTGAGGGTTGGGTCTATCTACACCTTTTGTATCTCAGGAGTCCAGTTGATTATATGAAAATGCACAGATACCAGACAGGGAGCTGCAGAATTTGATGTTTTCCCTGCTGCAGTTTGGTCTATCTGTTCTCCTGTTCTCTCTCTTTAGGATCTTACTATGTGGTCCTGGCTGGCCTTGAACTTGCTCTGTAGAGCAGGCTAGCCTTGGATTCACCTGCCTCTCCTCTCCAGTGATGAAATGAGGGTTTAATTGTTCTTGCTGTGTCTCCATCCTTCCCTCTGGGAATGGTACTGTTTACTCTGTGCTTCATGGTGAAAGCAGGTGACTTGATTTTATTTTTGTAGGAACTCGCAGGAGAATTTGGTTATTTAGAGTATTAAGACTGTTAAAGACTCTGGGGACCATTGAAGTTGGACTGAATGCATTATAACTTACGAGCTTATAAAGAGTAGAAGGTTAGTTATAGCTTAAAAGTAATGTGTTTGCGTGTTGTCTTAGTTAGGGTTTCTGTTGCTGTGAAGAGACACTATGGTCATGGCAACCTTCTTGTTTGTTTATTTTTGTTTTTCAAGACAGAGTTTCACTGTGTAGCTCTGGATGTCCTGGAACTTGCTCTGTAGACCAGACTGGCCTTGAATTCACAGAGATCCATCTGCCTCTACCTCCTGAGTGCTGGGATTAAAGGCATGTGCCACTATCGCCCAGCTGCAGTAACTCTTATAAAGAAAAATATTTAATTGGGGTGACAGCTTACAGTTTCAGAGCTTTAATATATTGTCATCATGGCGGGGAGCATGGTGGGTGGGAGTATGGTGGCATACAGGCAGATGTGGTGCTGGAGAATTCTACATTTTGATCCAAAGGCCACAGGAAGTGAACTGAGACACTGGGTGGTATCTTGAGCATGTATGAGACCTCGAAGCCCGCCTCCACAGTGACATGCTTCCTTTAATGAGACCACACCTACTCCAACAAAGACACACCTCCCAACAGTGCCCCTCCCTTTGGGGACTATTTTCTTCCAAACCATCACAGGTGTCAGGTTGACAAGAGGGGAGTTTTGATGGTTAGTGTCAGTTGTCAACATGTAAGAACCCATTATTTCTTGGGAGATGGGCATCTAGGCGTGCCTATGGGGGTTATCTGATATTGGAAGACCGATCTTAATTGTGGGCAGGACCATTTCCTGGATGGAGAAAGCTTCCCCAACGTGGGCATGCATTCATCATCGCAGTTCCTGCTTCCCCAGTATGGTGGATCATTACCTGGAATTGGGAGCTGAAATAAACTTTTCTTCCTCAAGTTGCTTTCCTTGGGAGTCTTTTGTTATAGCAAGAAGAAAAGAAACTAAGAAAGTGGTGGCGGGCAGTGATGGCAGCTGCTGTGGCTTAAAGAGGGACAGTAAGGCTCGAAGGGTCATAGTCTTGCAAGGAAGTGGACCACCCGAGTGCTGAGGAGCTTCTCTGAGTTGTCTGTGAAGTCCCATAGGGGGTTAGGTACAAGTCTAGCGCCCGTGTGTGGAGGGCATCTGGGCAGTGAGTGGATCCCAGATTGGCACTGAGGGCAGGCTGCCTCTTTAGGAGGAAACCTCGTCCCTACAGCACCTATGCAGTCAAGGAAACACCTGTGTATCAACAATGTGCTGCCCTTCTTCATCGCGGACCTAGTGTGTTCTTTCTAGTAGTGTGAGTGAATACGGCTTCACTAAAGGCGACAAAACTCACCAGCATCCCAACTCCCTAGATACCGTCCTGCTTGTCGTGGTTCTCAGCCTGTGGGTCGCGACTCCTTTGGGAGGGTCTAGTGACCCTTTCACAGGGGTTGCGCATCAGACATCCCGTATATCAGATATTTACATTACAATTCATAGCCGTAGCGGCCACTAAGCTAGGGTCATTCTCCTTCTCCCCCTCTTCACTCTGGCCCTGTTGTGTATTGTTTTATGCCCCAGGTGTCCTCCCTGGACATGCCATGTATGTCCTTCAGGGGCCCTGAGTATCTCCTCACTTACATACAGGTGTTTCTGTTGAGTGCAACCTTGTAAAATCAGTGGCTTCCATGTTCTGAAATGTTACGACAGTGACAGTGAATGCGATGGTGGCTTTAATGTCTTTTCACTGCCGAATGTCTGTTTAGGGACTGTCCCCCACTGTATACTCCATGGGGTGTACAGGTATCACCTGGGCCATCAGAGCCCCTAGCCTCCCTTTCACAGATTAGGTGGGGGATGGGCATGTCAGCAAGCTGTCTGAAGCCTCTTAGGGTGCCAGTGACATCCAGGTGAGTGACACCATCCTTTCCCAGAGCTGATGTCTGTGGGGACACCAAAACAATGACAGTACAGAGGAGTGGAGGACATGACTCAAAACTTGGAAAGACTCAAATGAATAGGAAGCCCTGGAAGTGACTCCGCATCACGGGTCACTAAGGAAATGCACAGCGAGACGGGAGAGTAGCTGTGCCCATTAGAGTGCCACTGATGAAACAGACATTGGCAAGAGTTCCGGCAACATGGTGTTCTCATGGACAGCTAGGGTACTAAGGACATCCAAGGTCACATCAGAAAGGCTGGGATGAAGAGAGCCATGCTGTGAGTGAGGTCACAGAGACCAGTGTGGTAGAGGAGAGAAAAAATCAAAGAACCCAGGAACAGCAATTTCTAGTACTTGGGGCAAATGGCAGCAGCCTGAGCATGCGTGGCTGCCTCTCTGAGGTGGCATATCATGCGGTAAGCGTGTGGAGAGCCTCCTGTCTCCAGGCCCAAGGCCAAGGGCTCATCACCTTTCTAGGCTGTGTAAGTCCTAGGAGCGTTTCAGAGGAAACAAGGGAACCAAAGAATAAAATGACTCAAGTGGGTAGCATGCTCATCTCTCCGAGCAAGGCATTCTCAGGCTGGACGTGGGGCTCTGGGCTCCCTGGCATCCTCAATACTTGGATGCTGATTCATAGTCCCGGGAGTCTCACCTGCCAGTCATCACCTCTACTCCAGCCTGAAGAGAGGACGCATCATCTCCAGAGTGGTCAGGTAGACTAGAGTGCCAGCCTGCTTCTGGATGGCTACGAGACTAGAACAGAAATGGTGAGTGAGCCATCAGTCACTGAGACATGGGGAGAGCCCAGGCTGGTGTCTGTGGTCTGAGGACCTCTCCCCTCACCAGGAGCCAGGCCATGCTGCTACTCTCCTGCCTCATACTCTTTGGAGGGGCATGAAGGGGACATCTCTGGTTCTCCCTGGATTCCAAAGCACTGGGGCAGTGTTGGGGGGCTCTGGCTGGATCACCAACCACTGTGTAACTGGATTTATCCCAATGGGACTGAGATGATGGAGCAGGGCTTGCTTCATGGTCCTCATTCTGTCAGGCAGATTTTCAGCAAGCATGCAGGATGCAGTGGGTGTGTTTTATCTCCCTTTTCAACTTAGCTATTTTTAGCTTGAGGACTCAGGGAAGCCTGACCCCATAGCTCAAAGCCTGGGCATAAAAATCAGCCAGCCCCTGCATGACTGGATGACTACTTCAGCAGGTAGAACCTTCCAGAGCATGCATGATTTGTAAGGAGGGACAGCACAGCTCACAGGGCTCAGCTCTCTATAGCATGAGGGTAGCTTTGTCTTGAGAGTAGCCAGCCATGCTGCTGGACAGTGAGGACCCAGGCCCTGTGCTGCAAGGAGCAGGGGTATAGATTGCCAAAGCGTTCATTTCCACAGAGGAATCCTCTACTCAACTGGGCAGAGCTGCGAAGAGGCCTGGCAGGCATCTCTTTGAGCTTACCGGGGAAGATGGGCGAGCCTGAGGCTTGGAATGGCTTGGATGGTGTCTTCTGTAGGTTGGGAGGATGGATATCAACATCCCTAGAAACTCCTCAGTTACAGTGTGGGAACCAGGGATTGAGGAAGTCCACTTTTCCCCTACTAAGAGAGCAGGATCCTTCTAGAAGGGACCACAGGCACTGGCACCCTCTTTAGCTAGGCTCAGCGGGATAGTTAATTGGAGTGTTTGGAGAAGAGCCAAAGCCCCGAGCCGCCCCCCCCCCCCCCGAGACCAGACATACAAACTCTTGGACAGGTAGAGTATGGGCCACAGTCTGATTAGACAGAGAGCTGATGACACACACGCCGAGTGCTGCTCCTGCAACACAGCTGGGGGTGGGAAGTGTCTCCTCACGCTGACACAGACCTCAGTGTTCAGAGGAGTTATAAGATTCCAGGGTAGGATGTCTCAGGACTACAGAGCTGGTGGACCACACGTAGATGTTCCAAGCTCCTCTGGTTACCGTCTCAAAGATGGTCCATGAGAAGCCTGACCAGGTGGATCTCTGAGTTTGAGGCCAGCCTTGTCTACAGAGCAAGCTCCAGGACAGCCAGGGCTACACAGAGAAACCCTGTCTTGAAACCCAAAACAAAACAAAACAAAAGATGAGGAGCCTATTAAAGAAAAGGTCCCAAGGGACCCTACAAGGGCATTTCTGTGGTGCGCCATGCCTTTCTTTGATGTGCAGAAAAAGCTGGGCATTAGCCTCGATCACCACTTCGTATTCCAAAGTGTTGAGCAGCCCTTCAAGATTCCCTCCCGATGCCATGCTTTCGAAAAAAAGTGGATAGAGTGTTCACATGGCATCGGTGCTACCCGGGCTAAAAAAGAGTGCAAGATAGAATTTGAAGATTTCGAGGAATGTTATCTTCAGTATAAAACGATGAAGCGCCTGGGTGAAATCAAACGACAGCGGGATAAGCTGGTTAAAGAGGGGAAATACACCCCTCCCCCTCACCACAGGGGCCAGGAGGAGCCCAGGCCCTGAGCAGAGCAGGTGGACGCTGCTTTTCATGCTGTTTTCCGCTGGGAGAAAGTCTAATGAAAACTGCTTCATTGAGTACATAAAAATAAAGAATTAGTCAACCTCAAAAAAAAAAAAAAAAAAAAAAGAAAAAGAAAAGGTCCCATTCTAGAAACATGCATGAGTTTTCCACTAAGAAACGTGTCCCATGGAGCTGTGCACAGCTCAGTTGGTAAAGTGCTTGCCACTCAAGCCTGAGGACCTGAGTTCAGATCCCCAGCACCCATGTAAAAAGTCAGGCACCTCGGTCCATGCCTGTAATCCCAGCCCTGGGGAGGTGAGAGGATTACAGGCATGGACCTTGGGCATCGATAGCCTGCAATTCTAGTTCATCAGTGAGTTGCAGGCTCAGTGACAGATCCTGTTCAAACCTAAGGTGGGCAGCAATGGAGGGTGACACAGGTGCAGACCTCTGGCCTCCACATGAGCATGTACGTGTGTATGTGTGTCCTCCATGAAAAGGAGTCATGCCACCCCCTCACCTGTGCCAAGCAAAGCTCATGAGAGCCTGTAGCTCTGGCCCCAGCTCTAAGGCTTAATCCTGGCCTCCTTATACACCCGGGAGCACCTCCTTTCTGTGGCTGTTCCATAGCAGGGCCCATCTCACTTGTTGACACTGGGTGCTCCAAGCACAGGGTGAACACATCTGGGGCAGTTGGAGGTGTATACGAGTATCCTGTGACTGTGACAGATGTGTTCCACAGGCCCCAAGGCCAGCTGCCCTCAGCAGTGGCAATCCCAGTTCCTGCCTGACCTGGCCTTCATTCTGTCCTCTACTTCCTTAGGGAATCTGTCCCCGGATTTAGGGTATCCTGGTCCCGAAACTCTGAACTCAATCCCAGTTGTGAACAACTATTTCCTAATGAGTTGACAATAAATTCGAGGGTGGGAATGTGGGCCCATCTCTTGGGGACATCAGGCCATGCCCTGCAGAAGGGGCTCAGGAGGTGTGTGTGTGTATCTTTGTGCGTGTGTATGTGTGCACGCGTGTGCATGCGTACATGCGTGGAGGGTGGTGGTTAGATGGGGATGGGTGCTTCTGTGACCCTTGGAGGCCTGGCTGGGTCTGTGTGGTCCTCTTCAGAGTACATCTCCAGCCATGCTCCTCTTCCAAAAGAGCCTGGTCTGGCTCCTCCCCTCCAGGGAGCTTTGTGTGAGGCTAATGAAGCACTTGACAGTTCAAGAGCTGGAACTAATACGACAAAGGGTGCTGAGGACAAAGGACAAAGGGGTCTTTAGTGATGTGCTCTCCACAGTGGCCCTTGCTGGGTCTCAACCTCGGGTCAGTTTCCCAGAGATGAACCCCACATCTCCCAAACCTGAGCAAATAGTCGTCTTTGCTCGGCCCCCAGTCTTTGCATGTAGCCCTGCATCAGCTTACCACAACAGGACCCTGTTTGGACAGTCATAGGCTGGCGAGCTCAGCTCACTCTCTGGCCTGTGATCCCCTGGGCCCACCAGCCTGCCTCCCATGGCATTGCCAACTTGGCAAGGCTGCTCTGTGGTCTTGTCTTTCCTCTAAACTGGGCACTGTCAGACCCTGAGGACTCCATTGAAAACAGCTCTGCTGAACCCAGAGCCATCTAAACAGATGATGTCATGGTCAGGACAAATGTCACGGTCTAGTAGTTCCTAGGAAGGCTGAATGCAGGCAAAACGTGTTCCATATCACATGAGTCTCTTCCGCGCCTGTGTTCCTTTCCTTGTCCTTCCATGGCTATCTTCTGAGAGTCGACCTGTGGTCTGCTTGCAGGTCACTGAGTCGGGTCAAACTGTGGTCCATGTGGCACTGAAGCCCTGTCATGATACCATCTGAGGTAAATCCCTGATGCTGGCTCACCTGACCCGTGGGGAGGAGGCTTATGTAAAGATGAAGAAGCCCTGGGTTAGGACAGCTGCTGCCACCAGAGACCAGAGGGACAGCCTCAGCAGGTACCAGCCAACCCCACAGGGACCCCAAGCAGGGCCAGCAGTGGACAGGAAGCTGCCTCCCATGCAGCCCTGGTACATAGCCTCTTGACAGAAGCTTCCCAGACTTCAAAAAATTTGGCTACAAGTGGTGCTCCTGCCTCCTAAAACCCTGAAAGCATAGAGTGGTCACCTCAGAGGTCAGAGAGCAGATGTCAGGGCCTCTGTTAAACCTGAAGAAACAAAGAGAGACTATTCCTAGTCTGCAGAGCCCTTGGAACCAGCCCACCTCAGCCAATGGGGGCGGGGCATCCACCCTAGCAGTCCTCCAATAAGGTTACAGCAACTTTGAGGGGGACTTTTGTCTCCCTACTGCCCATCCAACCTGCCTTTGTTAAGTGTGCCTGCCTTAAAAAGTAGGCCGCTCTGGGTTGGTTGGGGAGGGCTTGGACCCCACGCCATGGAGCTGCTGGGCAGACTGGCTGCCTGGCTGGAGGCATTTGATTTTCTGACTCAGAAGTGTATTTATAGCAGACAGCCGCTCCAAGGACGTACTCTCCTCTGTGGCGGGAGCTCTGCGGGAGCATCAGACTGTCCTTTCCCTGCTGTGCCGAAAAGATGCCTGTCCAAGGGGACAGACGGAGGGATTGAAATGGGGCCACTTGGGCCACAGTAGACAGCCCAGGCTCAGTGACCGTCTGTGTTGTCCCATGTCTCTGAGCATCTGCCTGCCGGAGAGCCAGTCCTTCCCCACATGGGCCCCGTCCAGCCTGGGGGCAGTGAGTGTCTGAAGACCCTGTTGCCCTGTATAGGCAAGGCCAGTCCCTCCCTGTGTGTTCCCCCTACTAGTCAGATGGGGAAAGATGTCTGGGACAGTATTGGTGTCACTTACTCTGCATTTGTTCCCCTTGTGAAGGTCCTGCTCCTCCTGGTGGGCGATGGATGGAAATGGGCAAGGTCACCGAAGTGGTCGTCTGGGTTCAGTTCCTCAGCTTTGGGGTAACCTCATACAGCATCTTTCCTTTATACCCCCCAATTGTTCCTCTGTGGCCACATAGGCAGAGGAGGCAGCTGGAAGAGGATTGGTGGGTCCCCAGGTGACAGACATGGGCAGGACAAGGCAATAGACCTAGTGTCTTGGAGCCTAAGTGCTGGGACAGGAAGCTCATTCCTCCCAGCTCCAGACTCCAGCCAGCTGTGTTCAGGTAAAACACCTTACCCCTTCCATTGCCCCCCCCCACCAACCCAAGAGGGCATGCCTAAAATCCCAATTCTGTTCTCACACCTTGCCCTCACCTGGGGCCAGGGTACATCACTGTGGACTGAGCCACAGAAGAGCAGCACTTAGGTCTTAGTTTTCTCAGCATCTCGGTTGGTTTCTTAGGGTCTCGGTTCTTTGACTTTGCCAGAGGAACAGAAGCCACTGTTCTGTTTTCAGGGAGGTTTGCGAGTTCTTTCACCCAGACAGGTCAGACCTCTTAAGGCATGGGGTATACTGGATGTCTTGGGACAAGCCCAAGCCAGCGCTGTCTGTGTCTGGGGAATGCCACTGCTCTGTGGAGATGCTAGGATGCAGACAAGGCAGACTGCAAGAGCTTTGCAGTCACAGCCTTTCCCACATAGCTGTCTGACAGCCCCTTCACACAGGGACTTGCAGCCCCAGAGTTCTTGGCCACGACCTTCGTGTCTTAGGAAATGTCGGATTTTGTGGTTATTTTTAGCTTCAGGAATGTGACGTTTGATAGTATTTGGGTTTTTAAGAGGGGCCAACTTTAAGACAGAGTTGTGTCCCTTGACCCCATGCCAGCCCCAGAGCAGTCATGACCAAAACAAGAGTGGCAGTCCCCCACTGGAAAATGCAAGCAGTCCCCATCCAGTCTTGCAAAAGAAGCTGTGTAGGAGCCCCACGTCCCTGGCTAGGAGAAACCGGGTTCTGCTGAGTCCAAACAAGTATGCTCTGGGTGTTTCTGTGAGTTACACACTGGAGGGTCCTGTCTCCCCACCCTGGGGAGCTGCTGCAGAATGCCTACAGTCTGGTGACTTCTAGTGGTGCCCTGGGAGGCAGCATAAAGACAGGCAGCCAGGGACATCTTTAGATGTTTGAGGAAGAGAAAATAGAATCTGTAACCGCGTGGCAGAAAGGACTTCTGGGAGGGGGGGTTGCAGGCCAGCTGGCACATCTGAGAGCTCCCCCAGGGTGCTGAAAGTCCAGTCACCTTATAGCTTCCCCCAGAGAGGATCTTCATCCCTTTACTCTGGCATCTTTTATTTGTGGCACCCGGATGCTGCACCCTGACCCTTACACTGCCCATCTGTCTACCACACTAGTTGACAGCTTGCCCCAGGCCTTCTGTTTTATAAGCTCAGCATTTCGTGACCTGGCACCCATCACAGAAACAGGTTCCTAAGAGCTGAACCAAAAATAAGTTAGCAATGAACTAAAAAAAAATTAAATGCCTAGTGATCAAATAATGCAACCAATAAATGGTCAAATGAAGTGAACAAACCATGCTTAAAAGAAGAAATACCGAGAGCTAATAAATACACTAATAAATAAGCATTTCATCCTTAGTCACCAGGGAAGCGCAAATCAAAACCACTCAACAAGCCACCCTCACTCATCAAAATGGCTGCTGTTTGGAAGCATAAGGACATTAATACGGGTTAGAGGTTAGAGAAAGAAAGCCCTGCACACTGCTTCGGTACATGTAAAAGATGTAGCCACTACAGAAATCTGCAGGGAAGTTCTCCAAAAACAGAACTACCGTGGAGGAATGACCAGGAAAATGATACAGTGGAGTATCAGTCAGTCATAAAGAATGAAGCCCTAGCACCTGCAGGGAAATGGATGGAACCAGAAGTCATTGTGCTAAGTGAAATAAGCCAAACCCATGAAGGCAAACCTCTCACCTCTTCTGCCCCATGTGGAACCTAGACTGAAAATAAAAATATGGAAGTGGAAGGAGGCTATTCAAGAAGAAGGGGGCCACTGGGAGAAGGGGGCCACTGGGAGAAGGGGGCAAGAGAGGGGCGAGATTGTGCAGAGTGGGTGACTTGTATGTGTGCAGATGTCACAACAAAAACCCATTATTTTCTACAATAATATATGCTAATAAAATGTCCCCAAATTAACTATATAGTCCCTGCTGCTATGGCTTGAATAAACATTATCACTGTGTTAAGACATGGAGCATCCCCAACAGGTAGATACATCTACAGTACAACCTAAGGCTCAGGAAACATTGCGGAAGAGGAGACAGAAAGATTTAGGAGCCAGAAGATGAGGGAGTTTGCTGTGAGATTGTGTTTCCTAGTAGTCTCAGAAGCTACACCCATAAAGTCTCACCAGCATGACACTCTAAACATGAACTGAGCAAGGGCAACAGCACGCCAAAGGAGACAGGGAAAAGACTATGTGTCCTCAACCCTATACGAAAGCTACAGGCAACCAAGGAATGCTGAGAGAAGAAATTGTCTTCCCTGGGGAAGAGCTCACCGATTGGTTATCTCATACCAAATAGTCAGCCCTGAAAACATATGTCAGACTGAGCAGGTGCTAGTTAAGGATATATCTGTATGTACATATACATGTACGCAAGCAATTACAATTGATGAAAAATAAGCCACGACTTTGAAAAGAGAACAAGGAGGAATATGTGAGAGGGTTTAAGGGAGGAAAGACAGGGAAAATGATGTAATTATATGATAATATCAGCAAATAAATAATAAAAAGAGGTGGATCAAGCATTGCACACCCGAGCTGTAAGTGCACAGATGTGTGAGGAAGGCTCCCCTGAGGTGAGCATGGGGAAGGCTCCCCTGAGGTGAGCGTCGGGGACAGAATTCATTCGCTAAGGGTGCATAGCCTATCACAGGAGGCCTTACAGAGTCTAATAAAGCATGGAAGTATCCACCTCCAGGTCTGAAGCCTGATGTGAGAAGTCTCTAGGTCGCTGGTTCTCAACCTGAGGGTCAAGACCCCCACAGGGTTCCCATGTTAGACATTTACATTATGATTCTCAACAGTAGCAAAACCACAGTGATGAAGTAGCAACAAAAATAGTTTTATGCTTGGGAGGGGTCACCACAACACAAGGAACTGTGTTAAAGGGTCGCAGCGTTAGGAAGGGGGAGAACCACTGCTCTAGATAAGTCTCTGGCGCAGGGATTGGGAGGGGAAGGGAGGCCACAGTATGTGCTAAAACTCTGTGAAAGGAGCCTGGGCCTGGCTTCTCCTCCTCATTTGGTTGCAAATCCATTTTCTGTGCTTATTGGAGAAGTTGGAGGTTAGATAACACTTCGGGCCTGTGAGCAAAACAGAACCTCTGGGAGAGGTGTGGGCTCGGTGCAGACTCAGCAAGATCACACCAAGTGTGAACTGAGCTCTGCCCCTGACATTCATTCAGCAGGGGTGGGTCTCAGACACATCAGTCAATGTGTCTGTGGTCTGTCTCAACCTGCGGACAGAACCTCACATCAGAAGTGATTGCACCGAGTGTCTAGGTCTTGACCTCACTCTGGCTGCAAACGCCAGCAGCCTGCGCACTATGGAAGCTGCATTTCAACTCCTCCTGGCCACAGCACTTGGCATACGATGCTTGGGCCTCCAGTACTACCCACAGCCCAGACCTGAAGCCAGCCGGCTTGTGGTCTGTTCTGCTTGAGAAGGAAGAAAATGTAAACAGCTTGATCCTTAAAATGCAATAGTAATACCACAGCCCAGGGGCTCTTGGAGGACAGGGGATTGGACAGCAGGAGAGGGAGAAGAAGAGGGTGGGCAAGAGAAAGGCAGGAGAGGGGAGGGTAAGTCACCCTCACTCAGGGCCCTGGGGGCAGGCAGGACGAGAAGAGCAGAGCCATCTGAATTTAGGAAAACTAGGGTCTGGAGTTCAGGGGGGCTCAGGGAGGCTAGGAGATAGGAAGGCAAAACCATCCTCACAGAGGACCCTGGGACTGGGTCCCTGTGTGCCTGACTTGTCAGGACACAGCCCCTTTGACTGGCCAGGGCACAACCCCTTTCTTGTCGTCTTCCCCTCCCCCCGCCCCCTGCAAAGGGTTCAGAAGCAGCAAAGAGGAAGTAGATGTGTAGACTTTACTGTCTAGAAACTGAGGCAGTGAATTGTCTGATGGCAAACAAGGACTCTAGAGCAGGGACAAGGAGAAAGTCACCAGGAAATGAGTTCACGGAGTGACGCGGGCAGGTGCATAAAAGAGCATCTAGACTGTGCCACTAACCACCAGGATCCCAGCATTGTGGCCAATGGAGAGCCAGGCACAAGGCAGAGCAGAGGAGGGCATGCAGGGCACACATGGTATGGTGGAACTTTAGAGACCCCTCACACCTGAAACAAGTGGGACCATCTGGGAAGCTGCACAGAACAGGACACTGAACCATAGTGCCATCACACACAGCAGCAAGCCACGGCGACATCACACGCAGCAGAGTGATTCCAGCAGCTCAAATACTTCATGGCTAAAAATGGAATTTCAAAAGCATTTTCTAAAACCCAGAGCATTCTTTGAAACTTCAGAATGTAACAAGGCCTTTGATTGATGCCATAAACCCCAGAAGCTCTTGAGTGGCTAATAAATTTGACCATGGCGGAGGGCAGGGTACCAATTTCTGCCCAGTCTGCTATGGTCATTAGTTAGTAGGTAGACTGGGCTATGCCCTCATCTCATGGGCCAAGTCCTATGGTATGCAGAACTTCAAATCAAGGAGAGAGAGAGCGAGAGCGAGAGCGAGAGCGAGAGCGAGAGCGAGAGAGAGAGAGAGAGAGAGAGAGTTGAGCCAAGATGTCTCAGGGACGTGCCTGTTGTCCCAGTGATGGTGAGGCAGGGACAGGAGAATCCCTCAGGCCGACTGACCATCCAGCCTCAACGACAAGCCCTGGATCAGTGAGAGAACCTGTCTCAACCTGAGGAAGCTACGGATGTCAACACCTGGCCTCCCTCTCCCTCACCCCACAAACAAAGAATACATTGCTACCTAGCACACACGAGCCGAGGCTGATGATATGGGCCTGCTATATGAGGTCGAGGCAGGAGCATTATGGGTTCAAGGCCTGCTTGGACTATAGACTGAGCTCAAAGCCTTCCCACTCAACTTAGTGAGACCTTGTCTCCAAAATGAAAATGGAAAGATGCCTGGGGAAGTAGTTCAGTGGCAGAGCCTTGGGTTCAGTCACCAATCACCAGAGAGGCTGGGGAGTGGAGATGGGAGGAGAACCAACCACCAAGACCCAGGAAAAGGTCAGCTCAGGCCTCTCTGACTGACTTTTGTGGGTTCTCACTTCCCAGGCCAGCCCATCTGACATCAAGATACCTAGGGCAGAGCCGAGCTTTCATGGTGAGAAAAGGCACTCTTTGGGTCTGAGAGATTTCTATCTTGCTCTTACCACAGCTGTCTGGGTCACTGGGCAGGGACAGTTCCAGCATGGTCACTGGTTAGTCTTGGCAGCCTGTGGACCTGGCAGCATCTGGACCATCCAGGGCCACTGTCGCCGGGAGTCTTAGTTTATGTAATGGGGATAAGGCTGGCTCTGTGGCTAAACACGGGCGGGAAGTAGCAGATGGCATGGAACAGGACACCACTGGCCTGGCAGCAGAGGGCAGGTGGGCACTGGCTCTGGGGGTACCTGAGCCTTGAGGGCACAGAGCTGTCAGGATGCTAGGGGAGATCAGGTGTAGCTAGAGCTTCTGCAGAGTCCCCTGACCTTAGCTTCCGTGTGTGCTCTCTTGACCCAGGTAGCACAGAGCCCCTGCTTTGGGAGATGTGCGTGGCGGTTGGGTGGATAATGGGTTTGGGCTCTGCAGATGTTTGTTTCCTGCTTGGAGAAGGATTCGCATTTTGCAGTTTAACTGAGTTACTCTTGTGTTTGAATTCATGTGCAACGACAAATTCCCCGCTTGCCACCTTAACAGCATCCCTTGGGCTTTGCTACTGTGCCCACAGACAAATCAAAGCCAGCTTAGACTTAAAGTTGGAGGTTTTCTTTGTTTTGTTTTGTTTCTCATTTGTCTGCTCTTCTGGGCCATTTTGGGAAGAAAATGGAAAAATAACAAAATCAGAAGTGATGGGGCAATCTCTGGTCACACTTAGTTAGGAATCTCAGAAATGTTGGGAGCTCCGTGCCTGACCTACCCGGTGACAAGGCCACCTTCCTTCTGGAAACACTGTGGCTTTCGGGTGAGAAATTGCTGTTTGCTCATACCCCTTCCCCAAATACACACTTTAAGGAAAAGTAAGCTGAGAACAGCGTAGGCGTTGGGCTTCCAGGATTCCGAACTCAGTTGGCTGCTGCCGCCTGGTTCCCACAGCCCCAAGAGTCCTCACGCCACCATGTCACCCAGAAATAGCACAGGGTGCTACCACAGCTGAGGTGGGTGTCTGCTGTGGGGCCCTGACACGGGGCAGGGTGATGTGTGTGATGAAGGGCAGGCTGTTCCGTAGGCGGGGCTTGAATCACTGAGTGACATGTGGGAAGGTGTGATTCTTGCTGCATGACTCTTTGGAGAAGTTGTAAAGACACATCTCTCACCCAGACAGAGAGGGCCAAAGTCAGGGCTCCATTTGAGTCCAGCTTGGGGAGCCAGTGGATTTATTGGGGTTATTTACAGGAGCATAGGTTTAAGTTCAGAGAACTTTAAGAAAAAATACGAAGAAAACCAGCCAAAGTGCACCACAGTCAAAGCTTCAAAACTCTATGGTGTGCATGGTTCCAGGAGCCAGGCAAAGCCAGCTCCTTGGGGCCCAAGCGATAATCCACCAAGCATGGGGCCCCAAGGCCGTAGGCTGGCATCCTGAAGACACTGAGAGAGAGGAAAGCCCTTTCTTCCCGTGACCCTCCTGACCTTCCGGAACAGAGAGGAAGGAAGCTGCTGACGAGATGGGCGGCAGGACTTGTCCACAGTCACCCTGCATGGCAGGAATGTGGGAAAACCCCTAGGAGGAGGGACGGTCTCTCTCACAGGGGGAAACTGCAAGGAACACCAGCAGAGGCCACAGAAACGTGGCTTCCTCCTTCACCTTACACATCAGGAGCCTCTGAAAATAAGGCCTTTCGCATTTTAATTTTTATTCTTATTTTATGTATGTTGGTGTTTTGTCTGCATGTATGTCTGTGTGAGGATTTCAGATCTTGGAGTTACAGACAGTTGTTAGCTGCCACGTGGGTGCTGGGAATTGAACTTGGCACCTCTGGAAGAGCAGTCAGTGTGCTTCCAACCACTGAGTTACCTCAGGGTCTCAATATGTAACCCTAGTTGGCCTGGAACTTGCTATGTAGACCAGGCTGGCCTCGAGCTCACGAAGATTTTCCTGCCTTTTGCCTTGCAGATGCTAGTATTAAAGGCATGTGCCACCATATCTAACTAGAAAATGAAAATTCTAGCATTGCATTGTGGGATTTTCCACACATGTAGGCATGATACATGTATGTGGCTACAGTGAGGGGGATGATCACACGACCTGTGTCCCTGCAGGGGTCCTACATTGTCCGTGAACTCTGACAGCCTTGACCCCAGCTAGACTCCACGAGCAAAGGATGTATGTTGTGAAGACTGGGGTCCCCCCGAACGCTGATGCAGGGGACACTGCCATGGGCCGTCACAGAGTGCAGGCCCTGTGAGTCCACAGGAAGGGAGTTGGACAGGAAACAGCACATGGGAAAAATTCAGGACAGTAGTTTCTTTCTGAGGCTGGAGGATATCTGAGAGTGGCACAAAAGATCCTGCCAGGAAGATGGTATCTTCTACACCAAGCCAAGTTTGTGGCTCACAGGGCTGTGTCTGTTAGTGACAGCTTGTGAGAAGAACAAAGTCGGGGGACCGACACTTCCCACCTTTATGGCTTACTGTGACGCTGCAGTGATCAGGACAGTGTGTGTGGTGTGGCGAGAACAGAAACATAGATCCGTGGGACAGAATAGCAAGCCCAGAAATAGATCCCCACAGTTAGAGCAAGCGGTTGTCTGAGGAAAGAGCAAAGGCAACACCCGGGGAAGAACACAAATGGTACCGGAAGACCTGGACGTGAGATGAGAGAGCGGAGACACGTGGGATGACCCTTCACCACGTTATCTCTGAGGGCACTACTGACTTGGATGTAAAAAACAAAACTACAGGGCTGGGCGGTGGTGGTGCATGCCTTTAATCCCAGCATTCAAGAGGCAGAGATTGAATCTCTGTGAGTTCAAGGCCAGCCTGGTCTACAGAGCAGGTTCCAGGACAGGCTCCAAAAACTACAGAGAAATCTTGTCTCAAAACAACAAACAAACAAACAAAGCAAAACCCCAAAGCTACACAGGAGGAGTCTTGTGTGGACTGCTAGAAAGATCGATGATGACCCAGGCAGTGCATAGGTCACCTCCCAGCTCACTTCTCACTCCATCAGTACACTCAATAAGCCATTCTTTAGTAAAACACAAAACCAAACAGAAGTGTGGGGGAGTCAGGGACAAGACAGCAGAATGAGAAGACGAGCCAAGACTGAGAGAAGGTATTTCTAAGAGAAACATCTCATCAAGGCTTGTAATCCAAAAGAGGGACAGGACTCTTAAAACTCTAAAGGAAAACAAAGGCAGGACTGCAAAGGCTGGTAAAAGAACCTCATTGGAGAATGTGTGGCGCGGGGAGACATGGCTCCACGTCGCATGCCATCAGTGAACTGAAAACCAAAGTAAACCCCTGTGTCCCTGCTTGGATGGCCTAAACAAGGAGCTCTGACAATGCCAAGTGCTGGCAGGTTGCAGCACAGCAGGGCTCTTCTTTAGGACTGGTGGGAATGGAAGTGGTCCCACCATGGAAGACAGCTTGGGTTTGGTGTTTTTACAGAGCTAAACATGTGCCTATCATACAACTCAGCACTCGTGTTCCTTGGTAGTGACCCAGAGGAACTAAAATTTTGTGTCCACATAAGTGATCCCCTATCAGTGTTTATAGCATTTATAATTGCCAGAATCTGGAAGTGACCCAGGTCTATGACACATGAATACAATGGGATGCTATTCAGCACTAATACTCAGTGAGCCATTAAGATACATGTAGGTTTGTGCTGCTATGACATGATTCCACGCATGGAGGCACTTGTAAGCAACAACATTTTATTTCTTACAGTACTAGAGGCTAGGAGTCCAACACCAAGGAAGGAACCTGAAGGTTCTGTGTCTGGTGGGAGCTGTTTCCAGGGCAACCCTATGACTTAGGTATTTAGATTATACTGCCTCTCTACCTCTGGGACTTCACCCTTTTGACACATCACCTCCCTAAATGCTCATCACCCGGCTCTTAATTCTAGCACTTTAGGGTAAAGATTTGAGCATCTGGGTTTGGAGGGACACAATCAGCTCGTGAAAAGACATAGAGGAAATATAGATACATATGATGAAGTGAAGGAGACAGTCTGAAAAGACCACACGTTGTTTGATTACAAAACCTTAGAAAGGCTTTTCCAGGGCCTGAGGGAAGGATGGGTGCTCAGAAAGTTCAGAGAACCTACTGTCTAGTGAAAATGTTGTGTGATACTGTAGCGGGGGCACATTCCATTCAACCTCAGTCAAAACTAACAGGGTACATAGAACCTAGGGGACTCCTAGCAGGTGATGGACTGTAATGGGCCACTGGGGTGAGGGGTACCAGTAATGGGTAACCTGTGAGACAGGAAATGCATGGAAAATTCTCAAATTCCCATTTAGTTTTGTAGTGAACTTAAAACTCCCGTAAGGGAGGGTGTGAAGGCCAGTTTTATATCCAGCTAAGATGCCACAGCAGCAGAAGTCAATGTATAGACACTTCAGGCAAAAACTCGAGGGGCATTATCATTACTGAGAACTGAAGGGCCCATCCAGCCAACCGAGAATTGACCTTTATGTCATCAATAGTACCCACAGGAAACTTTGGTTCATTTGGCTCTAGGACTAGGGCCAGAACAAAAGTGACTGAAACCAGCTTATAAAAATGTGATAAGCCGGGCGGTGGTGGCGCACGCCTTTAATCCCAGCACTTGGGAGGCAGAGGCAGGCGGATCTCTGTGAGTTCGAGACCAGCCTGGTCTACAAGAGCTAGTTCCAGGATAGGCTCCAAAACCACAGAGAAACCCTGTCTCGAAAAACCAAAAAAAAAAAAAAAAAAAAAAAAATGTGATAAGTACGCCTTTAATCCCAGCACTTGGGAGGCAGAGGCAGGCGGATCTCTGTGAGGTTGAGGCCAGCCTGGTCTACAAGAGCTAGTTCCAGGACAGGCTCCAAAGCCACAGAGAAACCCTGTCTTGAAAAACCAAAAAAAAAAAAAAAAAAAAAAATGTGATAAGTATATGACCATAGAGAAGTCACAACAAAACTAGCAGAGATTTTGGGTGAAAGTAGATGGGGAAAGGAGTGACTTAAAAAATGGAAAGTAACTAAGCCATTTGAGTAGACTTGTCCATGAGAGGCAAGAACCAACAGCAGTGAGTGGTGACGGGGATAGATGGAGTGGTCAGACGCCACGTCTCTCACAGAACACCACTCAAGTAGATCCCACTCAAAGATCAAACACAATGTTACACAAATTAATGAAAACTAATCACTGAAAATTTAAACTCAAGTCAGGCAGTGATGACCATGCATGTATTTAATCCCAGCACTTGGGAGGCAGAAGCAAGAAGGATCTCTGTGAGTTCAAGGCCAGCCTGGTCTATGGAGCTAGTTATAGAACAGTCAAAGCTACAAAGAGAAACCCTGTCTCACCCCTCCAAAAAAAAAAAAAAATTAAACTCAAACAAATATTTTGGAACTTGTTCTCAAAATAGATGTTTGGCACATAAAATATGATGGGGGTGAGAAATATTGCCAGTGCAATTACATCGCTTTTATTTATGATGCTTTTTAAAATTATATATCCAAAAGTTACAGTGGTTAAGACTGGTAGCCAGAAACTGTAGCAAAAAACCACTTCCATTCTGTGATTGCTTAATTCCATTCTCAGAGGAGCATAACAAACCAGAATTTGGGGGTTGATTCTGTCTTCATCGGAGATTACATTTCCCAGGCAGTTGTGAGGTTGGATGGTTAATGTTAGAAGCCCCTGCAGAATACATTTCCGTGTTTTTCAGGTCCTCAGCCAGCGGATTCGGCTGTGAGCTACACCAAATCTGAGGCATGGCTGTCTCAAATCCAGCTGCGGTCTTCGGGCAGTCATTATCCTTTTCTTTGCTGTTCCTGTCTGACTTTTGAGACAGGGTCTTTCTCTGTATCCCAGGCTGGCTTGGAGCTTGCGACCCTCCCACCTCTGTGTCCTGAGGGCTGGGATTACAGGGATTATCCACTCTAGGTATTCGCTAGCTGAAGAAAAGTAAACATCTGAAGTAGATGCCCATGTCTACGTTTGTGAGAAATCATTAGCAAGGAGAATTCCATATTCAGTAGCTGTAGTTTTGAAAACTCACTAAAGGACCTCCATTCAGAAAGTATGTGGGGTGGCAATAATCAGTTAATAAGTTGATGGTCAGGCTGCAAGCTGAATTTGTCAGTATGTATGTGTGTGGCATGTGTTTATGTGTGTACAGGTATACATACACACATATGTAGGCACACTTGTACATGTATGCATGTGCATGTGGAAGTCAGAGGACAAACTCAGGTATCAGTCCTCAGGTGTTGCACTGAGCTGGTACATGGCCAATGAGACTCAAGGTCTGTTTCTTTTTCTGTGTCTGGCTGTCCAGGGCTGGGATTACAACCCCTCACACCTAGCTTTTCTACATGGGTCTGGGAGTCAGACTCACTTGGTGGACAAGCTCTGTACCAATGCACCATCTCTCAGCCCCAAATTAATTTTTTTAATGATCAGAATTTCCCATCAAATGTCCTCCAGGTTGACAGTCACTTTGAGTATCTTCTTTTTCCTGTGAAAGTCTGTCCATTCCAGATACGGAGGGCATGAGACCTATCCTTCTCACCCCTGGCATCCATTTTTAGGCCTCGGCATAACCAAGTGGGCAGGACGTGGGTGTGTTCTGCTGAAAGCAGAGGCGCCAGGCCATCTGGTGGACATTAGTCTATGGGCTTCTTGGTTGAGGTAACTTTCACGTCAGTTTGGTACAAACAGAAAATACAGTATTTGATTACAAAAGAACTTAGGAAAACGAATGTGGTCAGAACAAAGTTTCACAGAGATTAAAATGCTTAAAAATATAAAAAACACACTGGAAGAAAACAGGAAGTTTTATTTTTAAAAAAAGCCATTGAAAGGTATATAGACTCTTTGATAGACTCTTGTTTGTAAAGTAAAAATATCCTTATGACATTTAAATTAACTGTGGCTGAGAAGGACATATGAATACGTTCAATGAGTGATTTTTAAAATCACAATGAAATATGCAGGGAGTCAAAGAAATGGCATGTTGCTGAGAAACGGAATCACAAGATGGCACACTGGGTCAGGGAGCGCTGGCAGTGCCGGCAGCAGAGTGCCTTTGTTTGCACATATGGCCATTACAAGCTCCTGTCAACTGTTTGATGTTCCTTCCCAGGAGGTGGCAGGTAGTGCGGTTCACTGGACCCTCAGCTGAGTTTCTGGCCGGCCTGAGCATCCATCCCAGCCTTGTACGCAATTCTGCCCTAGTGGCCTGGCGCCTCCAGGAGGAGCTGGAGAACAGAGGGTTAGCGAAGGTTAACTGGGAGTGGAGTAGGGTGGAACAGCTGGCTCTGCCTCTGCAGCTGTGGAGAAGTCTTCCACAGTTGTGGGGAGACTTTCAGGTAGTGCGACTGCTTTGGGGGTCACCCATGCTTCTGTTAGTAACCCCTTGCCCACGTTTTGTAAACTCCTGCACTGATTTGCGTCCACAATGAGCATATTCCTCTGGGCTCCAGCCCTTGCACATTTTTGTGTCTATTTGTTCTAACACCAGCCCCTAACACACCCAGTAAGTTGGGTTGCTTCTCACTCGCCTGTCCTAAAACAGCGCTGAGCACTGCTCCTGTTCTGTGGCCAGAGCTGCTTGGGAAGTGGTGTTCCCGGACGCTGGGCTTTGGCGTGTTTTCTGTTCCAAACACCATGTCATTACGGCTGCTTTCCCAGCAGCCGTGGATGTGAGCAGCTCTCTGGTCAAGCGCTGCTCAGATGTGCCATGTTTTTGTCCATCCTGGGATCAGGACAGGGGCGCCTGTGCCAGAGCTCCCATTCTGACCTGCCGCAGTGGTTACAGAACGTTCTGTCCCGGGATGTCTGCGCGCCTGGGCAAGTGCTCAGAGAAGTTGAGTGAGCAGCTCAGGCTTGAGTCAGATGTGCTCAGCGAAGAGCCCAGAATGGACGGCTGACTCCTCCATAGCTCCCTCCCTCATTGCAGCAGAGCCGTGAGCGGCAATGGGACAAGACTCTACAGGGTCCAGCTGTCCTAATGGTTGAGCTAAGATGTGGGATGGAATTCTGTTCTTATTGTAACAAAAAAAAAATATATATATATATCCTTTTGACATGTGCTTTACATATTTATTATGGGGAAAACAAAATTAACATGAAAAAAAGAAGAGAAAGTGACTCTACCCTGACTCTGACTCATAAGTTCATGAGGAGCTCCAAGCAGGCATCCTGGGCTGTGTGTGCACACTCAGTGGATGGCACCTTGCCCTGCACATGGCTTCGCGTAGTCTTTTTGCTGTTGGCAATTTCCGAGTCAGCAAGTGTCAGTCTCCCGAATCTTCCACTTAGCTGCACAGTATGCCCTGGTTTGAACACTTGACTCTTCTTAAGTAATATTTTGTTGTTGACTGCTTAGGTCTTCAGACTTTGGCTGTTATAAAATGCCGTGAAAACAGTGCTACAGATGTATTTTGGGGGTACATCTCAGGTTACAGTCTCCGGGTAAATTCTAAGTCGTAGGTACTATAAGGCTTTTCACAGACCCTTGGAGGGAACAAGTGACAAGATCTCCAATGTCCTCAGCTCCCCACTGGGAATGGTAGTCTTTTTAGTATTGGTTTCTCTATTTTTCTTTTTTTTGGGGGGGGGTTTCGAGACAGGGTTTCTCTGTGGTTTTGGTTCCTGTCCTGGAACTCGCTCTTGTAGACCAGGCTGGTCTCGAACTCACAGAGATCCGCCTGCCTCTGTCTCCCGAGAGCTGGGATTAAAGGCGTGTGCCACCACCGCCCAGCTTATTTTTCTTTCTTAACGTATTTATTTGTAGTATTGGTGACTTCATTGCTCTCAGAATCAGCCAAGACACTGAGAGCCCTTGTTTCCCACACTTGTTGCAAATATCCCCTGCACCCTGCTTGTTACTCCATAGTGCTGATTTGTCTGCATCCTTCCATTGTGATTTGCGACTTTGTCCTCCGTGCTTACTTACGGTCAGGGTGCAGCTTCCCCGCATGTTCACACCTCTGCATTTGCTTTCCTGTGCTGAAAACCCATCTCTGTGCATGGTGGGAGAGGAGCCCCGGGCAGGTGTCAGGGGTGCATGTAAATGACTTTCAGAAATCCGGCTTCAGGGAGGCCAGCCGTGTTTTGGTGTGGGGGGAATGGCTGTGGTTTGCGTGAGTCTGCTGGTACCCTGGATGTGAGGCTGGCCCTGGCCCAGCTGCCCATGGCTCCATGAGGCTGGCCCTGGCCCAGCTGTCGGTGGCTCTATGACTCCTCTTCGGCTGTAAGAGCAACTGCTGCACCGCTCCCTTCTGGGGGCAGTTTTGAGAGTCGAATGAGTGGAACCGCGTGAGGTTCTTACCGCGGCCTCTGGCAGAGTGAACGTGAATCAGGTGTCATTATGTGGGCTGATCTCTAAGAAGCTATGTGGTTGATTAATTGCATATAACCAGGAGCTAGGACCTTAGAAGTCCCCCAAGACATTGGATCCACTTGCACTCTGCCAGACACCACCGGACAATGCACAAGTCGTTTACCCTTTGACAGCCACTGCTCTTCTGCGATCCAGACTTTGAGCAGCAGCCCAAGCTGTGGGCGAGCAATGCCTTGCGCTGGTCCTTCTGATGGGAAAATGAACAAGGCACTGTCTGAGAAAGGAGAAGCCTAGAAGGAAACCAAAGGCCTCCAGAGACTACTAACTGCATAAATGTCCTTCAGATGCCAACTTGGCTCTGAAGCCTGGGGCAGTAATGGACCAGGGCTTTAAGCAACTACAGCATACCCACACAGCTTCCAGACACAGTCACGTCCCCTCGGCTGAGGCACACAGGTTTTTTAAAACTTTCAAGTGGGGCTAGAAAGAGAGGGCTCTGCTCTCCCAGAGGACCTAAGTTCAGTTCCTAGCCCCCACATCAGGAGGCTCACAACTGCCTGGAACTCCAGCTCCAGGGCATCTGATGCCACCTTCTGGTCTCTGCAGGCACTAGGGCATGAGTGCACAGACTGCCTCCATCCCCACCCTGCCCTGCGACATCGATGGGTATGGAGGCTGAAGCAAACAGATCTCGCCTCAAGACCAGCTCGTGCTATGCGACAAACTCCCTCTCATCCCCATCTCTGCCAGGTGGTTCGCTTTTGCTGGGTTTGTCATCTTGAAGAAGAGAGGGCACACCTTCCCTTTCAGAGTGGCCTATAGAACTCAGGCCTCAGTTGATCAGGCAGGTCTGTGACCTTGAAGGACAGTCGCTTCACTCAGACTGCTGACTACAGAAATATCCCAGATGATGTCTAAACAGTGACGTGGATGGCAGGATGGACAACAGAAACTAATCACCAGGACAGCTGTCGGCCCACAGACCTACCATCTGGCTGGCTTCTGGGCCCTCAAAAGGTACAAGTTCAAGTCAAATGGCTGCTTCTCCTTCCCTCCCAGGCCCCTCTCCCTGCCCTGACCCTTGCTAGCCCCCTGTATGCCTTGTCAGCTCTACTGGGAAGCATACTTGGAGTCCAGCCTCATTTTGTCTGCCCCACAGCCCTGTGGCCAACATTAGGCTCCCTGCCCAAGGTGCAGTACTGATTGAGACTGCAGCAACACCCAGCTAGAGACTGCACTTCCTAGAGTTGGGGAAGGAGACCATGGGGTCCCCACTTATGCTCATCAGAAGAGCCGTCCACCTCCGTCTTCCAGTGAAGTTTTTTCTGTATGCTTCCACATGCTCTACAGGGGCAAGGACATGACCATCAGCCATCCTGGAGGTGGGGCCACCGCCTTGGGCCAGCCACAGAGGCACTCATTTTTGTGTGTGTGAGTGTCTTATGAGTTGTGAAAGCAAGGTGAAGAAGTGTGTGTAATTATCGTTGCTTCTAGAGAGAGGGGACTCACTTATGGCTTAGCATTTGCTTCTGAACCTTTCAGGGACTCCAAATGGAGGGAGTCTTGCCACCGTTTCATCTGTGTTGGTCAATGTTTGATCTAACAATAACATATTCAGAAAATGAATAAACTCTTTATAACTAAACGAACAACAAAAAGGATGACCTCCCCATCCTCACCAAAACGTCTAGAGTCCTGACTGGTAGTCTGGGAGCCTGAAAGATGGGAGAGGAGCCACGAGGACCCCTGGTGAAGTCCAGCCTGGTGACCAACCGCTCCTCACACAGCTTCACGGGGGAATTCAGAGGATGACCTGGCTAGAAGCTTATTGCTGAGGTCTTTCTCCTTTGGTCCTCTGGGGCCAGCTGCAGACCATGTGTTCAGCTGAGTTCATCTTCAGGCAGATGCTAAAGGGGATCAGCTGACAGCAGTGGGGATGAGGTCATCTCTGGTCAGCCTGTCTCAGGTGATGACATTCTACCTGCCCCTCACTGAAAATGGCCAAGGCAGCAGCACTACAGTGTAGGTTAGTCGGGGGAGGGGAGGCAAGGTGTGGTCTCTGACAGGAGCTGGGAGCCAAGCAAGGATGGGCACTAGGTAAGAATGCCAAGCAGGAGTGAGGAGTGGGCACTGGTGCAGAGCTCTGCAAAACTGTTTTGTTTAGTGTCCCGGCTTTGAATCCCACAGCAAGGAGACTGAAATTGTATAAGCAAGGAGACTGAAATTGTATAGGAACAGTCCAGGTTTGGGACTCGGACAGCCCACTCATTCATTCATTCATTCATTCACCCGACAAACGTTCACATGCCCTGTGCATTGGAAAGAGTGCTCATCTCTTTCTTTTGTCTTCAGGGCTGCTTTGATAGGAGGTTGGGCTGGACTGCAAGATATCACCTTAGCTGGAAGCTAAGACATCAGGGTTTGAAGCACCTCCTGAGGGTCAGTGCAGAACCAGGCAAGCTAGAGTCTAGGAGTCGTCAAACCCGTGACGAGCACATCCAGGTCATGCTTTGCGTTAGGTCAGAGAAGGGCAGTTTCTCATCCACAGAGGAAACTAGTCAACCTGTGTCCTCTGTCTTCAGAGACTTTGGGGCCGTGGAGATTGCTCTGTGATAGACAAGATAGAAATGAGCTGATCTAATGTCACTGACAACCCCAATAGTACGGCTCATCCTTAACCCTTTTGAAATGACCAAAAAGAACCAAAAGACAAAATACACAATGATGGTTTTGAGACCCGCAATCAGATAGTGGAAGCCAGCCATTTCTGAGAGTGGGGGACGGGCAAATGACTCCGAAGGTGTCATAGTCTGCAATGCAGGGAAGGAATGCAGATGTAGGCCAACCTTAGATGCTTCCTGGAACACAGGGGTTCCATACCACTGTGAAGAGTGCAGGTGTGCCAGTCACGTGATCTTTGAGGATAAAATAAGACCATTTCTGCATCAAGCCACTCAGACCCATGCTGTCCACATGCACCCACTACTGACACCCTCAGACACCAGAGCTGGTGTAGGGCAATGGAGTGGAATCTGATCCTGGGACCTCAGGGTGTCAGCATCTGAGGACCAAGGATGGTCTGAGGACTCAGGGGAAGTAACTGGCTGCAGGGACGAAGGCAAAGACATCTTGTTAACTTTCACCTGCTGCCCATGAACTGGGCTTTCTTCTGGAGGCAAAGGTCATACTGGCAGGGAGGCCACAGGCCATGCGGCTCTATAGACCCTGAACATCATACCCAGTGGCTTCTCTTGGGCACAGTGCAGGTCTCGAATCAGAATGAAGAGAGTATGCAGACATTTTATCCTGGAGCACATCCGTGTATAACCGGTCAGCCTGAGGTGGGTATCATGGGGACCGGATCTGTGATGATTACCAGCCTAGTGGCAGTGAAGGTTGAGCAGGGGAATTTCTTCCCCGATCCTGGCACCCTCAGGCCCAGTCTTAGGACTCCCCACGAAAATGACTTCCCCAAATGCAGGTGATTACATAGCAGTGTCCAGAGTCCTTATAAACCGGGGGGAGGGGGGGAGCACAGGATAGAAATCTATCTGTCTGCAGGGTGCACAGGTCCCAAAGGACTGAAAAGCTCCTCTGACAAACATGCCAGGAACATAAGTGTGTTGTTTGGTTGCAGGTGACAAGCTGCAGGGACAGACCTAGACAGCGTTCACGCTCAGCAGCGAGTCCAGAGGCTGTGCAGCCAGGTGTAGTGGCCACTGCACCCAGCTGCTCAGAGAGCCCTGGGCTCCCTCCAGCAGACGAAGGCAAGCCGTGGCTTCTGTCCGTTCTGGTGAGCAGGAGCTGTTGTGATGGGCAAGCACAGTATTTTTAGACCGAGCTCTTTGCCACGTGGTCTGGTGTCTGAGCGGCAGCTCCAGGCGTGAGGAGCAAGTTGTGAACAGTCAAGCTGGTCCACGCTCCCACAAACTGAGAGGTCTTTTAAGGAAATCCCTCCCCATTGCGGGGCTGAGTCATTTGGCTTCCATCTCTGGCTCCTTAAATAACCGGAATCTCAAATTAGCCATGAGGAAAAAAAAATCATGAAAACCTTTATTATAAAAAGGAAGACAAAACCCAAGAGCTGACACGCAGGGCAGAGTCTGCTCCGTTTGTCAGCACTAATCTCGCTTCCTGCCCTTTCCGGTTTCCTCTCTTCCTGGAAGGTGACTTGGAGCTTGAGCACAACGAGGAGACGCGGGAAGGCGCTCTCAGCAATGGTGCCATCCCTTCCCCAGGAATCCTCAAGCAAAAGAGTCTCTTAAACGCTGGCTGGCAGGAGATGCAAATGGGAGGTATTTTTAGGGCACATTAAGGCACACGGGGCTGTAATTTGGAGACTGAAGCCTGCCCCTCCCCTCCGCACTGAAAGCCCTAGGAGAGGTGGCTCCTGCTTTTAAAAACCCTGCTTTGGAAGAGACTTGGCTGTTCCCCACAGGAGGAAAGTATGCTCATTGTGCAGGAAAACAATACCGCAAGCGACAAGACAAAAGAGTAAGGAGGCAAAAACATCACTCCTAGTCTTGCCTAGGAATGTTACCCATTCACAAGGGTGAGCTGGGTGTGGTCCAGCACCAACTCCCAGAGAAACTACCAAAGAAAAAGCAACTGAGAGAAGCTAAAAGGCCACTGAACATCACATACATGAATCTTTGCCATGACTCATGGGGATTACTCGGTGAGATTCTCGGAAAAAGCTAGAAAACCACGACAAAGTCTGCAGAGGGTGGCAGCTCTAGCAGTTCTTTCAGAGATGACCTTGGCCTTGGGGTACAGGAGGGGCAGAGGGAGCTGGGATGGAGAAGAAATGCAGAAACAGGCCAAGGGCACTGGACTCTGTCTAGGACGAAGGGGGTGTTGAGCATCTCTGGGGCAAATCTGGTCTTTGAGTTCTTGGGGTGTGCTCTGGGCATCCTTGAGGAGTAGATGAGAATGACCCCTTCCCTCTCACCTGCGAGTTAGCCTCCCGTGGGCAGAGGACCTAATG
The DNA here is from genome assembly GCF_950005125.1 of Chionomys nivalis. Classification (NCBI taxonomy): domain Eukaryota; kingdom Metazoa; phylum Chordata; class Mammalia; order Rodentia; family Cricetidae; genus Chionomys; species Chionomys nivalis. The sequence continues at coordinate 55,279,991 of NC_080104.1, read as the reverse complement.
TGAGACACGAACTCATATCAGTGCTGGGAGAAGGTGGCTGCTTTACCTGGAGGCTGGGAACAGTGCACTCACTGTGACTCAAAGATAAGAAGGGGCCACAAATAGGAGGGCAAAGCCTTTTGAACAGTTAAGAAAACCGTAAGTAGCCAGGCCTTTAATACCAGCATGGGGAGAAAGGAGGTAGGGGGTGTCAAAGGCAGGTGGATCTCTGTGAGAGTTCAAGGCTAGCCTGGTCTACACAGTGAGTTCCAGGACAACCAGGGCTATGTAGAGAAAGCCTGTCTAAAATACACACACACACACACACACACACACACACACACATATCTGTAAGTAACAACCAGGGGAAAATATTTATGACGTGTATGACAAATGAGGAACTCACAGAAATCTAGGACAAAGAGCAAAAGGGAAATGTTAAGAAAAGGCAAAAACAGAAAGAGACAAAAGAGGAAAGAGACAAAAGAGGAACTGAGATGAGCCTTCAACAGGAAGATGTCCTCTCGTGTTAAGATTCAGAGAATGAGACAGAACATCAGCATCTAGCTGATGCTCACCGCTCTGGAACAGAAAACACTTTGCCAGTGGGCTGTGGGAAGCAGGCCCCTCTGCCAGCTCTGGGCCCAGGTCTTGAACTGCCATGGCTTGCGTGACTTCCTGGGATGTCTGTCGTCTTGTGTCACTCTCCCATAAACCCCATCGACCGCTCTGTGACCCTGTAGCACAGGTCCTAGTGAGGGCGATCAGGCAAGAGGACAGACAGACAATCATACTGGTGCTGGAGAAGAAGCGAGTCTATCTCAGTGGACAGTATGACTAGAGGCTAATGCATGGAGGCTGGGAGGTCAGGGGTTCAAGATCATCCTCTTCTACATAGAGAATTTGAGAGCAGCACGGACTTTATGAGATTGACTCAAAAACCAGTAAAAGAAAAAAGTGTAAGTTTGATCTGCAAATTCAATTCCTTTTCTATCCACAAGCAAGGAACAATTAGAAATGAATCGTAAGACTATCATTTATAATACCAACAAAGGCATAAGATCCCTAGGCTAAATTTCACTAAAAGATGCACAGACCTGCAGAGGTTGGTGACATCTGCAGCCTCTGTCATGGCTTCCTGGCTGTCTCTGAGACTCTCACAAGAGTAACTGCCATGAATCATGGCCAAGATTCATGTGTGTCATGCTCACTGGCCTTTTGGCTCTTCTATGAAACTGAAGAGAAACGGTTAAACTGTTCCTCTGTGCCACACTGGTAGTTGGTACTGGACTACCCCCTGAAAACTTCAAAATGCAGCCAAGAAAAATTGAAGGCAACCTAAGTCATTGGAGAGTACAGTGGTATTTATGTCCATGTTTCAACAACATTCGTGTGTGGCAATCTTAATCCCCAAGGTGGTAGAATTAGGAGACCGGCGTCTGAGAAGGAGATTTGAACTTGAAAATGGAGCTCTCATGATTGGGGTTAGTGGTTCTATAGAAGAAACCAAGGATTGCTGCATAAGGGCACAGCAGGAAGTCTGTCTGTGAATCAGAAAACGGGCAGTCACTAGACACCAAGTCTGTACCCACATTCTTAGACCTCCAGGCTCCTGAACGGAGAGGCACTCACGTCTATCTGTAAGTCACTCCTTCCCTGCCTTCTCCCACTTGTGACCCTCTGCAGTAGCCCATGAAGCCATGCTCTGGGTGGGTGGGTAGCCGAGCAGAGGAAGATCCTGACTGTAATTCTGGGCCATCTCCGGGGCTTGTTCCTGAAATACAAGGTTGGTTTAACATTTGAACTTCAGTCAACTTGATTCAGTATTTTAAGAGAACAAAGCAGAAACATCTTGACTTCATTCTGAAGGCAGAAGAAAACAAGCTATGGAATTCAGTAAGTATTTATGAGGAGAAAAAAAAACTTCTAAGGAAAAGAAGGCTAGGAAGAACCTTCCTTTATCTCATAGGGGACATCTTCATCATCCCCTTCCCCATATACACACATTACAATAGCCATGAACAGAGACAGGAACATACCAGGATCATCAACTGGAAAACTCAGCAGTAGCAAGGTCAAGTTCAGTCTTCTTGAAAAGGCTACAGGTCCAATTGTCCTCATCAAAATCCCAGCAGGGCCCTTTGTAGACACTGCCCGTTGGAATAAGAGCTAATGAAATAGAAATGCCTCGGGACGTCCCTGGCAGGCCTAAAGATTTAGCAGACACACTCAAGTCAGTGTAGTGTTGCCATGAAGAGAAACAGATCAATGGGACAGAATGGGGAGTCCAGGAATAGACCCATGGCTGTGAGAAATCCGAAGGCAGGCTTCCCTTGGCTGGAGGCCTGACTCCGATGGAGTTTTCTAGGGTAACAGCTGCTGTAGCTCCAGACTGGGGTTCTGGTTCCAGTTTCTATTTGTCAGACATTACCCACCTGACTTTAGACCGTATGTAAATTGTATGTTAATGAAACGAGTTAGTGATTGGTGAGAAGAGGGTGTGGCAATGGGGTGGGCAGGGCTGGGTATCCCTGGGAAACACTGCATGAAGAAGCTGGCTTTTCTGGTAACCAAACTGTGAGGAGGGAGAGCGGCTACAGCTCCGACCTCTGCTACTCTCTAGGAACAGGTCTCCTCGTTGAGCTCAAGCCCTCATCCCCTGGCACATGAGACTGCCATGCTGCTGGGCATTTCCTTTTAGCAGCATGGCAGGAATCTGAGCCACCTATTCCTGGCTCTCCCTCATCTCCAGCCCTAAGGAGATGGTGGCTGAACTGGGACACCCCTACCTCCCACACTCTTGAATCTTGCTGAAGTTCTGATTGTTAACTTCATTATAAGACCCCCCCTTCCCCGCCAGTGTCTGCCTCATTTTCTGCAGTTCATACAAGGGGGGTACCCCTCCCCCTCTCACCCTTCCTTCTTCTCCTTTTTTCCCCTAACATCTACCTACCCACCCAGCAAGTGGTAGGTTCTGGGGCTTGAGGTCTGGGTCCTCACGGAGGGGCTGCCTTAGTGGAGTAGTGGGTATACCTGATACCCTTATTCAAGTTTACCTAGGGGATACTGGAAGGTAGGGCTTGAGAAAGCCATCTGTGTGGTGTACTCAGGCAGCTGCCACTTGGGGATGGGGAGGGGTTCGCAGCTCTCCCTGTCGGCACAGACCGAACGCAAACGGAGATACTGCCAGACAGTCAAGGAAGGAAATCTGCTTTTCCATTTTGGGAAATAGTCAAAGATTTTATATTCCACCAAAAATAGAAGTGGAATTCTTGAAAGCAAAAAATAGGTGGGCTGATGTATGTATGTATGGGACTCAAACAGATATGCACAGACTGTAAATGCTCTCATCTCTCTGGAATGTGGCCCTGGAACCAGCGAGGCAGAGGGAAACTGGTCCTGGGCCTCTCCAAATCCTCTCCCAGGAAGGCCTGGCTGTCCTCTCCTTGCCATGGGGATTTCTGGGGACTCTCCCTCACTCCCACTTGTGGTGTGACAGGGAAATCAAGTGGGACCCTCCCCTGCACAGTCTCGTTGAAGTTCTGACTAGTAACTCTATTGCATGCTCCCGTGGTGCTTGGCCTTGGACAGGTGGAGACATTTCCCCCTTTAGATCCTGGTCTTTTAAACACTGACTGACACGTCCCACCACAGGTAAGAAGGGCCCGGTTGGAGACCCAGTTGAGGTTGAAAGAATGGCTTTCGTCTGGTTTTGATGTTTAGATATTATTTTTATCTACTTTAAAATAAATGACTTCCCTTTGAGACAACTGTACCTTCTCTGATGAGGAATCTGAAACCCGAGGAAGGACTCATGTCCAGTGAGTGACCTATTTTCACCACATCCAGAGCTACCTGCAGTGGCTTAATAGAAAATGGGGCTTTACCGCCCTCTCCTAGGCCGAGCCATAGCATCACCAGGATACAGCGAATGGGCAGGCCGGAGGCAGGCAGTGCTGGTCAGCCAATCCGCAGTAGGTCCAGCTGTAGTGCCAAGGATTCTCCATCACTCTTATGCCTCCACAGTAGCCCATGAAGCAAGACTCTGGGTAGATAGCCAAGCAGAGAGATTCCTGACTGGAATTCTAGGTTATTTGCAAGGCTAGTTCCAAGTTGGCTTATTCCTGAATACAAGGTTAGCTTAATATTTGAACTTCAGCTGGCTGGACCTAAGCAGACTCAAGGCACTTCTGAAAAGAATCAGATTCTTTTTATTATTTATTTATTTATTTATTTATTTATTTTTGGAGACAGGGTTTCTCTGTGTAGCTCTAGCTGTCCTGGAACTCGCATGGTAGATCAAGCACCAAACTCAGAGATCTGCCTGCCTCTGCTCCCTAGTGCTGGGTCAAAAGGTATGTGCCACCACTGCCTAGGAGATCATTATCTTTTATTTCTTACATATGTAAAATATCTCCACAGAAATTCATGAGAGCAACTGAAGAGTACTTAAATAAATATAGAGATAAGCATGAGCTGGGTAGTGGTGGGGCATGCCTTTAATCCCAGCACTTGAGAGGCAGAGGCGGGCAGATCTCTGTGAGTTTGAAGTTAACCTGGTCTATAGAGCAGGTTCCAGGACAACCGGGCCTACACAGAGAAACCCTGTCTCAAAAAGGTAAAAGGAAAGGAAAGAGATAAGCACATGTATTTGCCACTTTTAACAGTCTGAGAATATTCATTCTTGAAAAATTGACATATAACTAAAAAGTAATTTTGGGGGCAGTATTAGTGGTTCAGCCTAGAGACTCAAGTATGTCCTAGGTTTTATGTCAGAGCTTTTGGGACTGTAATTACAGAGGGCTATGATCCAACATGTGGGTGTTGGTGTTGGAACCTGGGTGGGTCTTCTGGAAGAGTAACCAGTGTTCTTCAGTGCTGAGCCATCACTCTGGCCTCCTAATATTTAATTAAAAATCCTTTTTAAAAGATTCATTTATGTGTATGAGTGTTTTATCTGCATGTATATCTGTGTGCTAGATGCATGCTTGGCACACTGTAGGTAAAAAGAGGGTGTCAGATCCCTTGAGATGGGATATGATGGTTGTGAGCCTTCATGTGGGTGCTGGGGATTGAACCTGGGCCCTCTGGTGCTCTTAACCACTGAGCCACCTCTTCTGGACCCTGCTTTTAAATTTTTGATACAGGTCTAGGTTGCCCATGCTGGCCTTAAACTATCCTAGGCAGGCCTTGATTGCAGTCCTCCTGCCTTAGCCTCCTACCCATCTGGAATTAAAGGCTTGTCCATCAGAACTGGTGATGTCAGTGTAATTCTAGCAAAAATTCTAGTAGGCCTTTTGACAAACCTGAAAGATCATTAAAACAAAACAAACAAAACAAAAAACCAAAATCAATCAACCAAACAAACAAACAAAACAACAACCCTGCGGGACTGGGCACAGCGTTGGGAATGTGATCCCAGTCCCGGGATGAGGGAGACAGACTGGCACAAGTTCAAAATCAGCCCAGTCTAAAGCAACTTCCAGGCCAACCAGAGATACATAGTGAGGTTCCATTTCAAAACAAGCTGTCCTCAGAAAATAAAAAATACCAACAGCAGCCAAGAAAATGTTTAAAAAAAAAAAACAGAACTAGATGGTGATGTTGTAGTCAAAACATTTACTATAAGTCTCAGTGTTTAAGGAAGCAAGTATTGGTACAGAGACAGTCAGGTGACCACATCCAAAAAGAGTAGCATTGTTGTGGAGGGATGTGCTTACAACCACCACCACACCCCGGGCCCCTGATTCACTGTGAAGGTACCAAAGCACTGAATGATGGGCTAACTGGACACTCAAGAGAAGCAGGCTGAATCTGAACTTCTATCTCACACAGGGCAGAGAAAAAGTTGCAGGTGGATGATCGCCGTAAAGTGGAAGGAAGATGGTAAGGACACGTCAAGAAGCTAATGGCAGCTTATCTTTATGACCACACAAGTAGCCGAGATTTCCTAGCCAAGACACAACAGATACTAACCACAAGGAAAAAGACAAATTGGCTCACACTGAAATTAAGAACTCCTATTTATCAGAGGGCATTAAGATTATGAAAAAGCAAGCCAGAGAGTGAGAGAAGATATTTATAACTCACAACTGGCGAGAGTCTGTGTCCAGATAAAGAATGGGGTGAGAGAAAAAGCAACCTCATAGCCCTCTCCAAAGAGTGTGGCCATGTGGAGAGTCAGTCCATCAATACGCCCAGTCCTATGGCCATGGGAGAAGGAAGTACGATAGACCATGGGCAGGTCACGGTGCAACACGGGCAGGTCACGATGCAGCAGTGGCCAGAAGTCTGCTTTTTTTTTTTTTTTTTTTTTTGCTGGTAGAACATGTGGGAAACTGGCACTGCCTATGAGAGCAGAGAGGGTTCCTGCCTCTTGTCGTTTAATGTCGTTTAAAGCCGGAGCCCGAGAATGTCTGTCTGGAGGCATGGGCAGAGCGTTCAGAGATGGGTTAGACATAGCAGAAAAATCAGGCAGCCAGTGTAAAAAGCCAAAGTTTACATCTACTGCAGCAACAGCATCATCATTCCTTGCTTTAAACCACTACTCTATTCGCCCTACCAAGAAATCTGTGGTTAGTTTGCTTATAGTCGCTGTTGGGCGATGCAGGTTCCTTGCAAGTGACAGCCCTTTAATCGGCAAAGCAGTGTGTCTTACTCCAGCAGGAATGTTAAAAAAAAAGAAACTATAACAAAAAGTCAACAGTTTAATAAAAATGGGCAAAATATAAAAACAGACACTTCAGAAAAGTACGTAAAGATGTCCAACCTCACCAGTAACAGAGAAATGCAAAATTCGACCTTACCTGGAACGGATTCTTCCGCATAGTACGAAGTTTGTTTCTAATTCCATTTCCCCTCAAGTGGACACATGTCCTAGCATCGCCTGTTGGTCATCTTTTTCACCACTGGTCTCTAACACCTTGTCATATACCAACATATGTGTGTGCCTGTTTTCATTGGTCCCTATGTCCACTTCAGCACAAGTCTTTCCTGTAACTGAGCAGTACACCGCCGTGCTAGTGGAAGTGCAAACCCTTGGCCTTAGTTTCTTTTTAGAAGCACCTTGGCTACTCTAGATTGCCAGCCTCCCCTTACATACCGGCCAAGCTGCATGGAACCCATGGTGGGATACTTAGCAGAATCCTGGTGACTCTGATAGTGACATCTGCTTAGCCATTAACACAAGTGTGGCTATACATGTAGTTGCTCTTTCATTGATTTTTTAAAAATGCCCTTTCTTCTCAACGATCATATACTGTTTATTCTTAATTCATACTTTTGTAGTTACTATAAAGTGATGTTTTTCTAAATCTCTATTTGCTGGGGGTGGAACTGGAAAGATGGCTCAATATATAAAAGCAATTGCTGCTCTTGCAGAGGACTGGAGTTAAGTTCCTAACATACCTCTGGTTCACTCACAACCTCCTTTTCAGGTGCTGCACTCACGTGTGCACAGCCACACAGAGACAGACACAGAAGTAAATTCAACTTTAAAAATTAGATTTACTATTTTTTTGTTTGTTGTTTGAGATAGGGTTTCTCTGTTGTATCCCTGGCTGTCCTGAAACTCGCTCTGTAGATGAGGCTGGAACTCGAGATTCACCTGCCTCTGTCTCCTGAGTGCTGGAATTAAAGCTGTGTGCCACCAATGTTCAGTCATATTTCCTAATTTTGTTTTTTGTGTGTTTTGCCTGCATATATGTATGGTCATCACATGTATGTGAAGGTCAGAAGAGGGCATTGGATTTCATGCAACTGGAGTTACAAATGTTTGTGACCCACCACGTGGGTGCTGGGACTCAAACCCAGGTTCTCTGCAAGAGCAACAGGCGCTCTTATCCACTGAGCCATCTCTCCAGCCCATTAAAATTAAATCTTAAATGACATGCTGTTGATTCACAGAAAGTCATTTTTGAGTGGTGCATGCCAACTCTAAACTCTGCAATCCTGTCTTTTTAAAACTTGTCATACTTGGCTATATCCACTTCTTTCTTTACATATTTCATTCCATGCCTGTCTTGCTGGGTTGACCAGACTCTGGCGGTTGCAGTTTGGGGAAGAGTAACGTTTCTGTCTTGAGTCTAATTCAGAGAATATTCTTGGCATTTTGAGTTTGTTTCAGGTGTTTTCATAGACTGCTTTTGCGATGGTTCATCTCAGTTGTCAGTTTGGATCAGAATCAACTGCGAGATGACTCTCTTAATGGGTGTGCAAGGGCATTTCTTCGAAGGATTTGAGCGGGGAAGGTCTTTCTCAGGTGTGGGCACCTTCTAGCGGCAGCTTGGATATAAGGAGGTCAGAGGGAAGATCTATTGCTTTTGACTACCTTTACTCCTTGAGATATTGCTGTTGCTATCCTTTGCTGCAATCAGAGCCTAGCTGCTTCTGCCTTCCAGTGTGGACTTGAGACCAGTGGCTCTCCAGGAGTCCTTCAGACTTTCAGTGCCAAATTGAGACCTCTGAGGCATACAGCCTCATGGATTAAGCATCTAGCAGGTTCTCAGATTCTCTAGTATGCCACCAGTCATTGCTTGATGACCCAGTGTGTAAGTCAGTCTAATAAATTGCCTTTGTAATTGTCTTGGTTTGTCTTTTGTTCATATTAACATAACCTAGGAATACTTGGAAAGAGAGAATCTCGGTAGAACTCTCACAACCAGATTGGCCTGTGAGCATGTCTGTGGGGGCATTGCCCCGACTGCTGGTTGATAAAGGAAGGCCCAGCCCACTGCCAGAGGTACCATCCCTAGGCAGGGGGTCCTGGACTGTATAAAAATGGTAGCTTACGGAAACATGGTGCAAGCCAGTAAGCATTATTTTACCATGGTTCCTGCTTCAGTTCCTGCTCTGGTTTCCCTTAGTGATGGACTGTATACCCGGAAGTCCAAGCTGAAATAAACCCTTTCTCCTCCTAAGTTGATTTTGGTGTTTTTTTTTTTGTTTTGTTTTTTTTGTTTTTTTTTTGTTTGTTTTGTTTTTTTAATTATATATACAATATTCTGTATGTGTGTATGCCTGAAGCCAGAAGAGGGCACCAGACCTCATTATAGATGGTTGTGAGCCCCCATGTGGTTGCTGGGAATTGAACTCAGGACCTTTGGAAGAGCAGGCAATGCTCTTAACCGCTGAGCCATCTCTCCAGCCCTGGTCATGGTGTTTTTTTATGACAACACAAAGCAAGCCTGGACAGTAATATATATTTATTCTATCATTTTGTTCCTTTAGAGCACTGGTTCTCAGCCTTTCTAATGCTGCGGCCCTTTAGTACAGTTCCTCGTGTTGTGGTGACCCCAATTATAAAATTATTTTCATTGCTACTCCATAACTGTAATTTCCATAGGTTGAGAATTACTGCTTTAGAGAATCCTAATACAGCCTTCCTCAGACTGAAGAAGTTCTCTTCTGTTCTTACTTTTCAGAGTAGTTCTCCAAATAAAAACAATGCTGGCTTTTATTAGAAGCCCTTTATCCCCCTCCCCCCCTTTTTTTTCCTTTTTGAGATAGGGTTTCATTCTGGAGTCCGAGCTATCCTCCTGCCTCAGTCTGCTTAGTGCTAGGATTACAAGGCCTGGTTCACCAAAATTGACTTCTCAAAATCCCTTTCTGCAGCTCCTGAGATTATTACACAGTGCTGCCCCGGGTTTGATGTGATTAGTAAATGTCAAAATGTTAGCACAGAGTCATGTTCTTCGAAAAAATGTAACTTGGAACATGATATTGCTACTTTATTTGTGACTGAGTTTGGTGTGCCGAGTTCTGTAATCATTTCAGATTTTATTAGTGAAGTTAGTCTCCACTTTGTCGTGCTTAGGTTTTGAGGTCAGAGTGTGAGTCAATGGTAGAATGCTCCATGGCTCCCAGGGTTTGATCTCCAGCACCACAAAAATAAAACTTAAGAAAATGGGCCATGAGATTTGAAGTTTTTCCTTTGTAGTTAACAGTGTCCCTGATACACTGCTGAATCTTCAAGGTCACTATAACCTCCTGTTTTCAAGTCCGACGGGTTTTTAACTTTTTTTCTACTGGCTCCTGTCTCTGGGGTCCTCCTTTGTACCAGCTCCTCTTTGCTCCTCTTTCCACTCTCTGTAGGTGGTTGGTGACCTTTTCCACTGTTGGGTCTTAAATGAACGGCCTCATTCTGATTCTGCTCTTCTGTGTTGATGGTGTTATTTGAGCATCTGACAGACTTGCACACTCAACAGAGCCCAGAAGGACCTTGGATTTTGTCTTCCCCCGGCTGCAACATGTACCACCATCTCCTCCAGCACCAGCTGGCAGTCCTTCTTCTAAGTTCTGGTCCTCCCTCTCAGGCTGTGGCGTCAATCTATCCTCCTTAGTCTCACTGAGATCTAGTTCCCAAAACAACTCTTTCCACCTGACCTAGGCTCTCTGCATCTACCCTGGGACCCTATGGACACTAAAGCTGATGTCCATCAGCCAGCATTCCTAACCACCGCTGCTGCCTTTACTTATTTTCTTCCCTAGAAGCCTACATACTTTGATGGCGTGATGGAGGCCGACCTAACACCCAGCTATAAAGGTAGATCCTACTTGGCTCTCTCTCTCTTTTTAATGTAAAGGATGGGTTTAAAATCTAGATGGAGAGCTGGGCGGTGGTGGCGCATTCCTTTAATCCCAGCACTCGGGAGGCAAAGGCAGGCGAATCTCTGTGAGTTCGAGGCCAGCCTGGTCTACAAGAGCTAGTTCCGGGACGGGCACCAAAGCTACAGAGAAACCCTGTCTCGGAAAAAAAAAAAATCTAGATGGATTTTAAGCCTTGTAACCCACATAAGCCTGTTGCATATTTTCACCTCCCATTACAATGTTAATTATAACATTATTTCTTAGGTTGTGTTAATTATAACATTATTTCTTAGGTTGTGAAGTGTACAAAAACAGGCCACAGATCTGTTTATCCCCTGCAGCCTAGTCACTCAATAGATTTCACCTCCTGATAGTTGAGGAAGGGTGTAAGATGGAAGGGGGCCAATCAGGGCGACTCCACAGGAATACTGGCAGCAGTTCTCCTAATTCCTGGGGTGACAAATACTCTTTCCTCCACCTTGGGCACCCTCATCACCGTCTTCACTCCTGCTAAAGGGGCAGCTCAAATGCCTCCGGTCTCCTGCTTCTTCTACTAGACTGGATTTCCGGGGTCCCATAACTCACATTTGTATCCATTAAGTCTTTCTGGTCATCAGTGATGGACCAGGCTATCAGGCTATCAGGTGGATACACATCTCTCCCATCGACGGAAGGTGAACGATCCGTCCAGTGTCTCGGCTATGTGGCATAGTGGGTTTGCACAGTTCAGGCATAACACACATGCTCCTTACACTGGACTGTTCCCCAGTTATGCTCCTATCAGGCATCCTGACACGATCGACTTCTAGACTATGAAAGTGAAGATAAGATATCTTTCTAATCAGTTGACTCTCCCATGCACATGCTACCACCAGACGCCTGAGAGGCCATCAGAATGCCATTTTCTTGCCTCTGTTTATGTGTCCTGTTATCTTCACTTCAAGGTAGTTTTTTGGCAGTGCACACAGCAGATAAATAGACTATCCTAGCTACTCTTGGATGTGACTGGCATAGTTATGTTTTTGCTATCACAGTCCACAATGAACCAAAGGTCATCCAAGTGATGGCCTCTGACTGAACATGCTTCCTTCGTCCACATCTCTGTCTTTCATATTTACTTGTGTCAGGCCAGGAACTTCAATTTAGTCAGTCACAGGAAGGCAGGTGATGTGTGCAGTGGCTGCCAAGGCCCCGTGTGCTGGAACTTGTTTTCCTGTGGGTAGACCACGGCCTTTACAAGAAGCAACATGAGCCGGCTTAGTAACATGGCCTCTGGGGGTGAGATCACCCATGAAGCAGAGATGAATCAAACTAGCTGAACACAACATAAGCTGCTGCTTGCCAGATTCACCAACCATGACTGTTTAAGTTAGTAAGTTCTGGGATAGTGTGATACCCAGGAACAGACATGCTGTCCTTATGTACAAACTCATATGTTAGGGTTGAAGTCCTAGTAGACAGTCCAAGAATGATGGTTTCTACTTACTTGCCAACAAGTACCCCTGTAGAAACTGCCTGGTCTCTCTTAGGAAAAGCCTAAGAACTCACTGGAGGGCTGGGCCGAGGGGCAGGTTCTTCTGTTATGCCGAGTGATGGGTCAAGATGACGTTGACGTTGACCCAGTGTATGTAGCACGACTCCTGCTGTCAGTTTATGTTTCAAATTCTGGACCTCTTCAGACCCCATTTTGGCACGGCACCCAAAGGTGAGCTGGTCGGCTGAGAGGCCATACAGAATGCTGGCCACTTCCCAGCAGTACCTTACCTGTGCTCATCTTTTCCTAGTCCTTTTCTTTTTCTTCTTTTCTTTAATATTTAAAGAAATGAGGAAACAAGCAGCGCGAGTAATGAGATGTCTGATATGTCAAAGAATGGCAGAGCCTGAAATTGACCCTGGGGTCCAAGCTAAAAACCTACTACCGTTTCTAGTTCCTGGACTCTCCCCGTGACCAACATCAGACACATTGCTTCACAAAACCATGTTCCTGGTCCTCTGCCTACTGATTTTCAATGTCTACGGAGGTGGGTGTGACTAGGGCCATCTCTTAAAAGCAGAGGAAGACCCAGGGATGATTCCTGCGGGATTCCGCGGTACTACGCATAAGATGCAGTGAGTCTTCGAGCGGGGCAGCCACAGGCGCGCTTCCACGCGAGGCTCCCAGCCCAGTTCCCAGCCCCTACAGAATGTCTAGGGTCCTTGGTCCCACCTGTCCCCTCAGCTCCCTTCCATCTGAGGCTCCCGCTCTCTCGAGTCTCCTCAGAGCAAGTTCGAGAATCCCGGCCCCGTCGATCTTCTCAGTGCGTGACCGACCGAGGATCCCTCTCCTGGCGACACAAGATGTGTTGTGTTTTGGTTCTAACCGCTAACCCCCGCGATTCCCGCCTTAGGCGAGCTGGGACTCCGGTTCGGGGCCCGGTGGCGCGGGTGCGCGCACGCCGACGTTGAGCGCTGGCTCCACCCCTGCACGATCGCGCGCGCGCGGCTGCGGCGGCTGGGGCGGGGCGAGCCGAGGGGGCGGAGCCGCCGGCGCTGAGGTTGAGGCTGAGGCTGAGGCAGCGGCAGAGGCTGAGGTGGCTGAGGCGGCGGCGAGGGGCTCCTGGCCGGGGCCGCGGGGCCAGCCGAGCCCGCCGCAGCGCCCAGAGCCAGACGTCGGCAGCCCGCGGGCTCAGCGTGACCCGAGGTAAGGCGACGGGAACGCGGGCGGCCGCGTTTATGTAAGCGCGGGGCAGGTGGCTGAGGCCGCGCAGCGCCGGCGGCTGCGGACCTGACCACCGACCCCAGACCCTATAGATCCCGGCCCCGGGCCCGCGGCGGGCTGCAGGGTGGCTGGCGCATCCTCGGGTGGCGCGGTGAGGGCGGGCCGCATCCTCTTGGATGCGGTGCGGTGCGCTGCGCTGCGGGAGGAGGCTGCGCCCAAGACGGCTTGTCCGCTCCTGGAGGCACCGCGTCCGCGTGGGATGCGCTGAGCCGCGGTGAGCCGAGAGTGCGCCCCTCGGACAGGAGGCTGTGCCCGCGGAGGGGACCCTCTACTCCAGGGAGGGGACCTGTGCCCATCGGAGTGGAGGTTGCGCCGGGGAAGTGAACCGTGTGCCGGGCGGAGGGGACCTGTGCTCCGGTTAGGGGACCCTGTACCCCGGGAGGGGACCTTTGCCCAGCAGAGGGGAGACTGCACCCCGGAAGGGGGACCCTGTGCCCTGCAGGGGGAAAGCTGGCCCGGGGATGCAGACCTTGTATCCTAGAGAGGGGACCTGTTCCCAGCAGAAGGGAGGCTGCTCCCGGGGAGGAGACACCTTGTGTCACTCTGAAGCTGCGTCCGGGGATGGGGACCCTGTGTCCTGCAGAAGGGACCATGTGCTTGGCACAGGGGAGGCTGCGCCCAGAGAGTGAATCCTGTGTCCTACAGAGGGGACCTGTGCCGGGAGCAGAAGGGAGGCTGAGCCGGGAGGTGGGAACCCTGTTCTCCGGGAAGGGGAAGATGTACCAGGGGATGGGGACTTTGTGCCGTGCAGAAGGGACCATGTGCTTGGCAGAGGGGAGACTGCGCACAGAGGAGGGGGGCCGAGTGCCCCGCAGAGGTGAAGATGCGTCACAGGGAGGGGGGAACCCTGTAACCTGCAGATGATACTCTGTGCTCAGAGGAGGGAGATCCTAACCCTATACTCCACATAGGGGAGTCTGTGCCCCGTGGTGAGCGCCTTGTGTCCTGCAAAGGAGACACTGCGCTGCCAGGGAGTGGGCACCGTGACCCGGGGAAAGGAGGCTGCTTTTTGGTGGTCTGTGTCCCTCCCGAGGGCTCAGAGTCGGCATGGGGCGCCCTGCGCCTGGGTGACGAAGTTCCGAGTGCCCTGATGATCGTGGGAGCCATCTGGGACATTAGGGACTGGAGGTGAATTTTGAGGCGCTCGCATAGGTAGTCGGAAAATCACTGTGTGGTGACTGTGTGCGAGAGAGAAGGTGTCAGATGGGGCTGTGGACGCTAGACTGTAGTGCCACAGGAGTTGCCTGTCGGTTCGGGATTTATGAGGGGAGTATCCTCACCGTTGTGTCTGGTTGAACGTTAATGTTTTCAGTTAGCAGGTTTGTGTTGTTACTTCTGGAGAGGGCATCTTTTTCCGTCTTTTGAAAACCATCATTGCGTTCCATTCTGAAAGGATAATGAAGTGTCCTGATAGCAAACTTGCTTTCTTACTGTTAGGTGCCGTAATTAAGATGACCAAACCGTAATTTTTACCGAGAATAGAAATAATGTATTACTCTTTGTACCTTTGAAAGGAAGCTGCATTTTCTAAAACTGTTTTTGACACAGTGTCTAAGCTGTTTGAAGGAGCCTGCTGTTTCTTCCTTTCTCGGCAATGAAACTTCTTTACCCTGTTTGCTTGAGAGGGTTCCCTGGAGAGGGAGAGAAGGAGGCAGAAGGTTGGTTGGTACAGTTCCTTTGGAATGAGGATTAATGGTCCCTTGGTAGAGGCTCCTCCAAGGAGATTCACAGCACCGGCACCCCACAACAGGGCTTGATAAATATTGGATGAGACACCCCGGGCTGGGTGCTGTGATCTCACAGTGGTGGGGAGGTGGAATTCACAGGCTTGGTAAGGAATGCATTCTCCATGCCTGGTAGATGTCAAGGGGTTTCAGAAACTGGGCACATTCAGTTACTTCTGCGTCAGCTACGAAGCTCCACTTGGAAGGATCGAAGGAGCCCTTTCTGCAAGGACAATGGTGGAGAGAGAAATTAATGACGTATCTTCCATGATGTGTTCAGTCAGTCATTGCTGCTAGGCCAAGGCAGGAAGATTAGATACTGAGAAACACATCTTGGCTCATAGGCAAATTCACTTCTTTGTGAGTTTTTATGCCATAAAGCATTTAAACTGCTTCAGAATATTTTGGAATTAAAAAAGAACCATTTAAAGCCATCTTGTCCTGCGAATGAACAGTTTGCAACTTGGTCATGTGCTAGACCTTCTCTCTGGAGTTACAGTGCAGGACTCCACAGGCACAGTACAAAACCCACGGACAGTGTGTCTACTTATCACTTTAATAGCATTAACATTTTGAGATAAAATTACAATATTTGCAAAAGTATAGAACTTCAGCTTTTAGGTTTAAAAACTTAAGCATGCATATAATACATTCAGGAAGGCAAGCAATTTATGTGTACATAATACATCCAAAAGGCACACAGAATAGGCTCAACTTCATTCCATTCTGTACTCCACCACTCAGTTATATAATATATAATTATATATATAATTTTTTAATATAATTTTTTTCTGGTACTGGGGAGAGAGTGAACCAAGACCCTGGCACATATTAGGCAAGTGGTTTACTACTGAAGTATATCTCAGCCTTGAGAAATGGTCTCACCATGTTGCCCAGGTTGGCCTTGAACTCATTGTCTACGTAGCCCACGTGGGTCTCAGACTATCAGTCCACCTGTCTTAGGCTCCCAGTATCTGGAAGGTAGCTGTGCTCACCACTATACCACCAATGCAATGTACCAGTATCTGGAATTATGGTCTGTGTCAGTTTTTAAAATAGTAGTGTTTTAAATTTTTCATTAACATCGTAACAGTAGGATTCTAATTTATACATGGGCACAAGAAAGATCTGCTCATATTCTTTAATCCCAAATTTCTGTATCAGTAAGTTGTGTTTAAGAACTGGATTTTATTGCCTTGAGTGCTGTGATTAGCCATGTAAATACACAGGATGAGAGAATATTGTTTAAATAGCTCAGAGGTTATCTAGAAGCAGCTTTTGGAGACTGTCGTCAATGAAGTTATACAGACGTTAAGGAGATGATCAAAGTTAGTGTGAACGCTTGGAGAGGTTCAGTTCTACTGGAAAACTTGGTGGTTTTCAGTGTCTTTCTAACGTGAGAATTTCCAAAGTCCACAGTTTGGTGTGAGGGAAATGGTTAGACTTAAAACCCTTATTTAAGTAGAAAACAGTAAGATCTCCTGAGTAAATCGGGAGCTTGGGGATCATGGGAGAAGGTAGAAGGAGATGGGGGAGGAAGGAAGGGGAGCCGAGAAAAATATATAGCTCAATAAAAAAATAAATAAAATGAACCAACAAATAAATCAATAAAACCCTTTATTTAATGTGTTCATAGTATATGAAGTAGAATAAATAACTAGCAACAATTTTACTTAAAGGCCAGGGTGGTGGTGGCACACGCCTTTAATCCTAGCACTCGGGAGGCAGAGGCAGGCTGATCTCTGTGAGTTCGAGGCCAGCCTGGTCTACAAGAGCTAGTTCCAGAACAGGAACCAAAAGCTACGGATAAATCCTGTCTCGAAAATCAAAAAAAAAAAAAAAAAAAAAAAAAAACCAATTTTACTTAAAAACTGCCCACTAAATCAGTGGTTCTCAACCTTCCCAATGCTGCAAGCTTCATGTTGCAGTGACTCCCAACCATAAAATTATTTTTGTTGCTACTTCATTACTGTAATTTTGCTACTGTTGTTAATTGTAATGAAAATATATGATATGCAGGATATCTAAAATGTGACCCCCTGTGAAAGTGTTGACCCCCAAAGGGCTCAGGTTGAGAATCACTGCACTAGATTAATTAAGGTTTCTTCTTTATTGCTCATGACTGTCTTTCTTGAGGGGTGGATGAAGAAGGTGCAGTAACTAGGCCACCAGAGATCTTTACCTTGCCTTCCATGGCAGTTAGGATCATTGATATTAATAATCAAGTTGTTGTTGCTTTTTTAAAAACAGTTTGATAATACTGCCCGTTGTTCTTCCCGTGTTTATACTCATGTGGTACTCTAGGAATAGGTATGTCAATGACTTTGGTTTCAGGCATGATGGGTTGAGTCCAGATGAAGCAGGAGGGGAATGAAAGTAGCTTAAAGGTGCCTGGTATTTATGTTGAGGAACAGAGTGGAAGCTTTTGGCTCTAGATCAATGATTTTTAAAACCGGATGCTGTTTCTTTCTCATCGGGGGTACCTGTGCTCCAGGTTGTTGTTCTAGTGAGCCTGATGAGGCTAGTTCTGCTTACCCGCAGTTCTCGTTATGGGAATAGTGGAATCCTGAGCAAGACTAGACTCTAATGTCTGTGTACCCTGAGGGGCAAAGGAAGAAGAGGTAGGTGGAAGGAAACAGAATAGGTGTCCAAGGAGTGTGGGGATGTGTTTGGCTATGCCCTGATGCAGCCTTCCAGGCAGAGGGGACTCTGGGGTAAAGGCCTTGACATGTGTTGTTAATATCAGGGAGCCATTGTGGTCAGAAAGGGAGGGAGAGTGGCAGGAAATAAGGCTGGAGAGGTGGGGAGGGCTGCTTCTTGCTGGACTATAGAGGCTGTGGTTAGGGATTTAAATTTTAATCCCAGAGTGATGGGAGATCTTAGGAGGGCTGGCCTGCCTGCTCTTCCCCCTCCCCCCTTTCCCTTTTAGAGAGTTTTGAATATGATAGGAAGGATGTGATCTGGTTTATCTTTCAAATGAATCATTCCGGCTTGTGGATTTTTAGGAGCTTGTCATGTGCCACGCTGTTTCAGATACTTCATAGCTGTAGGCTCAACCAACTGGCAGCCCAAAAGGTGAACATTATTACTGTTCAAGATTTTTATTCATTTATTTTATTTTCATGTATATATGTGTGAGTGTAGACAACGTGGAAGTCAGAGGACAACTTCTCAGATTGTCAGTCCTGCTGAACGGTCTTTCCAGCCTCTTACTGTTAGTCCTTTGTTATAGATGGTACTGTCAAGGCAGGGAACTGTGAGGAGCTTGTTCCAGGTCACACAGTCAGTGGTATAGAGAGATCCTCTATAGCATGCTGCACTCATCCCCCTCACTTCATTGCTCCAGGCAGGAGTAGCTGTGGAGACCAGCGAGGAAGCCCAGGTTGGGGCCCAGCACCGGGGTGGGGGTGGGGGGTGGGGGTGGGGGGTGGGGGTGGGGGGGGTGGGGGGGTGGATTCATCACCGTGTAAGATGCTTTGTTTGTGAGGTGCACCATTGTTTTTTTTATAATCCTGACAGAGGAAGATGGGCCAATTAGAGGATGGCAACACTTCCTTACCACTTAGCATTCATTTACACTCATTGAAAGGACTGACTTTGAGCATAGACTATTACAGTGCTTTTGTGCTTTCATGAAAAAGGATACTGGAGTGATATAATCGCAACACATTGCTTAGAATTGAGTCTTCTGACTTTTAGCTTGGGGTAGTGCCACGTTGGTGGAATTGGAAGCCTGGGAAGGTTGTAGTTTAGGGTAGGGATTAGAACTTGAGATTTGGAAAATGAAGCCTGAGACCTTACTCAGCAGTCATACCAATACACTAACCAGGGGGTCAGTGTGCCATTCCACCACCTAGCTATTTAACTTTTCTGTGCTTCAGCTTTTTATCCTTAGTTCAGGGAGAATAGAATTTGTGTCTTGACAGGCATGGTGGTGCATACCTTTAATCCCAATAAGAAAGAGGCAGTTGGGGTGAGACAGGACTACATAGTGAGATCCTGTCTCAACAACGAAAGAAAGAAAGAAAGAAAGAAAGAAAGAAAGAAAGAAAGAAAGAAAGAAAGAAAGAAAAAAGAAAGAAAAGAAGAAAGCAACCGTCTCAAATGGTTGTCAAGTCAATATGCTGAGCTAATGAAGAAGGTCTAGAATAGTACCTGACTTGCAGTATTTAAGAGAGTTTGCTTAGCTTATTGTTTTTATGATTAGTCATCTGAATGAGCGATTTGGATAAAAATGGAAATTCAAGGACAGGCTCAGGAAAAGGTTGGGCCATATATGTAAATGTAGGTGTCTTTTTGAGTATAGTTGCTGTTTCATATCATAGGCTGGACAGTGAATATGGATGCAGAAGAGCAGAGGTAGGTACTGTGATACTGAAGTGGTGGATACTGAAGAAGAAGGCAAGCAGGAAGGTCCAGTAGCCAGGAATCCAGTGATCAGGTACTTTTCAGTCTTAGGGGTCTGGAAAATACTTCCTTGGATTCGATGAGAGGCAGGCCATCAGTGACTTTGGTGGGGATTTGTAGGCATTAAATGTGAATGACTCTCTAAGGAAGTTTTGTTTAAAGGAAAACAGACTGCTAGAACTCAAAATGGGTGCAATGGTCTAGGCTCCTGTGTATCTTGTTTTAGATAATGATGGTAGAATGTTCTTGACCTGATTGAAATGAACATTGCAGGAAGCAAGTCCTTGAAAAGGTTCTAGGGGCTAAAGGAGAGAGGACATTCAACCCCAGCACAGAGGCAGCTACTGCATCTTGGACCTTCGTTCATTCAAAAGTATTTGGAAGATGTGCCATCCTGGATTAGGAAGAATGGCATAGGACCTGGAATACCGTTCTCACAAGCAAACATGCTCTGTGGTCTTTTTATGGAGAGGTTTATATGAAATGGAATTTTTCTTTATTAAAACGTTCCCTCAGCCGGGCGGTGGTGGCACACACCTTTAATCCCAGCACTTGGGAGGCAGAGGCAGGCGGATCTCTGTGAGTTCGAGACCAGCCTGGTCTACAAGAGCTAGTTCCAGGACAGGCTCCAAAACCACAGAGAAACCCTGTCTCGAAAAACCAAAAAAACAAACAAACAAACCAAAAACCAAAAACCAAAAAACCAAAAACAAAACAAAAAAAACGTTCCCTTGTCTTTAAATTGTCCTCAGTGGAAGGAGAGCTAACATCCTTAGTTATCAGATGTAGCCCTGTTGAGAGGACCTGGCATCTGAAAGCTGTAGAAGGAATGACCGGCTTGCATTTGGAATGTCCCCAACCCCAGAGGAAGGTGACATCGAGGGTGCCAACGTTTACATTGATGTTCATCCTGTTTAACAAAACTCCCATTAAGAGTTTGCTGACATGCCTTGCTTGAATGAGCTTGACTTGTATTCTTTGTGCTTGTTTGGCTACTTAGGATTTGAAGTTAGAAACATCCTTGTTTTCAGTGTGATACTCAGAAGCTTTCCCCATACAGGGCAGAACTCGCTGCTGTTACTCGAGAAACAGGGACCTCCCATGCTTCTTCACACAGGCTTTTCTGGGAACCTGCTTCATGTGTACGGTTGTGGAAGATGCCAGGGACAGGGGGAAGAAGAGCTTACATCAGGGAAGGAGAGTAAGTAAGGCACAACAGATGCTGTCCTTTGAAGTTATTGTATCTGTGACTTGCTAGAAAGAGGTGTGGCTGAGGTCCATATATAGTGTGAGTTTTGTCATTATTTGGAAAGCTGGAGGACAGTGGGGCCATGTGTCAGCAGAGGGCAAGAGGACCTTTCTTGTGAAGGTGTGGTGAAAAGACAGTTAGGGAACACTGCTTGGTAGAGTTGTAGAGGGAACTATGTCGTCTAGTCTATGGAACTGTGGAAGGGACCGTGTCATTGTCTAGTTGGAGATTTGAAGGTGGGGCTGGAGGGACATGTAGGGACAGGTGGTATAGGCAGTGCAGGTTTTTAAAGTGGGGTTAATGCTTTCACGTAATGCAGGCTCAGAGTTGTAGAGGTGAGGAAGGAGAGAAGACAGGAATCTTTCCTTGGTGGTGGGTGCAGGATTGGGCTCAGGAAGAGGAGAGATGAAGCAGAAAACACTAATGCAGACTCAGTTTTTTCTACTATCCCCTCATGACATCATCCTCAGAGGGTGGCAAGATTTCTCTGTGCAGGCAGTCAGCTCTGTACCAGACATCAGCAGTGTCCTCTGCTCCTGTCCGGTTGGATACTGTCTGCCTGGAGCATGATAGATCCCTAGGCTCAGGGCTCTGTCTTTAAGATGACCTCCACTTCAGGCCCAGTGGTTTGTCTGGACCTCTGGAACTTCTGACTGACAAGTCAGGGTTCTCACAGCCCCTCGTCAGAGTGGCTTCCAGAAAGGAACCACTCTATTCACATTTACATTTTATTATAGAGGGTATTTTGAAGGACACAGACACAGAACCTATGAAGAAGTCCCACGTGTGTTCTTGAAGGGCACTGCATGCAGCAGCTTTGACCCTAGGGCACTTTGTAGCTTGTGGGTGGTTCTTGTTCAGCTTTCCATGAGCTGCCACACGCTGAACAGTCCAGAAGCTCCAACCATGTCTTGTAGCCACGATTTCTTTCCTCTGATACCTGTTCATGGCATAGGTCACTCCAATAGCCTGTGTGGGAGCCCAGCTGGGTGTGTCTGGTCAGTCTTCTTGATCCTCCACCCTTTAAGAAGTATTTTTTAATTATATTTTTTGAGATTTTATGTATTTTATTGTTCCTTTGCTTTGTGAAACAGGGTGTCAGTATGTAGTTTAGGCTAGCCTTGAACTCACAGAGATACACCTGCCTCAACCTCTTGAGTGCTGGGATTAAAGGCATGTACCACATGCTAGTTAGGGTTAGGTTACTATTGCTATGATAAAACACCATGACCAAAAGTAATTTGGGGAGGAAAGGGTTTATTTGGCTTACACATCCATATCACTATTCATCATGAAGGAAGTTAGGACAGGAGCTCAAATAGGGCAGGAACCTGGAGGCAGGAGCTGATGCAGAGGTTATGGAGGGGTGCTGCTTACTGGCTTGTTCCCCATAGCTTGCTCAGCCTGCTTTCTCATAGAACACAGTACCATCAGCCCAGGGATAGCACCACCCACAATGGGCTGGGCTCATTCCCATCTATCATTAATTAAGAAAATGCCCTATTGGCTTGCCTACAACCTGATCTTCTGGAGGCATTTCTCAGTTGAGGCTCTTTCCTCTCTGATGATTCTAAGTTTGTGTCAAGTTGGCATAAGAGCCACCAGCACAACCACCATTCCTGTCTCATATGTATTTTTTCTAGCTTCTCCCAAATACCCCCACCTCTCTATCCCCAACCCTTCCCACTTCTTGCCTACCCTCTTTAAATAATCTACTGAGTTCAATTTGTGCTGATCATATGTTAGGCATGGAATCATTCACTGGAGTGTGGCTGACTTACTAGGGCTCCACCCTTAAAAAAATTTCTTCTCCTGCCCTAGAAGCCATTAACTATCAGTGGCTTCTCAGTTAGGAGAGACCCATTCCCTCTCTGTTTTAATATTATTTATTTTATGTGTGTGTGTGTGCGCACATGTGCACGGCCTCTGAATGCTACACATATCATTAGAGATAAGGATGACTTTGGGAACTGGTTCTCTCATTTCACCATGGGTTCTCTGGATTGAATTCAGGTCATCAAAGTTGTGTAGCAAGTGCTTTCCCCCCTGAGCACTCTCACTAGGCTCTTGTTGACTTCTTTGTGCAGCATTCTCTATTCTGAAGTGGGTCTTATTTGTCGTCGGACATGGTAGGTCAGGGAACTGTTAGGGAAGCTCTTGTCACTCTTGGGTGGTGATACTGAGGACAGACATTTTGTATCAGATTACCCACTAGTATACAATGTGTAGCATTTTTTGTGCTTACATAGTCTTTGAAATCACATGTTGTCTGTAAGTCACAAGCTTCGTAAGTTTTAAGTTGGTAGAACTGCTATGCTCAGGGAGATCCTTGCTCTTGGGTCAGTTCTCTTATAGGAGATCCCAGGGCTGATGTTTTTCAGATCAATCATGAAACTCATGTAAAGAGATTCAGTGACTTCTTGGGAGAGCTGGCTATTATTTAGCGAACAGTTCCTAAGCTCTTACTGTGTGTCATGCATGGTTAGTCTTGTTTGGTTCTCATGCTGATTTTGGGAGGACACTGTTCTCTGGGGTGGCCACCACCCCTTTTCATCGTTGAGAAGTTGCTCTCTGGGCTTACCTGAGTGGCTGCCTGCCCAATCTCCCTTTTCCCACTATGTGTCCTTTCAGTTTGTTCTTGGATAGCAGCCAAGTAGTCTCTCCTGCTTGAAACCCCGCACCTGTTCCATCTCAGGTGCTCCCAGCCAGCCCCTTCTGTCTCCTACCCCCAGTCTGCCCTTGGTCTCTAGCCAGCTCTCACGTATTTCTGCACACACATTCATATGTATGTGCTCTGTCACTCTGGTTGTTTTTTATCGTTTGTCTATACCTTACTCCCTCCTTTCATACAAATACAACTACCTGGCAGGATCAGAAGCTCCTGGAAAGCAGGACTGGTTCACTATATGTCCTGAGGCCCAGAACAGTGGCTGGCAGATGGCAGGTACTTTTAAATCCTTGCTGAATGGGGGAGTAACTTTTTCTTATTCCTTCTGTAGGTGGTAAGTGATAGAGCCTGAATTGAAGAAGTTGTCTGCCTCTGCAAACGTATGCTTTTCTGCCTTACATGCTGCCCCCCCACATCCTACTGTACTTACTGAATCAGTCATGTATTTATGCCCATATGTCTGTGTTATCTCCAGACTTCCTTGCTTTTCTTTGTAGAATAGAAACATTTACAAAACATTCAAAATTGTTATAAAATCATAAAGTACAATATAGTAAATTAATCTGTTGAAAACAGGGTGCTCACATCCTGGGGAAAAAAAGTTGTGCCTCAACAACATCATCTTACACTCTTGGGCGGCGTGTGGTTGAAATGCATTCCCTGAAGTGATAACAGCATTTGAAAGTCGGGTGCTCTGGGAGGTTTCAGAAAAAAGTGGCCAGACAGAATGAAAAATCTATGTGATTCAACTGTGGAGGCTTACAGGAATTAAAATTGGAGAAAGTGTAGCTTATCAACTGCTTGGTTGAGAACCAAGCAGGAGAGTAATCCAGAATTTAAGGATTTGTGGGGAATAATCCCAGCTTGGTTCTGAATCTGCCCCAGCTTCTTTGAATGTGAAATGAAGATGCTAAAGTGGTAGCTTCTAAGGTTCTTTAGTTTTCCAGCAAATACTGATTGTAGAATTCTTGTGCAGGCGTAGTTAATAGCACATGCCATGCCCTTGTGTTCTGGCTGCTAAGGTCCATACAGGGCTAGCACTTGGCACACAGATGTCCCTTTGGGTCAATGACTGTTGAGAGGGTGCTGTATTGGAGGAGGGTTCTGAAGAGTTGAACAGATTTGGGGCAGGATTGAAGAAAGTGAAATAAGGGACTCTGGTCTTGTGAGGAAATACAAGACTTCAGAGGGCCAGAGTTGGTAAACCCTTTTGCACTTCATTTGGTACAGAAGAACTAGGTTGTCTATTGTCTCGAACTTAGCAGTTATGTGAGGCAGGCGGATCTCTTGTGAGTTCGGGGCCAGCCTGGTCTACAAGAGCTAGTTCCAGGACAGGAACCAAAAAGCTACGGAGAAACCCTGTCTCAAAAATCTAAAAAAAAAAAAAAAAAAAGAAAAAAAAGTACAACCCAAACACACTAACCACATGATGGCTAGCCTACTCTGGGTGAATTGGGTCTATTGAGAAAGGGAATTTATTTGAGGCTCTTAGCGTAACCTCAGAGCTCTTCCAATCTGACACCTCTTAAGCTTTGTGTCTCTTTTTGTGTACCAGGCACCTACTTCTGAATCTTGTGGGGGTGTTGGATTGGCAGAGCTTATCACCTGTATGTATCCTGGCTGCATGAGAGCAGATGGGATTTTGTGCTGCCTCAGAGAGGGTGCACTCATTACCTGGGTGGCTCCACCCCCAACACACACCTCACACAAGAATGGGAGGAAGCCCTTAGTGTTAATTTACACATATTCTAGGCCTGAGTACAAATGGCCCGAGACCCATCTATTTGAAGGTAAAAGCCCCAAGAGACTCATGTACTTGGGCCACAGTTCAAGGTGCAATGACTTAATTGTTCATGTCCAAACTGTTCTAGATAGGAGGAAAATTACTTACATCAGATACATGTTTATTAGTCTCCATGAATACAGATTGATTTCTTTCTGGGGAAATATCCACCCAAAATAACAATACAGCCAAATTGTTATTCTGGAACTGAATTTATCACTTTGTATTTGGGTTTATTATTATTTTTTCCCATGTAACATCATGTTCTTTTGTGGAATACCCCAGGGGATTATTTTTCCTTTCATAATACATTGACAATTTATTTTCATTAAAATGCTATCTAAACTTTTGCAGAGCCTCACGCAATAATTTTTTGTTGTTGTTTAAATTTCCAGTTCCAAGAAGGTAGTGGCGTAATCAGTGAATGGTAAGTAACTGCTTCAGTTAGGAACTGGTTTGGGAATGAAGCTGCAGCGTCTTTGTTTCATAAGATGTGGAGTTCAGAGGAGGGAATCATAAGGATTTCAGAGCTACACTTGGGATCACAGAGTTCAACCT
The DNA here is from genome assembly GCF_950005125.1 of Chionomys nivalis. Classification (NCBI taxonomy): domain Eukaryota; kingdom Metazoa; phylum Chordata; class Mammalia; order Rodentia; family Cricetidae; genus Chionomys; species Chionomys nivalis. Next base: position 55,254,278 of record NC_080104.1, on the reverse strand, counting down.
AGATTTCACCATTGCTGGAACTCTGTGAAAGAAATTGGCTTGCATAACATCTCAGTCGGCTTTTGGAAGTGCTCCGAGGAAAACCTCTGTCTGGATTCTGCTAACCAGCTGTCCGTTGGCACTTACGCCGTAGAGCTACCAGCAACAGAGACATTGACTTACACTCTTGGAATTTTTCCCCTGTGTATTTCTTGGTGCCTCATCGTAGATGATTATTGCCCACATGCAGATGACTGAGTGACATATTTGATCATTTCACACAAATGCTTTCTGTTCTTTAATTTTATCCCCCTAGTGAAACTGTATAAGGACAGTGATTATATTTCCACAGAAATATAGGCTGGTACTGTGTGACCTGCAGGACACTCCCAAATGTATGCCTCTTGTGCATGCTGAGCATGTAGTGCCCACTCTGCTTGCCTAAAGTTTTCTCTGTGTTGATCAGCCGTAGGTACACATCAGATGGGCATAAAGGGCAAACTCTTTGTGGGTTTAGGATTGTTTAATCCCGAAGACCCTGGCTGGAGCAAAGGGAGGTTTTCCTTTTTCTCAGCAGCAGTTGTGAGCACTGGGATTCACTGGGCTATGTTAGCTGCACCTTGTCACAGTCTATCGAAGAATTGACCCAGGAATTTTCTTGATCTTACTGACTGCGAAAGGAAGCAATACATAATGCAAATAGGATCCAATTACGTCTGAAGGTTCATTTTTCAGAGTGCTCTGGGAAGATGAGGAAGAAAATCAAATTGCTTGTTTTAGTTTAAGAATTTTCTTTCAGGTCTGGGTTGTGACAGTATCACTATAGTCCAGTTTTGGAGCTTTCCCATTGCATTGAGTGCCCTCCATGGCTGTTTTCAGTTATTTTCATTGTAACCTGCAGTGGCTGCTTTTGTGTCAACTTGAAACAAGCTATAGTCATTAGAGAGGAAGGAGCCTTAGCTGAGGGAATGCCTCTATAAGATCCAGCTGTAAGGTATTTTCTCCATTAGTGATCAGTTGTGGAGGGTCCAGTCCATTGTGGGTCATGCTGTCCTTGGGCTCGTGATCCTGGGTTCTCTAAGAAAGTAGGCTGAGCAAGCCAGGGGAAGCAAGCCAGTAAGCAACTCCCTTCAATGACCTCTGCATCAACTCCTATCTCCAGGCTCCTGCCCTGCTTGAGTTTCTGTCCTGATTTCTTTTAGTGATGAACAGTGATGTGGAAATGTAAGCTTATGTTTCATCACAGCAACAGAAACTTTTAACTAAGACCCAGCCCCTGCTGTAGGTCATCTGCATGCAATCTCTAGATTCCCTTTTGTCAGCCCTTCATCTTATTGAAATCAGGTCCTAGGCAGACTTCTCTGCAGGGTGTAGCTCACTTACATGCATCTAAGGCTCACCCACCCTGCAGGTTTGCAGTAGTAGTCTGCTCTTTTGTTATGTGTATGTATCACATCCTGGTCATCTCTTACCAGAAATGATGTTAGATTAGGCTGTTTCCACTTTGTAACAATTACAAATTATGCTACTCCAAACATTAGTAAAATGTCTTTGTGTGGATGTGTTTGCCCATTTCTGTCATTGAGATTGGTTTTCCATTGCCTTCCACTGGGCTGGAGAGATGGCTCAGCTGTTAAAGGCTAGGTTCACAGCCATTGCCTTCTACTGAGGAGTTCTCTCCATCATGTGCCTTGGTTATTCCCAGGATGAATTATCTGAATTATCTTGGCATAATGTTGAGCAGAAACTATGTGGGTCTCTTAAGATGGCAGTCTTATGTCAGATCCTCAGTAGTATTTGTGTGTGTGTGTATGTTTTACTCATTCATCAGAAGAGAAAATCAACTGTAATGTTTGAACCATGGAACCCCCTAAATTAAACCTACATTCAGCCTATAAAAACACATATCCAATAATATGAAAATATGTGTAGCATGACCTAGATACTCATATTCATGAGAGGTATGAAGAGCAGGATCATCTCTGTGGGCTGTCTTAGAACAATTTCCAGGATGTACTGAGTGCGAATGTTTAGTGAGCTTCCTTCATGTTGAAATGCATGCTGGCAGCCGGGCGGTGGTGGCGCACGCCTTTAACCCCAGCACTCGGGAGGCAGAGACAGGTGGATCTCTGTGAGTTCGAGGCCAGCCTGGTCTACTGGTCTACAAGAGCTAGTTCCAGGACAGGAACCAAAAAGCTATGGAGAAACCCTGTCTCGAAAAATCCGAAATGCATGCTGGCTAGATGCTTGTATAAGAAGAGGTGGGAATGGAGGAGTGTGGTCACAGCAGGATGTAGACGTGATAAAAAAGAAAAGATGGGTCACTGCACTGTAACAGTACACCTTATACTGTATATCAGTATACAGTAAACTGATACAGGCTAGCCTTTGGAGATATAGATGCTTCATATACCGGTGAAGTAGATAATTAGGATATATGGTGACTATGTGGGATGCAAGTAGAGACCCAAGTAGAGCAAGTGAGAGAAAACAGTATATTGACTGGATTCTTTAAGGGTAAAGCTAGAAGAACCAAATGAAATGATCTGTCTTGATAGATTTGTTTCTCAAGGGTCAGGAGTTAAATGTGTGAGGCTATACTGTGTGTATATGGTTTCAAACATGGGCTGATCATAACAGAAGCCAGGATTCCCCTTGCTCCAGAAGGTTTCAGATAAGGTCAGGAGGGGCTGGAATGTGGTGTTGCATTGGAGTTGGGTGGTCTTTAATAGTACAGGGCAACGCAGATGCATGTGATCTCACACAGGTACTCTGGGAAGGCCCAGAAGCAATGCCTCTCAGTATCAGTGAGCGCACTCACATACCCTGTGCGGTGGCTCACAGAAGACATCTCTGGGATGTCTGTTGGTGCCAGGAAGAGAGGAAAGGCTCAGGGCCAACCTGAGGGAGCCCTTCACGAACAAAGAAAGGGAATCATGATTAATTAGGTCATAGAATAAAGTTCAGGTCACTCTCCACTAATACAGCCAGCTGACCAGATAAGCATGTAAATATGGAAGAATGGACAGCTCTTCCTCGTGGAAGAGTGCCAGTCAGTGCAGAAGGAACAAGGAAGGGCCTAGTCTAGCCAGGGTAGGCAAACACTGTGGTCACAGTGCTGGGATCCCAGGATGGGTGTTCCAGAGGTCAGTGCTAAGATTAGTGGGAAAAAGTTGAGGAGAAAAGGGGTTTTTGCCTTGAAACAGAACATCTTTACCTCAAGTTCTTTATTTATTAAAAAGGGAAAAAGTAACTTTAGAGTGGAGAGAGGCAACAGATAGTCCCTCACCAGGGGTGACCTGGCCTGCAGTGAGCTTGCCTACCTCATGCGGTCCTCTAGTGTCCCTACACAACCAGGGACACTACATTATCTAATGAGGAAAGAACTCGAACTGCTCCGTTAGGGGTCACCGTCAGTGCTTGGGCTGTGCATATACAGCAGAGAAAAGGAAGGCTGGGGACGCTCGCTTTGCTTAGAGGACGTAGAGAAGCCACAGCAATGAGATATAAGGTGGGGTGCCCAATGGGATCCTGGGGAGAAAAGGTTAGTGGGAAGCTGCCACAGTTAATGGTCCCACACCGAGTTCATTTCTCAGTTTGACAGTCTCCTACCCAGTCTTTCCCAGTGCTCACAGCTCAGATCCCTGTGCTTATGCTTTCAGGAGTGGTGAAGTGAAGGGTGTATGGACTCTAAAATCTCAAAATAAAAGATTGAGAAAGAATGTATAGAAAGAGCGCACCCAGCCGGGCGGTGATGGCGCACGCCTTTAATCCCAGCACTCGGGAGGCAGAGGCAGGCGGATCTCTGTGAGTTCGAGGCCAGCCTGGTCTACAAGAGCTAGTTCCAGGAGAGGAACCAAAAGCTACGGAGAAACCCTGTCCTGGAAAATAAATAAATAAATAAAGAAAGAAAGAAAGAAAGAAAGAAAGAAAGAAAGAAAGAAAGAAAGAAAGAAAGCACACCCAGAGCAACACCTCTGCCTCTGGAGTGCTGGGATTAAAGGCGTGCGCAACCACCGTCCAGCTTGTGTTCTTCTGTTGCTGAGAGGGTTCAGGTCACTGCATCCTCCTGGAAATCCTGGTTGCCTCTCTAGCTGCAGTGTGCAGCACTTTGCAGATGTCCCTTCACATATGGGTGGACACGGGCCCTCAGGGGCAGGAGTGCTTCTCTCCATCCTCAGGAAAAAATGAGCCCTCAGCTGACCCAAATCTAGAGGTGCATTTGAGTGTTTGATTCCCGATATGGAATGAATATTTCCTACATTAGCTTCTTGCCTTCCTTGATTTTTGGCTTTGGTTTCCTTCATTTTTCCTTCCTTACCCAAAAAGAAGAGGTTTTTTTTTTTTTTCTTTACATAGTTAAATGTGTTGGTCTTTTCCTTTATGTCTTTGGGATATTATATCTCATCTAAGAACATTTCTCTCTATTATTATTCATTTTATTGTAGTGGTTGTTTTGCCTTTCACATTAGCTGATTCATATGAATTTTTTTGTAGCTTGAGGTTGGCCTAATATGTTAGCCCACATTTTTGCCCCATGCCCCCAGGCCAAGCATCCTCACTGTAGAAGTCTCATCAGTTATCCTCCAAGACTTGTTAATGTGGGGATTTTGTATGTGATTATAGCCACAGCTTGCAATTATATTTCATGGCGTCTACATAAAGAATCCCATTCTGAGCACATGGTCTACTTATGGTATTATAATATCAAATGCCCACTTGTAGCATTAATGGTCTAGAGTCTTGGATACCCTGTGGTTTGTGCTGCATGGATGGTGGTAATAATGAGCAGGCTGCTTCTTTGACCCTTACCTCTCACTCAAGTCCCCTCATGCTGCCATTAAATGGGGAGGGTCATTGTAGTTGTTCTGTACGTGTTATCTGTGGCAAGGGACTGCCTCTCCCCAGTTTGCTGAGGACTCTTAAGGGTCATCTTTGTCACGAGCAGCATTGGGACTTACTGTCTGCATCCACTGCATCTGCCGAGATGGCCATGGTTTCCCTCTACCATCTCATCTCTAAATACAGAAAAGTCAGGATGGGCTTCCTGACATCCTGCATTCTGAGGGAAACCTGCTCTTAACACACTGCAAACCCACAGTTTCTGTTTAATACCGTCTTCAAGAGGAAACTCTTCCCACTTCCAGCCCCCGAGCTTTTCCAGTTTTTTGAGACGTGCGTTACAGACTGCACAGTATCCCTAGTGGTGTAAATATTTAGCACCTTGCTTTCCAGGTAGGGGACAAAGCCTGATTTGGAACATTTGCCAATTTTGTTGGTTTATATTTTAGTTCAGCTTGCCAGTGTGCTATCACCTGGTTGGCGGAACTGCTGAAAGTGTGGCGTTGTTGGGAAGCAGGTGACAGCTCTCCTCTCAGTGTTTTCATGTGACCGTTCCCTGGAAGAGCCCTGTGCTATCCAGTCCATGCTTCTACCTCTTCAGGTGACTGCTGCTGACCCGTGCTGCCATGGCGTCCTTAGTCTTGGCTTGAATACCTGCCATGTTTATCTTGAAGTAGTTGCAGTGTCCTGAGCCTGTAAGCTATGGCTGCTCTGGGTTCTAGTTTTGTTGACTCCGCAACATGGGTTGTGATAAGAGCTCTGCTTAAATGTGGTGGTGCCACTGGCTTAAATTCATACATCTTCTCATCCTTAGCATAAACTAGGCCTTGCTCTATTCATTTGCTTACCTAGTCATTAAACAGATTTTTCTGAATTCCTGCTGTGTGCCTGTTATGGCACATTTTGGAGTTGGAAGTGTGGTAGTACGTACAAAGATCAGCCAGTCTTGTCCTCATGAAGCATCTCTCATTTGGCTGACACATCAATAGACTGTCCCTGACAATTTTCTCCTTACGCAGACTTCCACTTAATTTTGCCCCTGGCATTATTTTAAGTCAACCTGATTTCTTCCACTGCTTGGGTTGTGAAATTTCCTGCTTTGATGTTAGTTGACATTCAGCTTCACTACATGTATGATTGTTTCTGATTTTACTAACTTCTTACGATTAAAAGGCAAAGAAGTTGAATTATGATTTTACATTAGAAAAGGTTAATGCTTAAAGGGCTATAACAGTATAGTAATTGGAAATTTGATGAAATAGTACTTTTTATGGCATTAACTGTCACCACTGAGTGAATGGTAGTGAGCCTGGTTTAGTGAGTCACTCCTAGAGAGGGCAGGAGGTGGTGTGGGCTTTAGTTTCCTATGGTGAATGTGTCTTTGGACAGCTTGGTGGCTCTGAGGATTGGGAGCCTGGTCATCTACCCATTCACAGTATGTTTAGTGTGCTGGGTATAGTGATGAGCTGTGGGTGAGAAGGTGGATCCTCTGAGTGTGAGCTTCGTGAGGAGGAGGCACTGGTGAACCCAGATGGTGCCTGGATGGTGATGGGCTGGGCGTTTGGATGTAAGCCAGGAGACCCCGGAGCCCCATCTGCTCATCATTCTGCATACTGGGTTGGGTTTCTGCTCTTCTAATCCTTTGCAAATTAATTCGTCTTTACTTTAAACAGCATTATTTTATTTTAATAAGAAAATGGCTCTATTTATTTGGAACAATTCACAAGACTCTAGAGACCAGCTTCCTTCTCAGGTTTCTTGGAGGAGGTTTCAGAGGAGCAGAGAGTGTGATAGGGAAGGCCTGGAGTTACTGTGGTCAAAGGAGGGAGGCCTGGATTGTGGCAGGCCTGTGCTGAGACCCATAGTCTTAATTCTCTTCCCTTGATCCCTGCTGCTCTGCTGGAGTGGACAGTTCCCTCCTCCTTTCCTTTGTGTGGTGACTGACCTTTCTCATCCTTCCTACAGTGTTATAACTGGTTGGTTTGATTGATTCAAAACATGAACATAGCAGAAAGTGTTTTGGGAGTATACATGGTTTCTATTTTTAGTACAGTTATACCTTGGAATTTAGTTCTTCAAGGTAACAATTATGAGAGCAAGTCTCAGTCTGGAAGTTGATCACTGTTATTTCATCTTGTCTCCCCTCCTCTGCCTTTCTCTTTTTCCTTCTTTCCCTCCCTTTCCTTCTCTTTTTTCCCCTCTCCCCTCTTCCCCCTTCCTTCCCCTGTTTTTTCCCCTCCCCTTCCCATAGCTCCCCTTCCTACTCTCTTCTTTCTCTTGAGATAGTGCCTTGTTTTGTAGCCCAGCTGGCCTTGATCTTTCTGCTTTAGCCTTGTAAATGCTGTATTACCCATGTATACCACCATACCTGGTCTGAATATTACCTTTAAAAATCAGAGCTTAGGAGTCCTTGTCTAAAGTCAAATTTCCTCCATTGCTGTGTTCCATTAGATTATTAAAGAGGGACATGTATTTACCCCCATAAGTCACCTGGTCATGACTGATACCAGTAGCACAGAACACAGGAAAAACACAGCTTCCTATAAATATTAAAGCAGTGCCTAAAACTAGGGACTGTTCCAAATCCCAGTTGACTCGAAGGACATGGTCCCTGTAGCTGTTTCTAGCATCATACTTGAATCTAACCCTTTACCTGAATAATCATTTAAGAAATTATTTTAATAGCCTCCATTTCTGTAAAAATAAGAGCTGTGCAATCTATACTTTTTAAAATTCTTTTTTTTGTCTGTGCACATATGTGTGAATGTATAAAGACCAGAGGTCATTGTTGGATGTTTTCTTCAATCACGTTCCACCTTTTTGTTTTGTTGCTTTTTTATTTGTTTGTTTTTGTTTCTTCGAGACAGGGTTTCTCTGTGTAACAGCCCTAGTTGTCCTGGAACTCAATTCTGTAGATCAGGCTGGCCTTGAACTCACAGAGATCTGCCTACCTCTGCCTCCCGAGTGCTGGGATTAAAAGTGTGCACCGCCACCACCTGGCTTTCCATTTATTTTTAAAATTTTATTTATTATTATTTCTGTCTCTGACTCCCCCCTCCCCCCCTTCGCCCCGTGCATATGTGCGTGAGTTCATGCGAGCACATGGTCACTTATGCAGGCCAGAGCACAACTTTTTGGAGTTCTGGGGATTCAACTCAGGCAAAATTTCTGCAGGGCAAGTTCCTTTACCTGCTGAGCCATCTCACTGGCCTTCCACCGTATTTTCTGAACAGGGTATCTCTCTGAATTTGGAACTTTCTGATTCTGCCTGGCTTGTTGGAAGACCGGTTTCCACACCCACCCTGCACTGGGCTTACAGGTAACCCCACCTCCATCCCCCAGTCCCCTTGTGGTTGATGGGGATTAAATTCAGGTTCTCCTATTTGCATGACAAGCACTTTGCTGACTGAGCCGTCTCCCTGGGCTCTCTTACTTATTTTCTTGAACTTAGAGCCTAGGTCCTAAAGATGTCCAAATTGCTATTATTCCTAGTGTTTTGAAGTTAAAGAAAGCACAATCTCCCTTCTGCAGCTGATAGGGGGCTCTGTTAGTTGCCAGTGGATCAGAATAGTTTTGGTGTCTCAGATCACACCCCATAGCTGACACAATTGGAACAATGAAAACCAGGAAACCAAAGGCTCTAAAATCAGCTCCCAAGCAGGCAGTCTCTAAGGAAGGAAGCAGCCCCACCACTGCCCGTGCTGCCTGGGGCTTCACTTAGTCACTTGTCCTCGGCTGGGAGCCAGACCCTGGCTGGTGTGGACCAGGGTGTTATACAGTTTGCCTGTTGTTCTGGGCTTTTCTCTATATTTCCAGTCAACTCTCAAGGTTAGGAGAACCCTTGAAGACCCAGGTGAGGTACCAGGCCTCCTCTACTGGTGTCAGCTATGGCCACCCAAGTCTGCTTATGGCTCACCCTGCAGGCTTCCTGAAACATCCCTCTCATCCTGTAGATAACACAAGATATAGGCATTGGTGAGTGCTGAGTCCTCTCTCTGGTCCTTGCTGTTGCAGTGGTGTTTCACTCTCGCCTCAGTGATTCTGGAAGTATGATTGTCCTGTTTTGGTAAAGATTCAGGTGTTAGAAATTTCTGGAACTTCTGAAATCTCTTGTTGTACATGCACAGGCATTCCTGTTACTGTCTCTGCCTTTTGGCCAGGCCTCTCTGCAGAAGAGGCCCCTCCACTGCTAACCCGGAGGAGCTGCAACATCTCGTCTCAGGGCTCCTTACCAGAGGATTGGGGGCTTGGTGCGGTGCAGTCTGGAACCCTGGAAGCCCCTGCTGTCCAGGCTCCTTATACATATCCTATCCCTGGTCCCCTAGACAGTGAAGGTCCTGGTGGGCTTCAAGTTCACCTGGTTCTCCCCTCCAGCCCTCTTTCACAGCCAGCTCTTCCAGCTTGCCTCTGGCAGATTTTGTTGCAAAGGAATGAAGCATGGTCCTTGCTGGTGTGTGAGTATCGCGTTATGTAGATGTATCTCGGTCAATTCCACAAATGGTGAAAGATAGCCACTGTGAAGAAGGAGAAAAATGAAGACCTTGGAACGGAACAAGGGTCATCCAAGAGGCTTTCTGCCCTGCACTGAGGCAAGCTTCTATTCCCACATGCTGGTGGTAAGCAGCTCTCCTGGCTTACTTATGATGTCTGCCTCCCTGGCTCAGGTTTTGATCTCCCCCCTAACTCCGAAGTGGCTCTTCTAATCCTTAACAACCTAACATTTGTCAAGGTTACCAGCCGATGGTTGTGTCAAAGTGTCTCAGTAGGACTTGAAAAGGTCCTGCTTCTGGTCTGTGCCAGCTTAGTGGCTTCTTGGTTAGTCTTCTGTGTGCTCCAGACAATTCTCTACTTTTTTCTCTTGGATGCCCCTGCTCACATCCTGAATCCTTCTCTGCCTCCTAGTCTGCCCCTGACTGCTGCTGTCAGCCTCCTTCCTTTTTCACCCTTCACTCATGCCTCAAGGATGTATTTTGGCTATCTCCCAAATCTCTTTTCTGGGCCCCTGGGTTTCATTACTGAAAGGAGAGAATCCTGGGGCTGGGACAGCAGGCCATCCTGCTTCCTCTACTCTGCTGCACCAAAGTGTGGTTTCTCATCTCCAGCTTGGGTCCTTGGATCTGGTAATGGCTTTCTATCAATAGCATGACTGGGAAGCAGACCAGAGGGAAGCAGGGAAGAGCATTTTCTTCATCAGGAAAGCAAAAAACATCTTGGGAACCAAAGGGGAGGAAAGGCATCTGGAGTTGCTTTGCTTTTATCTTCATCCTCCTTAGGAGTGATGGCACCAAAGGAAAACCCAGAAGGGCTAAGAGAAGGGATGGGGGCCCTCTGGAGACTTGGGAGGAGTCTTCTTCTCCTTTCATTTGCTTTTCTATGTAGGGTATTCTGCTGCAAGCTAGAGCTGAGGGAAGGTTCCTGTACTTAATAGCATTGCCCTCTAGGCAAGAGCTGAGAGACTGGCCCTCAGTGCTCTAAAGAGAAGGGGCCACCGTGCTGCTCTCAGTTAATAGGAACAAAGGCAAACAGAGAAACCAGCTCTCCTGCAGATGAGAGGGGCCAGACTCATATGAGGACTGCATCTTCACAGCCTGAGAACTAGTCAGGGATACGCATGATTCTGGTGACATGGTATGAGGTGACTTGGGTCTTTTTTAAAAGGAAAAGAAACCTCCCTTCCTCGGAGCAGGATAAATTCAAAGCTGGTTTGGAAAGGTCACTGTGGAGTTTCTATGACAGGAGGGTTAGTGCTAGTGGGGACTTGAATATGCCCATTAGGTTGTGTTTCACTTGGACCTGTCTTGATTAGACACAGCGCAGAAGGCCACGACTTCGGCTTTAGCCGCTGAGAGGTGTGTTATTGGATTCAGGGCCATGCTGGTCACTAGTCCCTCCCTTTTCAAGCTCCATGTTGGCTCCTGGTGGCCTGTTGGGAGCTCTTCTCACCTGCTTTTCCAGGTGCATGACATCTGCAATCGGTGCTTCTTCTTTCAACCTTCCTCTTCACAGCACTTGCCCACTTGGTTGCTAGAGAGCTAGTGCGTGTCCTAGAATCTCTCTCTGCTTCCTTTTATCATTCAGGTCCCTTGCATCAATGTGCCCACTGTCCCTACAGCCTCCTTTCCAAGATGTCCACTTCTCTAGGACTCTCTATGGCTTAGTAGATGGCAGGCTAACCCACATCTCTCTTTTGCTCCACAGTTTTTCCATGCTATTGGTACCCTGCTCACAGTTGTTAGAGGTCACTGTCCTAGCCCTGTGCCTATAGTCCTCAGAGACATTCTGGCACCGCGGAAACAAAAATCTCATTAGCTCCAAAGTGTGTTGGACCTGGATTCATCTGCCAGCAGTCCCTCAGACTACCCTCCCCGTGTCTACTGCGACCATGGCCTCCTCAAACAGCTCTCCCCATCTACTTGGGTCCTGCTCTCAGCCATGGGAAGGGGTCATCATCTGGGTCCTGGAATCTGGCTCTTGGTAGATTCCTCGCTTTACTATGTGATTGTTAACCTGCTGGGCCTCAGTTTATCAATGTGCCAAGCAAGATGTTAATCCCTCTTTCCTGTGGTGATTAAATTATTGAACAGTGTGTTTGAGGCAAGGTGAACAGGATACGCCAAGGAGTCAGAAGCTGCCATTAGGGTAGTATTTGTTGATGTCCCATCTGTCAGTGTACTTGAGTGCCTTTCCAGTCTTCTGTCCCAAGCTTAGTTCAAGTTTCTCTCTAGGGTAGAGGCTTTACCAGTATAGGCTGGGTGTTGGCCTAGCTTCTCTCTGACTCTCACTGCCTCTGTCTTAGAATTAGTGTTTGAGGTTTTTAGACCAACTACGTGTTCCCTGTAGAGCAGAAATATCCTTGCTAAAGGTGCTCATTTCCCCCAAGAAGATAATATCTCAGTAGCTGTTTTACCAGCCTCATGGGGTGGGGTGGAACACTAACTGATAGGTGATGGATCCTCAGGATTGTGGGTGGTAACCTGACAGGCGTGTTCACTCCTGCCTTCCCATTGAGGAATTCTTATGGTTGTAGGTTTAGCAGTGCTCCTCACAGCAGTGTAGGACTGGTAACTGAAAAATGTGATCTCTAATAGGACAGCAGTCTTACTTTATTGTATCTAATCAGTTACAATTAGTTGTGTTTTTTAATGTTTAGTGTGAGTCTGTTAAAATCATTTTAAAGCATGTTTTGTTTTTGTTTGTATATGTTTGGGGGCATGGATATGTATGTTCAGAAATGAGAGAACAACTTAAGGGGACGGTCACTAAGGGTCCTGGGAATTGAACTCAGGTGTCAGACTTGGTGGCAAGCAACATTACCTACTGAGCTGTCTCCCTGGCCCTCAATGTTTTAGTTTTTTTTTTTTTTCTTTTATTTGCATTGGATTTTGCCTATATGTGTAGGGTGTCAGAGATCTTGGAGTTACAGATAGTTGTGAGCTGCCATGTGGGGCTGAGAATTAAACCCAGGTCCTCTGAAAGAGCAGTCAGTGCTCTTAACCACTGAGCCATCTCTCCAGCCCCAATGTTATAGTTTTTATTTTTTTAAAGTTTAGGCACATTGGGGTTCTTTTAAAAACACCGTGCCGTTTCTGTTGGATGCAGATGAAGGTATCTAAATCTGAGAGAGAGAGAGAGAGAGAGAGAGACAGAGACAGAGAGAGACAGAGAGAGAGACAGAGAGTTAGCCATCATACCTGGTATTGCCTCATGACCTGCCTGCCTTGAGCTGTGATGGTCACAGTACCCAGGTCCTCAAGTATCTGTAGGATGTGAACCTGATGCTACCAGAAGGCTGTTACATCAGCTTTTGCTCCATAATCTGTTTGAGGTGTAGTCTCTTGCCCTGTCTAGAGATACTGACTTATACACAAAGTAGTCTAAATGTGAATTTGCAAAGATAAAAGCATGCATAAAACAATATAGCATTTTTATAAACATAGTGCAAGTAAGCTTCTAGTCTTTTTTAAAGAGTAAAAAAGTGTTTGTGGGGGGCTATATATTTGTGAGTCCAGGTGTCCATAAAGTTTGAAAGAAGGCATTGTAACTGCTGAAGTTGGAGTTACAGGCTGTTGTGTGTTGTCTGATATGGGTGCTGGGAACTGAACTTAGGTCCTCTGCAAAAGAAGGTGGGTTCTTTTATCCACTGAGCTATTTCTCTAGCCTGTATTTCCTATTTAAATACTTGATTTTCCTTTTTAGTCTTTCTTGTTAAGGATTTTAAAAGCTATATTTAAAAGTTTACCTTTAACTTGTCAGAGCTATTTGACCTACACAGATGCCAAAGGTAGCACCTGAAGGTCATGTGGGAGCAGGTTGGAATGGTAGCTTCAGGCTCGTGTTGAGTGCTGGAGCACACGTGATAGACCTGCTGACTAATGTCATGTGGAGCTGATCTAGCTGTCCTTGAGCCAGTTGATTGGTCAACTTTTGTCCCCAAGTCAAGTCCCCAAAACTCTTTGGTTCTTGAGAGAACTCTGCAATGGTGGCTACAAGGGTGACCTAGGAGAATGCCGACTGCCCATATTCTCCCAAGACACTGAGGTTCCATTTGCAACCCATTGTTTTGTGACTTCGTAAGTTTAAAGAGTGAAAAATAAAAGAGAAGGCCACACTTGAGTCCCAGGGTAGAGTTGCAGTGCTCTAAGTTCCTAAACAGTGTTCTAGCTCAGCAGAAAACTGCCTTTCCTCTTCTCTCTTGGTGTTAGTCCTAGGATCTGGAGACTCCAACCCGTCTAGTGAGATCTTCTTTTCTGATCATTTCTGGAGGCTTTTGTATTGATTGTCAGCTGCTTGCATGCTATCTGTAAGCTGGGCACATCCAGGCTATCGGTCCTAGTTAACCATGAGCCTCAGAGCCAGCACAGCAAGCAGTTTGAGAGAGCTAGGTACAGGGAGGAAGCTGCTGTAGGTATGGAGCCCAATGCTGGGTATTGGCCTCAGGCTCAGAGCAGGTTTTTTCCAGCAGCAGTAATGCCAAGTCAAGCTCGGCCACCATGGTCATGTTGCTCCACACACTGCTCTGTGGTGCTGGTGTGTGTAGGTGCTGTTTGGAGATTCTAGTCAAGGAATTTGGAGTCTACTCTGGGTCCTGTTCAGTGAGGATTTGCCGCTGTACTGTTTATGGTCAGCCCTAGACAGGACATGCAGGGTCTGTGTGATGGAAGAGAACCTACCTTACCCCATCTCCTTGCCCACTGGACCTCATAAGCTGTCTTGCCCTGTCTGCGTACTGCCTCCATTGCTGCTCTATGGCCTTGTAACTGCCTAGTTATGGTCCCTGTTCAGTTCTCTTTTTTATAGCCCCATGGTCTTCCAAGGAATGCTCAGATGATGCCCAGGATCTAGTCTTTGCATACCAGGATGTACTGTTGAAATTTTCCCCTTGGAGACGGTGAAGTTTTGTTTTAAAAGCCTTAACATGGTACAGACTTCCGTAGTATCCCTATGATGTAACTAAAACACTTTCCTAATGCTTTTGAAATGATGTGATACTTATTTCCTATCAGAATTTGGAGACTACCTGCTTCCTGCCATTAGCCATTCTTTTGCTTTTGGAAAGTAGTGCATATTTCCATTTTCTCTTTAAGCACAGCGTGTGACTTTCCAGGTAGCATTCTGTTATCAGAATCACAGACATTCGGATTGAGTAACGGGAATGCTAGCAGACCTTTTTATTTGTTTGTTTGATTATTGCTAACTGTTCTCTGGGAATAAATGCAAGTACAGTGGCAAGCATGTTTTTTCCAAATATAGGTGAGCTATTTGGACCTTTTTTTTTTTTTGGATTGTTAATCAGAATTTTAAGTATTATCTTCTTTACTTTATTTAATATCTACTTGTTATCAATACAGAATTTAAGATTTTTTTAAATTACCGGAATATTTATGCATGGTTTAAACTTCCTCCTCTTTCCACTCCATGCAGCCAGCTCTTCTTATAGGCTTATGTAGACACATCCAGTGAAAAATATTTTCTCAACATATTTGAAGGCTGTTATCAGAAGACATAATGTACCCTAAGGTGGCAGAACAACTAACTGCATGCTCCATAAAAAATGCAAATAAGATGTAAGGAACAAGAACTTCTTGGAAATTGCAGGGACCTGGACTAGACAGGAGATGTTCATGGGGAGCCTTTGACACCTGTTGGTGGCAGAGAGTGAGGAAACACTTAGATACAGCAACCCCACATTGATGGGAAGATTAGGGTAACCTGGGAGTACTTGGAGGCTATGCCAGTGACCCTGCTGGATCAGTTCCAGTAACAAGAGTAATACTGAGTGATAGTACAAAGTATGAAGTAGACATCTATGAGTCTACATGAACATAAATCAGTGATTGGTAAATAAACAAAGAGGCATAGCTCCCTTTCTACCAGAACCCACAGCCTCTGCTGTGATTGTGTCCTGAAAAGAAGGGGAACATAGAGGCTCATGACTGCCTCTGGGCATGGTGGGGCAAGGCTGCGTTCTTCTTAAGGGCACAAGGTTAAAAGGAACAATGAAAGTCTGCACAGAGAGAACCTTGGAAAATATACAGGGCAGTACCACAGTGATGGGTTGGACTGACTGTACGTAGTTGAATGATGTTATAAAGATAGCCCTTGAGCCGGACGGTAGTGGCGCACGCCTTTAATCCCAGCACTTGGGAGGCAGAGGCAGGTGAATCTCTGTGAGTTCGAGACCAGCCTGGTCTACAGGCTCCAAAGCCACAGAGAAACCCTGTCTCGAAAAACCAAAAAAAAAAAAAAAAAAAAAAAAATAGATAGCCCTTGGTCTGTGTGGTCTTCCTTTTGACAACCCAGGCCCCCTCTACTTCCGAGGAAACATAGGGCCCGTTCCAGTTGGGGGTCAAAAACCAAAAAAATGCTTTTGATTCCTTAGTCAGAGAAACTCACAGTCAGGAGGAGCCTGAAGAGACAGGAGGACAAATGTCAAGTCTTTGGATGGGAGTGTTTAAGAAAATCTGACTAAACTATGGATTTCAGCGAATATTAATTAATATTAATTTATTTGTAAGAAATATACTAATATTAGATTCATTATAGAAGAACCTACCTGGGTGTGAGCTGTATGAATACTTCATGTTTTGCTCAATTTAAAATGGTTCTAAATATGAAATATTTCAGACATAAAACATGTTTAAAACATTAACAATTCCTTAGATGCTCCTCTTGTGTCTATACCTTCTGCCTCAAATGAAGATCATCTCATCCTGACTTCTATTGTCGATTTTTCTTTGTAGGTTTGTGATTTAGGAGGTCCTTCTGTATTTGTGTTGCTTTCATTGGTTATTAAAAAAACTGCCTTAGCCTTTTGATAGGGCAGAACTTAGATAGGCGGGGAAAAGAGAACTAAATGATGGGAGAAAGAAGGCAGGCAGAGAGAGAGCCGCCATGAAGCTGCCAGGTCAGACATGCTGAATCTTTCCTGGTAAGCCACGACCTCGTGGTGACATACAGATTATTAAAATGGGTTGAATCAAGATATGAGAGTTAGCCAATAAGAGGCCAGAGTTTATGGGCCAAGCAGTAATTTAATTAATATGATTTCTTTTTTTTTTTTTTTTTTTTTTTTTTGGTTTTTCGAGACAGGGTTTCTCTGTGGTTTTTGGAGCCTGTCCTGGAACTAGCTCTTGTAGACCAGGCTGGTCTCGAACTCACAGAGATCCGCCTACCTCTGCCTCCCAAGTGCTGGGATTAAAGGCGTACGCCACCACCGCCCGGCCTAATTAATATGATTTCTGTGTGGTTATTTTGGGTGTAAGCTAGCCGGGCAGCCAGGACAAACAAGGGGCCCTGCTCCTCCTACTACAGGTTTGTTACCCTAAACAGTGTATCTTTAGATCTTGAATACTGAATGAGAGTGATAAGCACACTTACAAGGAGTACCTGAATACATGTAATGAACTAGAAAATATAGCTTAATACATGAAGCCCCAGAGGCTTTGTTTTCAGGGTCCTCCTGGGAGTGAGTGTTTTCTAGCTTGTACAATTTTATACATTTTCCAAAAGTGAGAACAATTCCTTCATGTAGGACCATTACTGTTGTCTTCTATGTGAGCTTCCCTTCTCTTCTCTTTTTGTGCATTCTGACTGTGAGTAGCTTTGGACAATCCTCAATAACCTTGGGTGGAATTGAGTGGTCTTGCTGTTTACATTGGTCTTAGGTACCTTTGGATGTGCAGATTGTGAGTCTTAGGTATCATGAATAGCTTTGGAAAGTCTTGGGTATCTATATATATGGCTTTGGGCAGTCTTGGCTATCCTTGGATGGCCTTCGGTGACCTTGGGTTTCTTAAATGGTATTGGGCAGTCATGGGTATCCTTAGATGGCATGGGTCATCATAGGTATCATAGGGTGGCCTTGGATGTCCTTGGGTAGCCTTGAGAAGCTCTGAATATCTGTGGATGTCTTTGAGAGGTTGTTATAGTTTAAGTATAAAATGTCCCCTACAGACTTATAGTGGTCCACTCTGGTGGTGTTATTTTCAGAAATTTTGGAGGCTTCAAGAAGTAGAGCCTAAATGGTAGAAGTTGGTCACTGGTGGTGGGCCTTTGGAGGTTATTTTTAGCCCCTGTCCTGCTCTGCTATGGTGTGAACAGCCTCTCCCTCATGTTTTCACAACAAAGAACTGAATGGCTTTGTCATTTCTCCCTGAAATCTTCTGAAACTGTGAACCGAACCAAATCTTTCCTTCCACTTAGTCTAGTATTACATGGGTAGATGCCAGGGCTGTAGACACTTTCTATTGGTCTGCTGAGCTTACCTCTAGCCTGTCCAGAGGCCTCACACAAGGTGCTGTCTCCACATGCTCCTGAAGGTCTTTTGGGATGTATGCTATCTGCCAAGGAATCTAAACTTTAGTGGTAAGAATAGAAAGTCTATTTTCCCAAATCAAGTCCTCACATTCCGAGTCCAGCATTGGAGATTGAGTTGAAGAAGCTCTTGCAGCAGGGCTAGTGTGGAGGCTGATGAAGCTTGCTGGATTTTTGGCTTTCCTTCCTAAGTGGCCTTCCTGTTAGTCTTCGATGCATCATTGATCCTTTGCATTTTAATGTTTGGCTATTTGGCTTATGTCTTAGAGGAACTTGAGTTTCATTTTGGCCTTTTGAGAATGATGAGAAAGATGAAAGACCTGGTTTCTCTGTTTTTCTCAGCTGCTCCTGATTGGCTCCATCTCTTCTGCTCAGTCATGGAGGTTCTCAGATCACAATTAATTAATTGCATTTAAATGAGGCAATCCATAAGAGCCAGTCCCAAATATTGAGTTATTTTGATCACTGCAAAGATAAAAGCATTCCACAATTGTATCTTTATGCTCTCTATTAAATTTGTTTCATGTAAGCATAGACTGTGTCCCACTTACCCACTGGGGATGTGTTCTGAGATCCCATGGGCGCCTAAAACTGTGAATACTACCAAACCTTATAGGTACTATTTCTCCTAACCATACACACCTGTGATAATGTTTAACTAATAAATCAGGCCCAGTACAAAATTAGCAGCATTCCATTGAACAATTAATATTGTAACATCAAAGCTACCATGCTGTCTCTTAGGACATCTTATTACACAGCACCTTCTCTCCTTGTGGTGGTGTGAGATGACACAGAGCCTGCTTGATGCAAAGAAGTAAGGTGGGTGATGTGGGCAGTGCTAGAATGTTGAGTGGTTGGTGTCACTTGAACAGTCTGTCTGATAACCAAGATGGCTACTGAGTGATTAACAGGAAGGTGGTGTCTACTCTTGTGTGTGTGTGTGTGTGTGTGTGTGTGTGTGTGTGTGTGTGTACTAGACATGGGGATGATTCACCTCCTAGGTGGGGTAAAGCCACACAACGAGAGATTTCTTTGTGTTACTCAGAAATGCTTACAGTTAACTGGCATTTTTGAATATGGTGGTACTGTGGTTGACATTGGGTAACTGTAACCATGCAAAATCAAATGGCAAATAAGGAAGGAGTGAGGTTTGAGTATATTTCTCTGTATGTACCTTTTATTGTGAGCTGGCTTTCTTTAAGAAAATGGATTGGGGCTTGTGGGCAGACTGTGGACTGGAAATGTGATTCACCTATCTGCAGAAGTGCCAGGAAACCCTTGAGCGTACTATGTGAGTTTCTTTTCGTGCCTAGGGATTTTGGCTGAAATCAGCTTTTTTTTTCTTTCCGTCTGTTTTGCTAGTGATACTGTCGTCTTGTTCTGTGATGTGACTGTAGAGGCCTATCAGCAATCTGGTGGAGAAATTCTTCTGTGGGGTGTCATTTCATGGGTCAGGACTGTTTGTTTCTTGCTTATTGGTGTTATCAATAGAATTTAAACTTTTCAAAGCTGTTTTCTTTTCCATAGCAGTATTAATTCCTTTCTTTCTCTTTATTGCAATTGTATCCTGGAACAAGCTTATTAAATTCCATGGGGGGTTTTATAGGTTCCTTTCTCTGCTTGCCTGTGTTGCCTGCTGAGTTTAAAGCCTTTTTATGATCCCTAACAAAGCTCTCTGTGTTTCATGTGGATTGAGGTTGTATTCAACACTGCAACCTAAACTGGTGTGAGTGTGAGTGCGGTCTTCCACTGACTCCAGTTCTAAGTGTCCATCAGGGATTATTGTCCTAGAGGCAGGTGAGAGGAAGTACACAGACCCAATGCTGCCATACTTTCACAGATTGCTTGTTACCTACAAACCCAAAGGCACTGGGAGTTGTAGACCTATGTGTGCTTGCTTCCCTCTCTAACTGTCCTAATGATGAATGGCTTAGAGACTAATCAGCAAATTATTAAAAACAATTTCCCAGCCACTATGAACAAACTTGACCTACTTTACCACCATAAAGCCTTGTGCCATGTGTGACAGACATTGGTCCGTCTGGAGGCATACACAGCTGAAAGGAATCATGTGTTAATGAAGATAATACATAGGACCAATGGTAAAATAGGCCTGTGAGCATCAGGATCCTGAAGTAATGATGGGGGAAAGTATATTTTCTTTCTTTATTTTAAATTATAATAAAGATACCTAGAAGTGTAAATATCTGTCTTTTTCAGGACTCACACACACCACTGTAATCTAACATGTATCAGGTATCAGATGGAAGCGTTTTTTTGTTTTGTTTTGTTTGTCTCCTCACCCCCACCCTGAGACTGAGTTTCTCTTTTGTTGTAGTCATGGCCATCCTGGAACTCCTATAGACCAGGCTGGCCTTGAACTCAAGAGATCTACCTGCCTGAGTGCCGACATTAAAGGTATGCACTACCACTGTCCAGCTCAGATGGGAGCTTTGAGATTTTTGTTTGTTTTCTGTGAAGCAGTTTGTCACTAGAGGCGCTTGAATGTACTTGAGAAGCAGAAAGGTAAATGATTATGAGATGGAAGGTAAGATAAACTGTGTGCTGGTAATTTGTTTCTTTTTTTTACTTGCTCTTCACCACCCCCACTTCCCCAAGAGTAGAGAAGTGGGCAGCACGGAAGAACCTGAGCCAGGAAGAAGCAGCACCAAGCACACAGGTACAGATGCGTTAGTGATGACAAAGAGGTCCTGGTGTGCCAGCCATCCAGGCAAGATGAGTCAAGGTCAAGCAAAAACAAAGACATCAATGATGAAGGGAGGAAGGCAATGTGTCTTTGTTGGTAGACTGCCCAAAAACCCTACAGCAGACCTTTCTACTGGAACCCTTCCCCTGCCCAGGCCTGGCTGGTGGCTGCCCTATCAGATGGCTCTAGGGAACCACAATAAAAATAACTCAGCTGATAAAAGGATTTCCTAAGACAGGAGTACAAAATTAATATTCAAACACTAGTAATATTTTCATGCCAAAAGGAGCCAGCTGTGAGATGTTGTGTAAGAGATAACTACATCAACAAAGCCAGTAATAAAAGCAAAGCTCTTAGAACAAAAACTGTTTAAAATCTAAGGTGCAAGGGATGATGTAGATGCCACCCTGTTCCTGGTTTAGGTGTTTCAGCATCATCAGAATCTCAGTTCTGAGTCAATATTGCCTAATTAATTTGGTGTTTTAAAAATAATTACTTTTGCCTGGTGGTGGTGGCGCACACTTATAATCCTAGCACTCAGGAGGCAGAGGCAGGCAAAGCTCTGAGTTTGAGGCCAACCTGGTTTGCAGAATGAGTTCCAGGATAGCCAGAGCTACACAGAGAAACCCTGTATGAAAAAACAAAACAAAGCAATAATAATAATTAAAAATTACTTTTTAATATCAAGAGCCCGCAAATAAAAAACATCACATAGGGAAATTAACCAAAGCATGTCTATCTCAGAGTGCTTGTTTTTTGTGATAAGGTTTCACACTGTGTGACCAAGGATGACCTTGAACTCCTGAGCTTACTTCTGCCTCCAAGGTGCTGGGATTATAGGCATTCTCTACCACGCTAGGGCTTCAGTTGTGCTAGGTAAGCACTTTACCAACTGAGTTACCTCCCTAGGCTCTAAGTCAGTTTCTAAACTTAATGTAGCGCCAGCACAAATATGAAAAGAACAAGAGTCAGGTTTTTTTTAGGAGAGGGGAGAGGTGAGTCATACAGTTGATTCTAAAAATTGAATAGAAAGCTAAACAGACATGAACACCTAAAAAATTTAGAGAAAAGGAGCTCAGAATAGATGACAGCCCTACTAGTGTCAGCACACACCACCAGCTTCTGCAGATAAGACACCCACACACGACATGCCAAAATCAGCTCCACACTGGGTAGCATAACTAAGCAGTGGTTCTCTAGAATAGGCGGCCTACTGATACCATAGTCATCCTGTATTGTGTTAGTAAACCCTTAATGCATGTTCCATGATAAAAACCCTAACAATGCATTTATCAAGCAGTATCTCTGTTAAGAGAAGCCTGCCTGAAGTGTGGTGTTGGTGCATTCGTGGACAGGGGAATTAAACAAGTTCATTGTAAGCCCCAAGCCAGTCGGAAATCTAGTGCATAATAAAGGAATACCTCAACTTGCTGAGCCCAGGGTGGCCTTTTTAATTATGCTCGTGACACAACCACCCACTATAGATTTATTACTTATACTGCACACCGGAAAAAGCTCAGAATGGTTCAGAGAATAAAGAATTTTTAAAAAAAGAAAAGAAAAAGAAAGTTGGCAGTGTTAAATGAAAATGTAGGCAAACAGGAAAGAAAACCTTTTCAAAATATAACTTAGGTTAGGTTCAACAGAATGAAAGATGAAGAAATTTGAGTGCATTAAGGACATTGCATAAAAACCTTTTGCCTGTTTTTTTTTTTTTTTTTTTAATTGAATGGGAGAAGATTAGAAACCTATAGGAAAATAGACAAAAGACATGATAAGACAACACACATGTAAGCATGCTGTTATGGTCAGTCTTCATTGCCAGCTGGACTGGATTCAGAATCACCTGAGAGTTATACCTTTGGGAGTGTCTGGTAGTGTGTTCCTAGAGAAAGTTAACAGATGAGAGAAGACCTACACCGAGTGTGTTTGGCACCGTCCCATGGGCTAGGATCTCATATTAGAATGGGAGAAAGAAAGGGACTAGAGAGATGGCTCGGTGGTTAAGAGCACTGACTGCTCTTCCAGAGGACAAGAACCAGGGTTCAAAATCCCAGCACACACACGGCAACTCACAACTGTCTGTAATTTCAGTTCCAGGAAATACACAACACCCTCACAGAGACATGTGTGCAGGCAAAACACCAATACACATAAAATAAAAATAATTTAAAAAAAGAAAGAAAGAAACTTAAAAGAAAAAAAAGAATGGGCAAAGAAAGCCAGATAAGAGCCAGTATTAATCTCTGAGTGCTTTCTGACTACAGACAGTGTGACCAACCACCTCACACTCCTGCTGCCACAGCTAGAGCTGTTCTTGCTACTAGGCCTTCTTTGCCTTCGTGAATTATGAGCCAAAATAAATGCTTCCTTCCTTAAGTTGCTTTTATCAGAGCAAAGAGAAAAGTAACTAATGCACACATGTGTGGAAATGACTCGGGAACTAGGATGCCATCCCTTATATGTCTGGGTGACAAGTGTTCTGAAGCATAGATTGTGCTAATTCACCAATAAGGGCATCATCAAATGATGTAGATACTTTACCGAAGTGATTTGTGAATAAAGGGGAAGGGGCAGGTACTTTTCTGGTTGGAAGAAAGTGTGGATGCTCATGAGATTTACTTTTGAGTTTTCTGTAAGCGTATTTTGGAAGGGACTCTAACCAGAGCAACAACAACTGTATCCCTGAATGATTTAGCACGTAGGTTCCAATCGTGTGATTAGTGGACATTTGGGAACCAAATTCTCACCTAGCAGCAGCACATAGAAGCTGCTAGATGCTTCCTCATCTTCCTTGCTTACTGTTCACTCTGCCTTGGGTGACTCTGAGTTGTTTCTCCTTTGCCCCGACTTTTTAATTTTTTATTGATTTTTATTGAGCTCTACATTTTTTTCTGCTCCCCTCCCTGCCTTTCCCTTCCCCTTTAATTCTCCCCCAAGGTCTCCATGCTCCCAATTTACTCAGGAGATCTTGCCATTTTCTACTTCCCATATAGATTAAATCTATGTATGTCTCTTTTAGTGACCTCGTTTAAGTTCTCTGGGATTGTGATTTGTAGGCCGGTTTTCTTTGCTTTATGTTTAAAAACCACTTATGAGTGAGTACATGTGATAATTGTCTTTCTGTGTCTGGGTTACCTCACTCAAAATAATGTTTTCTAGCTCCATCCATTTTCCTGCAACATTCAAGATGTCATTATTTTTTTTCTACTGTGTAGTACTCCATTGTATAAATGTACCACATTTTCCTTATCCATTCTTCGGTTGAGGTTGCCTCGACTTCTATGCCTCATTCCTAAATTTGAAATTAGGATTCAAAGTTTCTTCTCTGTTACTTTTTCTTTAGGGTAGTTCTGTCATTATAGGCTTTGTAATGTTCATAGCTTAGGTGTAGAATCAATTTAAAGGGTACTATTGCATCCAGGAAGGCTGGGTGGTTGTGGTCCTTGTCAAGCCACCAGAAGTTGAGTGGCCTGTACATGTCCTGTGAACATGGCGGGGAAGTAGGCATTGCTCAGGTTCTGCTCTTGTTGAACAAGAAGAAAGGCCGAGTCACTTGCCAGAGCTCCTGCTGTGACAGAGCTGGGGCTAAATCATGTGCCTGAGGGCTGGAGTGCATGCGTGAACCTCTTGTCTGCACAACTGTGTCTTGGTGTGTCTATGTCCATGTATACTCATATCTCCTGATCATTGCTAACTTGTCATGAATTCTTTCATTTATGTGTCATAAACAATTTCCTGCTTTGCAGAGTACTTTTTTCTCTGCCTTATCCCTCTGATCTTCCCTGCTTTAGCTTTCTAATCCTCCTAGTCCCCTTTCCCCTTTTATGGCATGTGCATTCTGTTCCCCTTGCCCCACTTCCTTAAAACTCTTTACTGTCTCATAGTCCCTTTTCTAGTTTTATGACCTATACCCACACTTACACCTTCACGTACATATGAAGCTAGGATTTACATATGAGAGAACACATGTGGTGCTTTCTTAGTGTATGAATGGTTCTGCATGAATGTTATGTGCACCACATGTGTGCCTGGTGCCCATGGAGGTCAGAAGAGTGTCTCGGATCCCCTTGAACTGGAGCTATGAATGGTTGTGAGCCACTATGTCAGTTCTGGGACTTGAACCTGGATCCTCTGCAAGGACAGTAAGTGCCTTAACCTCTGAGCTATTGCTTCAGCCCCAACACGTGTGGTATTTGCCTTTCTAAGTTTGGTTACTTAATAATACCAAGTCCATTCATTTTTCTGAAAGCTTCATTTTTTTTTATAGCTAAAATTCCATCGTGTATATATACATTTTAAAAATTTCGGGGGCTGGAGAGATGGCTCAGAGGTTAAGAGCACTGGCTGCTCTTCCAGAGGTCCTGAGTTCAATTCCCAGCAACCACATGGTGGCTCACAACCATCTGTACTGAGATCTGGTGCCCTCCTCTGGCGTGCGGGCATACATCGAGGCAGAATGTTGTATACATAATAAATAAATCTTTAAAAAAAATAAATAAAAATTTCTCTTTTGATGGACATTTAGGTTGATTAAATGATTTAGCTGTTATGAATAGTATTTCAGTAAAAACTAAACTACAAGTATCTCTTGAATATGTTGATTAGAGGCCTTTGGGTAAATACCCAGAAGTGGTTTATCTGGGTCGCATGATAGTTCTATTTTTAGATTTTTTTCTTTTTTGAGAAATCTCCATACTGATTTCCATACTGAATAGTTTATATTCCCAATAGCAGTAAATAGGGATTTCTTTTATCCCACATCCTCAACATATGTTGTTATTTGTCAAAACTGATTTGATTTTTTTTTTTTTTTTTGGTTTCTGGATTTTAGCATTAATATTGTGATTGTCACCTTTCCCCCTTCTTTTTTGAGACAGATTCTCACTCTATAGCTCAGGATGACCTGGAACTCACTGTCTTTCAGGCGCCTCAGACTTCCAGTGATCCCCCCTCCTCTGCATTCCAAGTGCTGAGGTTACAGGCATGTGTCACCATACCTGTTTGTAGCCCTCATCATTATATGTTCCCAGAAGCTGGTCTGTGGCTTGCACACCTAGTATACTGTGGCTCCTCTAGATGGAGACTTATTAGGGAGTGGACTACCCTCCTGGCAAGAAGGCAAATACAATTTTTGAGCTGTTAGTATGCTTTGGTTTTCCCAGGTTTTGGATTAAAACCAGTGTTCGATGTGCTCCTTAGTCGATTAGGCTGTAGTTAATAGAAAAGCTACCGCAAGCTGGGTTTAAGCAACAATTTGCTCCTGAAATTTTCCTTTGTAATTCATCATAGACAGTTCTGTTGATATGTTTAGCTCACTGTGAGGAGTTGCTTCCCTCCTTCCCTGTCCTCATAAACATTCCACAGAAAGCTCTATTTCAGTCAAAAGTCACTGTAAGCATGTGTCTACAGCCCCTGCCCTCTTCCAGAAAGCTTGGACTTCTTTTATTAGGCTGACTTTCTGATTTGTGAGCTGATGTGGAAAGAAAAGCTCAAATTAGTTTGTTTTATGTGTGTTTTCACTTCCAAACTTTGAAAAGAAAATGTAAGATTCCTTCCTGTTCACTGTTGGCTTCCTGGTGGTGCAGTCTGCACTGAGAAGCTGGCGTCAGCGAAATGGCAGCTTGACTGGCCAGTGGCCCCAGGAAACAAGCCTGAAGTCGTTACTGCTTATCCTGTGATGGAATTCTGGTTTCCTTGTTTCCAGCTAGTTGGAAAGCAGCACACACCGAAGCAAAGAACTTGGTGTTTTCCAGGCCTCAGGCAGGTTCCAGAGAGGGCTGGGTGCGGTGCCTGTAAGGACCTGCTGGTGGCAACCTTGGCAGGATTTGCTCACTTTCTCTCTTGTTTGTTCACTTATTCCTCCTGGCAGTTGAACCAAATAACTGCTTCTGACAGAACATTTTAATTCTTGGGGGATTATATTCTTCATGATGGCAGTTTGAGGAAGAATCCTAACTTCTTTAAGCACAAACCAATCCCTTTGGAGGCTCCAGTATTTAAAGAGCTGTTGGTATTTAGTGTTTTTGGTTGCTGTCACTGTCAAGATTAATTTTGTCTTGACTAGGTCATTTTTGTTGTTTCTCCTTGTTTAAGAGAATAATAGTAAATCAAACCTCATGGACAGCGTTGTGAAAAGAAAGATTCCAATGCTGCTCCTCGAGTCACTCAGACTGCCTCTCCCAGTCCCTGTTCTTACAGGTCCATGAGCATCTCCTTCTTCCTCTCATATGCACCCCCCTCTGTGTTTGTCCCTTGAGCGTACGTGCTCTGTGAGTTTGTGTGCTCTGTGAGTGTGTGCTTAAGTCATCAGGATGCCTAACTGTGTCTCATATTCTTTCCGAGACAATGACCCTGTGTCTGGGGCTCTGTCTGTTCTTGCTTTCCCATCTTTAAGTTTCCCATCAGCAGTGATTTGAAACAATTACTGTCTTACCAGAGAAGCATCTCACACACACAGGAAAGTGCATGGGCCTTAGCTTGCAATGTAGTGAAGTGCTGCAAAGCAAACTTATTTACCTCCACCCAGGCCAAGTCCAGACCCCGCCCCCCTGCCCAAATAAAAAACCTCCAAAAGACTGTTGCTGGCCCTGCGAGGGCACATCAGACTCTACCTGTATAGGCTTTGTTTTGGTGTTGTGTGCACGCCTCTGTGTGTGTGTGCGCGCGTGCACGCGCGCGCAGGTCCATGTGTCTACTTGCCCAGAGATAGACATAAGCTGCCTTCCTTAATCACTTCCACCTTATTTTTTGAGGCAGGGTGTCTTCCTGTATGTGAAGTTTGCTTATTCAACTAAAATAGACCCAGGGATTCTTCTGTCTTCTCTTCAGTGCAGGAATTGCAAGTAGCATTGTGCCTGGTTCTTTATATGTGTTCTTGGTGGTCAAACTCACATTGTCATGCTTGCACGGCAAACATTTTAGCATATGAACCATCTTTGTAGTCCTGTCCCTGTCTGTTTTTAACTTTTCTACAAAGCTTTTTTTTTTTAGAGTAGTTTTATTTTCACTGAAAAAATTTAAACAGAATGTACAGAGAATGTCTTCATGTCTTTTCCTGTTGCTGTGATCAAATCTCTGACAAGAACCAACTTAAAGAGGGAAAAGTTTATTTTGGTTTATAGTTCAGGAGATACAGTCCATCATGATCAGTAGGGAGGTGACTGTCACACTGCATCCCCAACAGGAGAAGAGAAATAGCAGAGTTGGGGTGGCTACACAACCTGCTCCCGGTGACTCACTTCTTCTTTAGACTCCACTTTCTAAAGGTACCACAGCCTTCCACACAGCACTCCCAGCTCTAGACCGAGTGTTCAGACTTGTTAGCCTATAGAAGACATTTCACATTCAAAATATAAGTCTCTATGTACCCCTGTATCCAACATGTGGAGTCTCTTCCACTGTCTACATTCCATCAGAAGGTACGTAGATGTCACATTATGATATATAATATACCATGTATAATAGTCGTATGTATCATGTTATTGTAGTCAGTATCTATCTATACACCCCCCATACACACATACACACTTCACAGTTCATTACTCCCTCCTTATTGCACGCCATAGAAACTAGTTTTCCTTCCTTAGGGTGAGTCATCAGACTCATCTTCCTTGGCCTTTAGAGGCCATAGAAAATACATTCTGGTGTGCTTGTGTCCTCTGCAGGTCATGAGGCAGGGGAATCCTAACCTATTGCCTACAGTAAAGTCATGTCTGTGCTAGGAAGGCTCCAGAAAACCTCAAGGATAGAATTGGGAATGTATGAAGGATTCTAGAAGTGGTTTCTGGAGATGGTGGGGGAACTCTAGAGCATTCCTTATTGACTGTTTCTCTTCATGTAGACCCTTACAAGACAGCCATGTAATTAAGTCTTCCCTGTGTTCTGTGGGCCTTCCAAGCAGTTGATGGACTACACTGATACATCACCACCTACATTTACAGCAGAGTCCTCTCTTGGTAGTAGACACTCTGTAGGCTAGACAATGCTTGACAACATGTAATAGTTCTACAGCCCTAAAAATCTCTGTGTTTGTTTCTTCTGCCCAGTACTGAGGGGTGAGGCACATCTGTGTTCCTGCTTTCCCAGCAGCTCATTCATGCTGCTGTGTGATCCATCCTGTTTGACTACAGATAGCCTTTATTCACTCATCCTGTTGAGTATGGATACTTAGTTTCTGCTCTGGGCAAGTAGGCCTCACAGAGTAAGTGACCATGAGATATGTTGCTTACACATGTTTGATAGTGAAAGAGCCTACAATTAATAATTACCCCAGTATGACTTGTGTGATTCAAGAGTTGACCCAGGAGTCCTAGTCAAGTTAGGTCATGATCCCAAGTTAAGGTCCCAAAGGTCAAGAGTGTCCTCAGGGGGCCAGAGAATGCACTGTGAGTTGTGGACCAAGTGTGGGTAATGCAATCAGGAGGTAAACGTGTAGCCCTGTGATTGTGGGAAGAAGGCCCCAGTTGGAGGAGGGTGCCTGTATGTTTCTTTCTTTTTTTTTTTTTTTAGGGTCTTTTCTTTTTATTTATTTATTTATTTATTTATTTATTATACAGTATTCTGTCTGTGTGTATGCCCGCAGGCCAGAAGAGGGCACCAGACCCCATTACAGATGGTTGTGAGCCACCATGTGGTTGCTGGGAATTGAACTTAGAACCTTTGGAAGAGCAGGCAATGCCCTTAACCTCTGAGCCATCTCTCCAGCCCTGTATGTTTCATTCTGCTTTGGAATCTATGTTCTTTCCTTGGATGTCTCTCTAGGGTTATTTGAGGAAGAAATATGTTAGTAAATTTAAAATACTTTTTAAAATGCTAATTTTTACCTTTATCTGTAAATTTGCTTTTGAAAAGGTGCTGAAGAAGTGTCTGGGAGCTTTTTGTTAGGAATGACTAGCAAGTTGCCTGGCAACTGAGCCTAATGGAGGCTCTAGACTTGAGTGGGCCATGCTACTACCCTGTGCCCCTGGGGTTCCCCAGTATGGGTCCCCATTTGAGGAGCTCTCATGCAGAGTTAGCCCAGATTCAGCCTTCTGATCCTTTCCCCAGCAAATGGAAAGGTCAGTTACATCTTGGCTACTGCCTACATTTCTCAGATTTCAGCTTAGAAGTTGGCTTCTACTGTGTAAGTAATCTCCTGTCATGAATGCCACATAGAAAACTAACACTCGGTTGATTTAAAGTATTCTTAGTACTTGCTAAAACTGTTCCTTCCTTCAAGGAACACTGTGATCAGGCATGTCTATGGCCTAAAGTCTGTGCAATAGCACGTGGGCAGTGGGGCAACAGTCTGTCTCCCAGGCAGGTTTCATGTTTGCAAATATGCACAGGAGTTGAGGCTTGAGCTCAGTGTGGTTTGGTTTTGTTCTGTTTTATGTATATGGTCATTTTGTCTGTATGCAAGTCTGTGTACCACTTGTGTGCCCAGGGAGCCCAGAAGAGGGTATCAGATGTCTTGGGACTGGAGTTACAGATGGTTTTGAGTTACCATGTGGGTGCTGGGAACTGAAACCTGGGGCACATATTGAGGTCCCCTGGAAGAACAACTAGAGCTCTTAACTGCTGAGCCATCTCTCTGAGAGTTCTAGTATGATTTTTAAGGCATGGCTGTACTAAAGCAAATGGTAAAACTATTCAACTTCAACTAATTGGTTGAATATATCTAAGCTTTGTGCTTGGTAGTCTGTTGTTGTTAGTAGTGTTGAAGTTGTCCTGTCCTCAGGGATAGCTGGTATTTATTGAGCATTTGCTCTGAATAGGGGTTATACACACCTCCACATGGGTCATCTACCCATACCATGTAGCTCTTGTGGTAGGCACCACTGCTATTCTCTCCCGGAAGAGGAAGGCTCCAAGAGCTTTGGATTAAAATATGGGCCCAAGGCCAGCAAGCTGTGGAGCTGAGTTCTCAAACAGGACAGCTTCCAGTTCTGGGCATGAGGGTCATTCTGTGTGCTAGCTGTAGGGAGAGTGAGTCAGTGTGATTTTACTCAGATCAACAGAGTGTGCTGTTCTGGGGGCACATTTCCCAAGCTCACTTATCTCCTCACAAGCTGGCCTTGTGGGCCCCTTGCCTTATAAAGGCCCAGGAAATCTTAGAATGACCAAATGTCTAATGAAAAGCTGTGCTGTGTGACTTTTCCTGGGGAGACGTGAACAAACGTCTACTCACTGCAGATAAGGCACTGATGACACACCAAAAGAAAAAAAGATTTCAACCAAGTCTAGTCTGGTGAACGAGTGCATTTATCGGGGTTACTCACAGGAGTGTGGGTGAGGGGTACTTGCAGGAGTCTGGATGACTCAAAGGCAGCTGTATCACCATAAAGCCCACCTGAGACCCAGTGTTCCTAGAGCTCTGTGGGTAACTTGTAGACAACTCCAATGGAAATCTTCTTTCCCTGGCAGTAGTTTGCTCTTTGCATAGCCTTGGGGACAGGACCTATGACACTTAAAACTCTCTGAGCTTCCTAAATCTCCTTGGGTTCCTAACTTATTAAGCCCCACCTCCACCCGGGCAATGTTTTGTTTAGAAATAGCTACACAACACAGTGTTTGAATAGTCTACTCCTTCATCTCAGAGGTGTACAAACAGGGAGTTTGAGGTATTTGTGCTCATCTCTTGGGATTACTTCAGCCCTAGTGAAGGTCCAAGGGCCTGTCCTATATTTAGGTTTCCCGCCACATGGGGACAGCAGAGTCCTGAACTTTGGTGGATTCCTCTTGGCACTGGATGGTCACAGTAACTGGCAGTATTGTTGCCTCTAACTGACTGAGTCCACCAAACTCATCCCCTCCAGACAGCCTGGAGTAAGAAGCCCAGTTAGAACTCACCATCTGATTATAGATAATGTCTTGTGCCCTATGTTGTGAGCAAACCAGAGTCAAGCTCCTGGCTTCCTTTGATATACATTCCCCACCCCCCACTTTGCACTTTGGCTTTTGAATTTTACATGTCTGCTATGTAAATTTTATAATCTAGATGTCTTTTAAATTTTTTATTAATTATGTGCCAATGATTTTTCAGTTATTTTTAGAAGTTGTTTGCTTTTTTACTTTCATCTGTAACGTGTGGAGCCTTCACCTGCTGTAAAATCTAGTAGAGTGGTCCTGCATCTCTGTTCCATACTGTGTGATTGTGTAGTTGTGAGCCTAATTGCCTCTGCAAGGTTAAATATTAGAGACACCTATTTACCATTTAAAAGGGGGTTGTTATTTTTTCTTTCAAGGCTGGAAGCTAGAGATATTCATTTGTATATTAATGTGTTTTTTCTTTGTCATCCTCTTTACCTAAGGAACTGTTGAAGAGTGTTATCCTTGAGCAGAACAGCTGTCATCATCCATCAGATCAGCTGTGTCAGCCCTGCTTGCAAGAGGTCATCTCCATTGGGCTTGTGATTGTGGGTGTTCCTTCAGAGATGGAGGGGGAGGGGAGAGCCATTAGACCTTCACTAGAGAGTCCTGATGCTCCTTGTAGCTGTTTGTATGCAGTTCTGCCCTAATTGTACATAGCCTCAGGGGCTTAGGAAGTGGTAGAATATTTAGTCTGGGGGAGATTAACCACAGATTCCATGTCCAGTGGTTCTGGGGAAACATCATCCCTGCTGGATGGGAGCTTTTCAGTAAGGAAACTTTGGGATCACCCATGCTCTTTGTAAGCAACAAATTCATTGATTCCCCAGGTTGAAATTTGCTGGGATTGTTCTTTATTGGTCACTGGGACCTTAAAAGGGGGAGTAAACATTGTTAACATCTTCCCAGGGAAGGGATTCTTGCAATAGAACTAAATACTACATTTTTAATAGGTGGAAACAAAGTTCTTGTATGAGGTTGGGTCATGCAGGACAAAGAATATAAGTGCTTTGGGGGATGCCAATTATAATGCCATCAATGACTAGGGTGTGCTTTGGGAGGTATGACACTTGGCTAGCAGAAATGGGGCTCTATTTTATTCCACCTCATGAAAGGAGGTCATGGAGAAGATATCCACTGCATCTGTCACTGTCCCCAGGAGAAAAGTTGTCAGGATCCTGTCAGGATGACAGGATCATCTATTTATTTGAGCTTTTGTGTTATCCTATTGAGGCCTGTTTTAGCTCAGTTGTGCTTGGCCCAGGGTCCTGAGACATTCAGTGAGACACTGGTTATCAAAGATCAACCTGAAACAGTGGGTCCAAGTTCATTGTCTCTTATTAATAAAGATTAAAGACAGCTGTTCTGTGCATATGCAGAACAGGACAAGCTTAGTTAAAATTTATAGAAAAGTGAGAAACTGAGGAAAATTAGTAATTTAAAGAAAAATAAGAAAAACTGAGAGTAGGAGATACTTTTAAGAGGGGAAAAAATGCTTAACTTGTCTATGGTGTTTATGGGAATATAGCAGAAACTGGACATAGGCTCAGGTGACTACTGTGACATCATTTCTCTCTGGGCTATCATGGACCAAGCCAGTGGGAGATGATTCTGCTGTTCACGTGCTGCCTACCCAGTCAGGAATGGTTGGCAACCCCTGTCCTCCCCTGACCTGTTTTTGTTAGTTAGTTGCTCATCTTGACTCCTAGCTGTTAGTCAGTGGGCCAGTGTTAACCATCCTCTTACCCTGCAGGGTCTCAAGTGCTATTGATTGCACTAAGCTTTCTCACATCTATGTGAACAGCTTACAACTCTGTCATGACAGAAGATTTATTCCGTCATAATCACCAAGCTCTAGCTACAGTCTTTCTTGATTCATATTTAGCTTTTTATCTGAAGGTGAGGTGGTCTGGGGTGGTCTTCTAGGTGGAAGCTTCATGATGGAAGACATCCTTGCTTCTAGGTCCGTCTGCTACGGTTAGCTACATAGAGCCAAGGCTGTAAGAAAGGATAGTATAGTAATGCCTTACAGTTGTTCTTTTGCCGGCAACAGCTCTGAGCCCCACCCTTTGTCTAATCTCCCTAGTTTGGTTATCTTATACCCAGCTACTGGCCCCCTTATTCTTCCTGTTTCATACTCTGCTGTTTTAACCCTCTGTCTTCCTTTGAACTCCAGCCTCTGCTGTCACTGCAGCTAGCATTTGTAAACAACTTAGTTGTTACCATAGGCCCTTTCCCTTTACAGCCCACAGAGTGCTCTCTTCTGCCTCACTGTCAATCAGGATTGTTCCTGAGACTGACTTTGCCCCAGGCCTCTGATCTCTGGCCAGCCTGGGAAGGGCCTGCCAGGGCTGCTCAGAGGGGCTTTGAGTTCCCCATCCTCTACATCTCTGTTTGCCTCCACTACTGAGGAAAAAAAATCCTGCATTTCTGAGTTTAAGATATTTTCCCTATCACATCCATTTGCTTTGTATATCATGATGTGTTCTGTAGAAAGTTCCCTCTTCTTCATAGGACATCATATTTTACCTTTTTCTTGTACAGTGAAAAATCCCTTTTGAAAAGTTCTGATTTCAAATGTAGTTCCACACAACACCCTCTCAGTCAGTGGCTGACATATATGTATGACTGCAGAATCTAAGATTACATGAGAGCTGGAAAACCTCCACTGCCTGCTTACATGGTAGTTGTAGTAATGCTGTAATGTACTTGTTGCTGAAGTGTGTGGTGGTGTGAGTGTATACAGATCTCTTCTGTATTCTGCCATTGCCTAAAAGTACAGCATAGATGGTTGGGCATCATTGACTGTGGCTTTAGTTTGTGTATTTGTTTAACTATATTTCATTGTTATTTCAGAGTATATTCCGTCATCCATACAGAAATTTACTAGGAAATAGTACACCATCTTGTGTCAGCAGCAGTCTCATTCTACTGCATCTGATTACATCATTTCTTCTTATGCTTGATGGAGCCTCATTTTGTTCACCACAGATCTCCTGCCACATACACACACCATGCAGCTTCAGTACGTGGTGAGCTGTGCTGTCTGGACTTGGATGAAGATGCAGAGTTGCGTCATGATGATGCTACCCAACCATTCCTTGCTCACATTATGTCCCATCCTTTAAGGAGGAGAGCACATTATTCTGTGCTGTGTTGTGTAGAGTATGCTAAGTGTCAGGTCCAAAGGAAACTCCACTCTCCAAATTGTGGCACCCCTTACCCTCTAACAAAGCAGTCAATACCCTTATCACTGGCAGAAGGGATAAATGGCTCCCTGTGGTGCCTATTAGTATACCAAAGCACATGCTAGCCTCCAGGCTCCCTCAGTATGATAGTACCTAGCTCTTCTCACCTCCTTTCCACTGTAAACATCTCCAGCTCATGGGCTTCCCTTCCCACAGCTTCTTACAGTTCTTATAACCCTGCTGTTTCAGCTAAACTCTCTCTTTTGCCCTTCTCTCATGGGCCTCTTCTCTTTTTGTCTTCT
The DNA here is from genome assembly GCF_950005125.1 of Chionomys nivalis. Taxonomy (NCBI): domain Eukaryota; kingdom Metazoa; phylum Chordata; class Mammalia; order Rodentia; family Cricetidae; genus Chionomys; species Chionomys nivalis. The sequence continues at coordinate 55,219,593 of NC_080104.1, read as the reverse complement.
CTTTCTCCCCACCACCTCTCCTGGCCAGGCCCAGTCTGCTGGCCATATTCAGTCTGCAACTTTCTCTCTGTTTTGGACTCTTCCAGATGTCTCTGGCTGTTCTCTCCCTAATATCTTCAATAAAAACCCTCTACTTAACCATACCTTGCAGCAGTCCTCAGTTAATACACTAAACTATTTAACAAGTCCTCTCTATTAATGAGTCTCTACTGAGTGATTTAAAAACCCAAAGTGATACCAGGAAGTGCTAAAGAACACATTTGTTGTATGACTTTTTTGTGGGGGGAGAGTCTGTTTCTGTTTACCCCAAATAAGCCAATGATAGACCAAAGAAACTACTCAAGTCTAGCCTGGTGTGTCAGTTAGCTTATTGGAGTTGCTTATAGAAACATGGATGACTAGAGCAACAGCATCACCAAAAAAGCCTGCCTCAGTGGGTGGTGACTCATGGAGGTACCTCATTGTAGTTTCTAGGCAATCACACCACTGGAGTTCGCTCCGTACAAGCAAGTAACTTATTCATATAACCCTGGAGGGAACATGGGAATCTTGCAAGTTTCTTATGTGTTTCGTGAACCTCCTGAACCCTCTCTTGCTTCTAGGAAAGACTGGGTCAATCCTGAGGAAACAGCTACCCAACAGCATTCAAGTAACAAATATGTTTAAGAAGATTTGGTGGCACTGGAGAGAGTGGTTTAGATTACTTGTTTTTGCAGAGGACCTCGGTTCATTTCCTGGTACCAACATGGCAGCTTACAACTGTCTGTAACTGCAGTTCCAGGGATCTGATACTCTCTTCTGACCTCTGTAGGTACCAGGCATGCACATGGTGCACATACATACACATGCAGACAAAAGATTCATACACATAAAATAAATCTAAAACATTTTTAACAGAAGGTTTGATCCCCAGAAACCATGTTTTTAAATGGCAGTTTGAAGCAAGGTGACAGTGGTGTGCACCTTTAAATTCCAGCACTCTGGAGGCAGAGACAGGTGGATCTCTGAGTTCAAGGCTAACCTGAACTACAGAGCAAGTTCCAGGACAGCCAGAGCTACACAGAGAGACTGTCTCAAAACAAACAAACAAAAACCAAAAAACCAAAACGAAAAGCCAGTGTGATACAGATATAGGCAGATACGCTGGGGCTCCCTGGCCAGACAGCCTAACCTAATCAATGAGTTCCAGGTCAATGAGAGACCCTGTATCAAAAAACCAAGGTTGATGGTGTCTGAGGAATAACACCCAGGGTTGATCCCTGCCCTCTTTATACAAGTACCCCAACATATATTTACACACACAGAAAATATCCTTCTGCCCTCCCCATGCCCAGTGGTTTGTATTCTCTATTAAGTCTTGCTCATGGTCACTGTGGTTATTTTCTCTGTGGTTAGATCCTGTGGGCAGTTGTCAGTCTCCCAGCTCTCCACTGTTATGAGCTATGGTTTTAGATTTATATTGGCAAAATCTGAAACACTTGTAATCTGTTTGCCATCTATATTTAGAGTCTCTATGCTTTTTCTACAGAATTTTTAATCTAAAAATTTTACTGTAAAAAAAAAAGCAACATTTACAACATTATTACAACATAAATATATTTGCTTTAGAACCAAATAGAATGAAGTGTAATTCTGAAGCACAGAACCCTTGCCAATCAAAGAAGGTTCACATAGAAACTCTGTCTTGTAGGTTTTCGTGCTGCTTCTGGCAGCTTCCGTTGCCATGGCTTCTCTATCTTATGATGTCTGTTTTTTGGGTTCTATTTTTGTTTTGCTGGAGCCCCTCCTTAATCAGCTGCTTTGTGGAATCATGACTGACAGGCTTCTTGAGTTCTTACCCGGTGTTCAAATATGTAATTATTATGTTCTAACAGTTGATTGATCCTCTGACTGGGTCTGGAATTCAGGGTTTGTATCACTTTCCCTCTGAACTGAACTTAGTACTCCCTGTCGTTTCCAGTGTCTGATGTTGCAGATGAGAAATTGGATATCAATCAGCCTTGTTCTATTGCAGGGGAATCTCTTCCCATCCTGCTCGTTTTCATTTTGATTTCTTTTCACCCCCACCTCCCAACCGACTTTTTTTTTTTTTTTTTTTTTTTTTAGATACTGGTATCACTGGTTAGATCTGCCTTGGGAATCCTTACACTTTCTAATTCTTAGGTTTCTGCACCGACCTCACGTCTGACTGCTTGAGAAGATTCCTTTCCCTCGGTGGTCTTGTGCTGCAGTCTGCTCTGTCAGGTCACGGCTGCCTCTGTCTGCTCGTGCTTTCTGGACTTTGGCAAGTTTTCTTGTTTGTCATTAAGTTCGTTTTGTAATTGTCAGTTCTACTGTGGCTCACATAATGGCATAAAGGACCCTTTCTGACATTGTGACCCTCCTGTGGGCTGAATGGGAAGGAGACAGAAACTTCATCACCACTTGAATCAGAAGCTATTAAATCACTTCTGGAGAATGCAGGGTTCCATACCTCAGTCCCGTCTACAAGGGACAGTCTTGCTTTCCAATGGAAACATAGCTCAGCATTGTTGAGGGATTGGGAAGAAACTAGATGAAGCCAGTTCCAGGGAGCCCATCAGTAGCTTGTGTGTAAGAGTTGGTGTGTCTTTATGTGTCATTTCTCATTGCATAAGTACACTCTATAAACTGAAGATGGCTGGGTGGTTTTGTTGTCTGGATCATCACAAGTAGAATTCCCTGTTATCTTAGTCAGCACAATTCCCAGCAGATAAGATGTCACAACCTTAACAAGTTGCAGAAATTATAAACATCTGTTTTATAGGGAAAAAATAGAAGTGGCCTTCCAGATGAAGTTATTGAATAATTATGGTTCAGAAGCACTGTAAAACAACTTGTGCAAACCTAATATGGAAACGATTATACAAAGGCAAGTCTGTGGTTATAAAAGCTAGGTATGCTGGGTGACAGTGGCACATGCCTTTAATCCAAGCACTTGGGACTGGCAGAGGCAGGTGGATCTCTGTGAGTTCGAGACCAGTCTGGTCTACAAAGTGAGTTCCAGGTCAGCCAGCACTGTTACACAGAGAAAAAAACAAAACAAAACAAAAAAACTAGGTATAGTAGTGGATGTCTAGATAAATCAAACGTGGCTTTAATAAGCAGACATCCTTTGCATGAGCGTCACAGCTTTGCACGAGAGCCATACTTCTTGTAATGAATTAGACTTGTGTAAAGTCACGTTATAGGTTACCCTTGGCAAGCTTCAATTGTGTTAAGACAGAGGGTATGAAGTTTCACTGTGTGTACTACAGGAGACTGGGTTTGGGGTGTGTTTGGTGCCCTTGGGCTCACTATGTGCCATATTTATGTCAGTGTGTAGGTCTTGAGCTTTGTGGTATGGAACTTTTGAGTTCATTTCTTTCTTTTTTTATATAGACTGGAGGTGTATGATACTCAGGGCCTTGTGAATGCTGGAGCTGTCACGGAGTGCTCTGTCACTGAGCTGCATTCCTGCCATTTAAGCCAGGTTCAATTTTACTAGATGAGCATACCTGGGCACACAGTGCAGCACTCTGTGACTACTGTTTCACAGCTTCCGGAAGCTCCATGGTGAGCTACCTTTTAACCAAGAATACCTGCTCCTGCTAGACGAGAACAACAGAGCAGTCCTGAGGCCTCCCAGGAACCAAAGCCAGGTGTCTCGCTCCTGCCTCCCCTCAGCTTGGTTAGTAATGACTTAATGTCTCCTAGGACTGCCCCCAGGTGCTCTGCTGTGCCTTTCAACCTTGTTGCCCCCTCCAGAGGAGAGATATGAGGAGGTTGTGTATACCTAGCCTTTATTTTTATTAACAAAATCATTGTTTTCATTCTATCAGCTTTGTTATTTTCTGTTCTTTTCTTCTTCCTCCCTCTTTCTCTTTCTTCCTTGTGAAAACTGTCAGATTTATTGTATGTTGGAAAGTTATGTCAACACAATTTGAAATTTTAAGGACTCGTGAAGAATACTTGAGTAGAAATGTCATGCTAACATACCTCCTCAATTTATTTCTGAATGTTAAAGCTAACTGTATGTTCCTGGTGGGCATGCATCCAGCTTGCTTTATGTTCTGTCTCTTATGTATTACTAGATTTAAATTTCTGGGGACTTTTGTGTTTACATTTATAAGAGACACTGACTACTGATTCGTGGTGTCTGCAGCAGGGTTACATTGGCCTCATGAAGACTGGGACATGGTCCCACTTGCTGGAACGGCTTATGTGAGACCTTTTCCCCCACTTGTTGATGTCTCCACACATGGCTTCTTTTTCAGTCTTCTATACTATGTCTTCTCACTAGGACCATATTACTTCTGAAATGTCTCCCCTAAGACTTTCTCTGGTGGCAAATTGTCCCAGCAGCAGTTTGTCTGAAACACCTTTATTGTCCTCATTGTGAAAAGATTGTTCTGGCTACACATGTTTAGAATCTCATGCCCCACCCCCACCTCCATGCATCTTTGTGACTTTTACTGCTTTGTCTCATTTCTCTGTTTCTGGTCAAGGTTTGTAGTTATTTGTGTTTTCTCTGCTTCAAGAATTTGAATTGAGAGTCCCCTGTTGTAATAGGAGCGGCGGGCTGCTTTCCCAAATTAATTACATGGAAACTGTATTCTTTTAAACACTGCCTGGCCCATTAGTTCCAGCCTCTTATTGGCTAGCTCTTACATATTGATCTAGCCCATTTCTAATATTCTGTGTAGCACCACGAGCTGGCTTACCAGGAAAGATCTTAACCTGCGTCTGTCTGGAGTGGGAGAATCATGGCGACTCACTGACTCGGCTTCTTTCTCCCAGCATTCTGTTCTGTTTACTCCACCCACCTAAGGGTTGGCCTATCAAATGGGCCTAGGCAGTTTCTTTATTAACCAATGAAAGCAACAGATTAATACAAGACCCACCTCCATCAGTCCCCGTCCCCCCCCCACCCCAAGGGATCCTGTTTTGGAGTTTTGATCCCCAAGAAAGTACTGTCAGAAGGTGGCAGCACCTTTAGGAAGTGGGGCCTGACAGCCATGTCTTAGGTCACAGGGGAGGGGGATTATAGAAGGCACATTCTTTCCTTGCCCTCTGTTAGTATCCTTACTGTGAGGTGAGTGGTGTTTCTCTGCCATGTACTCGCTGGTGATAATGCTGCCTCATCAAGGATGCTGTTGCTTCATGCCAGTCAGCCAGGAACTAGAGCCTCCAAAGCAGAGCCTCAGGTGTTGTTATGGTAACGAAAAGCTAAGATAGTAGGCGCATATTCTGTTACACTTAGGCCCCAGTGTCTTGTGTTTCCTGTATACTTCCACACTGCACTCTAGATCATACCTCCTGTTCTTCCTCTGTTTCCTTTTTTTCTTTAGGTCTGTTATGCTGTTAACCTGTCTACTAATTTTTAATTATAGTCACTGCATTTTTTCTTTTATTTTTGGATTTTTTCCCCCTCCCTCAAGTCCATTTGGCCATCCTGTTTTCCTATTTTCACCTGTTTCTTTGAACTGTTCCTTGAATGTCTTGCTGCTGCTGTTCCCCCTCATACCTTGTTTTCCTAGTACAGGCCATTCTCTTTTGACAATGTCTTGTGTGAATTGTGATGTCTTCAGATGATGAGGAGGTTTTCCAGAGAGGCTGTGCTTTTTCCTCTGCCAAGTGTCAGTGTACCCTTGAAGTTTGGTAATGTAGGTGCAGCAGAAATGCTTCTTAGGCACCTAGTCACATGTAGCCTCTGATCTTTGGGGTTATAGTGATTTTTGTATACTAGGGACACCTGCTTTGCTTTCATCAGGGATGCTTGTTGAACGTCCCAGCATAACCGAACCTGGCTTACTTTGACCCTGAACCTGACCTCTGTCTCTGATATACTTACTCAACCAGGTTTTGACAGGTGCTGTAGGTAGACACAGCTGCAGTATCCTATTTGCCCTTCCATATCACAGCAACCCTGGAGGAGTGCTGCTGTTACTGTTTTATAGAGGGATCTTAGGTGCTTGGCTGGAGTTGGACTCTGTAGCTGGGTTGGTGGGAGGGTGGTTTCAGTGCTTGGTTTGCCTCATGGAAGCACAGTCCTCGCCATGAGTCCTTCTGTAGCCCTCTCTGCCCTATCTTGTCTGTGGTTAAAGACTTTAGTGCATCCTGAAGGAGCAAGATGCAGATCTGAGAATTCCTTTCAGTAGTAATGTAATGATAGGGCTTTCCTGAATAGGCAGCTGCCCTTCATGTTTAGATGTTAGATACAGTGTTGCACATGTAAAATGACATTTGTTATATTGATTTACCAAATACTTCAAAAGTATAACTTATATAAACAGATTACGTTTTCTATGATTTTAATTAACAGAATTGGTTGGTAGGCCTGAGTCTTGTTAGAGAAGTTGGTGGAACATCAAGGTATTTGGAGGTCAAGTTGTGAGAATATAGGCAGGAAGTTGCAGTTTGTGGAGGTGAAGTTGTGGTGTGTGGAGATGAAGTTGCAGTGTGTGGAGGTGAGGTTGTGGTGTATGGAGGTTGTGGTGTGTGGAGGTGAAGTTGTGGTGTATGGAGGTGAAGTTGTGGTGTGTAGAGGTGAAGTTGTGGTGTGTAGAGGTGAAGTTGCGGTGTGTGGAGGTGAAGTTGCAGTGTGTGGAGGTGAAGTTGTGGTGTATGGAGGTTGTATGTGGAGGTGAAGTTGTGTGTAGAGGTGAAGTTGTGGTGTGTAGAGGTGAAGTTGTGGTGTGTGGAGGTGAAGCTGTGGTTTGAGGATATGAAGTTGTATTTGGAGATGAAGCTGGTATGCAGATGAAGTGATGTTTTGGGTATGAGGAGGTGAAGTTGGTGGAAAGGTAAAGTAAAGTTGGTGTGTGTGTGGAGGTGGTTATATGTAGGTGAAGTTGTAGGTGTGTAGAAGTAAAGCTGGTAGTTGTTCTTATTTTATTACACTCCTTAAGTTCAGAGAGCAAACTTATTGGACTTTAAATTTATTGCTTGTTTTGGTACCCACCTGTCCAAGACTGGTTTATTGGCCTTTCTGATCACCATCAGGATTTCTGATCACCTTTCTTCCTGTTCTACTTGACTTAGACCAGGTCTCAGATTTTGTTTTATTCTTTCTGTTATAGAAAACTCCTTGAATTTGCAATTCTACTTATTTAATTCTTCTTTGTCACTCCCCGTCTCGTGTATGTTTCTTCATTGGAGTTCTTAGTTGTGGTATCATCGTCATCATCATTGTCATTGTGTGTGATGGGAGGTGCATGTGTGTGCTGTGACATGCATGTGGCGGTCAGAGGACAACTTTGTAGAGTCCTTTCTCTCCAACCACTTTTATGTGGGCTCCAGGGGTCAAACTCAGGTCTCCATCTCTCTGGGCCTTATTTGTTCTTTTAAACAATCTATTCCAAGTTTCCTCAGGGAAAGAGTGAATTGACAGGTCCATTCAACAGAGTTGTGTCTGCTGGTGTGTCACACAGTGTTGTCTGAAGAAATAGTGGGGTGTATCCTTGTTTCTGTTTTTAATTTCTTCATCTTTCTGTGTCATGTAAGAGAAAGTGAACAAGCTAAAGAGAGAGATTGGTGGTTGTAATCAGGGAGGCTGGAAATTCCCTAGCCTGTCTCTGTGCGCTGAATTCCTGAGAAATTTAGGGTGTAATTCAGTTTGAGTTGGGAAGACTGAGATCAGGGAGCATCAGTGTGAGTCCTAGTGCTAGACCCAGAGATGTCGTAGGTCAACCAGGGAGGGAGGTGGAAGGGGACAGAGTCCTCTTGCCTCTGTTTTGGTTCTGCCCAGACCTTCACTGAGTCAGGTTATGCTTAGCACATAGAAGATGGTCTACTGAGGTCCAAATGCCAACATCTGTGAAAACCCTCACAGATACATCCAGTATCTGTCATCTGGGGCCCTGGGGTCACTCATGCTAAGAAGAAAAGTTCATTTGACTGGACGCTGCCTCAAGAGGGTATGTGAGGTACTGTTGTTGCAGCAGGAGTCTCTGTTACTCCTTGTCTGCATGTGCTCTGCCCTGGCTTCAGTCCTCTTGCCTTTGTTAGTCTGTCAGCTATAACTGGGTAAAAGTACCTTCACTTTCAAGTTATAAAAATAATTCCCTAAAAGCAAGAAAAAGCCAAAGTGAAAATGATGTGGCTGATCATCCTGTTTAGTGACAAAGAAAATCTCAGCCCCTGCAGCCCTTCATTATGTAGAAAATCCTCAAGGCCCACCCAGCAAGATGATATTTGTTCCTTCCCAGTGCCCAAACAAACCAAGTCTGCCAGGATGTGAGCACCTGACCATGGCAGAGGCCCTCCTCCTGGAGCCTGAGTGCCCCCTCCCCCACACCTGTCGTGTACCCAGGGGTGGACAGTTTTCCCAGGAGGGTGGACCTGAGGAGGAAGGTGCCAGCCAGCATCTCTCTCACTCACCACCTCCACTCTGTTCTCAGCATGAGGCCAGCACCCACGCTGGCTTGCTGGCTTGCTATTTGCTTTTTGGGCTCTGTCTCTATGTGTTTTTCTGTATATCTCTTTCCATGTCTGTCTTTCCTCTGGTATCTAGCTCTAGAAATACAGAGCTCATTCATGGTATTAGGATTATTAGATTCCACTTTAACTGATCATAAGCAGTCAAATGGTGAAAACTTCATTTGCTTAATGAGTTCTTTTAATATTTGCAACAGGCTTTAACTTCACATGGAGCATTAGATCACTGAAAGCTTGAAATAGCATTTTCTCTAAAGTTACAAAAGTATTTCCAAAAATGTTCACTAATTCACTTAAAAATTGCAAGATGAGGACAGGGCCTGTAGTTCAGTTGTTAACGTGCTTGCCCAATATGCATGAAGCTCTGTGATTGACTCCCAGTACCACATAAACAAGGCTCAGTGCACACACTTCTAATCTCAGTTCTCAAAATATGGGGGCAAAAGGATCAGAAATTTAACGTCATTTGTGGCTGCTTACTAAGTTTGAGGCCCGTGTGGGTTGTATGAGATTCAGTGTGTGTGTGTGGTGGTGGTGGGGTTGTTAAAAAATTCCATGGAGGCAGAATTGACAAAAAAAATAACTGTGAACATATTTAAAAGTGAACAGTATTATCACAGTTGAGTTCCTGAGAAGATGGTGATACTTCCATATCTGTCCCAACCTTTGCTGACCCTTGCTTGTCCCTGCCAGGCAGCCAGACTGTGTGAGCCATGTAGTGCCCCTGCATTTCCCAGGAGGCTTGTGTAGGTGAAGCTTTGTATGTGCTGTGAGCCCTTAAATTTCTATAGTCTGTTCTTAGGATGTTATAAGGAAAATAGGTCATTACTTGCTAAGAACATAAAATTTGTCTAATGGAATCAGTAAAACAAATGACAAAATTTTCTTCCTTTGGTGTGTTCAGTAAAATACAGAGAATCAAGGAAAAACCAGCTGATGCTTGGAGTCTGAATGGCCATGCCAATGTCATTAGAGGGTTTTCAGAGCTGAGATAAACCAGATTTCTTGACTATGGTACAAACTTATACTCCAACTAAAATTTAGTCTGTGTCAGAGAAAAAAAAGGGTTAAATTAAAACCCAAATTGGCACGAACTGTTAGAATACACTTTGGTCCTGTTTCAGAACATCTTTCGGTGGAATAGTGAGCTCAGTTGCTAGTGCTTCTCTATGAAAGATTGTTATTCTTAAGTTTTACCGTATGCAGGGCCTTTGTGCTGAGATGCACATGGTCATGGATTGTAGTTCACTGACCTCCAACTTTAAAGCAATCCATGAAGCTTCTAAGATTTCTCTTCTCTTTTGATTTTATCACATTGCTTATTGAAAATCTCACCTATTCGTTTTGGAACCACAGTCCCAGGAGTGGTTGCCAACTTCGGGCTTGCTTTTCTGCTGGGTGGTGGTCACTGAGTTCTCTGAGAGACTCTCCTGTTGCCAGTTCATACTTCCAGCTTCAACCTCACACCCTTCAGGCACATTTCTTGCTGCTAACTGGGCTGGGTCCTTCTACCTTACCCCTTCTCTTACAGTGCCTGGACAGTCACATGTCAGCTGAGGTAGTATCTCTGTGTCCCTTCTGTCTCCTTGGGTGACAACCCCTCTTCTCTGGGTAACTGCCAGTTCTCAGGACCATGATAGCATTCCACATGAAGCTGTTCTCATGGTAGGGAGATTGCTTCTTGGTCCCGGTGTCCTTCCAGGCCCTGATGATTTTATCTTTGTTGCCTATCAGGTGAGCTTGTTGTGCCTAGACCTGGGATAACAGCCCTTTGGAAACACTGTGGCTCTGCCAGTGAGCTTACTTTTAACCCCATGCTTGTGTAATGGTGTTGGTTTCATGGCTTTACAAGGTAGAAAATAAGAGTATTTAGTGTTTGGCAGAGTAAAGTCCTTACTCCCATAGTCTGATTAAATTATAATGATAAATATCACTTTAAGAGGAAATGCAATTGTTTCATTTAATCAATACAATTATTACGGGCACAGAAAATCTATCAAAGTGCTGAGTGATAAATTCATGCTAATACAATTTGTACTGTACCGCTATTGGTATCAGCCTTCCCTGTATGAGAGTGTAAGCTGTTGAAGATGCCTTCCAGCTTGATGAGCCTGGAGACACTTGTCAGCTTCTGAGACTTGGAACAGCCACCAAGAGGAGCTCCAGTAGTGGAGGAGATACCAGCTCCTGGAGTGTCAGTCAGTGCGGCTGTCTCTTCCACCCTGAGGGTTGCCTGTTCTTTCAGTCACATATGTGCCCATGCAGGCACAAGAGTTACAACTCTTCCTAGTGTGTGTGTATGTGCGTGTCTGCCTGCCATACTTAGTTCCCGTCTTCCTTCCTCCTTGGTGTCTCTTCTCCTTTCTGAGGAATATAGATAGAGTCTCCAGCTGCCTTCATGCTGGCTCACAGTTCTCATCCCTGACCGGTGCGTGAGGTCCTCTATTCTTTTCTATGCTACAGGCAGTCATCTGGAGGTAATATCCAACCAGTGGCCATTAGCTAGCCCTAAAGCAGCTGCAGGTAATGCTCTGTAAACCAGTTGTTATTGGAGACATTTTTCTAATACATTTTTCTTATATGTTTTCTATACAGAAGAAACTAGTACAAAAGAATAATTTTAACTGCATGACCATGTACCCATCACCAGCTTAAACTAGATGGACATTGGTACTCAGTGTGCTCCATGCTGCTCTTTGATGGCACCTTCCCTCACACACTGGTAGATAACTTCTACACTACACTTTGAAATTCTGTCTTGACTTTTATCCTCGGTTTTCCATTGGGAGGAAACTTCAGGCAGTGGCAGCATCATGCTTCTCCTATGTGGTTAACTTGGCAGATCACTCGCTTTTGCGCTCTCTCGCATGTGTGCAGCTACAGCTTAACCCACCTTGTTGGGTTGGATTTGTTTACCTCGTATTTGAGCTTGGACCTTTGTTTGCATGGGACTGACTAGTCTTTTCATTATCTTGACAGATATGTTAAACTTCCTGGAGTAGCCGTCTGGGTATGGAGAGTTTGTTGTAGGCTAAATTTTGTTTCCTGATGCTTTCACACATATAGTCTAATCAGGTATTCTGTTTCTTCTGAAGTCTTTGTAAGTCTGTACTTTTCTTGGCATTTGTTAATTTTACTTAACTTTAAAAAGCTTTGGAGGTGAAATTCATGCTCTATGTTTAGTGTTGCCCTCGTCTGAAGCAATAGTTTAATTTGACTGCACTGGGTGTTTGACAGTGCATCTCAGAGCATGTGACAGTGCACATAAAACAGCACCGTGTTTATGATCATCAGGACTGGGATCCTGTGCCTGGCATGGTGAGGTGATGAAGTAGCTGTTCTGGGCACACGGCCCAGATGCCTTTGTGCTGGGTTGGATGGCTCTGTGACCCACAGTCCTGGGTTAGCAAAGCAACTCTGAGGACGCTGTTGACTTTGGGGGTACGAGTGTAGGCCTGTGGGAGACTTGTAGGCAGATTGTTCCTCACCCTACCCCTCAGGGGACCTACAGCAGTGCCCTGGTAGCGGGCAGCTCTTGTGAGAGTTAGGAACTGAGCTGCACAACACACACTTCATTTTTGCTCCTAGCGAGGATCTACTTAGAAGCCTAGTCGCCTCTGAACATAACTCCCCAGATACCTAGGATGGGCTCTGTAGGGGAAGGGTCCTACAGAAGTGAAGTACTAGTTGAAAACACATTGAGGAGAACTGGACTATAGATACCGTATTGCAGTTAGTCTCTAGGAGCCTTCTGGTGGCCAGCAAGGCAGAGGTGAGGGCTGGGCTTATGCGTTCTTGTATCTGTACTCTCACACACATGTATTTGCATGCATAATGATGTGTGCATTATATTTTAAAGAAAACATATTTTACCTGAGGCCTCCTTCCTTTCTAACTCTGGTGTTCTGTTAGGTTATTCTGTTGGGCCAACAAGATTTAAGTGTGGGTATAACATGTGCACCGACTTGTGGTGGTCAAGTGACTGGTTACTGTGGCTCCCCTTTAAAAATTCATAAGACCAGGTGGGCGGTGGTGGCGCACGCCTCTAATCCCAGCACTTGGGAGGCAGAGGCAAGCGAATCTCTGTGAGTTCGAGGCCAGCCTTGTCTACAAGAGCTAGTTCCAGGACAGGCACCAAAGCTACAGAAAAACCTTGTCTCGAAAAAACAAAAAGAAAAAGAAAGAAAGGAAAAAATTCATAAGACCATGTGTAAAATGGAATAAGCTTACGTATAGGAAGAAGACTTTTAGAATTCAGAGTATTGAATCAATGGCACATGCCTGTAAGTAATCTCAGCTCTGGGGAAGTGTGGATGCAAGATCTCAAGTTCAAGGCCAGCCTACAAATAAGAATATTGTTAGAGTTCATCTCTAAATTAGTGAAAAGCCTTTAACCTTGAGTTAAAGTACTGAATAATTGAATCTTTTATTACAGATCGAGGTTTGTCAGACTGGACTTGGAGAACTCGAGGTGTGGCTAAAGACATCAGCCCAGAGCATCACACTTGCTATTTCAGTGCTGAGCTGTGATCTCACTTTGCTTGTTCTGAAGGAGTTTTGCCTCAGGATTTGAACCAAAATAAAAACTAAGCAAATTTCAAGGTAAGTAAAAGCATTTTAAAATCTCATAAAGTCTGACAGAAGATGACTTTTGTGCCAGCTGTGGTGGCAGAGGCCTGAATTCCAAGCCCTCAAGAGGCTGAGGCAGGAAGATTAAGAGTTCAGGGTCAGCTAGGGATACTTAGCAAAGCACCGCCTTTAAGAAAAGAAAATGAAAGCTTTAATTAAGTCCCCTGAATTGCCTTTGCAATGCATTTCACTGAATAATTCCCGGCACAGATTGTTACTTTGGGTTCACTCTGGTCTTTCTGTGGCCATAGTCATCCTTAGACCTCACATTCCGCCAGCCGTCCTTGGGGCTGACTCTGATTTCATCACTGTTGATAAAGTCAGTGTTTTGTGCCTGGTACTAAGCAAGGTCCTATGAAGGCCTTTTACCATTTCTTACTGCTTTCTTGGATTTTTTTTTCAGTGTTTCGTTTTTATGACTGTCAGTTAAGTTAGCATCTGTTTCTTTTGGGGTGCTGAAGCCCCCAAGATGCTAGTATGAAGAGTAACTCAGTTATTGCCACATTCAAGGAGGTGAGGGTTAGATGTTTTTTCTTGGTGTGGAGGTAAGGAAAAATGGGAGGACTGTGTCGGCAGAGGGTGCTCTGTGCCTGTAGCCCCAGCATGTTCGTGGCTTCACTGCTTCCTCATCTATAGACTCTGCACCTGTGCAGCAGCTCCTGTGTGAGCCATCCACTGACCAGTCCTGCATGGCCGACTGAAGAGCCTTGGTAGCAGTTAGGGTCAAAGGAGTAGGTGAGTTACAGAGGGTGTTCGTGTGAGCAGAACAGTTCGTAGCCCCTGGAGATCACCACGTTTAAGGGAACAGCAGTGGACACTCTTCCACTGGGTTTTGAATTTGTGCCAAAAAAAAATGTCTCATCCATTATTTCTGTGCCCACAAATGTTCTAGAACTGAGAACTTTAAAGGAGATTCTGTTTTATTTACATCTGATGTTGTTCATTGGCGGGGCAGCCAGCGGGGGTGGGGTAGTCAGGAAGTGGAAAGAACAAAATCACAATTACCTTCATTGATGTGCCTGGGAGTAGAGTTTTATTTTTGCTGATGACCTATCTTTTAGCTCCATTAGCAATGTGAAGTCAGTTTCTCTGTAAACAAAGTTTCCTGAGAGACACAGAGCATCCCGGAGCTGAAGTGAGTCTGAAGAGACCTAAAGGTTCATGCCGCCTCTCTGAGCTCAACTAATGACTACCTATTTTTAACATGCTATAGAAATAAAACATTGCCTTAATTCTGTCATGTATGTGAAACAGCAAGATTCCTATATAATATAAGCATGCTTTAGAGGAATGAGTTATTTATATCCATTTCACAAATAAATTGTTTTTAAAGAGATACAAGAAAACCAGGTCACAAGGCGCTAGGTAAAGCATGTGTTGAGCAAGCAAAGCTAGAGACTGGAATAATAAAGTATCGGCATTGTGGAGTGTGTCTCCTCCTACTGGTTCTTTGTGAATAAATGCTAGCCTCAGTGTAGAAGTTGTGTATTGCTTTTAATTTGGGTGATGTGAGCTAATTTTGGCAGCAGTTTGGTGTTTTTGTTTTTTTCTTCAGGTTTGAAGAAAATAACATGTAAGCTTTTGGCTGAAAGAGTCTTTCTCTCTTGCTCACGTCTACTTCATAACAGGTACTCTCCTCAGACAGGCATGGCACTGTGCTGGGGGTTTTCATCTAGTGCTGGCAGGCTGGCTGTGCTGTCTTGGTAAGAAGTGGAGTATAGCTCGAGGATTACTGCTGGCAGAGGTACTGGGGTTCCCTGCCAAGGTGGTGCAATCGTGTGTTCTTTCCATAGGGGTTACATTGCTGGGAAAAAAAAAAAACCCATATGATAAAGATACACAAAAGTCATTATGCTTGTGTGTAAATCACAAGTTGGTCTTCACATAGCTCACTTTAGACAACTTTTGGTGTGTGTCTTAGTCAGGCTTCTTTAGAGGAACAGAATGGCCTTGTCACCTTTTCTATGGAAATGCTGCTGTGGTCCCAGTGGCCGGGCCCTGCTGTCTATCACACTATATCCCCGGTGATACATAGACAGGCTCAGTAGTCTATGACTGTGATCTCAAAATGGGCAGCCACCCTCTGTTTGAAACGTGTTGTCCTGAATGTCCTTTCCTTAGAGGGCCTGAGCTGAGAAAATGGCACACTCCCTGAATGCAGGGAAGAAATACAGAGTTGCTACTTTTGAGTACACTGTTGGCTTTTGGTAGTTGTCCCTGAATGAGTCACAGTGCTAGTAAGATCCTTTCTATACTTTGTATTCATTCATTTATTTACCAAATGTGCCTGCCCTGTGGATGGGCCTAACTGCAGGGAGAGGAAGGGAGGACCATGGGACCTGCCTGGAAGCAGAGAACCCTGGGCTACCACAGTCGGCCTGCTGTGCAGAGGTCTGAGAGCATGGTGTGGCCTCTGATTGGGTTCCAGTGCTGCCTAGGAGGAGGCATGTAGAGAACAGGTCACCCTGGATTCTGTCCTTGGATCCTTTTGACAGGTGGCTGTTGTGATGTTTTACTCTTTTGGCTTTTGCAGGGGGCTGCCACCCAGTTCCCAAATAAATCAGACCCAGAGGCTTACTCTGTCTATCTTATTTTCAGTCTTACTCCCTGAGTGCTCTGATGTCCTCCCTCCCTCCCTCCCTCCCTCCCTCCCTCCCTCCCTCCCTCCCTCCCTCCCTCCCTCTCTCTCTCTCTCTCTCTCTCTCTCTCTCTCTCTCGTCATCTCACTCATCTCCTGTTTATCCTCTCTGCCTGCCAGCCCTGCCTATCCTTTCTCCTGCCTCGCTATTGGCCATTCAGCTCTTTATTAGGACCATCAGGTGTTTTAGACAGGCACAGTAACACAGCTTCACAGAGTTAAACAAATGCAGTGTAAGCAAAAGCAACACACCTTAAAATAATATTCCCCAACAGGTTGCAAGGCTACTCTGTGCTGAAGAAGGGGGTGCAGCCTTGGCCCTATCTGTAGCTGGGCAGGGTAGTTGTAGTTTTGGAATGATTGAGTCAGTGATCTGAGACTGTTTTCATTTTTAAAGTTTTTCAGTTGTCTGCGTAAAACGTGTTTTAAAGAACACTAAGTTTTTAAGTGGTTGGATTCCTAGTCTGTCTCTTAGGGCTCTTAAGTTTTCAGAATTGTCCATGAAAGTGTAGTAAGGATGTCAAGATCCATCTTCTGGTGTAGCTGGGCAGTAGCTGAGCAGTAGCTGGGCAGTAGCTGGGTAGTAGTCGGGCAGTAGTTGGCTCTTGGAAGCTGGCTGTTGTTTCCTCTTCATTAAATAGCTGCAGAATCCCCAGGGCTGGAAGTAAAGGGGTCTGCAGATCCGGAGAGTCTGGACGTACTGATTGGCTCCAACAGGGTCCCACAGACCAAGGCTGTGGAGATCCATTAGTGTACCTTTACCACATTGCTGTATGACACGGAAAAACTTTTCTCCCAAGAAACATCTGGCAAAATTTGGAATACTGAAGGCCCTGGATGCCTCCTTCACCCACAACAGCCATGGCGAGGAGCTGCCCACCATGGTGAGGGAGCTGCACCCCCTTCCTTGGTGTCTAGCCTGAAGTAAACATTATGTCTTTCTGTGACTCCCTAGAGTTCTCAGGCCTTTGTGACTAGTGATGATCAAGGTCCATTGACTACACAGAGAGTAACTGTAAAAAGGACAAGGTCAGGGCCAGGTGCCTCTCTGCTCTCAAGTATGTGTGCCCCCTCGTGATCTTAAGCAGAGATGTGAGCCAAAGGACAAAATTGGCAAGGCTTTGCCAGCAACATGAAGTGAACCCAGTGCGGGAGTGGAATAGGTATTTAACGGACAGGTTGCAGGAGGTGGGCACCCTAGGTAGGAGCAGGGTGAGACAGAAAGGGCACCAGACAACGTAGAAGCTAGACAGTGTGGGGCTGGGCAGGGCCTGTATACGTGCCCATGGTAGGGAACAAGTCTCAGGAGAGATTTGGAAAGATTTTTGACCTATTCCAAAAAAAAAAATGTTCAGTTTCTCTCACACTACCACCAAGGGAGAGACAGCTTCCTCTTGTCCTCTGAAGTCAACCTCCACATCCCAGACAGTATCCCGGTTCGTCCTGGCCTCAGCACACCCTCTGAAGGAAATGTCCGTAATATCCAGTTCTCTCAGATCAAGTACCAAGTGTCAGCTCCAAACAGCACCCGCTGGGTTTCATCTGGCCCATCTAAGAGCTACGCTCGCGTGTGGTCTCTTCTGGACAGCAGGTGGTGCTGTAGGATCACTGCAGAGAGCAGTGCGCCGAGCAAAGCTGTTGTCAATGCCAGGGGCTTAGCAAGTAGACTAAGTTACACTCCCTCCATTTTAACATGAAAAGTGTAAGCTTGCTACCCCAAAGAAGGGAGCGTGTGTTGTTGCTGCTTATTGTTTCAGCTGTTGTGCTCTATTAAAGAGTAAACTAGAGCAAGTGTGCTTTTGCTGTAGTAACGTGGGCCCTGAGTCCCAAGGTTGGCATGCTGCTTGTGACTGAGGCATGCACCTCAGCCAGTGCAGGACCTCAGCAGCTGCCGAGCTTACATCTGCCAGGCCCCTCAGCACAGCATCAGCCCAGACAGCTTGAGAGCCTCTGACGCTAAGACATACACTCTCAGGTTAGCCCAGGATTTGTCCCGGGGCTGCTTTCAGTAGTTGACAGATGAAGATTCAGGGAAGTAAATAAGTGAGCACTTGTGTATAAGCCTGGCCCATTGGAGGTGAAGCAGCCTTTGGTTGGGGTACTAGCTCTAGCTTGTGCTATCACCATGGCGATGCATGTACCTGTGTAGATTGTAGACTGCACAACTCCTTAAACAAGCATGGCATGAATGGCTGTAAAGCAGTTGATGTATGTCTGGTTCTTCTTATACAGTCATTCTAAAGCCTCCTTACTGAGATTTGGTGAGATTTAAGTGAGCATGTATAGGGTACATGTATAGGTACTTGTAGTATGGATGGGTGCCATTGAGGCACTCACAGTAGCATGTTCCCTGAGGAACTCCCTGCTCTACCCTATCTCGCCTAGCACCCCTGCCCCATCTAGACTCCTGCACTGCCCGGCCCTTGGTCATCTAAGCCAGTCTGCTGATAATCTAGTGTACCTCTGTAGGAGAGTTCCAACCCCTTGTCTACAGTGTTGGCTTTCCTCTTGATTTCCAGACTCAGACCCTGCTAGCTGTGTGCTCCTGTGGATCTGCAAACACCCAGATCCTGCTCCTTTGCCCTGTGGTCTCCCTCTCTGTTCTCCTTTGCACTTTTCTTGGATTCCACACTCGTATCCAGGAAGCTGTTGGCTGTGCTTCTGAGCATCATGGGATGCTTGCTTCCTGCATCTTAAACTGTTGTCCCTGAGTCGTGACTTGTGTTCCTGCATTAAGCCTCACCCCTAACTGCTCCCTCCCAGCCTCCAGCATTCTCAAAACAAGGTCACAACCAGGTGGAAGCTTGGTAACAGTCCCATGGCTGTCCCCTCTATTGAGTGACTGCCGCTTTGCTAGGAAGTCCCACATGCTGAGCCTGTAGACCCCTTCTTTCATCTCTGGTTGGCAGTTAGGCGGCCAGTTCCTAGCTGCCCCTGGGCACTGCCTACGGAATATGAATGCTTGATGTTCATGTCCAGCTCCCTCACCAGCCTGAGGTCCATTTTCCTACTGTCTTATCAGAGTGGAGAAACCTTACCCCATGCTGACCACTCTAGGCATCTCTCCACTACCCGCAGGGCATGCTGTGTCATTTCGCTGTCTGATGCTCCCTGTGCATTCTTCTTGTCCTTGTTTGAACATAGGTTTCAGGAAAGCAGCCATGCATTTTTGTATTCTGATGTTTTTTGAGTATCGAGGACATCCTGTGCTCCAATAAATATGAGTTAGATAAGGGGATATTTTTCTGGTTTTCTTATTAAATACTTCTGAGGCATTTTAATATTATATTGAAGAGGGGCTAGAGAGATGACTTGGTGGCTTACAACTATCCAGATCCAGGGTATTTGATATCTCCCTCTGACCTCCAAGGGCACCAAGCATACACACTCACTCACTCACTCACTCACTCATTCACTCACTCACATGCACCTTAATATTTTTTCAAATATTATATTGAGGAATGTTACATTTTCTCACATTTTGGGTTTATGTAAATAACCGACTCAGGGTTTATAATTCAGTACCCCCCCCCCCACTCCGTTTCTTTGAGACAGGTTTTTCTGTGTGTAGACCTGGCTGTCCTGGATTTCACTCTGTAGACCAAGCTGGCCTCGAACTCAGAGATCCACCTGCCTCTGCCTCCTGAATGCTGGGACTAAAGGCGTGTATCAGCATACCTGGCTTGAAGTGTTTTTTAAATTTTACCCAGTTTGTGTGATTGTCAGGGAAGCCACTTCTGGCTCACTAGATTACTTCATTCTGCAGCAGTTTTTTATTTTCATGAGAATCAGACTTTTGTTTTGATGTTTCTCTTAATTAATCCTAAAGATAGAAGAAATTGGAAGGCAAAACAAAAAAAAAGAAGAAGAAAATGGTATACACAGAGTTAGGACATGTATCCTTCACTGGAGACTATGGAATGACTCAATGTTAATCGGCGTGTTAACCACACCAGTGCCACCAGAGTTCTTCTTGGCCATATACCCCAGTTTCCAAGAGACTCATGCCATGTTCCTTGTTAAACTGCTGCAATCAAAAATCACACTGACTCTCAAGAAGGCCAAGTCAACCATGGACCTGGGACATTGGCTTTGCTCTGGTTTGTGCTGTCTGATGAGATCCAGATGGCTGCTGTGAGAAGACAAGTGCACACAGCACCAGCTTTGCTCACTGTTGTTGAATACAGCAAGGGCTCCATATAATTGAGTGGGGCCAAGCCTTTCCAGTTCCTTATTCCAATAACTGAGGGTCACTTACTTTCCTTTTAAGTGATTATCTTCTCTGTGGCTCTGTGGCTTGGTGCTCATCCCTGTTGCTGCTTTTGACTCTTCGGTGGGAGCTGTACCGTACACCTGATCTTGACTGTGGCTTTGGATGTCCATTGACTATTCAAGCACAAGCAAGTGGATTTTTGTCCCGGTGACTTGTGACAAGAAACTATAGAGCCTCCTCCTAGATTGGAGATGGTGTGACCAGATGTTTTTCAAAATAGGTCATCTTCTCCCCAAACCAAGCACCCTGGGGGCACAGTAAAAACACAGCAAGGCAGAAGGGGAGTCCCCAACCCTAGCTCAGGAACCTCTGAGTTGTGACCAGCAGTCTTCGCAGCATGGTTCCCACAGGCTTGTCTTAGAGGTGTGCGATAGGTCTAGATCACCCTGGGGCTGGTGTCCAAACCTATGAGGCCACTTGGCCCTCTGTGGTGCCTCTAGGCATCTCTACTGCCTTATTCTTGGCAGCCCACTCATGCTGACTGCTTGGCAGGAAGCCTAGTGAGGTGGCAGGTCTGACACACAGCCCTCTTAGACTAACACTGGAGACATGTCGGTGTTGCTTCCCAAACTAGCCACTAATCTCTGTGAAAGGGTTTCTTTGTTTCCCATACAAACATACAGCCTTAAAGGTGCTTCCCCTATACCCAGTCTTTCTTAGATATACTATTGGTACCCAAAGGAGGATTGTCCTCTGTTCCCAAGTGTCCAGGTCTCCAACAGCCCCAGGGAGTGTAAACACAGTATAAAAGGCATTAAAGCTGAATAATTGCTTATAAGTATTGGACTTGGGTCTGACTGCTCTTGCCTACTAATAACCCCTCTTTATATCTGTGGAGCATCTATCTGCCTCCAGTCATGGATTGAAAATGTTTGGGAAAATTGCTTCTGGGATGAACATGTATAGACTTTTCCTAGCCCTTTCTAATTAATATAGTGTGACAAGTATTCATATGGCATTTGTGTTGTACTGGGTATGAAAAGTACTTGTGGGGTGACAAAGTCTGTGGGAAGATGAGTGCACAGGTCATGCAGATTCTGTGCCAGTTATGTCAGGGACCTGAACTTCTACACATCTCGTATGGGGGCAGGTATCTTGGATCCATTCCTTGATGATACTGAGATCCAATAGCCCTCGAGTGATGGGTAAGAGTCCTGAGAGCTGAGAGTTTGATGGGTGGGAAGAGACTGTATTGAAGCTAGAGCCCAGGTTATTGGGTTCCAAGCTGGGTTCCCCTGTCAGTGACACTAAACCATGTGCTAAGGTGGTTTGTGCAGGATCTAATCAGGAAGGGAAGGTGTGACAAGGAAGGCTCTGTCATCCTAGCTGGGCTTAGGAGAATCAACTCTCTGGTAACTCCTGTTGGTCTGGTCCCCAACAGTCCAGGGAGTAGGAACAAGGCCGGCATCTGCCTGCCTCAGCTGATTACTACAGCGCCCTCTCAGGAGCTGAGCTCTGTGTCCTCTGGTGTCTGATCTTCCCCTGGAAACATGCTTCTCTCCTCTGCTGCCCACCTCAGGCCTGGCCCTAGAGCCCGCAGCCTTTCTTCTTTGCCAGCCTTCCATCATTCCTTTTCTCTGCTTTACTGCCATGACTGCACCAGCCCTGTCTCTTCACATCCTACCCTCCTACCAATCCACTGTAGGATATAAATGTGAATTCTGTATGTCTCTCAGGACAAGTTCTAAAGTATTGCTTAAGCTGGAAGAGCCCTTTCAAATTAGGCCCTGCTTGCCACCCATGACACTAACTCAGCATTGTACCACCACAGGGCACTGCAGGTACAGCCTCACCTTCCCAAGGTGAGGTTTCTGTTTTCTGACAAATATGCCTTCAGAATGGAAAGAACATGTGGAAAGATGGGTTTTTATGACTGAAAATTGGCAAAATATCAGAGATGCCTGAATGAAGCTGTAACTACATGTGTCTGGGCATTCTGTGGTAAGCTCATTCATGTTGGAACGAATAGCAAATAAGATATGATGTTTTGTTGATAATAGTAACCTCAAGAAGTGTTGGCATCTAGGCTATAACCTATTTCTATACGTTTTAAGATAAAAATAAGTGCAGCAGAGACATATAGCCATGAAGTCTTTCTGTCTGGCCCTTTACAGAAGAAGCATGTGGAGTCTTGATCTAAAGGATTAAAAAATTAAAATGTATAATTGAAAGTATACACAATTTGCACATATTTCTTGCTGGGCAGAGTACTGTCCTAGGCTAGGCTGGCTCTGTGTGTTAGTCCTCTAGGCATGATGAAAAATATAGAGGTTAGTGACTTCCCCAATCCTTCAGCACTGATCATCAGTGCCCATGCCCTATACTCTTGAAGGAACCAGGTCAGCACTGGTCCCCAACACATGAATGAAGAGAGGAGGGGATACCTGAGAGACTGTGAGTGAAGGTCATTTGTCCCAGGGACTCTCTTGGTCCAGCCTTACCATTCACTGGCATGTTTATGACTTTTCTCATCTCCCATCTTCACCCTGTCTGCATTGTGGTTTGTAGCAGCCCATTTTTAGTTTTCTTTTTTCTCCTGTTCTTTTATTTTACAAACTACTCCCTTATTGATATTAATTTTATTTTATTTATTTCATTTATTTTATTCATAATTTAGGAAGTTTTGTTGAAACAGGACTTTGATGTTTGTTGTAAGAGACTTTTCCCAGAAATGTTTGCAGCCACTACACTTCTTTCTACTCAGTGTTTTGTGCTGGAATTGTAGGGTTATCTGTCACATGTCACTTTCTGGGGGATGTGCAAGGAAATCATTGTGCATTTGGATCCCATTCAGCCCAGTTCTGCCTAGTTCTGAGGCTTAATGAATGAGCCTGAGACAGAGGAGCAGTCAGTCACTCATATCCTGCCGGCAGGGGTGGCTGTTGCCTCCATCTCAGCTTTGTACACTGAAACGACTCTCCGTGTTATTGCTGAGCGACCGAGGAACACAGAATGAGCTTGGGACTAGCAGGGGCTGGCAGCCACTCATCAGTCCATATGGCATCGCTGGGCTTGGGGACTTTGACCACTGGCAACTTCCTCAGCATCGTGGGGCGTCGGTATAAAAGGAGGCGCAAGAAGCGCTCTGAGAGGAAAGGTAATTACTCGGACATATAGGTGGGGTTTGCATGCCACACAAAAGTGTCTTCTGGGGTGGACTGCCTTATGGCTCAACCTTGCTGGTGCCAGCTGCTTCTCTGCTTCACTGTTAATTTTAGTGCCTCTTCTCAGCTGATACTTTATGGAATTATTAGGGCGTGCCGACAGAGGAAGCTCTGAAAACATGTTTGTAAGTATGAGCAGAGGTTCTTTTAGCTTCTGTCTACAGGGTGCTTTTGGAAGGATGTTTGTGAGGCTGCGGAGGTTTGAAGCTTTAACATTACAAGACTTTTCTGTAGAGAGGATTCATAACGACTGCCTTTTGCTGCTCTCTTCATTAGTGCCTTTTTGCCCTAAATTTGCTTATTATTCTGAAAGGGTAAGACCGTAGCTGTGGGAATATTTTCCTTCTGCAGAAGCAGAGGATAAATCCCCACAATCAGCACCCAGTTTATTTCAGTACTTAGTTCCACTCAGTGTTTTAAGACTTTGAAATCCATAGTTTTTGTTTTTGTTTTAAAAAAACAGGATTCAAAAGTTGTCTATTACTATAAAATTTCAAACCATTGGCTTTTGAATGAAAAATATTTCACAAATGCTGCTCACAGTTAATGTCTTCATATAATTGGAAATATTAGAAAATGTCCCAAGGAAAAAATGCTTCTAGCCCGGAACAGCTGCCCGTGTTGTGAGACTCACCGCCCCTGCCTGTTTTCCTAGGCATTGCCTAGAGCTGCCACCCCACAGGATTAGGGCATGGCCTGTTACCATGGCAGGCTCCGAAGCCAGCAATGATAATTCCTCAGGAAATAAAATGAGCTATTGTTTTTATAGGATGAATAAGAAATCAATTTCAGAGCCAGCAGTCTTTATAGCTTGCTCAGTGTAATGAAGACTGGCATACTTCATAGAATGGTGAGGCTTAGTGAATATCACTGTCCCTACATCCTCGTGGGCACTGTATCTGTGCCCTTGCGGTTGCTACTATATGTGTAGAACAAAGAGAGGCTCAAAAAAGCCCATTTAATCACCCACTTGCTCTCATCTTGAACGAATCCAGCCCTGCTGGCCTTTGTATCTTCAATTAAGTTTTAAAAGGTTGGAAGTCATAGTGCCAGTCACAAAAGCAAAACTATGGGAAGCATTGACCCAATAGCCCAGTTTAGAAATGCCAGTTGTTCTGTAGACCCTCAGCACAAACCACCTAGCTGGGAGAATGTTGGGGCACCCAAGCCTTATTCTGACCTCATTCTTTGGCCTCATTGCGGTCCTAGCTCTGGGCACCCTCCTTAAGTCCCCTAGAGCTGTCTGCTGCAGGAAAAGTTCTGCTGTGAGGCTGCCTTCCTTAGGCTAGCATCTTAGAGAGCGTAGTATCACATGATAGCAACTAGGCCTGGACAGTATGGGGACTTTGCTCGTGGTCATGCTTCTAAATAAGCTCATTGTCAGTTACTGAGCAACGTGACTGCGTGTGGTGGCAATTGCCCTTGGTGGTTTATAATATGTCTTTGAAACTAATAGAAACACCTCTAAAACAATGGAGGCTGTTAAGATAGTACATCCAGTTACACCAAAGTTATTTAAGATGGAAAGTGTGAGCTTTTGAAATACTTTAAGGGGCTACAGAGCATGTGTAATGAATTGTGCTTTTTCTAAGACTGGGATAATGCATGCCTTTTAAAATTTAGTTTTGTGTTGAAACTGCAGTATCAAGCTGCATGTTGAACTGTGACAACAATACAATTTCAGTGATTTTTCCCTCTCTCCTGCCTTTCCTAAGTGACTGCTCTCCCCCCACCCCGCCCGGACAAACATTGGTCAGCTGTGTGCAGCTTAGAAGGAGCCACCAACATAGCAGAAAGTCCCATGGGAAGGAAAGCTGTTTAGTCTTAGTGCTGACCAGGCAAATGCTGCTGGTCAAGTCTGAGAGGAGCCTTTGGCATGGTCAGACTGTGGGCCACATTAGAGCCTATTCAGGGATCAGTCCCAAGCCACCATGTAGGTAGGTGACTGGTGGGGTGAGCTGAAATTCAGAGGTGTTCCTTCACTGTATTCCCCATCCCCACCCCTGCATTGTGTGAGTAAGATCCCATGTCTGTTCCCAGTCCTTCTGCTTTCCCATTGAGTCTTTTGATTGCCCCAAGTGTGAGAGCATCTTTAGTCTGTTCCCAGTTCTGCACATATATGAAGGCTGTTGTCAGGTGTTTTGACCTGAGGCCAGCCTCTTCTGCCTTGTTTCCAGGGTTGAGATGCGAATGGGGTAGGGCTGTTGTGGCAATGAGGCTCTAGCTCAGGAGAGACACACACACTCTGAGTACTGTTGGAAAATAGCCCTGAGACTCAGAGCAACCTTCCCTGCTCAGTGTCATGGGTGATCCCAAGCTTGTGCTATGGGTTAATCTCAGCTTTAGTCTGTGCAGAGAGGTCACTTTGAGAGATGAAGATGAAGGCAAATACTGGGATGTAGGATGGAGTGGCCCTGGCCCATTTGCACACTTACCCACTCGTCCAACAAGTTCTCCTAAGGAACTTCTGCATACTGGCATCAGAGATTTGGACATTCGTAGCACAGACCTAGAACCAGGATTTTAGTAGTAAGAGTGCTGGTCCTGACTCTCAGGCATGAGGTTTGCTCTGGAATGGACCATATGAACTAGGGAAGTGGTTTCTGTGACCTGTGCCTGTTATGCTGTTTGTACAGGTAGGAAGGACATTCATTCACTAGGCTCTGATGACAGTAGAGACACTTAGTCTGTGATGTCAGCTATGAGAGGGCCTCACGTGTAGAAAGTTGCTGCTGATTCCCTCCAAACAGCACCACTTGTGGGTAGATAGCTCAGATTTTCTAGACTTGCTATGGCAGATATGGAGTGTGTCTCATTGCCTTTGTGCTGATGGCTTCGTGGCACAAGTGAGGACTTTGATGTCAGGGCAAGGGCTCCTCTCAGAGAGGATGCATTCCGTGCAGCATCCTATTTTGGTCTAGCAGCTGAAGTCCTGAATCACACTTGGAAGGTGAATTCACACTTGGACTGTTACAGAAATTGGATCCAAAATAAATCCCAGCAATTCCAATTCCCAGTGTAAATGTTAATATTGAAAATACAGTTTTAGAAACATTTTTAGTGGCTTTGCTCCATTTAGTTGTCCCAATGGGAAGGAAAACTAATTAAATATAAAGCTGAATATTCTAGATTTTATATATCCAATATAAATTACTAAAAATTTTCTGGATATAGCTTTAACTTATTATGTAGTTTAAAATTACATACTAAGTATTTTATACTCTATTTCATCATTTGTTTATAGTAAATGTTCTTCCTAGAGAGAATGGTCTGGATTTGATTTTCTTAGTTAATTCATAGATGGAAGCCTGGTTTATTACCCCATTTTGAGTCATTATGTTCCTAAATATAAGCTCCATGTTACATGTGTGTCTGAAAGATAGCCAAAAACAAGTTGAGCTGTGACTTGAATGTATTTATTTAGGAGCTGTTTTAGTTTACCTGAGATAAACAGCCAGACTGTAGGGATCTTCAGGTCACCTGGCAGGCACTACCAGGCTGTGTCTGCTGACCATGGTTAACCCTGTCCAGGATTCTATCACTGTCAGTTTCCTGACTCGCCAAGAGCAGTCACTGACCAAGGATATGAAGGTAGGCTCTGTGTTGGCCTGGCTTCTTGCTGGAATGTGTTTCGAATTGGCAGGAGTACTCACTATATGCAGGCGATACTGGCGCTCAGTCACAAGGGCCCACTCAATGTGGCCTTCACTGCCCCCATGAGGAAGATGTGTCACTGCTCAAGCCTGGTCCGAGGACCTGCAGGCCTTAGCAAGACTCAGCCCAGCTGTTCTCCAGCATTCCCACCAACAACCATCCTGTATAACTCAGGCTGTTATTGGTATCTGGTAGAGAGGGACCTGAGCAGAGAATTTATGTCCCTCAGCAAAGGAGAGTAAAAGTACCTGGAACATATTGCTTAATCTTGATTGTGTCAAACAACTGCCTTTTCCATTGATCCTTTCACCTTATAAACCCTTCCAGATAAAGGACCTCACTTTGCAACCATACACTGTCAAGGATAGACTCAGTGCAAAGGAAACAGACGTGGCTGAGGTGGTCCCCTAAGGCACCTTGGTTCTGTGAGCATAGATGTGATCAGGAATGGGAGCACCCTGGTTAGGTACCCACCTTTGTGTAGCCTGGGAAATACTTTGCTGTGTGCCGCAAACATAGAGATCAAAAGCTTTGTGGGGTTCATAGGCTGTTGTCAGGGCAGGTTGCTGCAGATGAGGCCGGCTATGTGTGAGAATCTGGGTCACCCAGAGGAAATGTTGACTCTGGGCTTTTGAGACCATCACTACCTACAGTTCCATCTTGACAACAAGCCTGTGTAGCACTTCCTGGGGAGGGAAGTCATGCATACAGATGACATGCTGAATAAAGAGGACATTGGGGCTCTAGTTCTCACCATGGTTATCTCGTACTTGCGTCAGTATGGGGCCATTTACCCTGCTGCTACCTGACATTCTTGGCAAACTCAGCTGGCATTAGCCACACAGCCCCAGTTGTGTGTGTCGTTTACTCAGTCACAGTGGCTAGTCCACAACTGGACAAATTGCTGTCTAGGTGGCACATTTCAGCAAAAATTACAAGATAGAAATAATTGGTAAAAGTACATGTTTCCTCTTTTGGTAAAGAATGGTGTGTGGCCATGTTAATGACTAGCCAATATTAGAAACAGCTAGCACCCAGGAGTTCCTTGGCCCTCCTGACACCTTATGGGTTACTTTGAAGAAATAACTGTGGCAGTCAAATGACAACGTAAAGCGTTGGGGGTCATGATTGTGGTGGTGCAGGCTAGAATGTACCTCTCTAACTAGCACAGCTATTGCCAGAAGGTGGATAGAGCTGTGAAGGGCGGAGCTCAGCCCTCCCCCGTGCCATCTTCACTGACCTATGCATCATATAGGCTGATAGGAATGGATAGGTACTGGAAGAGAGTTAAGGAGATGAAGTTGCTTCACCCATGTGGGCTTCAGCTGTGGAAGGGAGACAGTCTACAAGTGATAGACCCACCATGCCTATAACGGGAGTAGCACCTGGATGGGTTGATGATTGAAGTCTCTCTGAGCAGGTGTTTGACCTGGGCTTGTTTGGAGAGGAGGCAAGAACCCTGCAGTAATCCAGAGGAGAGCACTGCAGATCTGTGATTGGGAGAAATCACATTTAGACTTCTAAGGGAAGCCAGTGTTTCTGAAAACCCACTGTAAAAAACCATTAAGTCATTAGCGGGAGGTGCTTAAAGAGCAAAGAAAGGTAGACAGATCCAGAATGTCAGATGATGTAGCTTGTTAGAGACTGGCAGGTGGAAGCATGGTCAAGGGAGCAGGAAGATGGTGTATTCCCATATCTTGGGGCAGAAAGAGGGTGCTTATTGAGTATTCATCAAAATGGCTCCCATCCGTGCTGGAATGAACCTGGTTTGTATCCAGCTAAAACGTAAGATGCCAGCACATTCCTGGTACTGATTGTGGGTAGGGAATGATACAGCAAAATAGGTCAGGGTTGCTCAGAGGCTTCATGGCAGTTGTGAGGCAAGATGAATGCATTAAGTCAAGCTGAGGGCCTCTAGCCTGGGACAAGAGCACAGTTAACAGAGCCCAGGAGGAGATGCTCATGTGGGCTATGGTGGAGATTGCAGAGTGTGGGCCTGGGAGCCTGTGCTTCTTTCTAGTTTACAAAGAGACCACCCTGGCTACTGTGAGGTCAGAAGTAGGTGCCTGAAAAATCTGAGCTCAACTTGGAGATAACTGGTTGTGCAAGATATAGCATAAGAAGGAAAACCCTGAGTGGACTTACAGATATTCTGCCTTAAGCATGCGCTACATGTAATGCACTAACTTGCATATGTATACATGTTAGTGTTGGTGCAATTTCTACTTAAGTGAGCACTTTATTCAAGGTCCCTTGGAGAGCCCAGCCCTTGCCAGCACACTCCTTTCTCTGTGTTCTCTCCTGGACTTGCCTCTGCCAGGCTTTGTCCACTAGTAGCTGAGCACTGTACATGCAATTGGCATGTGACAGCCCCCCCCCCCCATGACTTCTCTGCTGCCTCTGTGTGAGTTTTGGATGATACTTTGTTTTTAGTGAAATAGAGGGTACTAGACCCACATCCTGCGGAGTTGCTGCTTCCTATGATTTCTATTATCTTCGTTGTTTGTCTCTATCCTCGCTAGGTGTCAGTAACCTGCACTGGGTCCTCCTAAGCTGATGCCTCTGGTAGTGTTCTCTGCTGCTGCCCTTAGGCCTTTCTTCCCTGCTCCATGAGCTACTCTTATTAACCCTCTACCTAGCATGATGAATGCTGTTCCTGGCTATCCCAATTGTAATTTCCCCACTTGCATTATACTGTAAAAGACATAATTGCTTAAATGCGGTGTCCAATTCCTTCTTTGCTGACACAACCTGCCTCCTCCCCCTTAATATGTACAGACTCTGCAGGAGCTAAACAAGCACCAGGATACACGGGTGGTTTTCTAGAAAGAAAAATACTTCCTTGAAAACAGTGTCAATTGAATAATTTTGGAAACCTTAGTGGTGTTATTTTGCTAGGTGATATCCAAAGCAAAATACCAGTCATGGCGTGCTTTGCATTTTTGGACACACTTGATTAACTTAGTGAATTTCAGTTTGTTTCTTTTAGGTGGTATGAGACATTTGTATTTCAGGAACCATTTAAATAATCAACTCTTCATTAGGTGTTTTATTTTGTTGCAGTGGCTATAAACTTATCCTAGTATTGAGCCTATGTAATGACTCAACACAAATAACAAAACTCTTATTTTAAATGTTTGGTTCGTAAATATTTAAAATAAAACTGGGACTGGAGAGATGGCTCAGAGGTTAAGACCACTGGCTGCTCTTCCAGAGGTTCTGAGTTCAATTCCCAGCAATCACATGGTGGGTCACAACCATTTGTAATAAAATCTGCTGCCCTCTTCTGGCCTGTAGGGATATGTGCAGACAGAACACTATACAGAATTAGTAAATAAATCTTTAAAAATATATATATATAACCAACAATAGTTGGGGCTAAAGAGATGGTTCAGTGGTTAAGAGCATTGCCTGCTCTTCCAAAGATCCTGAGTTCAATTCCCAGCAACCACATGGTGGCTCACAACCATCTGTAATGAGGTCTGGTGCCCTCTTCTGGCCTGCAGACATACACACAGGCAGAATATTGTGTACATAATAAATTAAAAAATTAAAAAAACAATAATAGTCATAAAGAACATGTAAAAGTACTCTTAAAATATGTGTTTTATTACCGGGCAGTGGTGACACAGGACTTTAATCCCAGCACTCGAGAGGCAGAGGTAGGCAGATTTCTGTGAGTTCGAGGCCAGCCTGGTCTACAAGAACTAGTTACAGGACAGGCTCCAAAACTACAGAGAAGTCCTGTCTCAAAAAAAAAAAAAAATCCATATTTTCTTGAGGGAAAATGGAAATTGATTAAATCCATAATAATTATTAGTGAACTTATTTATGTTCTCCACTTACCTTTTTTATGTGTCACATGCAGAGGCAAGATTCATGGTGAGTGTCTTCCTCCTCTATTACTCTCTACTGTATTTTTTTGTAAGGTCACTCACTGAACCTGAAACTCATCAATTTGGCTAGGCTAGCTTGGCAGCGAGCTCCACTCTTTCAGCAATGAAGCCAGGACACTGTCCGCTGCACCCAGCTTTTTTCGAGACAGGGTTTCTCTGTAGCTTTTGGAGCCAGTCCTGGAACTTGCTCTTGTAGACCAGGCTGGCTTCAAACTCACAGAGATCCGCCTGCCTCTGCCTCCCTAGTGCTGGGATTAAAGGCGTGCGCCACCACCGCCCGGCCTTGCACCCAGCTTTTTATGTGAGTGCTGGGGAACCAAACTTGGGACCTGACATTTGTCCAGCAGAGTGTGATCTTTACCAACAGAAGTGTTCCCTAGCCCTCCTGTTTGCCAGTTACCTTTATCTGTAAATTTTTTTAGTATACTTAGAAATAACATTTTCACTAGCTCAGTAGAAAAGATTCAGGTTCTGGTTCATTTTTGATATAAGCAAGTCATGTAGTCATGGTCTTTCTCTTGTAGTCTAGAATATCTCTGTTAAAGGGAGAGAGTAGGAAGGTCTGCAGCCTCACCACCATGAGGAGATGAGGGCTGCCTGGAAGGTCGATTGATGTTAATGTAAGCCTTTGCTCTCTTGTTTTGTAACAGAAGAGTCTAAAAAGATACATAACAAGAATCACTTATTCCCACCTAATTTAAAAATAAAATATTGCCAATTTAAT
Organism: Chionomys nivalis; assembly: GCF_950005125.1. Taxonomy (NCBI): domain Eukaryota; kingdom Metazoa; phylum Chordata; class Mammalia; order Rodentia; family Cricetidae; genus Chionomys; species Chionomys nivalis. The sequence goes on along the minus strand of NC_080104.1, from coordinate 55,188,179 downwards.
CACAGTATTGTTTGGTAAATGAGAAAGGACAGATAAATGGCCCATGTGTCAACAGAAAGCTCATGTGGACGTCCCTGGCTAAAGCAGCATCTTTGCCAAGCATTGTTTCTGAGTGTGTTATGTTCTCATGCTTGGCTTTTCATTCCATCACTCGGTCTCTGAGCTGAGGCCCTTCAGGTGTGGGAGCTCTTGTGTCCAGCCTGGAATGCTCCCCACAGGTTGCTGCTTTAGTTTTGAGCTGCATGGTTATTCTAAACTTCTCTTTTTCTACACTGCTATTAGAGTCAGTTTGACTAGTGGTGCTAAAGAAGCAAAGTCAGAATGGTTATATTCAGGTCTCTGCTCTTTTGTTGTGCAGTCAGAAGTCTTCGCACTTGTTGCCTCACAGCTTTAGCTTACCCTTCCTGCCCTTGGAGGCATCTTGAAGCATGAAGTAGTTATTTTGAATGTTGCTATCAAATAAAGCCCATCCCTGGAATTTTCTTCCTTTAGGATTTTTGATGTGGTTTTAATTCTTGTTCATAGTTCAGGCCACAAGAGCTTCTTTTCAGGCTTTAAGAAACAGTCACTTGAAATGCTGTAAAGCTCTTGGCGTCTCACTCTGCTTTGTTTTATAACCTTTGGTGCGAGGGTTGGCATTTGTAGGTGCTGGCTTCTGCTCTGCAGGGATTTCTAGCTCTTGTTCTTACCACACAGGTCCCCCACCCGCCACCAAGCTTAGCACAATTATTTTCTACTGTGAGACATTTTCCACAGAATTCTGTCCTTTACAGAATTTCAGTGAGAGCAGGACAATCAGGCAGACTGGGCAAGCCAGGTGGTCCTCACCAGGCTGTGCTCTCCTGTGCCTTAGCATCCAGCACTGCAGCAGACATTTAAGTAAAGCCAACTCCCACCCACATTGACTATTGGTTAATTATATAAAAAGTGAAATTAGACTAATTGTGTGCCTTTTGCCCATCTTTGAATTAAACTCTCCTGTGAGATAATGTAGATCCCTGTGCAGTATGAGAACCAGTGCTAATGAGGATGAAGGCCTTTGTTTCTCTGGGATAAAGGCCCCACAGTGCATTGCTGGGTCGTGTGAAAGTTTCATGTTTAGTTATTGTTCTCCTGGCTCCTTTATATTTCTTTCCATCTTGTGCTTTTTCCATCCCTGCGCCTGCCAGCAGGCACAGGTGTAGTTGCTCTAGTCCTCTTGGCACCTGAGTTGAGGTGTTTGTGTGAGATGTTCTCTTCATTGTGTAGCAGTGTTTAGTTCTCTTAAGCTACATTTTCCTCATGGCCAGGCACGGTGGACATGTTTTTCTGTGCTTGATTTCCACCCGTGTGCCCTTTGTGGCAAATGGTTTCTTTCTGACTTTTTCCAGTTTTCTTATTGGATATTTGTTTTTACTGTTGATCTTCTTGTCTACCCTCCTTGCTGGATATGTGGTTTTCAGTTGATTCCTCCTAATGTGTACTTAAGCCTGGCCTATAAGAGCAGGGTTATTTCTAAAGTCCGGTTTATCAACTTTCCCTTTCCTGGCTTGCACTTACACTGTCAGGTCTGACAGTTCTGCCAGGCCCTGGATTCCAAGCAATTTCTCTTAAGGTTTTCCTGCAAGTTTCATGGTTCTCTTTTGTATTTAAGTCCCTGACCCATTTTGAGATCATGTTTGTATGCAGTATGGGGCTGTGCCAAGATTCTGCTAAGCCTTCACCTCTCCTGGCTCCCTTCTGTGTTGAAGGCTGTCCTGATTCTGCTGGCCACTCTTGCACCTTTGTCCAGGCTGCTAGACTCATCTGTGAGGATCTGTTCTGAGCTCTGCTCTATCCTGTGCTCTGCTGTCTGTCCCTTGCTGACTCTGACCTAGCTATCTGGCTGTGCCTCTACCCAGAGGGCTGAAATTGCAGTGCCTCCCTCCTTTTCCTTTTTTCCTAGGGGTGAAGTCTGTGTTAATTTCTTTTCCTGACCACTCCACCTGTCTGTCATCTCTATGTTGACATCTGTGGACTGTTCTCACTGTTGGTGCCCTCTGGATTCTCTGACTTCAATTCTTTTTAAAGTGCACTGGTGTTTGACCTGCCAGATCCCCTGGAATTGGAGTTACAGACAGTTGTGAGCTGCTATGTAGGTGCTGGGAACTGAACCCAGGTCCTCTGGAAGAGCAGCCAGTGCTCTTAGCCACTGAGCTATCTCTCCAGCCCCCCTCCTGATTCTCTGGGTGATAGGCGTTTTGTTTTGTTTTGTTTGTTTGTTTTAATTGCAGTCTGTTCATGTGATGTCATGAGACTCAGGGTCTTCCAGTTCACTTAAGCCCTACTCTTTCACACTCTGTAAGTGGAAGGGGAACAGTGCCTTACTGCAAGTGGTAGGGTGAAGGGGGCAAGTCCAGAACTCTGCTGGGACTCACTGCTGCTTCCCACCTAAGAAAATCTTTTAGTAACAACAGGGTTACTATTGTGATAAAACACCATGACCTAAAGCAACATGGGAGGAAAGGATTTACTTCACTCCCAGTTCCATGTAAGGTAGCAATGGGTGGCCTTTTCCTGCCAGGTGGCTAACAGAGTTGTTTCAGCCTAGTGGGGGTGAACCTTGTGACTCCCCTCTTGGGCTTGTCTCATTCCACCCCTGCCTAGAACTTCAGGCTCCTACTTAGAGCCCTTCATGGATGGAGTCAGGCTGGGCTCTTTTGTGAGCTTTGCTGTAGTAGATAGTGTTGTTGGTGAGTTTTCCCTCTCACCAGAAACAGTTGCTTTTGTCAGGGTTTGTTTTCTTGTTTGATTGGTTGGTTTTGTTCGCTTTGTTTGGATCTGTGCCCTTTGGTTTTTGCAATTTCCAATTTCTTCCTCTCCAAGTCAGTTTAATGAGGTTTAAGGAAATTTCAGAGCTTCTGGGTACCACCTTGGCTTCTAGGACACAGCATGACTACCCTGATCTGGTTGTCTTACTTATTTTATTCTAAAACCTGGGGTTCTCAGCTGTTTATCACAGAACAGGAAGAAAAGATAAAGTTTATTTTCTCCATCTTCTACACACTGAATTTTGAGCATATTTCAATTATCCTTTCTTGTCCCCTCCTATTCCCACTGATGCCCATCCTCTTCCTAACTAGCTCTGTTTTTACTACTTTTTTTTTTTTGGTGTGTGACTCAAAGAGTTTCATTTGGATTGTTTCCAGGACCATAGATGAGTTTGTTTACAGGACATGAATCCCTTCCCAGTGGCTATACCACTAAAGAAAACGTCTCTCTCTCCACCACTAGCTATTAACTGCCTGTAAATCCTTTGGGAGGGGGGCTCATGAGCCCCTCCCTGTCCTGTCTTGTGCAGGTAATCACAACTGCTGTGAGTTCAAGAGTGTAACAACCACATGATAGCCGACGCCAGCTTTCCACTCCATTCCATACCTGACTCCAACTCTTACCCCCGTTCAGTGTTGTTCCCTGAGCCTTGTGTGCATGCACATGCACACTTGTGCATGAGCACGTGTATGTACTTGTGTTCGTGTGTGTGTGTGCACGCACACATGCATTCGTGTGTGTGTGTGTGTGTGTGTGTGTGTGTGTGTAGGGAGGGAGTGATGTAGGTGTCCTACCCATGACTAAGCAGTCCACAGTTATTTATTCTTGGTACAGAATACTTTGAACAGTCATTGATCTCTGCAGTTACTCATCAGTGCTGAAAGAAGCCTCTGTGCCCTCTGCCTGTCTTATGCCTCCTCTGAGCGAACAAGAACTTTCTGTTAAGTTTCCTTTTTACCACATAGTCTGGGTTTCTCAGAGGAATCTGTTCTCTGTCCTGTTTAACTTACCTCCACTTATTTTCTGTCTCTGCAGTATTACGGTCTAACCTCTGGCCAAAACTTGTCTGAATGAACAACTACATCCCTGTTTCCTGAGCTTACCCCTTCCTTTCCAAAGGTACCTGCCCTGCTACAGTGTTCCCACACTTGATACATCACCAAACCCCCACTTTCTCCTAAAACTTTCCACTGTGATTTGGGCTGGTGAGATGGCTCAGTAGGCAAAGGTGCTTGCTGTACAAGCCTGATGACCTCAGTTCATTTCTGGAATCCACATAAAGGTGTAAGGAGAGAATCAACTTTACAAAGTTATTCTCTGACTTCCACACACACACTCAAAAATAAAATTTTGCATAGTGAGGACTGAGTCATACAATGCAGAATCGTATAAAATATACACCATTGTGTTGTCCCCTGAATGCTTGTCCCCTTCATGTCCATCCCCTACAGAGTCACCAGCCCAGTGACTCTCTGTTTCTTTCCAAACTGCACCGAACTATTTTGAAATAAGTCCTAGACATCATCATTTCATCTGTAAATACTTCAGTGTGTGCCTCTAACAGATAACTACTGTTTCCACACCCATAACTATTAGCAAAAGTTCCTTAACATAGCCAGCTGTCTGTACAGTGCTAACGTTTGGATTCCTCAATTGCAAAATCTATCTGATTGATTTTCGTTTCCTATGGTACCCAGCATTGCTTTAAACATGATAGATACTCAAATTATATCTTAATGAATTAATATAAAGTGACAATGCTTTTATAGCACCCTAAAAAGTTTTCAAGATTTATTTTATTTTTATTTTATATGTGTGGGTGTTTTGCCTGCATGTATGTATGTCTGCGCACCATGTGAATGTAGTACCTGTGGAGACCACTGAGTACCAGTATCATATCTCCTGGGACTGGAGTTACAGTCAGTTGTGAGCTTCCATGTGGGTGCAGGGAATCAAACTTGGGCCCTCTGAAGATCATCCAGTGCTTGTAACCCTTGAGCCATCTTGAACCCCTTGAAAACCTTGACTGAAGGATTCTGTGTAGAAACTCCATCATGCAGTGCTATGTGAGGTGTATGTACTACCTAGCATATTTAATTACCATTTCCCTAAAAGCAAGGAATTTACTTTATTGATATTAATAAAACAAACTCTGTTTACAAAGGAATTTGGTTTCAAAATTTGCAAATCCTTTTTCTCTTAATTGTAATTTATCAGAAATATTTGGGAAGATGAAAACCTTGAACTGGTCAGTGATTTGGCAGTTGTAATTTTTCTTTAGATCCTTTCTTGGTTTCTCCTGCTAATGAAATAATTGTGTGTGGCAAAGGAATTGTGTTAGACTAAATTGCATTAGATTTCAGTTACTATATACATTTTGCTCTCCTGTGACATGCTGTTGGGATGAATGGAAGTGTGGGTAAACTACTTGAGGTGTCTTGTATGTGACATCACTATCACCATTCATAGACCTACTGGGGCAGAGGTGATGAACATCTGGAGCTTGTTGTGAGTCTGCGATCAGCTATGACATAGCTGTTGACAGCAGGCACTTATGGGGGAGACTTACCCCTTGTCCCTGGTCTAGAATCCTTAGTGGCCTATTACTCCCTGGAGTAGAGCATAAGGTTCCTCTGTGGCAACCCCTTTCTTACCTCCACTGTCCTTCCATATAAGGCACCTAAGTCAGGTGTCCTGGAGCATGAAGAGAGGAGATGAAAGAGACTGAGAATATATTTCTTCCTGAAGGAAAAGCCCAATACTTTTTATGATCTATGTTGTTGTTGTTTTTTTAATTACAGGCATGTGGTGATCAGTACACACAGAGGCCATACCTCATTTTGCCAGGATCACATACTAAACAGTTTTTCTTGCTGTCTTTCAGACAGAAGTGGTCTCCGCCAGTCAAGAAACCCTCAAAAGCATTTTACCATGGATATAGAGGATGAAGAGAATATGAGTAAGATCTAGGCCTATTACATAGTGCCCAAGTAGTTCATGTCCCATTAAAATATTAGTGCGTTTGTAAATTTGATCAATAAGACTAGTTTGGTGGTTCCCAAGATGTGGGCTGTTGGCAGTGGTGGGTTTTTATATCACAGGCATAAATATTTACTGTGGACATTTTTCTTACAGCCACCTATGTAGTGTTTTCATTCCTCATTATCACCATGGGACCATCATTTTTATTCCCGAAATGTGACTCTAGGTGCCTGGCTCATAATGCTGTGTGGCTTCATGTGAAGTTGTGGTTTTTAAAATAAAGCTCTGAACTTTCACCAGTATAAACTCAAGGAAACCTTTTTGATTGACTCAGATTCCTGGTCACTGGATAACAGTTCAAAAAGCTCCCTTCAGACACAGTCGCTGCTCCTGCATTGGAGGGAAGGGTGTCCACATGATCTTAGTCTGTGAAGACTGGAACGCGATTGGTGCTAGTGTGAACCAAACCCTCACTGGGTCTCTTTTCTGCTCTCCACATCGTCTTCCACAGGGCTGCAGGGATGGGGCCTCAGGCACACCGACGTTTCCTCCCTTGGCGTTGTTCTCTGTGAGTCGCCAGTCACTTCTGCCCACCCTCAGTCCCAGAGAGGAGCAGGTCTAAAAGGGAAGTTGCTTTGAAGAGGGCACTTTTCCAGCTAAGATGCTCTGTCTGTCTGAAGGAAGAACACGCAGCTTTTCCTGGGGGTGGTATACTGGTGAGAACAGGCTCAGCACGCTCTCTGTGACTCAGCCCAGTGGCAGGGACTGTTGCTCTGCAATTCTTGGACACCCAGAGCCTCACAGCACTGCGTGAGACAGGCGAGTCTGTACTGCTGTGCTGGATCTGGTGTGGACTGTGCAGCAGACACCCTCTATCCCGAGAATCACCACTGGCTGGCATGAAGCAGCTGCCCAGTGCCATTTCGAATAGTGTAGCTGGCATGCTTTTGCCTCAGCTGACGTGAACACTGCTTACAGCTCACTGGTTGTTTCTCCTCAGGTCTGCTCTTGAGATGTTTTAAGCTGTGGTTTTGCTGGCAGATCCACCCACCACTCTCAGTGTTGCCAGGTCTAAAACTACATTTCAGACAGTATTGCCAGTGCTGTGCCAGTCCAGTAACCCTCCCCTGGGGAATATGTGAAGGTGTCCCCCGAGCTACCTGTTGGCTGGGGACTGTGGGTTGTGTCTCCAGCTGTGACCATCACCGTTGAGCCTTGGGTAATTTAACTAAGGAGGGTTCCTCCCAAATAATATTCCTATAAAAATAAACTCTCGGGTCTAGTGCAAACTTGAAATGTCAGTCATATATCTCTTGCGGTTTTAAAAGCAGTTAAAGTTCTACTGTGATTCACTTCACATTCTAAATGCAACAGTGTGGTATGCAGAGAGAGTGCCTGCTTCAGCAGAGAGTGGGCTCTGTCTCTAATTGGAGTATTTTATTTTTGTTTGTTCAGGAGCATTTTTTGATAACATGTGATGGGTACCTTTTCTTCTGAAGTGAGTAAGAGTTGAGAATGATTTCAGCTGTCACAGAAAGTGTATTTTTTTTCGCATAATCTATACTGTTACCTTAGTTCTGAGGGCATTTGGCTGTTTGTCACCATTAATGTTTGGCTAAATGCTTGCCGGAGTGCCTTGATGTTTGTTTCTATGCTGGTCATACTGTTTACTGATGAACTCGAGCTGTGAGCAGAATGTAGTATGTGATGTTCTCCCCGTTTATTAATCTCTGTCCGTCTCTGCTCTGCCTTTTCACCTTTTGTTCCCTGAGTACCGAAAGGAGTAACCTACCGGTCTTTTGCTGGAGGATGTTATAAATGAAAATTTAGTGCTCATTCCATTAGCTTTGTCAGCTGGGAGAAGTGGTGTGTGTGTCAGGAGTATTCTGGGGAAGAGGTGTCTATTGAGAGACCCCTTCTTCCACCTCACACATGAGATTTTCCATGGACTGAGTTTATCTGGGTCATCTTTGCTGTCTCAGCTGAATGATGATGGCCTGGGGCATCTGTGATCCTTAACTCCAGAGACTGACGGCTACAGCCAGGACGTTCCTCACATTAACCCTGCCCACAGGCTCACTGAGGAACATTTTCAGTGTTTTCAGATTGTTTGACATAAAGAAAATCTGTTGGTGTATTGCATAGTGGAAACAGACCCTGGAGCCACCATATTTAGGAATATGTTCATCCATTAAGATTTACTTTGGATTTTTGGAGCTAGTGGTTGGAGATCTCAGTAAACACTCCACAGCCCTATTGCACAGGCACACTGCACAAGACAGCAAAACCAAGTGATAAAAGAGAAATTATTGTTACTTTTTAAAGAAAGCTTAATAAACTTAAAGGGAGGACTGAACACTCCCCACTTTGAAAGAATAGTTTTTCTTTTTGCTTGATGGGAAGATGAGACAAGGTCATGGCTGTGTGCAGCCAGTTTTTCCTCTGACTTTCAACTCCCCTCTGAGTCGTAGAATTACAGGTATGCACAATCATGCCTGACATTTATTTCCCATTTAAATATCAAAATCATCTTTTATTTTGCCACGTAAAGTACATTTGAAACGTAAAATCACCAAGTTATTCTGGAAACCTACCAACTGTCTTTAGAAAGGCAGGGTTGTGGCATGTTGTAAAATTAGGATCACACCTTACCTGCTGCTCCAGTTCTGTATCTCATTCTTATATAGTTTCCTAGATAAAATTTATTAAAGATTCTGGAGCAAATAGCACTGATATATAATGAAAAAAACTTAAATGTATACATTATTTTTCAAAAATAAATCTATAAAGTCATAATACTTTTATTATATAACCAGTTTTCTATGATTGATTCATAAACTAAACCAAATAATCAGATGTTTGTTAGGTATTTGGAGCCTCAAGAGCCAAATAAGTTGTGAAGACACATTTCTAAGTGGCACCTCCTCTGCGGAGAAGTGCTGGGATTTAAACATTGCTGTCAATTAAGGTCAGTATTCTTGCAAAAGAAGACAATGCTGAGATAAATGCCTGTGACTGATGGATTCAGAGGCCACTTCATTAGCCTTAGTGTGAGTCTTTGTGGATTAACTTAACATCTAACATTGGTAAGTTAGAAAGATTTAGGATATCTTTGGTAGAGAAAATAATTTAAACATTTTATCTTCTAATGCAGAAGAAATTGATAAATGAACTAGAAGAGAGAATAGGTGTTAGTTTAAAAAACAAACAAAAAACCCCAAAACCTCAAAGTGCATTTCAGCCCCAAACAGCTATGTCTTCGGTCAGTGTGTAGTTCTTCACAATTGCACTAAGGAAGGAAATATACACACACACATCACTTACCCAGCTACAAAGAGATAAAGGAATCTATAAATTTTGCATTTACAAGATCCTGCAACGAAGGCGTTGTAAGTTACTCTTTCTGGGCACCACAGGTTCCAGCAGCACTGATGTTAAGGAAAACCGCAATCTGGACAACATGCCCCCCAAGGACAGCAGCACACCTGGGCCTGGCGAGGCTATTCCGCTCTCCAACGGGGGTGGTGGTAGCACCAGCAGGAAGCGGCCCCTAGAGGAGGGCAGCAATGGCCACTCCAAGTACCGCCTGAAGAAGCGAAGGAAAACACCAGGGCCGGTTCTGCCCAAGAATGCCCTGATGCAGCTGAACGAGATCAAACCTGGCTTACAGTACATGCTGCTATCCCAGACAGGACCCGTGCATGCGCCTCTGTTTGTCATGTCTGTGGAAGTGAACGGGCAAGTCTTTGAGGGCTCTGGCCCTACAAAGAAAAAGGCAAAACTCCATGCCGCTGAGAAGGCCCTGAGGTCTTTTGTCCAGTTTCCCAATGCCTCTGAGGCCCACCTGGCCATGGGAAGGACCCTCTCTGTGAACACAGACTTCACATCTGACCAGGCCGACTTCCCTGACACACTCTTTAATGGCTTCGAGACTCCAGACAAGTCAGAGCCACCCTTCTATGTAGGCTCCAATGGAGATGACTCCTTCAGCTCAAGTGGAGATGCTAGCCTGTCAGCCTCCCCAGTGCCTGCCAGCCTCACCCAGCCTCCTCTGCCCATCCCACCACCATTCCCACCCCCAAGTGGGAAGAATCCTGTGATGATCTTGAATGAGCTGCGTCCAGGGCTGAAGTATGACTTCCTCTCTGAGAGCGGGGAGAGCCATGCCAAGAGCTTTGTCATGTCCGTGGTGGTAGATGGCCAGTTCTTTGAGGGCTCAGGGAGAAACAAGAAGCTTGCCAAGGCCCGGGCTGCACAGTCTGCCTTGGCTACTGTCTTCAATTTACACTTGGACCAAACACCATCTCGCCAGCCTGTTCTCAGCGAGGGTCTTCAGTTGCATTTGCCACAGGTGAGGAAAAATGAGTGCTTGCAAATGAGTGGCCGTTTCCCTTGATGACATTTTAAGCAGCCTTCAATCTTCACTATTACTTTGATTCCAATGTTACTAAGCACTTAGCAGGAACAGTTGTTGGTAAGTCTGACTATGGAGTGACTTTGTCTCAGTTCACATGGTCACTTGGTCATTGAGAATCTGATTTAATCTCCTCTGATTTATGCTCACTAGAGTCATGACAGTGCAGAGCAGGGATACCTCAGGAATCGCACCAGGACAGCCACAATTGCCTTTCCATTTAATTTTGCCCTAAAGGGACCCTCACTCCCTAGCCGGGAGCCCAGACTCTGGAATTTTGTCCTTTGTTCAGTGGGGCATCCCCTGAGACATTTCACAGAGAAATCGTGCCCAGAATAAGGGCTGCTGGCCAGTTTGCAGCTGAAGGCCCCTATTGAGGTCAGGGTGATGGGACACTAGCCCCAGAGCAGTAGAGAACATATTGGCAGGACAAGATGTGTGGCAAGGAGCTCTTTCATAAACACTCTAGAAAGTGCCAGTTGCTAGGATTTTCTGTGTGCCAAATTTCCTCTGTGGCATCTGTGTGGGCTTCTCCCTGCTCCAGTTGGACATGGACAGCTACTCAAGTTTGTGCCCCTCACAGAAAACTCACCATGAGGAAAGGAAATGTTGGAGTAGCTCAGGGTGGGTCTCTGAAGGAGGAAGAAGGGAAAAGGACCTTCAGTCCTCATCAAATCCTAGATCATTGACTGTGTCTGGGTTCTTGGAATCCCAGATTTCACTGATCTGTTTTTCAGTGTTCTATCTTAATTCTTTTTTGTCAAAGTGCTCTTTAGTGTGGAAGCAATTGACCAGAATTAGTGAATTAACAAGTTAGCAAATGCGGTGAATAGGAAGGTTTGTGTTCTCCTGGGAGTCAGGTGTGGCCCTTTCTCTCTGGCCTGTGATACAGCTAGAGCTGAGGTGACCATAGTCCTTGCTGGTTTTTGTTTTGTTTTTTTAAAGAAAGGGTCTCATTATATAGGCCTGTCTGGTCTGGAACTTGCTATGTAGATTAGGCTAGCCTTGAACTCACCAAGATCCGCCTGCATCTGTCTCCCAGGTTCTGGGGTTTAAACCCAAATATTGGTTTTAAAAAAAGACTTGTTCTGCTTTGCCTAAAGCAACCAAGTACAGCTTAGTCTAGAGGAACGAATTTGGTGTTTTACTGACTTTCTGTGATGTGTACTTATTTCCCAATTGGTCCTTTATTAACATCCCTTCAAGAATAAAATAACCAAGTAGTCTATTGGTTATTTTACAAACTAATGGTACTAGATCCCAAGTGACTTTTATTTCCAGACTTGGATTTATTAAAATCTGTTGGCCTGAGTTTAACATTCCATCTGATGTGGCTTGTCTCCCTTTAATGTTGACAGTGGTAGCCAAACCACTGAAACTCTTTCAGATGCCATGGATCCCACAGAGGGAAAGCACATAGATGGTCTGAGGACAGGTGGCCTCAGCCCTGCTTTTTGTTGTTGTCATTTGTTTGTTTGTTTTGAGACAGGTCTCTCTATGTTACCCTGGTGGTCTTGAACTCTCTATATAGAGCAGGCTGACCTCAAACTTAGAGATCTGCCTGTCTCTGGGAGTACTAAGATTAAAGGCATGTACTCCACCACACCCTGCTAGCCCTGTCTTCTTGAGTGGCTGCCTCAGTGGCTTTGTGTGGAAAGGACTGAGCTCCTGACCTGGGGAGGAAAATGGCATTTTTCAGGATCTAGTCATGTTGAGGTAGGCTGGTCTGGTCCTTGCCTCTTAATGCTGCTTCCTTCTGGGTCCTAAGATGTCAAACACTAATTTCTAGACCTCTAATTTAGAGCCACTTAGAGTCTGAGAACAACAGAGCTGTATTGTCACATCTTTGCTCAGTGGCACAACCAGAACTGCCCCTTTTAAAGCCCCAGGGTAGCTCAGAAATTTATGAAACACAGAGGATGAAGACAGTAAAGTCTTTTCAGAGTGGACTTCCAGGACCAATCTCAGTGGTTATATGCAGGGGTCCAGGGTGGGGAGACTCAGGACCTGCATTCCAGGATAGATGTAAATTCTTGCTTTTTCCCTAAAATATCTCTTAAAGGGCTTGGACCAAGCATCCCCGGCCTGAGGTCTATCTGCCTTTCTGATATTCCAGGCTGGGGTGGGGATATAAAGTCAGACAGTGTTGGCCATACCACAACCGTGGCTCTGCTATCGCAGGCTTGCCAGTGTGGTGTTGTCAAGAATCAACTGTAAAGCAGGTCCTCACCCTTATGTGTGTTGTTGAAGGTGAGTGGTTGGGGTATAGGATCTTTTCTTTGTTTTTTCTGTTTTGTTGTTTTTGTTTTGTTTGTTTGTTTTTTGAGGCAGGGTCTCCCTATGCAGCTCTGACTGTCCTGGAACTCACTATAGAGACCAAGCTGTCCTGAACTTGCAAGGATCAACTTGCCTTTGCCTCCCAAGTACTGGATTAAAGGAGTAGGCTGCTGTGCCCAACTACATTTAGGATCTTTACACTTTTGTTAAGTACAGCCCCAGCCACAAAGACTGAGGTCCATAAGGCCTTTTCAGAGAGTCAGAGGTACGTGTGTTCTTCAGTTTCCCATATCTCACAGTATACATACCATAATGTCAGGGGCTCGCAGTTCTGCAGCAAAGTCACTTGGAGCTGTGCCTGCCCTTATATGAAATTAAAACTTCAAAAATGTTGGAGGAGGCCGCTAGTTAGCCCTGGCTGCTTAGTCCTGAAATAATCACACAGAAACTGTATTATTTAAATCACTGCTTGTCCCATTAGCTCCAACTTCTTATTGGCTAACTTTTACATCTTAATTTAACCCATCTCCATTAATCTGTGTATCACCACGAGGCTGTGGCCTACCAGCAAAGTTTCAGCACATCTGTCTCTGGCTGTGGTTCCATGGCTTCTCTCTGACTCTGCTTCCTTTCTACCAGCATTCTGTTTAGTTTTCCCTGCCTAGCTCTGTTCCCTTATAGCTTGCTATAGGCCCAATGCAGTTCCTTTATTAACCAATGATATTCACAGCATACAGAGGGGAATCCCACATCACAAAAATATACATTTGAAAAATTCATTCTCCACAATGTCATATCTATTTCTCTGATCATTTCCTCCCTCCCAGTATCCTCTCTTATCCTTCCCCACCCTCACTAAATTCCTTCCCAACAAGCTCCCTTCATTAGGGTTTCTATTGCTGTGAAGACACCATGACCACAGCAATCCTTATAAAGGAAAACGTTTAATTGAGGTGGTAGCTTACAATTCATGGTGGGGAGCATGGCGATGTGCAGGCAGACATGATGCTGGGTACATCTTGATATGCAGGCAAGAGAAAGTGGTCTGTCTCACTGAGTGCAGCTTGAGCAAAGGAGAACTCAAAACCCAGCCTCATAGTGACAGACTTCTTCCAGCAAGACCATACCTACTCCAACAAGGCCACACTTCCTATTAGTGCCAACTCCCTTTGGGGCCATTTTCTTTCAAACCACCACACTCTCTTCCTACTTTCGTATCATTTTCTTTTTGTGTGTGACCCACTGTGTCTAATTAGGATTGCTTGCACGAGTATGGGTAAGGAGTTATTTACTTGAGCAAGAGCAATTTACCAGTAGCTACACCACCGAGGAAAATGATTTCCTCTCCCCCAGCCACCATTAACTTCCTATAGTTCTTTAGGGATAGCTGGAGCTTCGGAGCCACTCTCTCCCTCAATATTATGGTTATAATCTAGAACCACCTGGGAAGGCAGTCTTCATGAAGGATTATCTATATTAGGATGGCCTGGGGCACTGGGGCTAGGGGGTATCTTGGTTATATCAATTAATGGGGGAGAAGACCCACCCGATGTGGGTAGCATCTTCCCCCAGCAGGGATACCTAGATTGTCTAAGAATAGAAAAAGCAAACTGAGCACTAGAATTATGGATCAGTTCATTGCCCTCTGCTCTTGACTGTGGATATAAGGTCACCAGTTCTCTCAAGCTCCAGCTATTATGACTTCCCTGCCATGATGGACTGTAACCTGTGAGCCAAATAAGCCCTTTCTCCCCTAAACTGCATTTGCTAGGGTATTTTACCACAGCAACAAGAAAAGAAGCTAATACACCCATCCATAATAGAATGTTGACAGAACCCAGCCTTTTTCAGGCATTGTGTGGGTAACCACTAATGCTCTTCCAAAGGCAGGGAGTGGTTACAGAAGCTGTGTCATGTCTAGAAGACAGTATTTCTCAGCGCTTTTTCATATCCTCCACCTCCTACTTTTTTTTCCATCCCCTTTCCACAATGTTCTCTTAGCCTTGCAGGAGATAATAGAGACATTCTGTTCAGGGCTAAGCATTCAACAGTTACTGGTTCCCATCACTTTTTACCTGTTATCAGTCTCTACACTCACCGCTGCAGGCTGCACAAAGACATGTTTCTCAAAGACTAAGAGCAGCATTGGTCTTTGAGTATAAGCATAAATTTTTTTTTTTTTTTTTTGGATTTTTCGAGACAGGGTTTCTCCGTAGCTTTTGGTTCCTCTCCTGGAACTAGCTCTTGTAGACCAGGCTGGCCTCGAACTCACAGAGATCCGCCTGCCTCTGCCTCCCGAGTGCTGGGATTAAAGACGTGCGCCACCACGCCCGGCTTAAGCATAAATATTTACAAGGCAGTTTGACAGCATGTCCATTTAGCAAAACATCTCTAAGGCCGTGAGCTCCCCAGCCATGGGCTTTGGGACAGGTTTACAGTGCCAGGCATGAATCTCCTTGTGTAGAGTGGGCCTCCAGTTCAACTGTAAAGTAACAGTAACAGTCTTGCCACAATTGCACTAGTGCACCCAAGTTGCCAGGCCATTAGTAGTATAGCACACAGGATCCATGCTAGGTAAAACTTTTACACTGATGACTTTTCTCCCTGCCCCCATTCCCCCACCATTCACACACACCCTTGTTTGCTGGGTGTGCCTGTGTGGGTTTTCTAGAGGAGAAGTGAGACCATAAGATTCTTCTTTGCAGTAGACAGCAGTTTGCTGACACTGAGAAAGAGTGGTTCCGCCACAGGGATCCCCTGGCCCTAAACTTGGTCTCTGCTCTTCACCCAGGTATTGGCAGATGCTGTCTCACGCCTGGTCCTGGGTAAGTTCAGCGACCTGACAGACAACTTTTCCTCTCCCCACGCACGAAGGAAAGTGCTTTCTGGAGTAGTGATGACCACAGGTAAGCATCTGGCTCACTGTCCAGCCTGTCTGCTGTCTGGTTTGAAAAGCATAAATGCTCTCTTGTGACACCAACAGAAAATTGCCTTTTATTCTTTCTGTTTTTATGCATCAGAAGCCTTTTCCTCCTTAGACTGAGAACATAGCTTAGTGGGTAGGACACACGTTTAGCAGTCAGGTTTTCTGAGTTCAATCCCTAGCAACTGCCCCCCCCTCCAAAAAAAAAAGCTAACTTAGGTAAAACAAACTCTTCATCCAAAATAGTCAACTTTTTTGGCTTTCAAGACAGGGTTTTTCTGTGTAACAGCTCTGACTCTCACGGAACTCACTTTGTAGACCAGGCTGCCTCTGCAACCCAAAATATTCAACTTTTAAAAAAGAGAGAGAGTGTGTGTGCACGTGTATGTGTATAAGTCTACCACATACAGTGCCCTCAGAGGCCTGAAGAGGGCTTCCAGTTTTCTTGGAACTGTAATTACAGATGTTTTAGTTGCCATGTGGGTGCTGGGAACTAAGCCTGGATTCTTAGTAAGAGCAGCAAGTGCTCTTATTTACTGCGCCATCTCTTTAGTCCCCAAAATGTTCAACTTTTTAACCTGTCTTTTCCTTTGGAGAGAGCATGCTATATCACCATATGACATCATTATAACCCAATATGCTCTAGAAACAGCATAGTACTGTCTGGCTTCTGTAGAAGCGTGGATCCTTTGTGCCTTATTGGTGTCACTACCCCCTCATCAGAGTGACGTGAAATCTGAAAATCCTTGGAAGCTGGTAAAGCACACCACAGTGGTGTGTCTCTGCGGGCATTCCAGAGAGGAACAAGGATGGAAGACCTGCCCAGAAGTGTCTGGCAGCATCCCATAGGCTAATGGCTCAAAAAGAGTTTAAAAATGGCAAAAGGGGAAGCCCATTAATCTAAGCATATCATTTTCATTCTGTCTTTCTGTTTGTCTCTCTTTCTCCTCTCTCTCCTTCACATTTGCACCCACACACACATACTCACACTCATAAACACACCCCTTTCCTGGTCACCATCATATATGAACTGCTCTGCTACAAGCTGTTCTGTTCCACTTTGCCTTGTTGGACTAAAACCTATAATTCTGAGTCACAATTAATATTCCCTTTTAAATTGTTCTCTCAAGAATTCTGTTACAGAAAACAGAAAAGACTAATAATGCCAATCACCTGAAGGACTAGCCTTTTGTATCTTTTTGGTTTCTGTGTAGCCCTGGCTGAACTGGAACTTGCTCTGCAGACCAGGCTAGTCTCAAACGCACAGAGATCCGCCTGCTGTGCCTCCCCAGTGCCGGGGTTAAAGGTCACCACCGCCTGGCGGTCTTCTCTATCTTTCTATGGCCGTTTTTCTTTTTGCTCATGTGCGTGTGAAACTAGTAGAACGGAACTGGACACATAGGCTTATGTTCTCGCTGGCTGGATGGCACAGTGCCTCCCGCATAGCCTGTGTCTTAGCTCCTTTTCCTGGTGCTGTGATCACATATCCTGATAAAAGCACCTTAGGTGGAGTTACTTCAGCTCAAAGCTGAAGAAGTCCATCATGGTGGGGAAGTCACTTGGCAGGAGCTGCAGGCAGCTGATCACATTGCATCTGCAGTCAAGAAATAGAGAAGACGAATGTTCTGCTCAGCTTCCTTTTCTCCCTTTTATGCAGTCTGCGACCCCAGCTCAGGGAATGGTGCTGTACACAGTGGGTGGGTCTTCCCATCTCAATCTAATCAAGAAAGATCTGCCATAGGTATGCCCAAAGGCCAACCTGATCTAGATAAGCCCTTACACATGTGCCCAGAGACCTACATCCTAGGTGATTTCTAGAGTCTGTCAAGTTGACAGTTAACAATCAGCCCTCGCAGCACATAGAACACACCTATTTCAGTCAGCGAGTCTGCTTGAAGGTCATACTCAGGATTGGTTTGTTGATGCTGTTGGATTTGTTTTCTGTTGTTATTCTAGGGCTGTATTCCAGGGCCTTACCCATGTCAGGTATATGTTTTACCACTGAGACACATCCCCTTTCATATCCAGGTTTTTGTAGCATGTCTGGGTCAGTGATCTATTTCATAGGATTTAATCATGATTTTCCCTCTCTGAAGGTTACATTGTGTATTTCACTCCTGGCATGGTTGAGTGTGAAAGATCACTAATAAAAATGTGGGCCTCGGTACTCTTGGGCCTTTAAGCTGTTCCTCCTAGTCTCTTTAATATTTTACTTTAGAGGCTAATTCCAGGCAATTTGTGTAGTGCTTCTTACCTATAGTCAAGGGTGAATGTTCAAACACCCCTGCATGCCAGTGGAAGTGACCACATGAAGTTTAGGGTATAGACTACAGGGTGAGGAAAGTAGCCTCCTGGAAGTGGTACAGAACAAAGTCTGAACCTATTTAAGGTTCAGATTTCTTGGGTAGGGATCAGGAGACGCTGAGACATATGAAAACAAGGTTAAGTGTTCAGCTGACCCTAAGTAGTCCAGTTGCCGAGAGCATATGTCAAACAGGCCAGTGTCATTAGTTGCCAGTCACTCTCCTGTCTTTCAGGTACAGACGTCAAAGATGCCAAGGTGATAAGTGTTTCAACAGGGACGAAATGTATCAACGGTGAATACATGAGTGACCGTGGCCTTGCACTAAATGACTGCCATGCAGAGATAATCTCCCGAAGGTCCCTGCTCAGGTTTCTTTATGCACAACTTGAGCTTTATTTAAAGTAAGTTTAGGAATAAACAAGTGAAGGAAGCTATTTTAAAAATACTTTCTTTCAGAAAGCATTGCATAGACTTGACTTGTTTGTATAAGCACTTAGGAACTCTCAAGACTAAAACTGTGTGAGGAATACTAATGCCAACCCTTGCTCTCTTGTGATGCTGTCTGAGCAGGTCCCACTCTCCCATGATGCTCAGTTATGAACTAGAGTGAACTAACTCATAAACATACATACACACACACACACACACACACACACACACACACACAAACAAGCATACTTACATAAGATTCATACTGAGAATCATAACCTATCCGTAAATTTCAAGTCCCTACTTGAGATGGTGGTTTTTGTCTCATGCATTGTGAATCATGCATTGTGAATATAAACATGTCTTCCTAAACTGCCTGGTAGAGAAGGTCATCTTCAGTTTATCACTGGGCATGGTCAGAGCTGACCTTGCACCTGACTGTTCCTCTTGACAATGCCGTTTCTCCCATGTGGTCTTTCCACCTTGCAGTCTCACCCGTGAAGAAATAGTCACTCACAATTGATGACATATTAATCACTGAAGGGACCATAGACCCCTGTTGGCCGCACACACCTTTAATTGTCACTCTCATGACTTTTCCCTTGCAGTAACAAAGAAGACCAGAAAAAGTCCATCTTTCAGAAGTCAGAACGGGGTGGGTTCCGGCTGAAAGATACTGTACAGTTCCACCTGTACATCAGCACCTCTCCCTGTGGAGATGCCAGAATATTCTCTCCGCACGAGCCAGTGCTAGAGGGTATGACGCCAGACTCTCACCAGCTGACAGGTTTTTAAGAAACATAATATAATGTAGTGTTAGAACACATCCACATCAGTGTTCTTTTTTGTTTTTGTTTTTTTTTAAATTTCAGCCTTAGGTATGGATTTGATAAGAGTACAAATTCTTTCTTCCAAATTAATCTAAAATTTATGAATGAAAAATGCTAATTCTAAAAGAAAGGTGCTAATTTTGGTTAAGTAATTAGAGTGGAACAAAGGCATTTCCGGCCTTACGCAACCCCTAAGTGACCCCTGTATTTCCAGTAAGTGCTGACTGAGGCATGTGTGACTGAGCATTGAGGCTATGTCACAGAGGAGGTGGACAAAGGCCATCAAGGCCCCTAGTGTCTGTCCCGTCCTTGTGAGGCCAACAATAGACTGTGGTTTTATAACAGTTTGTATGTACATTCCTACTCTCAGGCCGAAGCACCATGAATTGCAAATGGATTTCCTTGGCTATAAAAACTGCAATACTCACTGTAAATAATTATTACTCTTTAAAAAAATTAAAAAGATTAAAGTCATTCATATTCCTATAACTCACTTCTTATCACTGGAAATACCTTCACATACTCCTATGGATTTCTGTGTTTGTCTGTATTTATTTTTGAAATGATAAAAATACAAAAGTTAGTGTATAACAAGCACCTGAGTATCTATCACTCAGAATTAGCAAATCTTAGCCTTTTTCTCCATTTGTTTCCACTCGTTATAGAAATCATCTCAATGAAAATGTAAACCACGTTTTTCCATGTTCATAATTTAGTCTGTATTGTGTCTTTTCAGTTCAATTTACATATTTACTGGAATGTATATTTTGTATGGCTTGAATAAATGTTTGCATAAATATCCATAAATTATACTTTAAATTTTAGTACATTAGATGTGCTTTTCAGTTAAGTTAGCTGTTTTATTACTTGTGGGTTTTGAACCCTCTCTTCCATTTAGAACCAGCTGATAGACATCCGAATCGCAAAGCAAGGGGACAGCTACGGACAAAAATAGAGTCTGGTGAAGGAACAATCCCTGTGCGATCAAACGCTAGCATCCAGACCTGGGATGGGGTGCTGCAGGGGGAACGGCTGCTCACCATGTCCTGCAGTGACAAGATAGCACGGTAAGCCTGCCCCTCACCATGCACATGTGATTCTTATTAGCCTTTCCTAATTTCAAAATCATTTGGATTTTAACCCAGTTCCCTGCTCAGGTGCTCCAAGAGTTCTCTAAAGACCAAGGTTCTATACAGGTGCTTTTCTAGGACTGCCTGGAGGGGACAAGGGAGACCATGGCGCAGGGCACCCCAATTTCCCCACACCACTTGTTTCAGAACATTTGTCTTCTCTTTTACTAAGTCTTCTTTGACATAGGTGTCAGGGTTAAGCTGGTTATGTTGGGCATTCTACAGGCTATGAAATTTGACACAATTTGCTCCCAGAGGAAAACACTCAAGCATTTCCTTGTCAGCAGGGAACACGGTGTCCATGGTTGCTGTGCCCATCAGTTAACCTTATGGCAATTGATCTTTACCAGTTAGAACAATGCGAGCCATCCCAGGCCAAGGCTAGTGCTCCATGAACAAGCTGCTCTTGTTAACCTGCCACGTGCCTGGGGAACAGCTTCTCTTGCGAGCTTAGATCCAGGTCAGATTTTAGAAATCGTTTCTTCAGATGCCAGTACAAGTTCCAGTGGCCATTCTGTTTTTATGTTTCAGTGAATGATCTCTTTGGTCAGGTGATGGAAAGGGAGCCATTCAAAAGTACAGATGCATATAAAATTAAACCTCTCTCTACAGAACACACCCCTGTGACACCAGGGTAAGCAGTTCTGGACTGGCCACCCAGAAGGTTTAAACCTAGACATAGTGCATGTATGTCTTTTTCTCCTCTTTACTTCAGATGGGTCATACACCCAACCATATGTCTTTACGAGGCTTAGGGAGGCTTAGGGAGGCACATCTTGCAGTGTGACATAGAACCTAGTCATCACTTATGAACCACTCATCTTTTCTCCTGCTTTGAGCCCTTTGTATTGATTTTCTCTAAAGTGGATGTCATAGGGGAGCTGTAAGACTCAGAACTGGATTAATCATACATATGTCTTGGACCATTCTCCCCAAGCACTGATGCAGGCAAAGAGAAGAAAAGAAACAATCCAGAGGACCAGGAGTGTTTGAGATTTTGAAGGTTTTGAGTTTTGAAATATTTCTGTAGACTTTACCGATTGAGCATACCTAAGTGAAAACTCCAAAACCATATGCTCTAAACTCTGCAAGGCTTTAGTGGTATGCTACCTGTGCCTTCTGTAGCATGTTTGCTCTTTATGTGTCTTTCCAGTCTGCCCTTCAGGTGCTCCCCCCAACCCTGTGTGCATGTGTGTATGTCTGTTTGTCTTTGTGTCTATGCGCACACACACATATCTGTCCTTTGAGACCTACTCAGTGCTGCGTGTGTCAGCATTTAAGTCTGTGTTTATGTGTTGTTAACTATTGAGATGGGGTAATACTCTCAAGTCTCATTTTGTTTCTCATTTCATTCAACTATATGACTTTCTTTATGTAAATCATTATTTCTGAATTTTACAAGTTTTCTGACATAGTCATGAGATACTCCCATCATGATGGACACTGGGATTTACTTTGGCTACCTTCTCCCTGCACCCCTAACTCCTGGAAGCTCACAACAAAAACTGTGCTAGAGCCTCTGGGATTTTAGACTAGGAGTCTAAACATCACAAAGGGTGTCGGGTTGCTGACACATCAACTGACACCATGTAGTCACATATTTGCTTCCACCACATTTCGTAAGCAGACATCTTGGGACTTAGTTTGCATCCCTCCTCTCACTAGTGGGGACATGGAGCATTTCTTCAGTAGCTGTAAACCACTAACTCATTTTTATCATCCTTGAATTGCATATTTATATCCTTTACCCACTTGTTTTTAAGTTGCTTTCATTTGAAGCCTTTTCTAATTCTTCTTTTAAAGATTATTTTATCTTATTTGTATGCATGTGTGTCTGCATGTATGTATGTGAACCAAGTGCATGCTTTGTGCCTACATAGGCTGAAAGAGGATGTTAAAGTTACAGGTGGTTGTGAGCCATCGTGTGAGTGCTGGGACCTAAACCTAGGTCCACTGCTGAGCCAGCTCTCCAGTCCTGCCCTTTTCTTCTTGATTTGGAGAGATCCTTTCATTATTGTTATTCCTGTCATCCTTAAACCTTTGAGGTAATTCAGGATCTTCTTTGGATCCTTGCCATTGAGTGGCCTTGTCGCCTTCTGGAGATCATGACTAAGTACATGAAGGCTTATCTGTGGACTGCCCCTTCTGTTCTGTTGTACTATATGTTTGTCTGCCAGTATCACAGTGTTTTGCTTACTATCACTTTTATACCATTTTTAAATCAGAAAACAGGACCCTTCAACCTTATTCTTTTTTTTCCCCTACATTGTTTTCGCTTTCCGGGCTTCCTGGAGATGTCATAGGAATTTGCTGTATCCCATTGCTTTTGTATGTTTCATTTTTATTTTCATGCATTAAGTCCCTTTATAACTTTGGTTTGTTGATGCCTGCAGACTATGACATTTGGTTTCTGTATATTTAATTTTTAAATTTTCATATTTTACATTTATAGTTTTACTCTATTGTGAGTGGAAAGTTACTTGTATGATTTAATTTTCTTGAATTTTATAAGATTTGTTTTGAGACTGATGCATGGTCTGCCTTGGAGAATATTCCAGGTGCACTTGGGAAGCATGTGTAGCATGCAGTTCTTACAGTGGAGTGTTCTATGTTTCTGATAGATCCAAGGGTCTACAGTGTTCTACATCTGTTGTTTCCATCTTGCTGTTGTCTGATGATCTCTACTCATTTGGCCATCTTTTACATGAAATACCTTGTGTCATCTCTTCACTTTCAGCATATATGTCCTCAGGGCTGGTCAATTTCCTAATATGTAATCCGCCCTATTAAGTGATTAATCCATTTGTCAGTCTTGTCCTTCGGCTGGGAGATTAGCCCACTAACCTTGGTAGGGAAAGCTCACCTTATTATTTCTGTGTGGCATATAGTTTTATGTCTCCCTGATCTACTCTCTTACCGCCTTTCTTCTAAAATGTCCTCATAGGAGTCATTTCTTCTTGTATATTTTCTAAAGAACTTCCTTTGTGACTATGATTTATTTTTTTAGATTTTTTAAAAGAAATTATTTCCATGTGTATGGTGGGGGGCTGTGCAGGTGTGTGTGACAGTTAGGTACTGAATACCACTGGAACTGGAGTTACGAGCAATCATGAGTCTGCTGATGTCTGGATGCTCAGGTTTTCAGGAAGAACCTCCTCTTAAATGCTGAGTCATTTCTTTATCCCTGATAGCATAAAAACATCCTAAAATTATAGCATTCTATTTTAAACTGATAATGATATAATTTCAAATATATATGAAAACTCTTCTTTCTACCTCCACACTTGTCAATATCACACACAGATTGTCTTTGTATGTTTTATGCCCACTTACATAGATCTGTAGTCATAATTTATTTAAATTCAGTTCATCAAAATTACAAGCCAGGTATGGTAGTTCGTATCCAGTCTCAGCACTCAGAAGGCTGGAGCAGGAAAATCCTGTGTTCAAGTCAGTTGAACTGCACAATGAGACTCTGTCTTTAAAATAAAAAAAAAAACTATAATAGTTAACTTTTAAAGATTTATTTTTATTTATGAGTATGTGTGGGGGCTGGAGAGATGGCTCAGAGGTTAAGAGCATTGCCTGCTCTTTCAAAGGTCCTGAGTTCAATTCCCAGCAACCACATGGTGGCTCACAACCATCTGTAATGAGGTCTGGTGTCCTCTTCTGGCCTTCAGGCATACACACACAGACAGAATATTGTATACATAATAAGTATGTGTGTGTGTGTCTATATGAGTGAATGACATAAACATGAGGGCAGAAGCTGGAGAAAGGGCATTGGATTTCTTGGAGCAGGAGTTGCAGGAGGTTTTGGGCCACCTGATGTGAGTGCTAGGAACCCTGGTCCTCTGAGCAAGTGCTCTTAACTGCTGAGCTATCTCTTCAGCCACTAACGTTACTATATTTGTGCATGTGACTACCTCTGCAGGAGAGTCTCACATGTTTATCCAGCCTTCTATTGCTGTCTACTGTTGTGATACTTCAGTTTGAAGGATTCCTGTCTGTACTTGTGTTTCTTCTAAGGTCTAGAAATGATGAACTCTGCCCACTGGTAATCCCCAAGAAAGTCATGATTCACCTTCATTTATGAAGGACACTTGAAGATACGTCTTCCCACTCCTTTCTAGTTCATAATGTTTTTATTGAAAAACTGATATACTCCCTTTATATGAGCACTGACTTTCCCCCACTGTTTTTTAAGATTGTCTTAAAAAAAAAAAAATATATATATATATATATATATATATATTCTTAAGTATAATATATATGCTCACTGTCATTTTCCTTGTATTTATGCTCATTTCAGTTCTTTGCCTTTGAATCTGTGTGGTCTTTTTCTTTCCTTGTTTCAAGCAGTGTTTCTTCACATAAACTCTCATTGCCTTTCTCTTTCTCTCTTGGAATCCCCAGGACTTACATGTTGTTCTGCTTACTGGTATTCATAAGTCCCACAGCCTTTCTTCATTTATATTCTTTGTATTTTTTTCTTCTCTTCTCTACTGATGAATTTGATGGCCTGTCTTTAAGTTTACTGGCTCTTTCTCCCATTGATCCCACAGCCAGGTTTTTCAGTTCAGTTGCTTTCTTCATGTTCAGAATGTCTCGTGTATTGATGTAGCTCCCTCGGTGTTGATAATCTCGTTTGTTCATGCAGTCTTTTCATAGTGTTGAGTGCCTGTGTTCTCTTTTAGCTCAGAAGACATTCATATGTCAGGTACTTTAAATTATTTGTCAGGGCATTCATGATCTGTATTTCTTTAAGATTGTGTTCTAGAAATTTATTGTTAGTCTTTGGTCCATGCTTCTCTTTTTATTTTTGCTACCTTTTATTTATTTGCTTTGTTGGGCTTGAGTATTTATAAAGGTACTTCCAGCCTTTGTATTTTGGCTTTGTACAAGAAAGTTCTTCCTAATAAGTTCTGGTTTTTCTGAATTCTTGGTCCTTTGGTGTCTGCCAATAGAATTGGATCCTAATCAATAGCTTTTAAACTCTAGTTCTACCCCATCACTGCCTGTCTTAGTTAGGGTTTCTATTATGAAAAGACACCATGGCCACTACAACTCTTTTAAGAAAAATGTTTAATTGGGGTGACTGACATTTTCAGAGGTTTAGTCCATTATCATCATGGTGGGAAATAGCAGCATGCAGGCAGACATGGTTCTGAAGAAGGAGCTGAAAATCCTACATCTTGATCCACAGGCAACAGAAAGTGAACTGAGTGCCACACTGTGTGTAGCTTGAGACCTCAGTGTCTACCCACACAGTGACACACTTACTCCTACAAGGCCATACCTTCTAATAGTGCCACTCCCTTTTGTTTTTCTTTTCCCCAAACTACCACATTCCAGTTCCTGGCCCCCAAAGCCTGGTAGCCATATATTGCAAAAAATGCATTCAATCCAACTTTCAAAGTTCCCATAGTCTATGATAGTCTCAAACTTATTTTAAAGTCTAATGTTCAAAGTTTCTTCTGAGATCATAAAATCTCTTCATTGTAATCCTCTGTAAAATCAAAATCAATAAGCAGACCACATATTTCCAACATATAATGGCACAGGATATACATTACTATTCCAAAATGTAGGGAAGGTAGCATAGTGAGGAAATACTGGACCAAATTAGGGCTGAAAATCATCTGGGCAAATTCCAAATTCTGCCTCTCCATGTCTGATATCAAAACACTCTTCAGATCTCCAACTCCTTTCAGCTTTGTTGGCTACAATACACTTCTTTCTCTTGGGCTCTTTCCATTCCCTGTTAGCAGCTTTTCTTGACAGCTTTCCTTGGCTTTGGCATCTCCAACATCTTAGAGTCTCCAAGAAAATCCAACAGTAAGGGCAGCCCCAGAGGGGTTGCAAGACTCTGAAGAAGCCTGCGAATCTTCCTGGGACTGCTACGTCTGTGGCCTCTGCTGCCCGAGTACGCAAGAAAAGACAGATCCAAGTACAGAGAAAAGGCTTTTTTGGCTCGTTCCTTTGCTCAAAACAGGTGGTAGGTAAGCAAGGGCTGCTTTATGTACAGGGAAAGGGCCTTCTACAGAAGCATCAGAAGCTCCTGGAAGAGCCACACTGTGGGCAGGGTTATTTCGAAGAGCAGAGGTGGCTTTCTCTGAAGGTTAATTGTGGCATGGAAGCAGAGAAGGGGACCCACTGAGCAAACTGCTGTCCTGAACAGGCTGCTTGTCTGAGCAAGGGCTGTGGAGTCATGGTTGGGTCAATGTATACTCTTGTTGTATATCTTCTGGTCACTGTTTTTGGTATGCTTAGGGCCAGGTCAGGCTCTACAGTAGATTCAGGGGGAGAGATCAGATGATTACACTGTTTAGCCCATCCTCAAAGAATAACCTGAAGAAAACAAAAACAAAAAAGCCTCAGGCCTGAACCCAGAAGGACAGGCCTTAGGCCAGGAGGCAGGGGTACCCACAATCTTCTAGTGACAAATGGGTTTCATTTCTGGGACCTGAGCAGAAAAGTTTCTCATCTAGTGCCCTGCCCTAGGTGGGCATGGAAACTGGGCAGGTCTCTAGGTGTATGGTTGCAGTGCGTGTGACGGTTACTTGACTTTGCTTCATCGAATTTTGCTGTATCTGTGATGTCCTTGCATGGTGGTCTGTGGTCCAGAAAAGTGGGCATAGCTATTCTCTGTGAGGCTCTTTGAGTAGAGCTGGCTAAGAGCTGTTTTCTACCCAGTGTCTTGGAGCTCTAGAAGCTCCTGGGATCTCCTAGGAAGTGTGCTCAGAACTAATGAGTCCTAACAGATGCTGGCTTCTGCAAGATCACAGCATCACTGCCCAGGGGACTGAGTTCTGCTTAAGTCGTCTAAATCAGCAGGCTTCTCATCTGCATCAGAAAGGAGCCCTTGGGCTTCCAGAGCTGATTCATTTCAGATGTTCTCTAAGGATGGGAAGACTGTTTTAATTTCCTTCTTAGAGGGTAGAAAGAATGCGTCCTAGGAATTACAGGTTGTCCATTCAGCATATTGACCTTCTTTGTGGGGGCAGAGAGAGGTCACAGAGACTAGAAGTATATGTTACATGAAGTGCTGGTGAGGGAGCTCAGTGGGTGGTACACATGTGCCCAGTCCTCTACACTGCAGCAGGGAAGCCAGGAGCTTCGGGGGCTCTAGGGAAGCTGGTAAGAGAGAACTGGCCTGTTGGACAAGTGCTAATTTCTGGGGACCTGTTAGGGGGTTCCTGGAAGGGAGTGGACTAGATCAGTCATTGTCTTCCTAGGACTGTGCCAGCTGCTGCAGGGAGAGAGAAACAGACCTCTTGTTTCCTTCAGGAGAGGGCACAAAGGCAAGGCAAGAGTGGTATCATTTGACTCTGGTCTAGCTATGGTGTAAGCTAGAAGTCAGAGCCTAGATCTATTCTTTTTATTTTTAATTCACTTTTTATTTGTTCTTTGTATCTTTCACATCATGCCTCATGATCCCACCCATCTTCCTCCCTACCCCAAAATAAAATTTAAGGGAAAAAAGAGAAAGAGAAAGGAAGAAAGGGAAAATCTTGTCATGGAAGTTATAGTGTGATACAGTAAGTCACACAGTAAACCCTTTTATCCATATGTTTTTACATGTAAGCGTTTATTAAAAAGAATTGTTGGTCTAGTTCAAGGCCCCTGGTCTCTGCTACACCGTTGATGCTGAGCTCTCACTGGGACTCTTCCTGGACATCCCATTGCCTTGTGTTGTGGAGATCCTGCAGCCCAGGATTCACAAGGACTGCCGCCGCCCCATGCTCCAGCAGATGGGTAGATGTTGGTGTGGATCAACACATAACCCTGGTTCTGGGCCTGGGTAGTTGCAGGGTTGGTTGGTCAGTCCTCCAATCCTCCCCTGTCTTGCTACCAGGGTGGATTCTTCAGCATTGCCCTGGCTAGTTCACTCCTTGTAGCAGTGAGCAAAGGGTGAGCCCGATTTCTGGCTTTTGCATCCTCAGGGTCAGTTCTTCCATACCTATACCTTCAGGGCCAGCTATACTGTGTTGCCCAGGGGAGGAGCAGGGCCACTCTCCAGCTGCAGCCAATAAGGGACGGGGCAGCCCTCCTAATCTTGGGACTTCAGGGCCAGCTCTCCCACCTACTTCAGGCGTTGACAGAGTTGGGGCTGGGGACATGCTGCTGTAAGGCAAATGTGTAAAGGGGACAGCTCTCATGTTCACAGCATTGGGCTGGCTCATCCACACCTCTGCCAACAGGGTCAGCTGCACTGTGCTGCCCATGCAAGGTGCAGGGTTGAAAGCCTAGACCCGTTCTTAAAGCTGCGACAGAAAGGGAGAGATAAAGGTAATGCTAGTGCGGCATTGAATGAAAAAAAGAAACAAAAGGAGGCCCTGACTGCTCATAGGTTTGGTGGAGGAGAAGGTTTATCGTAGACATATAGACATGAGGGAGAGCACAGTCAAAGGCATCTGGAAGGGACCAGACTGAACGTGATGGGCCAACTGAATGGAGCCACCGTGAGGAGGGGGGTGAGGAGAGAGGAGAAGGGGACCAGGAAAAGTAACCAAACGGGCAAGAGGCCAAAGAAGAAGGCCAAAAATGAACCATGTAGCCAAAATGGCTGTTATATAGGGAAGAGCAGCTGAGGGATGGGCAACCCAGCCCAGTCCTTGGGCTGGAGAAGGTTTAAGGTAGTGGGCAAGGTATGCTAGCCAAGGGGACTCTATAACAAGTAGGGATAAGTAGGGACGGAGGGATGCTAGTGCCTGCTTTGATATGTTATAGGCATCTGTTAGCCCTGTGTCCCAAGTTTGAGACCTAACAGCCCTGAGCAGCTGGAGGCTGGTGGCTAAAGCTTGACGCACATGCTGTGACCCAGAAAGCACCCACCTGCCTTTTACTTACTCCCATGCAGGTCAGAGGCTAAAGTGCAGCAGGTGTCCCCTGGGTGTACAGTGCCCATCCAGTGACAGTAGGTCTAGGGTAAGGGTGAGCCTTAGCCCTCCTGCAGTCAGGAGTTCTCCTCTTCCCACATCTGCTGAGGTTTGTAGCATTTGGCCCATTTCCCAGTCTCACTGCCACTTACGTGGACTCCTTCTTCTGACACATGTGCCTCAGGGGCCCTCTTTCGGTAAGTCCCTTCCCTGTACTGATGACTTACTTCCTAAATGCAATGCTAGGCAGTATCTCTCTAGACACCTGTGTCAATGGGATTAAGTTACTTCCATGCCTCAAGTCTCACTCTTTCCCTTAGTGGCTCCTGGCCACTCGGATCAACCCTACCCTCTGGCCTGGCCTGCCCGTTGTCTCAGAGACTGGAGTATGCCATCTTTCTGCATCCCCTCTCTTTGGGACTCAGCTTCAGGATCAGCTCCAGGAGCCTTGAGTTGGTACCTCCCTCCTCTTATGTGGGTAGCCTCTGTTACTCCTTTTCTTAGAGAAGCCTGTACTTTGCCTCACGTTGGTTGTACCTCAGTTCCTGAGTCTTGTTTGCCTTCTGCTGCTGTATTGTTCAGCACCTCGTCTGTGTCCTCTCTTGTCCTCTCCCATCTGCTTAGTGCTACCCACACATGACACACTCGCAAGTTGCTTGGTATGCAGTGGTTTCCAGGTTCTCAGCTTTTCTTGTCTGTGGGATGAAGAGAGCAGACACATAGTAAGCCGGTGGTGTGTCCGAGTGTAGCCGCTGCAGATGTCAATGGGTGGTGTGGTTACTGCCAGCTCATTGTCACCATCTCTGTTTCCAGGGCGTACACCATAGTTGTCACACCTCCACTCCCACCCAGAGCACCATCCTCTGAGGAGCTGGCTCTGGGGAACTCCACATGCAGCCCTGGATCAGAACACCTTGTTCCCTAATTGAGCAACCATTTTATTAGAAGAAGGAAAATTATATATATTTGCTCTTGAGAAATTTCTCTCAGGTTTTTCACAAGAAACATTTGACTTCTTAATATCTTTTAAGAAATAACCTTCAGAAAGTGTGTTGTCATGGGAAAACATAATAGCTATGCTAGTTAGTTTTTATCAACTTGATACAAACCTACACATAGCTGGAAAGAGGGAATCTTATTTGAGGAAATACCACCGTAAGATTGACCTGTAGGCAAGTCATAGAGAATTGTTTTGATTAATGATTGATGTAGAAGGTTCCAGTCCAAAGGGGGTGGTGTCACTTCTGGACAGGTGGCCTTAGATGGTGTAAAAAAGCAGGCTGAGCAGAGCGTGGTGTTGCAAGTCTTTAATCCCAGTACTCAGGAAGCACAGGTAGGCAATCTCTATGAGTTCCAGGACAGCCGGGTCTACAAAGCAAGTTCCAGGAGAGCCAGGGCTGTTACATAGAGAAACTATGTCTCAAAAAACAAAAAAGAAAGCAGACTGAGCAAGCTATTAGAAGCAAGCCAGTAAGCAGCATCTCTCCATGACTAATGCTTCAGCTCCTGCCTCCAGGTCCTGCCTTGAGTTCCTGTCCTGAATTACTTCAGTAATGGAATGTGATTGACTAAGAGTTATACGATGAAATAAACCCTTTCCTCCACAAGCTGCTTTTAGTTGTAGCATTTTATCACAGCAATAGAAACTCTAAGACTACGGTTCAAAGTTATTTCACTGTGTAAGATAATTTTTAATTGAGCTGCTAAGTCAACAGTTTCCACTGCCATGGTCTTCACCTTTTACAATCCCTCCAGCATTAGCTCGTGTATCTCCAAGCTTTGTCTGTATGTGATGCCATACCTGTGTCTACTGAGATGTGCTTTTTTTCTCCCTGCAGCTGGAACGTGGTGGGCATCCAGGGGTCCCTGCTCAGCATTTTCGTAGAGCCCATCTACTTCTCCAGCATCATCTTGGGCAGCCTGTACCATGGAGACCACCTCTCCAGGGCTATGTACCAGCGGATCTCCAACATAGAGGACCTGCCGCCACTCTACACCCTCAACAAACCCCTGCTCAGCGGCAAGTACCCTTGCGTCACCTCTCACACCTCAGTGCCCTGAGCTCACAGTAGCTAGGTCCTACACATCACCCCACCTGGAGCCAGCATATGGCTGCCAGGCAGCAGCAAAGCCATTAAAAGGGGAACAAGACCTTGTCTCTTGCCTCTTGACCTGGTCTCCAGGGCCTTTTAAGGCAATCTTTCTACAAGATAAATGCCTTTCCACAGTTGCAAACCTCGGTATTCACTAGAGAAGTTGCAGGAGCCTGACACCTCTGTGCTTTCTCGTGTACTTTGTATTCATTCCTGCCCCAGTGGCAAATACTTAGGCAGTCTTCCTGAGACCAACCAGGCTGGGCCTTGGCAACCATTCATCCTCACCCAGCCCACCTGCTTCCTCTGAACTGTGGTAGGTGTGGCAGCTATGCCGACCACACATGCCTGTCTTTCACTGGTGCCTTCTCCTGCCCTTTACACCTTTATTATTGGTTTCTTTTCTTTTTTAGAGTGTCAGTGGCTAACAGTAGAGTGAACAGGAGCTTTTGAATTCAAAGGTCCTAACTTCTAAGCCACCTTTATTTAAAAGGACACAGTTAAGGTATTTTTACTCTTTTGAAAAATAACATTTTACTTACTTCTATAAGCTCAAAACTAAAACCATATCCTAAACTAAAAAAAAAAAATAAAAAAATAAATGCTTCTTTTGGGATGCATGTGTTCTCTGCCTAGTGCCTGGCTACTAGCATGTCTTTAACTACAAGAAAGCAGTGTGGACTTTTATTTGATAGCATGTCTGTTAGAGCATATGAATTAATCAGGGAATGAAAGTTATCTGAAATCAAATATTGCAGCTCCCTAGCTATTTTTCCTTAATTTTTTTTTTACTCATAAAACCTGATGGTTAGGTTGAACTTGAAATATTGTTTTGAGTATTGTTATTGCATGAATTTCTCATGAGTCAGGAAATTTTCAGTGATACATTTGGAGGAAGATTACCTTCTTAGCTGTTGCTGTAGCAAGTGTTTAGAGCATAGCTAGTTTATGGAGATGCTCGTTTAGCTCACAGTTTTGAAGACTGGAAGTCCAAGATCAGGGGGCCTCATTTGTTCAGTGTCTAGCTCGTGTGACATAGGAAGACATCGAGAGAGAGAGAGAGAGAGAGAGAGAGAGAGAGAGAGAGAGAGAGAGAGAGAGAGAGAAATGCGTGTAGAGCCCATGGTGGGACTGGAGAGATGGCTCAGCAGTTAAGAGCACCCAGGTCAGTTCCCAGCACCCACATGGTGGCTCACTATGTCCTATAACTTCAGCTCCAATAGGCCCGATACTTCTTTTGGCCTCCACAGGCACACAACACAATCAGGGTGCAACCTCTCCTCCCCTTCTTCCCCCCTCCCCACAAATTTGAGAGACGGACAGAGAACAAAGAAACAAACCCATGATAAGAAAGCAAGGTAAGGACCAGGATCCCTGTTTATAAACCTTGCTCTCCAGGAACTGGCCAGGTCCTTCCTGTGAGAACGTTAGTCCCTCATGAGGGTGTATGCCCAATGACCTCACCCCCTTGGCCTCAGAATACTAAGTACAAGCTTCTGTACAAGTGTACGAAAACACAGTCCAGCCAGATTCAAAGCAGGGTGAGTGCTCAGCTCTCGTTGTCACCGTCTTACATTCATTCATGGAGTGTGAATGTGAGAGACAGGCCACACAGATGCCCCAAGAGAGCTGAGCAGATAGATGGACCTCATTCATAAAAATCAGATGTGTTTTATGTATAGGAAATTCAGGTGGCTGTATATACATATATATACACATAGATACATATATATGTGGCAAATAGCTATTAGATAGAATATAAAGTTACTAATGTATTCCCTATTTTTTTTTTGAGAGTACAAAGTATGTAAAAGAAAATGTTGTTTACCTTCTCCTCTCTGTATTCACCTATACTCCCCAAGGCCTCTCAGAAACCTTCATTTTTGCCATCCCTGCCCTTGGCCTACCTACCTTCTCAAAGACCACACCTACAATTCAGCTGAGCAAGGCCAACTGCAGATGGCAAAGAGAGTCTGGGTCATAACCCTCTATTTATTGACTCTGCCTTGTTGATAACCTGTGTGCCTCGGTTTCTTCTTTTGTCCAGTGATTGGGATGGACCAGGTACCTTTTCTGGTCCTTCTGGATGAGAAGTACAGGGGTACTGTCCAGGCTCAGGAAGTGGGCATGACTCACGACTGAGCCACTGGACAGCACCAGGGTCCTTGCAAGGTGCAAGCTTTTGGAGATGTTTTACTTTTGAAATAGCAGTGTGCTGCTGCTGCTGCTGCTGCTGCTGCTGCTGCTGCTGCTGCTGCTGCTGCTGCTGCTGCTGCTGCTTTGTAAGGACACCTTCAGATTAGGATGCCTGAAGTCAGGTGATCCAGGGACTGATAGAGGGCAGGTAAATACTCCTGTTCCACAGTTCATAGCAAAGTCGGATCCCTGAAGGGTTAAAGATGGAAACAGATACCATAGTGGGTGCCAGAAACAAAAACAGAGAACTTGATATCATCTTTAATTTGTGAGGTCACACTCTTGAAATACCTATCATAGCAGAGCCTTCTCAATTCTCTAGGATGTTATCTCACATCTAACAAGTGATTAAACAAAGGGAGATTTGGGACATCAGCTGATTTCTGTCAGCCCCTTTCTGAGCTGAGCAGATGTGGTGTAAAGTACCTTTGTTTGTTATAGTTGGTGTTGTGTTTGGAGGCCTTGCCTCCTCCAGTTTTCTCTGTGAGAATGAAGGCCATTGTACCATGTGAATTGTCATGTCTTTTGGGTGCAACAGAAATCAACACACACACAACACAAAATGATTAAACTCACCAAGACAAGGTGACCTAAAAATGCACAAATCAAGGTAAAAAGTCTGGCACCAAGCTGCTGCTTCTTTTTCTTCTTCTTCTTTTTGTTTTGTTTTGTTTTGCTCATTTTTAATGCTGCCACATTTGAAATAAGAATTAATTTTTCTCCATGAAAGTATATCATTGAGAATTTGCTGATGCATTGGCTTTGACATGAAGCCACACATACTACAAGTGATGGTTTGTATTGCAGGCATGTGCAGCCACACTTAACTTTTTATACGAATGCTAAGAATCTGAACTCAGGTCCTTATCCTGTTTGTGGGACAAGCACTTTACCTCCTGAGCCATCTCTCTGGCCTCACTTCACAGTGATGGAGACAGAAGCCTCTCTAGCCTTCTCAGCAGCTCCTGGTTAGCTGCATATCCAGCACTTGCATATTTCAGGGCAGTTGGGTGTCAGCTCTCGTCTAATAGGTTAGTTGATCTACTAACCAAGACCATTATCCAAGGGTCATTGAGATACAAAAGGGAAGTCCAGTGGCAATAATTGTGCCTACATGAGTGCTCTAGGGCCTGGGTGACAGACAGACTGCTGTGATGGTATGGGGGTGGACTGGGCTCCCTTAATGCTGGTTTTAAGGACGATAAGTCACAAGAATGAACAAACAAGGGGTCATGGGCAGGTGAGTTCTAGGAGTGTAGCCTGTGTGTGAGGGAGCTCCGGGGAGACAGTAGTACTGCCAGGCCTTGGGGAAGCTGTACTCCTCCTTGCAGGAGAGCAGTGGCTGCTCATCCTAGGGGGTTCACAAGCAGCAACCAAGCCACTTTCTGTAAAGAAAGTAAGAGTAACAGTCCACAGCTACACGACTTCCAGCTTAAGTAATCGATTGTCAGTGGACACAGCTTCAGAGGCTCCCTTCCTCCAATGTCTGGTGGCTCTCTAGGCCATCATGAACAGGTACCATCTACATAGCATCACTTTTAAAACTCATGCCTTGGGGCTAAAGAAGTAGCTCAGTTATAGAGCACTTGTCTTCCGTGTAAAGTCCTTTGCTTCAGTTCCGAGAGGGAAGGGATTGGGTGTTCAATTTCTTATTTGCAGAATAAAGACTAGGGCTGTCTTAGGGTTTTTATTGCTGTGAAAAGACACCATGACCATGGCAACTCTTATAAAGGAAAAATACTTAATTGAGTGGATTACAGTTTTGGCGGTTTAGTTCATTATCATCATGGTACCACATGTTGGTATGCAGGTAGAAAGAGCACAGTGTCCTACATATTGACTTATATGCAGCAGGAAGTGGTTTGAGACATACAGGAGGCCTCAAAGCCCACCTCCACCTGACACACTTTCTCCAACAAGATTACACCCACTTCAACAAAGCCACACTTCCTAATAGTGCCACTCCCTTTGGGAGCCATTTTCTTTTAAACCAAACACAAGTGCATTTCCCTTAATATACTAATAAGGACTGATAATAATTTCTAAAACATGAACTGATAGAAATCATAAGTATCTGTATTGATAATTGTATGTAGAATTTATTTCTTATTACCCTATCATGTGAGGGACCTATTAGAATTTGCCTTTGATTTGATAATAAGAAAAAGTCAGTGCCAGCTCTCCTGATTCTTTTGTTGAATCCATTATTAGGCCAATTCACAGTTTCTCTCCAGTTTTGTGTTAAAAGTTCTTATTTAGCACACTTAATTTACAACAACTGGGGACTCTCATTACCAGCCAACTCATTCCTGTTTTTATTGGTTTCTGCACAGTGGCCTATGATCAACTCATTACCCTAGTTCTCACTTTGCAGCCCCAGAGAGGTAAGTTGCTCATGGGTGTCCGTCCTCATGATGTGTCAGCCCTGGAGACTTGAAATGTACTCATGTGACCATTTCGAGCCTTCTGCTCAGATAAAGCATGTAGTTAGATTGGAACCTTGGGCTAGCTATTTTCTTTTTGCCTTATTTGCTCTGCTTTTGTTAAAGATGGCAATTTACTTAGCTTAGAATATAAGGGAGTGTTTGCACTTTTAGAGTTTTACTTCTTAGTTAATTGGCTATTTAGGGTCAATGTAGAATGTTGCAGAGCTAATGCCTAGAATTCACTCAGCAATGGGCCTTCATTCTGGTTCTGTCACACAAAAGTAATGCAGTTAAAAAGGAAGATGATACAATCCAAACAACCATTTGTATAGAAACATCCAGTTTCGTTATGGTCAGAGATTCCCACAAATCGCAGCTAAGTGGACATTCGTTCCTCCTCCCTTCAGAAAAGGAACTGTCTTGGTATTTTCCATTCAGCAGTTGGATAGCTGAGCAGCAAAGCCAGGAGGAAAGGGTTGCTGATCCTAAGGTGAATCAGAAGCAAGGATCCCTGTGAGAAACTGAGAAACTCAGAGGAAGTGATAGGACTCAGGAAGTAGCCCAAGATGCTGAGTTGTCTGTCACGGCTGCAGCCTTGAGCATGCCCCTTCACACATGTCAGGGGCTGTCTTAGCTGTTAAAATGCTGGGCAGGCTCAGCACACATACTTCTCGGCAAGAACCCTGCTCGCGCATGCAGCAGTGCGGACAGCTGCTGGTAACACAGAACCAGTTGTACCTGGTAACATCTGTGGTACTTTCCTTCTGAGCAGCGCCCATTCTTGTGATGTCTAACATCGCCTTTTTTGTGGGTAGTCATGTATGTGACCAAACTCCATGTTTTGAAAAGTTCTAGACAGCAGTAAGGTCAACTCTCCTTTGCTTTTCTATCTTACACCCTTACTTTCTTACTATGTCTTACTGTGTTAAGCTCAGCCTGACCTAGAACTCTTGATCCTCCTGCCTCAGCCTCCTGAGTGCTGGGATTACATTACAACATTGGGGTACATTACCACACTGAGCTGCAAGACTGCAGTAGTTCTCTTCTCTGTAACAGCTCTGACTGTAGTAGAACTCGCTCTGTAGACCAGGCTGGCATCAAACTCACAGAGATCCATCTGCCTCTGCCTCTGTAGTGCTGGGATTAAAAGTGTGCACCACCACCACCCAGCCATAGTTTTCTTTCAATATCTTTCTCAGTCATAAAATGAGTTGAGATGCAGGTCTCTCCAAATTCTTTTCACATTTGTTTAGGGTTCATATTAATGTTTCCTTAAATGTTTGGTTGAATTCATAGTAAAGCCTTTTTATGGAGGTTTCTTCATAAGGAAATTACAAATTAATGATGTATTTATTTTTATTTTATGTGCTTTGGTGTTTTGCCTGCATGTATGTCAGTGTGAGGGTGTTGGATCCCCTGGACTGAAGTTACAGACAGTTATGTGCTGCCATAGATATTTTTGAAGAGTAGCCAGTAGTCCCAACACACTGAACGGAGCCATTTCTCTAGTCACAGGAAATTACAAATTAAGTGTCTATTTTTTACTAGTTGTCTTTGAGTAAGCTTGGTGGTTTGTATCTTTAAGAAATTTGTGCATTTCATCTGATTGTGAAATGTGCGTGTAAATGTTTCCCTGCTATTCTTACCACTCTAATCTCTGTGGCATCGCTAGTGGCATTGTGTCCATCATATCGGTGATTGTACTGACTACTAGTTTTATGTCAACTTGACACAAGTTAGAGTCCTCAGGGAAAAGGAAGCTTCACTTAAGAAAATACCTCCATAGAATAGACTGTAGGTAAGCCTGCAGGGCATTTCCTTAATTAGTGATTAATGGGTAAGGCCCAGCCCATTGTGGGTGAGCCATCCTGGGTTCTCTAAGAAAGAAGGCTGAGTAAGCCAGGGGAGTAAGTCAGTAAGCAGCACCCTCCATGGCCTCTGCATCAGCTCCTGCCTCCAGGATCCTGCTCTACTTGAGTTCCTGTCCTGACTTCCTTCCATAATGAACAGTGATGTGGAAGTATAAGCCAGATAAACTCTTGCCTCCCCAAACTGCTGTGGTCATGGTGTTCCATCAAAGTAGTAGAAACCGAGACAGTGGTTTGTGCTAACTAGTAGCAATTCTTTAGATCATCTCTAAAAACATAATCTCTGCTTTCATTGATTTTCTCCTATTATTTCCTGTTTTGTATTTTAATTACTTCTGTTTCTTCATTATTTTCATCTTTTTGTGCACACAGTGTGTTACTTACTCTTTCTCTAGTTCTTCAAGATGCTGTCAGAGATCATTGTCTTTTACTGCTCTTAAAGCATTTATAAATGTCATTATGTTGTGTTTTCACTTATTTCAGAACTCCTTGTCTATAGGTTATTTGCAAGTGTGCTGTTTATTATTATCAGAATATTAGAAGGGTTTGCAAAAATGTCTGTGTTACAGTTTCAAATGGACTTTCATTTTATAATCGAGGCCCTTTTAAATTTATTAAGACTTTTTTTCCATTGCAATAATGTTCTGTATTGGGCTGGTGAGATTGCTCAGTGGTTATAGACAATTCCTGTCCAGCTCAATAACCTGTGTTGGATCCCCTAGGTACACATG
Source organism: Chionomys nivalis (assembly GCF_950005125.1). Taxonomy (NCBI): domain Eukaryota; kingdom Metazoa; phylum Chordata; class Mammalia; order Rodentia; family Cricetidae; genus Chionomys; species Chionomys nivalis. The sequence goes on along the minus strand of NC_080104.1, from coordinate 55,149,903 downwards.
GTAGAAGGAAAGGATCCATTTGCCACAGGCTATCCTCTGGCCGCCACCTGTCTGTTCTGTTCTGTACATGTGTATACAAAATAAATATATACATACTGTTTTTTGTTTTTTTTTTTCAGACAGGGTTTCTTTGGGTAGCCCTGACTATCCTGGAACTTTGCTCTGTAGACCTGGCTGGCCTCAAACTCAGAGATCAGCTTCCTGAGTGCTGGGATTAAAGGTTTGCAGCACCACCACCCTGCATAAATATATTTTTAAAATCTCTCTGTGAGAACCAGAAAAAAAGTACATCTTGGTTGTTTTTAGGTGGAATGATCTATCAAGGTCAGCTTGACCAAGCTGAGTAACTTTTTCATCTTTCTTGCCCTAACTGATCTACTTGACCTGCCAGTTCATGAGAGGGTGTTGACTCTCTCTTTACTGTTTCTCCTAATTTAAGTGTGTACTTCATGTATTTTTTCAGCTCTGTGATAAATGCATAGAAGTTTAGGATTTTTGACTTCTCTTTATCAATCTCCTTTATCATTGTAAGATGACCTTTATCTCTGGAAATGTCCTTTGTTCTGCAATCTGCTTTGTGACCTCAGCCTTCCTCTGATTAGTGATAGCATATATATCTTTTAAATATCTTTTTATTTTAAACATGATAATCTCTTCCTTTTCACTGGGGTGTTTAAACCATTTATTTTTATTATGATAATTATTAACTTTGTCAGTTTTGCTCCTTATTTTCTATTTGATCCAAATGTTCTTTGTTACCCCTTTCCATTTTTTTCTCACCGTGGTATTAATTGTGTTTGATTATATTTTAGCTCCCTTCTACATTTTTAGCTGTTACTTTTTTTGTAGATTTAATAATTTTAAAGGGTTTATAATATATATCCTTAATGTACCACAGTCTGCCTTCAAGTGATACTACCCCACTTCACACACAGTGTCATCGCCCTGACTCTTACAATAGATGCTCCCATTTCTCTTCCCCCAGCCTTTGTGGTATTATCACATTTTAATTTTTTGTTTTTTTTTTTTGTTTTGTTTTGTTTTGTTTTGTTTTGTTTTGTTTTTCGAGACAGGGTTTCTCTGTGGCTTTGGAGCCTGTCCTGGAACTAGCTCTGTAGACCAGGCTGGTCTCGAACTCACAGAGATCCACCTGCCTCTGCCTCCCGAGTGCTGGGATTAAAGGCGTGCGCCACCATCGCCCGGCCACATTTTAATTTTTTGTGTGCTAAAAATTCCACGTTATTACTTTCACTTCAAAATTCTATTATCTTTTAAAGGTATTTAAATGATAAAAGAGTCTCTCCCCCTTCCCCCTTCCTCCTCCCTGTTTTCCTTTGTGTGGGTCTGGATTCCTACTTGGCTATCATCTTCCCCTTTGACTGAAGGACTTTCTTACCTTCCTTTTAAGAGTCTCCTGAAGATGAATTAACTATTCAGCGTCAGTATGTCTGAAAGTGTATTTTGCTTTCATCTTTAAAAATAGATTTTGCTGAGCTCGTGCATCTTTCTGGGATGGTAGGGGCTTTGTGCTTCTTTAGAACTCTAAGGCCATTGCCCTGTCTTCTTATCTGCATCGCCCAGCCCATCTTGGCTCCTCTGTCTTCCCTGACTGTGCTTAAGACTTCTTACTCTCTGCTGATGTTGAGCAGTTTACTGTGATACGCTTTGATGTAGTTTCTTCATACTCCTTATGCTTGGGGGTTGCTGAATGTCTTAGTTCTGTAGTTTGTTGGTTCCATAGAATGTGGAAAGTTTTTATTCTTGTTTCTTCACATATTTTTTTCTGTGTCCCATCTCTTTCAGGAATTCTAGTTAGACATAGGTTTGGTTCTTTCATGTTATCTATCTCCTCCCCCACGTGTGTGTGTGTGTGTGTGTGTGTGTGTTTTATTTTATTCTCAGTAGCTTCTCTCATCATGCCCAGTGGTTCACTGGTATTTTTTCTGCACTCTGAATTCTGTGATAAAGTCCATCATAGATACTTTTTTCTCAGACACTGATTCCTTTTTAGAAGTTTGGTCCAGGGCTTTGTCTCTGTCTTATATATACTTGCCAGGTACCTTTCCCTTGGTTCCTCTCAGAAGCCTTTAGTTTTGAATAACAAGCATGCTGTGGTGAGTCTTCCTGCTCAGGGATACTCTGCAGAACTTCTGTTCCTGTGCTGTTCTCTCCCAGGAACTCTGGCTGTAAGAGGGCCATAGCATCCACATGTCCTGTATCTTAAGGCACAGCGTAAGTTTCCTTAGCCAGATACTTCTCTTTCCTTTCTTTCTTTTTTCTTTTCTTTTTTTTTTTTTTTTTTCCAAGACAGTTTTTCTCCATGTAGCCCTGGAACTCACTCTGTAGACCAGACTACCCATGTACTCACAGAGAGCCTCCTGCCTCTGTCTCCCAAGTGCCGGGAATAAAAGCATGTGCCACCACCACCCGGCCAGATATCTTTGTAAAACCTTTCACTCTTCAAAGCAAGCTGTGGTTAGTTACAGTGAAATAACTTACGTACGAGAATGCACCTGTGCTTACTTGCCAAGTACTAGGCTTCCACACACCTGGAGTGCCGTGCTGTGAGGCTGCGTGGCCTGGTGCATGGCACTTTAGTGGCAAGGCTATAGGCTGTCTTTGAGCAGCCCCGCTGATGCCACTTTGTAGAACTTGAGGCCGCTTGCCCAGCTGTCCTTTGCTAGGTTTCTAGCTCTCTTGGTCCCCAGGGAGAGCCAAAACTTGGTAGGAAATCCTGTGAATTCAGGAATCTGTCAGACTGTAGTCCTATCCTTCACAGACGAGTATATAGTTATGTATCAGTTCTGACTTCTTAGCCCTGTTTTTTTTGGGCCACCAAGAAACAGCTGCACACTGGGAGGCTTAGCCTCCTCCTCGTGGCAGTCATGTGCTTTGTCCTGGTATGATATACATCCTGAGCTTTGAACTGTGTGCTGTGCTGGCCACCCGCTTCTTCCTGGTAGGAAACAAGGGTTTCATATCACTTCTGTGTCTGCTCTCTTCCAGGCATCAGCAATGCAGAGGCACGGCAGCCTGGGAAGGCCCCCAACTTCAGTGTCAACTGGACAGTGGGCGACTCTGCCATAGAGATCATCAATGCCACAACAGGGAAGGACGAGTTAGGCCGCCCATCCCGCCTGTGTAAGCACGCGTTGTACTGTCGCTGGATGCGTGTACACGGCAAGGTACTGAGGCGCCCTCACTGGGTGTCGGCCTACCTCCCCCAGCGTGTCCGTCTCCATTCCTTCCATCCCTCCTGGTTTTCATCATCATGTCGTCATTGCAACTTCCTAACAAGATCATTTGAAAACTATTTCTTCAGATTGTTGTTAGCTTAAAAGTATGGCCCTGGTTCCACAAGCCTGAGAGCTGCCTCAAAGGCAGATTCCTCCCTTACTTCTACAGAGTCTTAGCTCTGTCCTGGCACGAGGGAGGAGACTGCTGGCGCCCCTGTGCTGGAATCACGGAAAGGAAGGGAAATCACTGAGCACTGCCATGCTGGCTTCTTTTCCCTTCATCAAGGGTCAGAAACTTAATTTAGCTTCAGAGCCCTTTTCCCCAAGTAAAACTTAAGCTAATAAGGCAGGATAACATTTGTTCTTGTTTAAGTCAGGGATGTGGTGTTTTCTTACAATGAGGCCAGCTTAGAGCAGTGGTGTAGGGCTCAGACAGGCTCTCCTATCCTCATGGGGAAAGACAAATGCTGTCATGGTAACCCAAGGGCTCTGCAGGACACCTCCTGTCTCTGCCATGTGGCAAGGCCTGCATCACCTAGGTGTTCTTTTTAATAGTTACAGGAGACAGGTGGAACTGTGCCCTGGGATTTTCCAGAAGCACAGGTTCTGCAGCCATCTGTCTAGCCTGCAAGCCACTGCTTAGAGATGGAACTGAGTGTTAGGCTGGCCTCTCGAGGGTACTCTTCTGTTCTGGAGAGCACCTTCTTCTGTTTGCTTTTTCACGAACCAACACAGTCCTGAGCATCATTTTTTTGACATTACCCTAGGTTTCTCTCTCTTTTGTTGCTGTTCCAGTGGTTGCTTTACATGTGCATGTATCCTTCTACAGGTTCCCCCCCACCTGCTGCGCACCAAGATCACTAAGCCCACTACATACCACGAGTCCAAGCTGGCAGCGAAGGAGTACCAGGCTGCCAAGGCACGTCTGTTCACTGCCTTCATCAAGGCGGGGCTGGGCGCCTGGGTGGAGAAGCCCACAGAGCAGGACCAGTTCTCTCTCACTCCCTGAGCCAGGCGGGTGTCAAGCACAGTGTGCGAGGCTGCAGTGCCGAGTCATCCCCCAGAGCCTTGCATCCGAACCGGGACAGGTGTGCACTTTAGGGAGGGCATGGGGAGTCTGGGGGAACCACTGGACATCAAGCACCGTCCCCAGCAGCTCTCACCCCACAGGGCAGCATGGGGACGTCAGGTACCGGGCACCTCACATGTGAATGGGAATCAGGTGCACAGTGGAGGTGCATGGGGGGGGGCATAGGGGCCCATCACCACCCCTTACCACACATTTCCCCTCCTGAGCTACCCAGTGACCGCTTTATATCTCAGTTTACATTAGACATTGAGTTCTACTGAGTAGGGCTTCCTAAGTATAGGAAAATAGAAATTACTTTGTGTGAGATTCTTGAATAAATAATTTATTCAGAGCTAGGAATGAGATTTATAAAATAAGAAGTAATTATGTCAGGTCACTTTTATGCCACATTATTTTAATTGCAAAAAAAAAATCGTTTCTATGTGGAAGAGCACGAGAATATAGAGGTAGGGAGAGAACCACCATGCACCCATCTGTGCATGGCCGCTCCTCTCCGTAGGTCCTTCACAGTTAGGTCCTCACAGTAGGTTTTAACAGCTCTCTTGGGGTGACCCAGCATGATATGGTGTGACCCTGGCACATACTGGCCCTGCAGCAGGGATGCTGTGTCCTGCAGAGTCATGACCTAGGATTGGCTGCCTCTAGAAACTACCATGCCCCTGGTTAGGCTCAAATCATGGAGAACTCGATTTGCTTCTAAATAACTGATGATCAAATATGTCCATAGCCTGTATTGGCTGGTCATCATTTGGGGGTTTAAACCATGTAGATTTGGGGACCTAGAAGCACTCAGTAGGGCTGCTATGCACACAGAGCACACAGCCTGCCTTCTGCTCCTTCCTTGGGATCTGGTGGGTCGGAACCACTGACTATTCAGAAAGCTTCACAGAATGGAAAAAGTTCTTTAAGCAGGTACCATTCTTGGAGCATGCCAGGTAGGGCATAGTATTGTTATTCCTTCTAGCTTTATCAGACACGTGTTTATAAAACATTCAGGTTGAAGCTGGTGAGACAGTATGAGGCCGGAACGCTGCAGACCAGATATTGGTGTCTCGACAGGCAGGCCTGGGTGCTATTGGCATCTTGAGGCTAAGCCCCAAAATGCTTCTCAGCACCCTTTAGGCACAGGGTGGCCCCCAGGGCCCTGGAGTGGACTGCCTGGACCTCCTGTGCTCAGACTTGCCCCAGGTGCCTTGTTGCTTCCACTCAGGATTAGGGAGGAGTAGAGAGAGGAAGGGCTGTGGCTGTCAGCTCAATGTGCCAGCCTGGTCCAGCAGGTTGCTCTGAAGATCCTCAGGGCATGAGCAGAGAAGATTCAGACTCATCCCTCAGCACACATCCACTGCAGCTGCATCCAGAGCACTGACAGCTGTATGGCTCTGCGCTGTTCACCCTGGTGTTTGTGTCCTTGACACACTGAGAAAAACCAGAACAAAAGCATAGCCACAGTCGGTTCCACCAGTTTCCCAGCAGACCTCAAGAGAATGTGTGTTGTTGCTTACACGGGACCTACTTGTGTCCCCATGCCAGGAGCCCTGTCTGTGTCCTTGTGGGTATCTCACATGGTTCTCATCCTGTGGGACTTGATCCTCATGGCGTGAATGTCCTACCAGAACTCTCTAGTGACATGTGATATCACAGACATCTCCAACTCACCACCTGCCCTCCTGACGAGGGTGAGCTCTCCCAGTCAGGATCACAGAGCCCTTTGTGCCATGGCAGGGCCTTGTTTGGGTAAAATGCACTGGGGTTCCTTAGGGAAAGGGTCCCATATTGTCAGAGTATCAGCACCTTCCCCACAGGCTCCTGCACTTTCCAGAAAGAAAAACACCATGTTGGTGTGCTCTTACTCTTGTTTTAAATTGTATTTTTTCTAGTGGAGGTGGGGAGAGGGACTTAATTGGGTTTTTCTGTTTGTTTTTAAGTACATTGGGTTTTAAAGTGCAGCAAAAGTATATCCCATATACACTAAAAACCTTGCATTACATCTGACTTTCCATGTCACGTAACAAGGGTGCCCAACCAGGAAGCGGATGTTATAGCACACAGAACACCTGAAACCACAGAGGCCTGTCCTGCATAGACCTGACCTAGGCCCTGGAAGGAGGGAGGAAGGCAGCCTGGAGGGCTGTGGTGAGAAGGAGGCAGCATGGGGCATGCATCGCCTACCCCTGCTCCTAGGTTAGGGCAGCTCAAACAGCCCGTCTGTGACAGAGAGAAAGGACACAGAAGTGCTCATTTAAGATACTTAGCTCTTTGAGCCCCTTCCTGAAGGTCACCGTGGGTGACACCGTGATGATAGTCCATGTCCAGGACCTAGACATCACACACTCAGCAGAAAGCTTGACACACCAAGAACATGATGCAAATTTTTTGGATACTTCAGCAGGTAAAGGTCAGGAGGTTCTCTCTTCTGTGTACTTTGCTAAACCTGAAGTATTAATTCCACAAAGCAGTATCCCTCAGGACTATTCAGGCCCAGCTTTGACAGGGCTGTAGCCACGCACTAGGAGGTCATTATCACGAGGGAGTCTCAGGTAGGCTAGCATGTTTGCGTAGGGCCAGGGCTCTCCACTTAGATCAAGGCAGGGTGGCTGTGGTGTCCATACCATTAACCCTGACCCATTAATCATATCAGGAGGAAGCACCTCTCCCAACAAGGGACACCAAAGAACTACAGCTTTGAATCTGAGTCTTTGACCATTCTTCCTATATTGAAGGGTTTTTTTTAATAATTAAAAATAAGTTTGTGTGCAAGCCATCATCTCATAAGGCATTGCTCTCTATTTCTTTTATCCCCAGCTCATCTTACCCAGGCTGTAGTTACTTGTTTTCTAAACTCATGTCTCCCCTTTAGTTTCAGACAGGTGCACCAAGGGTGGGCAGCCAGCAGAGGGTCAGGAATGTCGGGTAAGCTGCATATTACCCCATGCTAAGAGTAAATACACACAATGCAGGAGCAACTTGTCACTTCCAAAATATTTTACTCTGGAAATGTCAGCTCTGTCCAGTCGTAACTTTGATCCAGAAAGAGAAAGAAAATGAGCTGAAATTCACATCTGTAAGTTCTCAAAATTAGGAAACCTCTCTGAAGATTCCTTCATATTGTGGGAAGGACAGAGTGTGCGTGTTCAGTGTGTACAGCTTGTTTGCGTCCTTGTCTCTTGGCATATCTAGCCTGTGACAGTCTCCCCAAGGCTGAGGAGGTGTTGACACCGCATCTGCAGCTGTGAACTGCTCCCCACTGGGGCTGCTGAGTTCATGTGACATTGGGGAATGAGCAGATTAGTCACATAGGTCTGATCAATCGTGACTGGCCCCTCAGTGCACTTTTCCTTCCGTTCCTGGGGAAATTTTCATGTCTCTGTGGTAGTGCCTGTACTTTGTGTTTGCTGTTTGTATGACAAGTGCCCAGCCTCAGAAGCACTTAATTGTAGCCACAGCAGGAGCTGATGGTACATAAGGAACTGATGGGCCATTCTTCTGAATGGAACACAGTAGGTTAAAAGCACAGTTTGTGGAATGTTAATGGGATAAGCCCCTGAAAGCTGTTTGCTTTTCCAGGCTTTGAGTTATATACTTTTAATTTGATTTTAGAATCTGGACACTTTACATGAATGTAATTCAGCCAAGAAACATGTTGCTAAGATACAATCCTCAGTGTTCTCTGTATGTATATTTATGTATATACCACATGTTACAGCCTGCATGAGCTTCCTCTCACACCGAGCCCAGCCGGAACTGAGCATGAGATGTTGTCACATGTAGACAAAGGACTGAGATGTTCTCAATAAAGACTAAGACATTTCACTATGACTTGTGGAGACTGTCCTTTTTACTTTGGTCTTGCCTCCATTGGTGGGTCTAGAATCAAAACCTCTTGATCATAATTTGAAAGGTATGGATAGCTGCCGCCTGAGAGCTGTGGGTCTCGAGTGTGTCTGGTTGTTTCCTGTACATTGCACCAAGTGCTCAGTGTGTGTATCCACCTTGAGACTCCCTCAGATCCTTGCTCCTGGCTGCTCTGTCTTCCTGGGGACATTTTGGCTCTGCTCCAGTATACAGGATGCTGTGGAAAGGAAGAACGTTCATGATTCAGGGAGAGTTGGCTACAAGACTGTCAAAAGCGTAGTCTTGAAGGGAATGTGCATGTATTGTGTAAAGGAGCCTATAGATAAGTCTCCAAGGAAGGCACTGTGGCTATGGTGGAGTTTGGAATGGCTTTGATTTTAGTTTTCTGTTGAGAACACTTATTTGGTTGGTATTTCTACAATTAAATATAAAATAAATGTAAAAGTGTTTTAAAGAGTCATATGTACCACGTATCTTCCTTCCTTCCTTCGTTTCTTTTGGTTTTTACAAGACAGGGTTTCTCTGTAGCTTTGGAGCCTGTCCTGGAATTCGCTCTGTACACCAGGCTGGCCTCAAACATGCTGAGATCCACTTGCCTCTGCCTCCTAAGTGCTGGGATTAAAGGCGTGCACCACCACTGCCCAGTGCCCATCTGTCTTTTAAAAGCAGCACAATTAGAAACATGCATGACCTGCTTCTCTGTTTTGGAACTGGTCAGGTAGTAAAACCAATTCAGCTGAGAGTTTGACTTACTCAGTTAAACACGTTTGCTTTTGATTGTTTATCTCAGGCTGAAAACAGGGAAGCCAAAAATGGGGGCAAACAATTGTTAACCTGTGTGACCTAGGAAATGCCAGCTGCTTCTACTCCTTTCATGCCCTCCTCTCCAGGGTCAGAGGCCACTTGGCTGGGCCTCAGGAAGTTTGCCTCTCTGCTTGTGTCTTTTATTTTCTGTGAGTGAACTAAATGTTCTTTAAAGTATTGCAGACGTACACTCTGGTGTGGCAGCTACCTGACTTAGCTTTTTAGCAATCTGTTTACTGTTCTAACTGGCGGTTGAACCTGGGAGAATGGATCCTGAAAATGAGGTGGACTAAAGTCTCGTGCAGTAGCCAACTTTATTCAGAGCATGAGTTTATCCTTTGGGGTTAAGAATGGTCACATAAGCAGAGTTCTCAGGAGATCAAGCTGTAGACAACCAGGGACAAACTGCACGTGACATTTAAACAACAACAATAGCCAGTTGTAGTGAATAATCCGAAGTAAACTATCTGCTACACCTGGGAGGAGCATGAAAATGCATTTCAAGAACAAGTCCATATTTTTGAAGAGAAAGGTCACAAGACTGTCTTGTTTTCTTGGAATTTTCTTACAGGCTTTCAGAATTCTGACGGCAACTCCTACCTTTCGTTTTTGTAAGTTTGAAGGAGCATTTGATGATGATGCTAACAGATAAGAGAAGGGCTGTGACACAGTCAGAACACGTGCCTCACATGGGTGAGGCCCTGAGTTCCATCCACAGTGCACAGAAAATGAAGGAAAGAGGGAGCATGTCTGTGCCAGCAAACAAACTAGGAGCCATAAGCGTGCGGACACGAATCTTCTCACCTCAGTGCCTAACCTGAGCATTCACCTGCATGTTTCATAGTTGTTACAAATTAAGACTCGTTTTCTTTCAATACAAAACAAGTCAAGTAACTATATTAGGGCCACGTGTTTAAAATCCCGACTTCATTGTCTCCAGAAATTTCTCTTCCAGGCTGTCTACCGTAACTCATTTCTCATGGTCTTCTTTTTTAATCTCCCTGGAAAAGCTTGCTAACACTTTTGTTTCTATTGGAAAAGTAGGTCAGCTTTTCTTTATGACAGAAGATAGGTCTGACTTGGTTCACTGGTGCGACAAGAAGGATTAGGTTACATGGAGGGCGTTTGCCGTAATTAGACCGCACTAGCTCTGCAATGGCACCGTTGCAACAAAGGTAAAATGTTGGCGTAGGGAAAGCATTTTATCAATATTAAATTGGGGGGGAGGACAATGAAATTTGCATCTCAATGTCCCAGACCCTTCTGAATCTATTAGGTTTAACAAGGTGACAAAGAATCACAGATAAATGGCAGCCCCTTGATAAGTTGTGTTATAAACACCGTGACTCGGGATGACAGGATGACAGGTTCTCCTACAAGCCGAGTGGTTTCTAATCCTTTGCTTTAAAACACTTGAATAAAAACCTCATTGACTTGACAGCTGACGAAGCATTAAAATCATTCTCACAACTTTTAAATTTTTTAACCACTGGATTTGGGGGGTATTACTTAGAAATTCAAAATACAGTCAAGATTGTTGGTATGATTATTCTTTTTTAGTTCATTCAGTTTTCTAACATACCCACAATGGCAAAATTAGCATGTAACTGAGGCTAAACCTTGCCACAATGGAACAAGGGCCTTTTGATCCTTGGTTGGAGGTTGGAAAATCCCTTCATCAACCCATTAGGAGGTACTGGGTCAATGACAGTAAGTTACCACTTGACATGTGTTTTTGAAAAATTGTGATGTGCGAAAATAATATAATTCCAGGGTATCATTAACAAAGCCTTTGGCTAGAGTAAATTTAAGCTTTCATTCATAAGAAGTTGTTTGCAGCAGAGAAATTAGTATGATCACCACTTTGAGAAGCAAAAGAACATTACATAGGATCAAATTCTCTGCCGAGATGGGAAATCATCAAGAAAGGTTGTTCTGCTAAGTGGAGGGTGGAGTTGGGTGGCATGCCTGCTAAATCTGATCTCAGCAGACCTCAGTCACCCAGCCGTCACAGACTAAGAACCGGATGGATGCAGGGAGAGCCAGAGCAGTGGTCCAATAGCTGGAAACCTGGGGTGAGGTATCAGGAAATGGGAGGGATGCAAGGAGAGAGTGCGTGTGCTAGAGCAGGGCTGCACGGGAGAGAAGGCTGGGCCGATGCGAGTATCTACAGCTGTAGACATTTAAAAGTAAGGGATAATGAACAAGACCAAAGTCCCTGCCTGTGAGCCCCTCCTGAGCCTGCCCAGGACCTCCCCAGTATGGGTGACGGGATCTGTAGCCAGGTTGTTTGCAAAGTGGTCACCCTGCAGGTAGATTACCAGGAACTCCGCTGCTCCAAAGACCCCAAAGCGCACCCTGAATCGGCAGGCCATTGCCGAGTGTCAGCTGAGCTGCAGCCCCAGCGTCTTCTAAGGCCAGAGACCCTCTGCTGTGAGTACATCCTATCCCTCCAGCTCCATCTGCATCTTCTCCTTAAAGTGCAGAACGTGAGTTTCTCCTCGGCAGAGGCAAAACGGAGAAGTAGGACAAGAGAGTGTGGATGTGGGGGCTTGTGTGGAGATGGGATGTTTTTAGCAAAGTCAGTGAGGGCAGCCTTCAAACTTGTTTTGTGTTTGTTTGATTGTTTTCACCCTGACTAATCAGCTTAATGTGGATGCCTGGGTGTCCTGGTGAGTTGGAGAATCCATTCCGGACATGGGTTTGCCTTTGGCAAGAGGGAAAACATTTCTTACAGTGCACTGTTACACATTCTAGAACTTTTCCTATAAAAACAACTTCAAACTAAGTAATGCTGGGCAGTAATTTTTTTTTTTCAGAAAGCCATTAAAAGGATATAGTTGAAAGCTGTCTTTTCCTGGCATATGTCAGATTTCCTGCTATTTCGCTGTTACAGAGCAAAAATGCTGTCAGCTGAATTTTGTCACCTGCCAGGCAGGGCCCCATCAGCCCTGTCACTTCACCCTTCATCTTTGTCTGAGTCTATGTGCAGCCTGGGTGAGCCTGTGCTGCACACACCTTACAGCTCCTGTCACCTGCCTCCTGTGAACGGAAAGGAAGGGAATGTCTGTCTGTGCTTCCACCGACGCTGTGGACATAGCTGATGTCTAGTGACAAGGTGGGTGGCTGAGCTACTGATGATGATCAGAGCCCCATATTAGAATTTTTTGTTGTTTTCAGCTTTGCTCTTACTGCCTTTGGTCGCAGCCGTGAGTGACCACAGTGTGCTACAGTGTGCTCCCAGCTGCACAGCAGGCTCTCTCACCTGGCCATCCAGGTGACCTGGGAGCCCTGTCAGGCCTTTTCCCAGGAATGGACAGGGTGCCTTGCATCACAGGAAGATTGTGATGCTCTTGAAGCCACAGAACTTCAGCATATTGGTGAAACAGTTTGGTGAAGAACTCTGTACCGTGTCTGACTCTAAGAGGGAAGATGGACAGTGGAAGGGCCTTGGTCAAAAAAATCAAGGGAATTAGGCTGATGATATCTTTGCTCCACAATCTTAGCCAACTCTCTACAAGACAGAATAAAGACCAGGCAGCTGTTACTTAGTCGTCTGGGGTTAGGGTGGAACTTGTTTTCATGGGTGAGTGGGATCTGGACTGGAAAGAAGTTGATAGCACACAGTGGGACCTTGTGACATGGAAACTCTAGAAATGAGACCAAGCTACATATTGAACAAGACAGGCATTATTAAAAATGGTGGGGTAGAGTAGAGCTTCAGAGTAAGAGCAGAGGCCATGATCTAAGACATGACCAGGCCGTCCCACTCAACAGAGGGAACAGCTCGCAGTTACTTGAGCATCTGGAGTGGACTAGGGTGTTTGGCAGTTGTCCGTGGGCATGGTTTCAAACGATGCTTTCCTTGTTGTATGCAGTCATTTTGGCTTAGGCACTGTTGAGCTACAGCTGTCTTTACTGTCTTCAGAACTGTTCTGGCTTCGTGTTTTTGTCTGGGTCTTAGGATAAGAGTGAGGGACCGTGGGTGCAAAGTACACGGCAGGACAGAAGACACATTCACTTTCACTGGCAGCAGGCCAAGCTCATTGTGTGTTAGGCTTCAGCAACACACTCAAGTGAAAAGTTTACATGCAAAACTGAGGAGAGAAGCCGGGTGGTGGTGGCGCATGCCTTTAATCCCAGCACTTGGGAGGCAGAGGCAGGCGGATCTCTGTGAGTTCGAGACCAGCCTGGTCTACAAGAGCTAGTTCCAGGACAGGCTCCAAAACCACAGAGAAACCCTGTCTCAAAAAAACCAAAAAAAAAAACCTGAGGAGAGACTGGTCTGAATGGAAACAGCAGAGGGTACAGACACAATGTGCCTTTTATTCTATCTTAGTCACCCTTCGGATAGTATAGCCTCAAGTACTTGTGTGTGCACTAGTTGTTGTTGTTGCAAAAGTACCTGTTACCCTAACGCATGTAATGTGCTGGTGGGAAGCACATAACACATGGTTCAGCCGTGTGACCTCTAAAATCTTAGCTATGAGCAGATGAAGCCAGAGAGCTTAATTGCTTTTTTTTTTCTCCTATAGTAACAACTCTGTTGACTTTGTCATTTGTGTGGTCATCTTGAACCCCACTGATTATAGGTAGGTTTAGTCCTAAGGGACTGTTCTGCAAACATTCTGACCTTGGAGCCTGATCTGGTGTTTGATGACAAAGCTTGTCCCATGTATGCTTTGGGCTGAATAACAGGTTAAAGGGCCAGCATTGACCTGTGGTGGTCCCTTCCTGTCTCATTGGAAGAAACAACAGCAGTCAGAAAGATGGACAGCCAGCATCTAAAGAGCTGAGTGACTGCCTGCCTGGAGGAACAGGCTGTGTGTGCCTTCACTGCCAGGTGCTTACACCCCAGGCCTCTCCACTCTGAGTGGAAACCTGAGAATCCGAGGGGGTGGGTCTCCAAGGAAGACCACTGCACAGGAGGTGAGCTGGAGTGACCTGTTAAAGCAAGTAAGCAGGTGTGCCATTGGGATGTATGTGAAGAAAAAGTCAGTCAGTGGAAGGGAAAAGAGCCCTATTGATAACTGGTCATCATCAGCTGATCCCTGACAAAGGAACAAAGATAACCCTACAGAGCAGAGATGGTCTCTTTGACAAATGGTCCTGAGGCAACTGGACACCCACGTGGAAAACTGAATCTAGGCATACCGCAGACCCATCACAAAAGTTATTAAGTGTAAAATGTGAAACTATCAAACTCCCAGGAAAAAAAAAACCTAGACCCTGATTTGGGGATGACTTCAGACCCGAGTTTGATCTCTGGAATCCCCGTGGTGGAAGGAGAGACCTGAGCACTGCCCCTCAGAAGGAGGCTTGAGAGAGAAAGTCTGTTTTCCTTGTTTTCCTTGTGTGCTCTCACCAGCCTTGACTCTACTTTCTCTCATTAGTTACTGTCTCCCTGGCTTTGGGTAGCAGTATAAATGGTAGATCCTGCTAACAATAGCAGCTTTATTTATAATTGTCCCAAACCGAAGGGGCCCACAAGCCCTTCAGTAGACAAATGGGTGACTAAACCAGCTCATTCAGGCGAAAGGACGTGAATTAGTGCTGAAAAGACAAGCTTCTAAGTCCCGAGAAGGCAAGGAAGCATCATGGCAGGCTGATCTCAAAAGACAGTACACTGCATGACTGTGATATTTTGGGAGAGGCAGAACTATGGAAACAGCAAAACGATCTGTGGAAGCCCAGAACTGGAGAGAGGGAGGGAGGGCTGACTTGGCAAAGCACACAATGTTTTTAGGGCATGAAAATGTTACTTTAGCTGCTGGCCAGGGCATGGTTGTACTGGCCAGAGGGAGACAAAGCAGCATTTTATACCTATGGGAAGGTGAATTTTTAGTTTTGCAAAACTCAGGGATGGAATTCCAAGTTTGTTTCTGCCTTGTTCACAGCCATGTTAGAACTTCAGAAAAGATGAAACAAACACTATAAAGCAGGCACATGAATAGTCAGCCATGAACAAGATTACCAAACCTGGAGACAATCTCTGTAGGGGCCAGGGCTGCCATCTTCATTCTCAAGGTGCAATCTCCTGTTGAGCACGTCTTGTCCAGTGCTCTGGGACACTGTCTTCTGGTTGTCCATCACATGATTGATATGTGGGATCTAAGAGCATGAAATTAAAAAAAGGAACCACATTCCTGGGCCTACCAAGACTTGCAGAACACAAAAGGGGATCAAGGCAGAAAGGTGAGCAACAGCTCCACCTAGTGGAGAGATAGTAACATGCCCAAGAACCTCCATGATCCTGGGGCTCAAGTTTGTGATTTTTGGTAGGGTATTCAGATCTTGCGCTTTTTCCCTGACAGCATTACTGAGTACTTATTCTGTGGCTAGGGGCTGATATAACCTGTACTGATCTGATGCCACATAGGAAGAAAGGCAGTGTCAAAAAAATAATCTCTCTGCCAAATTTGAGCAACAAAAAGAAGTGTGGAGAGACTAGAGATGTCTCAGCAATGGGAAACACTTGCTGCTCCTGCAGAGGACACAGGCCCAGTTCCCAGCACCTACATGGTGGCTCACAATCATCTGTAACTCCAGTTCCAGGGGATCAGACACAAGCTATGTAGTTAGCAGGCTCACTTGTGGTGCACATACAGCCAAAACATTCACACATTTATATGAAGAAAAGACCTGTGCATTAAAATTTGATCTTAGAAAATCCTATAAGTAACTTTTGTGTTATAACCAGCTTAGGACATATGTGTCTATGACTTATAAGCAGGTGTTGGTTTAGAACATTTATAACTTGTTTATATCTTTAGTTATAACAAAAGAATAATCCTTAGACTGATAAAAATGACAGCCTAGGAATCATAAGGTATGCTATTAGCACTTTAAAAAAATCAATTGTTACTTCTTTTTACTTATTTAAGGCCTAGAATAAAGGAAAGAAAAGTCAAATTAGTTTTTTTATTTCAAGATTCTAATAATGTCTCAATACTTAATTATAAACTCTTTGGAATGTGGCATGTATGTGCACTTGGCACAGTCTTATTTGTCAGTCTTTAAATAGATAGCAACTCTGTATACCAGATAGAATGAGCACCATGCCAGCTGACAGACACCACCATTAGGCACTAAAAACATCTCTGGAGTATGAAAAGCCTAAACTCTTGGTCTCTAAATCATGTAAAGTTTTTCTACAAAGTCATTCTTCTGATTTTCAAATTGTATTATTCGTGTGTGTGTGTATGTATTATCTGGACACACATGACACAGCATGCACATGTTGGGGTCAGAAGACAATTTTGTGGGGTTGTTTCCCCCCACACACACTTTTATGTGGGTATGGGGATCAAGCTCAGGTCATTATAGCTCAATAAATATTTTACCTTTTTGATAGTTCATGTAAGTGAACCTCGTTCCTAGGGCCTCACTACAAAGCTGTTTGTATGATACGGAGAGCAGTTTTCCCTGTAGCGTGAAGCCATTATCATCCTTCTGAGAAGGCCTTAGATGATAGCAGTTTTAGCAGGACTGTCTTCATCTACCCTCTGCCTATTCTCTCTGGACAGGCTGCAAGGAAGAATGTCTCTCTAAAGAGTCTGGGAGAGAGGGAGACTGGAGGGAGCCTGGGGCCCTCACATTGATCAAGTTTGCCTCTTGGGGAATCAGCTGCCCCAGTTGTAGCCCTGGCTCTTCATCAGCACTCTGGGCCAGACGTTCAGGAGAGGCGCCTGACCTATCAGGCCAAGTGGCTGGTGGGCCACATCACAGCCAAACTAGGGAGGTGTGCAAGATTTGTGCAGATGTGATGGAAGGTGCCCAGTGCCCGGAGGGTGCTGTGTGCCTTTGCTGCTCTGGGGGGTATCAGCATGGTTACATACCTGGACGACAGTTAAGGTGTTAGGTTTAGATGAGTGTGAACTGTTCTGTCCACATCCTCTGTAACTCCTGCCCACACCAATCTCTACCCCACGCCTCAGCCCATGACATCCCAGGACAAGCCATCTGATACAGGGGTGCAGATCTTTAGTGCCAGGGGGAGGACTGAGTTCCTGGGTGGGGCCTTAGGACCCATGCTTCAGTCTGTGTTGGATGGCAAATGCTTCCTAGGGGCAGTGGGCCCAGGTCTGTCCCCAGCCAGTGTCACCAACCCTTCCCTTCACCTCAGACTCTTCCCTGCATGGGTCAGTGCCAAGGTCGTACCTCAGCCTCCACAAGAGGTTCCCAAATACCTCTCACATGCCTTTGTATTCCTCCCTCCTGTTGTGAAAATTCATGGAGGTCTTTCAAGGTCCTGCAGTCAGGGCCTCCTTAGTGCGTGGCTGTTGCTGATTCTGTAAGGAGTGGGAGCACTGAGCTTGGGGGTGGGGGAGGACAGACTGTGATTAGCACATTGTATTCTTTCAGAATGCCTGATGCTCTTAGAAGTCCCTTAAAAGGGCTTGTTTCATCCAGTGTTACCCTGGGCTGTGGCATCCATTGGTCCCCTTCCTTGGCACTAGGAAGCTCTGTGCTATGGGGCAAGGTGACCTCCTGATGTGACCGTAAGGGTGGAGGCAGACCCTGAAACTTCTCAAACCACTGACCTATCCCCAGCTGACCCTTGAGCCTTGGCCCTTCTGGGAACAGGCATGTTGAGGCTGGCTGGTCAGGAGGCAGGAGTGAACTTGAGCATCTGGCCCTCTGCAGCAGAGCTCAGAGCCCATGTGAAGAGCGAATGACTGCAGGGGCTGCAAACCCTTCACAGGTTCACTGCCGGGAAGTTGCTGAGAACAGACACGTTATTTACCGAAGCCTGAATGTGCAGCCGAGCCCCACTTCCCCTCACTAATGGCCAATGAGGGTAATGGGGTGGACGAGCCAGCCTACGGCAGATGTGTTGCCTCTTCCCTGAGGTGCTTTAAGGGACGATGCTGCTGGCAGCAATTCACCTTTCTGCTCTGCTTAAAGGAGATGTAGCCCCTCACCTGTCCTGATCCCTCTTCTATTCTCTTGTGGACGGAGAGTCAAACCTTTGTGCACATTGGTGCATGGTGATCTTGTAAATGATCCTGTGGGGTCAGTGTCGGACCACTCCAGGCATGGGCTTGCTCAGTTAAGTGCATCTCGGCAACCCTGGTCAGTGGCACCCCAATACATTCAGCAAGGATCTTAAAATGAGCCAGAAATGCTAAAGGCAAGCTTGAGCATCCGCATCTCCCAGCTGGACTGCTGCAGATCTTTTGCTGCTGTTGTTTTGGCTTGGGGTTTGTTGAGATAGGGCCTCTCATGGCCAAGCTGGCCTTGAAGTTTCTGTGTAGCCTAGGATAACCTGGAACTCTGGATCCTTCTGTCTCCACGTACTGTGGTTATAGGCAAATGCTAACATTGTTTGCTATCTTTCTACTTACCTTATATTGATCATAGTTCTAAGATTTCCCTTCAAGCCAAATATCTTTCCATATGCCTCAAGATGATGCCAAGGAAAGTCACTGCCTGGCACATATGGAAACCAGTACCTGGACCCCAGGTTTTTGTGGTGGCGCAAATGAATGTAGACAGATTATATAGATATATACAGCTTTAATAAGGAAATAGACTTACAGGAGCACAGGTTCCCGCGGAGTACTGGAAAAGCGGAGCAAAAGAAAAGGGGCTGCTGGGCTCACGCCCGGCAGATTTATCCGTAAACATTAGCCCGAGGCGAACACGCCCCCAATGGGTGGGGCTATGTCCCTACATCTCCCCCTTTTGTCTAAATAAGATAGAACCAAACCAAATACAACTATATACAATAATAACAAATAATAAATATAACAAACAATATTGAGAACAAAACTTTTGCTAAACATTCTATCTCAAGGAGTCTAAATAACATAGAGAGTAACTACAATTATATAATCTTCAACTCCGTCAAAGATCTGAGAAGGGAATAAATATTACTTAACAATCGAGAGATATCCAAAATGTGTAACAATTGACAGAGACAACTGACTACCTGGGCAATCACCCAAAGTCTCATTTGTAATGTTGAGTCAACCAACTTTGGCTAAGGCCTAACATAACTGGCATACCATTATTAAAGGCAAGGAACTTTCTTAGGACTATCCTACCCTGTCTTGGCAAGATAAGACAATCCTGTTTTATCCACTTAGGGATATTCTGTATCTTTGTCAGAAGTTGAGGTATGGGCTTTTCTTAACCCAAAGGCCAGTTCTGCCAAGAAGACAAGCTCCCAGTGGAGTGTCTTTGGTGCTCAACGTTCTCTCGGGAGTAGAGTGGAAGTTAGATCAATATGTAAGAGCTAGCCAATAAGAGGCTAAAACTAATGGGCCAGACAGTGATTAAAAAAATACAGTTTCCGTGTAATTATTTCGGGGCATAAGCTAGCCATGCGGGCGGCCAGGTGCCGGAGACGCAGCCCCACAGCTCTTATTACAACAGGTTTTGGTTGAGCAAAGGGTTTTATTGTAGATTGGTCAGGGTACTGAGAAATAGAGTGCTGGTTGGTTGTGGCTCCATGCAATATCTGTCTCACACAGGGGACCAGGAAGACACTGTGAACCCTTTGGAAGCAATGGAGAGTTTCTGTTCTCTTTATTCCAGTCTGTTCTGCCACTGTCAATTCTACCCCTTGCTTCAACTCTGAGGCATTGTCCTCTTTTTTCAGGGTTTCTCCTCCATTGAAGACTTTTTAGTTCCACTCAGAACCCAAGGTCATTTGGGGGGCAAGTCTTTAAAAACTAGTTTGAGTTGTCAACAAGGCTGCAATAGTCTTAAAAATAAGACAATAGGACTGGAGAAGCTCTTGCAGAAGACCCTAGTCCCAGCTCCTACATCATGAGCCACCTGTAATTCTATCTCCAGGGCGCTCTCTCTCTCTCTCTCTCTCTCTCTCTCTCTCTCTCTCTCTCTCTCTCACACACACACACACACACACACACACACTATTTTTAAAAATTTTAAAATAAGGGGCTACTGTTTTATAACCCAAGTTCAGTCTTGGTATTATGCTTCCCAATACTGTTTATTGTCTTATTATTAGAAGCACAGTAATGGAGCTAGATGCAAAGTTGTACACCTGGAACTCCAGCACTTGGGAGGCTAGCACAGGAGGATCACCACAAATTTAAGGCTAACGTGAAGTATATAAAATGAGTCTCTCTGGGGAAAAAAAGCGAACAAGTAGGGTAATTTGCCAAAACACCTTTCCATAACTGCACCTGCAGTCAGTTTTTAAATATAACACTTTAGTAATTTTCTTCATGGTGATTCCCTTCCAGTTGTGATTTTTAAATGATATTTTATTTATTCCTTGAGAATTTCATATATTCATAAAATGGATTCTGATCATATCCATCCACCATTAACTCCCTCCCAGCCCTTCCTCCTAGTGCCCTTCATGTCATCCTCCCAACTCCGTGCCCCCATTTGTCATTGTTAATAACTCTGGGTCCAATTAGTCTGTCCATATGTCCATGGGTGTGAGTCCAGCTGCTGGGGTATGGGAACCTCCCAGCAGCCTCATTCCCAAAGGAGAGCTCCTCTCCCTCCCTCCCTCCTTCCCTCCTCCCTCCCTCCCTCCCCCCCTCTACAACCATCAACTGCTGATCGCCCCTCTGCCTAGGGTGGGGCCTTGAGGCCCCTCCCCCATTTGTGTTGTCATTTCGACTGGCTTGATCTTGTGCGGGTCTTGTACACGTAGCCATGCATGACTTGCTGTGAGTTGATGTGTGCAGCAGCCACACCATGTCCAGACGTGGTCATTTCACTTGCCCCTCCATCCCTCAGCACTTCAGCTCTGCCCACTCCTCTGCTGCTCTCTCAGCCTTTGCTGGGCTATTTTAATACAGGGGAGCACTCACAGTTACTCACACTTGGCACTCTGGCCAGATAGAAGTCTCTGCATCAGCTGCTACTTCTTTTTAGAAGATTTTCTGACCAAGTTGAGAGCCACACAAATCTGTGGGCATAGGCATAAATATTCAGAAGTCAGCTTGACCGTTAACATAGCAAGAACAGGTTTCTCTCCAGAGCATGATCTCTCTAGTCATGGGCTTTTAACCAGGTACAGAACCAGGCATGAAATCTGTCCTGCGGAGCAGACCTCATAGCCAATCAGTAGAGGTTGATCTCTCTATGCCCTGCATCCAGGACGAGTGGTGTCTTTAGAATTAAGGTCTTACTGTCTAGTTATGGTAGGTAATTAAGAGCAACGGCAATACTCTGTATAATTTTTTAGTTAATGTACAAGCCCATTCCATTTCTTTTAAAAAAAATAATTTATTTAACTTTATGTGCATTGATGTAAAGGTGTCAGATCCCCTGGAACTGGAGTTACAGACAGTTGTGAGCTTCCATGTGGGTACTGGGAACTGAACCCGGGTCATCTGGAAGAGCAGCCAATGATCTTAACCACTGAACCATCTCTCCAGCCCCCAGATTCCATTCCTTAAGCTGAAGTCCCAGGGCCAGGACCACTGGGTCACAATACATGTACATCTTCATGATTTTTACAATCTTTTCCAAAAACTAATCATCTCTAAAGCAACCCTCAAGGAAAGGGTTGTGTTGTAGGTAGTTCAAAAGCAATCAAGACTTTCAGAACATCAACAGTTCATAAAACAGCCAGGCGCGTTGACAAACATCTTTAACCCCTGAACTCGGGAGGCAGAGAGAGGTGGATTTCTGTGAGTTTGAGGCCAACTTGCCTGGTCTGCATAGGGAGTTTCAGGGTTTCTAGACCAGCCTTGTATCCAAAATGGTTTTCAAATGACCCTTCTGGAGGTTCCCAGGCATAGAGGTCCTTGGTGGGGAGCCCCAGCTCGCATCCCCATCCCCACAGTTTAGTCACTGAAACTTCAGACCCTTTGAAGTTCCTACTCAGTGTCCACAACACAGGACATGTGGCCTGGCTCTTTCTTTTTAGCTGTCTGCATCTATAGCTGTGTGCCCCTGGGGACTTGCTATGAACCTAGGCTGGACCTTCCATAGTGCTGGACCTGATGACAGAAGCATCAGCTACTCCTCAGCCCCAGCCTGTGCCTCCACCAGACCTGTGTCTCTCTCAGCCTCATTACCCTTCACTCAGGCACTAAAGTCACCTGGGTGTGCTCGTTCATCCTTGTCATTCCCTGAGGCAATGGAGAGTCAGAAAGGGTGGCACATGCCCCTCCTACCCCATCCTGGACGGGCCACTCCTGCAGGATGGATGTGGGTGTCTTTTTCTGAAGGTCCGTGGTCTTGCCTTGTTGTGGCTTCCTCTACAAACCTGCTTGCCTTTCTTTTTTTTTTTTTTTTAAATATTTATTTATTATGTATACAATATTCTGTCTGCGTGTATGCCTGAAAGCCAGAAGAGGGCACCAGACCTCATTACAGATGGTTGTGAGCCACCATGTGGTTGCTGGGAATTGAACTCAGGACCTTTGGAAGAGCAGGCAATGCTCTTAACCTCTGAGCCATCTCTCCAGCCCCCCCTGCTTGCCTTTCTTAAGAGCAGGCAGGTCCCCATGGCCCCAGGCTGCTGGAAGTCACCAAAGTGCTACCCTGGACCTGCAGCTCAAGGCAGGCAGGTACCACTATGACAAACACGTGATGGAGAGGTAGGAAAGACAGAAACACAGAGTAGTGTGTTGTGCTAAGGAGAGAGGCTGAACCAGGGACATGATGGCAGTGACAGGTCAGAGAGAGGGCTGTGGCTCACAGGCTGCTGCCCAGGTCATGATGAAGCCTGTGAGCCATGAGGACATAATACAGTCTGTGCTGCTGCCCAGTGCCTGGGTGATGTCCTCAGGCTCTGCTTTCTTGGGGAACCATGCTGATGTGATGTGTAACCACCCGAGACCATGTTGAGATTTAGTCCATGCAGCCACTGAGGGCCGTGATTGGGTCAGTGGTTCTGATACAGCCAAGGGCCTTGTCAATGTCTGCAGCCCATGTTACCACTAAAACCCGTGCAGATGTCTGTGGTCGGGATAGCCACCTGAAGGCAAGTTAATGTCCGTGGGTTTGGGAGAGCCGGCTCTACCCCTCACTGGACCACAGCACTGCAGTATGTGGTATGGGCTCAGGTAAACTGGCCCTGTCCAGCTCTGTCCACCAAATGGCTTTCCTCAGCTGATGGCTTCTGGTGTGGATGCAAGCAGAGAAAGACTCATCCTCCCTTGTGGGGCTAGTCACTGGGAATTTGACCATGCTCTAGCTAATATATGAACAACACAAAGTGGACTTGCTTTTTGTGGAAGGGGGTCTCAGGGGAAGGGAGTGGACGTGACAAGATTAGGAGGTGAGTGTGATGGGGAATATGATGTTAAATTCTCAAATAATAAAAACGTAAAAAAGAGCAGCAGATACACGTTTTAGAAATGACAGATTGGAGGTGCTGCTGCCCTCGGATCCCAAGGGCTTGCAAGGCTCTTGTGTTCCTTTTGAGGCGGGGAGAGCTGATGGTGCCATGCGTTCTGCAGGCCTGCTCTCTGTATAGCATGAGGACAGCCATCTACAAGATAAGTGAGCCCTTCTTTGTCCTGAGAAGGCCTTTCCTTTGAGCCAAGGGTTGAATTTGTCACAGGCCATTTAGTGCAGCCTCCATTAGTTAGCTGATGGCAGCAAAGGAGTAATGGCTGCACAGCAGAGACAGATGGCACTGGAACCGACCAAGGTGTGATTCAGGACAGTCCCCAAATGTGCTTCCTGCCCATCTTGTCCCCCCTCTCCCCCCGCTCCACTTCTCCCTGAAACTTGCAATCCAGTCATTGAATTCAGACAGCCTTGGCTTACTTCTGAAGAGAAGCAGGCTCCGGTCCAGCCAGGATCATGCCAGTTCAGCTTTCCCCATAGACTCCTGACCCCCCACCCACCCAGTGGACCCCACAGAGGGCAGATGAGGAGTGAGAGCAGTGGCCCTAGATGTCCAGCCCAGCCCTGAGCAGCAGGTCTCAGAAACATCTTTGTTCCTCTTTGATACACGTCCTGTCATGGACTTGCCATACATGACCTAGCTGAACTACACCAGTGGCCCTCCCTACCGTGTAGGCTCCAAGTTCAATGGATTGGCTACTCTGTCCTCCAGGACAAGCTGGCTCTGAGTAGGCTATCTGGGCTCAGCCCTGACTTCTGGAGTCAGGGGTGACATATAAGCATTGTGAAGGACCAGGACTCAGTGGCTTCTCAAACTCTACTGCTGGACTCAACCCTCACCCCCAGTACATCTGAACATGGTTCTGTTTGGAAATGGTGCTGTTACAGAGGTGACTAAGGTAAACTGAGGTCACCAGGACAAGTCACCAAATCCAACACAACCATGTCCTCATGAAGGAGACTGGACATAGGGATGGCTCTGTGGGGACAGGGAGGAGGTGTCACCTACAAGCCAGGACTACATGGAGGGGATAGTACTGCATTTCGTGATCTTGGAGCTCCAGATGTGAGGCTCTTGTCATCTGTCACATGTTGTTTGTCCCTCTGGAGTCCCTGCTGGTTTCCTGTTGTTCTGGGGCCTGTCTTGGTTCGGTGTCCCTTAAAAGCTGGCAACAAGGATACCTACATAAGCCCCTGACGGGATGGATGACCCAAGTAGAAGACAGACACAACCCCCACAGTCTTGAAGTCTCTGCTTCTGGGACCATGAGGGTAGTGGTTCTGTGTACGGCTCAGCTTGCTGTCTGGTGTGGATCTGAGGACAGTGTTGAGTTTCGCTCTTGCTCTGGCTGGGCATGCAGTCACTCGCAGTGCCCTTCGCTGTGCAGTTGGCAGTGCCATGGGAATGGGAAGTAGAATATTTAGTTAGGTCCACAGCTGGGAGGTCCTCCGGTCTCAGTGGTGGTTCTGGGAAGCCTCTGTCACCATGAGAGGGTCCTGAGAGCCATAGTTCGGTTCCTCCCAGCTCCCCAGCGTCTGTGTGGTGGTACCATCCTCCTACTTACTTTGGCATGGCTACTAGCTCCCATGAGCTATCGCAGCCAAGGTGGGGCCTCATGGAGCTGGCACCGTGACATTTCCAAAGCTGTGAGCTAAATAAACCTCTTCCCAAAATGGATGAGCACAGCTCCTCAGGGGCTGTGGTGCCTCAGTCCCAGATGCTCCGGGCAGTGTGTGTCTGATTTATAGCCTTAGGTGTCCCAATTAGCTACTGCCTCAGAACAAACTGCCCTGTGGTTTCAGCAAGGATGACTGGCCACTTGTTGTCAGCATGGTCCCTGCACAGAGACCCCGTGGGCTGGTCTGTGCTGTGATGCCTGCCTGGATGGTACTGCTGGAACTGGTACATTGTGGGTTCCTCCATTTGTCTGCAATGGCCTGTTGTTCTGGGAGACCCCAGGCGTGACTACAGGTGGCACCAAAGACCATATGGCCCCGCTGTTCTTTCTGACCACTGGCCTTTCTCCCCACCTTGAGATTTATAAGAACTCAGTTTCCCCGGTCCAACCTATCCTCAGCATTGCCCTGCTTATCTGGGCAGGAAGCCTTGTCTCCCTGCTGCATGTGGACTATGGCGTACTAGGATCCCGATTTTCTCTCCTGGCCGTGGGCTTCGTGATGGCAGGGCCTAGATCAAGTGCTGGCTGTATGGTCAATGCCTGGAAACTGCCGGCAGATGACAGACAGCTTAGGCCTAAGGCTTCCTGACACGGTACAGATCTAGAAGCCAGAGTTCACAAAGGACCCCCACCCTGACTGCTAGAGGTAACAGCTCAGGCTGGTATGGCTGTTGGGTTCATCTTGCTACATCTGAGAGCAGGGAAGAGTGGGTCATGGGCCAGCTGTAACCTGTCACAGCTGGCTCACTGAAAATACACAGGGAGTGCTGAGTGCAGACTAGTGCCCAGTAGGACAAGTCTGTGTCCAGCCCATGCGATGGTGATGACACCAGCTATGCCATCTGCACCAGTGAGACCTGGAAGTCAGACTCCACTGTCCACTGTTAAAAAGTCCCGTGATGGCTGGGGCAGAAGGGGCTGGGGCATGTACCTTAGCACATCCATCCGAGTTGCAATTGTCAGTGTCCCCAAACCCTATAAAACAGCACTGACCCAAATGACCGCATCCGTTCTTAGCTGTGGACTTCCGGCCCCTGGGTTCTCTTGGACGTAACTGGCTCCTAGGTCTTCTGTTGAACTTGTTTAAGAGCTGTCCCTGTTCTGGGTAAACTGCAACCTAACTTTGTATGGAACTGAGCTGCAGGCTGATATTCCTGTGGCAAAAAATGTCTATCACAGCAACCAGTCAAGCTACCAGTAGCCTGGTAGCTTGCCCAGCTTTGCCCAGAGATGCTGCTGCCCACAGCACCAGGCACTGCTCAGAGACCACTTCTTTGCTTAAAACAACTGATACACTCGTGTTTCATGCAGGCCAGGAGGCTCTTAGTTGCTCTTCATTGGAGGGACATGGCTTAGATCCTTGCTACAATGGTACCACCATCCTGAGATGACCTGGCCCAGCACATCACTCCACTGCCCCATCTTGTGCCCCTAACTTCTTGTCACTGGCTGTCACTGTAGAGCGGGAGGCTATGTCTTGGCACCAGGTCTTCCTTGCTGCAGATGCCACTGCTGCCATCAGATGAACTAGCCATTCGTTTAGAAAGCACAAAGGCCATACTGCCA
Organism: Chionomys nivalis; assembly: GCF_950005125.1. Lineage (NCBI taxonomy): Eukaryota > Metazoa > Chordata > Mammalia > Rodentia > Cricetidae > Chionomys > Chionomys nivalis. The sequence goes on along the minus strand of NC_080104.1, from coordinate 55,123,378 downwards.
CCCCTTGGAGTCCAGATGGGATCTCCAGATTGTCTATAGTTGGAGAACGCTTTCCCCCAGTCTACCAGACACTCCAACAACGAGAACCAGTGGACAGTGACAAGATATTGCTGGTCCCCAGGGCCAGGAATAATGCCAGGCTCTGTGACACGCTGCTCTGTCCTACACACCTGGCAAGTTTGCCTTCTGCAGATCCGACAAGGGTCTGTGCTGAACACCGTGAGGAGGCACGGGCCCTCATTCTCCCAAAAGGGCACAGTTGCAGTCTACATGGCTCAGCTCCTAAAAGGCACCATTTCTATGATTACGGCTTTCTTGAAAAAGTAGTTTATTAATACACTTGGATGTACAAATGGGAAACAATAAATACATGATTCTACTGGTCAGCCGAGTGAACCACAGGACCTTGTCTGTGCTCAGGGTCTACCTCGGTGCTGGGACGGAGGCCTGGGCAGGAGCTGAGTGGGTTCTGCTCAGTGCACAGCACTGGGGAAGAGGTGTCACCAGGTCAAGGACCTGGGGTGCCCTGGCCAAGGCTGTGCCGACTCCGCGCCTGTGGTGCAGCGTGAGGCCTTGGGAAGGGTTTCATAAAGCAGTGGTGTGTCTCAGACGGGGCCTTCTGAAGGTCATTTGTCACCTCAATTCTACTTCTCAGCAGGGTGCAAAGCCTGGGGACCCATGTGAGGTGAGGGAGTCACTGGCAATTCGTGGGCTGTCCTGAGGTTCCCACTTCCCCGTGAAAACGGTACCTGAGCCCGTCCACTTCAGGGAAATTAGCTGGGCAGCACACAGGTGGAGGGTGAGGCGAAAACTTGGCATCTGCTCACACGGGACACGCGTGAGACCACCTCAGTAGACAGAGTTATCCCACATCTCAGGAGCTAGCATCCACACCTGAGGGTTGCCACTCGCTGGCCACCCTTAACTTGCTCAGGAAAGTGGCTGGAAGGCCTGTCAGGGCTGGCATTTACTCCTCACGTTTCTGGACTAGCACACGTGACATCCGTGATGAGGATATGGTTCTCGAGTCCCGACGGAAGACACGTTTGTGAGTCCTGAAGGTGGCAGGGTCTAGACAGGCAGATGTTGGCCCATGAACACAAAGGAACACAGGCTCTGGGACCTTGTGACCGAGTGACTGGCAGGTGGTAGGTAGGTGGCCCTCAGTATGCAATCTTCCAGTGTGTGGGCTGCTCACACGCTTTCTCCTGGTCTCCACAAAACCGGTTGTATGTCGTCTTGGGGTCCAACCCCAAGATCTCTCTCTCTTCATGAATCCGAAAAGAAAATGTGGAAACCGAGGTGCCAATAAAAAACCTACGGAGTAATAAGAGGGGGACCAGCAATGAATTTATTACACACACACAGAGCAATAGATTAGACACACATGCACATACATGCGTACACACAGGTTGAGGTGCCAATAAAAAACCTACGGAGTAACAAGAGGGGGGACCAGCAATGGATTTATTACACACACACAGAGCAATAGATTAGACACACATGCACATACATGCGTACACACAGGCTGAGGTGCCAATAAAAAACCTGCAGAGTAATGAGAGGTTACCTGGGACCAGCAATGAATTTATTACACACACACACCAAACAATGCATTTATTAGACACACACATACCCAGAGGCTGACACCCTCTGCACTGGCACCTGCATCGGTCATCCCACGCTTTAGCACCCACTGCCTTGCAGACACTTCTTCTCTCCACTACAAATGCCAGACCTCCACCTGACTAAACACCACCACCAAGGACTCTGCATCCATCTTGACACACTGGCAGCGGCAGGGACTATCTACTAAGCTGCTATCTTAGCTAAGGAAGCCCTTTTCCAGGGTCCTTCAGATTCCTGGAGTGACAGAGAGATGCGGCCAGTCCTGACCCCTGGGCCCTGGCCTTCTGGCACCTAGTGACCAACTGATCCAAGAGAAGCTCCGGAGTGCTACAGTACATGACTGTCCTGGAACTCTGGGACCTTAGGTACACACTGCCTGTGGAGACAAGTATGGGGTGGGCTGTGCTGATGACAGAGGCAGCTACAGTCAGCTGTGTGAAGTCCCCTCTGACCTGGGAACTGCAGTCAGTTCCCGAGACACCGCTTGTGTCTAGTGGATCCTGGGCAGAACCCCAGGCAGAGAGAAAAAAAGTGCAAGCTCAGAGCCTCCTCAGAGAGTACTAATAGATATAGGACCATAGATAATAGGGAAGATACAGGATGGCTCAGCATGTCTGCAATGGACACACACAGACTCTCACCTGCCTGATAGTGGCAGCGGGAACCGCAGAGGCCAGAACACAGCAGAAAAACAACATTCACAGAGAGCAAAGCAGTGGGGCAAGGTGGGCACACACCAGCCTTCTAGACCTCTGCATCTGGACCCATAAGGAAAGACACACACCAGCCTTCTAGACCTCTGCATCCGGAGCCACAAGGAAAGGCACAAATTCTGCCTTGCTTCCTGTTCTACTCGGGACACTCCAACCTGAGCCCACCCCGAGTGCCCACCGCTGACGCACAGAAGAGAGCTGCAAGGCCAGCAGCTCTCAAGGGCTCCCAGAGCATGGCTACAGAAGCCTTTGGTCTCAGGCAGACCTGTGTTGCTTCAGCGGCACAAACAAACCAAGGAGGCCAGGCGGCCTTGGCAGGGTATGTCTCTGGGGCAGACAGAAGCAGAAGAGGTCTGGGCGTACACCATGGAGAGTGTGCGCATGACAGACCCGAAGGGTCCAGACCCACTGTTCCCAACAGCCCAAGGAGACACTGGGCAGGGTGCTACCATTTAGAGAGCAATGGAGCCAAACAGGGCCGGAGAAGGTGGACGGCCACAGCCACCTGCTCAGCTGCCGAGAACTAGGGCAAGCAAGAGCCCCCTCTGTAACATGGTGGACAGGCACCTGGCGTGAGCGAGAGCCCCGCCCCCTCTGCAGCAGGTGGACAGGCACCTGGCGTGAGCACAGATCCACTGGTCGATGATGGCCACGCCTCCATCCTTGTACAGCTCCAGCTCCTCCCACGTGGGCTCAAACCTCACCATTTCCGGTAGCAGCTTCCTCAGTTCTTCCTGCTCTGCGAGGCGAAGGAGAGGCTGCTGACCCTCCAGGAGGGGCACAGCGAACGCCTGCACCTGCCCAGCACCCAACCAGGGGGAGAACTGCCTACCCTTCCTGATGGCGTCTGTGGCCACGAACACCCTGTCCAGCTGGTGAGCCTTCATGAGGCTGCGGATCTTCTTCACGGCACCCTCCAGGCTGGGCACGTCCTCCCTGTGGCCCCAGATGAAGTCCTTTCTCCTCAGGTGGACTCCGAGGTAGGGGCCGCCGAGTGCTGAGCCCAGTTTGACCTACAGAAGACAGGGAGGTGGGGAAATTATGGGGAGAGCTCCCCTGGGTGTCCTGGGAAACAGAGGGACAAACATGTCCTCGAAAGTATCCCTCCAGCCTGAGTCTCACACAGATTCCCCTGGGGGAAAGCAACATCTTGACATGAAGGGGAATCAATCATCACAAATACTTTCTCTGAGTGACATAAAAATCATAGATGAACCACCAGAAAAAAATGAAAAAAGAAAAGCTATTTAAAACTTTCTTCTAGGCAAGGCCATCCAACCATAGAACACCCAGAGACCATCAGGAACAGTGAGGTCCTAACAGCCAGTGACACAGAGGAGGTCCCAACAATGCCAGCTGAAGGGAAAGATGACACCGGAACCCCAGCTTTGTGGGGAAGCACACACACAAGGACAATGCATGACCCGAGGGCTGAAGGGGCTCTAGGGCAGAGGCCACGAGAAATGCTGATGATTTATCTTTCAATGCCTGCTTCTGCTTAAGGACCCCCCAGCCCCCACCCACCCACTTCCTTCTTTTCCTTATTTTAAAAATATTTTTATTTTTGAAACAGTTTCTCTATAGAGCCAGACTGGCCCGGTTCCCATAGCCTTCCTGCTTCTGCCTCTGAAGACTGGGGTCATAGGTATATGCCACCATGCTGGGCACAATCTGCAGACTGCCAAAAAAAAAATCCGATTTTATGTTAACAAAAATGTCCCCACTTCAATACAGAGACGTCTGTATGAGTCATGTCCCTAACTCAAGGACTCAGAGGAGCTTGACCCCCAGCGTGCCACTCCTGTCTGGAACAAAATCGCCACAGGACAGACATGGTAGCTTAAGAGCTGAGCCCATCCCTAGTTCCTCTCAGCCAGGGGCGGCCCAGCTACCTTCATCCGCGTCCAGTCTTCCTCCAGGGTCATCTTGTCAGCAGCATCTGTGGAGTTGAGGTGCTGGCTCCGGAACTCGTCCCCCACGGCCCGCAAGTGCTTTGCAAACACCATGCTGCGCCGGGTCTGCACGAACAAGGCCGAGTATCACCAGGCCTTCAGATGAATGAGCAGTCCCAGCTTCACTATCTACCTCCTGCCCCCTCCTTTCCACAGGCTGCCATTGGCAAGGCTCCTAGCCCTCCCAGCTGGGTCATTTTGTGCTTCTTGCTGCCTGCACCATTTGCCCTTGGCCAGCAACGGCTCCGGGTCCGCCCAGCTCCTAGCTTTACCCTTTGCCTGATTCAGGCTGCATTTTTCTTAAACTGAACGGAACTGGATGACTGTGTCCTGCTGCAAACCACACGCTTCAGAGGAGCAGGGTGGCTGCTCCCGGCCTGACACCTGCTCAGCCGGCCAGTGTCCTCACAATACCCTGGCTATACCGCTCCCCTCCAAGCAGAAATGGCTCGTGGTGTTAGGACTCGCTGCACACAATGTCCCCTTTCCCAACCAAAGGAGAAGAGGCACAAGTGCAGCCACGCGCAGTGTGGAGAGGACACGTCAGGGGCTGCATGTCACCCATGGCACCCATGGCAAGACCCCTATGTCTATGGCACAGAGCAGTGCTCAATAGAGCCCTCGAGGCTGGCCCTGACCGCGAGTCACTCCACACCACAGCAGGCCCTGCAGTGAAAGCAGACTCTCTCTGTGGGGTGGAGAAGGCCCACTGGGCACAGCCCATGGTTTCAAGCGGCAAGACTGAAAGTTGCTGCTGACGGTTAGGTTTTCAGAACTGAACACACGCTGAGGCCGCTGGGAGGTACTCACGTCCCAGTACTCTCTGCCTCCATAGTGGTCGTGAAGCAGGTTTTCGGCTCGGTCCAACATCACAGACCTGCAGTTAAGTAAGAATGAAAAATGAAGATTTCAATGATTCTGAGAGTTCAAATGTTTATACCTGCACTTTCCAAGAACACCACACGGGAAAGCCTTGGGCCCCAACAGTGCAAGTCTGTTGGGGACCCTCCTTTGGAGCATCTAGCCAAGCCCTGGAGCTGTGCACCTCCAATGGCCATACCGTCACCTCTTCACAGCCTCCCATACACACTCTCAGTCAGCCTATTATCCTCGTGGCACCCCCAAAGACGAATGCAAAAGGAAGCCACGAGTGCATCCTGCCTCCAGCGGCCACAGCGGCCTCTCAGGGCACAGGAGGCGGACGACAGTGTAAGGATAAGGTGATTTACTGAACAAGGTGTTTGGGATAGTGCAGACTCTGCTCTCAACCTACGGTGACAGAGCACAGACAACCCCGGGCTGGGGTCTCTCTAAGAGTCTTCTTCCAGGACACAGACTCCTCCCACGGCCCACCCCACCCCAAGTCTAGTCCCCCTGCTGTGGAAGTGGGCACTCCACTGACTGCTGGGGTGCAGGGAGGGGCCTAGTGAGGTGTCAGGATGGTGATGGACAAAGCCGTCACAGTGAAAGTCCCCGGCACTTACCGTGCTGAAGTGTTCTTTAGAAGTACAGGCGCGACGATGGAAGCGGAGCCCTGTACAGACAGGCAGGAGACATTGAGGCCCCGTGTTTCTTCATAGCCCCAAAACCAGCCTCTGGAAGACAGAGCCCAGCCCGACTGTCAGCCCAGGAACAGACGAGGGGCGTGCATGCCCATGCCGGACTGCAGTCCCGCTGACACTGCCCCCTTGCTCTAAGGCTCACAGGCTAGCACTATGGAAAACAGGGTTCACATAAGAACTAAGAGAACCCACAAAACTCAACATTTCCCAGTCACTGACAGGAGACAGGCAGGGGAGGAGGAGGTGACAGGAGTCACGGTTCAGCCAGCCAGGTTCTCCAAATAACTCTTCTTCCAAGAGGACTCCTGTAGGTCACGCACAGAGGGTGCTAAGTGACAGGCAGAATGTTGGGGCTAAGATCACCATTTCCATGCCATGCTCAAGTGGACATAAAAGGTGAGGGGAGCTGGGCATGGTGCATGACTATATGTTCAGTACTTTGGAGGCTAGGACAGGAAGAGCGAAAGTCAAAGACCTCCACCAGACACGCCATCACCTGTCTTTGAACACAGAATGGGGGAGTCGTAGCTCAAGTGATTGAGAGCCTGCTTAGCAAGGACAGGGTTCAACCCCAGTACCTCAAAAAAACAAAGTAAAAAAGGTGAGGGTATCTCAGAGAGGCGCTCTAAGGACTAACAGTACGAGGTGAGCTACACCAGGATGTACCAGGGCTCAGGGGTGGCCTCGGGACAGTCTCGGTGAACCTTATGGGGCCTGTAGCCACAGTGGTACCTGTAATATTCATGCTTGTCCTGTGAGTAGAGCAGAGGGTCGATGCAGGGCCGCTCGTCCACCTTCTCCTCCCAGGTGCCCTCCTTCCAGCCCTCAGCGTAACCTTGCAGGACGTATACCTGGTCGATGAAGGGCCCACCAGACTCTGAAAGAGACCCCAGAGAGCATGCCACACGACAGGGACCCCAGAGAACGCGCCACATGACAGGGACCCCAGAGAGCATGCCACACGACAGGGACCCCAGAGAACGCGCCACACAACAGGACCCCAGAGAGCGTGCCACACAACAGAGAGCACAGCTGCGTGGGTAGCTGTGTGCCTCGTATGGACAACTTTCGTGATTTATGGAAGGCTTCCTTAGTCCTCAAAGGCTTGAGAAAACTTCCAAAACAGACAGCGAGGTCAATGGCATGAGCACATGGGCGAGGAGGACAGAAGGGAACTCACTGAGGTCTCCTTGACCTCTCTCAGTCCCCACTGGAGCAGGCCTACCTTCACCCTCCCCCTGTTGTTGCTGTGCACTGCGCCCCCAGCATGTGCTGACCCCTCAAGGCCCCCAGTATGTCCTATCATACATCTGCTTCATCATTAGCCCCAGTGAGCAGAGTCCCAGCAAGGTTTGCATTCCCTTTACCCCATTACCACCGTCATTTTACCAGAACCACCTGCCAGATCCAAAGTACCAATGAGCGTTTGTCTAGAAGACAAGCCCAGTTATGGCAAGTCACAAAAAGGCAGTCTCTAGGTCTTCACAATCACCCTACATGAGGCCTGCCTACGGCGGATGGACCCGAGGCCCAAGCTAAAGTGGCTCCCCAATGTTGATTGTACAACAAAAGCTGGGCTGGCCCCAGCACAGCTTTGTCCTGGCAGTCCCACGCCCAGGGCACAGGCACAGGCACCATCTTCCCTGTGGGCTTCCCCAGACCTACTCAAGCTGGAGGGAGGGAGGTTCGGTGGCAGCAAGGAGAATCAGCCCTATGCCTCCAGGTGCCATGACTATACCTTTTCCACAGGGAGCAATCCACTGGCCTTACCCCCACAGAGAGGCACCGGCAGCTTCTCCAGGCACCCGAGACTGAGGCAAAGGTCAGGCTATCTTAGCTGAGTCTGACATCCTAAAAACCCAAGCCCAGTTCTTGTTTTCCTGGACCCACAAGCAAGTTTGGGAGCTGGGCTAGGAAAAGACATATTCTAAGCATGCATTTACTGAGTCTGCATCTTCAGCCTGCAAGAAAAAGTAAGAAAAAAATACGGCTTGTGTTCCTGTGTTCCCAGGACTGACTATCATCAGAACATGTTCGAGAGTGATGAGATGTGGGGAGAGAACCACGTCCTGGAAAGATATCCTCCTGAGGCAGTTCTGAGCAGGGGGCAGAGGTCACGGGGGAATAAAGATTTAATGTACACCACTGGTACCAGCCAGGCTCTAAATGAACCCCTTCCTTCCTGGAGCCTCCAGCAGAAGAAAGGATTTGTCTTCCAACCAAAGCCACAGTCAACTCTAAACACCTCTCTACCCAGGAAAGTTCGACACCTCTCAAAAGGTGGAAGGGGGTGAAGTCAAGCAAGAGGCCTCTACACAGCCCCCTCCCCACCACGGTGGGTATGCTCATTTAAGATGGTCTTCCTGCTGCTTCCTCATCAGCACTCTGACCACACCTGCCATGGCGGTTCTGCCCTGCTTCCCTAGAGAAACCACTGAGGAGGCACTACAGCCTGGCTAAGTGGGAAGTGCCCGCAAGACTGAGCCAGGACGCCTGACATCGCATCAGAAAAGCCCCCCAGTCTGATGCCTGCCTCACCTGCAATGAACTGCTCATACTCAATGACGGGGATGTTTTTATTGAGACTCGGAAGATCGAAAAACTCGGACCAGGGAATCCGGACCTGATGGATGTCGGGGCTCTGCCAGTGATACAGACGGCCCCACGGGGGCAGGACAAGCACCCATTCCTCGGTCTTCAGCAGCGTCTTCAGCAGCGATGCAACTCGGATATAGACATCCCTGCGGAGATTGAAGCCTTCTGGGGGGTTGACATCATACAGAAGGTACCTGAGCAGGGAGCAAAACACAAGCCTTGAGTTGGGAGGCCGATGGAAAAACTCCACAGTACACAACGATATTTGAGAAAGTCTAATAGCGATGTAGATTCTAAAACTTCAGGCTCTAACCAAACCAACCCGGGCAGGCTTCACTTACACCGTCACTGGCTTTACCTGCACCGGACCTCTGGTTTGCTCTCCAGTCTGGGGAATACCAGCAGCGGAGGAAGCACACAGTAACTTCTGTCCTACCGCTGGGGCTCAAGATGGGCCTCGGGACAGGGCGCCTGAGCCGAGCCGACACTGGGCCAGCCAGCGTGGCCAGAGCCGGGTTCCACCTTTGCTCCTGGACCTTCTGGTAGAGATCTCTCGGGAGCAGCTATGATCCTTACCAAGGCCAGGACGACCTTCGCCGTACAAGCTTCACCCGTCCAGTCCGCGCGCGCAGCCCCGGCCCCGCTGGCCCCCGCTCCACTGCTGACCCCGTCCCAGATGCCCCGCCCGGCATGGCGTGGACACACTTACCGCCTGCGGGACGCCGCCCCCGACAGGATGTCCGCCGCCGACTGGCCAGGCCAGAACTCCTCTCCTGAAGCCGAGACTGGCCGCCAGAATGCCACGGCCAGCAGCAGGCAGACGACGCTGAGCGCCGCCATGGCCCCGGCGGCCACGCACTTCCGGCTACCGTGCTCCCTCCCACTCACACCCCCACACCCCCACTCCGGAAGCGAGCGGGTTTGCCCTGCGGAGCGCGTCTCTAGTAGCTACGGCAACGCGGAGCGGCCCACTACGCGCACGCGCCTCACGTAGTCCGGGGGAGGGTGTGGCCTGGGGCGGTGCTTCCCGTTGGCTGCGGTCTTCCCGCGCTCGCAGAGCTGCAGTGTGGCGGCCTGGTGGAGTGGCAGGGTCGGTATCTCTCGGTGCACAGGATGGCACGAGAGCAGGGGGAGCTCTCTTGGGTCTCACCCGGTACCTACTGAACTGCACGATGCCAGGCATTCCAGTCCGCTGGTATTGTACGGTCCCTTTATACCGGGTGTGGGCGGAGCTGGCCGTAGGCACTGGTTCGGCAGGACGCTAGGTGAGCGACCCTTCGAGGCAAAGAGGACCAAGTAACTGGCCTCCAGGAGAGGGGACAGACTCCAGACCCGAGAGCACGCCCCGTTCTGCGGATCAACTTTGGGGTCGGAGGACGTGACGGACGTAGTGAGGTGACCCCTCTGAACTTTGCTGGAAATGCCTGTTCCTCCGTTGAGTGACTCTGTGGCTTTGCTGTTTAAGCTGCCTCCCCGTAGAAGTATCCAGAACCAAGTGTGATAAGTTGAGCTTCATCGGAAAGTAAATCCTAAACTTTGAAAGGCAGGGGTAGGAAAATGAAAACACAGAGACTGGGAAAAAACATTCAGAATACAATAATTACCTAATAGAGGGCTTGTGTCCAGCCATAGAAAGATCTTTAAAGTTCTGGAGTGCCTCAAAAAGATATAGATGACCCAATGCAAAAAGAGAGAGTGCCGGGCGGTGGAGGCGAATGCCTTTAATCTCAACACTTGGGAAGCAGAGGCAGGTGGATCTCTGTGAGTTTGAGGCCAGCCTGGTCTACAAGAGCTAGTTCTGGGACAGGCTCCAAAGCTACAGAGAGACCCTGTCTCGAAAAACCAAAGAGAGAGAGAGAGAGTATACACACGTGGACATGGAAGGCTTGTTCAAGTCCTTAGATCTTGGAGAAGTGACATCAATGATAAGCTTGGGAGATAGCCCTAGATGAAGCTGGGGGACAACGGACTCCCACAAACTTGAAAGGAGTAGAAAGTGGTATATACCAGTCTGGAATCAGCTTGACAGTTTCTGTTCTGTCCTGGCTGACCCTAGCTGGAGTTGCCCCCAGAGCTGCAGTAGGGGAGGTAGTGTGGGTGTGTGTGCAGATTTCCCGGGATCATCCCAAAAGGGAGTGCCAAGTGTTGATGCTGAGCATCAATGGAGTCATCCGTTCAGGAGCCTGCAGCATTCTCCCAAGGCAGAGAGGGTGGAGTATAGGACAGTCTTCCTGGGGTTTGGGGGCTGGGGGAAGAGAGGGGGCGACTGTGGACTTCGTGTGGATCAGAGCAAGTTTCTTTCAGTGTTTGGCTGTAGCTCGAGTCCAAGCTGGCAGAGAATGCCGCAGCTGGCCCGTCCAGAGTGGTCAAGGTATCTGCTTCTGGGTCAAGACACTGAGGAGGTGCTGGGAGTCCTACAGCTTTTCACGAAACTTAGACCACACCAGCAGTCTGTCTATCCGTCCGTCCTTGCATTTACCCTGGAAACATGGACATATGTACATTTACACAAGGGGCAGCTTCCCCAGCTGCCACTAGCTTCTTGGCTTAGACAGTGTTGAAAAGCAGCTGTAGACCTGACAGGAACTCTCGGCACCCCAGGACTCTCCTGCATGGCCCTTTACACTGCTGGATTGCTGGAGGTTAATTGTAGGACTACAGGCTGAACCTCCTCTGTGGCTGAGGTACCTCTTGTTCAACCCTTTAAGAATTAGCGTTTCTCTCCCAGACAGAATGCCAGACCTTTGTGTAGCGAGTTGGGAGAAAGGACATAAGCGCACCCAAAGACAGGGGAGGATGTTTGCCTTAGAGTCGTTCACGTAGCTTCTAAAGTGGTTCTGAGGTGGGCAAGCATAGGAAATAGTTTAGTAAATGGGCCAGGTAGTGCTTGGTGTTCTGTTGGGGTTATGCACAGCCCATTTCTTGTAAGGATTTCTTGCTTGGCAGTCCACCTGTTCATGTACATTGCTCTCCAAACGACACACCTATCAACTGCAGAACTCCACAGGCATCTAGCGACACACACATCCCACGCTGAACCATAGGATAAGTTTCTGTCAACGACCAACCCCCAACTCTGCAGCCAGCAGTTTCTAACCGTGGTGTTTTGAATGAGAATGAACCCCATAGGCTCATGTATTTTAATACTTGGTCCACAGTTGGTGGAACTGTGAGGGATTAGGAGGTGTGGCCTTGTTGAAGAAGGTGTGTCACGGGGCGGAGGAGGGGGCTTTGAAGTTTCAAAAGCCTGTGCCATTCAAGTTGGCTCTAGCTCTCAACTACTGCTTCTGCACCATGCCTTCCTGCCTGCTCCCACACTCCTCTGCCATGGAAGTCATGGGATCAAACCATTAGCCCCACACGAACTCTTTCTTTCATGCGTTTCCTTGTTCATAGTGTCTTAGCACAGCAAAAGAAAAGTAACTGAGACACAGTGGATTTAAATGCATGGACTTCATTTTGCTTTAAATGCTTTTCTTGTTAATTTTGTAAACTGATGTGGACTTTTATTTCAGTTCCTAACCTGAGAGGCCGGAACCTGGAAATCCCCAAACCCTAGCTACCAGTAATAAATGGCTCCACTCCAAGGCTCTCCTTCCTGGGCTTGCTCGCTACAGAGGGGCAGTCAGTCTGAGGACAAACACTGCTCTAAAGATCTGAGTTGAAGCTGTGGGACACACTCTCCTGCAGCCTGAACCAGTGTGTGGGGAATGACTCACACTGGGGCTGTGGGATACACTTTCCTACAGCCTGGCACTGGTGTGTGGGGAATGACCCACATGGAAGGCAATCTTTCTTGAGAGCCACAAAAGTGCCCCCAAACCAAGGTGTGGCGCGAGCCTGACCACAATATGTAAGCAGAACAGAGTGGCAATGGCTCTGCCTCTAACCCTGGGGATCCTGGCTCACTGGTTCCACCTGAGGGCCATTCTCATTCACAGTGGAATCTTCAACCCTTGCAGTGGGTGGCTCTTGGGATCTCTTGTGAAAAATAGCCCTTGTACCTACAGCCTGGAGACCACGGGCCTCACGTCACCACCAACAGGCCTGAGTCCATTCATGTTCCTGTGCCTGTGTCTTCCCAGAACAAAGGAGGTGTGTAGAGGCTCTCCGTGTTGGTGTGTGCCTCCATCTCCTCTCTCTCTGCTCCCAGTCTCCTTTGCCTTGGGGAGTTGATTATTGTGCCCCCTGGATTAATATGCCCTTGAGAAATTGAGTTTTCATTAAGACAAAAAGTCCAGTTGATGCAAGGGAAATGAGATCCTCTTTTGAATTTTTAGCCTCACAGATACATGATTTAAAATGAACCTGGAAGGAACTTGAGAATGATTTTATTGGAGTTTGAGAGGAAAATAACAGGGTGGGTAAACTGAACATATTGGCAGCTGCCTGAGGAGGGGGAGGGAAAGAGGAGGAGAGAAAGCTGTGCTTTCTGGAAGGTTGGCAAGCCTCTGCATGCTGGGAAGGGGGTTGGGGCTAGAGAGGGAGATGAAGGGGGTACAGGGTTTTAGGGCAAGCATGCTTATGCTTTTGGCTGGCATTTGGAAAAGAGGTGAGGAAAAGCAAAAGCAGGTTTAGTCTGCTTAGTAACAGGTCATGAGTCTGAACTCAGAGGTCAGCCCATTCCAAACTCTTATTGCCCAAGGCAAAGGATTCCACTAGGGACACATGGTTAGAAACAAATAATAATAATAAAAAAACTTATTAAGAAAAGAGAAGACACTCCTGATACTGGCTGGTGAGCCGAGGAAGGACTTCAAAAAGCCTTGGGTCATAGGCCTGTGCTGGCTCGCGAAGCATTTTATTATTTAGTGGTTGATGGGGGTGGGTCTGGCCCAATGTAGGTGGTGCCATCCCTGGGCTGGTGGTCCTAGGTTCTATAAGAAAGCAGGCAGAGCAAGCCATGAGGACCAAGCCAGTAAGCAGCACCCCTCCATAGCCTCTGCATCGTCTCCCTCCAGGTTCCTGTCCTGACTTCCATCGATGATGACTAGTGACATGGAAGTGTGAGCCAAATAAACTCCTTCCTCCCCAGTTACATACCCATAGGACACTTAGATAGCACCCGTCAATCTGTCGGTCTCATTCGTGTCTCTCCCTTTTCTGCATTTTTCTCACACATGCTTCGTGCCTTAGATGAAGGTCAAGTGAGGAGGAGCGTCCCCTTTCATGCTGTAGACTAGATATTTCATGTGTGAACCTTGAAGGTTTCGTATCTAGTCCTTACCCCCATTGTGGGGGGACTAGAGATCATCTCAACTGAACAAACACCCTTGAGGTCTGGGTTCCATCCCAGGGCTTGCAGCAGATCCCTGGCATAGTGGAACATGTATGTAACCCTGGCACTTTGGAGATTGAGGCAGGAGGATCAGAAAGTCAAGGTCACCCTTGACTGTACAATGAGTTACAGGCCAGCCTGGGATACATGAGACCCTGTCTCAAACAAAACAGAACCCACCTAAACCCTCCACACCCTAAAAAAAAGAAAGGAAGGAAGGAGGGAAGGAAGAAAGAGAGAGAGAGAGAGAGAGAGAGAGAGAGAGAGAGAGAGAGAGAGAGAGAGAGAGAGAGAGAGGAGAGCGAGAGAGAGGAGAGAGCGAGAGCGAGTGAGCAAGCGTGTCCCGGGAAGGAATAACTAACTAGAAGAGGTTCCTTTTATCCCTGTCTGCAGTAACCTCTGGTGAAGGTAACCTCTGGATGCCTGGAGAGCCGGGAGCTCATTACCTCACCTCAGCTCTGCGACCACAAGAGGGCAAGAGAGCCCTTCTCTGGAAGCTTCGGCTGCTATTCAAGCAGAGTAGGGAAATACTTGTGGGCCTTACTGGCACCATGGGAAGAGTGGGTGGTCAGACCATGGCTGAGTCCAGAATTCAACTCGGTAAAAGGGGTCTAGGCCACCCAAGTCTTGTCTCTAGAGAACCCTAAGAGCAAGCCTTGGCCCTCCATACAACTGGTGCCTGACCTCTCAGGTTTCCCATAAAGACAGAACTAAGAGAGGTAGGGACGTCCCACTCTCTCAGCCTAGGCAAGTACATCTTGTAGGTCGGTCACAGGGCCACACTTAGAAATGCCCAAAGTTTTGCACGCCCCTTGGGACTCCAGGCTTCATCTGTCTCCTGCAGACATCAGAAGTGTCAGGGTAAGCACCCTGTGTCCCCACCCCTGAGAGATCTGAGCACCCAGGTGGGGAACACATAGGAACAGGTCCTACAGCTGCCCCCAGAAGCAACAAGGTCCTCTTCTGGAACAGTCTGACCCCTGTGGAGGCTGGGGCTCCATAGTAGAGGGATAGGGGTGGAGGTGGGGACGTAGGACTCCAGTCAGGACAAATGGGAAAAGACACAAAAAGAGGCTAGCTGCCTGCCGTGCTCAGGGACAGACATGTGGGAATGTTACCATGTTGAAGTCATGTGCACAGGCCCCCAGGAGGGACTATATGTATGAATGGGTTGAGAGGTATACAGTAGGGGTCAAATTGGTAGCCACCCAAGACCAACCACAAGGAGGTGAGGGCAGAGGGGTGGGGAGGCATCTTAGAAACTTCCTTGTAACACTTTTAGAGACCACAGCACAGTTATGAAGCAGGTAAGGGTTGAGCTCTTGCCCGTGGGAGACAGGGAAACTTCCCCAGGCTGATGCGGGAAGCAATGGACTGGCCACAGACCAGGAGTCCAGATGTTGGGAACTGGTGTCTGGGGGCATGGACACGCACGTACCAACTCTGCTTTTCTGTTTATCGAGTCGGTTACCAGGATCCACGAGTTGAAGTTTGGGGCCTTCATGTGGAATTCCACCCCCTCACTCATCATAACTCCCTGGCAATAAAATCCTGGCTTTGTCCCTGGAAATGTGCTGGGAGGTGACCGCTTTGTGAGTCACCAACAGGGCAGGGAGTTCCGGTTTTTGTATCTATGGCTACAGGCCATGCTCAGAAGGGTTTCTCAAAGGAGCTTGGGACTGCCTGCCAAGGGAGCCCTCAGAGATGGCCCAGCCTGCTCTGCAGCTGAGGAGGTGCCCATGGAAGCCCAAGATGTCACCGTGCATGGGGTTCCTTCAGAGTGGGCAGGGGTGGCCAAGGTAGCGTGGGATGTGGGTCTTGTGCTGCAAGTTAGGTCCTGGAAGGCTGGACTATTATTAGCAGTTATGCCCATGAATCCAGGGGTTCCCCTGCACTCGGGGCTCCCCCTTATCCTGAGGGCCTCTGTCTCAGCACAGCTGGAGCAAGCTTAGAGAGAGTGTTCCCCCACAGAGGAAATCTAGCCTTCCCGTGGCTACTCTCCAGGAGCTAGTGTGTGGAGAACATTTTCCTAGGGAAGGTTGGAGTGGCTCAGGGCTGTGAGAATCTACCCCACAGGACTATCTGGGATCCAAACATAGGCAAATGTCACAAAGTGCGTAAATTGCTTTATTTAAACAAGCTGCTTGCTGTGTTTGGAGGACTGGGCTCAAGGACTGTCTTCTCCCTCTCAATGGCAATGTCGAGAGATACAGTCAGGCAGGGTGGGAGGAGGCAGGACTTCCCCAGAACGAGGAATAGCAGAGCTTTTCTGATTCATAAGGGACCTATAGCTCCACTTTAGGATCACAGTTGCATGCAACCCCGGGGGCTCCATAGCTGTAGGCTGCAGGTCTAGCAAGGACTACAGAGCCTGGAGCAGCAGGCTGAGTTCCTCTCTCTGAAAGGTTGGAGAGTGGAGAAGGGATGGACTTTAGACGTAGCCTGAAGAATATCGCAGGGTAACACAGACATAGGAAGACATCCATCTCCCACTGTGCCCAGATATTTCCTTGGCCAACACTCAAGCTTACACTGGCTGTAGCCAACTTTAATGCCTGCCTGGCTGGGGACCCTGAAGGACTGGGCTTTGCGTTTGTCCACTGGGATCGCAATATCATGTCAGCATCAACTTCCCAACCTTACAGAGCTGACCATGAAACAGACTGGATGGAGGGATGCTGTGTTTGTCTGTGGTCTGGGCAGGTGCTGTGGAGCCCTCTGCAGGAGCCACAGGACTAACACAGCAGGGGCTGGCCATGGCAGGGTGTGGCTCCAAGAACTTGTGTCCAGAAGTGAGCTGTCCACCTGGTTTTGAAACCTTAACCACGGCAGGGGTCGGCTCAGAGACCATTCTGTGCCAGGTGGATCTGACCTGATGTCATCTGCTGATGCTGGACCAGTACAAGTCTAAGCCAATGGAAAGGATGGTCATGCCCCTGTGGTCCCTGGATCTCATAAACATGGCCAGCTTCTAGCCTCAGCAGCAGCTTCTTCCCACCCAGAATGTAGACCTGTTCATGGTGTGTGTGTGTGTGTGTGTGTGTGTGTGTGTGTGTGTGTGTGTGTGTGTGTGTGTTAGATTCCCATGGGCCAGAAAATGCCCTTCATTTACTCTCAGGCGGTGTGAAGTGGATTTTAATGTTTTTTTAAGTACAGCCAATGTCACAACATTTGTTGGGAAACTGTTTTTTGTTTGTTTCAGACAGTGTCTCATGTATCCCAAGCTGGCCTCCAACTTTTTCTATAGCTGAGGATGACTTTGAATTTGTGATTCCTACCTCTACCTCTGAAGTGCTGGGATTTCAGGGGTATGCCACCACACCTGGTTTATGTGGTACTGGAGATTGACCCCAGGGCCTTGTGCGTGCTAGGCAGACGCTCTACCAATTGAACCATATCTTTGCTGCCCCTCCCACCCAAGTACCTTTAAAGGGTTCGTTCTCATGAACAAAGAATTGAACAACTGGAAAAGACGAGAACAAGCCACAGAGAAGGAGAGAGTATCTGCTTCCTATGTTAGGGATGGGAGATGCCTATGGCTGGATGTCTTTTATAGGACCCCTGGGCCCTCCCCTTTGCCCTGCTTTCCTGTTTAGATACCTACCCCCATGCCTTCCTGATGAAGCTTTTCCTCCAGATGTGTTCCAGGAACAAGAAGCAGCCGTCTTGGGGAGCCCACGACCACTTTCCTAGTCTACCCTTGTCCCTCTAGGTCCTCTTGACAGTGCCATCACGTGCCATCTTCAGTGCACAGAGGAGCTGCTGTGCGCTTGCATGGTGCTGCACCTCAGTCCTTACCCACAGGCCTCTGCGGTCTCCTGCCTGGTGACGCAGGACAGCAATCGCACAGCAAGTCCCAGCTGCCCTTTACGTGTTCTCTGCAAACCTCCACCTTCCCCTCCCATCTAGATCAGTTATGGAGTTTCAAAACCTGTCCTCCCATGAGTTGTTATTACTGTGTTGGCCCTTGGGGATGACTGGGACGTAGACTTTGAGATGCTGCGGGGTCTTCAGAAGTGGTTCCATCTTGCTTCTTACTTAGGTCTTTGGCATGATTCTTACTTTCATGCTGGTCATGTTGTCTCCACAATAGACATTCCCAGGAGTTAGATACATTGCATGCAAAACCTTGCGACCTGGCATCCTTCTAAGGGTAGAGCTCTGACGGTTTTCTCCACCCCCCCCCCCCAACATTAGACAGACAGCTTTCCTATTCCTGGTTGGTTAGTTTTTTGAAACGTTTTCACTGTTTAGCTCTGTCCTGGAACTCGCTCTGTAGACCAGGCTGGTCTTGAACTCACAGAGATCCGAGTGCTGGGGTTAAAGGCATCCACCACCACTGCCTGACCTATTTCTGTCTTGTTGTTAATTTCTTTACTCAGCTTTCCCTGATATGTGAAACTACAAACAAGTTTATTCTTCCCCCGAGTGCTAGACTGAGCCAGCAGCTCTGGTCCCTGGCGTTCAAGAGGATGTGGTCCCTCTAGGGCTGAGCTAGTGATGTAGCTGCACAGAGGCCTCTCTGTAAAGGAGTCCTCAGCAGTGAGCACTAGATGGGCCCAACATCCCCCTGAGGTTCATGGGAAAGGATCAGCCTTTGCTGCCATTGGTGGTTAGCCATAGTGCTTTTAGGACTCAGCCTGGATGGATGTCACCAAATCTTCCAGGGAACACAGTAGAGCTGAGGCTAACCGTGGACTTTGGCCACGCTCATGGGTCCCACATCCATAACTAGTATATTAGGCACACACACATATATATGCACGTGCATGTATGTGTGTGTCTTGCCTTCACACATGCATATACATACACCTGCACACATGTATGAGAATACATATATCACCCACCTTATACACAATACAAATAATTTTAAAAGAAAATGTAAAGTTATATATATTTAAAGTTTTGTGTATATGCGTGTGTGTGTGTGTGTGTGTGTGTGTGTGTATTTCTGGCCTCAAAGCGACCTTAGCATGAGATTGTCTCATATGGGCAATATTTTCTAAGTGTTTAGAACCAAAACTCCAAGGTAAGAACACAGAATACCAGCTCACAACACGGTGGACTATGTTAAATGTGGACTACCGACACACCGAGATTATAGCAGCGTGTCGAGGCTGACAGTCCTGTAGGGTTGCCATGTCTGTGCCTCTAGGGCAACAGAAAGTTGTGAACTCGAGGACCTGGGCTAGAGTGTTCTGAAGTTTAGAGGCAAACAGCCAGAGAGGGGAGAGAAACGCAATCTGAGGCCTCCGATGCTGCTCTGCCCCTCGGTGCCTCTTTCTTCATTTCCAGTCCCTGTGTGTCTCCCTCAGCGCGTGGGCAAGCACTGCTCAGGAAGGTGGCTCCAAATGATACCTCCTTATAGGGTAGAGGTCTGTGCCCATGTGCCCAGAAGGGCCTGCTGGGAGTTTGAGCCATAGAGCAGTGTAGCCCCCATACCCTCTCTCTGCACTACGGCGCCAGGGCTGGGAGAGATTTCCCACAGCTGGGGTTCCGGGAGCCACACACAGTTCCCAGGGATGGAATGTCAATCCATCACTGAGCCGACAAGGCCCACAGGCTGCAGCTTTCCATCTTGGACTCCAGAAGCCAGGAGCCCCGGGCAAGAGAGAGACTCGGAGCTTAGCAAACACCAGGCAAGTGGCCGGGGCTGACCAGTGCCCGGAGCTGCCCTGCTCCAACACCTCCACTGCCCTCCCACTCCCTGTATCTCATCCACGTGGGTCAGGGCAGCGGCCCGACATCCCGTCAGTTATGATCAGACCCTGTCCTCTCTCATCTGGTCACCCAAGGGCTGGTCCTGGTCCCAGAGAGTCACCCACTACACCCCTTTGCCTTTTGCCAGTCTCTTTGCCTCCTGTGCCTCTCCCTGGTCCTTCTCTGCCATCACAGAGGCAGTCCCTTGAACCACCCCTCCTTCAGAAGGAGCATGCCAGCCCTTTACAGAAAACTGTCACCTCCTCAGCCTCAGGGACAATCTCTACCCCAAGAGTGGTCCCCACTGGCCAGCCTGGAGGGAAAGCAGCTATGGCTCTAAGCAGAGGAAGTGGGCGTGTGGAGAAGCTGAGCCCAGAGCTCTTAGGGCTCATGACTCTTCTTTCTGCTCTTGTAAGCCTGGACCATTCCCCAGATGTCTCTCATCTGGGGCCTGGCCAGAGGTGAATCAGCTGTTGTCCTACTCAGCACCTGGCACGGGTTCAGCCTCCAGCATCCTGCCTCACGTGGTACAGGAGGGGTCCCTGCCCAGCCTGCTGCGCATCACCAGGGACAGACAGAGGGAAAGGCTTAGAGGTCATAGGTACAATCACCGCCCGTGCCAATGTCATTTGGTCTCTGCGTAGCTGTATTGGACAGTTCCAACTCCGCAGTACTTTGTGTTTCTTCCCACTTCAGGAGACAACCCCACCTCCACCATGGAGGTGTTTAGGGCCTATGGAGGTCCAGACCTGGGGTCAACCTGGTTTTCACTAATCCTGGGGTCCCCAAGCTTTTGGAAAAGTCTGCGGTTGCTCAGCTTCAGAGAAGTCGAAGCAGCCAATGTCTGAGGAAGGGGAGGCTGAGAGAGTTGGGCTCTCTGTAAGTAAGGATGTTCAAGCAGCGGCAGGTGTGTGCAAGGTGACCACCATACCTGTGAGACGGGGCAGGAGACAGCTCTGATGGTCACCGCCCCTTGATGTATTCATGCACAGGATCAGCTGCAGGGTTCTCCTGGGCACTCAAAGTGTGCAGTGTCCACAGTGTCCAGATAAGGCCAGCTTAGCAGGTTCATGGGACCCAAGAGCTGTGTGGGTGCAGCCGTTTCCATGTGGAGAGTGTGAAGCCCTGGGGCCTAGGGAAGGGTCCTACATAAGCCCCACTGGGGCAATGCTTAGGGGAGCGATGGGCAGACCTCACCCCCCACTCAGAGATCCCAGATCTAAAGACCCATCAGTGTGCAATGCCAGCCTGTGAGTGCCTCAGACACGAAACACCAACCAGTAAGGGCTACAGCTTACACTGCCTCAGCCGCCATGGAGTCAGTCAGACTGCAGGTCTAGGAGTCTTCAGTATGTGGCGGTCTTCGGATCCCATGGAGTTGGGTCTACTGGGTTCGGGCTTACTTGGGACCTGCAACTCCTTTCTTACCTGTTCCTTCCTTTGGGGAGAGGACTGTCTGTCCCAGGCCTGTCCCACTACAATTTATCAGACAAGGATCGTATCTCTGATGTCACAGCTAGAGGGATCTGCTTCAGCGTGGTGGTACCTTGAGCCTCATCCATTTCTGGTAATAAGATTTCTTCCATGATACCTGGCTGACTGACTGACTTACTTAATTAATTCATTGATTCATTTCATATTTACTTATGTATTTATTTATTATTTATTTGTGGTTTTTTTGAGACAGGGTTTCTCTGTGTAACCCTGATGGTCCTGGAATTTGCTAGGTAGACCAGGCTGGCCTCAGAGATCCACCTGCCTCTTCCTCCTGAGTGCTTAGATAAAAGGTGAGTGCCCAGCTGACCTAGCTGATTTTAAAGCTGACGCAGAACCAGCCTTGGGGACTCACTGCAACTTCCCTCCTCTGCCAGCCTCACCTCTAGCCCCAGCTCCCAAAGGTTTGCTCACCTGCTATTGGGTGTGCAGTGCCCCCCATGGGCTCATGTTCTGAATGCTTGTTCCGCAGCAGATGATGTTATCTGGGATTGTGGGGCCTCTAGAAAGTGGAGCCGAGCTGTGGAAGTGGCTCCCTGCGTGGGGTCTCAGGGCTCTAGCCTTGCCCTCTCTGGGTTTAGCCTTCTGCTTCCAAACCCACTGAAATGTGAGGAACGATGCATGCTGCAAGCTCCTGCCCCTGAGGAGGTAGGGGCCACCACCATGCGTTTCTGCTCTGATGGACTGAGACAAAATAAACCTTTCTTCCCTTAAAGTGTGCCTTAGCCTGTATTTGTCACAGAACGGAAAAAGGTAACCAATACACGTGCTCATAGCTCCAATGCACCTATCTCAGGGCCTTAGGTTTCACCCTGGATACAGCATCCCTGCAAGCCACACTTTTTTTTTTCCAATTTCTGTTAGCCTTACCCACTGGACTCCCTGACTATGTGGGATGATCGGGGGGGGGGTTCCCTAAAACAAAGGCAAAGTCTCTCTCATGGAGAGGGGACCCCTTAGGAAGGAGGGGTGAGGGGCAATATTTTTGGGTGACGAAGGAGCCTCCTACTTCACAGAGTCTCAGGGCACCTGCAGGGAAAGGCTTTTCTGGACCAGGTGGAACCCAGGCCACCATCCTCAGAGGCCACAGAGGCTCAGGGCCCTGCTGCTCTGCAGTTGCTTCTGCCCCTCTCCGGCCTGGGGCTCAGCTCAGCCAGCACTGGCCCCTATGACCCACTTCTGATTGTTCCAGTGACTCTGAGCAGTCATTGCAATTATTCTATTTAAGAATATGTTGGCCTGAAGCTGTTCTATTAGGAGAGTAGCCTCCGCTGCAGGCAGTGTCCCCTGCCCCCAACAGTCCAAGACAAAGCGCAGGGGATTGGCAGGATATGCTTTGGGCACGGAGGGAGCAAGGGGGAAAGCCCTGTCCTCAGGGGCAGCCAGGCAGCCAGACAGCCCATTCGTGTTCCTTGGGCTGCAACTACAGATGCCCATGTATACAAAGGGCCATTGTGCTCACCCATCACGTGCCCTAGAGCCTGGTCTCGGCCATGAGGAAATGTGGGAACCATGTCCCTCAGGCTGCTTTTGACATTTGACATTCACTGCAGGGGAAGCGTCTGGACTGGAGAGGCCTTGCCAGACGAGCCGCTGAGTTGGGTTTAGGAACAGGCAGCCCTCACATGCCAGTAGCCTAAGACTGGCCATTGTGCCAGGACCCACAGCCTTGGCCTTCACTGACTTCCACTGGGGACAGGCAGGGCTGGCCTTAGGAGGTTGATGGGTGAAGGAGACAAAAGAAATATGGGCAGAGTTCACGAGCACACACATGTATATATATATATATATATAACACGAATGTACCAACACACATACTCCAGTAACACACAAATGCATGCACAAAGTTTCCAGGCACATATGTGAGCTCCCACAAACACTTTAGAAACACACGGAAATGCTGTGTATGGAATTCTCGGATTGCAAATCCATCTCCGATAATATTTGCTCATATGCACATGGACGGACAGCCCCTGAGAGCTGCCGTATCAGGGAGAACCGAGATTTGACATGAATGTGACTTGAGGAGCTGCCTGCCCCTCTTCATAGCCACTCTTTGGCCAACTCAGCTCCTTCTCCCTAAGGAGATGTCTGTAACGCTTTAGAGGCCCAATAAGAGGTACGCCCCCAGCAGAACGAGAACAGCGAAGCGGGGGCTGCACATGGGTCGCCAGCATCATGGACCTTGTGGCTCCGGGAGAGTGTTGTTGGAACTGTACTCCAAAACCACAATTACGCAGCTGAGAGCCGGGTCCCGAGTGTTTACAGTGTGCCGAGGCAATGGAAACACACCACTGTAAACACTGGAGAATTGCAAAATCACGCTTCTGATTGTCTGCAACATGAAGTGGACCTGTGTTCTCAGGGATGGCATTCAGCAGACCGACGCTCAGAAGGCAGAGCCAACGATACCTGCTGGCCCATGGCTCACTATGGTTGGGAGGTTTGAAGGAATCTAGGCTCCCAGTGAGCAGGGGATGGCTGGTCTCTATTCCCGTGTCTCTGATGTCTGTGGGTACTGGCTCTAGCCAAGGTTCCTTACAGATCTCAACAGCCCTCTCTAGCTCTCTATGCTTGCCTGTGAGGAGAGGAGAACGTCTCCGTGCTCAGATGTGCGGCTGAAAAGGCCGGGTCCCTTCGTACCTGTGTGCATTCTCAAAGATCCACTTGGGACCCTCCGTAAGAGGGGCTTTGTAGATGTGATTGGTGAGGCTCTGGGGATGGATTGCTGGTTCTGTTCAAGCAATACCTATGTTGACACCACTGTGTTCTTGTAAAGGAGACCAGAAGAAATCGCACCAAGATTTCACATGACCTAAAAGGCAGAACTTAGAGTGGCATGAACCCAATAGTGAACTACAGGACCTTCTGGGCTGTGGAAAGGGTGGATAGATATAGCCTGTGACAGCAGAACGCAGGCCTGGCACGTAGACCAAAGCTAAGAACCTTGAAGACCTCCCTCCACAGTGTGACACTTTTTCGTGACAGCCCCAGGACACCAGAACCAACCCTTTCTCTTCCTCAAGGCCACTCTGAGTGGTCAGTTAAGACACTCCCAGTGTGCTAGGCCTGTAAGGAGTGACAGGGATGGGAGGAGCTGGTCTTGGATGAGGGTAGGACCAGATGCCCATGAGGCACAGGCCTGGGTGATGGCCATTCTCTAGGAACTTGTGTGTGCACATACATACATCTGCACACATGCACAGTCGGCACCCACGTATGCACATACCTACAGCCTTGTGTCCATTGACATGCTCACACAGTTCTCCTCGTGTGTGCCCACGGGCAGGCACTCTCTACATGTCTTCAGGTGAAGGAGAGGAGGGGACATTACAGGCTGAAATGATTTGTGTAAACTCTCAACTTGATAGAATCTAGAACCACCTAGAGACGGACCTCTGGGCATGCTGGTAGGGGAATTACGTTCATTGAACTGGGAAGGCCTGCCAGTTGTGGGTGGCACTATTCCCTGGCTGGGACCCTGGACTGCACACACGGATAAAGGGAGCTGAGAATCAGCCACCATCACACTCTGCTTCCTGACTGTGGATGTGATCAGCTGCTCTAGCTCCTGATGCCATGACTTCCGCCATGATGGTTTGCACCCTTGAAGGGTGGGCAGAACAAACCCTTTCTCTCTTCATTGCTCTTATCATGGTATTTATCACCATGGCAGGGGGGAGAAAAGTCAACTGGGTCATAAGCCAAATGACAATATGAGCATAAGTTTGCTGGGGGCAGCCAGCAGCGTGGAGATGGCCAGGTAAGGGAGGGCCATGTTTAGCCACGTCAGCGTGCAGATGACAGAGATCATCTGGACATCTGAGTTCTGGGTCCTTCCCAAAGTAAAGGAGGAAGAAGGCATGTCTTCAGAGCTCAGTGAGTGGCTCTGGGGACAGAGGCTTCCTTCTCACAGCCCACTGACCCCAATTCATAGTTGGGCACCCTGGCCTTTCCCAGAGCCAGCAGCAGGATGGGAGACTAAACAACTTTGTCCACTTCTCATTTCCCGAAAAAACCCTTTTGGCCAAAATAAATAGATGTCCATCAGCTGCTGGTCTGCTATGGACACAGGGTCTTGATCAGGGCAGGAAGCTCCAATTTCTGGAGGGTGGAGCAAGCTGAAACTTCAGGGAGGCTAATGGCTAGGCCCCTGGGAAACCCATGCAGCTGGAATGGTTTGCTCCTGAGCCTGGTCACCCTAAGGATGTTCTGCCCATGAGACTCGAACCCTGAAGAAGGCCAGAAGCTAAACGAAGGCGTTTACACAGTAATCCATTACAGCTTTTATTCCAAGGCCCATTGTCTATGTCAACTGGTTACCTTACAAGATAGGTGATCCGGTAGGGCGGAGTTGAGAGCCTACACCCTGGTGTCCAGGGGCAGTCAGGAGCTGCCCCTCACCCTGAAGTATTTAGGAGCAATGTGCAGGCCTCTGTTTCAGGGACTCTGCCTCCAACCAGCCTACAACTGAGAATCCTGCCTTGTTCACTCTGAACCCCACACACCTCTGCCCTGTGTGACAGCGTTGCGTGAGACCCTCTCTTTGGTCTACTGGGGAAGAACGCAGGACTTGTGTCAGAGGTTAGAGGTGAGCCACACTCAGAACTTCAGGGTTCGAGCCTCATGGGCAGAACGTTCTTAGAGTGTCCTCCCTCAGGTAGATCTACACATGAAGGATGACTCTCACCAAGTCCTTGGGGATTAGTGGTTACTCACAGGAGGACGAAATAGAGTGGCGAAGATGGCTGAGGATGTGTCCACTGTGGCCAGAGAGTAGGCAGGGAGGTCAGGATACCCAGTCAGAGCAAGGGCCAGGGGATGGCGTTATGTGTCCATTCGGCAGGCCCCTGGGTCTCAGGGAGCTGGTTGGACATTGATTTCAGCCACATGTTGGATGTTACTGTTCTGGGGCTGGAGATATGGTCATTGCAGAGGACCTGGGTGTGGTTCCCAACATCCATGTGATAGATGTGCGGTTTAGTGTTTTGTCAACTTAACACAAGCTAGAGTCATCTCAAAAGAAGGATCCTTGATTGAGAAAATGTGTCCTTCAGACTGACCCATAGGAAAGTCAATGGGGCATTTTCTTGATTCATGGAAGATTTGGAAGGGCCCAGATCACAGTGGCCCCCAGCAGGTGGTCCTGAGGTGTATAAAATACAGGCTGAGCTGAGTGATGGAGGTGCATGCTTTTAATCTCAGCACCCAGGAGGCAGAGGCAAGTGGATCTCTGTAAGTTCGAGGCCAGCCTGGTCGACAAGAGCTAGTTCCAGGACAGGCTCCAAAGCTACAGTGACACCCTATCTCAAAAAAAAAAAATAAAAAATACTGGCTGAGTAAGCCATTGAAAGCAAGCCAGTAAGCAGCATTCCTCATGGCCTCTACTTCAGTTCCTGCCTCTGGGTTCCTGCTTTGAGCTCCTGCCCTGACCTCCCCAATGATGGAGTGTTACCTGAAAATGTCAGATAAAATAAAAAACAAAAAAAAACAAAAAAAACACCTTTCCTCTCCAGGTCGCTTCTGCTCAGTATTTTATTATAGCCACAGAGAGCAAATCAGAGCAGTTGTTCATAACCACTTGGGACTCCAGCTCTGGGGGCCTAGCATCCTCTCCTGGCCTCCAAGGGCACCTCCCCCCACACACACATGTATACCCAGGCACAGCCACAAGCACACATTATACACAGCCGCAGCCACATACACACATTTATAAATAAAAATAAAAGTAATTCTAAACAAAACAAAGCTTCTATTCCACAGAAGATGTTAGTGAGAGAATACGTAGCCAAGGAAGGCTTGAAGAAAAATCTCTGCAAATGACACATGATACCCCAAACAAGCCAAGAACTGTTAAGACCCAACAATAAGAAATGAATAACATGATTTTTAAAAGGCCCAAACACTTCCTCCTCAGTTGTGTGGAAGCTTAGAATGAGTAGGTGGAAAGGGGCCCCGTTTCCGGTATCACCAGGGAAATGCAAACAAGTCAACGAGATATGAGTTTCCATAGTTAGGGGTGCCAGGCTGGAGAGATGGCTCAGAGGTTAAGAGCACTGACTGCTCTTTCGGAGGTCCTGAGTTCAATTCCCAGCAACCACATGATGGCTCACAATTATCTATAATGAGATCTAGTGCCCAGAACACTGTATACATAATAAACAAACACACAAATAAATCTTTAAAAAAGATTTCCTATACCAATTTCCAAGTTCCCTACACCAATGTCACCA
This sequence comes from Chionomys nivalis, assembly GCF_950005125.1. NCBI lineage: Eukaryota > Metazoa > Chordata > Mammalia > Rodentia > Cricetidae > Chionomys > Chionomys nivalis. Next base: position 55,096,222 of record NC_080104.1, on the reverse strand, counting down.
AAATCTGGCCAGGCCAGGGAGTAGAAGAGCTCTCCCTCATCACTGGCAAGGAGCCAGAAAGAGAGCTGGGCAGGTTCTTCCCCGACACCCTAGCAATGCGCCCCAGGTACTTGTGCACAGGACCTGAGGAGTTATTCCGATGCAATCTCTGCATAACTGTGCACAGCAGCCGCATTCCCAACTGCCAAGCTGGGAAGCAACAGAGCTGCCCTGAGATTAGTGAGTGGCTGCATAATGGACACAGCCAGGGAACAGAACAGCGCTCATTCAGCACCGGAAGGAAATATGCCACCAAGCACAACCCTCAAGAAGTCAGGGGAGCCTTAAATGCACGCTGTCAAGTGAGCCAGCCTGGAAGGCTTCAGGCTGTAGGATTCCTACAGTGTGACACTCTGCAATGACAAGACTTTGGGGACAGGGAGAAGATTTGGAGCTGCTGGGGTTCTGGAGACAGGGTGGGATTGTATGGATTGCACACATGAACTTCTAGGGCCAGGGAGCTGGTATATGACATAGTAATGGCAAATATACGTCACTAAACATTTGTCCCAACTCATAGAATGTATACCAGCAAGCATGAACCTGCTGCCCTCCAGTGACAATACTGTTGGACTCTCTGTGCAGTGTGGGTGGGGCTGTACAGCAGGCTCTGTGCTTACGCCACCTCTGCTGGTTGCCAGCCACAGCCTCTCCCAGCTGTCAGGCCTGTCTCCCATGCCCTGGAGAGCTGAACTGGTCCCCACCCACCTCTCGGTGTTCTCAGAATGTAACGATCCTGCCCACACAGACCTAGGATGCCCTGGCAAAGGCTGCATGCTGTGTGAGAAATATCCAGATTCTGACTGCAGTGTGCCTGACTGTGTCTGAAGGATCCTCCACAGTCCTCAGGATGGTTCCTGTCCAAGTACAGCCACTGATCTCCAGGTCCAGACTGGGGCCCAAGACCTCTTTCCTGCCCAGAGCCCTAGATACCTGCACTGCTCCGTGGCCCTCCCTTAGCGGCTGTTTAATACCTTGGCACTGCACCAAAGTGAGGCTGTACAAACGGCACCCAGCACGCCTATGAGGGTGATAGATCCGGATCTACGCTCACTTTGCCTGTCTCTCACTCAGCTGTAAGGATGTGATGTTCAAGTCCAAGGGAGAGAGAAACAGGCTCATGATGCGTCTCCACCCTGGCGTAGTTTGGGGAGGTGTGTTGTCCCCATTCCCACGTGGTCTTAACGTCAGTTGTGTGGACTTCTTAATGAGCCCTGGGACAGTCTCCCTACACTCTAACTCAGTATAGAGTCCTCCGTCCTCCGTGTCTGTGTAGTCGTTTGTGTCCCTGAGTCAGGTCATTCACCTGTGACATTGTTGGTGCCTCAGATGCAGGAGAAATGGAAGAAGTGCACAGAATGTGAATGTCCCCAGTACCAGTGATGCTGCTGTCCCCAGTACCAGTGTTGCTGATGTCCCCAGTACCAGTAATGCTGATGTCCCCAGTACCAGTGATGCTGAGGCCACCAAACAGTCTGTTCAGTTCAGGATCACAGGTTCTAGGCTGAGTCACCTTGTTGTAGAAAATTATTTTAAGATGTGTTACATTTGTTTATGCTGTGGAGTATTTGTTTAATGATGCAAAGATGTTTTGTATTCTTTTATGTTGCATTTAACTCTGTGAAGCTGTGTTACTTTGCCTGTCTAAAACACCTGAACTGTCCAATAAAGAACTAAATAGCCAATAGCCAGGCAGGAGAAAGGATAGGCAGAGCTGGCAGGCAGACAGAATAAAGAGGAGCAATCTGGGAAGAGATATTGAGGAGTGAGGAAAGGAGAGTGTGGTGCCCGCACCACCTGGAACCGCAATCTGGCAAGGGTCTGGAGATTAAGAAACACACAGAGACATGCGTCACTCTTGAAACAACAATGCCAATTTTATTATGTTCCAAGGAAATTTCTATAGGGCTTTCCTTGACTAATGTCCACGCCCTAGCTCTTGGGATGTCTCAGCTGTAAGCCCACCAGAAACCACTTCCTTGTTATCAGGAACTCATGAGGGTTTCGTGCTCAGAGCAGCTGCAAGCTTAGGAAACAAGTTGTTTACTCCGGCAGGCAAGAGATCATAGAAAGTTCAGGGTCCGGGCAGCCCCTAACAGGAGAGGAGGAGAATGCCAGGGCCAGCTACCCAGCCACCCAGCCACTCAGCCACCCAGCCAGACACGGAATATGAAGGAGAAAAAATATGTAGAAATAGAAAAAGGTAAAAGCCCAGAGGCAAAGGGTAGGCGGGATAATTTAACTTAAGAAAGTTGACTAGAAATAAGCCAAGCTAAGGCTGGGCATTTATAAATAATAATAAGACTCCATGTATGATTATCTGGGAGCTGGGTGGTAGGCCCCCAAAAGAGCCAAAGAGTAAAAACCAACCAACAACCCTACCTCCCTAAAGGTCCGACTAGAGGAGGCCCATCTCCACTGGGAAGAGGTCTGCGGGTCTCCACAGCCTTCAAGGAGATCACCCCGCCTTTGATGCTAGAGTCACATACCTGGGGTCAAGGGAAAACACCTGAGAGCACTAGCCGTGGCCCAGTGCTCATTCCCCTCAAAGCTCCAAGCCCATGTCCCTGTCCCCAGCCTCTGCTCCCCTCAGCCTTCTTTACAAGGAGAAACGGTCTCTGCTCAGTACTCCAGCGGCAAGGGTCCCTACACCAGACACCATACTGTCCCCTGAGCCACCTTCCCATAGGGGACCAACGTGAGAACCCCATCTCCTCACCCTGGACTCCCACCCATCAAGGACGGCTGATTCAGGCCCTGCCTTAGAACAACATGGTCCTGATGTGCAGGAAGAGAAGCTGGTCCCTACAGCAATCCCCCGACCCCTCTCTGGCTTTCAGCCTCACACATCTTGCCTGTCCTCTCCTCTGCTTCCTGCTCTGGGATCCAGCAGGCCACACATATGCCCTGGCTTCCTTCCATCCTTAACAACGGGATCCCATTTAGATAGAGGTGGCTGCCCACTGCCTCCCAGGGTCCTTTGAATGGGAGGTGGCCTGAAGTCCCACGGATTCCAGACAGCAGGGCTTTAATGACTCATTTCTGAGTCAGGTCAAGGTCAAAGGGCACAGCCAGACTTATCCTCTGGAGGCACAAGGCAGACAAGAAGGAACTGGGTGTTGGGGAGGGGCAACCTGTGTCAGGAGGGGAGAGAGAGCATGTGCGAGCTTCAGAGCTGGAACAAGGGTGATTGTGTGTACTGAAGTTGCTCAGCGTGGCATCTAGCCTGGCATCTGTGGCTAGCAGTTGCCCTGCTGGGTACCCCAGCCCCCAGCCTCAGGATGCCACGGCCATAGCGGGCAGTCAGCAGGAAGGAAACCCAGCATCAAGGGCCTGACCAGCCTGTCTGGTTGTCCTGGCGCCCTCTTTGAGACCCTGGCGCCGGCCCGTCCGAAGGTCAGCTGAGTCTATTCTTGGTACTGTTGCTTGGTCCTGATCAGGAGCTCCTTATAGGGCTTTAGTCCAGCCTCGAGGTGCCCTCTGAGTGCCAGGGCCAACTTGCCCTCTGCCAGTTGAGGACATGGTCAGCTACTCCTACCAAGGCCACACCCATTCCTGCTTCTTAGGAATGTCCCTTGGATTTCTGTAAAGGCGAGGACACTTTGGCCTGGGCTGTGTAGGGAGGAGGGACAGAGCTCAGAGCCTTGTGACCTCATTGTAGAGGCACAAGTCCTTGCCATACTGGGAGCCAGTGGTGAGAGCTTATTTTTAGACGTTCCTAACCCAATACCTGGAGTGTGCCCAAAGAATACACAAGTTTTGGTAGCTCAAAAATCAAACTTTGGGGTGAGTCACTCAGTAGAGAGAATGCACCCCAGGTGTGTATCAGTTTGTACTTCCGGAGACTGATGGGGGTGTTTCCTCCTGGTCCGCTGTGGTACCGGTTCATCTGACTCACCCCATGTGTGGTGGCTGGTCATTCCCGTCCTCTTCAGAGGGTCGCCTGGTCACAGGCACGTGCTAGCAATGGGAGCCATGGCTCTGGCTAACTGTGCCCTCTCTGCACCGTCACTAACCAGCAGATGCATAGACACAGCCCAGTGTTAAACAGGGCCTTAGACAGGGTGGAAGGTGCCTGGGATTCCCCAGCCCTGCTGGCTGCTGGACAGCACCATGGTGACATGTGACATGAAGGTGGGGAGGCAGGCTGGGTTCTGCCACAGCAGGCTTCTGTCTGTCAGGGCCTTCTCCTCTGAAGAGGTGTCTACAGAGGTGTGAGGAGAGCACCCAGCTCCACCCCCACTAGCTTTGCCATGGTCTAACTAAAGACCTTATCCAGGAGGACCCTAGGACACAGTGATGGTAGCTAGGAATGGCTAGTTCCCACCTGACACAGAGCTATTCCTCAGCGCCCTCCAGCTGTGGCCCCTGAGCCAACGTGTCTGGACAAAGGGCTTGCAGAAGGATGCGTTCGATGCCTTGGGTGTGGCCAGGACCCCTACACTGTGTGAAGACCTTATAGTCTTCCCGGTATCCATAACAAGGCTGACAACTGGAGTGAGGGCTCATTCACAGCTACAGACCCCCCACCTGCCATGTTAAACAGCTGTTTGTTGGACGGCGTGGAGCAGTGGCTCTCAGCCTTCCTAACGCTGCGACCCTTAATACAGTTCCTCATGCTGTAGTCCTCCATAGCTGTGATTTCGCTACTGTTGTGAATCGTAATGTAAATATCTGATACACAGGATGTCTGACGCGTGACTCCTCAAAGGGGTCACGGCGTGGCTTGAGAACTGCTGGTGTAGAGGAGACCACTTCCTTTCACTTCCGCCCTCTCGGACAGACCTCCTCTGGGTGTGGAGAGCTGAACTTCTGAAGGCACGGTGCTGGTGGATCTGGACGGGACCCAGCCAGAGACCCGCAGCTGACCCAGGCATCCAAAGGCAGACTGGTGTGGGCTGTCACAGGATGATGGTCTCCTGGCTGCGCTCCTCTCCCTGGCTGTGCTCCTCTCCCACCTGGGTTAGCTCGAATTCACTGTTTATCCCCGAACCAGCTGCTTCCTCTGTTTATTTTTCCCCCTTTCCACTTAAAGCTGCTTCGCACGTCATCTGAGGTGCCTTGGGCAGCCTGCTGAGCAACGGCTATGTCTTTAAACACCCTTCCAGCTAGCTCGCCTGCCTCCTTCTTCACATTGTCACCGTCTGAATCCTCCCTGCTCTCCCTCCTCCATGTGTGATGCTCACCTGGGAGGCCCAAACCCGAAGCCGTTCCCTTAGATTGCTTCCTTAGTGTTCCTGAGACACTGCTGTCCAGCGTGCTTGCCACAGCACCTCACCTATGTGAGCTCCCCTGGGGTCCCTCTCTCTGTCACTCCATGACGCACTCATTCTGACTGCTCTCTGCTCAGCGCAGTCACCCTCCTTCAGCACCTCACCTCCACCTTCCTGCTCACTGAGCCACTCCCCATCCTGACCCCATGATGCTACCCCAGTTTGTCTTTCTTCTTCAGCGTGAGTCACAGCACATGTTGTCTAGTGTTCCTATCACTCTAATGGAACACCATGACCAACGCAGGTTGGGAGGCAAGGGTTTAGCTGGCTTCCTCTTCTACATCGCTGATCATCATTGAAGGAAGTCAGGACAGGAACTCAAATGGAGCTCCTAGAGGCAGGAGCTGATGCAGAGGCCATGGAGGAGTGCTGCTAGCTGGCTTGCTCCTCATGGCTTGATCAGCCTGCTTTCCACAGAACCCAGGACCACCTGCCCAGGGATGGCACCACCCACAATGGGCTGGATTCTCCCCTATCAATCACTAATTAAGAAAATGCCCTGCCAGGCAGTGGTGGCGCACACCTTTAATCCCAGCACTCGGGAGGCAGAGATAGGTGGATCTCTGTGAGTTCGAGGCCAACCTCGTCTACAAGAGCTAGTTTCAAGACAGCTAGGGCTGTTATACAGAGAAACCCTATCTTGAACCCCCCCCCCATCCCCGAAAAGAAAGAAAATGCCCTTTAGCCGGTCCTGCGGAGGCATTTTCTTCATCCTTTCAGATAATTCTGGCTTGTGTCAAGTTGGCATTTAAACTAGCTGGCACACACGGTGAACTTCGCCTCTTTATCTTGACAACCACACTGTTTGGTCCTCTGTGGAAACACAGATCCCAGGAAGATTGAGATCTCAGTCTCCATCTGCTCTGCTCACTGATGGAGCCGAAATATCACAGCCGCGCCTGGCATGCAATAGGCACTCAGTGAATCTCTCTGCAATGAGTGAGGCGCTTATGCCCCCACTGAGGGGAGTCAGCCTGCCTCCAAATGCAGCCGCTAGGGATGGGCTCAGGCTTTGGCTCACCCTGACTCCACAGGCACCCATAGACAAGCTGGGCTCTGGACACAGCAGCTCCCTGTCCCACTGACCCTGATGACCCTGATGGCAATCATGGTAGTGACAACTGTGCTTTGCCATCCAAGCCATCTTAGATTAAGAATGTTCCTGAAGGTCCTGGCCACACCTTGTTTATCGTTGCAATGTGTCTCTATGCTATGACACCATGTAGCCCTGCAGCCTTGGGAAGCCTGGGTATTGTCCAGGTGTCGTGGATCTGCGGGCCTGGAAACAGATCTATTAGCTAGATGAAGGCTGTCTGTGAGAAGCTGGTCATACTGAAGACCAAGGGCAAACACGCCTCCTGGGGTCACTAGGGAGGAGGCAACACAGTCTGCACTGGGGAGGCCACCTACAGAAATTCTGTGGGACACTCTCATTCTGTGTTTCCCGGGGGGTCCCTGAGGGGCTCTCAGGGACACAGCCACCTGCTTGCTGAGCAGACATACCTGTGGTCTTTCCTGGTTGCCCAAACCCTAGTCCCTGGAGGCTGTTGTTCTGGGTATGACTAGGGTCTCCAGATCGTCTTCATGTGATCTCTGCCAGAGAACTCTATACATCCCTTCTCAGGACCTGGATAGACATGAGCCAAAAGGGGCAAGCCATGCTGGCCTTGCTTTTCTACCTTGTCCCTGCTAGGAGTTGTGGACGCTACATCTGCCTCATCTTTCCCTTAGGTACCTAATGGTTCATCCCAGATAGCCCCTAAAACCTGCACTGCCTCACCCCATTAGTCTAGTCCCTGGACACCTCCTTCTAGATTAGGGACGCACTAGGTACTGAGGGTCTCATCTAGGAGCCGTGTCTGAGAGCCAGGCTGTTGGACATGCCCGTAACTTGGCCTCCCCAGAGAGTCTAGTGTGACGGGAAGCTGCCCCCGCCCCAGTGAGCATCGCTTCTCTACACCAGTGTCCTCCATGGTTGCCTTCTCTGAGTTTTGCTGCAGAACATGACTTTCCAGAACCCTGACCTCCCCTGTGCCACAATGTAGTACCCTTTCTGCAGCAGCAATCTGCCAGCTCAGCTATGACGCTGCTGGTTTGGGAACAGAGGGGAAGAGCCAGGGAGAGGTGGGAGACAGGCCCTGCTGCGGTTTACTCACACAGAGGGCACCTTCCTGGGTCCCTACAACTTTCACAGAGGGTGTGTCTTGGTGGACATCTGGCTGTTCTGCCAACCTGCTCCTACTGTCTTAGATAGGAGATGCCCAAGTAACCAGAGCCGGGAGCATGTGGCTGATTGCCTTTCTGTCATATTCCAGGATCAAGGGGGACAGTGGCACCCCAGATTCTCAGCTGACTCCCCCTAGCTGCCGAACACTGCATTTCCACAGGCTTGTGGTTCCTGCGGGCCGTGGTCTTTTGTGGGGTTTTGTCTCCGTGGGTTATGATGCCATAGGCTGTCATCCTCCATTCATTCATTGTGGTCTCCATGGTCTATGGTCCCTATAGCTATGCTGTGGCCCATCTGTTGTCAGGCCTTTCTCCCACTGTCCTTTTGACTTTGAGTTCATTGGTGTCTCAACCTTGGCTTTGGCTCAGCTTACCTGCTTGTCGCCTGCAGCTGGCCATGACTGGTACATTTTGAGATGTCACAGCCTTTGTCCCCACCCCCCGCATCTCTGATCAGCTCATTCCCGGGCTCCAGGCCCATTTTCTGGAGTCAGAGTTGAGATTAGGTGAAGCCAGCTGAAGTTGTTCCCTGTGACTCCTAGCAGCCACGGCCACCTTGCTGATGGCTCTGAATCACCCACTTGCGTCAGCCACATCAGGGTTGCCCCTCTACCCCAAGGCCAAGGCGGCCTTGATTTGGTGGGAGTTGGCTGGCGTTGAAAGGGGCTCTGTCCTCCATGAGGGCTTCACCCTGGACAGACACACAGGGCCTTTGTTCTCTCCCAGAGCCCCAGAGAGCCATCCGCAGCTGTGACTCTCAGAGACGTCTGGCTTTCTGTCTCTGCTGGGCTTGTCGCTCCAGGCCACAGCACTGACTGACTATGCTGTGCCCAGCCCCTTCCGGGCTCTCTTCTCCTGTCTTGTGTGCTGAGTAGTTTGATGTCCACTTGTCACAAGCTAGAGTCACCTGGGAAGAGGGACGCTCAACTGAGAAAATGCCTCTGTCAGATAGCCCTGTAGGGACATCTGTAGGGCCTTTTCTTGATGGATGATCAGTGTGGGATGCCCAGCTAACTGTGGGTGTTACTGCCTCTGGGCAGGTGGTCCTGGAGTATATGCAAAAAGCAGCCTGAGCAAGCCACAAGGAGCAGGCCAGTAATTAGCGCTCCTCTGCGGGCTCCGCTTCAGTTCCTGCCCCTAGGTTCCTGACTTGAGAGTTCCTGTTCTCTCTTCCCCCAATGGTGCACTATAAGCTGTAATTTCAAATGAACCCTTTCCTCCCCCAACTTTTGGCCATGGTGTTTATCACAGCAATAGTAAGCAAGCTAGGATCCTTTCTCCTCTGGCCACAGTCCTGGACCTGCCCAGCAGGCTTATCTGACACAGCATTCAGAGACAGCATCTTCTGCTCGGATGAGGCACACAGACCCAAGGCACCACATGGGAGATGCTGCTGCAGAAGCGCCCTGACCGCCAGCCAGCCAGCCAGCCAGCCAGCCAGCCAGCCAGCCAGCCCTACCTAGGTTCTGGTTGACTTTAATGTCTACCATAAGTACCCACTAATTTGCTTCAGGACACTTGGGCTTTGTAATAAATGTCATACTTAATATTAACACTCATGGCCTGTTCATCCTACCTCAGTTGTTGGGTTCCAGTCTGGGCCTGGAACTCAGTGCTTGCTGCTCAGTTCTTCTCATCTCTCTGTTTAACCTTAGGTACAAGTTGGAGCTAAGTTCTATTCCAGGCCAGGACCATCTGGTCCCCGACTCTAAGCTCTACCTTCTACACCACAGGTGTTAATGAGACACTTTCCAAGAAAGAGGTGTCTCTCAGCATCTCTGGGAGACTCCCACACCCACCCTGGGTATTGCTGGCTCTTTTTTGATGCATCTGGACCCCTCTTGTTTTCCAGTCATAGGTGACAATGATGACAAGCAATGATGACAAGCCTCTGTTGGCTGCTCCACTGCCTCTGGGCTTGGTTCTCCCATTTGGCTGACCTTCAAAGTCTGTCCCCTGGTCACTTCTTCCAGAAGGCACCACTCCCACCCCTCTACTAGGGACAGCAGTCCTATGGACCTCAGTGCAGTGGGAGGACAATGGGCTCATGAGTCACCTGCCACCCTGTCCGGTGTTCTGGAAGTGTTTGAAGTGCCCACTATATGCGTGGAGCTTGGTTTGCTGCAGAGAATAGATGAGAAGAAAAACGCAGGCCGGTGCTGTCCCCAAGACACACACAGAAAGAAATGGTGTGTTACCCAACCTAGCACGTCTGACTGATGGCCCTGAAGGTACTGTCTACAGCAGATATGCACAATGGCATTGGTGGGGTGGGGAAAGGTTCAGGTCTGAGCTCAGAGGCAGAGACAGAAAATTCAAGTGTCCTTGGCAGAAGAGGCGCTGTGGGAGAGAGAGCTTCTGAGGTAGAAAGAGAGTGCCTGAAAGTTGGGGATGCCACCAAGACACCAGCCTTCAGAAGGATGGGGTCAGGAGGTGCCTAGAGGCACCTGAGTATGACCAGAGGCAGGCCAGGACAGGGTCCAGGTATAGGCTGTTGTCAACACCCAGACGATGTGGGAGTCCCCTCTGTATGCTGTGAATGTGTTTTGTTAATGAATAAAGAGGCTACTTGGGCCTATCACAGGGCAGAACAGAGTAAGGTGGGAATTCCAAGTAATGATAGAAGAGAAAGTAGGCAAAGTCAGTGGGACCAAGTAGCCCCCACAGGAGACAGACATGCTGGAACCTTGCTGGTAAACCATGAGCCTCTTGGTAATATATAAAATAATGGAAATAGCTTAATTTAAGATATAAGAGCTAGCTAGAAATATGCTTAAGCTATTGGCCAAACAATACTGCAATTAATATAGTTTCAGTGTGTTTATTTGGGTCTGAGCGTCCAGGAAGCAAACGAGTGACCAGTCGACACCCAGGTGTGTGGGCCTGGGCCCGGTAGACACGCACACAGGAGGCTGAGCTTAAGGGCTGCAGATGAACACGAGGGTGTCTAGTATGTGTGGAGACCCAGCATGCATTCCAGGGCCTGTGGGGGTATAGGACATTAGGAAGAGGTCCACCGGGCAGTGGTGGCATACGCTTTTAATCCCAGCACTCGGGAGGCAGAGGCAGGTGGATCTCTGTGAGTTCAAGACCAGACTGGTCTACAGAGCGAGTTCCAGGATAGTTGCTGCTGTTGTTACACAGAGAAATCCTGTCTTGAAAAAACAAAACAAACAAAGAAGAAAAGAGGTTCTAGGAAAGACAGGCTGACCCCTGGGACCGGAAACCAAGGGAAAGAGTCCTAGGGGGTGGCAAAACTCCCTCTTCTCCTAGCCTTTCAGAAGGCCTTCTTGCCTCCTATGGAAAAAGACAGTTATACTGGATTTATTGGGCATGGAGGAGGGGGTAGATGAGGAGGGGGTGATAGATGAAAGAGGAGCAGGGGGAGTTGGAGGGGAAGAAGAGGCAGTGTTTCTATGTGTCTCACAGGGCTTGCAGTGGCAAGGAACCCACACTCACCCTGGGCACACCCTCCCTGGTGCCCCGGAGGCCTTGAAACAGCAACGGTCCTGGTAAGGCTCCAGCTCATCGGCCGATGGGTGGGCAGTCAGCCAGTGGGCACTCCTGCCAAGTGGCCACTGGGGCAGCACATAGCACAGATGGCCTAAGAGTGGTTACCTTGAGGAGAGCCATTTTTGGAGAGCTTGTGGGTCTTAGAGAAACGGAAATGCAGAATCCATATCTTGGCAAAAGACAAAGACCTTTTAGTATCTAGAGCCCGCAGTGTGATGTGAAGGACCCAGAAGAGGCACTCACACCTGGGAGGAAGGACATTCCTGATATCGGAGGTGGGGGCTGCTTTCAGGACCTGCCTGCTTGCTGGTTGAGGAATAATTGCTTCATTGTTGTGAAACTCCAGCATGGAGGAAGAACTTTCAGGTTCAGCTGGTAATTATGGCTCGCAGCTCTTTACATTACAAAACCCATCTGGATCTGTTTTCAGCTGCCTCTATCCATGGGTACACAGACCTCCCCTTACCAGACCACGAAATCAGAGACGGTCTCCCTCAACCATGCTGTCTGAGAGATAATTTTCAATTAAGGAACAAGCTGAAAAGACCACAGCGTGTCCTTCCAGCCCTGATGGCGGGCATCCTGAATAGCCACAGAACATTTGTCAAAACCAGAAAATTACAGCTGAGCGGTCTGCACTCAGCAAACCGCGGACTGTTAGATGCCCGGTGTCCCTGGCATTTCAGGATGAGACTCTCTGGCTCTTTCCACTGATGGCGGTTTCTGTCTTTCTTGAATCCTGCCACCTTTGAGCAGCTTTCTGGGAGACTCATTTCCCTCAATGTAGCCAGTGTAGCTGGTTTCTCACAGGTAACCTCGATGGATGTCTGTACTTTTAAAGGAGAAAGCGAGCGAGGGGGCAAGGTGCCTCCAGTCACCTCATGCTGAGCTCCCTATTAACGCCAGTGCCCTTGACTGTCATTGCCTTCCTCTGCTTTGCTCTCTGAGAGTGAGGCAGAGTCCCATGACTAGGGTCACAAAGAACCTCGTCTGAAGGACCTCAAGGCCACAGAAGAACCAGGTGTGCCTTGGAGGTCGCTCTGTGATTCCATTTCTAGCTGGAATTTTTTTTCCCTTCACACATACTGCTGAGGTGTCGGGATACATCCCAAGTCCTTCCGCTGAGGAAGAGGAGCTTGATGCTCCAGGCTCAGCTCACACTTCCTCTTGTTGGGAGGTGTTCATGGGTATCTCCTTTCTTCTTTGAGTGCTTGCCCATTAGTCTGTCAGAGCCATGTTTGGAAACCAGTGAGTTTTTGAGAAACGGAAATGCAGAGCCCATATCCAGTGGAAAGACAAAGACAGGCCCTGTAACGCCCAGAAGCCATGGTGTGATGTGCACGATCCAGCTGAGGCGCTTCGAGTAGCACAGTTCCTTTTCTCGTGGGACAGAGCTATTTGAACACACAGCATATTTGTGCCACCACAGCCAGGATCCAGGACGGCCGTTAGTCCAAACAGACACCCCCCCCCCCGTCACCTTTTCTTCTTCCCCGTCCCCTCCCCATCGGCCTCCAGCATCCACTAGCCTGTCATCATTGTGCGGCTTTTCTAAGTGCCCTTTCACTCAGATCCTGGCTTCTGAGCCAGCAGCAGGCTGAGAGTCCTTTGCTGCTGCCGAGTCACGCCTGCTCACAGATGGACCACAGCTTGCCTGACGGTTTGTCCTCGTGTTCTGTCTAGTGCTGGGATGAACACCATCGCCAGCCAAAAGCAACCGGGGGGAGGAAGTGGTTGATTTGTCTTTCAGGTTCTAGTCCATCCATTATGGAGAAACTCAAGCAGATGCCATGGAGGAACATTGATTCCTGGCTTGCTCAATATATATATATATATATATATATATATATATACACACACACATACACACACATTGTTTGTTTGTTTGAAGACAATAGATAGCTCACTATATAGCTCTGATTGTCTTAGAATTCACTATGTAGACCAGGCTGTCCTCGAACTCACAGAGATCTGCCGGCCTCTGCCTCCAAAGTGTTAGGATTAAAGGTGAGTGCCACTATGCCTGGCTTCAGCCTGCTTTCTTGTACAACCAAGGACCACCTACTCACAGTGGACTGAGCCCTCCCACCTAAATCTTGTACATTGTAAAAATTGGTCACTGTACTGGTTTATTAAAATGCTGATTGCCCAGTAGCCAGGCGGGAGGTACAGGCACGGTGAACAGATTAAGAGAATTCTGGGAAGAGGAAAGGCAAAGATGCAGTCACCAGCCAGATGCAGAAGAAGCAGGATGAGAACGCCTCACTGAGAAAAGGTACCAAGTCACGTGGCTAAACATAGATAAGAATTATGGGTGAGCCGGGCGGTGGTGGTGCACGTCTTTAATCCCAGCACTTAGGAGGCAGAGGCAGGCGGATCTCTGTGAGTTCGAGACCAGCCTGGTCTACAAGAGCTAGTTCCAGAACAGGCTCCAAAACCACAGAGAAACCCTGTCTCAGAAAACCAAAAAAAAAAAAAAAAAGAATTATGGGTGTAGTCTCTGTCTACAATTAACCAAGGAAATGCCCCATAGATTTGCATTTTCTCACTTGAGAGTCAAATGACTCAAGCTTATATAGGGTTGCCTAAAACAAAAGAAAACAACAAACAAAAACCCTACAGTCTAATATCTAAAGACTGATCCTTTCATTTATCACCATGACGAAGCTGCAGTGAGTTCTCCATGAAGGCTCTGGGTATAGACACGGGCAAATGCACACTGATATCTATGTCTTTGGGGGCAAACATTGTATGGATTGTGGGGCATATGGGTCTTCATGGAGCTTGGCTTCAGCTGAGCTTGTGGTATCTGGTTGCTATGTATGCCTGCTCTCTTCAGTGCCCCGCCAATGCTCCCAGCTGTCTCTAGACAGGTCCATTCCTGTGTCCCTGACACAGTCACGGTTCTGCAGCTTGGCCTAGGGGGACATCCTCTGATGGGAACCTGGGCCCAGATGCAGCCGGACTGAGGGCTCTCCTTCAGGTAGGCACTAAATGGTGCCTATGCCTATCCTCCCTCAACGTCCCAAGGGGCCGAGGTAAGGTCTGGGTTCCTCGTCAGTACTGCGGGGCTCATTGGGGAAAGCTTATGGGATTCTCCTCCTTTTTCTAGAACCTCTCTGGGTATAGTGGTTTGAAAGAAAATAGCCCTCAATGGGAGTGGCACTGTTAGGAGGTGTGGCCTTGTTGGGGAAGTATGTCACTGTGGGGGTGGGCTTTGAGGTCTCCTATGCTCAAGATGCCAACCAGTGTCACAGAACACTTCCTGTTTCCTGCAAGATGTAGGGTAAGCTCAACAACTCAACTGTGGATGTGATGTGACCACAGCTACCCTACCTCCTGTTGCTGTGATTTCCCACTGTGATGAACTACAGTCTCAAACTGTAAGCCAAACCCAGCCCTCCATTAAGGTGCATTTATGAGCCCCACGACCTGTGGTAGTGAGGAAGATGATTTTGAGCTTCAGATTTTAAACAGAGCGGACCTTTCCTCCTCAATGTCGTACTCTTACAAGTTCAAATGTTATAGTCTTACATGTACAAAGGCCTTAGAGAACGTGAGTACTATAATGAAATCAAATAAAAACACAATGGGATTTTCTAGTTAGTAGCATTAAGAATACCCACTTTTAAAAGCCCAGGTTATAGCAAGCAGTTTTCAAATGAAGTGTAACAGAAGGGATCTTTACAGTCACTGTCATGGCTGACCCAAGGAAAGGAGGTCATTTGGAGGTCATCCTGTATGGATGCTAAGTAACAACTAGAAACACAGTGGTCACCCAGAGAACTCCTGAGACACCAGCCCTCCCAAGCCCACATGCAGAAATCTTCAGATTTGACATTTTAACTTGTAAGAGGAAGCCACTAGTTAGTTCCCAGCTGCTTAGCCCCGAAAATAATCACACAGAAAGTGTATTAACTAAATCACTGTTTGGCCCATTAGCTCTAGCTTATTATTGACTAACTCTTACATCTTAATTTAACCCATCTCCATTAATCTGTGTATTGCCACATGGCTGTGGCTTACCAGGTAAAGTTCTGTCTGGTTCCAGCAGGGCTACGGGGCTTCTATCTGACTCTACCCTTCTTTTTCCCAGCATTCAGTCCAGCCCTCCCAACCTAGCTCTGCTCTGCCCCGCCCTGCTCTGCTATAGGCTCAAAGCAGTTTCTTTATTCATTAATGGTAATCACAGCATACAGAGGGAAATCCCACATCAGTAACTGGTGTTGTTTTTAGGAGAAACCTGTAAGGTTTATTCAAGAAGGGGGCTCTGGTTGGAACACTGAATGTTTTCTTAAGTTGGTAAGCTTTCTTTTTTTTTTTCTTTTTTTAATTGATGATGAAGCTTTTTTTTTTTTTTTAAATGTGCATTCATTGTTGTTTGCCTGTGTGGGTGTCTGTGTGAAGGTGTTGGAACCCCCGGAACTGGAGTTACAGACAGTTGTGAGCTGCCATGTGGGTGCTGGGAATGGAACCTGGATCCTTTGGAAGAGCAGTCAATGCTCTTAACCGCTGAGCCATCTCTCTGGTCCAGGAGGTTTTCTTTTAAAGGGCAGTTTCAGGTTTGTAGAAATCCATGCCATCCCAGTGGCTCTCCTTGTCCTCGTGCCCATTCATAGAAGGCACGATGCTGAGCAGATACGTGTCTGCTCTTAGTAACGATTCCGTGGACCCGCCCTCTCTCCGGCACTCTGTGGGGCTGGACAAATGTAGAATGACATGTGACCAGAAGTTTGGCTCTGTTTAGCAGGTTAATGATCAAACAGGGCCTTGTCAAGATTTAAAACGTTAACAGTCATAACCTTTGTTATATTTTTTTTCCTTCTGAAAATATTAGCCTTGGAAGGAAGTGCGCTCACAGGCAGCCACTGTTCACTCCCCAGGCAGTCATCCACAACACAGTCTGTCTATCCCTATCTTATCTGAGCTCACAGACAAGTCGTCCAGAACTTCCTCCTCTGGGTGCAAGCTGACACCCTAATGGAATCTTTGACTCAGAGTTCCATTAGCTCCAGAGCAGCACGCCGGTGCTATGGGCTGGAATTCACCAAGAAAGCGAGGGCGCCTGTCAGCGCTTTTCCTTTACACACGTCCGCGTGTTTACTCATTTCTGCCAAGATGCCGTCATCTTTCCCACCAAGGTGTCAGCCTTGCTGCCTCCGTTTGGGAAGTAAGGCAAGCTCTGTGGAAACGGACTGGAGCTGGGCAGAGGCTCGGCAAGTGGGATCAAGTGGCCTTCTGTTCTACCCTCCGTGTCCTCTTCAGGTCCCAGCACGGGGCGGGGTGCAGGGGTGAAAGAGGACGGGGAATGTTTTCATTCTCTTTGGAGGGGACAGCTTGCCCAGTTAGCCTTGCAGATTTTTAGCCCCATCATTTGAGAGGTGGAGACAGGAGGATATGAAATTCAGGGCCATCCCCAGCTACCCGGGGATTTAGAGGCCAGCCTGGAGTATGTGAGACCCTGTCTTTACAAAAACAAAAACAAACAAGCAAAACAACATCTTATTCTGGCTGTTATGCCAATTTTTAATAGCACGCAAATTTTTCTAAAGTCCTTGTGCTGTTGAGACACTTTCCTCTACGGTATGCTGGCAGCTTCCTTCCACAGAGATTCCTCCTACTGTATCTCACGCTAGTCCGGGAGAATGAATTTCACAGGGGATTGATGCTCTTCACTGTCCCGGCTCCGCATGTTTAGAGCAGCCCCTCTGTAGAGGGTAGCTGCTCTGCTCTTGGAGCACCAAGGGAAGGGCTGACTTGGGGTTCACTGTCCCCCACCATCAGCTCTGTGCTGGCTCCCCAGGCTGGGTAAGAAGCTTGACCAAGTGGACATGCTGATCCAGTGGGATTCTGTGTTTGTCAAGGGCTGGCGGCCTGCCTGGGCCCAGCTTCGCTGCCTGCATCAGCACCAGCCGTCCCTGCAGACACTCTCTGGACAGGGGAGAGAAAAGCTCCAGAAATAGCCTTTAAGATGGTACTGTGAGCGGGGCCAAGAAATGGCTCAGCGGATGAGAGAGTGGGCTGCTCCTCTAGAGGACCCGGGTTCAATTCTCAGCACCCACATAGTGGCTCACAACTGTCTAACTCCAGTTCTAGGGTATTTGTGGCACCAGGCAATGTATGTGTTACACATAATATATACATGCAGGCAAAATACCCATACCCATAAAATAAAATAAATCTTTCACACCTGGGAGGAGAGGAAACTTCGGTTAAAACTCAACTGTCCGTGTGCCTCAGCCAAATGTATCTGGGCTTGCATTAGCAAATTTGTTTGTTTGTTTTTTTTTTTTTTTGGTTTTTCGAGACAGGGTTTCTCTGTGGTTTTGGAGCCTGTCCTGGAACTAGCTCTTGTAGACCAGGCTGGTCTCGAACTCACAGAGATCTGCCTGCCTCCGCCTCCCAGGTGCTGGAATTAAAGGCGTGCACCACCACCGCCCGACTGCGTTAGCAAATTTGTAAACTGGCCTTTGAAAACCCAACTCCCCAACTATACTTTGGGAGCTCAGCCCAGTGCTCCACTGTGGGTTTCTGCCTCTGTTTCCATCAGTTGCTGGATGAAGGTTCTATGGTAACATTTAAAATAGTCATCAATCTGACTATAGGGAAAGGCCAGTTAGGGCACCCTCTCCTCTGTTGCTTAGGGTCTTAGCTGGGGTCATCCCTGTGGATTCCTGGGAATTTCTCTAGTGCCAGGTTTCTTGCTAACCCCACAATGGCTCCCTCAATCAAAATGTCTCTTTCTTTGCTCTCATCTCTGTCCTCCTCCATCTTGACTATCCCATTCCCTCAACTTCTTCTTCCCCCTCCCCTTCTCCCTTCCATTCCCCTTCCCACCCTCTTTTCTCCCCCTACCCTCATGCTCCCAATTTTGTCAGGAGATCTTGTCTATTTCCTCTTCCCAGGGGATCTATATATGCTTTTCTTAGGGTTCACCTTGTTACTTAGTTTCTCTAGGGTTGTGGACTATAGGCTCATTATCCTTTTCTTTACAGCTAGTATCCCCTTAAGAGTGAGTGCATACCATGTTCATCTTTATGGGTCTGGGTTATCTCACTCAGGATTTTTTTTCTAGTTCTAGCTATTTACATGGAAATTTCAAGATGTCAATGCCATGATGGGGACACCCACTGAAACAGCTTACCTGAGCTAATGGGAGCTCACCAACTCCAGCCGGACAGGGAAGGAACCAGCATAGGACCAAACTAGTCCCTCTGAATGTGGGTGACAGGCAGACTGCAGGGCCACTGGCAGTGGAACCAAGATTTATTCCTACTGCTTGCACTGGCTTTTTGGAACCCATTCTCTTTGAATGGATACCTTGCTCAGCCTAGATATAGTAGGGAGGGCCTTGGTCCTTCCTCAAAGCAAGTGCCTTACCCTGTCTGAGGGGCAGATGGGGGTGACATGGGGGGCAGGTGGAGGGAGTGAGAGGAGAGAAGGGAGTGGGAACTGCAACCGGTGTGTAAAATAAAAAAGATTGTTTGTTTTCTTTTTTAAAAAATAAAAAAAAGAAAAGAGAAAACCCAACTCCCTTTCCAGCAGGTCCCAGCTTATCAATCTTTCCCATCTGTTCTTGCAGGCCCCATAGCAGCAAGCCTAGGAATTTGACGGTGCATGTAGGACATCCAAAGAATTCCTAGATAAGTCCTCTAAATTAAAGGTGAGTTGAGTGTTGGTGCCAGTCCTGGAGGCTTTCTCTTTGGGGTGGTGCTGGTCTTGTCTGTTTTTCTTGTGCGGGGATGCGGCTCTTCTGAGACTGGCTGCGTTCTTCCAATACAGGTCTGCGGGGATGCAGCGGTGAGGCTAGGACTTGTGCAGTTTATCTCAATAAAGCAGCTGTTTTTAAAAGGTGAGTGCAGCAAAGGAGCTGGGTAAAGTGAGCATAGAGAAGCTAACCATGTTAGACCTGATTTCAACAGCATCAAAAAACCACCAAATAGTTAATGAAGAATCACAAAAGATCTGTGTGTGTGTGTATGTGTATGTGTGTATATGTGTGTGTGTATGTGTGTGTGTGTGCACATGTGAGTATGTAGGTGAAAACCTCTGCATACACACATGGAATGCCATAGTGGGATTCCAATGTCTTCCTCTGTCACTCTCTGCCCTACTGCCTTCGAGTCAGGGTCTCTCACCAAACTGGAAGTTCACCATTCAGCCAGGCTGGCCGAAAAGTGAGCTTCCAGGACCTACCTGTGTTGTTCTCCCCAAAGCCGGGGTCACAGGCAAATGCAGCCAGGCCTGGCTTTTTACGTAGGGGCCAGGAATTTTAATTCACATTCTCATGTCTGCAGAGCAAGCATGCTTACCCATTGACCCATCTCCCCTCACAAGAGTTTGGAGACTATAAGCTATTTATTAAGGTTGGTGAAGGAAGACTTAAATAAATGAAAGGATGTCATTTTGAAGGACTAAGAGGCAAATCACAAAAGTCATAAAAAAAAAAAAAGTAGATCTGCAGGTCAACAAAAATTCCTGGGAATTGTGCAGGTGTATACAGCATGGGGGTGGGAGGTGATGATGCAGAGACAAGAGTAAAGGGGGACACTCTCGGTCACCCGAGCAAGGGAAAGGTAGCCTCACCGACAGATGCTTAAACAGTGCACAGCTACAGCCACCAGGCAGGTGACAGCTCCCAGCAGAGGTACATTCACCATCAGATTGTGGAAGGCCAAGAAAATCCCTACAGCATAGGAAGCCCCTTTAGAAGGTGGAAAGAGCTACTCCTCACGCCGTGCAGAACCGGTTCCCAGGCTGTGAGAGATGAACCAATGAAGTGTCCAGAAGGGAGCATGGGGATGGACATCCGGCATACAGAGCCTGGGACCTGCTGGTCGACGGGGCAGTGTCACTGTTCATGTAAGACAGGCTAGGAAACTGTGGCCTCATGGTCAGGGGAGTGAGTGATTTGTGCATACAGGGAGACTCCGACTGTGCAGAGCAAAAACTGATAACATCCCAAGAGAGGTGAATGGATGTGGGTTTATCTAGACAATGGGACATTGGACAGTTGTCAGAATGAAGGTCCCTGTGATTGGTACAGGGCGTGGTGCGGGTTCTCCTGGGAAGATGGGGGATGCTGGAGACCCACATAGTGCTGTGGTGAGAAGGGCAGCACCCTTTCCCAGACTCATGACTCCAATGATGCTGTGGGCCAGCCCAGTTCGATAACCCTGCTGTGTGTTTGCTGATCCTGCCACAGAAATGACAGTCGGGTAGAAGCTACTCATGGTCCAACCAACAATCCAGCTAGTCACAGCTCCTACCACGTCCACAGCAGAGCTGGGGGTTGGAGCGATGAGGACTAGCAGTCCCCTTCCTCTTAATAACTCTGTGAGCCTATGTCCCCACAGCGCCCCAGGTTTCTTGGGCCTTAGCCTGGAACCACTTGATTTCAACACCTGTGTCCAGCTCATGAGCCCAGAATAGGAATGCAAAGCTCTCTAGGCCGAAGCCTCACCCCTGCGCTAGGAGCAGCACCAATGTGCCCTCAGCTGAGAACCTGGTGGGTGCCTCTGAGGATGTCTGTCCGCAGCCTACATTCCTCCTGATGTGTTAGTGAAGACAGTAATTCCCAGGAAGCAAGCTTCATGAGATTGCCAGAAAAAGCTCTATGGGCTCTGTGTGTGTGCGTGTGTGTGTGTGCTTGTGTATACATGCACGTGCTCACACACACGTGACTCCAGAGGCCTTTTAGCTGCCAGGATTCATCCATCTTTCTTAATGAGCCTCTTGGGAACTCGAGGGCCCTGAGGGAATTGACATGTCAGCCTGGTTCTTCCAATGCTTCAGATAACCAGCGTGAGCAAAGCTCTGGGCTCACTTGTGTTCGCTTCTGCGTTGTCCGAGGATATGGCTCCTGAACTTGAAAATGCACATGTGTGTACACACACATATTCACATGTACATACTATGGATATGTGCTCAGGCCGAACACACACACAGTCTCATCACATATAGGTATACAACATGCATGAGTGCATAAACATGAGTTGTAGCATGAACATATGTGAGCTTGTACATGTGTACACATGTGTTTACATGTACACTATGTCTGCCCATGGCATATGTCTTTACATGAACACACAAGAGTGTATGCATCTGTCATACATACAGTCAAGATTCCTTGACTGCCAGGCCTGGCTTGCTCCAGAATGGTTTTAGCACAGGCAAGCAGGGACCTGTGCTAACTGCAGTCTGGGCTTTATCTTCCATCACACCCGCTTTTCCCTTTTGAGCTCCTGAGGCTACCCCAGGCTAGAATTCCCTTGACCCAGGTTCCGGGGACAAGGAGGCCTGCCCAACCCTCCCCTCGGGTCCTAGAGGAATCAGAACTGGCTTTTATCCTTCAGTCCCCACTAATCTCTACAGACATCAACCAGCCTTGGACAATTTGCCTGGTGATGAATTAGCAGATAACTACTTTAAAATGTCACAGAATTTAAGGGCAGGCTTTTATCTGCTGTGGAGACACCAAGAAGCAGGCTGGGAAGCTGAAGCCCTCGGAGCCTAGGGGACAATTGGCCAGGAAATGAACCAGGGCCAAGAAAGAGAGGAGACCTGTTTCTCCCAAGTTCTCACTTGGTGGCTTTAGGGTGTAGGTGAGTGAAGGGCTCGGTCAGGGTGGGAGCTGGGGTGGACAGCCATCCCTGAGGGCTGTCCTCTGTCTCTGCTGTCCACTGTGGTTTCTCACTGTGACTGCTTCAAGTTCAGAGCCCTCCATGATAAGCACATGTCCAGGACAGGCAGCAGACTCAAAGGCCAGGGATCACTGGGGACTCTGCAAAGAGAAGACCCAGGAGAGACCAGCAAGGGGCCTCGGAACGCCTGAGGTCCAGTGGGGATGGAAACACGGAGAGCCATAAGAATACTGGATGAGAACGGGCCAGTGTATGTCAGAAAAACCTGCCCAGCTGCTCCTGCACAACCTGCTCATGCCTGGGGGTCTAAGATGGGCACCTCTGTCTCCTTCCCTGGAAGTTCTGAGAGGCCCTTGTTTGTGGTGGATCTGTCTGTGTGGCCCAGAGAGGTGAGCCTCTTCTCCCACAGCCTCCAGGGGTTAACCTGAGCCCACAGATTCTGAGAAAAGGAGGGTCTGGGCAGTGTGCACCATCCACCCTTCCTGTGGGGTGCATGAGGGCTTATCTGCCCCTCCCAGGACCACTTCCTTCCTCCCACATAGATAATGGGAGCCCATCCCTGGAAAGTCTGACAGCATGGCCCCAACCTGACCTCTTTCCATACATTAGGAGGCTTCACACCCTGCTAGATGCAGGCACCTGGGACCTACTTCCTGCCCGGGGCTGGCTGGAGGCCATGGGCTAGCCTCAGAGGCAGTAACTTGAACACTTGAACCAAGGCCGTGCCACAGCCCATAGCCCCTTCTCCAGCTCAGTTCCAGCTGCAGGGGAACTGCAGGCCCCGGGGGCTCATCAAAGACGGCTGTGTGGAGGATGCTCGAGAGATGAAATCCAGAGTTCTATGTCTCGAGAGCGGCTCTGCAGAGGGAGGCCACCTCCCAGCCCAGCTGCAGAGGCTGGACAGCTGGCCATATGTAACACCCACACTGTTAGCGCTCACTCAGAGACCTGCTGTCAAGTCTAGTGTGCTCCACCGGCAGCCCTGTGCCTGCCCCCCTAGTCCTCTCACCTACCTCCTCTGCCTCTCATGGCCCAGGGCCTCCCTCGGCCCGAGTTCACACAGCCTTCATCCTCACCTCTTCCCACCGATGGCCAGAGAGCCAGAGTGGGTAGCGCTTGGCTCGGTGCCTGGGTATTTATGTGTAAGTCACACTCAGAGCAGAGGTGACTGCCAGGCTTCCTGGTCCCTGTGGTCTTGTCCCTGCATTGGGCTCCACTTCTTTATCTGTTAGTACGAACAGGGTTTACTATTGCCTGCTGCATTGAGTAATGTAACACACACACACACACACACACACAACACATGCATACAGCATACACAGGGCATGCACACATAGGCACAAGCGTACCACATACGGCACTCACTCACACTTACCAAGTATGCAAGCATGCACATACATGACACTTACGTGCTTGTGTGTGCATGTATAGGCGAAAGCATGACATATCAGTGCTGTTGTGGGCTGGTCAATGTTCAATGCTGGAGTCACGATACTGGGCCTGTGAATGTGACCTTCTCAGGAGACGGGGGCTTTGCAGGCATGGTCTGCTTCAAATGAGGAGTTTGGGGTGGACTCCATGCACCTGACTATATCCTGATGTGAAGAGAAGATACAGACACAGGAAGTCACACAGGGAAAACGCCACATAAAAATGGATGCAGAGGCCAGTGTCTTACGCTCATGGGACAGCAAGACGGCAGGCAGTGGGAGGACTAGAGCAGAGCTTGGTCAAGCCCCTCCCGCGCAGTGCAGAGGGGGTCAGCATGTTTGCATCCTCCTCCCAGGCTTCTTTTTTTTTTTTTAAATATTTATTTATTTATTTATTATGTATACAGTGTTCTGTCTCTGTGTATGCCTGAAGGCCAGAAGAGGGCACCAGACCTCATTACAGATGGTTGTGAGCCACCATGTGGTTGCTGGGAATTGAACTCAGGACCTTTGGAAGAGCAGGCAATGCTCTTAACCTCTGAGCCAGCCCCCTCCTCCCAGGCTTCTGACCTGAGAGGCTGAGATGCAGAATCTCTGTTGTGTAAACCTGTTTGTGGTGCTTTAACACAGGGGACCAGCACACCAACCAGTACATGTATGTGCATGCACACACACCTGACTATCACACAGGTACACAGATGTGCAACACATGACTATCAAATAGGCACACACACACACCATATATCAGACTGGAACGCATACACACACGCCCAGTGTGGAACGCAGTGCACACACATGCACACACATCCAACATCACACAGGCATACACACGCACACCCAATATCACACAGGCACACACATGCACACAGCCAATATCTCACAGACACACACGTTCACACACCCTGTATCACAAGGCACACACATGCACACACATCCAACATCACATAGGAATTCAGTCTGCAACAGTTTGACCTCAGTCTCCCAGGGGCGTATCAATATGTATAGGTTGGTCACTTAGGTTTCTGCCTGAGATTCTTTGCCATTACAGCCGAAATCAGGTTTAGGTGTGAAATGCTGACTGTTTCCATGCCCGTCCCCCTCTGACTTATGAATAAGGCACGGATGCCTGCTCTTGCTCAGCAGTGTACCAGACATGATAGCTAGTGCGGTATGGCAGGACAGAGAAATACACTTACCATATTAAAGTGTGATTGCCACCGAGGTCCTGATTTTCACTGTTAGTTTTTGTTGCTTTGTAAAAACTCCACAACCAAAAGCACCTTAGGGAAGAAAAGGGTTTATTTGGCTTACACTTCCGGGTTACGGTCCATCACTGAGGGGAAGGCCAGGTTGGAATTTAAACAGCCAATCACATCCTCCCTCAGGAGCTGAGCGAATCCTGCGCATCCATGCTGCCTGCGCCCACCAGCCAATGCTCAGCTTGCTGCCTTCGCTCTGATTCCGCTCAGAGCCCAGCCTTCGAAATGATGCCACGTACTTTTAGGTTGAGTCTTTCCTACGCAATGAATAACCAAGACACACCCTCCCTCAGACGTAGCCATAGGCCAACCCAATTTAGACAGTTTCTCAGTTGCAGTTCTCAGGTGATTCAGGTCAGTGGTTCTCAATCCTCCTAATGCTGGGCCATTAGGAATACGGGTCCTCATGTTGTGGTGACCCCCAACCATAAAATTACTTTTGTTGCTACTTCATAAGTGTAATTTTGCTACTGTTAAGAATCACAGTGTCAATGTATGGCATGCAGTACATCTGATATGAGACCCTCGTGAGAGGGTTGTTCATCCCCAAAGGGGTTGCGACCCACAGATTGAGAACCACTGCTATGGGGTGAGGGGACAAAAGAAATGAGCCCAAATGCAAAGAATCAGCAAAGAAGGGCGAAGGTTTGGAACAGCCCCTCTCTGTTACTGTAACCTTAATTTTCCTTTTTTGTCTTAAGTTATTTTAAAACAAAGCAGTGTGTGTGTGTGTGTGTGTGTGTGTGGTGGGTTGAGTAAGAAACAGCTATTTCCTTCAAAGGGAAGTAGCCATATGTTCACAATCACAGCGAGGAGGCCCTGAGTCCAAGTTCACGGGGCTGTTTGCTGGCAGGATGCTGAGGTTGCAGATTTTCAAAGCTGACCTTCGCTCCCTCAAAGGGGGGCCGCTCCCCTCTTCCTAATCAGATGTTCTTTATAGTGAACAAGCTTGGTTTTTTGGCTTTTGGTCTTTTTGTTAATGATGCCTTCTGGGTGAGCATGTGTGTACCTCAGTCTGCACCAGTCCCCCTTCTTAAGAGACTGTCACTGGCCCCTGTCCAGGGGACCCAGGATCCCCACAATGAGCTCTGTCTGGGCACTAGAGGTCTGGGTCACAAGCAAGTAGATTCTCCTGCTACAAAGGGAAGGAATTTTTGGTACCACAGGGTACCGTGGCTTCCCCGTTTTCAATCCTAGGTCAAGACACCTGGGCAAGAGGTGGGAAAAGAAATGTTCCAGAGGAGCTGGCCAAGGACATCCTTTCCTAATACCCCAGAGCTCCCCAGAGACCTATGGACCCCGAGATCCCTGTTGTTCTGGCTAGTTTTGTCAACTTGACACAGCTAGAGTCATCAGAGAGGAGGGAGCCTCAGCTGAGAAAATGCCTCCCAAAGATGAAGTTGTAGGCAAGCCAGTAGAGTATGTTCTTAATTAGTGCTTGATGGGGGAGGGCCCAGATCATTGTAGGTGCGGCTACACCTGGGCTGGTGGGCCTGGGTTCTGTAAGAAAGCAGGCTGAACAAGCCAGTAAGCAGCACCCCTCCACGGCCTCTGCATTAGCTCCGACCTCCAGGTTCCTGCCTCTAGGTTCCTGCGCTGTTTGAGCTCCTGTCCTGACTTGCATCAATGATAAATTGTTACGTGGAACTGTGAGTGAATTAACCCCTTTCTTCCCCGAGTTACTTTTAGACAAGGCTGGCCCTGTACTCAACAGAGATTCGCCTGCCCTTGCCTCCCTGAGTTTTGGGATTAAAAGCGTGAGCCACCACCGTCCGGAGCCCAAGTTACTTTCGATCGTGGTATTTTATCACAGCCATAGTTACCGTAACTAAGATAAGTCGGTACCAGGATCATGGGATATCACTGTGACAGACATGACCATGTTGCTTTCAGGAGGATTATGGAAGGGCTTTGGGACTTTGGTCTAGAAAAGCCATGGAGGGTTCAAAACTTGACGAGCGTTTCTGTGGGAGCTTAGGAGCTAAGAACACTGAGAACAGGTGGAGGTGATGGGGGCGTGGCTTGTGGAGTGCTGGAGGGTGTTTGATTGCTCAGACTCTATCGGGGACATTTGCTACTTTGGGCCCAGAGTCTTTGGTTCTGGTTCTGGGGGGCTGAAGAATCTGCTGTGATTGACAAGAGACCAGAACCTTTGCTTCACTGGGATACTCAATGCTGATCCCATCCTTGATGACCTCTGTTGACCTCGTGCCTAACCCTCACAGAGGCACCTCACAGGCACCAGAGGCCATTGTCGGTTGTCTGAAGCATATGACTCTGGGGTCTGGGGTGAGGGCTGACCTTTCGGCAGCTGAGTTTTCCCTGCTGTGGGGTGCAGGCTCCATCAAATCCCCTCTGTGCTGGTGCCATGTCCCCCCTTCCTGAGCATAACCCACGCCAAGGCTGCAATTTGGGCAAATGTTTCTTTGTTTTGTTGTTGATGATGTTCTGTTTCAGGGAAATCCAGGTGTTTTTGTTTGCTGATGGGAACGATGCCAAGACCTGCTCAGCCTTCTCCTCAGCTGGAGGGTCACACTCTCTGGTTCTTTGTGTGTCCGGTGATTTCCTGTGAGGAACATTTTCTCCCTGAGAGATTTGAGAAACTCCCTGATTTCCTTGCCGTGTCTCTCCATCCTCTCTAGACATAGGCAAACTGCCAAGGTTGGTGAGCTCTGTCGGTCTCACTCTCAGGGACTCTTCCTTGGGGGCTCTGGAAGACACAGTCGGGGTGGAGAAGGCCTGACTCAGCAAGCTGTGAGCCCTGGGGTGCTGGCGGCAGCGGGGCCTGAGTCAGTCTTCCTGAGATGCCTTCAGGGGCCTTCTGAGACCAAGTTAGAGCTCCTCCCTCAACTCCCTGCTGAAGCCTTTTGGGTTAAGAGTAGATTCTATTTTCGATCATATTTTCTTTATGAACTCCAGAAAGATGGGGCAGAAGAAAGTAGGGTACTTGGCAGTGCCTGAGCTCTGGACGTGGTGCCCTCTGCTTAGCTGCTGTCTGGAAACTTGTGATCAGTCTTATGCTAACCTTCCTTCACTTCCAGGTCTGCATGAGCCTCAGCCAGGAGCCTGTCCCTCCTCTCTACGAAGGGGTGCCACCTTGGCAAAGACAGGTATTGTGTTGGTTGTATATCCCTGGTATCCAAGGCCTTGCTGAGAGCTGGGGTCCCAGAACATGGGGACAGTGGTACTTCTTCCTGTCCACCCCACTTGTTCCGCAGGACTAGACTGCAGGGCTCTATCCCTGCCCACTGGTGTGCTGCTCACATGCATGCCTTGGCTCACACATTCTTGTCCAGGGCAGACCCCGGGAGCCTGAGGACAGTTACTCTGCCCTGTGCCTTCTCATCTCCGAAGGCACAAACTTAAACTTTCCTGACAGCCGCGGGGCAGCTGAACAATTTGGACTAGCTGTCTTCACTGTGAACCAGATCCGGGGATGTTTGGTTATCTAGGCAAGCCCCACATGACCCAAGTACACAGAAACCCAGAGATGTCTCCTGATCAGTGACCACCAGCAGGCGTCTCCTCTAGATCACCTTCCTTCTTCAGGCCTCTGCCAAGATCACAGCCCTAGAAAAGCATCTGATGCGGCAGAAAATGAAATGTCTTGAACGCAGGCTAACCACCCACCGCCTGGCCTGGGAACCAACCGTGGGACCAGTCTTCACACAGGTGTATATGGTCACAGCACATACATGTGCTCACTCATCCACTCACATGTACACGTTGTCACACACAACATGCGCATACCTGTACATGCACACTCCTACATGCACACGTGAGCATGTGTATCTGGGATGAGTGGCTGGGACAGGACGTGGTGCACTTGGGATGGGTGCGGAGGGCGTGGAACCTCAGCTGTGCTCTGCTGGAAGAACTAGCATAGGGCAGAAGCCTCCAGAGGTTTTGCAGATGTCTGGGATGGGCAAGGGGTTCCCACAGGGCTGGGATGTGGGCAGGGAGCCAGGTTGGTTCTTAGTCTCCCAGGCCATCTTGCCCAGCCTACAGTACAGTTACAGAAGGGCCGAGCTGTGTCCTTCCTCCACCGGCTGGGTCTGAGTCACCCCCAAGGGCCACTCTGTTCCCAGGCCCCACTGACCCGCCTCTGAGCCTGAAGAGCTGCCAGTTCCCTCTAACCTTGCTTCCAGCCTCCTCTCCCCAAGCCAGCACCTCTGACCTCCCCACACCCACACAATCCCTGCTGGCCCTACAGAAGCCAGTGAGGTGCCCAGAAGACCAGGGTGGAGTGGGTCTGGCTTTTCTGCTCCTTTCTGTTCTGAATGAACTTTCTTCCACACTTGGAAACACTCGAGGGCCCGTGGGCTGTAATGGTCCTCGATTGGAGGGGGCCACCTTGGGAAGCAGGAAGGGGCAGGCAGGGCCAAGTATTCTTCCTGAGAACTGACAGGCGAGCCTCGGCTCTCACCTACCCTAGTCCTGAGGCCTCTCATGTGTGACCCCAATCTCAATAGTTCTCTTTCCGCCTGGTTTGAACCTTGACCTGGAAGGACAAGGAGTGACGGAGAGAATGAAGACCTCGTGCTAGGTATTCCTCTGTCACCAGAGGTTTTCTGGGAAGCTGTAATCTATGTTACATTAGTCAGTCATCACATGTTTGAACTCACTGAGAGGCTGACTCTGGAAGTGGAGTTGCCCCCTCCCCCCACTTCACACCCAAGCCCGTTTGTCTCAAAGAACCCTCAACTAGAGATGGCCCCACTGACTGTGTGGCATGGTGGGAAGAGAAACAGCCCGAGAGTAAACACGGTGCCCCTGAGGACAACTAGAAGGCGAGCCATTTCCAACCAAGGTGACCATTGTTTGTCCCATGGCATAAATGCGCCTGCCGGTCAACTGTGGGAAGCTCAGCCATGGGGAGAAAGCTCAGCCGTGGGGAGAAAGCTCAGTCGGGAACTCCAGCTGATGCCCGGACTTCCCCAGTCAGTTTCTGCTTGATGTTGGGAGTTCAGTGGCATCACCTCTATCTGTTGCCATCTGTTCCTTAACTTGGAGGCCTCACCTGAGAGGCCTCTGCTCTGCTTAGAACGCTGTGGAAGATTCCAGCTGTCTGCCGTCACGAAGGCTCAGTCCATTTCTGTTTTATGTGTCATGGCTCCTCTGGACCCTACAGAACAGCAGCCAAGTCTCGGATGAGTGAAAGCTGCCAAGCGGAAGAGACGGCAGGCACAGAATGCTGATGTTTATATGACAGTAAAACCCAGGGAATCAAAAGATACAAACTAGCTAGGTGGTGGTGGTGCACACCAATCCCAGCACTCGGGAGGCAGAGGCAGGAAGATCTCTGTGGTTAACGAAGTGAGTTCCAGGACAGCCAGGAATACACAGAGAAACCCTGTCTCGAACCCTCCCCCCAAAAGATACAAACCAGTGGACTGCAGGCCTCTGCCCCAAGGGAGGAGGAATGACCTGCTTCCAGGGCCTCTGTAGGCCCCTGCTCCAGCCCCAAATGTTTGACAAGATCCTGAATACAAAAGTTCTCCCTTTTTCTGCCGCTGCTCCCTCACCCCACCTAGGGTGGTATAGGTCCTCCCAAATGAGTGCTTGTGTGTGTGTGTGTGTGAGAGAGAGAGAGAGAGAGAGAGAGAGAGAGAGAGAGAGAGAGAGAGAGAAGGGGGGGTGAGATCGCTACCTTTCCCTGAACAAGAGGAAAAGAAAACTCTCTATGAGTGTGTGTGGCACATTGGTCCTCCCTCTCCTGCTTCACAGCGGGGGGTGGGAGTAATTGCCATCAATCATGGGTGTTCCATGTGGCCTAATTTCTGTGACCACTGCTGTTAGGGACACGGGGACACCACTCTGAGGCCAAAGCAAACTGCAGCTCACTTTTACCTCTTTAAGATTATAACAGAACGGAAATTCCTGCTTTGCTTTGTCTCAGACAAGGCTCGCTCTGTTGCCCAGGTTAGAGTAATCCTCCTGCCTCAGCCCCCACAGTGCTGGGAGTTCAGGTGTGCACCTTCAAGCCTGGACCTGACTTCCTTCTTAAACAGCCCTCTTTGTTCTTGGGCAGCTGGACCCCAAACTTCAAACCCTCCTCCCCAGTTTTTGCACTTATCTCCTGGCTAGAGAGCTTGACTGGTCACCTCCCTGTCCCTTCGGACCTCCCTGACCTGTCTCTATGTGATTGCTGGCCAGCTTCTCCCTGGAATGGGTACCTATCTAATTGATGAAAGCATGCATGGGCGGGTAACTCTGCCAGCCCATCTGGACGGCACTGCCCGTGTCATAGGCTCTCCATGGAAGGAACAAAGCCAGGTCCGGTCATTGATTCTGAACCATACCTCACCTCCCACCCTGCCACCCTCCCCACACATGCACTGCTGGGCTTTAACCCAGCTGCTCCACTGCAGCCGAGCAGGAATTACTGGCGTCTGTTCACCCCAAAAGGGTTCAGAGAGCTGTATGAGTCATATCCCGGCCACTTCCTTCTGGATATATTTCCCAAATATCCAGAGCTTCACTCCCAACAGCCAAGGAATTTCCATCTGTTCAGAACATACAATTAAAAATAAATGCAAGCCAGGGGAAGGTATGACTCAGCAGGGTCCCAGTGAGCCACTCAGCAGGCAGTAGCAAAGCTGGCCAAGCGCTGGCTCCACCCCCTTCCTTAATTCGCTCTGCAAATGCTGACCCAGCTCCCACTGTGTGTCAGGCTCTGTGTGGACTGGCTTGTGCAGGTGACACGGTGTGCACTTCAGCAGCCTGTCTGTGACAGGCCAGAGCCGGGCCAGGCCAAGGGGTGGGGTCCAGGGTGAGAAAAAGAGGACTGCTTCCTTCCCCGGTCACTTTGAATCTCAAGTGTCCCCCACAGGCTCAGGCCTGGAAAGCTGGTTCCAGTTGATGATACTCTTTGGGGTGGGAACACTGGGAGGTGGGACCTAGGAAGTTCAGGAAGTAGGTCCCTGGCCCCTACTATTCCCTCCTACAAGGTGAGCAATGGCCACCACACATTCTCACTGCTCTGCCCGAGCACAGGGGACTGAGTGACCATAGACTAAATCTCTGCGACCGAGAGCAAAATAAACACTTCTTTAAGCAGTTTCTGTTCAGTAAATGGTCATGGTGTAAGAAAAGTAACACAAGACACACACTTGCATCAGAGAGAGGCGGAGACAGACACACAGAGAAACGGAGACACAGAGACAGAGACACAGGCAACAATGGGGGAGAGACAGGGAAGAGATCAGAGAGCTAGAGAGATGAAGACAGAGAGATGGAGACCAAGAGAGCAATATAGACACAGAAAGACAAACAGGGAGACAGAAAGAAATGGCTCAGTGGTTAAGAGCACTTACCGTTTTTTCAGAGAACTGGAGTTCAGCTCCCAACACCCATGTCAGGCTGTTCCCAACTGCCTGTAACTCCAGCTCCTAGGGAATCCAACACCTCTGGTTTCCATGGGCACCCGCACCCAAATGCACATGCCCACAACGCACACACATATACATGGTTAAAAATAATTTTTAAAAGGCAAAAATGATAGAAACAAAAATGATAGAAACAGACAAAGACAGGATGACAAAGACAGATGGAGAGGGACACAGAGAGAGAGAGAGAGAGAGAGAGAGAGAGAGAGAGAGAGAGAGAGAGAGGGAGGCGCGGAACCTCTTGAGACACCCCTCTGTTAGCTGTTTTCACTCACATGGAGCTGCCTCCATGTTGCTACATCTGGGTTGTTCTGTTTGCCTGCCCGAGCCTGGGCCACTTTGAGACATTCAGAGACCTCCTTCCTGTCCTGCATCAAAGTGTTTCCAACCAAGGTCATTGTGAATAACACAACTGGGAATGATCCTGCTGTCCATCAGTAGTGTGTAAGGTCCTACGTCCTTTCTGACACTCAGAATGGTGATTTTCCCTTTGGCCTTGCTACTAAGAGGTATCTCAGGGTTTACTTTTCATTTCTGGGGCAAAGGGGATTTGTGAGATTGAGCCTTTCCTAGGACACTACCTGGGCCCTGAGTAGCTAAGCCTGCATCTTGTCTGTGTCTCATCTGAACAGTTTCCATGCCTTTTACACCAACCAGCTGTTCATTCTGGGGATGATGTGTAGCCCAGCATCTCTCTGATTTTTCATCCTCTTGGTAGGGAGCTCTGATAGCTGAAATTCTTACTTTTCCCCCGGTATTTGAGGACGGAACCCAGAGCCTCGTGCATCTATTCCCACACACTGATCTGCCTTCAGCCCAAGTTCTTGCTTGTCACATGGTCCCATGTACACTGTCCCAGGTAGCTGAAGACGTCATGACTATGCCTTTCCTTTGTCACGTTAAATTGTCCTGTTTACATCTATTTGTTGTGTATACACACGTGCACATGCACGTGAACACATGCCACAGCACACACATGGAGGCCAGTTTTCTCTTTTCTTTATGCAGGTCAGCAGATCTTATAGCTAAAGTCCGGCTTCCTTTGTCCACTGAGGCATCCGGCCGGTTCCTCCTCTGTTACATTGTACACTCCTCGCTTCACCCTTTGTCTTTAGAGTGGTAAAGAGTCTGGGAAAGGAGGTAGAGCTTAAGTTCACAGTCTCCCTACAGATATTCAATACTTAGCACCTCATTGGCCAACTGACCGCTGTGAGGTCTTACAGCCAGCAACTGGGCACCCTCCCTTGACAGGGCCGGGTGCTCCTTTCTGAATGTTCATTTGCATCTGCTGCCTATTTTAAAACCTAGCTGTCAATCTTTGATGTCTAGTGTGTCATTTGTTTAATGGAATTCCCAGCATTGTGGTAACGGCTGGTTTCTTGTTTCCCAGTTCCCTTTTCCTCTCTTTTATGGTCCTCTTTTAAGTTTTTTTCAATGTTGTCTTTACTCCACATTCCCACACAGTTTGCTTGCTATCTGCCTTTTATTCTATTAACAGTTGCTTAGACATGACAGGCTCCCTTGACTTAAGAGGCTAACTTTTAAGAATTACTACTTTCTTGTCTGACAATGCCAGGAACTTTGAACGTTAATTCTGTTCCTGCAGTGGGTGGAACAATGCCCTATGCCCTCATTTTAACCCCCAAAGCCTACAAAATTACCCGGGGCCCACCCAAACTCATGAGATGAAGGGGAGTGTGCTGGCTGGTTTTGTGTCAGCTTGACCCAAACTTGAGTTATCTGAAAGCAGGGAGCCTCAGTTGAGAAAGTGCTTCCATAAGATCCAGCTGTAGGGCACTTTCTTATTGATGGGAGAGGACCCAGATCATTGTAAATGGTTCCACCCCTGGGCTGGTGGCCCTGAGTTCTATAAGAAGGTGGATTGAGCAAGCGTGGGGAGCAAGCCAGTGAGCAGCACCCCTTCATGGCCTCTGCATCAGCTCCTGCCTTGAGGTTCCTGTTCTGGCTTCCTTCAGTGATGAACAGAGATGTAGAAGTGTAAGACTGATAAACCCTCTCCTTCCCAACTTGCTTTTGGGTCATGGTGTTTCTTACAGCCGCGGAAATCCTAAGACAGACAGTGCGCTGTCTCATCTTGAGCTGGAAGATTGCAGTGTGAGGTCTCTAGGGTGTCCCTGGTTCGGAGTGGAGGACATGATGATGAGAAAGGCGGGCAGCTTCTCAAACAGAAGCCAGCTGAGAGCCACAAGGAAACAAGGACCACGACGGTGGGACCTGAAAGAGTCTTGAGGTGACTCTTCAGGGCCCCTCTGCCCAGGCTATGTGGATCCTGGACAATGGCTGTGAGAGACCGTGAATGATGATCCCAGCTGCTCACATAGACTCCCCGTACAGAGGCACGAGGGAAGAGGGTTGAGTCAGTAAACATACACAGCAATGGAGAATGAGAGCATACCCCTCCCACATATTCTGCTACTAGCTCACGAATTATTTAATTGAGACAGGGTGTCTCAATTGGGGTTTCTATTGCTGTGAAGAGACACCATGACCACAGCAACATTTAAACATGTAAAGGAAAAACATTTCACTGGGTGGCTCAGATTTTCAGAGGTTTAGTCCATTGTCATCATGGTAAGACAAGATGGCATGGTGCTGGAGTCCTTACATCGTGACTTCTCCAGATTTTTTATTTATTTTTGCTTATGTGTGTTTGTATGAATGCCACAAGCATGTGTGAGTTCCTAAGAAGGCCAGAAGAGGGCATCTGAGCCCTGGCGTTGGAGATGGAATGATTGCGGGCCACCCAATGTGGGTGCTGGGAACGGAACTCAGATCCTTGGCAGTAGCAGAACTTTTAACCACTGATCCATGGCTCCAGAGCCAAGTTTCTTTTGATGTATGATCCTCCTGCCTCAGGGAATATCTTTCCGTTTTCTAGTGGAAACAAATTGTTTCTGCTTTTGTTTGTCTGAATGTCTTCATTGCCTTCTTTGCTGGGCAGAAGATACATAGCTACAGACATAAAGATATTGTTGATGTACAGCCCTTAGAATAAAATAAATACCTGCAAAGTACAGATTGAACTCCATAATCACCAAATGAATGAGGAGAAATAGAAAACTTAATTTTCGAATTAGCACATTTGAATTAAAAGGAGTAAGGGAAACAAACTATTCCATCACTGTTGTGGTCAAGACCTATGGATGAGTGCTAAGGTTCATGGGTATACCTCCCAAGGAAAAGCAGGACATTTGCAAGGCTTCGGTGTTAACATGCTCTATTTCCTGTCTCCAGGAGGTAACACTTAGCTTCTCTTGCCCTTAATGTCGCCTGGACCTAGTGACCCACTTCTCATCCACAGGATGAAGAAGGAAACGGTGACTTGCACAGGAGAAACTGGGAGGGTGCCACCTCACCCAAGAGGCCAAGACCTGTAATAAGTCATTGGGACCCGTGATGGGAAAGACACCGTCCTGCAGCTCCTCTCGGACATTCATACCCCAGTCTAACCCTGAGAGGCTTTGCAGGGCTTGGCCAAGAGCTCTTCAAGAGTATCAAGGCTATGAAAGACACCAGAGACTGAGCAACTATCCCAGGCTTGAGAAATTGAGGGACATTTGGCAAAATATAACCAGGTATCCTGGAGCAAAGGACACTGGTCAAGGACTGGGGATTCCAATAGTGTCATTTGCTTGCACCAAATGTAGTGTCTGGGCTTGATGACGAGACCATAGAAGGCCTAGCAAAGGCCGTATAGTCACTCAGATAAATATGTAACTCTCTGCATGAATAGTTTAACTAATTAAAATCCATCTGGAACTTTCTTTCTGTATTTTCTAAAGGTCTGGTTCTGCAGTCTTCTTGTTAAAGCTAGCCACGAGTCCCACCTCCTTTGGAAGCAGATGTCCATTCCTGACGGAGGAGCCTTCTGGCTGTAGCAGCCAGCTCTGGGATGCATGACACATCTTTGTATTTGTATTGGTCTTGTCCGGGCTCGTTCACATCCAGGGCTGGTTGGCTGGTGACTCAAATGGCAGCATGTACTCCATCTCCTCCCTCAGACTAGCCTGGGCATGGTCTGATGGCAATGGCAGAGGCAGGGGAGGGAGCAGGTTAGCTGTTGGTCTTCCTCAAACCCTGGAGGTTTGCTGACATTGGTTCAAAACAGAGCCACACAGCTTGGCCAGTGTGAATAAGAGAAATCAAATTCCACAAAGGTGGAATTCAGAGAGTAGGTCCCAGTCTGCATTCCCAGCTTGCCACTGAGAATGAGCACCCCCACCCCCAGGGCCAGGCGTCAGAGACATAGCGTTTGGTTGCTGCTCTGGTGGCTGTGGAGCAGCGCTGTCTCTTTAGCACCAGATCACATCCCCTCAAAGCGAGGTCTAGGGAGCATTCCACTTCAGAGGTAAGCAGATTCCACTCTCATCACCCTTCCTACAGACACTGATGGCAGAAGCTCTGGTGATCCCTGTCTGGAATCTCCAATTTGGGGGCGTGCATTCTAGAGAGCCCACCATCGGTGGCTCCTCTGGCGGCTCCTCCCCTGGCGATGCCTGGGACCACGCCTACTGGCTATGTAGACCTGGCCCATAGATCTGCCGCGCCTATTCTCTTTTACCGCCTTCCTGAGAGTCTCCTGGGGCTGCTCTGCTTTGCACTGCCCTGTTTATTAAACCTGGATTTATCAGTTCTGTTTGATTTGACTTAATGCATCGGCGGCTAAGAAACCCAGGAACCAAGGACTTAATACCTAACAATTCCCATGTGAGGGGGTTGCCTCTTAGTAATCTGAGAGGGTGTGGCTGCTGAGAATTTGACCCCAGGGTCAGAATCAAAAGTTTGAGAGAGATGGGTGCCTACCACCTCCAGGTCTGTGTTCATTGTCCCACATAACCTGAGTGGTCTGTGGGCAAAGACCTTGGCGTGAGGTTTTGCTGTGGACATTCCCCACGGGCATCTCTCTGACGGATGAAGGACTAAAGGAGAAGGAGTCATTCCGAATGAACTAGATCCTCATGTCAAAGCCAGAGGAGCCATTTGATTCCGTAGGTAACCAGCTGAGGATCCAGGTTCCCCAGGCAAGGGTATTATCAACTCCTGCCCCTTTTCCTGAAGGACTCCTGGATTCAGCCATTCTCCTCCTGGTCATGCTCCAACCCCTCTGCAGATGAGACCTGGTCAAGCCCCTATCTTTCTGCTGAGAATCCATGGTTAGCACCCTACCCTCTTGCTGAGGGTCCCTGCTCATGTTCTCACCTTCCTGTTGGGGCCCTTGGTTGAGTTCTCTTTCTGGCTGTCCCAACATTGGTGCATTAGGTACAATAGTCTGAAATGGGAAGGTGTCTCAGTGGGTCTGCCTTGGGGGCATTTGAGGGCACCTTTCTACCCTCCAGACTGCAATGGATCTTTGAGTCTGCCCAGAGTAGAAAGCAGTGGATGCTACCCACAAGGACCCACACAGCTCCTGGCAGGCGCTCTACTGAGCAAAGCAGAGAGGAGGACGCTTGGATGTATTTCCTCTCTAGCCCTCCATTTTCTCCCCCTCCTCCGGCTGTGATGTCTCTACTTCTTCCTTGGGGAGTTCACACTGGAGAAGTTCAACATTAATTTTTCTCTTTCCCATTCTTTTTCCAATCTCACATTGAAAAATGGGAAAGAAAGAACACGTTGAAAATTGGGAAAGAAAGAATGGAAGTCATTTAGCAGACTTCCCAACAGCAGCGTGACTCGGAGCCCTGGCTCAGCCTTCAGCGTCAACCGTGTCATGATTGGTGGGGACCTGGTGTCACTGGTGAGACTTCCCTAGGCAGAGCTTTAACCTCTACAACAGCAACTTCGATGCTTTTGAGTCATGGGTAGCAGTAGAAGCCCAAGAAATACCGGCTCTCGGTTTGAGAGGGTCTGGGGACCATATTCCAGGACCACGTGAGGCCCAAGAGCACTCAGCACCTGCAGGAACAATGCTGGAGTAGTCACTGTATGCTTCTTTCAAGGCAAGAACCAGCTGTGCCCACCGTGGCCCCACGCTGCGTAACAGGATTGACTAATGCCATGGGTATGTGGGGGGGGGAGGGAGTGTCAATATGACAGTCTTGTATTTTTTTTTAAAACATAGATAAAAATGTTTTAAATGTACTGGCTTTATACAGAGCCTTTTCCTTGGAGCTGAGAGTGGAGAATCAATCAAACTCCAGATTCCCACTTTACCAGACCCTCCCGGGTCAGAGAAAAGAACTCAACGTCACAAAAACACAGGACTGTCTTGGTTTTCCAGGGATCTACAGTGAGCCTAAGTTCTGAGACTTCCCTGGGACCTGACTTTCGGGAGAGTGAAGAGCGGTTCTTCCTGTTCGTCACCACTATGTGTGTTTATTATTGTAGTCTTCCTCAGACATATGTCGGAGCTGGTGTTTATTTGTTGAAGGAAAGAAAACATTAAAACATTTGCTTTGCTACAAAATAAAAGCCTCGTTTCCAGGAGGCCCCCACCAATGTCTGCACAGTGGTGAAGCAATGAGGGGCCTCCCCTTACACTCTAGGACATAGAACTCTGGAGGAAGCCCCCAAGCTGTTATCCTTCCGACTTCATAAATAAACCAAATTCTAAAGCTAACCTAACCTCCTGCTGAACCTCTAAAGCCAGCCATGTAGAGAATCTCAAACCCAGGCTCAGCCATTTGTCTAGGCTGGGAAGCTGGTTTGGATTGATGCGTATGCTCACACTCTGTGCTACACACAGCGACAGCAGGCGGCGGGGTGTGTGTGTGTGTGTGTGTGTGTGTGTGGTCACCTCTGTCCATGACAGCAGGGCTGGGGTCTCAGGCCCAAGGCACATTTGCTATGATGCTGCTAATATAGCAATAGCATTCCTTATGTAGAAAAAGATCTCTTATTAAAATAGCAATGATCTAGGCCTAAGTCCTGAATGGGTATCATCTGGGTAGGACACCACCCCTCCCCAGACACTTTCTGGGAATGTCACAAACAAGACTGCTAACTTGTTTACATTGGAGATAGCCTAGCTTCCTGAATTCCTGAGATCTAGGGTTTGAACTTAGCAATTGTAATCATGTCATGTGCCCTCGGGAAAGATCCTGTAAGGATCTCACTTAAATTCCTTAGGAACCCTTTGAAGATAATAACTTTAATTCCCATGTGTGACTACAGTGGAGGGCTGGCGAGATGGCTCGGTCAGTAATCCCTGTGGCCTGCAAGTGTGATGTCCTGAGGCCATGGCTCAGTCAGTAAACGCATGTGCCATGCAAGTATGAGGTCCTGGGTCTGATTCCCCAGAATCCTTGTAAAACAAAACAAAAAACTGGGCAGGACGATGCGCACCTGTAACCCAGCACTGAGGAGGTAGAGACGGGAGAATCCCTGGGGCTCAATGGTCAGCCGGTGTAGCCAATTGGTGGGTGAGCTCTCGGTTCAATGAGAGACCCTGTCCCCAAAAAACAAGAAAGAAATCGAGGAAGACAGTAAATGTCAATCTCTCTCTCTCTCTCTCTCTCTCTCTCTCACACACACACACACACACACACAAAACAAGTAAAAAGTTCTAAGTAACTCTGCTTCATGCTGAAATTCTTTTCCGTGTGGAGGCCCAAAGTCTGGGTTTGGTGTTAGTAGAGCTCTCTGTTTAGAACCCCGCAGGCTGCTTGGGTGACAGTGTGGAGCTGTCCCTCGTCCCTGCCATCGCTGGCAAGACGAGGGATCTGCATCTAGCACAGTGGACGTTCTGAGAGCTAGGGCAGCTATCTGCAGGTCTAAGAGGCAAAACATTTTAGTGAGCTAAAAAGTCGAATAGTGGTGCTGACGTAGTCACTGAAATGATGTCTCTGACTGGGTGCGAGCCAAGCCAACAATAGCACAGCCACCTTGATGTGGGTGTCGGGAAGCTGCACTAGGGGAGCAAAGGGGAACCCGGGATGCTGGGGGAGACTGAAAGCTATGTCAGTCACTTAGATGAGTGGCAGCTGCCAGGTGTGGACAACGTGACGGTAGAGCTCCTGAGTCCGGCAAAGGCTTGTGTGCTTTGTGTTTGTTTGTTTGTTTACCCATAGGCCTTAGTTGACTTAATCCTCTGCCTCGGTTTTTTGTGTTTTTTTGTTGTTTGTTTGTTTTTTTGTTTTTTTCTAACCAACTGTGCTTTCTTAGCAATGAGACAATAGACTTAAGTTTTGAGGCATCAGTACCTCCAAAAAAGAAGAGGGCTCTGCCTTTGTCTTCCAAGGTCCCTGCAGCTTGGCCAGGGCCCTGTCTCCTGCAGGGAATCTTCAGTAGATCCATCTGCTCTCCACAAGTTCTCTTTCCCATACTCCGGAACCAGGGACAGGGTACAGAAGTCAGCAGGGAGGCTGGCAGCCAGGCTCTGTCCCTTTGGAGTTTGGTGACCTGGTCAAGCCACAGTGCAGGACGAGTGCAGGTCCCCTCACTCTGTGTAGTGCGGTTGACCTTATAGACCATCTCCGTGTTCTGCAACCTTCTAAGCCTTAGAATCTAAGGGCTTGTGACCATCTCTTTGTGTCCAGGAAAGAGAAGGGTGAGAGATGAGGTTGGAGGTGGAAAGGGGTGGAGACGGGGTGCCGTTGGATGGACAGAGACGGGGTGCCGTTGGACGGACAGAGATGCAGCTGTACCTGAACTGTGAGAAGGGATGAGTGGAGCTAGAACAGGTGCAGGGGCAGGGGACTGGTGAGAGCCTGGGGTAACGTGACTACTAGTTTTGTTTCAACCAGACACAGCTAGAGTCATTTTCGAAGAGGAAAGTTCAATGGCTAAAATGCCCCCACCTGATGACTCCAAGGCAAGAGTGTAGTTCATTTATTTGATTGATGTGGGAGGGCTCATCTTACTGTGGGCTGATGGTCCTGGGTGCTGTAAGAAAGCAGGCGGAGCAAGCCAGTAAGCAGCACTCCTCCATGGCCTCTGCATCAATACTGCCTCCAGGTTCCTGCCCTGTGTGAGTTCCTGCCCTGACTTCCCTCAGTGATGGACTGTACTGTGGAACTGAAAGCTGAAAAAAGCCCTTCCCTCCCTAACTTGTTTTTGGTCATGGTTTATCACAGCAATAGAAACCCTAATACAGGACAAAAACTTTCAGCTGTCCCTGGGAAGGAAGGTGTGAGACACAAGGTCTTTTTCCTTCTGCCTTGTGCCCTTCTGGTTCCAGGAAGGTGACCCCTGACAAGTCACAGAAGGAAGGGACAGGCATGGCCCCCCCTGCAGCCCTCCAGGGCTGCTTTAAATCCATGCTCTTGGAAGACCTGGAATCAGAATCTACCCACAGTTGAATGCGGTCCTCCGCAGCAGCCAGGAGGGCAGTGTGCCTGCCTCATGACAGACAGCTGGATCCTGCTCAATTGGTTAGCAAAGTCTGTGACCAAGGGACCTTGCAGCCTATCCATGCAGTCTCAGATGGAGAGAAACTTCACTTTCTACATAACACACACACACACACACACACTTCCCGATTTCATCTCCAGATTCCCATGTCCGCCAGAGCTGAGCCGGGTGTCAAGTGGGGGAAGGGCAGAGACTGAGGTGGAAGAGTGGGCAGCCCATGCTGGGTTCTGAGAAACCACATTCTAAGTGTCCAGGCTCCAGCCACCCCCACCCCCACCTGGGCTCCCAGCTATGTCAGGAATCCAGCCCTTGTGCAGCCCACCAGCATGGGGTGGCTGCCATGGCAACGGGCATGCAGGGTCAGGCGCATCCCTCCATTGTGAATTCCCCAGCCAGCAAGCCAGGGCTGGACAGGGCTGCTCAAGTGTCCAAGAAGGTGGGTGGTCCTTGGCTCCAGGGCTCTTCCCCCTACCTGGTCTGTGCTCGCGGGTGCCCGTGGGGAAGAGCCTTAGCTGCGCTGCTGCAAACGTGGTTTGTGGCTGCAAGTCTGTGAACGCCACAACCTCCCCACCAACTCAAACTTCGACAGCGCCAGACTGTGTAGGTCTCTGTTCTGTCAGGTCCCACGCAGTAACATTGCACTATTAGCCCACAAAAGTCACAGTGACCTTGAAGAAATCCTGGCTACTTTAAAAATGAGCTATCCCCCGGGACAGCAGATGATTCATCCGGGGACAAATCGTGCCTTTGTTTCTCCTTTAAGGATAGCATTTAGCATTGGACAATGAGGGGGATGCTTGGAACTGGCCCCATTAACTCAGGGTTTATGAGATGGGAGAAACATACTTGTAACTTGAGGATAAAAGCTGACTAGAAGACACTGTGACCTGAAAGAGGTGGCAGGCTCTCTTCTCCCTGTCCTACAGTTCTGGGCTATGGAATCAGCACTAGGGCCAGTCCCTACAGAATTAAATTCTACTGCTCAGCATTTTCTCTGTGTGGTCAGAAGGGTTCAGTTTACCTCACATATAGCATGATTAATAAGAACTCAGAAACAGAAATTGGGGTTCAACCTGAAGGTAAGAAAAGTAAAACAGCCAGCCACTGGCTCTTACCTCTACCTCAGTACGATATGGTGATCCTGACTCCAGGAATCTCAGAAAGAGACTGTGGAGAGCCGTCCCCTCCCATTTTATATTTCTCTCTAGGGCTGGGATTAAAGGTGTGTGCCACCACTGCCTGGTCCATCTGGCTGATCAGGGTGGCTCTTTTACTCTCTGATCTTCAGAAAGCTTTATTTATGAAAATACAAATGAAATCTCACAGGCCTGCTGCACAACACCTGGGGACCCTGTGGCAGCAGAAGAAGCAGACAACGTTGCTTTCCCACAATCCTCTGGCCTCTCTGACGTTTCCTTTAAAATACAGTCAAGTTTTAATGACCACAGTCTCAATACTTGTACATTCTCTTTCTGGATAAAATTTACTTTGCAAAGCAAAATTTACTTGCAAACTGCAAAGTCAATCGCTGTAGCATTATTATGGTTATTCATAGACAAAGGTCACTGGGCAATGAAGAATGTGACCCCACACTCTTGGCTAGGGCTACAGGCAGTACTCTGCCTCCTTGTATGTGGGAGACAGTTTGTGGTGTGCCAATGAGTGTGACTGTGTGTATAAGTGTGTGGCTGTGTGTGTGTGAGAGACTGGGAGTGTGTAAATGTGACTGTAGACACCCTCACCATGACAGTTCCCCAGGGACTCCCCCAATGGCTGTGTTGAAACTTCAGCCCTGGGGGCACATTTGGACACATTAGGGCTCCTGCCAAACTGGAAGCTTCCACAGTGAAGCTGTTGCTCATTTATCAAACTTCAACTGAGCAAGAAAGGAAATGGAGACAGCAAAGTCCTGGCAGTCCCTGACTCGTGTATAGAGAACAAAGAGAAGAGAAGTCAGTTGGTGCCTGGCTAAGCCCTGGCCTGCTTCTCTTGCCCGTTTGGAGATGATGTGTGTCTGGGGGTAGTGATGGGTGGTAAGACATTGTTGCCACACTCCTTCTCCTGACTTGGATTTTGGACATGGTCTAAGATCCCAGGAAGAGGGAAGCCCAATCAGCAACCCTGCTCATGGAATGCTGGCTGCTTGCACCAGAACCTCCCTGCTCTGAGAACAGCTTCCTGTCCCAGGCATGATACCCTAAAAGGAGCGTTCTCCAGAACTCTTGTCTAGGAATTTCCAGGCCAGATAT
The DNA here is from genome assembly GCF_950005125.1 of Chionomys nivalis. Taxonomy (NCBI): domain Eukaryota; kingdom Metazoa; phylum Chordata; class Mammalia; order Rodentia; family Cricetidae; genus Chionomys; species Chionomys nivalis. The sequence continues at coordinate 55,052,893 of NC_080104.1, read as the reverse complement.
CAGAGACAGGCCCTGCTCGGGAACATCTGTATAGTCCTCAAAGATCTGGTGGCTTGAGGTCGTAGCTTTCTCCAGCTCCGAGGAATTCACAAGCTATTTTAGACACTGGCTTTTCCAGGATGGCCCAGATAGACCAGCGGTACTTTTAAAGTGGGGAGGAAGCTGGACCCAGGCTGTAGCGAGGAGATGGAGCCCAGGATTCCCTCCGCAGGAAACAACTCTCTTCCTTCCAAGCTTAGGTACTCAGTCTCCAGGTTGGCCTGCTACAGGCCCTGAGAGGGTTACTTCCTCTGCCTGTCCACATAGGGGACCCATGTGTATTTTTTACTTTATTTTCTGTTCTCTTTAATGATGTGGCAAGTGACCAAGGTGCCAACCCTGGTTGTGGCCTGCATGGACTTTAACTCCAGCCAAGTTGTTGTCTCCCCATCAGGGGCACCCTGGCTATTCTCACCTCACCCATTGCTCTCCCCAACTGACTTGCATGGCTCTGGTGGGTTTGCATCCTGGCATCTTCCGTGGAATAGAAGGGGTCATGGGCTTTCTGCTGCTTTTGATTGTTGGCCTTCCCTCTTTTCCCTTTCTCACGGAGGTGTGATGGAGCCCTCATGGCTGCTGCTTTGTGTTGATGGCTGTATCCTGCCTTAATGGTGCTGCTAGGTCCAAAGTACCGGTGTGAATTCTTTCCTGGATCTGATGCATGTGAATTGTGCTGCCATGGACAAATGCATACACACCAAAGAGTCCAGCTGTAGCCCCTAGGGTTCAAACTTATGGGGCAGTCTCCAAACTGCTCCCAAAGTAAAGGTTCATCTTTCTCAACTGGGCCTGAAGCTGTGCATTGCTCCCGACTGTTTCGTGGTCTCCAGTTGCCCTTGCTTGTGGCTGATCTCCATCCCCTGCCTCCATAGACAGCCACGTGAGTTTCCTGTTCCGTTTTCCCACTTTTCTGAGATGCCTGCCACTTGCCAGCCACTGGTAGATGTCCCCTACGAAACCTCATGACCTGACTTTGAGTGTTAAACATTTCTTCCTGTTGACAATTTGCTTGCAAAGGACAAACATCCTCCACGTTAACCTTTATTTCCTGCTTCCACAGCCAGCCCCTGTCCACTGCATCCCCCTGGACCCAGGACTGGGATAGACTGGACTCTTGAAGGGTTTATCACAGTTTGGCTCTGGGCAGAGCCTGGAGCAGGGCGAGGGGGATGCGGTCCTGGGCTTCCTGGAGGACAGCTGTTCTTGCAGTACTCCTAGACAGCGTGCTCCAGAGCTGCACATGCTGTGTGGGGCTCTTTAAATCCTGCACTGGCCTTTACATAATGTCCCTTTCAACTTCCCCATAAACATCCCTCCTGTGTCCTCTGCTTCTCGCTGGGACCCTGATCTAAGCCTCATGTGCTGTGTTTACAAACACTTTGCCCCTCCCAAACTCAAAGGGAGAATCACTTGTGTTTTCCACTTGGAATTTGTCTTTCATTTCTGACATTGAACTTGATCTCCTACAAGGAGCATTCACTTTTCCATGCAATGCCCATCTCTTTTCTAGCTCCATCCTATCAGTTCCCCTCTCCCACTGATAGACAGTCTACTTCACTCATGCACAAGCCGTCTCAGTTCTCTCCCCACTCCAGGCACCCACTTGTCTAACCAGTCCATCTTACATCACCGTGGTTGTATGATTTTGTGATGATCTCATTGTATGGGTTTCAGCTCATTTTCTCATTGCTATAACAAAAGCCATGACAAAGGCAACCTTAGAAAGGAAGAGTTTATTTGTCCAGTTGGAGGGCACACCATAGTGAGGAAGACATGATGTCATGTCTGTGAGGCAGCTGGTCACATTGCATCCAATCAGGAAACAGAAAGACATTAAAGTTGGCACTTAGTCCACAGTCTTCTTTTTCTTCAGTCTGGGACCTTAGTCCATGGAATGATACCACCCACATGTAGGACAAGTCTTTCTACTTCAAGGAACTCAATCTAGAAACTCCCTCACAGGCATCCTCAGAGGTTTGTCTCCAGTTGATTCTAGAACCTTCTTAGAAAGTTGACAATCAGTATCAACCATTACAATGTAATAGGAAGATTTCCCTCCCTACCTCAGAAGTGTTGTCTATCCTTGGTCCTTCACTTTCCATGTATAGTTTAGAAAACTTCCATCAAATTCCATGAAATTTGGGCTGGAAGTACACTAGATCTATGCAATTATTTTGGGAGAATTGTTGAATTTATCACAGCTACCCTATCCATGAACCGGTACACCACTTCATTTATGTCTTTGACCTGGTTAGATTTAATCCCATGACTTTGTTGTCGTAGTTGAGGCTGTGGTGAAAGGTCTGTCTTCTTGCTATGTGTATTGTGGGAGAACATGCAAGTGGGGTGGTCATTTTGCCTTTGTTTTTAAGGGGATCCCCATAAAGCCTGAAGACATCCTCAAGAGTAGCCTAGACCAGAAGTTCTCAACCTCTGGGTCTCAACCCCCACAAGGGTTTGCATATCAGATACCCTGCATATCAGATAATTACATTATGATTCCTAGCAGTAGCAGAATCACAGTTATGAAGTAGCAATGAAAATAACTTTATGGTTGGGGTCACCACAGCATGAGGAACTGTATTAAAGGGGTTGCAGCATTAGGAAGGTTGGGAATCCCTAGTATACAGGAAGACTACTGATTTTTATGTTAATTTTGTATCTTGCTTCTTTGCCGTATTTATCAGGTGTAGGACTTTTCTGATAGTCTTTGGGATCTTTTTGCATAGAATTATATCTTCTACAACTAAGGATATTGCCATCTTACTTTCCTACTTGTACTCCTAGATCTTTTTGATCTAGCAAGACCTCATGACTTGTACTGAGCAGGACTGGAGATAGTGGGCATCCTTATCTTGTTCCTGATTTTTGTGAAAATACTTTGCTTTTTTTTTCCACTTAGCATAATGTTGACTGTGGACTTGCTGCATATTGCTTTATTAATTGAGACATGCCTCCTGTATTCCTAGATCCCCCAGGACTTTTATCATGAAGGGGTGTTTCAAAGAACATCTTAATGAAGTTTATAACTCTTACCACAGAGATTGTATACATCTTTTAAAAAATATTTATTCAAGACTGGAGAGATGGCTCAGAGGTTAAGAGCACTGCCTGCTCTTCCAAAGGTCCTGAGTTCAGTTCCCAGCAACCACATGGTGACTCTCAACCATCTGTAATGGGGTCTGGTGCCCTCTTCTAGACTTCAGGCATACACACAGAGACAGAATATTGTATACATAATAAATAAATAAATAAATATTAAAAAAATATTTATTCAATATTTGATATTCTATGATACTGCTATTACTGTGTTCTTTAGTTATACCTTGGGGGAGGAATGTCTGCCACTAGCGTACAGCTGTGCTTTGTACATAATATTCTATCCGATGATTTCAATAAATTCTCTGATTTATAATAACATGCCTATATTTATTTGGGTTTTAATAGAATCAATCATAGTGCTTAAAAGTAATGACAAATCTCCCTTCTCTTCTTCAATCCCTAATGTATTATTAGATTTAGGTTCTGAGATAGCAGTCACATGGTGGTGGTTCAAGTTCAGACAAGAAAGAGCTCTCTGGCAACTGGAGAAGCACAAAGTAGAGGGAATGCCTCCATCAGTGGTCTTTACAAAGAAAGGAGAGAGTACGCATGGGCTGGGCAGTAGGAAGGAGCCCAGTGCCCATGCTGAGGAGGTCTGAGCACTGCTGAAACGGCTTCCAATCACGCACAATGTTCTAACATTCTGGTTTACTCCCTACTCTTGAGAGCTAAGACGTGCTTCTAAAACTCCAGTGTCTAGAGGCTGGGCAACCTGCCTTACTTCCTGTCTGAGTCCAGGTTCTCTATGCCCAAAGTGGGGTGGACAACTCAGAAGTTACCTGGAGACTGGATCAGGGTACCCTTATCCAAGGCTGTACATTGTTCCCATCTCCTGCTACCCTACCCCCTGAGCTTGGATGCAGGCTGACCCACCGTGGGAATCACACATAGCTGGGTCCTACTGTAGACTCTGATGACCGCCTGGGACATGTGTGTCTAAAAGCAGCAGCCACAGGTGACACTGGGTTTCAGAATCAACCCCTGGCTTCCATCTCTCACAGACCACCTTGCTGGCATGGGGGCAAGCCTCCTACCCAAGTTGTACCTGTTGAGGATATGGGCCACACTTGCATGTGTGGCTGAAGATCCATGGCCTCCTGGCTGGCTCGAGGAAGGACATGGAGTAGAAGTTTCAGGAATAAGAAGGTCAATTAGCTACTTTGTAACAGTTTCCTCCAAGATGGAAACATTGTATCTTTTGGGGGAAGTCCCTTAAACAGGACGTTAACCCAAAATAGCTTCAGGAAGCCCCTGAAACTGACCAGCTTCACTAAGCACTGCCTCCCTGTCAAGAAATCCATAAAAGCGGGAGTCAGCAGCCGGATACAATACCAACTTGACTCCCATGAACCTGTGCATGTTCTTTCTACACGGGGGAAACATGTCTGGCGGCTTTAGCACATCTGGAGGTTAGACGCCCTGGCTGCCCATTGAACTTCAGGCATAGTGGGGTCCTTTTAGGAGACACCCCTAGATGAGGCCAGTTTGATGTGGTACAGAGTAAACTAGAATCTCTGAGGTGCCAGGAATGGGGAAGAGCTCCATCTGTGCTCAGCAAAGCCTTTGCCTCAAATGTAACAACCCCTAGACACACTTCAGACTGCCTCTGTATAAGTTCATAGGCAAGCCCTGGGAGGGTAGAGTAGACAGCTTGTGTAAGAAGTTACTGTAACTAGAACAAGAGAGCCAGGGCCAGTCAGTGGTGGAGTGCTTACTTAGCATGTGTAAGATCCTACACAGTAGGGTCTATTCCCTACACAGTAAAATAAACAAACAAGTAAATAAAAACAAGGAAAGAGCAGGAAAATACTAATCACGACTTTGTCCTGTAATGTCCCTGGTGCAGGTCACATACTGCTCATCCATCCTGTTGCCACTTCTGTGCATCTCCAGGTGTCCTTACTGACACAGAGAATACCTTCCCTGCTTATAAGCCCTCAGGTCTCTTCGGTATTAAAGCCCTTGTTAGTCCCACCAGGATTGAATTCAGACTTTTGTTGTTGTTGTTGTTTAGAGACAGGGTTTCTCTGTCTAACAGTCCTGATTGTCCTGGAACTTGCTCTGTAGACCAGGCTGGCCTTGAACTCACTGAACTCCGCCTACCTCTGCCTCCCAAGTGCTGGGATTATAGGCAAGTGAGTGCTATCTCTCCGCTATTGCGTGCTTCATAGTTCAGCACATGTAGCAGAGCTGGCCAGCTTCTGGAGAGTTCTGTTGTCCTTCTATACACTCACTTCTGGATACAATAGCTGTTGCTTAGCTCCGAGTTCGAGCTGGGAAAATAAACTTGAGGCTCTGAAAGGACTCTTCTATAGTCATGTCGTGTAACCTGCGGGGCCTGAGTGAGTGACAGGCCACATCTGCTGAAAGGCCGTGCCTAGCCAGGTCAGGTTTGGCCAAGGCCATGTGGCTTCTCCTGAGCTCTCCTTGGGCTAGCCCCTGAGTTTGTGTTTCCCTCTTCCTCCATTCACATAAACACAGAAACCCCTAGAGAGAGGCAGGGGTGAGGGCTGGGCAGAAAACAGGAAAGGGGGAAGCAGATGCAGAGACAGGGTGGAGCTGGAGGAAAGAGGGAACAATGTGAGAGGGGAGGGGGTAGGGAGGAAGGGGAGGAAGGGGATGAGGTGCAGACAGGGCTGAGCAGCCTCAGAGCACAATGAACTATATAACAATGCAACCCTGGGTTAGGGAGGGCACCTGGGCAGCTCCCTAGGCTCAGCTCACTGAGTCCTGGACTTCCCAATCCCTTGTTTATCTCACCATATAGCCCCTTCCTGTACCCCCAGGTCTCCCCTTGAGCTGGGGGTAGAAACAAGAGCATTCCAGTGTCTCCAGGGCTCTCTGAGGACAGAGGGAGTTTTGTCTGCATGGCCTGTCTTCCACTCAGAACTTTGCTAGAGAGTTCAGTTTTATGGGAGAATTCATTCACATTTGTCTTTCTGGTCTTAATCATTTTTTTTTCTCGTTTGCTTGTTGTAATGTACTTCATGAGTCCAGAAGTGTTGTTACTCTCCATGTGTGTAATTTAAAGAACAGTAACATAAAAATCACCCCCAAACAATGCAGCCTTAGTATGGGTTGTTCCAGATGCTCACTGTAGATGAGGTTTCCTGGCAGAGAACCTATCCTTGAAGACCTGGGCAGAGTGGTGGAGAGTGAGGTAAGGCAGTGAGGCAGAGAAGAGCCACCAAAGGGCGGCATGCTGTTTTCTGCTGTCACATGGCCTCTTAACCTAGACACAGATTCAGATATCTCTTTCATAGGCCATGCTGGAGAGCCAAGCCGGGAGCATCTGTAGACCTGGTAGACCATTCTAAGGACATCTGTGGATGAGACTGAAAACACTTAGTAGAAACATCTGGTAGACCAGTATGGGACATCTGGTAGACCACTCTGGAACCATCTGGTAGACCATTCTTGAAACATCTGAGAGGCTACTGTGTAAACATCTGGTAGACCACTCTGGAGCCATCTGGTAGACCATGCTGGAGAGCTGTAGTTGACTACTCCAGAGACATCTGGTAGACCACATTGGAGCCATCTGATAGGCCACTCTGGAGACATCTTGTAGACCTCATTAATGCCATCTAGTGTACCAGGCTGGAGATACCTAGTAGACCTCACTAGAGCCATCTGGTAGACCAGGATCTTTTAAACTTTTTCACTTATAACCTCTTCTCATCTGAAACATTTATGTAATGCTGGTTGTGTGGGTATGTCTGTATGTATAACAGGCATACAAATCAAACATTTATTGTTAATAAATCTTAAAGATGTTTACAATAATTATTTGCTACACATATAATTTTATAGTGTATTAACATGAAGTCAAATTGGTATATCAATGAGATAGATGTGCTTGCTTATTTTTACATGAAAAATTAAAGTTGGGCTGAATATTTAATATTTTGGGACATAACAATTTAACCTTTTTCAGAGTTGATTGGCCATCTCTCCAGCCCTGATATTTTGATTTTATAATTGTCAATGCTAGGAAGGTCATTTTATATACACATACAAAACAAAATGGCCTAAGTATTCTTAGGGCTCTTAGAGAAGTTGTTGGACATTGTCTTGAATTGAATTTGATTTCTTCACCCTTCTTTTGCTTTTCCCCTTCCTCTTTGTTGATGTGTAGTAAATGTAGAGATGGCTGCCACTGTAGAGGACATTACACCTCAATGTATAGGTGAGGTATACCTTTTGTGTGCATGTGTGTGCTCGTGTTCACATGTAAACATGGTATACATGTTTGATATAGTTCTGGAGGACATAGCTATCTTAAATATTTAATTGGGGAATTTCCCAGTTTACTATGATCCACAATAATGCCTTTCAATATGTTTGACCATTACATAGTGAAAATTTGTGTCCATGGAATCACAGAATACAATCTCTTTTAGCATCTACACTATGATGGTATTTGTTGCCTCGCCCACCCTGCTGTGTATTACCATCTTCACGTTGAAGCTCTTCACTTGTGAATTTGACACAGCTTTTGTACTGCGCTGTGAATGGGCTGTGGACTCTGATGACCAGTTCTGTTGTGAACATTCTTGTCCATGTCTTTAGGGGATATGTATAGCTATGTCTGTCGGATGTGTTCCCAAGGGAAGGATTGGCATCCTTCACTTTGCTCGATATAGCCAGTTTTCCAAAGAAGTTCTACTAATTTATGCCCCTACCAGCAGGAAGTCAACTTTCCAGATGTCTTTTCTGAGACTTGACATCATCTGCACTGTTCTTTTTTAGTTTTACCAGTAAGTAAGAAAGGGATGCATCCATCTCTCATCTCTGTGGGCAGGTTTGGTTTGGGTGTAGCTGTCTCACTCTGTTGCCATGGAAACCTGATAAAGACAGAACTTTAGTCTCTAGTGCTTTAGTCATTGGTGCTTATGGCAAAAGTGATTCCTGTGTGCCTCACTGTTCCTGGAACTGCAGGTCTCAGCATGCTCTGGAAACGCCTGGAGGTGATGCCATGGATATGGGTGCCTGGATGCATGGCCTGCATACAAACTGGCTCCTTCTTGGAAATCATTACTGCCTCAGAGCTGCACTCAGGCTGTGGGGTTGTGTGTGGTCTCACATCCATACAGGACTTGCTCCTCACATCTGAGCTGATACTGGTAGAACAGGAAATTCTGGGCATCTCTATGAAGATAAATTGATTATGTTCATATGGATTCGTCTCTGGATTAACCCCTCTCTCTTCTTTCTTTCTTTTCTTTGGTTTTTTGGTGGTGGTGGTGGTGGTGGTGTTTTTTTTTTTTTGTTTTGTTTTTGTTTTGTTTTGTTTTGTTTTGTTTTGTTTTTGAGACAGGGTTTCTCTGTGTAGTCCTGGTTCTCCTGGAACTCGTTCTATAGACCCAGGCTGGCCTCGAGCTCACAGACATTCACCTGCCTCTACCTCCTGAGTACTGGAATTAAAGGCATGTGCCATCACTGCCTGACATAGTTTACTATTTTAATCACTTATACTTGCTAGTATTTCTACCCCTCTTCCAATACTGCTCTGTTTTGGTTATCATAGTAAATTATAAAGTGTAATTTTATAGTGAAATATTGAAAAAAAATTGAACACATTCCTCAACATGTTTTGTTGTTGTTGTTGCTGTTGATGTTGTTGTTGTTGCTGCTGATGTTGTTGTTAGTGTTGCTGCTGCTGCTGTTGTTGTTGTTGTTGCTGCTGCTGCTGCTGTTGTTGATGATGATGATATTGGCAGTGTTGCTGCTGCTGCTGCTGCTGCTGTTGTTTCCCAATAGCATGGGCTCCTCTTAGTCCCTTATATTTTTGTACAACATGTACAGGCAGCATGCTGGCAGATACAAAGAAAATTTGCTTGAGCATAGCATGGGCTTGTGTTAATTTCAACATCAATTTATGGGAAAACAAAATTTTAACAGCTTTTCAATCTTTTGACTTAAACACATGCTATAACTAAGTTTTTATTTACATCTTCTTCAATATCAGTAACATTTTATAGGCTTTTGGCACAGAGATCTTAGACATATTAAGTTTATCTCTGGATGGCTTGTGTTTGTTAGCTTCAGCTGTCAACTTGACACAAACCTGGAGTCATCTGGGAAGACAGAACCTTAACTGAAGGGTCGCCTCAATCAACTGGGTCCCAAGGCCATGTGTCTGAGGCATTTTCTGAATTGCTCATTGATGAAGGAAGGCTAACCCCAATGTAGGTAGGGACATCCCTAAGCAGTGGTCCTGGACAAGATAAAAAAATTAACTACGTGTTACTGGAGCAAGCCAGTACGCAGTGTTCCTCCATGTCTCTGTTATGGTGCTTACCACAGCAACAGATAAACAACTAGGTTAGTGTTTTTATTTTGGGGTTGGGGGTATGTATAGCTTTAAACAAAACAAAACAAAAAACTCATTTTTTACATCCTTTAATCCCTTAGCAACCACCATTCAGCTCTCTGCTTCTCTGGCTGGGTTCAGCTAGATTCTGTGGGTAATCAGGTAACGCAGTGTCTGCCATCTGTGCCTGCCTTGTCTCACTGAGTACAGTGTTCTCCACACTCGGCTCTGCTGTCACCTTTGCAAACCTCTCTCCTTCTTCAATGGCAGACTGGTATTTTATTGGGTTATACCAAATATATCTTCTTTACCTGCTCATCTGTTGGTAGACACATGGATTGACTTTCTTTGATTACAAATGGTGCTGCAGTGGACATGGGAATTAGGATGTCTCCTTGGCACACCAATTCCATTTCCTTTGTGTAAGTATCCAGACATTGAATTGCTGAGTTATATGGTGGCGCTGTTTTTACTTCTCTGAGACACTGCCACACTGTCCTTTAATGGTTGTGCCAATTACATTTACACCAGTGGTGTGCAAGAACTCCCTTCTTCCCAACATCCTTGCTTGTACTGCCTTTCATCTTCGTGACAGTGGTCTTCCTTGTAGGTGTGAGGTGACATCTGATTACATGTCCCTGATGTTTAGTGTTGCTGGACATATCTTCTTAGGCCTGTGGGTCACTTGTTGCATCTTCTGTTGAGAGCTGGCCTCTGAATCCAATGCCCATTTCTAGGGTGGGCTACTTGTTTCTTTGCTCTGGTGTTGTCGGACTTCTTGTCTACCTTGGGTTCTCACCCCTTATCAGATGTCCACTTGGCAGGCTTTTTCTTCATCTCTGCACCTGTTCCTTCACTTTGCTTGTTTCCTTTGCTCGGCAGGAACCCTTTAGCTTGATATAAGTCATTTGCCCATTTTTACATTTGTCCAGAAAAATGATAGTCCAAACCCAAGTATGGAGCTTTGTACAGATCCATGCATTAGCTTTGCCTGGACTCATGGGTGGAACCCAGTTTTCTGGTAGTTCAATATTTTAAAGACCTACATGTAATCCTCAATCCAGTGTGAACCGACTTTTACAGATAGTGTGTCTAAGGTCTAACTGACTTCATTTGTCTGTATATAGATACAGTGTCTCTCCCGCCATGTTATTTGTTAAAGGGATTGTCCTTTTCTTACCAAGTGGTCTTGGAGCCTTCATTTAAAAAAAAAAAAAAAAGTCATCATAAATGTGTGGATTTATTTCTGAGCTCACTGCTCCGGTTTATTCCAAGTACCATGGTGTTGAGATTTCTACAGTGTTATAATGTACTTTTGAGTCAGGCAGTGTGATGCCTACAGCTTTGTTCCTATTCTGTATTGCTTTGGCTATTTGGGGTCTTCTGTGGTTTCCTATGAATTTTAGGTGTTTTCTCCTTCCTAGTTCTATTTTTAAAAAATGCTCTTGAAGTTTTGATGGGGATTGTCTTGTACCTGCAGACCACTATGGGTGCTATGGGAACCTTCAGAATATTAATTTTCCTACTAGATAATCACAGGCTCTCCTCCATCTATCTGTATCCTCAGCATCTTTTATCCCTGTTTTCCAGTCATCAGCATCTGGATCTTTTGCCTCCTCTTTAAAATTTCCTCCTAAGAATTTTATTTGGGAGGATGCTTCTACAGGTGGACTTTTCTTCATTTCTTGGGTGGCTTTGTTGATTTTATAGCCCACAACTTTAATAAAGAGAATTTTGGTGAAGACTTTGGAGATTTCTAAATATGAGCTTAGGTCATCTGAAAACAAGTTATTTAGCTTCTTTCTTTCCTTTTTCTCAGTTTGTGTGACTTTTTCCCTCTTTTATCTAATACTTCTTGGGTTTAAGTTTTGAATTATTTGTTTTTGGCATCAAGGATTATATTTGTTTACTTATTTATTCTTGCCCTTACATTTTCAATTGGTATAACTTTACTCAACTTACCCTCAAATAGCCTTTGTCCACACAGTGTGAGGATCCAGGACAATATTTTCCTAGCTCATTCTTCCTGACATCATTACCATATGTTCTGCTAGCACATTTGCTATCAACATAGAATGGCACCATTGAGTTTCTTTTAAACAGCTATCTTTTGCAACAATTAAAATGCATCAGAAGTGGAGCATAGTGGTACATGTCTTTAGTTCAAGCATTTGGGAGGCAGGGACAGGTGAACACTGTGAGTTCAAGGCCAGCTGGGTCTACATAGTGAGGTCAAGATAACCAAGGCTACATAGTGAGACTCTGTCTCAAAAAACAGCAAACAAACAAAAAACAAATAGAATGTATCGTAAATAAGTTTCATTTTATTATTCTTGCGTCTAATACTCATCAATCTTTCCAGAACTAATGCTACCTGATACAGTCTTTCAGCCTCAAGTACATCATTGCTCATTTCTAATAAAGCATGAGCTACACAGATCTCGTTTGACTGGGATAGTCCGTCTGTTTTTAATATTTAAAAAGATATTTTCAGTGAACGAATGAGCCAAGACCAGTGGCACAGGTCTGTAATCTGTCTCCTATGGAGGCTGAGGCAAGGGGTTTGCAGGTTCAAGGTCTACCTGAACTACAGGGCGAGTTCAAGATCAGCATGGGCAGCTTACTTGAGGCCTCATCTCAAAACAGAAAGACAGACAGAAAGAGAAGCCGTGAGATAGAGAAGGTAAAGGGATGGCCGGGAGAGGGTGTCAGTGTCGTGGTAGGAGTACTTTCCCAGAGTGTGTAAGGTCACAGAGTCGATCCCCAGTACCATGCAATAAAGTAATTTTAAAAAGAATTCTGCACAGAGAAACCCTGTCTCGAAAAAAAAAAAAAAAAAAAAAAAAAAGAATTCTGGCCTGGCGGTGGTGGCACACGCCTTTAATCCCAGCACTTGGGAGGCAGAGGCAGGCGGATCTCTGTGAGTTCGAGACCAGCCTGGTCTACAAGAGCTAGTTCCAGGACAGGCTCCAAAACCACAGAGAAACCCTGTCTCGAAAAACCAAAAAAAAAAAAAAAAAAAAAAAGAATTCTGAATCAGTACCTTCTGTTAGCGACACAATGGTGCCGCTCTGCTGTGATGAACTTGTTGCTTCTGAGGGACCCTACTATGGTCCCTGTTTCTCTCAGGTATCCTTATGTCTCTCTGATTGCCAGTAGTGATTAAACAACATCAGTTGATATGATGGAGACTCTGGGATGGTGAGCAGAGCACTTGTGTGTGACTGGAGAGTTCTTGGACTGACGACTATGGCTTGTGGACATCACTTGAGAAAAGGCTTTTCCTGGACACGATTGCCTCTGCCAGTGGTGAGGTCAGGAAGCTATACAAGCTCTTTTTCCTCAGCCTGTGCCTCTGTGCCTCCTACCATCGCCCATGGACACCAGACTCCAGCTTCTTCAGCCTTCCAATATGTGTTCATACTAGGGGATCCCAGCGTCCATACTAGGGGATCCCAGGGGCACTTCCAGGCTTTCATCCTTGAGTGAGTCCCAGGTTCTCACACTGAGCAGCTACTGGGTTCTCAGGCTCTTCTGCATTATGGCCAATGTTGGACTATCCAGCCTCCAACTGTGTAAGCTGATCTGATGATTCTTGATTAGCATCTGTATAGATGCATATGTACACACACAGACCCACACTCACACACTGTTAGTTCTGTTTCTCTACAGAAATCTGACAAACTTTCTCTGTTTTGTTTTGTTTTTCTTCTCTAGTTTGAATGCAATATGCATGACTTCCTTTTTCTGTTTTATTTTGTTTGTTTTAATTTTTGGCATTTGTTCTAGTAAATGTTTTCTGAGCTTCTTCAATTTATGATTTTATGTTTGTCATTAATTTAAAAATTCTCAAACACTATTTCTTCAAATATTTCTTCTCCTCCCCCTGCATGTGGGTGGACTGGTTGGAAGCTGTCCTCTGACATGGGAGAAACTCGCATAATTCCCAGTCTGTGTATGTGTGTGTGTGTGTGTATGTGTGTCTATGTCTGTGTGTGTGTCTGTGTGTATATAAATGTGTGTGTCTGTTGTATGTGTATGTGGAGGTGTGTGTGGGTGTATGTATGTACGTGTGTGTGCATGTGTATGTGTGTGTATGTGTATGGGGTGTGTGTGTATGTTCTGTGTGTATGTGCATGTATGTGTGTATGTATATGTGCATATGTGTGTGGGGGTGTGTATGTTCTGTTTGTATGTGCATGTATGTGTGTGTGTGTGTGTATGCATGTGTGTGTATGTGTGTGGGGTATGTGTGTGTTTGTCTATATGTATGTGTGCGCGTGTGGGTGTATGTGTGTGTATATGTGTGTATGTGGGGTGTGTGTATATGTGTGTGTGTGTGTGTTTGTAAAGGTGGGCAGCCCCTGAGGAGCTGGCTTCATAATCACCGCTTCTCCCACTCAGAGGCCAAGTTGACTGCTGAGGTTGGCCGGAGCCACTCCTCGATCCTTACATGGTGATTTCCATTTTGGGTGCTGTATTTCTGTCCCTTCAAGGAAGTATATTATTTTAAGTAAAAGTTTAAAAACATCTTCCAACTCATTAATTATGGGATGGCTAAGTCAGGTACACTGTTTTCCTGACAGCCGTTTAAGAGCTGGGGTACTCTGTGAATTTTTAAAAAACAAAAACATACATACAAAACAAACAAGTTTTAGGACCATGGGTATTTTCTCTTCTGTTTTCTTTTTATGAAACTTCACGAAACAACTGTATGTTTCTAGAAGAATACATATCTCAAGAACGATCTGGATAGTAAGGACCATATCAGGTAGGGGAAGAGAGCAGAGAAGGGGGCAGGTCCAGAGGCCATTAGCCCCAGCAGCAACATTTGTGCTTTTAACAGGAAGCTATAACTATGGTCAGTCTATGCCTTCAGGTTGCCCACAGCTGGCCTGGGGTAAAGGGTGGTACGAGGTAGTGCACACATAGCTAAGATGCAGGTTGCCAGGAAGGGACAAGGCCAGCCGGGCAGGGGCACAGGCCAGCCCGGTCTCTTAGGTTCTACAAATGGCTGCAGCTAGAGGCACACTGGGACTCCTGCCTCAGCGGGACACAGCTTTCCTGGCCTCCTAAGACACAGCTTTGGCTTGCCTCACACTAAGCACGGCTGTGGGCACTGAAGACCGCAGGCCCAGAGCAAGGACACCTTCACACAGGGCCAGGGAGGCGGGAGAGCCAGAGCATGGGGCAGGAGAGAGGAGGCGTGGATCCCAGGGCCTAACTGGCTGCAGGTGGGATCTGGGTCTATCCTGGTGAGAAGGCTGCTGCAGAGGCAGACCGTGGGGGAAGGTGGCGGGAAAGGGGAGGATGAAGGTCACGTGAAAGTCAAGGGGCAGAAGGGACAGAAAAGTGAATGTGAATGGAAAAGCTTTAATATTGCTCTAAGAGTCAACAAACCCAGATTTTGTGGAGAGAGAGATGGTATGTCTGGTTGTATGTGTCTATGGTGTCTTTGTGTGTAACATTGTGTCTTTGTAATACTGTGGTGTGAATACTTGGGATTTTTTTTTTTTTAACATTTGTTTTACTGGAATGAAGGAAAACTGTGGTTGGGCTGGAAAAAAAATAAAAATAGATTTATTTTATCAGTATTTATGTGTATATACCTATGATGTGTGTGGGCACCCTCAGAGGTCAGCTGTTGTTACAGGCAATTAGAAGCTGCTCAACATAGGGGCATAGGGGCTGAGAACCCCCCAACTCTGACCCCCTGGAAGAACAAGTGCTCTTAACCACCAAGCCCTTTCTCCAGTCGCTGCTTGGGATAGCTTTGAGCTGACTGGTCCTCCCAGCTCTAGGGAGGCACCCTGTGGACTGGAGTGAGGTCCACCAGGGCCATTACCCACTGGCCAACCTTCCTGATGCTGCGGCCCTTTAATACAGTTCCTCACGTTTCAGTGACCCCCCCAACCATAAAATTACTTTCATTACTTCATAACTAAATTTTGCTGCTTTCATGAATCGTATGTAATGATCTGATATGCCGGATATCTGATATGCAACCCCCGTGAAAGGGTCCTGACCCATGGGTGGAGAACCATTGCCATTAACTGAGTTACACCCATGAGGTCAGCATGATAAGAAGGCCAGACCCAGGTTTCACTGCTAATGATTTATGGTAGCTGCCCATCGGGCAGCAGAGTGAGAAGCTACTTGGAGCTCCTTGTCTCTGAGCACCAGCAAGGGTATGAATGCTTCCCTTGGAGCCTCAGCCCTATGGGAACAGAGGCCTTAGGTCTTTGTGGGATGTCCTCTGTCTGTGAGGCCCCTCGCTTCAGGAAAGTAAACAAACGGGCCCAGAAAATGGTGTAAGAGGTGGTTACTCCAAACCTTTGCAACTGTGAACTATAGAAAAACAAAATCTGAGGTTGTGCAGCTGCCCCACTCCAGACAACTGCTTCTCACTGCAGACCCTCTTCCCATGAATGGTCCAGCCCCTACTGCATGTGCTGTTGGACAGGGCTTCTTCCACGGCAGCATCTTCAATTAAGGTCTCCTCCTGGGGCTATGATGCTTTGCTTTGGGAGTGACCTTCCGTCCACTCACAGTGACCAAATTCTGCCGTGACGCATCCACGCACAGCTCGGGAGGTTCAGCTATCCAGCCCAGGGATGCTTGTCAAAGACTGCCACATTGCTGAGCTGTGGCCACAATGAGACGGGCTAGAGGGCTGTCACCCTCAGGCGCATAGGTCCGAGGTTTTCACCCAACAGCTATATTGCCTTTCTATGGAACTATCTACCAGGACCAGGCCTGGAACAGAGCTGAGGGCAGACATAAAGGGGCCAGATAACCCCACAAGATGAACCTGGAGCATCACAAAGCAGAGAAGGTGTGGCTATGCAAGGAAGTAAAAAACATGGTCAAAAGACAGCTCACATGGTCACCAGTGCCGTGCGGAGATGGACTGTCATAGAGCCAAGGGACATAGTCCATCCAGCAGGGGCCAGAGCACAGGAATTCTCTGCGGCTCTTAGAAGGGTGCCTGCAGCCTGAACGTGAGCAGCCGCACTGTGTGCTCAGGTCTGAGGACTCCAGGGTGGGGCATGGCTGAGACTAGCCTTCTGATACACACTTGTGCTCTATCCAACTCCCCGGCCTGTTCTGTGGTGTCCCCCTTCCTGGTGAAAATTTACTTTGGTGGCCATTGTAATTTGAATCTTACATGTTTCCCCCAAAATCCATGTGTTGATCCCGAGCCTCTGGTGCCATTGGGAGGTGGAGGAAAGTCAAGGGCCTGGTGGAGAATTGAGTCATGGGGCATGCTGTTGGAGGGATTGTTGGGACTGCACTCTTCCCAGTTTCTATCTCTCTGTTTTACGAGCACCATGAGGTGGACAGTCTCTTCTGCCACACGCTTCCTGTCATGATGTTCTGCCTGGCCTAAGGTCCCAAGGTGACTGGGCCAATCACAGTCTGAATTCTAAGAAATTACAAGCCTAAACAAGACTTCCTTCCTTATAAGTTGATGTTTTTCACGTATTTTGCGACAGCGGCAGGAAGCTGACTCACATGTGGTCCGCATCCAACTCCACAGTGCCTCTCTGGACACAGGAGGAGCAGCAGAACCTGTGCCTGATCCCATTGTGCTAGGATAACCAGGCACCATGGTGCGAACTCATCTCCCTCCCTCCCTCCCTCCCTCCCTCCCTCCCTCCCTCCCTCCCTCCCTCCCTCCCTCCCTCCCTCCCTCCCTCCCTCCCTGTCTCTCTCTCTCCCTGTCTCCCTGTCTCTCTCTCTCTCTCTCTCTCTCTCTCTCTCTCTGTGTTTTCTCCTCTGTGCCCCTAGCTGCGGAGGATCAACTAACGGCAGGAGGTTGAGCCCTGCTCCCCTGAGCAAATCCCATGTTTATCTGGAAGAGGAGGGCACACAGCATTAACTGAGAATTCCCTAAGTGCACATCTGTATTTTCATCGCCCATTCCCCCTTCTTTTTTTTTTTTTTTTTTTTTGGTTTTTCGAGACAGGGTTTCTCTGTGGTTTTGGAGCCTGTCCTGGACCATTCCCCCTTCTTTAGCAATTATTTCTTCCTTGTGTTTCTGAAGGGAACCAAACTCTGATAGGAGAAAACTGAATATTATGGGAATGATGGGGACACTGTGATGGCCCGAGGGTAGGATAGGGAAGAATGTTATGGGGGATGATGGGGACACTGTGATGGCCCGAGGTAGGATAGTGTAGAATGTGTTTAGCATCCAGCGTTGCATCCAATCACGATGCTTACATCTGAGAGCTCATCTTGATGCTTTCCCTTGTCCACCACCCTGTTTATCACTCAGGTCCTTTGCAGAATCATCTTCCCTGTGTCTGGGGAAGACAACCAGGCTTGGGGTCTCCTGCTGCTCCCTCTCCTCTCCCACCAAATTCCCCCCAAATGGACTCATCTCTGCCCAGAGGTGTCCAACAGGGGAAGGAGGCCATCAGCTAACTCTGAAGCCCAAGGATGACTGGGACTAGCATGGCCCCCAACCTTTTCTGGGGTTCCCCTGAGAAACTGCAGACAGCCCTGGGGGGCTCCATCCTGCCACCTGCAGAGGCCTACTCTTTTGGACACACGGTTGAGCTCTCACCGGCTATCTATCGTGGTGGAAGTAGACCTGCCTGGGAGGCAGGCAGAAGAGCCGAGAGCCCCCTCCCCACCCTGTGCGCCTGCCTCAGACTCCTCACTTGGGGCATGGCTTCCGGATAGGTAAACATGTTAATAAAGAGAGACAGGATCACTGAGATCCAGGACTTGCTCCTACATGTATGCATACATGAATGCATGCCAACCGACACACATGCACATACTGTGTGTAACTGTGGAGACACACACACATGGACTTGGGGTGTTCAGAAACACAAATACCTGCCAGGCACAGCCAGTGCCTAGATCTATCCTCCCCTGAAATAGTTTTGAAAATGAGTGTGGGACCATCAATCATTTTGACTCTGTAACACTGCAGATCACAATTCTCTAGCTTGCCGGCTTCCTCTCTGTGCCCTTTTCACCTGGACGGGGACTCCAGGTTTGAAGGCAGATGAAGTGGGGATGTGGGCCAGGTGGATGGGCGAGACCAGGCAGGCCCTGGGTCCGGGGCAGGATCCGGCCTTTGAAGCCGGAGGATGATGTGAGAGGATCAGAATCCCAAGCAGGCCTCGGGCTGCAGCTGCAGAGCAGCAGGCAGGGGGAGGGCAGAGCCAGGCTGGGTCAGGATGTATTAGGGGGAGACCTGAGAGGGGCCTGGGAGGTTTAGGAGGGCCTGGGGTGGAACTGAGGGGTGAGGGGGAGGGACTTGGTCTCTGGTCTAGAACAACAAAAAGGAATCACTTGAGGTGTTACAGGCTGGGGGTTGGGCTGTGAGAGGGGCTGGGGAGTCAGGCTGTAGCTCTTCTCTGTGGTCCAGAGGAGTCAGGCCAGGAAGGACAGTGGGGGATGGGCAAAGATGAGGTCCAGGAGTTTGGGGGAATGTGGCTAGGTTAGTGGGAATGGCTTTCTGGAATCTCAATTTGCTGTGTGATGGATGTGAGCTTCTTTGGTTTTTTTAAAGGCCTTGCAGGGAGGGTCATGCTGTCCAGTTGCTGGAGGAAGGAGGTAGGTAGGGCGTCAAGAATGCCAAACTGGTGGGAGAGAAACAGGGTCGTGTGTGTGTGTGTGTGTGTGTCCTCGAAGGTGCTTCCTTGTCTCTGGGTGTATCAAGTGTGGGGGTGGAGGTGGGGGCAGGGGTCACCCCTGGGCATGGCAGGCTTCATAACACCTGTACACCTGCAGGAGATGGGTAAGGAGTGACCAGTGTTTCTCTCCAGTGGCCACTGGGAGTAGATGTCTTTCTTCAAATAGCCTGCCTTCCTGGCAGTCCACTTCACGGGCTGAACACATGTCCTGCAATAGACTGGAATTAATGAATGTGGGTTGTCTCTACACTTTGCTCTGGGTTTGAGTCTGAATCTCACATGTAGCCTCTGGCAGCTTCGCGAGGCAGCTTGGTATGAGGAAGAACACGCATTGAACACATTAAGGGGAGGGAGAGATTGCCATTCAGGGGCTACTAGATACCTGTCCTTGTCCACCCTGCTTGTCCCTAGATTCCCAATCCACCCGACCACTCACCGGGCTTTTCCTGGCCCAGCCCAGCGCCCCGCGCCCCGCCCATTGAGGTGTCTCCGCCCCGCCCCGCCTCGGCCCGCCCCTGCTCGTCCCTGCCCGCCCCTGCCCTAGCCGGCAGCAGCGGTCGGAGCGCTGTGGGCAAGCGGCTCCCCGAGGCTCTGGGCGCAACATCAGGGGGGCGCAGACCGCCAGGCTTGAGGAGATGGCGCCCAGGTTCGGGCTGCTGGCGGGTGCAGGGCTAAAGGGTGCGAGGGGGTGGGGGACGCCCGGGGCCCGCTAACCTGTGGTTGTTGTCCACAGGTGGCACAGGCTCCGGAGGCGGCACCTTCTGGACGTGCTCACTAGTTTGGTCTTGCTGCTGGTGGTACGCGTGGCCTGGGCAAAGCCAGGTAAGCTCGGGTGGAAATATAACTCGGTGCCCCAGTGCCCGCCGGTGTCCCGTGCCCTTTGTGCAGGTCTCTGGCTTATCCTGGCGGTAGCCACCTTTCACTCTGCGCGTTCGGCAGGGAGGCTGCAAGGGCCGGGTCCCTGCCTATACGCAGGTGTCGGGTGCTGGCTGGAGTGCGCAGGAGTCTCGCGGTTTCGGCACTTTCAGCGTTGTGCCGCTCACTTATGCTAGCCATTCATTCTCTAGACTCCGGGCGTCTGGGGTTCCCGGGGTGCGGTTGGACCAGGGTGGTGCGAGATGTCCGCCTCTGGAGTCCCTCGTGGAATGACCAGACTTAAGCGGCTCCGGGGAGAAGTTTGTGCGCTTCGCCAGCGTCGCGCTGCCTGCGGCCAGTAACGAGCGGAGGCATCCGCCAATGGCCCACCTCGCCATCGTCGCCCTCCCTGGCCTCATTCTCAGTAATGCTTGAGCTAGCGGCTGCCGCGGGGTCCCTCCAGATTCTCAGGAGGGACCGTGGGCGGGATTTGTCACGGCTGAGAAAGACCGGGGAAGATCGTTAAGTGCATGGCGTCATCTTTTGAGTTTCCAACCTGTTGAGGCAAAACTGCGCGCGTTTGCCCAGGGCCGGACTTCGGTGGCCGGCTAGTCTTTGTGCGCCGCTGCTGCGCAAGGCCCCTGTCCCCCGCGCCTGCGGTGGTGTCGGGTTGCTCGCGGTCCTCTTTGATGCTGCTGAGCGCCAAGCGCAGCCAGACCGGCAACAATACTCCTAAGCCCACGGATTCGTTGCCTTCTCCGCTGTCCCATGTGCGCACCAAGGACTTCCTTTGCTCTGAGATCCAGCAACTAACCAGCAACTGGCTGCTCTTCTCCTGCTCAGCATGCCCACAAAGCCCCTGAGTAGGGGGCTTGTGCAATGCTAGACTGCCAGGCTGGAAACCCCCGCGCTTTGTCACAAAGGCGCCAGCGGGTGACCTCCCCAAAGAACCAAATCGGTACCCTGCGTACTCTCTGGTTAGCAGTGTCACCTGCGGTGGTCACCGGCCTCTTGTCACAGCATCAAGAGGATGAAAGAGGAAAAGAGTAGGGGAATCACTCTGTGAGGGAAAATGACTTGGTTCATTGCTTCTGTGGCTTGGTCACTTCTGGCTAAATAGCAGTCCGGGCTCTTTTAAACAGCAGATCTGAAAAACACCTGTTGGTTGGTAGCAGCTAATTCTTCATTTATTTGTATAAACTGCGGCCAGGCCGTTCTTACTGACCACATGGCACTTGGGGCTATTAATCAAATGAAGGCCTGGCAGGGGCTGCAGACAGGGATTTGTAAGCTTGGGGCCTCTTCTGTAACCACTGATGACAAAGGAAGATGCTGGAGAAACCAGCACACCCCAGCCCCCAGCTAGACTTGATTTCAAGCTTAGAAAACAAAGGTGTGATGGGTTTTAATTTTAGCCTTTGGGTGGAACAAACCTGTATGTCTGTAAGCTTTGGTGAGATCTAAGGATATGCTTGGGGAAGGCGGTGTGTCTCTGGCTACTTCACTGTGGCTGTTGTTGGGGTTTTCAGCCTTGTACCCTCGGGGCCAGGAAGGTCCCTTTAGAGACGTCCAAGGAATGCAGACTTCTGTGTCCTGGAGGTTGAGCCAAAAGCTGCTCAGCGGGGGCTTGTGTTCTTGCACCGCCCCCTCCCCCAACAGGGCCAAGACTCCTCATCCTGTGGGGGCTGAGTCCCCTGAACCAAGATAACTAGTGAACTTTAAGTTATTGGGGGAAGAGCTAATATGCCTGAAATCCAGATGGCAAGGTGCGCGATTTGCTTGGGATATGTAGAAATTGCCCCCACCTACCTTGAGGCCTCGCTGTGACTCCCAGTGTCTCTAAGCTGAGCAAAGCCTCTTCTGGTTTTCACTCGTCCTGTGGTCCTCTGATTCTGTGGTCCAGATGCTCAGATGGCTCAGAAAACAGCAGATTGTACATTTACCCTTAAACTGCCTTTGGTGTTGGAGCTGCCTGTGATTCCTAGGGTGTATAGGGTCCCCATCTGTCTGTAGTTTCTTCTCTTGCGGACTCACGTTTGTGCTCTGTGGATATGGACTTTTGGGAGGGGTCTGTGAGGAAAGAGGACATGCCAAGGAGGCATCTAGGGGATGCTCATGGCCAGCCACACTGGAGCTATCTTTACACTTGCTTGTCCCCAGCTTTTCAGGTGCTTGGCTCCCCCACCAGATTCCAAGACGTCTCACTGCCCAGGGGTGCGCTAGCGCACTGCACTGCCAAGCGGTGCCCTGGAACCGCATTCCCGCGGTAGGTCTGCAGGGACAGAGCACCTGGGCACTGGTAACACTAGACTTTAAGTTAGTGGGAAAGGGTTCCCGGTCAGGCTCACCCACTGGGGAGTCTTCAGGATTCAGATGCGAAGGCCTCTAAGATAGTTTTGAATTTCAGCAAAACTTGTTTTTCAGGGTACTCTTGTTTTCCTTCAAGGGAAGGAGGACTGAGAGAGGGGAAGCCCTCTTCAAGGAAACCTAGAAGGAGTGAGCCAACCTCCCCAGAGTGCAGGCTGATCAGGCCAGAGTGCTGCCTCCCTCTCCACTGTTCCACTTGGAAAATGTACTATACAGAATGCATATTCATGCATATATGTGCTCAGGGCTCCAGTGCCCATACGTTCATACATAAGTGTATATGCAGAAATGTGCATACAGATAGCATACATGTTCACACAATGCAAACCACACCTGCACTCATTTACATTTGTGCCATGCCCACATGTGCGTTCATACATAAATGTGCACACGAACTGGGCAGTGGTGCCTCTTACTTTTAATCCTAGCACTCAGGAGGCAGAGACAGGAGGATCTCTGTGAGTTTGAGGCCAGCCTGGTCTATAAAGCGAGTTCCAGGACAGTCAGAGCTGTCTTGTTTCAAACCCCTGCACCCAAAAGTGCACATGAACAGGTACACGTTCCCACAATCACACACAAATGCACACCATACATGCACACACACACACATGCGTGCCCTCCCCGCCAATGCAACTTCATCCACAAAGGGAAACACAATATACACGCATGCATGGAAAATCATGGGGCATGCCAGAACAGTGTGCACACATATGCATACATGCACACACACATATTCTGTGTTCATGTAAAGTGCTGAGTTCTGTCCCCATCTGGGGTGGGTTCCCTGGGTCAGGGTCCTGTGTGATTTCATGGTGTGAGGACCACTACTCTGTGAACATCTCTTGGACCAGAGATGTAGACTCAGGGCTCAGAGCTTTACCCGTGGCTCTCTGTTAGGGGTAAAGCTTCAGTTTTTCAGTCAGAGAACAAACAGGTAGCAACAATAGTGTCTATCTCAAGGGTGAGCCTGGTACTCTAAAATGGAATGATGTTTCCTGGCTGCCACCAGATAGACCTACTGCATAGGGCCTAGCAGAAACTCCCAAGATTGGATGCTGGAGTGTGTGTTGTGTATGAGCATGTGTGTATGCGTGTGAGCATGTGTGTATACATGTGTGTGCATATATGTACATGAACACAAACGGGTATATTGTATATGCATGTGTGAGCATGTGTGTGTGAGCACGTGTGCATTGTGTGTATGTGTGAGCATATGTGTGTATGTATGTGTGTGCATGCATGTGTATGTTTGTGTGTATGTGTGAACATGTGTGTAGTTGTGAGCATGTGTGTATGTGTGAGCATATGTGTGTGCATGTGTATATATATATGTGTGAGCATGTGTGTTTGTGAAACACTAGGAAAATAAAAATATATTTGGTATGCTATGAAGTTTAAGAATTTGGTACACTTTAAAACACAAGTGGCATGGCTAGATAATAGAACAGTTTGGGGGCACCTAGCATGCACCCCATGGACTGAACAGCTCTGTTCCTCTGGCCAGGCCAGCTTCTTCTCTAGCTCTGTCTCCCACCCTAGTGTTTCAGGGCTTGGGATTCAGCTTTGGTCAGGCCTGGATTCCTCTCTTGTAGCCATCTTGGCAGGCTCCCTGGCACTGGAGTGAGGTCATGCAGGTCTGTTTTCTGAGGCAGCAGAAGATGGGGCAAGCTTTGTGCTGTGTGTCAGATGGTATGGGGGCTGTGGCCTATCCTTGAAGCATGGATTCCCCATCATAGGAGAGAAGAAAGAGCTCCTGGCTACGTGTCCTGGGCAGCTGAGGACGCTTGGTTCTCATTCACACTGTTCTGTGTCTTCCTATGACTCAGCGTGTCTCCCCATCTCACTGTAGGACTGTTTTCACGACATACAATGTATCTGTGCAACTTACACCGTGTCCCTCCTGGGGTAGACAACCCCTTTAGGCAGGGACCCTAGGTATTTTTTTTGTCTGTAGCACTAGTGTGGGCTGGATGGGGATGTGGGAGTCAGGTTGCTGGCTGAGAGATGCATGTCAGGTTGGTGGGTCTGTGCTTGTGTGGGGTGGCTTTTGATCACAGCTGCGCTGAGTCAGGTCAGCTTCAGGCTGCAGGCGCCTGTCTAGTCCTTGCCTGTGGGAGCGTATCTTCTCCCTGGCTCCTTCACATGGACAAGCCTAAGCAGAGCATCCTGGCTGCTGCAGTCAGAACCCTAGCGTGGAGAAGCAGCCCACAAGCCTATACACCTCTCTGGAATTCCATGCTGGCAGATGGGGTCACTACCAGGCTGATCCCCTGTGGGTACTTTGTATGTGTGGGGAGGTGTTATAATTGGTCAGGTCAGGGATACCCAGCATCAGGCTGTAGCAGGTCCTCAGCTATCCCCAGCTTCCAGAAGGTCAGGATATTCTGAAGGTACATATAAGAAGTGCTGGGTCACTAGTTACCAGCTCTGGCCATGGTGAGGGTTGACTTTAGGGTGTCCCACAGAAAAGGTGATGGATGGACAAAAAGCTCAGAGATGCTACAAGAAGATGAGATGAGGCTACCTGTGGAGGGGGATCAGTGTGGGTTATGGGTAAAGCCTAGGTTTAAATTCCCTTGCCCTCCCCCACGCCCCCCCCCGTAGGGTTTCTCTGCATAATAGCCAGGGCTGTCTTGAAGCTCAATTTGTAGAAAAGGCTGGACTCGAACTCACAGTGATTCACCTGCAAGTGCTGGGATTAAAGGCGTGCACCACCATACCCTGCTAAGGTTTAAATTCTGCAGGTAGCATCACATTGTTCATCTACCCATTCTATCTATCCATCCATCTACTTATCCATCTGTCTATTCATCCATCCTATCCATCCACATCCATCCATCCATCCATTCATCCATCCATCCATCCATCCACCCATCCATCCATCTACCCATCATCCATCCATCCACCCATTCACCATCCATCCACCCACCCACCAATCCATCCACCCTCCCATCTATCCATCCATCCATCCATCCATCCATCCACCCACCCACCCACCCATCCATCCATCCATCCATCCATCCATCCATCCATCCATCCACACACCTACCCATCCATCCACCCACCCATCCACCCATCCATCCACCCATCCATCTATCCACCCACCCATCCACCCCACCCATCCGTCCATCCATCCATCCATCCATCCATCCATCCATCCATCCACCATCCATCCACCCACCCATCCACCCATCCACCCACCCATCCACCCCATCCATCCATCCATCCATCCATCCATCCATCCATCCGTTCATCATCTATCCATTAATTTTGGTTTAGAACCACTCACTGTTTTTGTTTGGTTTTTGAGTAGCTTCATAGTTAGCAGCCACCCAGCCTCCTATTTCAAAGCTGAGCTTAGATGTCTTTGAAACAGTATCAGATTTCTGTAGCAGGGTCCCCATCTTCAAAAAGCCTGCCAGCACAAGCCATTCGCTTGTGAGCAGGAGCAGTGACTGGGAAAGCCGAACTGGGGCGAGCTCAGAGTGAGAGCTTGCCTTGGTGTCGTGGTAGTTAGCCTTCCACTCGGCCTCCATGTGGAGGACTCAGGAAGAAGAGTGGGTTTAGTGGCCAGGGATATGACACTGTGTGAAATCCTGCACACCAGAATCCAGGTGCTCCATGCCTCTAGGACAAAGGCAGTCCTTTCCATGGAGAATGCCTTCTGGGAAGTCACTGCCTGCACTCGGATGGCTGTGCTGCTTGGCTCTGGTGGGGGTGGGGGAGGGGAGGGGATGGAGGTAGGGATGGTTGTGTATTGATGGTGTTTACCCTTCTACTGAGAGTTTGGATGGATGTGGGGAGAGGGTACAAGTCTTCTAGGGCCTTTGGTAGACAAAACCCCAACCCATTCAGATGAAGGGGTCAGCTGAAGTAGCCCTGCCTTCTCCGAAGGTCTCTCATCCTAGGTCTTCATGGGAACAGCACCTGTGATTTCTAAGGTGGCTAAAGAGGCCAGCCAGCAGAGTGGCTGCCAGCAGAGTGGCTGCCAGCATTAGTGGGCAACCTCAGTGGCTTCCCTTCGCCTCTGACTCATCCACACCTGGAGACATGGGGCAGAGAGGCCACACTGGTCACCGGGCAGGTACCTTAGGGTGAATGAATGCCAATCCACTGCTGTTCCATTCAGTCATTGATTTTTCTCTTCTCTTGTGTGAGTTTCTGGACACCTCAGGTGCCTGCTCTGAGATGCAGAAGGAAGGTAGACAGCGTGCCATTTGTAGACACCAGGAGTCTGGGGGCTGAGGGAAGAGTGAGTGGCGGCAACGGGCAGCAGGGCCTTCTCTTATCTCTGTGGAGGCAGAGTGCCAGGGGCCTGGGTTCCATCCAGCTCCGTGTTCTCACGGTCCTTATCTTGGATGCTTCCAGTCAGAGCTGGGGCTGGGTGCGGGGGCTGTGGTTGGGCCTTCAGGAGAGGTAGGGCCCTTCCAGCTGGATAGAGCTAATTTTCCTCAGGTCATGCCAGAGCTAGCTACCGGCACTTCAAAAACATTGCTAATTTTATCAAACATTCTGAAGTTATGCTGTTTTAACCATCGTACCACTGTCTTCCTCTCTGGGGGGTATTTCTTTGTGTCTGTTTGTTGCAGTAACTCTGCGTGCCATGTTTGTGTGTTGGCCTGCTTGGTGGTCAGCCTATAATGCATACATAGCATTTGTCATGACTTCTAACTCATCCCTGGTGGTGGAAGCCTAGACCGGCAGACTCTGTTGAAGGATGGACTCCGCTCAGGGAGGTCGTCTTGAGCCCGTCTGCTCATTTAGCTAATCTGCAGGCAAAGGACTCCATGAAGCTGGGTGCCTGCTCTGGAAAGCTTTGAGTGAAGCCAGATACCCACACAGGGGGCTGGGCGCTGACGTAAGAGAGATGTACAGTGTGTGTCTATTGCTTTCTGCTGGAGCCCAGTTCTTGTAGCAAACCCTTGTAGCGTTAGCAGATCCTGGGGATTACATCTGGCAGGAAGCCTGGCCATCAGCTGTGCCCTCATAGGTGGAGGCTGATGTGGTGGCTCTGTTCCCAGTGTTGCGTGACATTATGTGGCTTCTTTTTTTTTTTTAAATATTTATTTATTTATTTATTATGTATACAATATTCTGTCTGTGTGTATGCCTAAAGGCCAGACCTCTTTACAGATGGTTGTGAGCCACCATGTGGTTGCTGGGAATTGAACTCAGGACCTTTGGAAGAGCAGGCAATGCTCTTAACCACTGAGCCATTTCTCCAGCCCCCATTATGTGGCTTCTTGACCCTTTGAGTGGGCTGGTGATGGTTCACTTGCCACGAGGCAATGTGGAATCTGTGCCCACCCTAAAGAAAGTATAGTTGTACTGGATGGTGGTGGCACACGCCTTTAATCCTAGCACTTGGGAGGCAGAGGCAAGCGGGGATCTCTGTAAGTTCAAGGCCAGCCTGATCCACAGAGTTCCTGGATGTCCCGACAGTCCTTGGCTGGCTTCAGAGGACCCATAATGCCCTGTGGGGGTCTTGTCCTAGTTGTCAGGCAGTGCCCTGGAAAAATTGGCATCCACGAGAGTAGGAGGTGTGTCTCTTACCCAGCTGTCAGCTGGACCTGCTACTGTTACACGTCACATTAGGAAAAACAGCCACTTCTGCTTCCCAGAGTTCTTCCTAGACAACCCGAGGTACTTGGTGTCATGACATTTACTTTCCATTTCCTTTTAGAGAGATTCCAGGGCCACCTGCCCGCATCTACTCTCCAGGTATCTTTCTAGGGCTGGCATAATTTAAGAGAAGCTGCTGAGAATTCACAGAGCCATCAGGAGACTCCTGGGGGCTGATACCTCTTCTTAGGGTTCTATCCAGGGCTTGAGTTCTGGACTCAGGCCCTATATGAGGAATGAAGAAAAAAAAACCCTCAGCTTCCTTTTCCTTGTCACCTCAGCTTTTCATCCAGGAAGTGAGCCTTCGATTAATCCCTGTCTGTGCAAGCCTGGGGTCCAGCCCTGCCTGTGGGTCTGGGTAAGGCCAAGGCCTCTGTCTGCCTTCAGTGTCCCTTTCCTTTCTCACTGTGAGGTGGCCCTGTTTCCTTTATGGTCACCTATCTCTGTAAAAACATCTGTTCCTAGCCTATGCCTGAGGGTCTGTGAAGGCAGCTGACTAGGACATTCCCAAATGGGCAAAGGGTTCTAGATAAGACAAGGAGGCCCAGGACAGGGTCCCGTGAACAGTGAGGTCCCCCAAGCTGGGAGAATTCAGAGCTGAGAGCTCACAGCCTCACTTGTATGTCTTCAGGAGCTACCACTGTTCTCTGAGCCACTAACTCTTGGAGGAGGAGAGGAGGAGGAGGAGGAAGAGGAGGAGGAGGAGAAGGAGGAGGAGGAGGAGGAGGGTCTCTGAGCCCAGACTTCAATCCCCCATGTGACCCCTCTCTGCTTGTCTCTGTCTCTGACTTCTGACTTCCATTATGCATTAGGACTACATCTTGCTGGTGGGGTCTTAGGTCACCTGCTCTTGGGAGGCAGCATTAGTGATGACCTCTGGTTCCTTCTGGGTCCTTGGAGAGCAGCCCTGTCTTCGGGAGCACCCCCTTCCTCAGGCTCCCCACAACTTAATTATTTTCTTGGTGAAATGAATCTTTACCCCAAAGGGAAAGCAACCCAGTGGAACGCCAGGGGAGGTTTGTAACTGAAGAGAAGACCACACACCCATTCTGTATCTCCCTCTCCTGTCGTTGTTTCAAGTGGGAGAGCGGAGATGCCAGTCCTTTAGACCGAGAGGCAAGGCTTGAACCCTGGTTCTGATGCTGGCCTAGGCCTGGCCCCTTGTGGACAGCTCCCCAGTTAGTAGTCGGCTTTGTGCCACAACCAATCTACTAGTGAGGAGAGACCAGACTCTAAGGATGGGAGACTCATCTGTAATGTATGTTAGGATGAATAATGAGTGTCCCCCAAAGTGGTCTTCATCTTCATCTGCAGACTGTCCAAGTTCAAAAGCACATTGTACCTGAGTTTAGAGTGAGGATTTTGAGAAGGGAAGATGACCAGCCTTTGTGGTTGATGCGATCGCAGGGTGGGCACCTGAGGTGGGTGTTTGAGGACACACAATTCAGAGAATGCTGTGACGCTGACCTTGAATAAGGAAGCAGCCAATAGGTGACATACCTGCCTCTTGACACCTTCTGGGGAAGTTGTAGTGGTCTGCCCTAGAGTCTGGAGACCCCCAACTCTGCTAGTGCCTTGATTTTCTATGTGTGACCTCCAGAACTGTAATAGAATACGTTTGTGTTGTGTGTTGCTTACTGTGGGCGTTTGTTTGTATAACCCTTGGAAACATGTGGAAGTTCATTGCTTGCTGGAGGGGAAGAAGTAGCAACTTTAGTGGAATAAGGTATCTGGCATGGTGTGAGGACCTCTGAAGTGTTTTGAGGTCTGGTCTTTTCCCAAGCAGGATGCTATGGAGACTCTAAGATCCCCTGGGCAGGATGCTGTTTGTTCCTTTCAGCATAGCTAGGGACTAGCATAGCACTTGAGGCTGAAGATGCTCCATCAACAAGCTAAGGATGAGCCCCCACCCTGAGGACACTCCCTGACCTTCAGTGGACTTTTCATTGGCAGGTCCCCCCAACATAGCCTGCACAGCAACCTCTCGAGCTGCTATACCTCAGGGCTTGTGCTTAAAGCCAGTTGGTCAAAGTGGGAGAGCAGAGGGCCACTGCCCGTGAGCAGAAACCCCCTTTCAGGAAGCGACTGCCGGGCTGCTGGGAACTGATGACCACCAACGCTTTCCCTGCTGTCCCTGGGATATAGTGGGAGTTCAGCTAGACAGGACTCACAAGCTGGGGCTTTGCAGAGTGGGTCAGTCTATCCCAAGTCAGACAGACAACTGCCTGGGACAATGAGATACTGAGTACAAAAGCTAGCTCCTTTCCATTCTGCCTATCAGTCCGGTACCTTCAACCCCTGGAGAGCAGCTCACGCCAGCCTCGGAGAGGTAATGGCAATGGGACTGGCAACATTTTCCAAAAGGAAAGCAGATGGCTGTGTGCCCAGCAGGCTATCAGTACTCCATCAGTTTATCTGTGGACTAGCGGCTGCCAGTCTCTGGTTTTCTGAACACTGCCCCGGCCTCAGCTGCCCGGAGTGATTCATATGTCCTCAGTTATCCAGAATTAACCTGACAAACCCTTAGTCAGTCCATTGCAGAGACACGGTGGCAGATGTGGATCTAGGAACCGGACCTTATTCCTTATGAAAGTGACCAAATTGCACCTACCACCTCGCAAGTGGGCTTTTAGAAGTTTTAAATTAAACTGGCTATGTCAGGCTCTCCTGGGGTCTGCAGTGATGAGTCAGCCATGATAGCCAGGACTCAAAAGTCAACGAGCCCTGGCAACTCTCCTGTGGGCCCCGAGCTGGCTGGAGGACTGAGCCACGTGCAAACTTCGGAATAGGAATGCTGTCGTGCTCGGGTGTCCAGGGAAATGGCACAAGGCTTGAGGCTATGGCCTGAGGACAGTAGGGCTTTTTTCTCCTCAAATGCAGAAATCGAGGGTGAAGATTCAGAGCAGTGTGTATTAGATCGAGGTGCTGATGCTGAGCTCCAAATGTCTTACCTGCCAGCCTCCTAACATCCCATCACTTCCCTCTCTGCAGATATATCCCCTCCAATCCCTACCACGTTCCCATGATCCTCCTCTCGAGCCTTCCCAGCACCCCCATTCTTTCCTGTCCTTGCCCTTCTATCATCCTCATCCCTTTATTCCTTCTCTTCAAGCTCCCCAGTGTCCCCACCCTTCTCTAGGGCCTCTAATGGCTTCACCTCATCTTTCCAAGCCTTTCAGTACCGCCCCCCCATCCTTTGTGGCCAGCCTATTTCTCAGCAGGTGTTACATTCAAGCCCAATTTGTTTCTGAATGTCGATTATTTGGCAACAGTTAATAGTTGAAGTATCAAGCCACAGTCAGCCCCTCCTCTCATTGTGGCCTATTTGCCCCCAGCCCCTTCGGAAGACTCCGTTTCCTCCTTTTGCATTTCATCCCCTGGTCAGCCAGCATTCCTTCTGAGATAAGATGAAAGATACAATTCTTTCTTGTGCTCTATCTCTTTGAGTTCTCAGCCTTTCTATTTGACCTTTGCCCTCTAGTTTCAGCGAAGGGTTCCAGAAGTTTTCTTTCCTGTCAGGGGATTGATTGCTCTGTGAAGGACGCTGCTGAGATGGAGTGGCCCATTGCTCCACAACTCTCAGCTGCCTTTCTTACCCTGCATACACGGCTCATCTCTGCCTCCCTGGGCTGTGTCCTGACTCACTCAGACCTGACCAAAATGTCACCAAATGGCATCATGTAGGCTCTGGGCCACTTTAACCTCTCCTCCCGGGGAGCTGTTGCAGCCTGGGGCTCCCCATCCCTTATCGGCAATCACCTGGGGTTTGGCTTGTTCGTTTGATTGAGGCGGGGTTTCTCTGTGTTGCCCTAGATATCCTGGAATCTATTGACCGGATTCAGAGATCTGCCTGCCTCTGCCTCCGGAGTGCTGGGATCAAGGGCGTGCGCCACCACTCCCAGTTCACCTGAGGTTCTTTACTTTCCTCTTTGGAGCTGTCCTAGAGCAAAACTCTACAGACCTGGCTTGCATGCCTGCCTGCTGCCCTGTGGCTGGGCAGTTTGGGTTTCTGCTGTCACTGTGGCTCTTGAAGGCCCCCCTCCCCAGCCTTTGTTTAACATGGCCTGTGCCCACTTCTGATTCCTCCCACACTTAAGGGGATATTTAAAACACCTGACATCCTGCGCTGAACCTGTTATTAGTGACCACGCAGCCTGCACACCATTAATCTGATCTCAGCCAGCAAGACTGTGGCTCGGACTGATTTTTCTGTGTTGGGCAGAACTAGGCCCCTTCCATGAGGAATCCTGCGCCAAGCCTCTCCTAGACCTGCCCCCTGTGACTCTTCCTCAGTACTTCCCACCCTCCTCCCCAAGCTTTTCCTGGAAGTCTTGGTGACCTCCGTGGGGCTGATGAGTCCTGCTCCTGAACCAGTGACACCCAGTTGTGTCCACACAGGCCAAGAGCACTAATGATGGTTTCCCACATTAATACTTGTGTGTCTGTCATTGTCACACGAGGCCTGACGCTACATAATAAATGAATGGAAGAAACACACACATGTACCAGGGAAAGGAGACCACCCGCCAGCACTGAACCTGCTGTGGCCATTTCTGGATGTCACCTTCTTTCATGAAAAAGGAAAGAAGTGACCGAGGGGTGTCTGCAGTTATGGGACTTGTGTCTGATTGACCATTCTGAGATCTGTGGTCTCAGTCTCTTCTGGCCCTGGGCATGACCTCAAACAAGTACTGGTGACCATGAGTTTCCTCCTGGGCTCTGTTATCTGCCTAGAAATGTGAGTTTTAGCAGACCAATGCCTGTTTGAACAATTCACCTTCTCTTCTACCCCAGGGATCCTCATGTCCTTAACATGGCCCACAGGAGGAGGTCCAACTCCATGTGGTGCCTAGAGTCCCAAGCTAGAGATCAGTTCCGGAGACATTTATATGCACAGTTGATATTGAATAGTTAATATTTTTAAAGTTTTTTTTTTTTTGTTTTTGTTTTTCAAGACAGGGTTTCTCTGTGTAACAGTCCTAGCTGTCTTGAAACTAGCTCTTGTAGACCAGGCTGGCCTCAAACTCACAGATATCCTCCTGCCTCTGCCTCCCGAGTGCTGGGATTAAAGGCGTGCGCCACCACTGCCCAGCTTTAAAAGATGTATTTTTTTTAAAGATTTATTTATTTATTATGTATATAACATTCCTTCCATGTATGCCTGCAGGCCAGAAGAGGGCACCAGACCTCATTACAGATGGTTGTGAGCCACCATGTGGTTGCTGGGAATTGAACTCAGGACCTTTGGAAGAGCAGGCAGTGCTCTTAACCGCTGAGCCATCTCTCCAGCTTTAAAAGATGTATTTTTGAGCAAAATACTTGGAACAGAACTTCACGTCTCACCCATGCATGAACTCTATGGCAGAACAGCCCTAAGAGGGTCTGCTGCTGTCCATCTATCTCCCGGTCTCCCTGCAGAGCTGCCAGCTTTGTCAGGGAGCCAGGCTGCAGAAGGCGCATTTGGCACAGGAACTCCCTAGTGGGCACTGGACCAGCATCTTCCTGGTCCTTTTCTCCTGACACTGGGAGACACTGGTACCTCCTGCCGAGCGGATTGCTCACCTGTGACTTACTCATTCCTCTCTCACATCCCGTATCCTCCTCTGCCTCTTTCCATCCATGACTCTGTTTTCCTTGGCTCATGGCTATCTAAGGCTCAGCGCCATCACCTCCAGGGGAACCAGTGTATTTCTAAGACTGGTTCCCTATTAACACTGACTCCCTTCTGCAAACCCTCTGCATGGCCCCTTCCCTATGCATCCTCTCTGTGTGGCCCCTCCCCTGCGCATCCCCTCCGTGTGGCCCCTCCCCTATGCATCCTCTCTGTGTGGCTCCTCTCCTGTGCATCCCCTCTGTGTGGCCCCTCCCCTGTGCATCCCCTCTGTGTGGCCCCTCCCCTATGCATCCTCTCTGTGTGGCTCCTCCCCTGTGCATCCCTTCTGTGTGGCCCCTCCCCTGTGCATCCTCTCTGTGTGGCTCCTCTCCTGTGCATCCTCTCTGTGTGGCCCCTCCCCTGTGCATCCCCTCTGTGTGGCCCCTCCCCTATGCATCTTCTCTGTGTGGCCCCTCCCATGTGCATTCCCTCTGTGTGGCCCCTCCCCTGTGCATTCTTTCTGCCCCTGTGCATTCTTTCTGTGTGGTCCCTCCTTTAGGCCTGCAACTCTGGCATGGCAGGCTCCACCTTTAAGGATCCCTACAGAGGGGCTTGTGTTGCATAGACCCACTAAGGCCTCCTGGACCGCTCAGAGCCAGGGGATGGAGAAGTAATGCTCTCCACAGAGTAGCCAAGGCCATGGTCTTTTGCGGCTTTAGCCTAAGATGGGGGTTGCAATAAACTGTCTTCCTTCCATCTTAAGAGATGGGCGGGGTGGGAAGCTGGAATGCCTAGGCACTCTCACGTTCTCTCAGAGATAGATCAGACAGCTTCTGGGTCCATGGAAGGCCAGTGCTCTGGTTTGTGACAGGTATACAGAGTGCCCAGGAGGCTGTTCTCTACCCTCCTACTGAGCCTCAGTTCCTCTTGGTGGCCTGCTCCATTCTTTTTTTTTTTTTTTTTTTTTTTTTTGGTTTTTCGAGACAGGGTTTCTCTGTGGTTTTGGAGCCTGTCCTGGAACTAGCTCTTGTAGACCAGGCTGGTCTCGAACTCACAGAGATCCGCCTGCCTCTGCCTCCCTAGTGCTGGGATTAAAGGCGTGCGCCACCACCGCCCGGCATTCTTAGGGCAGAGAACAGTGAACTGAGTTCACATGAGCGCTCTCCCTGGGGCCACTGGGTGCCTGGCTGAGGCCGCCCTTCCCTGTTCTTGTTGCATGGTGGAAGCTGGGTTCTAAGTTGGACTTTGTATTTTCCACCAGGTGCACGTGTTTCTTAGCAGGTTTACTGGACATTTCAAATGAAGGCCAGCAGCACAGGCTGATAGAGGAAAAAACCTCCTCAGAGCCTCAGCGAGCATGTCTTGCAGAAGGAGCTGTCGCCAGACTGCACCCTGGCCTCAAAGACTTGATCCCCCTGTCTCAGCCACTGAATGACACATGTGTGTTCTGCCGTGCTCTGTTCCAACTTTTGTTTCTTCATTGAAACAGTGTAACTTAACATGGCCTTGAACTAACCCTTCCCTACCCCTGCCTGATCACTGGGATGACCAGCACGCATTGCCATGCCTGACTGAGCCACCAGTATCCAGATGCAGGCTGTTTAATCACATCCGTAACCACATTCTTATTATGGGCCTGGCTGCTGGTCCAGGTGGGTCTGACTCGGATGCTCAGATGAGCTGTTTCAGTCCATGTATGGACACACAGAACCTGGAATCAACTTCTGGAGGATCATGAACTTAGGAACAGGTGTGTCCTATCCCCCCGACCCTCCCAGATCTCGTGTTAGGAATGACTTCTCATGTGCCTGAGCAGCTGTGGAAGAGCAAGGGTTCTTTCTTTCAGAGCTAGCCATGGCTCCATTGCCCATGTGACAGTCGCCAGCTGAGGTAATGCTGTCCTAGGCTAGTAGCTGGAGAATCCCAGCCTGAATGTCCTCGGGCACCTGGTGGACGTGTTTGCAGTGTGAGGTAGGACACCTGGTCATTAGCTCCTGTGCCTACTGCCCAGCAGGACTGTGGGCAGCACAGGGTTAACAGACAGACTCCCTGAAGGTGAGCCCACTGCTGGGAGACCGCGATTGCCA
Source organism: Chionomys nivalis (assembly GCF_950005125.1). Lineage (NCBI taxonomy): Eukaryota > Metazoa > Chordata > Mammalia > Rodentia > Cricetidae > Chionomys > Chionomys nivalis. The sequence continues at coordinate 55,017,256 of NC_080104.1, read as the reverse complement.
GTTCTTTCTTCTTCAGCTCTTTCTGTGCTAATTGAAGACGTGACATTCCGGGATGAAAGCGTCTTTGTGTGGAGCGGGCAGGCAGCTGGGCTCACAGCCCTAGGTCGGCCTCGGACAGCAGCCCCCAGAGCAGGTAGCACATGGCCCTGGCTGAGGAATGTCCCCACGAGGTTCCAAAAAACAACTTCCTCTTTTATTCCCGCTATCAGCTCACAGTGCCTGCCGATTTGGGTCCCAGTTGTAGGTGGAGAACCCGGGGAAAGGTTGTGCCCGTCTAGACGCTAATCCTGAGATCAGGTTTCTTCTGCACTGTATCCCAGCAACAGGATTACAATTGGTGGGAGGTGGGGGTGAAGTCTCTGGGGCTGGGCCAGGGGACCCCAGCGCCTTCTATTCCATACAACTTTCTGGTGTGGAAAGTAGGGCAGAGGCAGTAAGGGAAGCCCCTGATCGGAAGGCTGGCAACCAAGAGGTTGGACTCTACCAGGTGTAAAGTGAAGGTGGGTTCACTGTTCCCCAAGGTCTGCAGTGGAGTGGGGGAGGCTGAGCAGTAACCTGAGGAGCCATGGGCAGCATGGTGGGGTCCATCTCTGGTCAAGGGCAGGCCCCTACTCTGCTCTGTCCCAGGCTGCTCATATGTCCTGACTGCAGATTGCTGTCTTTTCAGGGACCGGAGGGCAGCCTCTTTCAGCTTCTGCCTGTGGTGTGCTCTACTCCACTAGACTTGAAGACTCCAGCCATGCACTCCCCTCCCCGCCTCTTCTGATTGGCTCCCACTGTGACTGCATTAGCCCCTGCACAGTGCCAGGGGATTCGTGTCTGCCTGTCCACTCCACAGTTTGTAGGCTCCTTGGAGAATGATAGGCTGGCTTTCTGTGGGACTGGACTCTGCCTCAGGACTGGACTCCTCCTCAGGCAGTGTGGCCCTCACAAGTGTTTGTTTTGCCTTTATTACAGGAGGGCTACAGTTCAAATCGGTTGTCAGCTATCTGTGCCTCTTATATAGGGCCTTCCTGCTGGGTTCACAGCCAAAGAATTTCCCTAAGTAGTATGTTGTCTTCATGGATGTCCTGAGTGAGAGTCAGCATCAGCCAGTGAGATGTGCAGAGACACAGAGACACACAGACCAAGCCGTGTAGCTCACATCATCCCCTGGATTGGTACCCTTGGGAAGGCAGGGAGGAGTCAGCTCTGCAGATGGACAAGCAGATGTGGGTATGTGTAGATGAAGCTGCAGTAACAATCAGACCCCATGCTTCGCCGGTGGAACAGCAGAGGTGGTTGGTGGTTAGCTGTTGGCTGGAAGGAAGGCCATGCTGTTTGGAGCCAGCCAGCTATACACATTCTCATCCTTTCATGGAGACCCTGATTGTTTTCACCTCCCAGGAATCAAGTAGCCAGGTGGATGAGCGAAATGAGGGCAGCTTTAAAACTCCAAGGCCCTGCCATGTGGGAAGGAGCTCACTTATCGTCTCTGTACCTGGGAGGTTGAGACAGGAGGATTGCTTTGAATTTAAAGCCAGTCTAGGCTGCATAGTGAGTGTCTCAAAAAAAAAAAAATCAAGAATTAAACCAAGACAAAGCACAAACCTCAGGCCCTAACATTTCAGGACCTGTTGTCCTGTAACACTTGGTCTTTAGCACCCATGGGTCCTTCAGGTACTCTTTGTAAGACTGTAAGGGCACATGTGTGCATGGGTGTACTCATGTGTGCAAGTGCACATGCATGTGTTGATGCTTGAGAGTGTGCCTGTGTAGACCAGAAACCAAACTCAGGTGTCATTCTTCAGGTGCTTCCCACCTTTCTTAGTTCTTTTTTTGATTTTCGAGACAGGGTTTCTCTAGCTTTTTGGTTCCTGTCTGGAACTAGCTCTTGTAGAACAGGCTGGCCTCCAGCTCACAGAGATCCGCCTGCCTCTGCCTCCCGAGTGCTGGGATTAAAGGCATGCGCCACCACCGCCCGGCAGTTCTTTTTATTTTTAAGAAAAGATTGATTTGCCGGGTGGTGGTGGCGCACGCCTTTAATCCCAGCACTTGGGAGGCAGAGGCAGGCGGATCTCTGTGAGTTCGAGACCAGCCTGGTCTACAAGAGCTAGTTCCAGGACAGGCTCCAAAAACCACAGAGAAACCCTGTCTCAAAAAACAAAAAAAAAAAAACAAAAAAAAAAAGAAAAGATTGATTTATTATGTATCCAGTGTTCCACCTGTATGTAAGCCTGCACACCAGAAGAGGGCACCATATCTCATTATAGGTGCTTGTGAGCCACCATGTGGGTGCTAGGAATTGCACCCAGATCCTCTGGGAGAGCAGCCATTGCTCTTAACCTCTGAGCCATCTGCCATCTTTCCAGACCCTTCTTTCTGTTGTTTTTTTTCCCCATTTGGTTGTTTTTTTTTTGTTTGTTTTCTGAGATAGGGTTTCTCTGTGTAACAGCCCTGGCTTGTTTCTGTTTTTGTTTTTTTTTGATACGGGTTTCTCATTGGTTTGGAGCTTAGTGACTTGGCTAGACTGGCTGACTGGTGATTCCCAGGCACCCCATCTCTGCCTCCCCAGCACTGGCATTAGAAGTGTGTACCCCTGTGCCCACATTTTTAATGGTGTTTTGGAGACCAAGTTCAGTTCCTCATGTTTGCATGGTAAGTACTTTACCGGCTGAGTTATTTTCTCAGTCTCCTGCCTCTGGGATCTCTTAGTACTGTACGTCATGTACGTAAAACCTGTAGGGCTTTCGTTCATGCTCCATGCTGTCCATGTCATGGTAGCCCTCATCTCATCCCACGTTAACACGTGTGTGTATACGTATGTACCTATGTATGTATGTATGATACGTATGTATGTATCTACCTGAGGCTTAATGAACCCTGAATCCCTAGGATCTTCCAGAGACCACCTCCTTTCTCCCCTGTTTCTGCAGAACCTCAGCTGCCCTGACAGCTATTATAACCAACTCAGAGCAGACAAGGTTGGCGCTCAGTCCCTGTGGCAGGATCAGAGACTGTTGCTGTATGCTTGGCTGTCTCAGCTCAGGATGGACATACACTGGCTCCCTGACTATCACTTAGTGCAGGGTAGGGGTGAGAGGCAGAGGGTGGGGATGAGGTAAGGGCTGGGTTCTGTTCATGACAGGGTAGCAGTTTTGGGACACTGGCTTAGCAGCCTAAGCAGATGTAGCCACTTGGGTGGGGTACTGTTCTGTAGAACCCCGTGGGGAGAAGGGAGTCTAACTGCGTGTAATCCAACTGACGCTTAAATCACTGGCACAGCGGCTTCCTTGCACAGCCAGCGGCTTCCTTTTCATTATCCACAAGGCAAATTGAATTTGCAAATGGCCTCTGAGCTTAGGGGAATTGAGGAGGGCCATGTGCTTGTCTGCTATCATCTGGTTCTTGAGCTGGGCTGCCATCTTTTACTGAAATGGGTGCCTTCTGGAGCTGCTGTTGCTTGGCAGAGAGAAAGGTGTGGGAGCCGGCATGAGTCACACTTAAGCTGGGCCTTTGACTCCATTGGAATGTGGCCTCATTCTCTTGAGTCTGTGTCTACCTGGTTATCTCCTCCCCCTCTTCTCCCTAGATGTGGCCCAAAGCTGTGGGCTCTGGGCCACTGAGTCACTATTAGCACTGAGTTCTTGACTTGAGCTCCTGTCAAACATTAACAGTTGAAGCTGCCCCTGTTGAAGAATAACCCGCTTACCCTCCAGGCTATGATGTCCCAAAAGGCATGGCTGACTGTGCCCTGGAGCTTGCCAGTTTGGATTCTACTCTGATCAGTAGTGTGCGTGGTCCTTACAGGCAATGGGTGTGCACACCCGGCTCCCCTGGCCAGAACACTTGTTCTGTTTGGTGTTTGGATGTGGAATCTGATATGTGGGCGGTGGGTGCAGTTGTTTCCCCACGATTCAGATGCGCAGGGCAGACAGCTATGGTGTTGGGTTGTCGGCAGCTGTCCAGCAGACAGCCCAGTCTGGGAAGCCCGGCAGTTGGGGCTGGCGGAACAGTCCTATGGGGTTAGGCACTGACCTGTGGGTTCTGGAGAGCCTCCTGGTAGCATCTGACCAGTCACCTGTGGTTTGCCTAGGCAGCTGAACAGACTTACACTTCCTAACGGGGACTGGGGGGGCCCATCCCCCATATCCCAGGGCGACCAGACCAGACCCAGTGTGAGGGTTCTTCTCAGGGCCCCCAAACAAATGACTGAGCCTTGATTTGAACTTGGGTTTCAGTTTTAAACCCTGTTCATATCATAGGATGCAGGGAGGATGGAGGGATGACAGAGGAGGAAAGACCGATGCTAAAGGTCCCATCAAGGCATCTGTCCTCATTGGAGATCACAGAGCAGTTCGTTAGTGCCTGCCATCTTGTGTGAGGGGTCAAGGACCTACCTTGACAGTGGACCTGCTGCCCGGGCCTGGACACATGTCTGTTCTGGTTGACATTGTGTCCTCTAATGTGGGAGAATTTAGGAAAGGGTTGCCTCCTTCCTGGTCCTGACCTGAGTGTAAGTCAGTGTCCATTTCTTTTTTCTTTTTTTCCGCTTCTTAAGCCACTTGTTTTGCATGGGAGCCCTGAAGACTTGAGTTTCTTTGTAATGAAGCAGGTTCCTTGTGCACTCCTTTCATTGCTAACACTATGTCTAATGCATGATTGCAGGAACTGCACTGTGAGCCTACAGAGTCCCCAGGCCAAGGGTTTCTCCTGACATCTGCCCACATGGTCGAGTCTGAACTGACCCTAGGATGCTGGGGAAGGGAGGGGCTGGACCTCACCTCACTTTCAGGTGAGGAGTGACCATGCCCTGCGACCCCAAAGCGTGAAAATCTCCTTCTGCCCTGGACCAACCAGTGTTCTGGGCAAAGCCAGTGATCCACCAACGATGGGGTGAGGACCCAGGTAGCAAGCCGAGCAATGTGGCTTTGGGCCGGGCGGTGGTGGCACAGTTCTTCAGTCCCAGCACTTGGGAGACAGAGGCAGGAGGTCAGCCTGATCTACAAAGTGAGTTCCAGGTCAGCTAGGACTGTTACACAGAGAAACCCTGTCTCAAAAAACAAAACAAAACAAAACAAAACAAAAAAAAAACAACAAAAAGAATATGGCTCTGAGTGTCTCTTAACAGGGCCACATCTGGTGTAAAAGGCTTACTTACAGTGGCAGCTTTGACAGCGTACCTACCTAGATAGCAGAGGAGCCTTAAAGAACCCTGGAAACATTGAGAGAGGTGGCCGTGTCCTGATAGGCCAGTAGGCACTTCCTGGAGTAAGTTCCAGGGACTTTGCAACTTTGAGAACATACCCCTAAGTCTGCCTCCACAACTTGGCCAGCCACCGGCTACTCAAACTGGCTCGCAGGGGAGCAAGTGGACACTTTGGCCCTAAGCCATCAGGTCCCCAAGAGCGCCTTAGGACTGGAGTTTTCAGGCAGACACATTTCCTTTGGTTGGTCTTTGTGGCCCTGAATGGTGGGGTCAGCATCAGGAGATGGCACTCATGATGTCATGACAGAGCCCTCATGACAGAGGAGGCATTGTGTAGAGGCAGTCCCTTCAGGGATGCTCCTAGGCCCAGATCTCACGGCTTTCATGATGAGCCAGAGTAAAGCATGGGCCTGGGTACTTGCTGAGCTGCCCAGACTGGCCCTTCCTGACTCCGGAAGCAGCTATGATCCTGTCCTGTCTGAGAGGTGCTGGCCTGTCTCTTGGAGTGCTGGCTACTGAGGAGAGACCTGGCCTGTGGGTCTATAGCATCTGCTGGGGACGTGGGCTGCCTCTGTCTTCTTCTGGAAGTATAGGTTGGCCGGCCATTCTTTACCACAAGTTTGAGGCTTTGCCCAGCTGGTTCCAACTCAGGCTATAATAGTCTTCACTCAGGCTGTGGCCCTACAGGAGATTCAGCTTGGCCTGGTGTGAGCTCAGCTTGGAGGGCTCCGGTCATTCTGTGTCCTTTTCTCCCACGTTCAGGGCCCATTCCTGAGACCCATGCCTTTCCTCTGTGGATGTGGTCAGGAGGTTGCCATGCAGGTGGGCAGTTGTTTTGGGTAGTTACCCCCTGCTCTACCTCTTGGGGGCCAGAGACTGGGGTAGTAACTGTTGAAAAGTTTCTACACCCTGATAAGCCTCTCTGCCAATGGAATACTCCAAATCAGACCAAATCAAACCATATTAGAAAAAGCCCAGGTTTAATGGATAAAATGCTCCTGGATGGGTTTCCAGCCCCCCAGAGAGGGGACGGGGAAGAGAGACCAAAAAATCCATGTGTTTATTTTTGGGGGGGGGGTTAAATACCCTGTGGGAGTGGTCTTGAGCATCTCTGGGGGAGGGGGCATCATTTGGTGGGCCTTCTGCGACACAGCAGGGTTTGGCGAGAGATGGGGAAGGGGGTAGGGGGTAGAGCTTCCACCAGAACAGGTGTATCTGCACAGAATCCCTTGGGGCCCTGTGTGCTGTCTTCCCTGAGGCCAAGCGCTGCCTGCCTTTCTTACCTCTGCCTCAGCCAAGGAGACTTAAGAAGCTGTGGTCGTCTATATGTGATGTATCCCCCCATCCCCATGCCCTCCCCTGACCCTCTGCTTCTGCTGCAAGATTCTTTTGGCTGGGTATCAGAGCATACTGGAAGCTATACCAAACTGGAGCTAGGAAATGTGCACCGCGGTATGGGTTGAGCTTATAGCTACCATGTACCAATTGTGGGCTGCACTTCTGGCCTGCTGGGGTGGTGTTGTTTATCCACGGGACATGGCTTGCTAGTTGTTTGGGTGATAACTTGGGTTTGCCATAGGTTCATCTCCTAATGTCTGTGTTCCTTGGCATTAGTGCCACCTGCCTCTTGCCTGGCATGCTCTTGTTCTAGGGCAGCCTCTGTTCTTTCTCAGGGATCTGTGGTTCATTCGAGGGCTACAGAAACTAAGATAGACCAAGTGTGTGTGTCTGTGTGTGTGTCTCTGTGTGTATCTGTGTCTGTGTTCCATGACACTGAAATTCTCACACATCCCCATGAGTGGGGATGAGAGGGGGGTGGGACGAGGGGCAGGGGAGGAACTGTCAGGCTGGATGTTGCTCCAAAACCCTGTCCTACTGGCTGAGAGCCCACCCAGGAGGATGGGCTCCTAACAGCACCAAATGCTCCTCACTTCCCTTTTAACCTCTTTTTCTAAACTGTGCATGTATATTTGCCGTTTCTTAAGCCAGGTTCTCAGGTGTGCTCATGAGGTTCCTAGTCAAGTAAAGTATGCAAAGTCCATGGTCATGAGTGGGCTGCCCACCGGCCCACCTGTTTATGCTTTCTTGTGTTGCATCCTTATTCTTCTTCATCTCTTACTCAAGGTGGCTATGGACCTGGGCAGCTGAGCGAGACCACCCATAGTTCACTCTCTGTCCAGGGGTGTTTCCTCCAGTCCCCATTTTTATCTAAGTGACTAGAATCTACAGGGCTCAAGGCTGCGTTCTCCAGCTCCGTCCACCCCCATCTTCCAAAGAGGCCCCTTCTTGCTCCACGCTCTCCCCTAATTTCAAAGCCTCTGCAGCTGTGTGGGTGTGGGCAGACGGGCGCAGACTCCAGGTGGGGAGGAGAGCTTCCTGAGGCTCTGCACATCTGCAGTGACCATGAACTCAGCTGTGGACCGCCGACCGTGCCGGCTCTTGCTGTCTGGACCTGCGGTTACTTGATTTGCTTTCTTCTCTGTCCAGGGAAGGTTCCCCGGGGGATTCTGAGCACCCAGCTCTGGCGGTTGTCACACTGCGCTCCCTTCTCTGTTTCCTCTACTCCCATTTTCTTGTCATCAGTCTGCTGGGGCAGGCGCTGGGCCAGCGCTGGGTCTGCAGGCTGAGAGCACTGCTAAGCGGGAGGCTCAGGAATGCCCTGGCACCTGGCCACTCCTGGGCTCTGAGCTCGGGTCTGACTAATGAAGTGACTCACCTGAGCAGCCTGAGAGCCCTTACCACAAAGAGCTGGGTGGACATGAGGCGTCCTGGATGGTAACCCTGGGGGCCTCCTCAGAGTGAGTAGTCAAGGCCATTAGCACCACATCCTACATGGTTCATCCTCTGCAGCCACCTTTGTTCACTGTAGGGCACCGTGACGGTGAATCTTGCTATGTTGTTCAGGGTGGTGCCCTGCACCTCCTGTGGGCTGGATTGGGTCCGCTTAGGTTGGAAGGTGTTAGGGTTTGGATCTGAGCTGTCCCCACAGGCACATGTTTTGAATGCTAGGTCCCCAGATTTTGGTGCTACGTGGAAGGCTGTGGAGTCTTTCGAGGGTGGGGACAAGCTCCTGAAGTAGAGCAAGGTAGGGGGAGGAGAGCATTGAGGAGTCTGCTCCTGCTTGTCTTGACTGACTGCTTAAATCTCGTGGGTAACCAGCGCCTCACATTCCCACCACCCTGAACCCCGTCATGTCTCCTTCCCTGAAACTGAGTCAGAACAAACCCTTCATCCCGATGTCATTTCTCAGGTCTACGCAAAATTAACTGAGAGCAGAAACCTGCACCTGGGAATTGGAGCCGTTGCTGTGGTCTGTAGGCCGTGACTGATTTGTCAAAGGGCTGTGTTTGGTAGAAGACTTAGAATTCAGTAGACAGTAGTGGACAATTCTGGTGGGAGCATGGAAGACCGGTACACTGACTGATAGAGAACTGGGCGGTAAACACTGTGTTCATGAGGTTTCAGAGGGGAACAAGGATTCCACTGGGAACCCGGTTACAGGACCGTGGGAGGAACAGGATGGCCTTCTTCCTATAACCTGAAAATTGGAATAAGGTTGAACTGAAAAGTAATGGACTGATGTACGTGGCAGAGATCCCTCCCATAGAAGGCTCTGGGGTTTCAAAATGCAAATGCGTTAGAACTTTATCTAAAAAGCAAGAGCTACTCAGGAGGCAGAGGCAGGCGGATCTCTGTGAGTTCGAGGCCAGCCTGGTCTACAAGAGCTAGTTCCAGGACAGGAACCAAAAAGCTATGGAGAAACCCTGTCTCGAAAAATCAAAAAACAAACAAACAAACAAACAAACAAATAAATAAATAAAAAAGCAAGAGCTAAAGGGTGCCCAGCCAGAAGCTACCAAGGGAAAGGTTTGTTCAGGTTTAGTCAACGGCAGAAGTCTTTGCAGCTGTGGTCCAGCGGTGCCGGCTGCTTCTTAAATAGGCAGCAGAACTTGGTATTGTCTGTGCAGTGTTGACTTTACAGGCATGAGGAGCATTTAAGAGTTGAAGTTAAAAAAAAAAAGAAAGAAAGAAAGGTGGAGGAGTGGTGGCTCACACCTTTAAACCCAGCACTCAGGAGGCAGAGGCTGGCGGAGCTCTGTGCAATGTCAGCCTGGTCCTGGACAGCCAGGGTTACACAGAGAAACCCTATCTTAAAAAAACCCAACCCAAACCAACCAAACAAAAGAGTCGTGAGGTATTGTTCTAGGGCTTAAAAACAAACAAACAAACAAACCCAACTGTGAGGCCAGGCAGTGTGTAGCAGGGTCCAAGCGCCTGTGAAGGCCCCCAAACAGGGTGAGGATGCAGGAAGTTTTGAGGGTGAAGCCCAAGTTAAGTGGAGACCCCAAGACATCGACAATGTCAAGAACATGAACTATTTGCCAAGGAAAGCTGTTGGTACTTGGTAGAGTTACTCCTAGAGGGAGGCTGTGTTTCCTGCCAGTGACAGGCCCTTAATGGCAGCGCTATAGCTGAGCCAGTTGGAGCCCACAGATGCTGGACACGAAGCTGCAGGGATTGGTGTTTGCTTGCTTTGGCCAGGTCTTTCCTTGCTATCCCCCACATTCCTCCCTCTGGGAGTGGGAGTGTTTATTCTGTGTATTGTGTCTTGTAACTATGCAGTTCCTTTCCGATTTTTACTGAGACTCACCGTTAAGGAGTTTGCCTTGTGCTTCAAGAGATATTTTGGACTTTGGAACAGTGCTAGGGGCTGTTAAAACATTTTGTGTTATGAGAGATGGCCGGGAGCCTTTGTGGGGCTGACCAAAAAAAAATGTATGGTGTAAAATGGAAATATCTCCTATGGACTTATGTTTTGAGTATGTGGTCCGTGGATTGTGATGCTTTGTGGCCGTGGGGTCTTTAGGAGGTAGGGCCTGCCTGACAGTTGAGTTTTAGGGGTGAACCTTTGGAAGTTTGGTCCCTGATTCTGTCCCTTGTTTCTCTGCTTCCTGACCACACCTGGGAAATAAGCCTTTGCCTCACACTCCCATGGCCATAAACTTCACTGTGCTTTCCCCCCTCGTGATGGTCTCAAGTACCTCAGACCCCCAAGTCCGGATGAACCTTTTCCTCTTTGTTTCTGTCAGGTATTTGGTTAGGCAAAAGTAACTAACGGAGATGGGCTGAGGAAGAGGAGGTTAAGGTATCTGGAGCTTTAGGCAGTGCTATGTTTGCTGGGAGACTTGACTGAGCAGACTCCAGGGGAAGGCAGGTTGGGAGGGGCCACCTGGGCTGACTGGAATGCAGGATGTGTACAGAAAGGGTCTACAGGCTAGGAGACTTCCAGAGCAACCGTGACACATGGTGGTGGCTTCCTCAAGTGTCCCGTGCTTCGTCTTCTCAGCACAGGAACAATAGGATCTTTCTACTTTGTCACTGAGGGAAAGTTCTCATAGCAAAAAACTGAGCATCTCATAGTGAATGGTTCAGGGGTATTTGATGTTGTCTAGTAATCACTGCAATCTAGTTCGAGAACATTCTCTTAGTCCCAAAAGGAAACCCTGCATCATTGATGGTCCCAGGAAACCTCTAATCTATGCCACCTCTGACTCTGTCTAATGTCGCCTCCCACTTGGGCAGAATATTCCGAGTGTGTCCTGGACTCTTATGAGTGGAACCTGCTTGTGCTCTTGGAGTTTGGTTTCTTCATGACTGTAGTGTCCCTAGGTCTGCCTGTGTAGTGAGCATCAGGCTGCCTGGTGATCTATTGCACTACTCTCTCTTTGAAAAATGTGTCTTCTGAACTCCATGTCTCTGATTGGAGACTGTGGCCTCTTTACAGCCCTGGTTTCTCCTGGCTTCCTTCTCCACACGGCTCCTAAGTAGCAGCCTTTGGAGATCACAGTGAAGGTCCCGAAGCACAAAGGCTGTAGGACCTCTGTTCCCTGGGTTGGAGCTCATCCGCACTGTGGGAATCCAGGTCTTCTGCTGTGCCCCTGTGAGAGAGGGGTAGTTCCCTGTGGAAGAGAAAGGAGAAATAGGGAAGATTGTCAATCAAGGACAGTTCCCAGGGTGTATTCATTCACTGGTGTGTTTGCCCACCCATCCACCATCCATCCATCCATCCATCCATCCATCCATCCATCCATCCATCATCTGTCCACCCACCCATCCATCATCCATCCATCATCCATCCATCCATCCATCCATCCATCCATCCATCCATCCATCATCTATCACCTATCCATCATCCATCCATCATCCATCCATCATCCACCCACCCATCATCCATCCATCCATCCATCCATCCATCCATCCATCCATCCATCCTCATCCCCCATCCCCCGTGTCTGCTCTGGATCCATTTCCTGCCTTGGTGACACCAGCTCTTTCTGCCCATCCCCAAGGTTCACTAAGGGGATGGAGGATCCTTCTCTGGTTCCAGGCTCACACATCCCATACCTAACAGATCATGTGACTCCCTCAGGCTGCAGGCTCCCCCGCAGGGATGAACAGTGCTAGGTGTTTTCTTTCTTCCATTGTCAGGATGCTGCTTTCTTTTCAAGTCATTATCCCCATTGTTAATGTCCTGTGGACTTGTGGTTTCAGTTTCTTGGTAAGGTATAGGATGGCCACCTTGCTTGACACTGATAACTTTAATATTAAGTTCTTCTGCCTCCCTGGAGCTTCTGCTTTGGCACTCGGGCCTGCCCTGGCTACCCCTGACACTTCTTTCCTTGGTTTCCCAGCATGCTCTACTGCCTTGCTGGATACTTATGTGGGAATAAGAGTTGTGTTCATGTCCAAGGTTGTGACCCCATGGCTAGTGGTATTCTGCCTCTCTAGTGGCCTCCTACCTTCGTTGTGTGTGCTGGGCTCTCCCTGTGGGTCAGAACTATGGTTCCTAGCCGGCCGAGGCACCTATCCCATGACTTGCAGTGCTTTGGTGGTTGACAGGCCTTTTGTGGAGAGTCACCAGCAGGAAAAGGGCTTTTTTTGCCTGCTCTGGACCTCAGCCACCTGTGTGTTTGAGTGGCTCAATCAAAATGAATGCCCTGGAATGATTCTCCACTGAGCCTGGACAAGCAGTCAAGGAGGGAGGTGGGCTTAGGCCCACCCAGGGCAGGCTTGGGGTCATTCTTCGTGACCCTGGATCTGGTTACAGAGGCAGATGGAGAGCGTGGGTGGCTGGCTAAGTCCCTGGAAGCCCAGGAATGTAGAGCTGACTCCTCTCAGCCTGGGGTCCTAGGGTGGGTAGTGTGTATTTACTTTTATTCTTAGTAAAGAGCTCAGAGTGGGAGCTTTGAGGGCAGCTGGCAGCTACTGCGGCAACCCCGGGCCCAGGTCTCCATTGGCTGAGCACATGTCCAGAAAGGCAGGTTTGGTCAGGTGGGCGAGCCTGTCAGATCCATAGACAAGCAACAGAATCTAAAAGGGCAGGAACAGCCCCCTGCAGAGAACAAAACCCAAAGCGTCCTTCCATATCTAGTCCACAGTCAGCCCTAACTACCTGCCCACAGGGTGGGTCATTCCCTGTGCTGGCAGGGGAGAGTCACATTCTGGTCACAGTGGCTTGTCTAGTCTGTAGGTTGTCCGGGAAGGGGTGTGGCACAGAGCAGGGTGTAGGCTCCTTGTCCCCTCCACTATGGACTGATAGATGCTTTCCCTGAGGTCTGAGAGCAAGAGGGAGGAATAGTGACTCCCACCGAGAACCTGTTGGTATAGGGATCAGGGAGGCAATAGGCATCACCTGCCCATGTGGTAGCTGTGTGAACCAGGGAGAAGCCAGACTGCTATGGCTCAGGAGGAAGACTGTGACTTTCTCAAGGCCCCTCAAGCCTGTATGATTCTCCCCAAGGTCTTGGATTTAGAGGGCATTATGTGGTCACTAAGGCTTTCAATGTCTGCCTTTGATGTGGTCTAAATGCTGCTCTGGATGCCTGAGCCCTGAGTGGTGGCGGGGACAGTGGAGTCACTGCCTTTGGTCTCTGGGTCCACAGCAGAGACACACCAGCTGTTCCTACTTTGGGTACCCATGAATTCACATGGGAATGGAGAAGGGTGGTGTGGCCAGCATGCTTCTGTCCAGCGGTTGCTTTCCAGCCCAGGGTGTCAGCCATCTTTATTCTTTTCTTACCCAGAAAGTCAGAGCCCCATGGATACCCTCTGTGGGCTTCTGCCCCCATAGGTCCCTCCCGCCATGCCCAGTGGCTTCCTTCCTAGCACGCCAGAGCAGACTCCAGGTTGAGAGGAAGGAAAGACTGTTGTAGAACTCCAGGCCTCTTCCTGCCACCTGCCGTAGGATGACTTAGCTAGGGTTTTGGGAGGATCCCGGAAGGGTCCTGCCAGAGGTAGGCAATTGGTGCCCCCCACGGGGTCTTGCTGAGGTAAGGCTGGCAGAGCTGGTACTCCAGGTGAAGGTAATATCTAAGATGCTGACCCCAGCCTCCATGTCTTAAGGCCACTTGGTCCAAGTAAGTTGTTGTTGGGTTTAAGCTGAATAAATACGAAAGGGGTAAATGGTGCTTAATCTGAGGTGATGCGTCGTCTGCAGGTGGGACCCCCCCCACACACACACACTCGTGTTCTCCTGATGCTACCTCTGCTCACACAGGCTTTGGAGAGAGCCACACTGGTCACTTTCCTCATCTGTACTTCTTTTTGTGTGAGTGACCCTTGTGCTCCAAACATCAGGTCCTCCAGCTTGCCTCTTCTCTGTTTTTGGACTCTAGGAGGCCTGTCTGGGTCACACAGCTCGGGGAGTACCCAGGACCAGCAGGCAAACAGTTGCTTTCTGTTTGGTCTAGTGGCAAAACCACCTTCTATTCTATCACTGTGGATGTGGACGCTTCCTCGGGTCCTCCCTGGGCCTGAAGTGTATCTTTTAAGGATGCGGTACAGAACATGTGCAGGCTGAGAGGTACAAACTGAGCCCTGAGAACCTCAAGGTGAGGTGATGAGGGGAAGATCCACAGCTTCTGCTTGAGACCCGTCACGTTCCCCATGACAGAAACTGAAGAGTGAGAACACAGAAGGTTCTAACACCCTATCTAGTCCCCTTGCCACCCTCTGGACTTCCAGAGTGATTGAGTATGCCATAAAAGTCTACCCGGAAATGTCTCCTGCAGGCAGAGGCCCCTGGGCCCTTCCCTGTACTGACTGACAACCCTTGACAGGGTCTGAAAGCCAGCCGTTCCCACAGATGATCGTCTTCTTTGGAACTCTGAAATCAGCTCAGCCAAAGAAAATAACAACAACCCTTCCCTCCTGAAAGGGTCCCGGAACCCTTTAATGTTTAACTTTGTTTGACCTTGTCAGTATCCAGAAGGACAAGGAGGGGGCCCTGCTGTTTGTTCAGATGGCGATAGACACTTGGAGGATAAAGGGACATTTTATTCAATTTTTAAACTGGTTAAAGAAAAAAAAAACTTTATAGTTGACATTCTTAGAAGATTTTAAAATACTAAGTTCATAGACAGGAGGCTAAGGACCTGAGTTTGCCCACCTGACAGTGCCCCTGTCTGGGGACCACTTCTCAGAGAGCAGAAGCCCGGAGTGCAGCGGTGTGCATAGGGCTCCCATCCCCAGCCTGGTGTGAGTTCTGTCTTCTTTACACTGACCACCAACACCCTGTCGTCCCTCAGAGGCCCCACTGGGTCACATGCCCTCTTTAAGCCTCAGTGTTTCTCTTCTGCAGATGTGCAGAGAGAGGAATAGATAGGCACAGCACCCCTGCAGAGGTAGGTGCCCTTTGTGGACAGGGCTCTGGCAGCCTCTATGGGTGGTGTTGCTGGGCGTGGGTTTGGAGGAGCCGCCGTTTGATGCCCCTTCAGCGTCCAGTGCTCAGCCATGTCACAGAGTCCTGGCAGAGACCCATTGAGACCAGGCAGCCGGACCCGGTTAGCTTGGGAGGTAGGGTTACCTACTTAGAAGAGGGAGGCCCCATTGAGCTCGTATTTGTCAAGTGGGAGGAGGAGGTGGCTTATTCAAGAGGTGGAGAGGTTTGGTGAGTGCTGCATGCAGGACGGCCACCCTGTTATTGTCAGGGTAGTTTGTGTGCTACCCAGGGCAGCCATGAAGATGCTGCCTTCCAAGTCCCTCTGCTCCTCTCTTGAGCCCCTCTGAGCAGTATGCGGGTGCTCAGGCCTTGTCTGTTTGTCCTTCACTCCAGAATAGGAAGTGCTAGCCAGGGCAGACCTGAGTTCTGCTCACCTGGGTCTGGTCAGAAGGGAAGGCTCTGTGCACAGGGGGCCTGTGGGTCTTCTTGGGGGATGTCCCTAAGGTCAAATGATTTGGGACCCTTGAAGACAATGCTGAGAAAGATTTTAAAGACATCTAACAGTCTCACCTACAAAGCCTCCTCATTTCTCCCGCCGTCTGTATGAGCAATGGTGGTCTTAGTCGTTAATTTCTTCAAGCTGTAAGGGCAACTTCTTTGCAAAGTGGGGTCAGGAATAGATGGACAGTAGACGACCGTGTCACCTTTAACCTTTTTGGTGCACATGCCCTAGAGGTAGCCATCCCTGTATCCTTTACAGGGTCCATGTAATGAAGCGCTGCCTGTGATGTCCCTTATAAAATATGTCCGTCTTGTGTGTCTTCTGTAAGTCCCTGAGACCACAGTCCTTGTGATTTGAAGCTCAGAGTAGAGTTCATTCCTAGCTCCCATTACCGAGTGAAACAACCTTTAACTTGGCAGAATGGGCTTTGTTGAGGCCTGCAGACCGGGGCTAGCAAGACATGGGCAGCTCACTGTCTCACTGTGGGGGTTGCAGACTGGGAAGGTAGTGGAGCTGAGCGGACCTGTGGCCAGCAGCCAGGCAGACACACAGCCTCTGTTTCATAGTCCTGTCTGCCTGAAGCATGATGGGCCAAGTCTCCAGAGTTCCAGAGGGGTGTGTGTTCTGCAACTTACACGCTCACAGAGGCACACACTCCAAAGTATGTCCCCTGGGCTCTGGTCTTGTGTGGGCAGCTTCTTCCCCACAAAGGGAAAGGTGGATTCCTGGGTTCTTTGATGGCTGCTGATCTCTGTGTGCTTCTGAGGCCTCTGTGTGGAGCCAGCCCACAATTCCCGGGCCTCACGTGGGATGAAGCCTCCGTTCAGTTTTTTGGAGTACAGCATGTTTGCCGAATGGCATTAGCAGACCCGTCTGCAGCTGGAAGATGCTCCACGCTGGCCTGTAACGATGATTTCCAGATGGAAACCCTAGGCTCCTCAGGATGAGGCCTGAGCCTAGCTAGGGCAGTCCACAAAGTGCTTGTTCAGAGATTAGTTTAAAAAGTGACAGGCTTGAAACCTTTATGGCTACTTGGCGTAGCCGAGACAGTTTTATTGTATTTTACAGGATTATTTGTCAATTACAGACAAGGGGCAGGACCAGCCCTTCCCATGATCAGAGAAGCCGGGGCCCAGAGTCCTCATATGAATAGGAAGTCCAAGAAACACTCAAATCTCATTTAGGATATCCCAGGGCCTCACACAGAGACGTTCTTGCAGATGAGGCCTCAGAAAACAACTGGGAGTCACTGGGACAGGGGACGGTGGGAGTGGCGCAGGGTGGTGATAGGCACAGAAACTCTGGATCCCAGAGATCGGTCAAGGCTGCAGAGGAGGCTCACATAGCCTCACACAGGTAAGACTGGGCCTCCTGAGGCTGCTCTAATAAGCAACCTTGAGTCCTTGGCTTAAGTGTTTATCAGTGCCCAGCTGGAAGCAGGAAATGTGTGTGACTGGCTACAGTCAGGAAGTGTGACAGGCAGGTTCCTGCTGGGAAGCCGGTCTGCCTTTTCTGTCACTTAGAAGCCACTCACCCCCTGTGATTCTTCTGCCTTGAGGCTAGCTAGCATGGCCTTGGTGGGGAGTCCTTCAAACTGGACCTCTTCCCCCCCTAAGGGAACTCTGTGGGTTAGGCTGCCTCATCTCCCTGGCTTCCAGAGTGAAGACGCTGGCAGTGTCCCTTATGTCCCCTTGCAGATGAATTGCTGCCAGGAAGCACAGCAATCATGGCCCCGAAGGATTAGGACAGGCCCCATGGGCATAGTTCTGCTGAGCTCACAGAGGAAAAGATAGAGTGGATCATTTCAGACCAAGCAGGGCTGAGCCTGGCTCAGTCAGAGAGCGCTTACCCCGTTTAGGTGGGCAGGAGGCCTGGGTTCCTCCCCAGCACTGGTGGAGGGGGCAAGTTCACTCCCAGTGTGGAGCAGAGGGCAAGGGAGCTGCTCTGTGCTTTGTTGTCAGGATTCTAGGGTCTCCATGCCTTCACCCCAGGGTCCCACCCACTCTTGGAGTTTGCCCTGTGCACAAAGGGAAATGCCATCTGCTGGGAGACGGCACAACACCGTACTGTAGCTCTGTGATGCTGGACCAGGCTGGTGATGCAGGTGGCATGGAGACGGCACAACACCATACTTGTAGCTCCGTGATGCTCGACCAAGCTGTGATGCAGGTGGGATGGAGGCTCAGAGCTGCTGGGAGGACTGGAACTGCCTACATGCCTTCATCTGAGGGTGGCCCAACATGTTCTGGGTAAAGGCAGGGCACCGTAAGGGTCAGGCTCCATCTCTGCCTATGGGCTCCTCCTATGTGTGCCTGTGCAGTGGGCCTGTGTCTGGTGTGTAGGTGTGCATGCGTGTTTCTGGCACGTATATACATGCCTGTGTGTAGTTTGTGGGATGTGTCGCTGTGTTCTGTGCATGTATCTGTTGTCTGTGTGGGCGTGTGTTGCTCCCTCTGACACATAGGGGTGTGTGTGTGTGTGTGTGTGTGAGCAGAGGAGGTGTGCACAGAGGTGCTATGTGTGTGTTGTGGGCTGAGAAGTTATTCCCTCACTTTCTGAATTACTATATGAGGCTTCTTTTCTGACACGGTATCCTGCCAAGAGCCAAAGCGAACACCTTAGTTGAAAAGCTTGCAAGCGGCTGAGAAATGCTGGGTCTGCAGCTCCCTCTAGTGGCTGGCGTGCACATAGGTGGAGAACCTGTCCCGACAGTCTTGCCTGTGGGACTGCGCCTCCTGGGGTTTGCAGATCCACAGTGTTTTCCTGGGGTCCCTGCCACAGTGGAGGCTGTCACACTTCAGGATGCCCAAGCCCGACTTTGAAGGTTTCTCAGAAGAGACTCATGTGGGCAGCCCAGTGCTCACTAGGTCCTGCTCATTGAATCATGGCGTGCCTGCGGTTCAGCAACCTCAGTGGTGTGGGTGGAACTTGGAGAAAGCCCCTGGGAAATGTTTGGGTGAGGTCCTGGGCCACCCACCCACTTCTCCCATGTTGTCAGTGACCCAGAGCTGGTGGGAAGCAGATTTGGAGTGCCAAGGCTGCGCTGGCTGACGCCCAGGTGTCTCCCACCTGGCTTCCAGGCTGCAGGAGATGGAGAATGGGGGTGTATGGCCCGGCCCTGCTGGGTTGCTTGGTTTCTGGCATCCCTGAACCTTCCTAATTGCATTCCATGGATTTGAGGTGGAATTATTTGTGTTCCTTGACCATATGCCACCCGGCGAGGTGCCTAGTGACCAGACAGGAAATCAGCTGCCAGCATTGACTTAGCAGGCCCTAGGTGGGTTTCCGAGCTACCACTGTGAGGAAGTGGGCTGTCCAGGCTGGGGTCCAGAGATAACCGTCCTCCAGTAACCAGGGACCTTTGTCCCTACCCTCCTGCCGAGGCTTCAGGACAAACCCAGCTGCGCTTGAGAATCACCTAGACGTTTTCAAAGAGTCGGATGGCCATCCAGGAAAACAGAACTGACCGTTGGCCATGGGCCCGGGAACAGCGTGGCCCCCTCCCTCAGGAGACGCTTTCTTCCAACCATGCTAAAACAGCAATGGGTCTCGAGGACACAGACTGCCAAGGGCCTCCTGCCCTCGTTCTGGCCCGGGAATTCCCACAACTTCCTGTTGCTGGATGAGGGCAGAATTCTCCACAGCTTCCGGATCTTTGTTGTCGGTCACTGTCTGGCAGAGTTAGTGCCATCAGATGCCCTTCATCTCTCTGTGCCTTTGGCACGTCTCTCCACCTGATCCCTTAGTAGGTCGACATTCCCGGCCTCTGTTATGTGAGCCGTGTGGGAGGACGAGCAGAACTTTTGTGCCCACATGAGCAACCCATGTGAGCATCTCTGGAGAGCGCAGGGGACTCTCCTGGGGGAGACGCTGTGGGCCCTCAGGGTCCAAGTAGCTCTCAGGTCTGTGTGTGGAGAGGCCTCAGACTACCTGGGGCCAGTTGAGGGGGATTATGGAAGATGGAAGATATCGTGGTTTTGCCTAGAGATAGAATCCCAGGGTAGCATTTGAGGGGACCAGGTCCTGGGGCCATATTGACGTGTGGTTAAAATGTCAGCACTGAGAACGACTTGTCAGGGGAAAGAAGGCAAGAGAATAGAAAAAGGATAGATAGCTAGAAAAACCCCAGCCCTGCAGTTAGCTCTGGCATGGACTGGCTAGCAGGTGCCTCTGCATGGAGGATTGGCAGTGTGCAGGCACATTCAGGTGGTGACAGCCTAGCCTCGGATATTCCCTTCCCACTCTTCCAAGTCCCATTCTTGCCTCTGCCTCTTCCATTTCCCCACGACTGAAAGAAGAAAGGGAAAGCCCTCTGCGGTCCCTGCTGTGGGGTCCCTGGGTATTTTTCTGTTCTCACCATATATCTGCCCATGCTACTGTCGTTAAGTTTTCAAACAGAACATTCTGAGGAATAAGATGTGCAGAAGCCTTTGTTTATGGCTCTGGGATACGGGGCCTCTGACAGGTGAGGTACCAGGGCTGGGCTCCTCGTTGCTTAGTGAGCAGCCTGGGACGGTGGCCAAGGCCCAAGGAAATCAAAGGGCTGCCCCGTGTGGAGCGGAAAGAAGGCTTGTGGACAGCGAGGCCCACCCGGACACCTGGCCGCTCCTTGGCCAGGACCCCTGGTAAAATGAGATTACAGTCATATGATGTGAATTAGCAATGACCACATGCCAGCCTGGGCTGCTTCCAGCAGGGGCCACTGTGACCCTGCGAGTTCAGCCTTTTCTTCCTGCTCCCACTGTGCCTCTGGGGCCTCAGAGCAAATTCCACATCCTAAACAGCTGCAAACAGGACTGCAGGCCTCATCCTGGCTGCCCCAGAGTCCCTGGGATGTGGCCATGTCAATGTAACCCTCTGCCTCTGTTCTCACGTGATGTCCTCTTAGGTCTGCATCCCCCTCGTCCTGCTTTGGATCCCCTACAGAATGGAGGGGAGAGTGTGGATGCAGAGGGACAGGTGAGACAGGGCTGGGGCGGGGTCTGTCCAAGAGAGGCCAGGCCTTGTAGGGTGCTCCCCAAAGCTGTCCCCGGGAACACCTAGCATCGTCCCCAGAGGGCTGTGACCAGCTGCCCAAACAGTGCGACTTTGTGTGGACTTTGTGTGGACAGGCTTTGTTTCTGGCTCTCTGGAGGGGCAGCCTGTGCCTGGATACTCCTGTGCATGACCGGCCACTGCCCCCCTGGCCACTGCATGCGATGGATGTGAATAAAACCAGAGTCTTCTCTGGTGTCTGGCTCTCTTTTTCTCCCTGAATCTAAAGTCTGCTTGTGGGCTTTGAACTCGTGATTGTAAAGAAGCCACGAGGCTGTGTAGTTCCCGACTGCATCAGCTGCATTGCCATGCCCCCTTTGGCCTCCGGTCCATCCTCACTTGAGCTCTTAGCCAGTTCCTCCATGGTGATAGGGTTCCCGTGCTGTGCTGTGTGTTTCCCCAATAGATAGACTTGGATATATCCCAGGCACTGGGGTAGTCTTGGAAGAGAAAGGGGGCTAGATGGGTGTGGATATATGAGAGATTGTGGTTCCTTGTAAACAGAGACTGCACTTTAGTTTTCCGGCTGCCTGGACCCAAATAATCACATAGAAACTATAATAATTACAACACTGTTTGGCCAATGGCTCAGGCATATGTCTAGCTAGCTCTTATATCTTAAATTAACCCATTTCTATTAGTCTATGTATTGCCACGAGGCTCTGGCATTATCTCAGTTTTCTGCATGTCTCATTTCCTTGGCGGCTGGGCTTGGATCTTTCTCCTTTGACAATTACATGGTGTCTGCCTGACTCCGCCTTCTTTCTCCCTGCGTTCAGTTTAGTTTCTATCCTAGCTCTATTCTACCCTGCCATAGACCACAGCAGCTTCTTTACTAACCAATCATACAGAGGGGAAATCCCACATCAGCTCCTGTTGCTGCGCCCTCCCTGCTACCACTGTTCTGATTCACAGGGAATTCACTCTGCCCTGACCAGCTGCAGGCCAGGTGTCTGGGAAGCCTTGCTGATAATGGCCTTGACAAGCAGCCACAGACTCTGGGTCCCTACTCCCATTGTATGTGTACACAGGAGGAAGACACTTGTCTTGTGTCAAGTGATAGCTGTAACTCCAGGCCAGATCCAGTTCCTTCGGAAGCAATAGTGTCTATGCTTAGCATAATCTTGAGGTTCCCAGGCCCCAGAAAGTGATTTCTGGACAGCTGAGTGGCCCAGGCAGGCCTAGGCAGGCCCAGGCCATGGCTGTGGGGTCATAAAGGTATTAGATTTGTAAGAGAATGTGGATAATGCAGTGTGGGTCCTGACTCCAGGGTGTGCCTGACCCCATGGCCTTACTGAGGCCCCACTAACCCAATTATGGCAAGCCCTCGTCTCACCACCCTTGGGAATCTAGTAGCGTGAATATGCGCTCCATCCTTCCGTAAAAAGATCCAGTTAATAAACAACTGTTAAAGCCTTAAAAGCTAAATGGGGCATTCACCAAGGCTGTCTAGCCAGGGCATCCAGGAGGCCTCCGTGCTATTTACCATCTGCAGCCCACAACTACCGAGGACCCCCACCTGGGCAGGAGGCCTCAGGCTCCGGCCTCTGTTCTGGTCCGTGTGTTCTCCTAGGTACTCAGGTCCTGGAAGTGAGGACGGTGTTATGCCTATACTTGGTGCGTGTGAGTCATGCCCCACGAGAGCCGTTGCCCTCCCATGTGAAGGATGAGGTGATTGTGTCCAGTCAAATATTAATTTGCTGGGTCAAGAGTCTTGGCTTGGGGGAAAGCCCAGGCTCTCTGTGTGAGGTCACAGAGAGGGACGGTTGATTCCGGGCAGCAGGGGCAGTGCCCTTGGTATGTGCCTAACCTACGGTGCATCTCACAGGGGCCCTGGCATCACTTAACCCCAAGGCTCGAAGGAAGGAAATGTCGTCCCTGCCTAGGCTGTTGTGCTCCCTCCCCTCCCAAACTGTCCTGATGGTCACCCACAGCCACCTTTCTGCACTTGGCAGTGGGCCTCTCCGTAGCTGGCACTCCAAGGCTGTTGATACAGAGATCCTCCACTGTGTGGTACATCCAAAAACCCAGAACAGCCAGGGTGTAGTTGCTGAAGGCTAAAGGAAAATGTGTCCACGTGACAGGAGGGGTGGAAGGGCACAGAGTGCTACTGTCCTCTCTGTTGTCATGCTAGGGGCTCTACGTGACTGGTGGGTGGGGGATCTGACCCCGACAGCTACATCTAAAGCAAGCTCCTTTAGGATGAGGCGGGGTGGGACTACAGAGTCCCTTAGCAGCAGTCTGGTTCCTGAAAAGGCGACTGTTGCGTTAGGAAAGCCTGTTAACTGTATCACTAAGGGAACTTGTAATTTAAGGACATTATGAATAACTTCCTTAGAAAATGAGACCGAAGAGATGTGAAAGAAACATTTCGTGAAATCCTCGAGAAACGCCGGCCTCATTAAAGATCAAATACATGCAGATTAAGGATCTTGGGGTTTGGAAATGTGGGTGTTTTCTTGCTTTTTACAGCTTTGTTGATGTCATTCACAAGCCCGCAACCCACTCATTTAGAGATATAATTCATTGTTTCTGGTGCATTCCGAGGTAATACTATCAACTTTAGAACATTTCCTTAAACCATTTGGCTTTCAGCTCCTTCCCCAGCCCCTCCCGTCTCCTCCCCTCCGTCAGTTTTTGGCTTTCTGCCGGAGTATTGCCAATCCTGGGTATTCTGTGTGAATGACTCATGGCGTCTGGCTCCTTTCACTCAGCAAGGTGTCTCTGGGGGAGTCTAAACCATCTTTCATCCATAGCATAGCACATGCCAGTGCTTCGTTCCTTCATGTGGCTGGATAATATTCCATTGTTTAACGGACCACATTCACGCCCGTCTGTAGTGGATGAGTGGTTTGCTGTTTGTACTGGGCCATCTTCCCGGCTCTGCTATCTTTCTGTCTTTTGACTGGAAGCCTCAGTGGGAGAAAACTTGTGTTTTCTGTAGCTGAGGGTTTAGTGTCTTTGACTGTACTGGTAGTTTATCTCCGCTGAAAATGGTGTTTATTTGGATTCCTTGATCAATGGTAATAGAATTGCGTACTACTCTTGTGAGTTCTTTGTATATCCCAGCTACAAATCCTTATCAAGTACACAAATGCAAGGCTTTCTTCCATTCTTGATGCCACTTCATGGCCCTGCCTTTCTTTCCTTGTTGCTAAGCTGTCTGTGGTCATATCTAGGAATTTGCCAAATCCAAGGCCATGAAGGTTTATTCCCATCTCCTCTCCCAAGAGTTTTGTGTGTTTAGCTCTTACCTCTGAGTCTTCTTTGGTAAATGGTGTGAGACTGGGGTTGGCATCGTCCCTGACACATGCCTCCCTTACTGTACTATCTGTTCAAAGGTGACTCCTTCCCCACTGTCCAGTCTTGGTGCTCACGTCAAGAGGCAGCAAACCGTAGACGAGTGGGTTTGTTTCTCTTGGTTCTGCTGCTCCGATTTGTACACCTCCGCTTGTCCAACCCTATGGTGCCTTTGCAGTTAAGTGTTGAAACTCAGACATCTCAGTCCTCCAGCTTTGCTCTAACACAGGGCTGCGAACAGATGAAGTCAACTTACGTGATTAGTGAAATGAACGTGTTCCTACAACGATACTAACTTGTTAAACTGAGTCAGCAAGAAATGGACACTTGATCGACATATGTGAGTGTTAACTGTCAACTGGACAGAGTCTAGAATCACCTGAGAGAGAGGTCTCTGGGCGTGCCTGTCAGGGATTGCCTTGACTACATTAATTAATAGGGGAAGACCCATCTTCGGCTGGGACCATTCTCTTGCAGGGGATCCTAGACTGTATCTCTATCCCAGAGAGGGTGAGCTGAGCACTGGCAAGCATGTGCACTTCTGACTTGGCTATACTGTGCCCAGTTGCTTCTGACTCCTTCATGGTGCCTTAGCTTTCCACTGTGATGGATCCGAGAGCTGTGAGCTAAAGTCCGTCTCTCCTCCCTGCAGTTACTCTTGTCAGGGTCTTTAATCCCGGCAACAGGAAAAGGAAGTGAGACAACAAACCAAAAGCAGGAAGGGAGACTGAATAACTCGAAAACGTTCTGTCAAGAAAAACCAGCCACCTACCAGAGCTCTTCATGAACTCTCAAAAGACGTAAGAATAGGGACCTCCCCGCCTCACCACACTCCCAGAGAGACAGGGCTTCACCATGTAGCCCCAGCTGGCCCACCCCCAACTCATTTTTGAGATAAGACAAGATTATTCATGGTAGCAAAGTTAGGCAAAGACATTGTAAAGAGAGAGAGAGAAAGGGAGGGAGGGAAAGAGGGAGCAAGGAAGAAAGGAAGGAAGAAAGGAAAGAAAGAAAGAAAGAAAGAAAGAAAGAAAGAAAGAAAAAAAAAGAAAGAAAGAATAAACTACAGTCACAAACATACAAACATGAACACGGAGACAGAAAAATTTAACAAAATGATAGCAAATCAGGCTAGACACGGATGGTGCACACCTTTAATTTTATCATTTGGGAGGCAGAGGCAGGTGAGTCTCTGAGTTTCAAGGCAGCCTGCTTGCTTTACAGAGCAAGCTTCAGGCCAGTCAAGACTGCAAAGAGAAACCCTCGCTTAAAAAAAATAGCAAACCAAATCTAGC
Organism: Chionomys nivalis; assembly: GCF_950005125.1. Taxonomy (NCBI): domain Eukaryota; kingdom Metazoa; phylum Chordata; class Mammalia; order Rodentia; family Cricetidae; genus Chionomys; species Chionomys nivalis. The sequence goes on along the minus strand of NC_080104.1, from coordinate 54,992,216 downwards.
AACACATCAGAAAGATTATATACCCATGACCAAGTGGGATTTACCCCAACAAAGCAAGGTTGTCTTAACAACCTTATTGAAATTAATACAATTGCATTATATTGATAGAGTAACAATATCTCATGGATTTCTCAACAGATCCAGAAAATGCATTTGACAAAATCCATGCCCCGACCCCCCCAAAAGAATTTCATCAACTTATTAAATGACATTTATGGAAAACGGAGAGCTAGCCCAGCTAAGGCTGGACACTCCCTCTGAGGTCAGGAACAAGGCAGGGTTGTCCGCTCTCACCCCTCCCTCCTATTCACCATTCACCACGGTCCTGGAGGAGCAGCCAGGCCAATTAGGCAAGAAAAGGACATAAAAGACACCCACATTGGGAAGCAAGAAGTGAAACCATCTCTGTTTGTGGATTCTGGGCCTTGAATTATAAAAAGTCCCAAGGACTCCACCAGGAAGCAGTCAGAACTAATGAGTTCTGCAAGCTTGCGGGACACCAGAGCCATAGTCAAGAGCCAGCGCATGTGTACCCTGGCAACGGACAGCCCACAAGTCAAGAGAAAAAGCCTGCTTATAATAACTTCAAAAATTCATAAAATATCAAGGGATAAAGTTAACAAAAGAAGTGTAAAGTGTATTTCGAAACCATTGAACAACACAAACATTAAACAACAGCAATCAAGGGCGTTCTGAGAAGGCGTCAGTAGTGCAGCCCAGCTGCTTACAGATCCGCGCAACTCTCACCAGAATTCCAGCTGTGCAGAGCCTTGTGGGACCCAGAATAGCCAAATAATCTTGGTTCTTGAAGGCTGTGTTTGGGACAGGTGTGGATAGTTCTAGAGTCTGCAGTCATCAGGGAACACTCAAGTCGGTTTTGGGCAAGTGAACGTTAAATTTCAACTCTGAGAGGTTAGGTCCCTCGCGGGCCCCCACCCACTGCTCTCGAGTTTAGCTGTGAGGCAGTGTCTCACTCAGCTTCTCCTGGAACTTTGCCTGGTGGTTTTGAAGGCTCTGTAGGAACAATGTCTTGAGCCCTGGGGGGTGATGCATCTCTTCGAACCTCTGCTGAGTCATCTTGAGTCCCTGAGGTGAAGAGACGAAGGAGTGTCCCAAGAGGATCAAAATAAACCTGATTCCTTAATAAACAGTTGCTGCATTCTTTTGGATCCATGGGAAATTTAGCCACATTTCTTACAGGCTCCTTCTTCCCTGTGCACACATCAACACATATCCATGTACATGAATATATCTGTACACAGAAGTTTCACCCGTGCATAGCATATACTATACCGTTCTGCCAGGGTTTCTACTGCTGTGAAGAGACACACCTTGACCACGGCAACTCTTGTAGAGGAAAACCTTTCCTTGGAGCTGGCTTACAGTTTCAGAGGTTCAGTCTGTTATCATCATGGTGAGAAGCATGGTGGCGTGCAAGCAGACATGGTGCTAGAGAAGGAGCTGAGAGTCCTACATCTTGCAAACACTAGGAAGTGGTCTGTGACATTGGGAGTAGCTTGAGCATAGGAGACCTCAAAGCCCACCCCCACAGTGGCACTCTTCCTCACAAGGCCACACCTACTCTAACAAGGCCACACCTCCTAATAGTGCCACTCCCTTTGGGGGGGTCATTTTCTTTCCAACCACAACACATACGTATATATTCATGAACATAACATACATGTACACATGCAATCCACATACACAGAACCACACATGTCTCTCTGTACATTTCTGTTTAAATGGAACCCAGGCACAAAGAGCCATATGTGTCTCTCTGCACACTGTCATTTACTTGTAGTTCATGCACAGAGAGCCACATGTGTCTCTGGATACTGCCACTTACATACAATCCAATGTATGCATATCCATGTCTGTGTCTCCGCACAGCCGTGGGAGTCCACATATGGGCTCACATCCTTGTATGTCCACTTGCAGGCCTTTTCCTGTGATAAGCTGCACCCTTAGCACTCTTGCTTGTGTCCTCGGAACATTCTCTTTCCTGAGAAGCTTGTGACACCTGTCTGCCATGCAACAAAGGGGACATATTCAAATGTTCCCATTACCCCATCATCCCAATATGTGCTATAGATGCTTTAAATATGTTCCTTTTAAAATATTATTTAAAAAATTGTGTGTGTGTGTGCAGTGCCTGTGGAGGCCAGAAGAGGGCGTCAGACTCACTGGAATGGGAGTTACAGGCAGTCCTGCCTGACGAGGGTACTGTGAACTGAACTTGGGTCCTCTGGAAGAGCATTATGTGCTCTGAACCACCAATTCATCTGTTTTTGGCCTCCTTAGAATGGCTGCATGGTGGCATGTGTTGGTGACAATGACTGGGAGCCTCCTCCTTACCCTGACTTGGTAGACACAGGCATCTTTGGATACCCATGTATCTGAGGGAGTGTGACGCTCTCAACACATCCAGCTGATTCCTTCTGCTTGATTTTACTCAGGCTTCTGCTGAGATCCCTGGACAGATGGCCGCGTGTCTTTGCATGGTTGATCAGGGGAAGGACTACCTAAAGGGCTGAACAGCCCTGGAAGCCTGGTCGTGTTGTGTGTTCCCTTCCACCCCTCACCAACCCCTTTTGCTTCTGTCCATCATCCTAATTACCCTGGCTGCCTGCCTCGAGGAGGCTCAGTAGAGACCCCATTGGACACAGCTTTCCTGTGTGTTCCTAGACACCCTCAGCCTGTGGGTGGGACTGGGCACTGCTTGGCCTTTAATCAGGAGCCAAAAGTGTATCACTGGTATGTCACTAGTGAAGAATCTGGATTGAGGACTGGGAGATTCTCCTTCCCACCTGCAGCCTCCTGTGCTCTACCAGGGCCTGGGTGATGATGATGGGGGTGGGGTGGGGGTTGACTTGACCTCTTGCCTGGTGGGGGAAGGGTTACAGGACTGAGTGGAGACAGAAGGAGGGTTCTAGGCCGGTGGTTAAAAATTACATGGGATGTTGCAACGTGCCCTCTTTTGCCTTGGATGTTGGGTCGCGTGTTTGGTGTGGGGGTATATGTGTGTGTGTGGGTGCTGTGCAGGCTTCTCAGGTGACTGAGCTACCAGGGAGGGAAGAGCCTGGAGCCTTGTTGTGCAGCCCTGGTCACCTGGCCTCTCATTATCTAGCTGCCACCCCCACTACCTCTGCCGCTGCTGCCACTGCCTCTGCCTCTTCCTCCTCCTCTTCTTCTTCTCCTTCTTCTTTTTCTTCTCCTCCTCCTCCTCTTTCCTCTCCCCTCCTCCCTTCTTCCTTTTCCCTCTCCCTTTTTCTTCCCTCTTCTTTCCTGAGACAGGGTTTCTCTGTATAGTCTTGGCTGTCCCGGAACTTGGGCTATAGACCAGGCTGGCCTTGAACTCACAGAGATCCTCCAGCCTCTGCCACCTGAGTGCTGGGATTAAAGAAGTGCACCCACCACCACCGTCCAGCTAGCCACCTCTTCTTACTCTCTGGCAAAGTTCCAGGGGACTCTAACAGCCAGCCAGGGACCAGAAAAGGCACTGCCTGACTGGTGTGGAGCCCGGGCTGTCTGTGAGCCCTTTCCGAGTGGAGGAGCCTTGAAGGGGCATCGCCAGAGCATCCATGCATTATCCTTGTGTTGGAAAACTTTGCCGTGAGTGCAGTGCCTGGGAGAGAGTTTATGGCTGTGCTCAGATGGTGGGGTTGTTTCTGGCACAGAGGAGAGTGGAGAAGCAGTGTTTCAGTACTTTTTGGATGAATTGTCTCCTGATGGAATGACAGTGTTCCCTCAGAGGCGTGGGGACACTTGCCAGGTCTGACTGGGTCAGTGAGTGGGAGCAGGACACTGTTCAAGTGCTGACTGACCTTCTCAGGCCCCCTTGTGGCCTCTGTTTCTGAAGGAAGGAGTCCACAGAAGACCTGAATCTTACCAGAGTGGTCTAGTTCACACGGGCTGGTGGACATGGGGGAGAGCCACGAGGAATGCAGGCAGCGGGCTGTGGCGACTTCCTGACTCCGCCCTGAGAGGCCCTTGGAGATGTATGGACTCCAGAGATTACCATGGGCTAAGTCTTCAGGGTGGCTTCGGCACAAGATATGACCCACCTGGCAGTGATGGACGGGCTTCTGACCCTTGAACTCCCAGCTGTCTCCCAGAGCCACCCTGAGGCTCACAGCCTCTTCTGTCTGCTAAGAGCCAGTTCCTGCTCAAATGTGGGTGTCTTGGAGTTTTTAATGAAAATAAAAGACCGCATTATTCAGGAATCCAAACCAGACCAGACGGGCCAACAAGACAGAACAAACCCTTGCTTGGGGCAGGGGTGCGTCTTGCTGCTGCAGTGAGAGGGTGGAACCTTCTGGAAGGGACTGAGTGCTGGGAGGAATGATACACACAGAGCTAATGACTCCTTTCAGATGGGTGCTTGTCCCCCTTGTCCCCATGGTGATGGGAGGAGGGTGTGGCCCCCAAGGCAAAGTGACCCTGGCCTACTGAAGATTTGGTGTTTGCTGGGAGTGTAGAGGGTTGTGTTTAGCTGAGCTATAGGAATGCCCCATGCCACACAGGAGGACCAGGGGGGTTTGCAAGTAGGAAGTCAGCTGAATAGCAGGGACAGTCTGGGTTCCTGGCGTTGGCGGGGGAATTTGCCGGATTGAAACACAGCTGAAATGATGCCTTTAGGTTCCCGATTTGGTAGCTCTCGAGTTCCTAAAAACCTTTGTGTTCCTGTCATTCCAGAGCTGGGACTGATAGTGCAGGGGGAGTGGCTTCTTGCATGGCAAGAACTTGCTGTGGCACACCCAAGGACCTTGGCAGGCAAGGGTGAGGGACGGCTCCTATCTTGGTACCTTGTTTCTAAAACTGAGATAAACTCATTTGTTCTCCCAAGTGCTTCTAGGTTCGCTAGAGGTGACTGTTCCCCAGAGTTTTCCCATTGTTTCCTTTGACCAACTCTTGAGCCCTGTTGGCAGGAGGAGTCACATGTGACTATAGTCGCCAAGGGCCAAGAGAGGACTAGCATTGACTGTCCGCTGTTGTAGGGAAGCTTGCACCAGTCCTGGAGGCCACATAGGCCCCTGACTCAGGAAGTCCTCTGCGCTATGCTGGCTGCTCGGTTGCCTCATAAGTGAGCTGGGCAGAACACAGCTCTCTAGAGGTCAGCACAAGTGTGGTCTCGTGGAATGGCTTGTTTCCAGGTTCCACACTATGGTAGCTCTGCCAAGAGGAGCCTCAGCTATGGCTTCCGGGATGGTTAGACTTGACAGACTACCTGGGCTATGTCAAACAAGTCAGGCACGGGTGCCTAGGGATAGAAGTGACGTGTTTCCTCACAAGATGACGAGCAACAGCAGGAGAGCCAGCCCAAGGGCAGACTCAGGCGTGGTCCAAGAAGGCCTTAGGCTTTTCCTTAAGTCACGGGTTGCCAGTGGACGTGGACTTCTAGGAAAGTTGTTCTCACCACTTCCAGAAAGAAAAAAGGGAGCTGCAGGCCGAGGGTTGGGAATCTGGAGTGTGCGGGAGGCCTGCTTCTGAGGCTTTGCTTTCCTGGGGGACACTGGACACTGTGTTGATCCCCAGGTTTCTGACCAATTCTTCCTGTTCTCTAGGAGCTGGAGTGGGGGCTGATGGGAGGTACTCTCAGTGGCTGCCTGGGGGGGGCGGGGCAGTGTGACTGAGCTTGTGATGAGTTAGTTCCTCAAGAACTCAGATGTTTGCTCCAGGGCCACAGTCCCCCCTCCCCAGCCCCCATGTTCAGCCCTCAACCTGTACCTGCCAAGGAATGAACCTGAGTCAGATGGGCAGGGACTCCAGCCTGGGCCTCTCTTCTCCTCGACAGGTTCTTAACCTTAGACAGTGCCCCCTCTACCTTTCCTTGGGTGTAGGGATCTCTTTCTCTTTAGCTTGGGTTCTCTCCCTGGCCTTGTGGCTGCTATCATCTGGGCCAGGCAGCCTCCATGCCTCTCACAGATCCTGCATCCTACATGACACTATGTGGTCCCTCTCCAAAGGGCCTGAGGTCTCCCTCGACCAGGCAGTGGCAGGGAAGTAGGTTGGTGCTGCTCCCAGCTCCTCAGTTTCTGTCCTCTCTCCCAAAAGGGTGATAGCATTTGAAACCCTGACCTAGTCTCCTGTGGGCACACAGAGTGATACCAGATGGGACCCTTTACAAAGGACTGGGTGGAGCTGGGTGGGACAGAGATGACAGCCTCTGGTAGGCTCAGACTTTGGCTCTCCCTGAGTACACATGTGTTTTGTTTTTTTTTTAATATTTATTTATTTATTATGTATACAATAGTCTTTCTGTATGTATGCCTGAAGGCCAGAAGAGGGCGCCAGACCTCTTTCCAGATGGTTGTGAGCCACCATGTGGTTGCTGGGAATTGAACTCAGGACCTTTGGAAGAGCAGGCAATGCTCTTAACCACTGAGCCATCTCTCCAGCCCCTACACATGTGTTTTTATGAGCATGTGTGTATGTGTGACTGTGTGAGCATGAGCATGTGTGTTTGAGTGTATTGAATAGGCATGTACGTGTGTGTGTGTATGTGTGTGTAAGTACACCTGTGTGAGAATGTGTGTTCGTGAGTGTGCACACGTGCATATGTATGGATTGCATAAGACTCCTGATGGAAGCCAAAGCTTGGGGCCTGAGCTATGGATCCATCCATGGTTTTCGTGAGGGAATTGCTGCATATTTTATGTTTCTGAAATGAGCAGCAAGGTCAGGGAATGCTAAGCACGAATGAGTGCTGGGCACAGTGGCCACTCAGGGCCAGAGGGCCTCTGCCCTCCTACACACGCCCTTTGAAATAGGAGCTGCTGCCATTGCATGGCCTCCACCCCTGGCTCCTGGCTGTGCCCGGGAATTTCTTGCTGAGTCCCTGGGTGTACAGCCAGCCTGCCAGGCAAGAGGTTCGAGGAATAACCATTTGAGTGAGACAGGAGACGAGGACATGACATGAGTTAAGGGTCCTCTTCCCTCTTCCCTGTCGTGGGGCTGAGTCCCCTCTCCCCGCACCTGCAGGGGAAGGGTTCTGGACTCTGTCCTGGGATTTTCCAGTGACACTTGGAGGCATGAAATCACATTAGGGAATTTTCAAGCAGACTGTTCACTGGGCATGTCTACAACAGATGTGAGCGTTGTGGGGAATTAACTTGGAGACGTAGACTGCAGAGGCACAGATGTATGCACATGACTGCCCAACTTCTAGAGAGGGACTTGGTCTCCAGCTGTTTGCAGCTGAATTCTGATCCAAACAACACAGCCCTGCCCTTTAGACAGCCATTGATCGATGACTCCCCACATTTGATGTGAGGACAGTTGGGGACATGCCTTGTTTCATCACAGGGCACCATTGCCACTGCACTCAACCTTGGGGGAGGGTGGCAGTAACTGGAGACAGCGTAGAGACAGTAGGGCCAGGAAGGGGTGGCTGGCTGAGGCTAGAGAAGCCACCTAGTGTAGACCCTGTGGTAAAGCTATGGCATGTACGAGAGTGGGTGCGTGTGTTTTTGTTCATGTCCAGGCTGCCAGGTGCCATTTCTTCTCTCTTATAGTTCTGGGCTCTTGAGCCAGGCCCATGGCCTCTGTGTCTCTGTTTCTTCACTCCGCTGAATGGGCTCTTACAGGGCACTAGCATGTGTCCGGCTGGTGTGGGGATTCTGCTGGGACCATGCTTGTACTCCCTTCTCTAGGATCGCTAGCTTCCTGGAGTGTGGATGGGAAGACATATCTGTCCATCTAGATTCCTTCGTTACTGGGGAAACTGAGGAAGGAAGCCACAGAAATCTATCGAGTGACAGCTGGAAGCAGCGCTGGAGTGGGGTCCGGTCCCACTTTGAATTATTGCTGGGAATCCCAGGCCGAGGGCAGGGAAGGGATGAATGTAGGTGAAGCCAGTGCTGGGGAGAGAGTGGCTGAGCTCTGTCCCCTCTGGTGGGCTCTTCTGAATGGGACTGAGGGTGACCATCCTTGGCACCAGCTGCTTCTCCAGTGTTCATCTTAGGGTGATCCTTGCCACCTTCCTGCCTGCTGGCCGTTGGGCACCTGTTTTTTTTTTTTTTTAAATATTTATTTATTTATTATGTATACAATATTCTGTCTGTGTATATGTCTGAAAGCCAGAAGAGGGCACCAGACCCCATTACGGATGGTTGTGAGCCACCATGTGGTTGCTGGGAATTGAACTCAGGACCTTTGGAAGAGCAGGCAATGCTCTTAACCTCTGAGCTATCTCTCCAGCCCCCTGGGCACCTGTTTTTATGGTAATGTTTTGGCCACTCATTCTCAGGTATCTGCCTGGACCAAGTTCCTGCCCCTTCTCGTCTGTAGTAAACGTGTCCCTGTTGGTCCAGTTCCTTCCCATCTACTGAGGGGCCCCACTTCCCTGAGGGCTACCTCCTGCCTCCAAGCTCCTCCTGGTCCTGAGACTGCCCTCCACGCTCCCTTAGGGCACAGGCTCCAGGCACGATGCCCTCCATGGAGTCACTCTCTCAGCATCCTGCCAGGACACTAAGGGCCTGGAGGAAGCCTGAGCAGCTGTCCCTGCTGTCCCAGGATAGCTGGGATCCATACTGGCTTGGACTTGGTGCAGAGCTGGGAAGGAGAAATATTCTCGCATAAATGCAGACGTTTCCTGAGTTGGGGGTCCTAGGTGCTGCTCTGGTTGGAAGGGTTCAGGTAGATATGGGGTACCTACGACATCCTAGAGAGGCCAAGCCCATCCCATCAGACCTAACATCCACAGAAATGAAGCCAAGGAGACAGAATGCCCCACAAGCCCCCACATATCATGGTCCTGCTTCCAGGACCCTGCAGGGCACAGCTCTCTGCCTCGCTCCCATCACGACTGAAATGGGTGAAACATGTACCCCAGAGGCACCCAAGATGGGTAAATGCAGTAGAGTAAGGAACATGGGCGCCGTGAGTGGTCCTGATCCTACTTCTCATGGGACCAGAGCAAACTGCGGGATTGACAAGCCGCCTCCAGCTCCTGGTTTATTCTAGATAGAATGAGGTTTTATCTGAAGCCGCGTGAAGGAACGGATCAGGAACGGCACACAAAGCACGGAGCTGCGGACTGACCTGGAGAAGTGTGCGCCTGAGCTATGCTAGAGCAACCTCAGTGTCCTGACTCTGTCTCTCTCGGAACATAGCCTGAGGGGATGCCTGATAATGGTGGCGCCCCAAGGCACAAGAACTTGGTCCCTAGCTCTGTTTTAGCCCCTGGACTCCCCTGAGGCTGTGGGCAGGACTCTCTCCCCAGTCTCACTTTGAAGGACTTGGGGTGATTAGAATGTGCCCACAGGCCACTAAGCGATGCCATGCCCTCTACACAGAGCTGGACTCCATAAGACAGGAGGCAGAAGCCCACCATTGACAGCATATCCCTTGGATGAACCCCATACATTTTCCTTTACCTTCTTCTTGAGGCTTAACTGCTGCTCCAGCCAGTCAATTGGAAGCAACTCCCAAGAGAAGAGTTAGTTTTGAAACACTTGCAAGGACCTAGAGACACCAATAAAAACAGGGCAGGTCACGTGAGAGAATTTAAGAATAGAGAAAGAAGTAGTATACCCATCAAGGCCCCAGTGGGGACTCTTGGCGTCCAAGGAACAGGAATTGATGGCTAAATTGATGGATTTAGGGTTTGAGCAGGTTAACTGGGGGGCTGGGGGTGGGGAAGGGGTGAGGGAAGGAACAGACACCCACCCTGTCTCTGAAGCAACAGCTGTAACAGCAAGCTGAGCATTCTTCCAGCTCCATTTCATCACAGAATGGTGGCCAGCCGCCAGGACTTCCGGGTGTTCTCCAATGCAGGCAGTAGGAGCTGGGGCGCGGCCTCCGTGTCCCCAAGGACCCTGGCCAGGCCCCCCACACCCACACATACACTCTCAGCAGAAAACTCAGCAGCTCTAAGTGGTATAAACTGGAGTTCCACCGGGTGTCCCTTGACTGCCTTTCAGCTCTGTGGCTGCTCCTGGAGGTGCAGAAAGGAAGGAGTTAAATGGAATCTGAAGGTACCAGTTGGTGGGTCACCTTGATTCTCAGGCTGGGTTCCTTCCCTTCTGCCAGAGGGAAGTGGCAGAGGAGTGAGACTGGGAAGCCTGCGTGGGGGAGGGTGGGGACCTGGCAGGCCCCACCTCCAGGACCACAGGAGCCGCCCCAGCTCAGAGGCTTGCACTGCTCTGATGGCTCCCGACCCCAGCAGACGCCTCTGGCTGCTGCTGTTGCTGCTCTCCTGCTGCCCTGAGCCTGCCAGGCCTGACAAGAATCCCCTGAATCCCTTGAATTCCCTCAGGCCTCTGGTGTGGCTGTGGCCCACCAAGACCGACGATCCGGTCTCCAAGCCCCAGATCAGTTCACCTGTGCAGTCCACAGGGAGCCCCACCACGCACGTGGTCCCCCAGGATGGCCTTACAGATCAGCAGACGACTCCTGCCAACCCCAGGCTACCCCTGGAGGATCAGGAAGCTGGCCAGAATGGAACCCCTACAGCTCCTGCCCTCCCCATTCCCCCGACGGCCTCTGCCGCGAGCCCAGACATGAAGGAGGAGAATGTTGCCGGCGTTGGAGCCAAGATTCTGAATGTGGCCCAGGGCATCCGGAGCTTTGTTCAGCTGTGGGATGAGGACACGGCTACCGAGAACTCTGCTGGGACAGAAACCTCGGCTTCCACGATCCCTACGGTCCTCCTCACTCCTACTGAGTTCTCCAGTGCCCCCCAGGAGGGTGAGACCACTCTCTGGCAAAGTGGAGGCGTTCCAAGTTCTCCAGATGTTCAGACAACCGAGGCCGGCACCCTGGCTGTGCCTACCCAGCCACCTCCCTCCCTGAACAGCCTCCAGGCGCCACTGAGAAGACCCCCAGGGTCACCAGCACCCCCAGGTAGAGCTTTTCTCTCTCCTACACGAATTAGGGCTCCTCCCTGGGGGAGCCAGAAGCCCCCCAGGCAGCCCCGGCATCTGGAGGGGAACAGACTCTTGCCTGTGGCATCCAGGCCCAGCCAGCAGCACCGACACTCTGATGTCCACTCTGACATCCACGGGCACATACCTCTTCTGCTTCCCCTGGTGACGGGCCCCCTGGTGACGGGTCCCCGGGTGACGGCTTCTCTGAGTGTGCACGGTTTACTCTCTGTCCCTTCCTCTGACCCCTCAGCCCAGCTCTCTCCAGTAGCAGCTTTACCTGGGCTTCCTGGTGCTTGGGTTTCCCACGTGGCTACCTCTTCAGGTTCTGAGCTTTCCAATGACTCTGCAGTGCTGGGAACTGGCTCTCTGACCTCTACCAGCCGATGCCTGCCTCTGCCACCCACTTTGACCGTCTGCAGCCACTTAGGTATTGGACACTTCTGGCTGCCTAATCATCTAGACCACAAAAACAGTGAGGAGGTGGAGGCCACTGCACAGGCATGGGGGCACCTCCTCCAGACAAACTGCCATCCCTTCCTTGCCTGGTTCTTCTGTCTGCTGCTGGCTCCCTCGTGTGGCCCAGGCCCACCACCTGCCCTGCCACCTTGCCGTCAGTTCTGTGAGGTCCTGGAGGATGGATGCTGGAAGCAACTAGATGAGGGCAGGCTGCCTGTCAAATGTGCCTCGCTCCCTTCTCAGGAGGATGGGTACTGTGTGTTCATTGGGCCAGCTGCAGGTAACCAAGTGGCCCCTTTCCTTTTGGCTTTGTCAAGAGAGCTCAGCCAGGGCTGATTGAAAGCTTGACATAGGACCCCCGCCCCTGCCTCACCGAACCTGGTAATGGCACTGGAGAGGTGCTGGGGTATGGGGTTCTGTAAAGGGGAGGAGGCTGGAGTCTGGGCGTGGCTATGACCACAGGTTCTATGTCTGCAGCAAGCGTGACAGACAGGTCATCACCTGAGACAGAGAGACAGTCCTCGCAGAGTTAGCCAGGTGCAGCCTTGGTCACAGGCTGGAAATGGAGAACCAAAGCAATAATATGATGGAGGAGCTTTGACTCCTACTGAATTCCAGCTGCTCCATCCTTGTTCCTAGCCTCCGAGCCATGCTGTCTGAAGCTCTCCCTGTGGCCCCAGCCAGCCTAGTCAAAGGGCTGAAAAATGCCAGCCACACAAGGAGGACCATAGGCCCTGGCCTCCTATACAACCTACGTGCCTCTGCCCAGCCAAGATCTGAAGCTCTGCGATACAATGCTATGTTGGGTAGAAAAGAGGAGGGGGCCATTCTTCAGATAGTCCCAGGATCAAGACAGGCAGGGACAGTTGGACCAGGCCCCTAGATAGTGCTCCCAAGCTGTGCTCCTGACTCCCCAGCTACTGTTTGCATTGGGAGGCCTTGGCCAGCCTGCAGGGCATGACATCTGTCCTCTGCGGGAGGGGAAGCGGCCTTGCCCTTTAGTCAGTGTGCTCAAGAGCTGGGAGGCTATGCGGGGCTCAAAGGGATGTCTGCTGTCGGTATGTAGGCATGCAGCCACGAGGGTTCCCTGGGACTCTGCTGGGAATCACCTTGTTGGATGCCAGCGGGATGAACTTGGATGGTTCCTGGCAAGTTGCTGGCTCAGAGCCTGGTATAGCAAGTAAGGGGCTACAGGTAGGGCAGGGTTAAGCCCTAGATAGATAGTACTCTTTCCCAGGAAAGAGGCACATGAGGAACTGCAATGGAGGAACAGGTGTGTGAGGGACTCATTGTGACACAGCTGGGTAAAATCTGAGCCTATAGCCCTGGGGTCGCCTCCCAGAGGATGAACAGAACTCTGGCTGAGAAGATGCATTCAGAGGGTGAGTCATAGGCTACAGGCAGAGGAGCTGGATGTGTGGCCCCGCTCCAGGAAGGACCTGGGGTGTGCAGAAGCCCAGGGGCTGCTCAAGGCTTCATTAGGGACCACAGCTGGACCTGGTGTCACGGTGAATCCCACACCCATTCCATTCTTGAAATAGCTGAACGTGGACTGGCTTGGGCCGTCTCCCGGCGGAGGCCCACACCTGGCCACAGCTGGCAGAGCCCATCCTGTATGGTCAGCTCCACAGGGATGTGTCTTGACAGGAGAACAACCTACCACGTCGTCTGTTGGGGCCATGCAAGATGATGAGGAATCATGTGGGCTGCTAGCCAGGGTTAGGAGGGCCTGGCCATGTGTCTGCTTCAGGGGCAGCCAGAGGCTAAAAAGACATAGGTCCTGTTAGGTGCTGGAAGGAAGGCCACGCCTCCTTTGGGTGAGGGCTCAGCCACATGGGGTGCAGGGCCAGAGCTGGCACATGGGATCCTTACAGTGGAGCTTCATGGGACACTAATGTCTTTAACTGCTGCTGCCTGGTCAGCCAGGGGCTAAACATCTGGACACTTTGGGCTGCATCCCCAGCAAGGTCCTGGGGACTGGTCCATCAGCACTCATGCTCCCCATCCCTGTAGGTCACATCTGGGTGCCAAGCCTCATTGAGCAAAGGTGAGGTGGGTGGGGGTTCAGAGTAGGAGAGTCCTTATCTTCTCTGGCCTCTTAACCTCTCTTTCCCGGGCTCCTCCACTCCAGGGTGAGCCCCACTCCTGCCGGGCCTCTGTGGCAGGCTGATCACTCCTACCCCAGCATGGATTAGGACAAGCAGAGTTCCCCGTGACACCAGAAAGAAAGACGTGGATGAAGATTTCACCCTTCCCCCACAGTGTTTCCCTAACCCCTTAGTGGTAGCTGTGAGCTTGTAGAGTGGGAGGTGCTGGGTTCGGATCTTAGCCCCATGACTGGCTAGGTGCAGGGACAGTCCTTGACTACACCAGGGGGCACTGGGATTGGGAATAATGAGTTCCTACCAGGGAGCATGCACTTCCTCCTCAGGGTCTGACCAGATTCATGGTGGGAGTTTCCCACTATAATGTGGGCCCTGCCCCATTCCCCTCACCCAGGCCAGTGGGTATAACCTGACCCTCTGTTCACTCTAAGCCCCTGGCCTTGCACACCTGGCCTTGTACTCACACTTCAGCACCCTCCTGCACCCGGACTTACACACCTGACGTCAGTTAACTTGAGTTTCTGTTTAACTTTGATCTGAAGAGACAAGGTGTTTCTATGGAAAAATACCTAACCACCTACCTATATACGCCTGGTGCGGCAGGCCTGGCCGTCTGTGTCTACACACCTCGCCTTGCACACCTGGCTCTGTCTAGCATCCTGGGGCCTCTGTGCTCGCTTGTCTAGCCAAGCTTGTAGCTCCACACCCACGTCTTTTCCTCTGACCCCCGAGGGAGACCAGGAGGGGAACGACTGGTGCCAGGGTATCAGCGGGAACATGATAGCATTCAGCTGGTATGTGAGGTGATAGCTGGGAGTTAGGGTCACCCCACGGGAGCTCCTCCACATGGGTAGATCTGCTGGTCAGCATGCAGCTGGGTCCCTGGGAAGGGTCCTAGGTATATCAGCTTGTCCTTTGGGTGTATGGGGGGGAGAGAATGAGGGATGTGCAGGAGTATAGCACCCAGGGTCCTCGTCCCTGCTCCCACTAGTACTGACCTCCAGCCGCCTATGAGTAGGGCTACCGCTGGGTCCACTGCCGCCTCCAGGAAACCCTTCCGCTGAGTGGGGTCTGGGAATGATGCAGAACTTGAGTCAGGGGCTACATGGACCCAGGCATTTGACCTCACTCTCACCCTTCCGTGTCTACCCTGTGAATGACAACAGAGACAGGTATAATTTCCCAGGGAGCCTGAAAAGTTCTTGGGAAAAAGCAAGGTCTGGGCGGGGGGGGGGGGGGGGGGGGGATGTCAAATCCTGCACCTGCAACAGGCTTGCAGATATACTAGGTGCAACTAAGAATCACCCAGTGTGACTGAGCCTCTGGTCTTTGTGGACCATGCTGGCAGGTCGTGGAGCATTTGGAAAGCAGTGGGAGTATGTTGTGTGGGGCTATGCGGGGTTCATCACTCTGGAAGTTCGCAGATGCCCCGGGTGCTCTTTCCATCCAGGACCCCACGGGCTCCCAGCTATTCTCACCTTGGTTTTTATCTGGCTCCTTAATCAAATGTGAGTCTTCGAAAGGCTGCTGGTCTTTAGGACGCTTCAGTTAACTCGGGTTTCTGTTTAACTTTGATCCAAGGAGACAAGACCCCTCCGTGGAAAAATACCTGAATGCTTATCTCTCACTCCTGGCAACCTGCAGATAAATATTGTGTGTATGGTGCTAGCTGAGCTATCCACAGACCTCGCTTCCTCCCGGATCCCCTGTGCAGCTTGGGGATCTCCAGGCTTAGGGCCCAGGTGAGCTGCAGCCACAGAAGGGCAGGAGAACCTCCTGGACCTGATGAACATCCAAGGATTAAAGTGTGCAGTGCAAGGGCTTCATATGCAGATATGAAACAGTGACCACCGAGTTATTTGGCATATCCATCACCTGCCAGGGTTACATTTAAAATCTGCTCTCTCTGAGCAGGTGTGTGTGTGTGTGTGTGTGTGTGTGTGTGGTACTGGGGATTGAACCTAGGGCCTCACACATGTCAGGCAGGGTCTCTGAACCACACACCAGCCCTCTCTAAGTCTCTGCACATAGAATACACTGTCCTCTGTAGTCACCCACTGCACACCAGGTCTGCAGAACTTGCCCAATTGCCAGACTGGAGCTCCTTCTTTGCCTTGGATTAATGTCTCCCTGTTTCTACACCTCCACCAGCCGGAAAGCCACACTTGGGTTCAACATCTTTAGGTGGTGAGAATCCACCTGGGAGGTTACATGGTGTTTGTTCTGTGACCAGATTGTTTCATTTAGCACAGTGCTCAGTGGGTGTCTCTATGTTGACACAGGATGGGAATTCCTTCATGTTCAGTGTTGTGTATGAGCACAGCACCTTCTTTCTCATGTCCATGAACACCCCTGTGGGTTCTGTGTCATGGTTGCTGTGACTACCGAGGGCTGCAGTAAAACTGGGGTATGGGTGTGTCTTCCACAGCCTGGCCTCAGTCCCTTTGGATGCTGGAGATCACAGTGGTTCTATTGTGTGTGTGTGTGTGTGTGTGTGTAAGCGTCTCCACGTCTCCCCTGGTGACTGACCTAGATTCCACTCCCGCCAGCAGTAGAAAGGGTTCCTCCTTTCTCTCCACCACCTGTTGCTTCTTGCTAACAGATATGTGGTGGTGTTCTGTTGTGGATTTTGTCTGTGG
Source organism: Chionomys nivalis (assembly GCF_950005125.1). Classification (NCBI taxonomy): domain Eukaryota; kingdom Metazoa; phylum Chordata; class Mammalia; order Rodentia; family Cricetidae; genus Chionomys; species Chionomys nivalis. Next base: position 54,976,148 of record NC_080104.1, on the reverse strand, counting down.
CTCTGGTGACCTGTGACCTGGAGCAAGTGTAGATCACTCGGGTCTTCTTGGAGAAGTGTCTGCCCGGGTCTTTTGTCCATTTTAAAGTCCAGTCACTTGCTTTTATATTGAGCTGTGTGAATTCTGCACCAGCTCTGGAGATTTATCCTTTCCTCCCGTGCTGTTTGGCTGACAGTCTGTGGGTCATCTCTTTCTCCTGCATTTTCTTAGTCGAGCTGTCAACATCAAGGTGTTGGCGTCTTTGTCTACAGGGCTTACCTATGGTGGTGGCTTTCTGTCACCGTGGCGCTTTACCTGTTAAAAGCTTAGGGGAAGAAAGAGTTGCTTTGGCTCATGGCCCGTATGTGTCTGGCTGTATTACTTACGGTCTGTGGTGAGGCCCAATCAAGGGCAAAACAAAACTGCCCACTCTATCTAGGAACAGTAAAAGCAAGGGACCAGGGACAGAGTGGCCTTCAGAGACAGACAGCCGTAAACCTTTCTTCTGGGCTCTATCTTTAACAGCCCATTCCTGGATTAACCAACCACAAGAAGTGACTCCCTTCATGACCTAGTCACCTCCCCGAAGCAGCACCATGTGGGGGCCATGCCTTAACACAGGAGCCTTTGGGGGACATTTTTCATTCAGACCACAACACTTGCTTCCCGATGGGGACAGCTGAGATGGGATCCAGCCCAGAGGGCCTGGTCCCACTGCAGCAGCTCAGGCAGGTGGGGACGGTGTGTGTCGTGATTCTGGCCTTGGCCAGCTTTGGCAGAAGATACTTGAGGAGGAATGGAGTGTGGCCTCTGCACACCTCAGGAGCCAGCAGAGTCTCCAAGTGAGCCCAAAGACTGGCTCCTTGATACCATCCTTTCCATTGGCAGATAATCTGTCTATCCTCCTGCCTTGGGGAAGTCACTGCTTTCACATCTTTTTATGATGATAAAATATACTCAGCATAAAGCACACTGCACGACCACTACTCCATATAGAGGAGAGTGCTGTCACCACCAGCCACCCATCTCCAGAGCGTCCTTATCCCCAAGCTGGAACTCCATCTCTCTTAAACACTAAACCCTCCCCAAGCCCTGCTATCCATGTATCTGCCTTTGGGGAGAATGTGTGTTCTAGTCCTTGGCTCTGTTTTGACTCGGCTTCCTCTGTTGTCAAGTCTGAAATGCTCTCCTGCATGCTGGGTATCAAATGTTACACTAGTTACCACTCAACGTTGCTAGGGCAATACACCTGTCAGAAGCACCTCAGGGGAGGAAGAGTCTATTTAGGCTCACGGTTTGATAGGGGAGGCGTGGCAGCAGGAAGGAGAGGCAGCAGGAGTTGCACTACCATCAGGGAAGCAGAGAGCTCAGGTTGCTTTTTCTTTTTTATCCAGTCTGGAGGCTCCAGGCTACTGTGTGTGAGCCGCAGCATGTGTAAGCCACACAGACAGGATGCTACACAGCCAGGATGCTGTACAGTGAGGATGCTATACAGTCAGGATGCTACACAGTGAGGGTGCTATACAGCCAGGATGCTACACAGTGAGGAGCTATATACAGCAAGGATGCTACACAGTGAGGATGCTATACAGCCAGGATGCTACACACACAGTGAGGATGTTATACATTCAAGATGGTACACAGTGAAGATGCTATACAGCCAGGATGCTGTGGGCAATGGCAAGGTGGGTGCAGCCCTGATGGTAGAGGAGGTATGGGCTTTGGGATTGAGAATAGCTTTCTATCCATTTGAAAACCAACTGTGTGTTGTGTACGTGTGTGTGTGCGCACGTGCATGTGTGTATGTGAATGTATGCTTAAACTGTCATAGTGTAAGGAGGACCTGCCAACATTAAAGCCTATAGCTTTGGAGCAAATAATCATCTGGTAGTATGTGTGATTTCTGGGTGCTGATACTATCTCATTGGGCTGTGGGTTTGTCTGTCTTTTTTCTTGAGAAAGAGTCTAGTATATCTTAGGAGATCCTGCTTGGGCCTTTCTGGTGATGGTTACAGGATATTCCAGCTATGTAACACTACACTGGGTTCACATATCTGTCTTATGCCGCAGAGACAGTGTTGGTGACTGTAGTTTGGAGGCAGTTTTAAAACCAGAGATTGTGAGTCCACCAACTTTACTCTTGTCAAGAGTGCGTCGGCTTCCTTGTGGTGTGGGAGGTCCTTCTGTCTATGTGTTGCTTTTATTGGTTAATGAATAAAAAAAACTGCTTTGGACCTATAACAGGGCAGAACTTAGGAGGAAGAAGGCAGAGTCAGAGGGATGCCATGGAGCCGCCACCAGAGATAGACATGCTGAAACTTTCCTGGTAGGCCACGACTTCATGGTGATGCACAGATTAATGGAGATGGGTTAAATTAAGATGTAAGAGTTAGCCAATAAGAAGCCAAGCAATGATTTAATTAAGACAGTTTCTGTGTGATTATTTCAGGTCTAAGCTAGCCAGGCGGGTGGGATGAACAGCGAGCCCCCCTCCTCTATCCTTGGGATTTGGGTTTCTCAGTTTTGAGTTTCAGGATGGGTTTTTCATGTTTTGTAAAAGCTTTCATTGGGAAGCCTGAGGCTATAGCTCTGTGGTAGAGCATTTCCCCACATGGGCAACATCCTGGATTCAATCCCCAATGGTGCCAAAACCCAAAACTACCACTGGGATTGATAAGGATTGCTTAGAATATATAGGTCCTCAGATGGCTTTTACACCGACTGTAGTTTGAATGTGTCTCTCCAGAATCTGCTGCCACTGAGGGATGTGGCCATGGAGAGGTGACTGTGGACTCTGGGCTCCCGAATGAGCTTAACACCCCCATGAAAAGAGATGGTGTGTGTGTACTACCTACCCTCTGTTCTTTACTTTGCTGTGCAAGGACACAGCCTTTTGTCCCCTCCTGAGGACACAGTGAGGTGGAGCCATCTTGGAAACACAGGCTAGGTCTTAAAATGCCTTGGCCTGTTGCCCTTTGCCGTGAGAAATTTGTTTCTGTTATGTATAAGTTGCTTAGTCTTGGTTTGCTTCAGCAGAACCGTGAGCGGGGTCGGTGTTTCATTTATCTGCCTTTAATGTCTTTCGGTAATCTTTTGTGGTTTTCACTGCACAAGACTTTCCCCTTCTTGGCTAAGTCAGGTCCTAAGCATTTTATTCTGCCCGGTGTTATTGTGTTGTGGAATTTTCAGACGGCTTGTTGCTGTGGATGGACACAGTGATTTCTCTGTTAGCAGGGGTGTCCTACTGGCTTGTGCCTTTGTTCTGTTATCAAAGTTGGAAGTCACAGCCTGTGCCCCAATTCAAGTCTGGTCACCCATCCTCAAAAAGCAATTAAAAGAGCCAAATTAAAAATGGAAAGCATAAAAGGGAGATTTATTCAGCGGCCACTTTGGGAAGAAGGAGGAGGAGGAGATCCTGCAGACCTCATAAGTCTGTCTTCAGGTCCTAATGGGAGATCAAAGTTTAACAGAGAGCCAAGGAAGTGCACATCTAAGCATCCCTGGTCAAGATAGGGTCCTTCCAATCACTGATCCCTCTGGGATGGATGCTGGGCTTCTATCTCATCCTGGAAGGTGTCTGACAAGATGTGAAGACCTTGTAAAATCTCTTTCCAGGAGAAAAATTCCCCCTTTGGCAGGTGCCTTTTCCTTCTCCCGGTGTGGAATTCCTGGAGGAAAATTCCCATTTCTTTGGGACCCTTTGTTTCAACAGTCTGACATATTGAGAAACACAAGGGTCTCTTTAGAGTGGTTTCATTTCTACACAGACTGCTTATAGTCCTAAGAAGCTTGTAGAGTCTTTGGGTGCTTGATATTCAAGGTTGTACTGACAACTTCCTTTCCAACCTGCCCCGCCTTTGCTGTTCCTCCTCCTCCTCCTCTTCTTCCTCTCTCTCACACACAGACGCACCATATACACACACATCACACCATACACAAAGCTTGAACAACGGCTAAGAAGATAGCTTGCCTTGCTCCTGCTTCCTATAGACAAGGCTTCTATCTTTTTGAGTCGAGGACTCATGTAGCTCAGGCTGGCCTCAAATTTACCACGCAGCCAAGGATGACTTTGAGTCCCTGTTCTCCAGTGCTCACCTGAGGAATTCTGCAAATTTAGGGATGTGCTACTGTGTCCCCTTGGGAACTGAACCCAAGGTCCCATGCATTCTAGGCAAGTGCTCTACCAATTGAACTACATCATCCAGCCTACACATGATGCTTGTTGTGGGCTTTTCACATGTGGCTTATCTGATGCTGAGATCTCTAGTGTTTTCAATGGGGAACAGTGCTGCAGTTTGCCCAGTGCTTGTCCTGCATCCGCTGAGATGTTGGTTATTTCTGCATTCATGCAGCATGATTGCACTGATGGAGCTCATGTGCAGACAGCCCCTGAATCCCAGGAATACACGCACTTAACCGGCATGCACGGGTCTTTCAACATACTGAAAAGGTTTGCTGGTAATTTTGTAGAGAATTTTTGAGACACTCTTCATTGGGGTTACTGGCCTGTAGATTTTTTTTTCTTGTTCTTAGCATCTTTGCCTGGCTATGGAATTGGAGTAATACCCATCTCCTAGAATGAGATAGAAAGTTTTCTCTCATCAGTATTTTGGGATAAGTTTAGAAGAATTGATGTTATTTCTTTGAATGTTTCACAGACTTCTCAAAAGCAACACCCTTGGGCCCAGGGCTTTTGTTGGAGATTTTTAAAAATTATTCTTCCAGTCTCCTGCCTAGCTGTGGGTCTGTCCAAACATCGAGTTTCCTCATGGCTCAGTCTGGTAGCTTTTGTATGTCTAGGAATTTGCTCCTTCGTTTTGGTTCTGCCATGGTCTCTCACAGCCCGTTCCACCCAGTTAGTGACGGCCCCACTCTCCTGACCTTCGCCATGGTCACTCTCCTTTTCTGGGTCTGCTTCACAAGGTCCATGGGTCTTGTTGATCTTTCCAAAGAGCTGGCTTTGGTTCCATTGATTTTCCTCAGACGTGTGCCCGTTCTTGCTTTGTTTTGTTCTCCCTTATTTTCCCCTTTCTGTTTGTTCTGGTATAGGTTTGTTGTTGTTGTTTTGGTTTTTTCTTTTTTTCTTTTTCCTAATTCTGTATGCACAATGGGTTGTTCATCTGTGACCACTTGTCTGTTAATGAAATGTTTGTAACCACATATTTCCCCTTTCAATAATTTTTTTAAATTGCCCCCCACCAGGTTTTGTGGGTTTTGTTGTTGTTGTTGTTGTTTGTTGGTATGTGTGTGTGTGTGTGCAACATTCTGATTTTTATCGTTTCTACATATTTTTTCGTGTCTTTTTCGATTCTTGTATCCTAACATGGTTGTTTAGGAGGGTGAAGTCTAACTTCACAAATTTGTAAGTATTCCAGCTTTATTTGTTTTTAATGTCTAACTTGATCTCAAAGTGGTTGGAGAGTATATGTTATATATGTTGAGGCTTTTAGTGGCCTGACATGTGCCTGTCTTGGAAATGTTACATCTGCACCAGAGAGGAGCCTAGGTGCCACTGTGGCTGGCAGTGCCCTGTGCACGCCCCCAGAGATGAGGAGTTCTTCCTTATCTGGTTGTCCTGCCCTTTAGTTGGGGGGGGGGTGTCAGTCTCTGCCATTGTAGAGCTGTCTGCTTCATGTATGTTAGTGGTCTATTATGTCATAGCACCCTCCTGTATTGGTTCCTTCCCTTTTGTAACACATTGGTTTAAATTCTGTTTTGTCTGATATCATAGTTACTACCTTGTATTCTTTCCACATGGGTGGTCCTTTTGCTATCAATCTTTTGGATCGAAAATGTTTCATACAGACAGCATATGACTGTGTTTGTTTTTTTTGATTACTTGGCCAGGCTCTATCTTTAAATTTGTAAAATTACATCTATCTATTTATATTTATATCTATTTAAATAATTGTTTGCATGTGTGTGTGTGTAACACATACCTGTAACATGGCTTACATGTAGAAATTGGAGGACAACTTATAATTACCAGTTCTTTCCACCGTGTGGGTTCCTGGAATCAGTAGCAGACACTTTAACTTGCAGAGCAATTTCACTGGCCCAAATCTCTTCTCTTTAGATCGACACTCAATCCGTTTACATTTATTGTAATTGCTGCTCTTGAGGACGTCACTGCTGTTGATAATGCTGATTTGTGCTAATACTTCTGTTCCTCATTTCCTGTTCTACTCTCTGTTTAGGCGATTTTTTAAAAAAATAACTCATTTGTTTTTATTTTATGTGTGTGTTGGTACATGTATGTATGTGTACTATATGTATACCTGGTGCCTGCAGAGGCCAGAAAAAAGCTCAGGATCCCCTGGAACTGGAGTTAACAGTCATGTGTGGGCAGTTCCCAGACAAAGGTCAAAGGTCGGCTTCAACCTGACCCTGTTCTAGGCGGTGTGCTTGCAATGCTTGCCTTGTCCCTGTTGTCTGCATCTTTCCCCTCAGGCCTCCTGTGCAATTTTTGTCAGACGTTTCTTCGCTATGCCGTTGTCTGTGTTTACCTTGACACTTTTGACCTAACTCTTGGCCTAACTCATGTCTGTCTTCCACCTGAGAATTTACAGTATATTCAGGTTGCTGGTCCACCTGAACCCAAACCACCCTCTCATTTATGCTTTTTATTGATCATGGTATTCCCCTCCCCGCCAGCTTTTGCCTTTTCCTTGCTCTGGCTTGGTTATAGTTTCTCAGTTCCACAAGGACTCTGAATACCTCTTCAAACGGCTCCATTCAAGGCTTCACAAAACTAGCCCCTAAGGCCTCATTCCATAATGAATCTAGTGCAGCTCAGCGCCCACAGCTCAGCGGAGCCAGGCCTGGGTGGGTGTAATAAAACTCTCCATTCTGGCTGCTTAGTTCAAATAACTCTCTTGAGCCTTTCCCCACAGCAGTGTAGACAGTCGCACGCTGGAATGTTTCTGGAGGTTTCTCTCCCACCCACTGGTTTTTGAATAACCACTCTGAGGCTTAATGTTAATTACAAACTGGCCTATTAGCTCAGGTTTATTATTAACTAGCTCTTACAACTTAAATTAACCCATTTCTATTATTGTATATTTTACTACAATGCTCATGCCTTTTTACCTCACGTCTTGTCCGGGTCCCTCGTCGTCCCCCTCCCCCCGTGTCTCCCCGCCCCCCCCCCACCAGCAGCTGCTGGCATCTCTCAGACTCCACCTTCTTTCTCCCTCTCTCTCTTGCATTTCCCTCCTGGCTCTATTCTGCCCTGCCATAGGTCCAGTCAGCTTCTTTATTAACCAATAGTGATAAAACATTTACAGCATACAGAGGGGCATCCCACATCACTGGACTACTTGCTGGGCTTGTACCCTTGGATTCTGCCGCTGTGTACTAGGTGACCATTGGGTACCCAGGCTGGGTCCAGCACAGATGTTACAGTCCATCCCATGTCCCACACAGCAACTGTATGTTTGTGTCTGAATAGACCACAGAATTTAGAAGCAGGGAGGGACTGCCATGATTCCCTTTGGCCCAAGGAAAATGTTTGTTTGAAGAGCTAGTTTTTTTTCCAGAAGGTTCCGTAGCTGCTGCTTGGTTGGCAGTTGGGTATTTAAGATGTGCGCCCCTCTGGTGCTGGACTGGAAGTTCCTTCATAGTGACATCTCCCTGCACTCTAGGAGCACCAGATGCTCAGCCGGGACTCAGGCCTAGGTTCTTTGGGGCAGGGCTGCCGCGGTCTGAGTTTTACATGGTTGGGAGGCCAGAGAGATCAGAGACAGGCTGCCATAGCCTGAGTCCTATACACACACAGCAGCCCCAGAGCATATGCGAGGAAGTGAATGACCAGCCCAGGGATGGATGCACAGTCTGTACCCAGGCTGCATCCCTGGGAGAGCCAGTTGGTGAGCTGGGGGGCCCTGGTTGTCAGAAGCCCGGCACATATAGAAAGACAGGTCTGCTCCATTGCATTGAAGGAGTCAAGGACCCCTGAGCAGCCCATGGGCTACTGGCTTAGCTGGAGGCCGTTCTCTAGGGCGGGCAGACTGGATTGGCCAGGATCCTTGATGAGGGAGGGAGTGTCACCTGCTTGGAGATGCACTCTTGTCCTGGTGCTGATGATCCATCCTGCCACAGTCCCTGTGAAGGGTCTTTTTTTCATGATGTTTGCCTAACTGAGCCCTCTTGCCAAAGGGCTATGCATCTGCCCTCATGTTCTAGAACCAGGCCCTGCTGCTGAGGTTGGCAGTGAAGATGCCATGAAGTCAAGGGTCTGGAAAGTTGCACTGGGAAATGGACTGGCTGTTGTCCCGGGAGGGAGGCTGGCAGGGGCTCCTGTACCACCAGGAGCCTGGTCCAGTCAGATGGGAGTACCAGATATTCTCCCGATTGGTTCCTGTTCTTGTGGGGGGGGATGTATAGTGGTACATTATTTGTGTTTTAATAAATAAAGCTTGCCTGAAGATCAGCATGCAAAACAGCCACACTAGTCAGCTATACAGGCCAGACTGTGGTGGAATACACCCTTAACCCCAGCGGCTAGTTAGCCATAGAGGCCGGGCAATGGTGGTGCACGCCTTTAATCCTAGTGCTAGGGCAGAATATAAGATGGCAGGAGACTGGTCTCATGCTTAGTCTTAATCTGAGGATTCGTGGAGGCAGGATCGCTCATTTTGGTCTGAGGTAGAGGTAAGAGCCAGTGGCTGGCCACTTTGCTTTTCTGATCTTCAACTTGAACCCCAATATCTGTCTCTGGGTTTTTATTATTTGTGCTACAGGGATGCTGGCTGTAATTGGTTTCACATGTAGCTCAAGGGTGTCCATGTTTAAATACTGCCCTTTCAGAACTTTATCTGCTTACTTCAGGGGAGGTGGACTTAACCAGGTAGGACCCCCATTCCTGGATTAGAGGTCAGACGGGTGACTGGAGGAGCCTCAGCTTGCAAAGGGACCACCGTCCTCCAGAAGGCCTCTGAGCCCTCAGAGCATGGCACAGGCCTTGCTCCTTAACCACAAATGAGCTTCCCCCATCATGATGCTGTAACCAGAGAGCAGAGCCAGTGATCTTACTGCCCTGGCATTTGGCATCTACTCCCAGCAAAGCTGAAAAGAATTTCATAGAAAGGAAAGGGAAGGGCTTGGGAAGAGCTGGTTGTAGGTCTCTAAGGACCCAGGGGTCATCATGGCACACACTGCCTTCCAGCCCAGAAAGCTAGCAGCTATAGAGTCCTGTGTGCTGGGCTAGTGGGGCGCCAGGGACTTTAGCTGTCCTAGGAGGGGCAGAACAGCCTCATCTCCAGCACTCAGGCAGCACTCATGACTTGGCTGCAGCATTTCAAGTGCGAACTCCGGATCCCAGCATTTCTGGTGAGAAGGAAACACTGTAGCAGCTATGATTGTGACGGATCACTGAGCTCCCAAGGCTAGCCCGCCACCCTTCTCTGCTCTCATCTTGAAGGCTGCAGACACTCAGCTCTTTCAAGCTGTGCCCCCACCAAGCTGTGTCCCCTCTGCTCCTGGCCAGCACCATGTCTGGTCAGCACTCAGGGCTTAAAGAGCATGTGACAGGATGAACATGTGACTTATGGGGACCCTTACAGCAGTTCAGGATGCACACTCGGCACACAAAGCTGTTCTTTGTCCCCTGAGGGATGTGCTCTATGGCGGCTCTTGTCTTCTGGTTTTGAGGGCTTGGTGACTCCATTTGCCCAGTGAAGTTGGGGGTTCAGTATTTCCCATCTCCTACTCTGTAGGGGTCTTGTTATTCTAGCCCAACAGCCTGACCTGAGGCATGGTATCCTTACACACTCACATACTACCAAGCATGCCTGCCTCCAGCCGTTCCTTCCTAAGAGAGCTCTTGACCGTGAACCTTCTCCTTGCCCAAGCGCCTCCTCCCAGGCTTTGTAATGCTGGACTGCTTGAGTGTGTTGAATGGCCCTGGTGGCCCTGGCCTAAAGACGAGAAGGGCTCATACATCTGTGTCCAACTCAAAATGGTGCCAGGAGTGAAGTCTGTAAGTGAAATGGGTCACTGGCCACCCTAAGGCACTTTAGAAGAGTCGTAAATCCAGGAGAGTCTGTACTGGGCTGCCACTGCCAGCTATCAGGCAGCCTTCTGCATCGTAATGTGGTGTTAAGCTTCAGGGAGCAGAAATGGCCACAGAAGAGTTCCTGAGGAACAGGCGTGTGGGGAAGCAGAGTGAGAATTTGGTGCTAACTTAGAAACCATAATGACGAGAGGAAGCCAGGGAAAGCCGACTTTGGAGCCTGGCCATTTGAGTCTCCCAGGTTCGATTTATCTCTAACTGACTGCCAGACCAGGTGGAGCTTCAGACAGGAGTTACCTTATGTCGCCTGCTCTCTCTTTGCTGTAGAGAGGTCTTACTCCGAGTCTGTTCTCCTATAGAGTCAGAGTGGGGGACTCCATGCCCCAGCCCCTCACTTCCATATTGGGATATTTGCTTTGACCCAGGAATCCATGAAAGCAGGGAGAGACCCAAAGAGATGGCCACACAGACCTGGATAAGGGATGGTTTCGTGGTCTGTGTCTCCTAGGGTGCCACTGTGACTGAGTCTGTTCCCGTGCAGCCACCTCACCGGATGTCTTTCTCTTTGCAGAGAACATCGCTGAGGAGGTGGGGCTGCCACAGCTCCTCGGGGACCCTCTGCCCCCGCAGATCCAACAGATCGAAGACCCCGACGTCGGGCCAGCCTATGTCTTTGGACCAGACTCCAGTGGTGGCCAGGTGGCCCAGCACCACTTCCCTAGACTCTTCTTCCGTGACTTTTCACTCCTGTTTCATATTCAGCCGGCCACAAAGGCCGCAGGGGTGCTGTTTGCCATCACAGACGCTGCGCAGACAGTAGTCTCGCTGGGCGTGAAGCTCTCGGGGGTGCAAGATGGCTACCAGAACATCTCACTGCTCTACACGGAACACGGTGCTAGCCAGACCCGCACGGGCGCCAGCTTCCACCTGCCTGCGTTTGTTGGCCAGTGGACACACTTTGCGCTCAGCGTGGATGGCCGCTCTGTGGCTCTCTACATAGACTGTGAAGAGTTCCAGAAGGTGCCGTTTGCTCGGTCCCCGCAAGGCCTGGAACTGGAGCACGACTCTGGCCTCTTCGTGGGTCAGGCTGGAGCAGCTGACCCTGACAAGTTCCAGGTAACCTATGCTGCCCTGCTGTGTGCTGAGCCAGGGGAGGAGGGGGCCTGGAGGACCAGGGAAAGCAAGTTCCTCCAGTTGATGCTTGCAGCCTGGGGCGCCCACACTTGTGGCTTCTGTTCCAACTTTTGTTCTTTGTTTGGTACCCTGGATGCCCCACTGGGCTTTCCTGAGTTCTTTGAGACCCCAGGGTCCACAAGATGGCTGCTGGAGGCCGTTTCTTCTTGGGCTCCCATCCTTAGTATGAGCCGGGTATGAGCCAGGGCCTGGGGTGAGCTGGAGACACCAAGCTTAGGCTAGGAGAGTGTGGGGCTTAGTCGGGGCTCAGCTACTTCACCTGGAGAGCAAGTGTTCAGGCATCTTGTGGAAGAGACAGGCTTGGGGCCATACACCTAAGCCCGCCAGGGAGCCAGAAGGAGAATGATCTGGAGTTCCAGGCTCATTTGAGACTCTCCCTCAAAACTAACGACCAGAATCCCTCACTTAAAGCCAGTCACCCAGAGGGTCTTCCTTTTTCTGCACACAGTCGAGGGAGTACCCTGCTGGGAATGGGGACTGGAACGGCACACAACAGACCTGCTTAGGTCAGCTGCTCCAGAATGTTTATTATTTTAATGAAGACTGCAACTAGCTCCGGACCTACTGGGTGACAGTGAGAGGCCGTGACTCTTTCCCATGTTCCTGCGTTTGTCCCTTCTGGGTCCTACATTTCTTGTAGAAGGGCACTCTTCCTGAGATCCCAGCCTCTTGAGAACCAGTGCGTGGGGACCCTCAGCTGGCACTGACTCCTCGCTCCTGAATCCAGTACGCCAGCCATCAGCAGCTGGACGCCCCTGCCCAACCCAGACAGGGGTCCCTGTGTGTGCAAGGAAGGGCATGTCCCCAGGGACAGACAGTCAATTATGACCCAGACAAGGGCCTGCTGTTGTAAGTTGTTTTAAGTCCTGTGTCCACAGCTCTGAAAGCTGACCTTCTGCCTCTGGCAGGAACTTTTAACCCACAGAGTTCAAGAGCTACCAGGACTTTGGCACCAAACTGGGCCCCTGTGTGTTTTCCTTCTGCTCTTCAAACGCGATTCCCAGAAAGCTGAGTGTCATCGTTTCCAGAGTGGGACATTTGTGCTGTGCTGTCGCCACCATTTCCCAAGGGGATGGTAGACCTCAGAGGTTCTGTCTGTCTCTGACTTCCCCAGCAGAGCTGGTGAGAAGTAGGGTACGTGAGACTCAGTGGTGCTGATGGAAGGGCACAGCCACCCTGAGAGAGGTGGCCTCATCACTGCCTGGGTCTTGCTGGGCTGTGTAAAAAAGGTTTGCCCGTTGGATATGTAGACACGCTGTATCGTTTTCATTTTCATTTCTTGGTGTGTTTGTGAACGTGAGCTTCTCCCCGCCCCTTTGGATTTTGGTGGGAGAATTCAGCCATTCCTAATTGATTTATCCAGCTCTCCATATCTGAAAGAAACTTAGCCCTGGCTGTGTATGCACACATTTTATTCCCAGCCTGCCATTTGTCTGTTCACTTAAAAAACACCATTGGGGGCATTTAAGGTGTTTGTTTGGTTAATTTTGGGTCTGGAGAGAGAAACCCAAAACCTTGGATATGAAAACTCTTTGGTGGTTGAAGGAGAGAGACAGAGCATTCGGGGAACTGTGCTGGTCATTGCAGACCGTAGACGCCTCCCTGCTGACCTCAGCAGTCTGACCCTGCCAGCTGCTGTACTCTAGGTCTCAGGATCCTTTCCATTTAAAAGATGCTGGCTGGAGCGGGGGAGATGTGCTGGTGGCAGAAAAGGAGATAGTTGGATTTGCAGACTTGGCGCTGTGGTCTTTGGGGGAGGAGTCACTGTATCATGGTGACTCATGACATGACCAAAGCTAGCCCAGAGCTCTGGGAGTCAGGGAGCCAGGGAACTAAAGAGCCAGCACGCTGGGAGGGAAGCCAGTAGGATGGGGAGCTAGGCTTCCTCTGAATCATCTCTGCCCTACCTGCATCCACGCACTGCCAGGGAGAGCCGGGCTGTGCCTACAGCTACCTAGACCTGGTCCTTGCTGGGTGATGGTCCTCACAGGTTGATGTCATTGTCTTCCTATCTGTCCGTTTGAGTTTGGTAATGAGCGTCATTCTGTTTACCAGTTCCCTCAAAGCATGGCTTCTGGCTGTGTTTCAGTGCAGGTGTTCTGTTGGTTATGTTGTGTGTCTTGTAGTTATAATTCTTCTCGACTTCTTTTTCCTGTCAGAGGTGCCTCTACTTTTTCTCATTCTCTTGACTTTCTTTTGTCTTTCTCTCCTAGTGTGGGTGCTAGGGAGGACTAAACCCAGGACCTCCCACATGCTGGGCCAGTATTTCCCACGGAGCCCAGCCCAGCCCTGCGTTGTCTTTATGAGGTCCACACCTTGGCTTAAGATTCCTTTTGTGGGTTCTCTTTCACCTCCAGCAACCTTGCCCCAACCCCTGGTGCGTTTGACCCCAGGAGAGACCCCGTTAAGCACAGCTTTCCCAGTGTTCTCATTCAGCTGGGCATCTCAAGGTCAATTTTCATTTCCTTCATCTAGACTTGAGGCTATGAATTTTCCTCAGGGTGCAGCTATGGCTCCATCATCAGAATAACAGATGCATGTGCTGGTGCGGAGAGGTGGCCCCAGCCCTCAAGTGTGTGATATCAGAACAGGCCTTCCTGTATGGGAGCTGGAGCAGACAGCAGAGGGCAGAATCTGACCCCAGCTGTTCCACTCCTGATTGAGGAGAACAGAGCCCTCATGGGTCCACTCTCAGTCCGTCTCTCCCAGTGCTTCTCAGCAGTCTGTCCCACTGGCTCCTGCTCAGTGTTCTGGCAAATAAAGCTCCACAAACCCCTCTTCTTGCATCTGAAGTAGCCTGTGGTGGGTACAGTGCCACAGCATGTATGCCATTTTCTTCCTGGGCATTGTAAGAGACCAAAGGAGGCTGGCTGTGATGACGTGGCCTGTCGGGACCTGGTCACAGGAGCGGAGACCTGAAGCCAGAGGCCCGTGAAGCAGTGTGGGGCAATGAGTGTGAGGGCTGCAGGGATGGATGTCAGGCATTAGCAAACAGAGCAGGCAGCGTGGCTGGGTCACACCACAGCAGGAACTGGCCATAGGAGGGAAGAAAGGAAGGGAGGGAGGGGAAGATGGGCTGAGGGGAAAAGGGTAGGGCAAAGAGTCCACCCTGAAGGCCATGGGGAAGCTAGGGTGCAGCCCAGGAGACCACACTAGCAGATGGCCCCACTTCATGGCTTCAGCCTCTGACCTCTGCTGGCTGGGACACTGCTTCTGCCATGGCAGGCTCAGGTGAGCCAAGACGGCGGCGCTGTGCCTCCTGCTGACGGGGATCTGTTTTGAGTGACTTCCCCATGACTAAAGCATTGTCCGTCGGCAGGAAGAGTTTCATGTGGCACTTGTCTCTAAATGTTCACAGTCCCCCATTTTCCAAGGTCCAGATTGCGTAACTTCTGGGTCCAAGTCCATTCAATATTTGCAGTGGGTCTTATGGTTTTTGTACAACTGACATTGTTCCCATTAGCCATTGGGAGAACTCCAGGCGTGGGTGGAGGAGTCACAAGGGCAGGATACAGAGCTGAACTCAGTGCAGACACAAGTCTTTTCTGCCCTCTGGAGGCCTTTTCCAGACGCAGGCACCCACAGCCTCGGCAGAGGTGTGGCCCCGTCCACAGCAGTGAGCCCATCTCTATGGAATGCTGTGTCTGTTGCTGAGACCACACGAAATGCCCCTGGCCAGCTGTGCCCTTAGGAAGCAGTTTTCTAGTGTTTAAACCCAATTCCTCCTGATCTTGAGGGCTCTCCACTGTCACCAAGGCACCAACTGCAGCTCTGAGCGGACTTCTCAAGATGTTCATTCTGTCCCCAGATACTGTTGACCCCAAAAGCTGGCTGCCAGGAAGTGTACATCTCCCTTCCAGTGAATGTGGCTGTGACTGACTGGTGCAGGGCTCTGGGCATGGGTGATACCCACCCTCACACACACAGTCATATGGTCCTTTTCATACAACCGTGTGTACTTGCTTATATGTTGTCCTGATGTTACTAGCTTGGTAGAACTCCCAGAATCCCCTTGGACCCAAATACAGGCAGATCATTTTTCACCTGCTGGCCCAATGCTGCTCCTCTGATCTTTTTAGGGGGTGCAGATGCCAGATGCCAGTTCTGTTTTTCCCCTGACCTAGAGGCCTCCCAAATCTTAGACCACCATAGCACATGGGATAAAGGGCACGGAGTCCCCCCTGTCACAGTGTTGGTCCTGCGAGGTCAAGCCCTATTTCTTGAGGCCCACAGGATTGACATAGACTAGAGCTTTCTTTCTGTTGTTCCTTGCCAGAGACTCTCCTCCTGTGACCTTGGATGGGGCCTTGGTTTCTTGATGCCCAGTACATTGAAATCTGTTGCTTGTGAGGATGGGCTCTGTTGGCCCACGGGCTTTGTAGGGATTCTGCTCCTGTCCTCTCAGGTGCCAGGGACTCTGTAGATTGTGGTGACTTTGGGAGAGAGTGGGGGTAGGCAGGTGAGGGTAGAGAGCATGCAGAGGGACCTGTGTAGTCTCACTAGTTGGATTTAAGCAAGGGACACTACTGTCAGGCCTCAGGGCTACGTGTGTATCCCAGCTACTGAGGGCAGCACCTGGGAGAAGGTGGTCCCCACATCCTGGGAGAAGGTGGTCCCCACATCCTGGGAGAAGGTGGTCCCCACATCCCATCACATGGGTCACTGAGAGCAGCTTCTCATTCTGCTGCTGTCGAGTGATGTCACCACCTCCCTCTCACATGCCTGGAGATAACCCATAGACATCAGTGTCAGATAGCATCAGATAGCTGTCAGGATTGTAGGTATCTAAGGACCTGAAGCCAAATCACCCTCAGCGTGGACCTGCTGGGTGCTGCAGGTGTGAGTCATCCCATGTAGGTGTGAGTCCCATGTATGTACCTGGCGTGATTCCCCTGTATGTACCTGGCGTGATTCCCACGTATGTACGTGGTGTGATGTACCCCATGTATGTATGCTTGTTCATGGCCAATGAAGGCCTTGCGCTGGCTGGAAATGACCAAGTCAAAGTGTTTGTGGTGTACAGGGCTCTCCTGAAGCCTGCCTCCCTGTCCCCTACCATAACCATCTAGCAAGCCAAGCTGTGCATATACGTGTGTGTGTGTGTGTGTGTGTGTGTGTGTGTGTGTGTGAAAGAGAGAGACCTATGCAAGCATACATGTACACTACACACATACACATACACTTTGCTATCCTCAACACTGGGAAGAATTGTGAAACTTGGGGTTCAGGGTAGACTTAGCCCCAAGTGGCTTTGACCCCATGGGCAAATATTGGGGTAAATATTTCTCAGAGGATCCAGACTGAAGCAAGCTTTGAGATGAGAAGAGATGAGGGGGGACCTCAAGCCTCAGGGATGGAGGTGGGACTGTTAATTGTCACATGTCCCTTGTGGGGGACAGGGAGGTGTGGTTGAGTATCAGCTGATGAAAACATCTGGATTGGGGACATTCCCTGGAATAAACAGGACACCAGACTAGTCAACGCAGCATGGGCCAGCCATCGCTGACTCCCGCAAGGCTCCCACGCTAGGGTGACGGCTACATCTTCAAATGGCCGGAAGAATCAAGAAGTTATATTGTGATGTGTGAAACTGGGTATGGAATCCAGATTTCAGTGTCTCCATGTCAAGTTTTTTTTTCTTCTTCTGAAGCTGAGGACTGAACCCAGGGCCTTGCACTTGCTAGGCAAGCGCTCTACCACTGAGCTAAATACCCAACCCCTCCATGTCAAGTTTTGTTAGGACAGTCACACCCTTCCCTTAGTGTTGATATGTATTGTTCACGCGAGCCGACTGAACAGCCAGAGGGAGGCTCTCCCCATCGGGCCACATGGAAGTCTGCCCGCCGCCATCCACTCAGTTCTGGCTGTGATAGGAGTCTAGAAAATCTCTTTGGAAATGAGGAAATGCGGTCTCTATTTAGTAAACTGAAATTAGCGCAGTAGAATACAATCAGAGTGAGAACATAAACACGGGGAAAGTGCGTGTGGACTCTAGCACATCCTGTGGACAGACACCCCGGAGCCTGCGTAAGAGCCAGCCATCTAGGCAGGAAGTGTGAGATGCGGCCACGTTTGTTGTTGGGTGCATCTGATCTCCACGGCCTCCCTTGTCTTGACCCAGAAACTGCCACAACTTGAAAGCCTTTGAATGAGTCTGCTCCTTAGTCTTCTTGACAAAAGGGAGCTTCCCTGGTAGCATCAGGCTAGGCTGGGGGCCAGCACGAGTCAGAGGCTCTGCCTGAGCACCTGCCTCCAGGGCGCCAGGGTCTTACTCTCTCTCCCTGTTTTTGTAACCGAATATCTGACCAAGAACCACTTAAGAAAAAAAGGCAAGTATTTATTTTGGCTTTGCAGTTTGAGAGGTATCTGTGACCGTGAGGGGGGGCAAGACTGAGGCAGCTGGTCATATTGCAGCCAGGAAGCAGAGTAGGGCTGGAAAGTGCCAAGGCTGTCTCCCAGTAACCCAATTCAGTGAGCCTCCACCTCCTTAAGATTCCACCACCTTCCCAACTGAGGGGCCAGACAACTGATCCATCGAGCGACATTTCATTTTCAAACTAATGACCTTCTGCCTCCCTCCAGGGGAAGATCTCAGAGCTGAAGATACGACAGAACCCCCGGGTGAGCCCTGTGCACTGCTTGGATGAAGATGATGATGATGAAGACAGGGTGAGTGTCTTGAGGGGGGGGGTTATCTTCCCCCTGTGAGCAAGGGCCCCAAAGTGATATGCTGGGAAAAGCCAAAAGATGCTAGTAGGGTACCAGGAACCTATGTGTTGTTCAGACACCACTCCTCGTCTTAACTTTCCATTTCGGACAACCTGGAAAATGTAAATATCAGAGACCAAGCCACAGTGATACCGTGTGATGGACAGGTCACACTGTGGAAAGTGCATACGTGCTTGGTTGTGTGTATGTTTAGATGCTATGTGTGATGTGTGTTTATGGGAGGGTATGTCTGTCTGTTGTGTGATTGTGTGTAGCTCTTGATGTACTGTGTGTGTTTTTTGTATGGTACGTCTGGTCCTTGTATTTTTTTTCTGCTTGCTGTGTATGTGCCTTTGTTTTTTTTGTCTACTGCTATCTTTATGCTGTGTGTTGTCTCTCTGCACAGTGCATCTATTATGTGTGGTATGTGAGCCGAGTAGTCTGTGTCTTTCTGTGTGTCTCTCTGCATGTTGCTGGTATGTTTGTTTTCGATTTGCTGGGCATCTTTCAAGTGTGATCTATATGCACGGTCTCTCTGTGTGTACAATATCATGACACCCGAGGAAAACAATCTCCTGTTGCCAGAGGACAGGATTGAGGGGATGTCCCAATGGAGATAGCACATGACAACATCCCAGTCACCAGTTCCTCTTGGGCAGAGCCTGGCTCTATGTTGGAATGCCAAAATGTTGTTTGTCTTTTGCCCTCTTGGCTCTTTTGGGGGCCCACCACCCAGCTCCAAATAAATTACACATGGAGGTTTATTATTGCTTATAAATGGCTGGCCTTAGCTTGGCTTATTTCTAGCCAGATTTTCTTAACTTAAATTATCCCATCTACCTTTTGCCTGTGGACTTTTTCCTTTACTTCTGTAATCTTCCTTTCACTCTTACTCCATGGCTAACTCGGTGACTGATTGGGTGGCTAACTGAGTGGCTGGGTGACTGGGTGGCTGGGTGGCTGGCCCCTAGTGTCCTCACCTTGTTCTCTTGCTCCTCATTCTCGTCCTCCCTAATTTCTCCTTCTATGTATCCTCTCTGCCTGCCAGCCCCGCCTATCCTTGCTCCTTCCTCGCTATTGACCATTCAGCGTTTTAATAGACCATCAGGTGTTTTAGACAGGTGAAGAATCACAGCTTCACAGAGTTAAACAAATGCTATATAAAGAATGTAACACATCTTTGCATCATTAAACAAACGTTCTACAGTATAAACAAATGTAACACATCTTAAAATAATATTCTACAACAGCTATTACCTTTTCAAGGAGAAAAATCAGAGATGTGATTGGCTTCTGTCTAGTACCAGTCTCTAGTGCATGGGTAACGTTCACTCATGACCATGCCATCCAGTGGGCATGACACATGCTGCCCGTACTGGGTGTCTGCAAGTCTGTCCCTCCTGGGCCACCTTGACATCGTGATGTCACTATGGGCTCTATGGGCCCAGGTAGTATTTCTTCTTTGGGTTTATATTAAGTTATCCACCTTGGCAAGAGGAAGGGCTGGCCCCTGGCTTCCCCAGAGCTCCTGGAGACTGTAGGGAAGGGAGAGCGTGAAAGCAGCCTGTCCAGGCAGATGATGGGTGGGGACATTATTGTGACATACATACTTTCCACGTATGCTTCTTCAGTGTCAGCCTGGACTGGGGCAGCTTCCTACCTCCCTTGCCTGTCCCCTAGGGATGGCAAGGACGGGGCAGTCATGTCACAGAGCAAGAGTGCTCAAGCCTGATCTACAACCTTCTGGTCTACAACCGGGCCATCCTGGCTTGCCCGAGCAGCAAGTCTGACTGATTTCGACCCAGGAGGAGTCTTATTTGCTGTCCAGTTGCTATCTTGTCATGGGACCTCTGATCCTGACTTCTTCCTCGCTTCTCTCACGCCCTGCAGGCATCTGGAGACTTTGGAAGTGGCTTTGAAGAAAGCGGCAAGCCACACAGGGAGGAGGTGAGTGCCTGTAGGCGGTGAGGCCATCCCTTGGTTCAGGCAGGGGAGGGGAAATATGGTCTGTGTATAGTGTGTATAGTGTGTATGACATCCCATCAGTCCTGTGTCATGCAGGGAGGCACCAGTCTGAGGTTGATCTTGTATCCCCCCTCTGGCTCTGCTGCCTCTTGTCCTGAGCCAGAAACTCTCCTCTGAAGGGAGCTTTCTCATCAGAGGCGACCCAGCATTTTGTCGATGCTCTTGGCTGGTATGGGACCATAACTGGTTTGTGTCTAACATGAGGACCAGACAAGTGACATTTCAGGGAAGTTTCTGGACAAGCCACATTGCATGCTTTTTCCAGTCCAGGGTCCCAAGAACACAGAGGCACTCTAGATAGGAAAAGGATGTTTGGGTGAACCCCCGGGCTCCTCTGGGACCCTCTGGGCCCCCAGCATCTAGTATGAAGAGCCTGTCTTTAAGGAGATCCTTGGGTGTTGGGGCCAAGAAGACTGCAGGATGCTAAGTAGCCTAAGGATGGCCACCACTGCTCGAAGAGGTGCTGAGGCCTCCTTAACATGTGGACTGGGGTAGGGACAGGCAGTTTTAGGGATAGGGAACATAGTCATCTGGAAATCTGGGACTACATTCTGTGTCCCTTGATGGTCATAAACTCTTCTCCTCACAGATGTGGATTAGATTTGCAAAACTCTGCTTCTATACATGGTGCCCTGGGCATGGCAGATGTTGGAAGCACAGATGTGCCTATGAGTGCCATGTCACATCAGTATCGTCTTGTCTGTAGACCAGCTAATAACTAGCTTGGGCACTCATATCATCCTTCCTTGTAACCTGCTCACTCCAGCCAGGAGCCTGATGCTGTAGTCACAGGCAGGGACTGTGTGAGGGGTTCCATGAAGGGCCTAGCCAGTCCCTTCAAAAGATGAAAGCTGCGGACCCATGGTGTCTCATGCCCACCCTGGTCTGAGATGTCTGTGTGGTGACAATGGCATCAAGAGTGTCTGGAGGAATCCTTGTTCAAGCCCCAACACTACCCCAGCCGAGATACTCCCCAGGGCCCATCTACCTGGACCTCACTGTTACCGATAAGAAGTTATCAGGAATATAGGTCATGCTGCTGTGTGCCACCAGGTCCCCTGGGTGAGTCTGAAATTGGCACAAAGCAGAGGATCTGCAGGGTAGACCAGCAGCCTCCATTAGAACAATAAGAAGTCAATGCTGAACCAGTGCTTGGCTGGGGCCGAGGGAGAAGTCTCTGTCATGACCCTCCTTGAGAGCACACCTGCTCCGTACACCCTACTGTGATACCCGAGGACCCTACTTTAGGCATCTCTGATGTTCTCCAGCCACAGGGAGTATCTGTACTGGGCCTGGAAAGGCTCGTTGTCCCTCCTCTGGCGATGTCAAATTTTAGGAATTAAGGACTATTGAGGTGTCGGACCCAGCCTCCAGGCTGATGAAAACCTCCAGCAGATAGCTCTGCAGAAAGTCCTGGCGATTCATATCAACTAGAGTGATGGTTTCCTCATCTTCCTCAAAACCCTGTCAAGCAACCCATTTCATAAGCTGTAAACCCCAAAACCAGATGGAACTGCCAGCTCATACATGCACGGGATAGTTGTGCTTCTGAATAACACAGCCAGGTTTCCTGTTCTCCTCTTGCAGGATACATCGCTAGCACCCAGGCTCCCCCAGCCACCCCCTGTCACTTCCCCACCCCTGGCTGAAGGCAGCACCACAGAAGATTCTAGAACAGAAGAAACGGAAGAAGAAACCACGGTAGAGTCTATAGGAGGTAAAACTTTTCTGGATGTGCTCTGTATGTGAGTGTGTGTGTACATGTGTGGTGTGTATGTGCATGTGTATGTTTGTGTGTGTGTGCATGAGTGTGTGTATGTATGTGTATGAGTGTATGTGAGTGTGTATATATGTGTGTGTTTATGTGTGTACACATTTATGTATGAGTGTATATGTGCATGTGTGAGCGTATGTATGTGAGTGTGTGTGTGTGTGTGTGTGTATTGGATGAAGACTGCATCAGGGCCAGCCCTGTCCCCACCTGCCGCCCTTCTGCTGTCTAAGAAGGTCCTGTTGAGGCAGGTTTCTGGCTGGGCCCCAGGAGAATTCTGAACCAGGTAGTTGTGACATGTCCTTCATCAGGCTCTTGGTCTGTATTGTCTTTGTCTGTCGTGTGTAGGAACCTTTCCAGATGTGCCATCTCCTGGTTCAGGGCCAGCAGGTTTGCTAGGAGTGTAAATTAGTCCAAGAGAGGAGAGATGTAGGAGAAAATACATCCTTAGTCCAGGCTGTGCCGCAGGTCAGCATATAGGGTGATATATGTCTCGCACGGAAGCCACTGTCTGGACGATGTGCACAAGGCTCCCGGTCTGCAGGAAGCAGGGCTGGGAATGCCTAAGGCGTGTCAGCTATGAATGGTGTGTCTTGGGCTGTTCTCTGCGTTGCTGATTACAGACCTGGTAACATAGCAGCATAAATACCTCCTTCCAGCTCTGTTGGACTGAAGCGCAATGGAGCCTATGAAAGTCTCTGGGAGTCCCCAGGGCTTCCATAGGCTCTAAGAAGAACAGGCTCCAGCTCCTCCTGATGTTGACAGTACCCAAGTACTCCCAGCTGTGACACCCAGGTCTAGATTTCCACGGGTTGCCAGCCATGGCTGCCTTTCTTTGTTAACCCACAAGTCAAGCAAGGCTGGAAAGGAGCTACTTCCTGACTCATGAGTGGGGACTTACATCCTCAAGACCCACAGGCCTTGAGGTGAGCTCTGCCTTGACTCCCATCTGTCAGTGTTCGTGGATCTCAGGAAGATAACAAAGTATGACCCCCTACCTTGCCAGGATCCCCTGGGCAGCCCCACTCCCCCACTGCTCTGCCTTCTGTCAGCACAGAGAGTCGTCCTTTCCCGGAACAGTAAGGATCTGGGTTTGCTGATGGAGGAAGGTCATTGGCTAATAAAGAAACTGCCTTGGCCCATTTGATTGGCCAGCCTTTAGGTGGGTGGAGTAAACAGAATAGAATGCTGGGAGGAAGAGGAAGTGAGCTCAGATGCAGGGCAGCTCCTCTCAGAGCCAGAAGCGATGAAGCAAGCCACCAGGTCAGACATGCTGAATCTTTCCTGGTAAGACTGATGCTACACAGATTATTAGAGATGGGTTGATCGGGATATGAGAATTAGCCAGTAAGGGCTAGAGCTAATGGGCCAAGCAGTGTTTAAAAGAATACAGTTTATGTGTTGTTATTTCGGGGCATAAGCTAGCTAGGCAGCCATGAGCCGGGCTGTGGGAAGAGGCCCACAGCTCCTACTACAGTTTGCTTGGCACTGCGTCCCTTTGAGAAAAAGCATTCACATTATAGAGAGTCAGTGGTTGGCCTGTCATCCACAGTATGGACGGACCACAGTGTATTTATCCGTTTACCTAGTGATGAGTATGTGCACTGTGTCCATCTAGCCTGAGGACCTGGCGATGGGCATATGCATTATGTCCAGTTTGAGGACCTGGCAATGGGCGTATACACTATGTCCAGCTTGAGGTGGTTTCAAAGGATGTTGTTCTGGGTCTTCTGTCTCAGCTGCTGCTGAGCCATTTGCGAATGATTTGTGTGTTTACTACCCACCCCAGTATGTGGGAGTCTCTGCACCTCACCTCAATGAGGTCATTAGACATGGTTGTTATGGAAGTGGGGTGGCCTGCCCTGCGCTCTCACTTGTTTCTGTTATAGCCAGCATCTTTTCGTGGGCTTACGTCTCAGTAGATGTCTAGATCTTATGCCAAAGTTTAATGGGCTGTATGATGTCTTATTGTTGAATTTTGAGAGTTTTTTATGTATTCTGGATTTAAACACAATCATTGTCTTCTTCATATCATCTCTCTCCCTTTCTTTGTTTTTTTCAAGACAGGGTTTCTCTGTGTAGCCCTGGCTGTCCTAGAACTCACTCTGTAGACCAGGCTGGTCTTGAACTCAGAGAACTGCCTGCCTCTGCCTCCCAGTGCTGAGATTAAAGGTGTGTGCCACCACTGCCGGACTCCCTTTGTTTCTTCATCTCCTCCTATCCTACCCTCTGAGGATATGGATATATACCTATATCTATTTAAATATCTATATGTAATACCTAAATATATAGATATAACATCTCTCTATCTATATCTATAGATATATATCGCTATAGATATAGATAGAGAGATATCTCCATGTACGTGTGAGTGATTGTGTGTGTGTGAGCATGTGTTAAGCTGGTCTTGAACTTGTGACCCTCCTGTCTTTGCTTCTCAAGTGCTAGGATTACAGGTGTGAGCCACAATATCCACCTTCATCTTCTTAACAGCATCTTTAGAAAAGCCTAACTTTCTAATTTTTGCTGAAATTCAAAGATCTCACTTCTAGTGTCACCTGAAACTCTGCCCAAGGTGATCCAAAGACCTACTTTCAATCTTTAAAAAACTGTTTCCCAACTTCTGTCACTGCTAAAGCCCCCTTTCCCCTGCTGAGCCGACTCTGAGATGTGGGGCATTAGCCTCCCACCTTGAGTCTATTTCTGGTCTCTCCTCTGTGCTGTAGATCTCCACGCCCATCTTTCTGTACCATCCTGTCTGTCTCTCTGTGAATCCTTGCCCACCTCTCTGAGCCATGGCTCTCCCTGTCTGTCTTGGCCGCTTGTTACCACATCCGCAGAGAAGAAAAAGCCTGCTGGAGCTTCAATGAGGCAGAGAAATGACTCTCGAGACCCATTGTTGCCTTTTCTTTAGGTCTTGTTTGATTTCTCTTAGCCATGTTTGCACAGTTTTAAATGCCCCCTAAGGCAGTAGTCCTGAAGTTCCAGGAAAGCTTTGCTGCTGCAGGGAGAGCCCGTGCTGCCCTCTTGTGGTCAAACACGGCAGTGGCTCCTGCAGTTGGGGTAGTTTGGCTGTAGTGGATGGGGGAGGCTTACTCCTTGCTGCACAGATGATGAACCCATGACCCAGTGTGGGCAAAGTCCGTCACCAGCGCCCTTCCCCCAGAGAACAATGTCAGCCTCAGAGGCTAGGAACGGCATTCCCTAGAGCCCTGAGAATGAGTAAGGGGCCTGAGCACACTGTTTGTGCAGCTCCTGGGACGTCCACTAGTTTGACCAATCCTCATTTGTGGCTACAGATCCTATAACCTGCTAGGGACTGAGCTCAGCCGTGAATAACCGTGTGATCATTAATTCTAATCCAAGATGGGGGGCTCGGTGCCGCAGTCAATGAGCACTAGATGCCTCTAAATAGTAGAAACTCTAATTAGAGACCTAATTGGTGTCTAAGAGGTGTGACATGTTGGCATGATAAAAGTTTATACTGTCTGCTGCTAGTGAGATGTGGTTAAGATCTGCCTCTGGGATCACCCTACAACCCTCTTATTAATCACTAGGGAATGGTACTCCGTATTTTCAGGAAGGACCTATCTTGTGGTTCCAGGCAAAGGAAAGAATGACAACTGCTATTGTTGACTGACTTCTATTTCAGGCTTGGGGTCAGCCATGTTTCTGTGGCATTTTCTGTCTCTGACCTTAGAAGTGTTTCTTGTTTGTGCACATCTGTAAGATCCACTCTCAGCTCAAAGGCTGTCCAAAACCGGGTAGCAGGCTCACTGGGCCCAACTTTGGCTCCAGCAGCGCTCGCGTGTTGGACACATGTAAAAGACATGGAACCAACATAGCAGGAGATCCTGGTTTGGCATCTTCATGGTTACTGTTCTCAGAGAAGAAGCCAGGGGAGTGTGGACCATTTAGCAAGTCACTGCTCCTTTATCAAGTTTGAATCCCTGAACGTGACCGTGACCGACTTGTGAAGGAAAGCCTTGCCCTCGTGAAACACCACAGTCTTCGAGGCAGAGGTCATAGCAAATGCCACAAATGTCCAGACAGTTCTGTAGAAGAGATGGCACGTGTGTGTGTGTGTGTGTGTGTGTGTGTGCCTGTGTGTGTTAATTCACCACTGTGTGTGTGCATATGTATGTCACATGTGCCTTCGTGTGTCAGAGGTACCATGTGGATGGTGGGTTCTAGGTGAACCTCTGGGGTTCATCTCAGAATTGCTGCTGGCTTTCTGTTGTTCAAATTGCTCATTGGAAGAGGAGAAGGTGGTAAGAAGGAGTTTTGCTGGAGAGGTGTTAAAACAAAGGAGAGGGTTTCGGTTGTCACTAGACTTACTTTAAATGGCTGTGGTGACTTTGGTTCTTCTCTCCTGTTGCCCGTGTTAGATGGCCATTGCCACTCACCATTCCCCTGGTCCCTGTCCTCAGGGGTTTTGGTAGGCGGAAAGGCAAATGGCCATTCTCATAGCCTCGTCCCCGGGGCTCTTGCTTGGTGGAGAAGCAAAGCTTGGGCAGCAAAGCCAAGAGCCTGGGGCTGCTTGAAGCTTGACCATGCCACCTCCACCTCTTCCCAGCTGAGACCCTTCCTGGCACAAGCGGTACATGGGAAGAGAGCGTCCAGAATCATGGAAGTGGCTTGATAAAGGTGAGGCCACTTCCCCATGACCTTGTCCCAGGGCACCTAGGAGCCCTCAGTGGCTTCTCACTGTGGCTTGACCTCAGGCCCACACTCCCTCCCCTGGCCTGCTGCCCTACGCTCTACAATGCTTCTACCCCAACCTGCACCTCCGTATTCCCGGAGGCCTGAGATTCAGGCCCCTGAGAAAGTAGCAGCACCATGAGGGGAACTTGTATGCAGATGTGGCAGCCAATATCCTCTTTGTCTCTAGGGAGGTCTGAAGGGACAAAAGGGGGAGCCAGGTGCTCCGGGCTTACCTGGCCCAGCTGGGCCCCAGGGTCCTGCAGGCCCAGTGGTACAGAACCCCAGTGCACAACCTCTCCCTGGAGCACAAGGACCCCCAGGGCCTCAGGGGCCACCAGGAAAGGATGGAGCTCCAGGAAGGGACGGTGAACCGGTGAGTCCTGGCCTCCCCTGTGATCTGGGCTGGAGCTGAGGTCTCTGACTGGGGCTGGTGGGAGAGTTGGTTGGGATCAGAGCAGCAGCGTCCTCGGACGCTGGGATTTCTGCCAGCCTTCTGCTGTGCACTCGAGCCGGAAGGTGGTTAGAGCATGGTGGTCAGGGATGCCCAAGTCGACCCTGGACCTAAACTCTACTGCAGAAGTGCTGTCTGTTGTAGGTCTGGGTCACTCAGATTTGCCATGACCATGAATGCATTTTAATGAAAGGAGGCTTTATTAAACAGTGGCGCCGGCTACCCATGGCTCCGGGACTGCAACTGAGAGCACTCCCAAGATGCAGCATCTAGTTATGTGAATCCATGACTTATGAAGTCAGACCTCACACGATTAAATGTATTCTGTGTATGTGTGGGCGGGGTCTAATTTTAACATATATGTCTTGCCCTTGTCCTAGTCATTGAGCAGAATGAGCAAGTTTGATTACAAAAGCGAAATAGCAGTTGTTCTTATGACCTATCTTACTAGAACAACAAATTTTACAAGATCAGTCCATTTAAGTATAGTCTTCAACCTGCCTTTAATCCCAGCACTCGGGAGGCAGAGGCAGGTTGATCTCTGTTAGTTTGAGGCCAGCCTGGTCTACAGAACAAGTTCTAGACAGCCAGGGCTACACAAAGAAGTTATGTCTTAAAAAATAAAAACAGAACAACAAAATACTCTTCAATGTCTGGAGGAAAAAGGAAAGTGGGTGCCAGGTTTACATGTTAGAGGTAGTAGTGGCTTCAGGACAGTTTACATTCATAGTGTCTTCTCTTGCACATTACAGGGTGACCCTGGTGAAGATGGAAGGCCGGTAAGTTGCCTTTTTCTCTGCACCTGACACTACCGTGTTTCCACGGGATCCACAGGCCATCTGCATACAGCTCAGTGCCATGGTTTCCCAGAGAGGATACTTTAAAAAGGCGGCTTAGCTTGGGTTGTACTTTTGATCTAACTACAGGTGTTGTTCCCAGATTTTCGGGGGGGTTAGGGTGAGGTCTCACAACAAAGAGTGGGGAACTCGGGGTGCAAGAGAGGGGCCGCAGCACTGAGGAGATGGGGTCCCACGTGCTGTCAGAGTGTCCACAGGGAGCTCTTTGTGCCAGACAGAGCTGTGCTGAAACTACATGCAGTCCAGGCTCAGTGCTAACCCGAGGTTTCCTTAAGTCCAATGTGTCCATCACGTTTGCACAGACACATGAGCATCCCATACACATGCAGTGGACTTACCACTCCACCGCGAGATCTGTGGTTCCCTTAGATGACTTCTCTGAAGAGGATGTGTGCCATCCATAGCCAGTGGTGTCACTTTTAAATCCTGTTTTTTTCCTCTGGGGTCGTCTCGGTGGCATGGCCTCTGCTGGTATATTAGGCCTCCATGAATCCCTGAAGGGCTTGACTCCTATCTGCCCTCTGCTCCTGAATGAGAAGCATTTGGGGCTCAAGATTCATTGTATGAAGGAAGAGAGGTGCTTCCCTCTGCCTAACTCCTATCCTTGTCTTCCAGGGTGACACTGGGCCTCAAGGCTTTCCAGGAACCCCAGGAGAAGTGGGCCCCAAGGGTGAGAAGGTACGTGTGTACAGACCACAGCATGACCCCTTTCCTATCCCAGCTCCTGAGAGTGGGGACCATGTGTCCTCAGTGTCCTCAGTGTGACAGATTCGTCTTATGTCCCAGGGAGATCCTGGTGTTGGAGTTCGAGGACCTCCAGGACCTCCGGGGCCACCAGGCCCCTCCTTCAGACAGGACAAGCTGGTAAATTCCCTCCTCCACACCAGGTCCCAGTACTCAACCCTACGAACCGGTTCCTGATAGTGTTGGCCCAAGAGTATGGGTACCTGCTACAGGCTTGGGGTGGTGGCCAGTCCGTGGGGCAAAGCATGATGCCCCACCTGCCATCGCAGGCATCTTTGGGTGGTTAGGGGACAGCTGGGTGATGCTATCTGATACTTAGGATGATGCATTTATGTGGTGGCTTCTCTCACCCTTCCCTCAGACCTTCATTGACATGGAAGGATCTGGTTTCAGTGGTGATATGGAGAGCCTCAGGGTAAGTGACTGCACCCCACACCCACTGTCACTGGGCAGGATGTCTGAGACATCAGGGGGGACCCTTGGGGGTGGGGCAAGACTAGCAGGGGATGTGATCATTGCCCTGCATGGCTATGTATTCTATGATGGACTGTATCTCTCGTGTCCAGGGCCCACGAGGCTTCCCTGGCCCCCCAGGACCCCCTGGTGTCCCAGGACTGCCTGGTGAACCAGGGCGCTTTGGGGTCAACAGCTCCTATGCTCCAGGACCTGCAGGCCTTCCTGGTGTGCCTGGGAAGGAAGGGCCCCCCGGATTTCCTGGCCCCCCGGTAAGTTCTGCTGCCTCCCCTCACCAGAGCATCCTCTTGGCTAGGAACGGGGGAGGGGAGAATCACACGAGGTCTCTTGCTGGATCTACCCCAGGACTCCCATGCCCCAGTCTCCACGCCTCGAGGTGGAGGCTGGTCTCATTTGGGGTCACTCTCAGAATTGGGGGGGTAGGCTACCCTCTAGTTCTAGGGTACTGACACACTAGGTGACTCTGGGAACACACATTTACCCACTCTAGACTGAATGGATGCATGAGCTTCCCACCTTAGTTTCCCAGTATAACCAACAGCTCCAATAAAGCACACACAGTGGCTTCTACACTGTACTGTCTGAGCTCTGCATACACCTCGGGGCGGGGGGAGGTTTATATCCTGGCTCTCGGGAAGGCTGGGTGCCAGCTGTTACCTGCTCACCATGGATCCTATCCACCCCATCTCTTTGTTCTTCTGTCCCCAGGGACCTCCAGGTCCTCCAGGCAAAGAGGGCCCACCAGGAGTGGCCGGCCAGAAAGGCAGTGTTGTAAGTCAGCTCCTATGGTGTAACTCAGCACACACTTATAGCCAGTGGGTGGTGGGCACTGCGTGCTTGGGGTCTGTAGAGAGTGTATGCCATAGGGTGAGCCCATGGACAGAGCCTGCATCCTCAGCTTAGGAAGACTCTTCGTTGTGGGGCCGGCAGGGCTCGGGTTCAAGTCAGGGTCTCCGTATGTGTCTTTCCACCACAGATGGACCAGCGACTTAGGGGTCAGCCCTTCATTTGGTGTGAAAGGGTGATTTCAGGTTTCAGTGTAGCTGGATTGATAGATGTCTTCAGAGGCCGGCCAATCTCTACTGACCACAATCTACTGTGGTCTCAGGCTGCCGGGGGAGGGGGGTCAGATGGAGAGCTGCACCCACCACTTCCTGGGATGGGATGAGGAAGACCCACATGCTTGGGGGAGCATCAGAAGGTCCTTTTAAATGGACTTTTCCCAGAGCTTGTCTCTTTTTAAACTAAGCCTAACTGGCTCTCCGGCTCGGGAGGTGTTCTGAGAGACATTCATGGGGTTGGTGGTCTTGGGTGCTCTGGCCTTGGGCTCTCTGGGCTCCCCTCCCTGCTGAGCTTCCCAGGGGTTAGTATCCCTAAAAGACAAAGGAGAGGACAGGAACAGGCCCAAAGGACACTAGAGTCAGCATAAACCAAAGACAACCCTTTGAAGGCAGGCAGTCACCACGGGGCTGTTGGTTTGTTTTTCTCTGATTGCTACATACATGTCTGAATTTGTTGTAATCCTATCCATTTTCCCCCATAGGGCGAGGTGGGCATCCCAGGACCCAAGGTATGAGTCAGTTTTCATTCTGGCAGAGTTGGGGCTACCTGCTTGATAAAAGTATTCAGGCAGGATGTAGGGGGTACCCAGCCAGTGAATGCATAGTCTGTGTGTGTGTGTGTGTGTGTGTGTATGTGTGCGTGCGCATGTGCACGTGGCTATATCCACTCAGTTCTGTTCTGTGAATGCAATGGAACCAGAGGTGTTAGGTTTAGAAATGAGCTCCCAGCATCCTCACCCATTGTTGCACAGGGAATGCCCTGCTGGCTGAGAGGCATCCTGGCCGGTGTTCAAAGAAAAGGCTGGGGCTGATAGAAGAATCCAGTGGGGGAACGATGAGAGCAACAGAGGCATCAGAGGGTAGATGAACATGTCAGAAAGAAATAAGAGATGGGCTGGCGTGGGCTGAGTATGTAAATCTGCACGCACGCTTGTTTCTCTGTTGCTTGCATGTGTCTCTGCACAAGACACTGGTATCTGCACTCACGTGCTCCCGTCTGTACACGCACACGCCGTTGTATCTGCGTGCACACCCAAGGAGAGTCTTCAAGGATAATAAATGAAGTGTTTTACTGAGGTTAAAGAGGAAGGCTAAAGAGTGAACCACTGTACCTGGTACCCACCTGAAGTGGAGTAGCTACATCCATAGCTGGAGATCCCACACCCACATAGATGCCTGCATCCTCATTATTTCTGAAGGTGCCCAAAAGTAGCATCTTGTGCAGCCCAGGCTGTCTTTGAACTCAGCTAGACCCTTTATAGAAGGTTCACGCCCAGCGAGGCTGCCTGTGTTCCAGCTAGGTTCAGAACATCTCATACATGTGCCTCTCAGCAGCCGAGGAGAGAATGGTGGTGGTCTCAGTTCCCACTTCATAGAGGTGACTTGGCTGCCAGCAGGGTGCCTGGGGCATGCTGGCCCACCAGCTCCAACTTCAGGGCTAACCTGCTTGGAGTAGGGCTTTCTGAACCAGGGCCTCCTTGCCTGAGCGCCAAGTCCCTGCCTCAGTCTGCTTCCTTGATCTGGTCCCTCAGACTCCTAGACAAGTCCTGTGTTTGCTTCTGCTTCCCCAGTTCTTCAAACTCACAAAGCCATGGTAACACCTGTGCCTACATTACCCCAAGCACTTGGTGGCTACAGGGTCCCCTGCAGACCCACCCTGAACCTTGCTCTCCCTGTACCTTCCAGTGGCCTGTTCCTCCTCCTTACCTGCTTTATCTGCTTCTTGCTATCCCTGTTCTCAACTGTCAAAGAGCTGGGACCCAAGGTTACAGGCCATGGTGAACAGCCTGCTTTGTGATTCTTGAGCTGTGGCCAAAGCCATGATGTCAGGCTTTTGTGCCTGTGAATCCTACTTGACCATGTTGTTTTAAATCAGTGAGTTGCCTGTGTGGCTTTTGTGGCAGGTGATTTATCTCTGGGTTTTCAGGTTTTTGAAAAGCATTGCAAGGAAGTGCGTGTTCGTTGCGTTGCCTGTAGCTTAGCTGAGGCCCAGAGCCACCGTGACCTTGTCCTTCTGTTTGTGCAGGGGAGCAAAGGAGATCTTGGGCCTGTCGGTGTGCCTGGAAAGACTGGCATGGCTGGACCCCCTGGGCCAACTGGACCACCAGGACCTCCAGGCCCCCCAGGGCCACCAGGACCAGGATTTGCAGCTGGATTCGTGAGTCACTGGGGGGCCCCCAGAAAGCCTGGGCCATACAGCTGTCTTTCCTCTAAGCAGGGCACACTCTTGTTACACGTGGGTTTCTCCTATTCCCATCTTTGGGCTCCCATGTCTGATGCCAAGTACCTGAATGGGTTAGCTCAGTTCTGGATTGACCTCGCAGCACTCAAAGCACGTGTGTTTAGGCTCAGATGTCCCATCGTCTGTGGGTGCTGTCCCATCGTCTGTGGGTGCTGTCGCCAACCCTTCCATGCTGAAAACCTGCC
Organism: Chionomys nivalis; assembly: GCF_950005125.1. Classification (NCBI taxonomy): domain Eukaryota; kingdom Metazoa; phylum Chordata; class Mammalia; order Rodentia; family Cricetidae; genus Chionomys; species Chionomys nivalis. The sequence continues at coordinate 54,943,741 of NC_080104.1, read as the reverse complement.
GATGAACCCAAGTACAATTTCTCTTGCACACATATAGGCCAAAGCCCTGTGACTGAGTCAGATGCATACCCACCAGGGTTTGAATAACACACATGCGCACGCACACGCGCGTGCGCACGCGCACACACACACACACAAGACCCAAGCTCTGTCGGTCATCCACTTCCATTTTCTCCATCTCCCTTTTCCTGGCCTCAGGAAAGGCTCTTAATAAGGCTCAGACACTGAGCGTCCCTCTTGTGCTCCCTCCAGGATGATATGGAAGGCTCTGGGATGCCCTTCTGGCCAACAGCCCGAAGCTCCGACGGGCTGCAGGTACTGCCCATGGGCTGGGGTAGGAGGAGGGTCCCAGGCCAGTGTTGTCTTTGGGACAGCCTTATGTAGGGCAAGGAGCCACCAGAAGCCCGGGGATGTGAGCCATAGTACTCTCCCAGAAAGACCTGCTCACAAACTGTCCCTAGGGGTGAGGGGTCGGCGTGACAGGAAGATAGGCCTTTCCCTCTCTGATTTCTTCCATGGCTGTCATTTGAAGAAGTGACAGATATTTGTCCAGAGTAGACTGGAGTTAGTGGGGCATTTGGGGGAGTCACCCCACGTTTCTCTGTTGACCTGTGTGTAGTTTGGATTAGGTCAGCAAAGAGGAGCTGAAGTCCCAAAGTCCCCAAATGGCAGGGCCCTTGTGTGCAGGCACGCACAAATTCTACAGCCCTGCCTAGGATACCGCTTTTCCCTGAGGAACAGCAGTATGTCCTGGAGGACACCAGGCTGACCTCTAGTCTCTGGGGCCACCACTGGCAGATGCTACCATGACAGTAGTTAAGTATCGTTACCGTTGCTGTAATTCTTTGTAACTTTTTCAGTATATAGTTTTATTTTAAAACAATTTCAAACATAGACAGGTTCTAAGGACAACAGAAAGAACTCCCATGTAACTTTCTTTTTTTTTTTTTTTTTTTTTTTTTGTTTGTTTGGTTTTGGTTTTGGTTTTTCGAGACAAGGTTTCTCTGTGGTTTTGGAGCCTGTCCTGGAACTAGCTCTGTAGACCAGGCTGGTCTCGAACTCACAGAGATCCGCCTGCCTCTGCCTCCCGAGTGCTGGGATTAAAGGCGTGCGCCACCACCGCCCGGCTCCCATGTAACTTTCAACCGGGTACTCAGTTAAAGTTCAGTTGCCCCCATTATAGCTTTTACAATAGAAGGCTCTGCTTAGAGCTCCCGTCACGCCAGCCTCGTGCCTCAGTTTTTGTTGTCCCTGGAGTCATGAGGTTTGGAAAGGGCTAATGAATGTGGGATAAAGCAGATTCGGGTCACTCACTAGCACTTGTTTCCTTTGCTCTGGCAGGGACCTCCGGGGTTGCCAGGACTCAAGGTGAGTGAGGGAGGCCTTTCTTGGAGACCTGCCTAGCAAGTTAATACTTTGTGAGCTCAGCATGAAAGTTTGCAAAACACAGCAGGCGGCTTCATGGAAAAATAGCCACATGCCCCTTCCCGTGCACCGAGCATTAGCGGGGTCATGCCCTATCTTTCCAAGCCTAGGAAATGAGATTCCTGCCTGCACACATCTGAACCATTCTAAAATTTTGAGAAGGAGACCAGAACCTCTCCATGGTTCTCAGCTTTAGAGACCCATAGGGTGGTGTCCCCTTCCCCTGGAGGATCTGAGAGTTTTGTTCTCTGCTTCCCATGTCATCCTTAGGGACACCAGCCTACAGACTAGGCCCCGTCCTTGGCCCCACCTTCCCTTGCGCTAGAGTCAGGCTCCCCAGGGTGGGGGCAAGGGTGGAGAACAGCAGAAAAGTCCCCACCAGGGTGTCCTTACTGCCTAGCTGGCCTCTACTGTTGCCCTACTTCTAGAATGCTTTTCTTGACATACAAAACACTGGATGAACGTTTCAAAGGGCCATTTTTAGATGGGCCCAAATTGGATTTTTTTTTTTTTTTCTGAGACAGAGTTTCTTTGTGTAGCACTGGCTATCCTAGATTATGTAGATTGGGCTGGCCTCGAACTCAGAGATCTACCTGCCTCTCCTTTCTAAGTGCTCTGATTAAAGGCAGACTTTTTTTTTTCTTTAAAAAAATCTCTTAAGAGGACTTGTTTCTTTTTTGTCATTGTTGTGTTTTGTTTTGTTCTGAGACAAGGTTTCTCTATAGCCTTGGCTGTCCTGGAACTAGCTCTTGTAGACCAGGCTGGCCTCGAATTCACAGAAATCCGCCTGCCTCTGCCTCCCAAGTACTGGGATTAAAGGCGTGCGCCACCACTGCCCAGCTAGAGGACTTATTTCTTATAGTGAAGATGGTGGTACTTGCCACCAGTTTCTACAATATCCAGAACTATCCAATTCCCATGATGCTAGGATATATTTTGTACCTTCCACCAGTGTGGGCCCCTGGGTCACCTAGGGTTCTAGAATGACCCAAGTGCTGGGGCCGGGATATCCTGGGTGGTTAACAAAGGAGTATGTAGCTTGGTTTGGGGATGAGCCAGCTGACACCCCAAGCTCATAGAACTTTTTGTCCACTTAGGGGGATCCTGGAGTGGCAGGGCCACCTGGAACCAAGGTAGGTACTTCCCCCAGGGTTGGGTATATTGTCCACTGGGGATGGAAAGGGGCCTGTAAGGACCAGCAGGCATGCCACACAAACCTCATGTGTCGAGCACACCTCAGAGGCAGCCTAAGAATAGCAGCCATGGAGTGAGATGCCTGCACAGTCCTGGCCTCATTCTCCCTCCTGTCTTGCCCTCATTGTTCCTTATACTTTTGTTTCTTTATAATTTAATGTGCCTGATTCAGAGAAAACTACCCAAGTCAAGCCTCTGCCTTAGGGCACACCCTCATACACCTGCACCAGTTGTGGGAAATGAGCTTCCTCCCCTCCCCTCCCTACATCCCCTGCCACCATCCTCCCTGTCTTCATCTTCCTCATCCCACATGGATGGCATGCTATATCCATGGAGGGAGATCTATCCAGGGGCTGGGCCAAGCCAGCAGAAACCTAGGCTACGGTCACACCCATGGTTGCTGTGACCTCCTCTCTGAGAGTCTCTGCTGCCTGCTGCAGAGCTGACTCTGACCCTTCCATTTGTCTGTTCCAGGGAGAAGTTGGAGCAGATGGAATCCAGGGCCTCCCTGGCCTCCCAGGAAGAGAGGGTGCAGCTGGGCCCCCGGTGAGTGAGAGGCAGAAGGCGTAAAAGAAGCCCCCAGGAAGAGAACTGGCATCTCAAGTGGCCCTTGGGGTGTCCTAGACATCGGTGTCCCCTACCTGGTACACTGTGGCCCCTGGAGCCAACTGCAAGGCTGGTCAGGGTTTGGGTGCCCATCTCTATTCTCCAAGGTTCGCATTGGAAGCCAGGCCCAGGTAGGCTGGTCCCTGAAGGGATTCTGGTTCTGTCTATGATGACCCATTTTCTCTGTCTCTGCAGGGGCCAAAAGGAGAGAAAGGGACCCAGGGAGAAAAGGTGAGTGTCTGTAGCCCTAGGTGCGTAGTGAGCAGAGTTGAACTGCTTAGGCCTCAGGGTGAGGAATCCCATCATGCCCCAGCCTCAGGCCCAAGCCACCTGGCCACCCATGAGACCTCAGAGATTTGAGGAGAGACTTAGTACCTGGGCTATGGGTAGGCTCTGGGGTCCTGGCCGGAGGAACTAGAATGATTACTTCTCTGCCGTTCTCTTCCAGGGAAACCCAGGAAAAGACGGAGTGGGGCTGCCAGGCCTCCCTGGCCCCCCAGGACCTCCAGGGCCTGTGATCTATGTGTCGAATGAGGATGTAAGCACATCGTGGAATGCGGCAGGGCTGCCGCCTCAGAATGGCGTGAGGAGCGCTGGCTTCTCAAGAGAAGGCTGTGTTGGCTAGAAGCTCTCTTGGTTGTGAAGGCTACCGCTGCCCTTTTGTGTTGCCTGCAGCAACATAGTCAAGTGGCCTAGCCTCAAAGTCAATGGGTCCCTTCTAGCCCCAATGCAGAACCCGGTGGTCAAGATGCTGCCTGTGCTCAGTTCTCTGCAGCAAGAAGCCCAAGTCTCTGGTTGTCAGATGCAGGGCCCACGGGAGCTGAGACTTCAGGGGACAGGCCACCCTAGACAGAGCTAGAGCTTGGTTGGGGTGACACCTGGGCTCAGATCCCAGCTACACTTGTCACCAGTGATCCTGGCTGGTTACTTCACCTTCTGCAGCCCTGGTACCCTCAGTTCTGAGATGGGGACAGGACAGTCCTGGGAGAAAGGCACTGAACGGTCACAGGGCTCTGGGACCAGGGGAAAGCCAAAAGCAACAGCTGGTCCTCTTCATCCAGGGGACACTGGTATGACAGTGAAGCATTAGAAAAGCCTCCAGCAGGTGGGGCTGCTTGCATGTGATGGACCAGAGCGTGTGCCCCAGGCTAAGTGTGTAACAGGACTGGAGCGTGACGCCAGTCCTGGCTGCTCCATGCTGGGAGGAGGGTCTTTCATGGGAAGGGGACTCCCTAGGAAATGGGTCACTTGTCACCTGGGCACCTGCAGAGAGAACCCAGGCATACTGCGGAAAGCACAGGTTTTTCCTGAATTCCACTTTGGACATGCTTTTGTGTGCCTGAGGCTTATGTGATACAGGTGACTTTAAACTCAAATGCAGCTTCTTTGTGTGCCTGAGGCTTATGTGATACAAGTGACTTTAAACTCAAATGCAGCTTCTTTTCTTTTCCTCTCCTTTTTCTTTCCCAATGGCATGGGGACAGAGAGCAGTGGTGAGCACGCCAGGACCTGAGGTAAGTGCCATCTTGTTTCCACAGAGAGCCCCGGGGAGCTGGGTTAGAACACCCGTGAGAGCAGTGTGTCCCCAAAACTCACGGTGCCCTTCTTTCCACAGGGCAAGCCAGGGTACGCAGGCTTTCCTGTAAGTAGCTTTGCTTCGGAGCTGCATGCTTGCCCAGCAACGCTCTGCACTGGGGGGTGGGCATGGGCTCTGCTTGGTACACACAGGATGGTAGTATAAGCTTGGGTTATTGTCCTCGAGGACATGATGCTATCAGGAAGATAATGGGGGCTGGAGGGGATCGCATGGTACCCTTGCCGTCTACAATTGTTCAGGACACCGAAGGGACTGCCTTGTGAACAGTGAGCAACCACAGGGACAGAATATGGGGGAACATGGGGTCCAAGGGATATTGGGTCAGGGACCCTCATTTCTATCTGGTCTTCATTGTAGGGACCTGCTGGGCCGAAGGGTGACCTGGGTTCCAAAGGCGAGCAGGGTCTTCCAGGGCCCAAGGTAAGGGGCTGGGGTACCATCTGCTCCTTTCCTAGGAACCAAAGACCTGCTCCGATGGCTCCTGAGGCAGGCTGGACCCTGGGGGTACTGGGACATGCCATCTCTATTACCTTAACTCAGAAGGCTCTGGTCACAACCTTCCCACGTAGGCCAGGACCCCCTCCCTCTGTTTCAGTCTTGGGGGTATCTGAGGCCTTATGGCTGAGCCCTGACCCGTCCTTCCTGTCCTGCCATTTCAGGGTGAGAAAGGCGAGCCAGGTGCTATCTTTGGCCCTGATGGCAGAGCCCTGGGTCCTGCCCAGAAAGGAGCCAAGGTGAGAATGGGGTTGGGGTTCCCTGACATTGTAAAGACAGCATGAATGGGGGCATCCTGACAGAGAGGCAGGATCACAACACACTCAAACCTTCCCTGAATGGGTTTCCCAAGCCTCCCATAGCCTAATTCTGTTCCCCTCCCTTTGCCTCTTGCAACCATCCTGGGTGTGTTCTCACGACCCCCAAACCTGCCAATGGCTTGCATTATCCCCTTGCTGCTGTTGCCTGAGCTCACCTGTAAGAAGATTAGTGATATAGGCCATGGCCCAGTGTGCTCATTCTTCTGCCTGGCCTTTGTCTATGGGAGATGAAGGAGCCCAAGGCCTGCTAAGGGCACCCCATGAGTAAGCAACCATCCACCCTGTATAACTGAGGTATCTAGACCTCCTCCTTCCTGTGGTCCTGAGCTTGCAGCAACCTGAGCATAAGCCTTTGCTCAGCTGGTCAGGACTTGCTCCTCAGACCATTTTAGACTTCTACCCACCCCAGCAGGTCTTCCCAAGAAGGTTCCAGGGCAAGGGCCTTGGGAAGCCTTAGTGGCTATGAGGAATGGATCCTCGTTGGCCTACAGTGTTGTCAGGAAGTGAGCTGTTCATTCCTCAGGCCCAGAGAACCCTCTGCTCATAGAGGCTCTGTAGCTGAATTAAGACCTGGGTGACCTTAGCTCTACATTGTCCAAGTTGGATCCCACCCTCACCAACCCAGGGTGCATCCATCTGTGTCTCAGACCAGACCTGGTCCCAGTGCTGGTTTCTGTCCTGTCCTGGCATAGCCAGCAGCCTTGGCTGCCAGTCTAGCACATCTACATGGGTACAGGGACTCCAGAAGGCAGTGGGCAGGGTTAGCCATAGCTCCCTGACATACCTCTGATTCTCTATTCAGGGAGAACCAGGCTTCCGAGGACCCCCGGTGAGTAATGCCCTTTTGCTTACACTGAGTTTGTAGCCCAGGGTTTGTATCAACTGCCACATTGAAAACATGGGGTGGGGGTTGTTTGCCTGGATGACAACCAGCAGTTCCTCAGAGATGGCAACCCTGATTCTTTCCTGGGGTGGCCCCTCCCTCTTCACTAGGAGGCCTCACTCACCCTCCACATTCTTTCTGTAGGGTCCTTATGGGCGACCTGGGCACAAGGGTGAAATTGGCTTCCCTGGACGGCCGGTGAGGATTTGGTGGCCTACAAGTTGGACATAGTGGGTGGAGAGCACCTGGGGCCTGCAGAGGGCTGGGCCCTGGAGAAACTGGACAGCTGACCCTCCTGTCCTCCCCTTGGGTACAGCAATCATATCTACTTGGCCAATGTCTTAATACTTACTTATCTGGGCTAAGAGTATACTTCATCTGGCACCCCGTAGAAGGCCCTGGGCAAAAAGGGGACTCTGACCTGGGGCCTTCTGGTCAGTTTCCTGCCTCCTCTAGCTTCTGGGCAAAAGTGTGAAGACTTGACCCTGGGAAGGAGGGGGCTATGTACGGGCTATCCAGTACCCAACAAGCCCTGTTACTCTGTTCTGCTCAGGGTCGTCCCGGAACAAATGGATTAAAGGGAGAGAAAGGGGAGCCTGGAGATGCCAGCCTTGGGTTCAGCATGAGGGTAAGTGTCCTGTAATGGCAAATGGGTGCCTTGGAACACCAGGGAACAAGAAGGGCTAGGTCAGGGCCTCTCAGGTCATCTAGCAGGCTGTTTGAGATGGCTAATGATGTAGCTAGACATGTTTGACCTGACTATACTTTCATAAATACATGTGTATGTGGGCACACTCACAACTATATGTACATATCTTGCATGTTCCTATACCCAGGAGAGAGAAACATGGGGTCTTAGGGCATACCTTCTCTGGATCCACCAACACAGGTTTGTGTCTTTCAAAACATCTGCTGCCTTAGGGACTTAAGGGATTTTGTCTCATAGCATCGCTTACCTTTCTACTGGAGGCAGCCACTCAGAGACTCAGGGGCTCCCCCCAGCATGGCTGTGTCCAGCTCTGACTCCCACCTCCTACCTGCTTTGCCCAGAACAGAGATAGGAACGGGAATCCAGATATGAATACTTAAGAGAGTTCAGAGCAGAGATAGGCATGGAAATCCAGATATGGGTACTTCAGAGAGTTCACATTTGTGATGATCATGGCTGCTGCTGGTTTCTTGCCAGCCGCCTCCCCTGTGCACTAATGCCTACTAACCCCATGCAAAATCAAGAGCAAGCTGCGGCATTTGCAAAGCTGCAGGACCGGCAGTCATGGGCCAATCGCATCCATCCCAATGGAAAAGATTGGCTCTTGGATTTCATCCTCAGCTAGGATTTTTGAAATCAGGTTAAACACTGTTTTCTCTGCAGGGAGTGTATCCCTTAGTCTGAGGTACCAGCAAGTACACAGATGCTCACAGCCCTCCCCCTCCCCCGTGGAGCTGTCCTGGGTAAGGCGGGCCATGCAAGGTGCCTGGTCATGCCTATTTCCTCGAGAGGCCTTTTGCAGAATCAGTGTATAACCGTCAGAGCATGGGTCAGGCTGTCCCTTTCATTCAAGTCAAAGCCTTCTTGAGGGACTTAGCCGCTCCTGAGTGATCTCAGGAGAAGTACAACTACTGACCCTGGGCAGGAAACAGGCAGGCCCAGCTGGCAGGCACATGGACAAGTCAGTAATGCAGTCTTGATTTTTACATCATCAAACACATTCAGCTTTCTGACCTGACCGCTTCTCAGAAGAATTTCAGCCCATGTCTGCTGCCCTAGTCTACACTGATGGTTAGCTGTGACCTTGACTAACCAGAACCTTCTGTTCCTCCACAGGGATTGCCTGGCCCCCCTGGGCCTCCAGGCCCCCCAGGTCCTCCGGGAATGCCCATCTATGACAGCAATGTAAGTGGCCAGAGCTTCATTCTCCGGAGGCTTCTCTCCCATTGCTGCCTCTGGAATCCTCTCTGGGTATCTCTGGAATGGGTCTGTCGGGTAGGCTGCACCTGGGGGCAGTGGACAAGCAGTGAGTCCCCACAGGAGTAACTCTGCGGCTTGGAGACAGCCTCAAACCCAGCCTTAACAAGGGGAAGAGGTGACCTATGAGGGCAGGTCACTGTGACAAGGACTCTGGACATAGACCCTACCCCCATTCAGAGTGCCTATGGAAAGGGTTCTTGTCTGGCTCTGGAGAGGGGCCCTGGGATCTCTTGCCTTGGGGACCCGGATAGTCTTGCTTTCTAGAGCATTGTCCTTCAGCACCCCCCTCCCCGCTTGTTCTTTGTAGGCGTTTGTGGAGTCAGGCCGACCTGGACTACCAGGACAGCAAGGTGAGGGCACTGGGGATCACAGTGCATGCAAAAGTCTGGGGCTCCGGTAGGAAGATGGCAACAGGATAGTAACCTCAAACTGATTAGGAAAAAATGGAGCTGTGGGACTTGACTCTGTTAACTCTGGATATCCAGTTCCCGGGTCACGTCCTCAAACTTACCCTACTCCTAATATCACACACCCCCATAGCTGTCCACAGAGTCTAACTAGAGGCTCTGGTGCCGGGCATGACCATCCAAGATTTCTCAGAGAAGGTGCAGGAACAGACCCAGCCATCTATCAGTAGAGACATAGAGCAATGGCTCTCCCCAACACATACATTTGCTCCTCATGAGCTCTGAATCTATGTCCCCTACCCCCATATCCACAGCCTTTCTGGTCTAGCCTCAGCCTATGTACACAATAGCCAGGACTGGGACATCAGTGGGAGGGACCTTGACCGGATTTTCCCTGATAGCCTTGGGGTCTCTTCCCCTAGGTGTGCAGGGGCCTTCAGGACCAAAAGGTGACAAAGGAGAGGTGGGCCCACCTGGGCCTCCAGGTGAGCATACTTGCATGGTCTAGGCTGAGGGTTGTTGGGTACAGCCAGCCCCAGGGTGGGGCACTAGAACCTGGGGGTGCTGGATACCTGTTACACCATGGTTGCTGCCCAACGCTCTGGAGGGGCAAAGCACATGCTTTCTCTAAGTTCAGTAAGTCCTGAAAAGACCTGGATCTAGGGACCAGTCTCCACCAAAACCATCTGGGAAAGCAGGATAAAAGTTGAGACGCTTCCTGTGAGATGGAGGCAGGACCAGCTGGGAAGAGAGCTGAGGCCACTCCCTTTGACCCACAAAAGCGTTAGCACTCATGGGTGAGTGGGATCCCTGCTCAACACCAGCCCGATTCTCCCCATCAGCATCACTCAGAGTGTGTGGCGTGGTAAAGAAGACACAGGCACTGGAACCAAGACCGAACCAGAGATGGAGAAACCAGATCCCAGACCTTCTGGGAAGTGGGTACCAGGCTGGGACCAAGACTTAGAGTGTACCATGTCCCAAAGCTAAAAAGAAAGAGAATCATCTCAGAGAGCAGAGGGCTCTCTGGGTAAATCCTGGAACACAAGAGTTCAGAGAACTGGGGGAGATGATTTCCTTTGAGGACAGCAAGGGTTAGCTGGGAGTGGCCATCTCAGCACCTTGCCAGTGAAAGCACAGATTGAGAGATGAAGTCCACAGAGGGAGGACACAGCGAGGGTCTAGCGTGCTTGTTACTGGAGAACCAAAGAGAAACAGCAGTTGAGGGCAAAATGGCCCAGAGTTTCGAGACTGAGAAAAGATTTGCAGTGTTTCTCACAGTGAAAAGACGCACAGATCGGCAGAGGTGAGGAAAGCCAGAAGACCCTGCATGTTTCAGAACATCAGAGGGAGGCTCACACCGCAGAATTCCACAGCCCAGGAGTATGACTCTGCACCAAGAGGGTGGCCTAAGCAGCAAGCAGCCTGATGTGCAGCACAAGGCTCCTGGGAGAGACAGAAGTGGTGCCCAGAAAGGGGGAGGCAGGCAGCAGCTGACCAACACAGCAGGAAGAGGACAGGCTGCATGGCCACAGGCCCAGACTCTCTGGAGCAGTCTCTCTGATGTTTAGCTGAGGTCAAGGGTACAGATGAACTTGAAAGAAAGCCAAAAACAAAAGAATGTGCCCGATGCACGGATAAATGATACAAAAACACAGAGCAAAGCTTGGTGCAGATCCAGAGAGAAGGAGCTCAGAGCAGGGACTTGTAGAAAACAGCGGGCAAAATAGATCTGAACCCCCAGGTTTTCAGCAGCTGAACATGGACGCTTCTGTTGGAAGTCGGATGGGAGTGGACTGGCTCCCCAGAGAGACATAGAGAGACCTCTCCCTTAGGACAAGGGCAAGTTAGAGGATCAGGATAGAGAGAATTGTCCCAGGAGAAGGGAGCGAGCAATGGTCGGCAAAGTGTGCGTGTGTGACCAAGTGGCTCTTAGGAAATAAGGGTGGAATTTAAGAAGCTCTCATCTTGATCCAAGTCCATCTGCCAGAATAATCCAGTAACTGAACTCGTGTGCCTACAATCGCAGAACCTCGGGATAGGGAGTACAAGTAAGAAAACCATGCCGTCATTGTAAAAATTTAACCTGGAGTTGGAAGGGCTCAGCAGCCACCAATACTTGACTACATCATCTCTGCCCATATGCCAGTCACAGGGACTAGTCCCTGCAGGCAGAAGCGTGTTCTGCAGGTTTGGGGGAGGGGGTAGTCTCATGAATCTAGTACAAGCCCATGGTGAAGGAGCACCTGCATTGGAGGACCGCCCCAACAGCAGCCCTGCTCCAGGCAGCTTGCATGTCAAAGGAGAAGCAAAAGACCCTGAGGCAGCCTGGGTGGTGATTCTGGCAAAGCTTCTCTCAGAAGCCTGAATAGCTGGATCCTCTAAGTCTCCCATGGGCTGGGTCAGTGGGACCCCTTGCTCGTAGGTCATGGGGTTCCACAGACCATGGCCCAGTTCTAGGACAGGGGCTGAGGCTTGGGTCCTCCTAGTGGCCACTGTCACCTCCAATCCCAGGTGACATACCTGTAAGATGGCTGGGCAGGGGGTGAGCATGGAATCACTGCTCTTGACCATTTCATGTAGCAGCGAAGGGCCTCCAAGATAGAGACTCCACAAGGACATCAGCCTTGCAGGGGGACAGAAACAGGAAAACCTGACCCAAGGTTGCTACCCCTGAAAAAAGGGGTTAACCCCTCTTCACAAAATACAGCCTTAAATGGAATGTTACTGAGCCTCCAGGCTGAGGTCCTGGGAAGCAAACGCCACATTTGATGAAAACAGGAAGGCATTGTAGAGACAGAAATAAATAAAGTCATGTTTTATTTATGTATAAAATAACAGAGATCAAAGAAAAGTAAAGAAAAAATCCAGAGATGAAGTTAATTCTTTGAAGATGCCGAAACATCTCCCCACCCCTGTAAACTCACAGAGACAACAGGGAATGGCTTAGAGGAGGGATTCTGGGCCTTGCTGACTCTATGCCTGCAGGGACAGGACCAGGCTTCTTGAAGCAAGGGGCCTAGGGAAAGAAGAAGCCAGTTTACACAGGACCAAGTCTCCAGTGTACACAGTCCTGAGGATCTGTGGGGTGACAGAAGGAATGACTGCTTCTCTCCAGGCCACCGGGCAGACAGCCATTAGAAAAGCCAATGGCCAGTCATAAACATTTACAGGTGCAATTCTGCAGAAACACCATGACAAAAAAAAAAAATCCATTAACCAGGAGTAATTTAAGAAGATGTGTGGTCCTTACGCAAATCCATGAGGGCGGGTGGGGTGGGGGAGGGGAGTACAAACTATAGAGTCAATACTGTCATCTCCGTTCGCTTCCAACCTCCCTTTCTATCCTGCAGGGCAGTTCCCCATCGACTTCTTCCACCTGGGAGAGGAAATGAAGGTGGGTGAGATTGCTGGTCAAGTTGAGGGAAAGTGGATGTCCTGCTGGGGTGGCTGGTGTTTAGGCAGGTGCCTCTGTCCCTGGTGACAAGAGTGTACTGACATTCAGCCAAGCTGCTTTTCTTTCTTCTGGCTCCATGAGGAACGCTGGCCTTGCGGTAGCGTCCTTCCCTCTGGACACTCATTGTCCCAGGCTGGTGGGGGTGGGGTCGAGACAACAGGAGGTGGGAGCCAAGCTAGATCTGGAAGAGGACCAAGGAGGTGCCCATGACTCATGGAGCCAGTGCCAGCCTGTCATCCCCACCTGGCTCAGGTAACCATTTCCACCTGCAGGGTGACAAGGGAGACAGAGGGGACACTGGACAGAAAGGAGAGCGGGGAGAACCTGGGGCTGCTGGTGGTGGATTCTTCAGTTCAAGTGTGCCTGGACCACCTGGCCCGCCTGGCTACCCTGGGATTCCGGTAAGCCTGAACCCCAGGCCTCCTGCAGGCGTCCACACATCATGCCTGGCTGTGTGCCCTGAAAGACTCAGACCAAACCCTGCAAACTCTGCTGCCTAAGACCCCACATCTATTGGCTCCTCTGGGCACAAAGCTGGGTGGGCATATGAATCCTGGTGGCCTCATTTATTCCTCGTGGCCACTCTTCCTGCTGCTACCCATCTGCTACTGTCCCTGGCTTTGAGCAGCATTGAGCAGACTCCAAGGGTGTACCATCACAGTTGTCATGAGGTCTGGAGGGAGCAGGACCACTGGGAGGCCTTGGGGATGGTTCTTTGTCCTGGGACCACATCCCCAGCGAAAGGAGCCCTGTGGTAGGCAGGGCTGTACTGGTCTTAAAGGTTCTACCTATGGGGCTATGAGCAAATACAGTCCCAACCTGGGGCGTGCGGAATACAGTGGAAGGTTTTCTTGTTGTTCATAGGGTCCAAAGGGAGAAAGCATTCGGGGCCCACCTGGCCCTCCTGGCCCTCAGGGACCTCCTGGTATTGGCTATGAGGGGCGTCAGGGACCCCCAGGACCTCCAGGACCTCCAGGACCTCCCTCGTTCCCTGGTCCTCATAGGCAGAGTAAGTAGGAGATGGGAAGTGGCCCTGGGTCCCTGAGGGCTCCCATGGGGCCAGGAGTTCCCAGCTTTATCTCTCTCGTAGCTGTCAGCGTTCCTGGTCCTCCAGGCCCTCCTGGCCCTCCGGGTCCCCCAGGAGCCATGGGTGCCTCCGCTGGGGTAAGTGTTCAGTTGGCCAAGGTCCGAGGATCTGGATTAGGACTGGGGAGGTGGGTGGCATCTCAGGAAGTCCTTCCCATCAGTCAACTGGGTGCAGAGACCAGTGTCTGGGTTCATGGGGTCCCCAAGATACCCACTTCTCCAACCTCTACTCCTCCTTCTTGGGGATAGCCTGACAAAGATGGGTGCCTACCGAGAGTCGCCCTCTGGTCTCCCAAATCCTGGGAGCTCTGGGTACTCGGGATAGTAGGTCCGACATTGGGCTTGGGTTGGGGTTCCAGCAGGTGAGGATCTGGGCCACATACCAGACCATGCTGGACAAGGTACGCGAGGTGCCAGAGGGTTGGCTCATCTTCGTGGCTGAGAGGGAAGAGCTCTACGTACGTGTTAGAAATGGCTTCCGGAAGGTGCTGGTGAGTTCTCAGGGACCATCCCCCTCAACAGCCGCAAGAAGGATGGAAGGTTTTCTTAACTTTAAAGAATAGTAAGCAGGTTCCTCTGCACTTTTGGGGTTAGCAGTAAATGAATGTTTATTAGTTACTTTTATCATTGCCGAGACCAAATTCCCAGCAAGAAGTACCTTAAGGGAGGACAGGTCACTTTGGCTCATGCTTTGAGGTACGGTCCTTGGCAGTGACGAAGGTGCAGTGGCAGGGATGTGTCAGACAACTGGTCATATGGGGACCAAATGTTCAACATAACCCTGGCTTAGGTTGGGGGCAGAGGGAGGTAGATTCACATTCCACCTACAGCAATGTAACATGAGGTAGGGTCCTAACTCTAGAGCCCAGGTGGCTCATGGCCAAGGTCCTTAGATGTCCTCTACAGGACATGCAATGCGACAAAGCATCAGGGCTCGTCTTGGCATGGTGGCCTCAAGATGCATGGAGGCTACATATACTCTGGATCCCAGCACTGTGTTATATAAACACCACTGCGGGGGCCGGCCAGATGGCTCAGTGGGCATAGACACATGCCACACAGACCTGTCAACCTGAGTTTGATTTCAGAACGCACAAAAGGTGAAAGGACAGAACCAGTTCTGCAGAGCTGTCCTCTGACCTCCACACGCACATCCTGGCATGAGCACATGTATATTATGCGTAGACACATAGAATAATAAACACCACTGTGATGAACGTCCTTAGTACTGGTGGGATGCCTCAAAATGCATGATGGCTGCTGGGTACCAGCTTTTGGGTTCTGCGTCTATGGGCCTGGTAGGCCTGTCCTTCAGTGCCTTCCTGACCACCAGCCCTTCTGTCTGGCCTGGGAGAGTCTTTGGCGTCAGCAGTAGGTCTAACCAGTGCCCACTGTTCACTTAGTGCCAACCAGTGAGGTGTAGTCACATTCCTGTCTCTACAGGCCTCTTCCAGAGGGAGGGGCCGTGGGAAGAGGGTGATAGATGAGAGGCTCTGGCCTGAAGCCTGCTGTAGTAACCCCCACTGTTGCCTTTCAGCTGGAGGCCCGGACAGCTCTCCCACATGGGACGGTGAGGAACCTTTTCTCTCTGTGTGGCTGTTAGAAGTTAGCGTGGGTAGCAGAGCTCGGGAAGGTCACATGGTTCCTTGAAGTCTAGGAGCCAAATGCGTGTGGCTGGGCATTTGTGATCATTCTGTACAGTGCACAGGACGATCTACAATAGCTTTAGTTTTCAGCTTGGAATGAATGGATTTATAAAGTATACAACAAACGGAAGTAAAAGAATAACTAACAGAGTATAGATAGATAAATAAAGCGTTTTTAAATTGGGTACTCAAAACATTTGGCAGAAATTGATGATGGGGGGTGTGCTTTAAGGCAGCCAGCTGGAGTTCCCAAGAGAGTTCTGGGGAGGTGACGTCACCAGGCTGGACATTCACAGCAGCCAGCAGAAACTGACTGGGGAAGTTGGGGCATCAGCTGGAGTTCCTGACTGAGCTTTCTTCCCATGGCTGAGCTTACGGCTGAGCTTCCCACAGTTGACCGGCAGGCGCATTTATGCCATGGGACAAACAATGGTCACCCTGGTTGGAAATGGCTCACTTTCTAGCCTTCAAGGGCACCGTGTTTTACTCTTGGGCTGTTTTGTTCCTCTCTTCCCTCCATGCCACACAGTCAGTGGGGCTATCTCCAGTTGAGGAACCTTGGAGGGTACTTTGAGACCAAGATGCTTGGCTGTGAAATGGGCGGGGCGGGGAGGGCAACTTCACTTCCAGAGCCAGCTTCTCAGTGAGTTCAAACATGTGACGATTGACTAATACAGTGTAGGGTCTTAGCCTGAGCAGTAGCCAGGAACCTCAAGGAGGCTGTGATGAGTGATGACTGTCTTCCAAGCACAGGGAGGACTGGGGACCTGAACAGAGGGCATGCAAGTATCTCGGGCTGGCTCAGGATCCAGCTCCCTTCCCATCACCTTGGGCCCAGCCCTGTCCTACCCAAGAGCACAGAACAGACATGGGAAGGGATCGTACCAGATGAGGAGCTACTCCAGGCACTGTGTACTTCCTTCTCAGGGCAATGAGGTAGCGGCTCTGCCCCCACTGGTGCAGCTTCACGAAGGCAGCCCGTATACCCGGCGGGAGCATTCCTATTCCACTGCTCGGCCCTGGCGGGCAGATGACATTCTAGTCAACCCACCACGTCTGCCGGATCCACAGCCTTACCCTGGAGTTCCACACCACCACAGTGCCTATGTGCACCAGCCACCAGCTCGCCCCACAAGCTCACCTGCTCACACGCACCAGGACTTCCAGCCAGTGGTGAGTGTCCAGGGTTGAGGGGCATGTGTTCATCCAGCCCTAGTCCTGGCAGGATGGAGCGAATTCCCCCATAGCTGCCAGAGGAAATACTGTGGACAGAGATCTATGGGTGAGCTTCTGACTAATGTGGGCTATGCATCCCCTTAGGCCAGGGACTTGCCTTCCCTCTGGTGCCTTAATGACTGTCCATGAGATCAAACACCTATGAGCCAGTCCCTGTTACTCCTTTAATATGGCAGAGGAGAGAACACTGGATCATGCGTGTACTGTGCCTCTGCCTTGGAGGATGCTGGGGCAACCAAGGACGGGCAGCTGCTCCAGTCCCAGCAGACTGAACTGGTCCCTGTCACTGCTCATAGCTATTAACGGCTCTCTTAGGGAGCTGCTGGAACCACAGTGCCTCAGACATCCTTTGATATCCTGGACTGAAAGGGGCCAGCTAGGGCTGCTTGAAGGCGTTCACTGAAGTTACTGCTGTCTTGCACGCTCAGTGGAGTCTGCCTGTGTGCCCCGTGCAGCCTAGAGGCTAGATTACATGTGACGTTGCTTATGATGTAATTCTACATGACCTTTCCTGCAGCTCCACCTGGTGGCACTCAACAGCCCGCTGTCAGGTGGCATGCGTGGTATCCGTGGGGCCGACTTCCAGTGCTTCCAGCAGGCCCGAGCTGTGGGGCTGGCTGGCACCTTCCGTGCCTTCTTGTCCTCTAGGCTGCAGGACCTCTACAGTATTGTGCGCCGTGCTGACCGGGGGACTGTGCCTATCGTCAACCTGAAGGTGGGTGGAGTCTGTTCTGAGAAGCCCATAGCATGTCCCCAGATGGACCCATGCCTTATCCTTAGGTATAAAGTCATAGCAGGATCTCAAAATGCCCCCAACAGTCCCCACAAAGCTCCTTTAGCCCCGTACCTCCCAGGGCCCTGGTTCTTGTCCCATGGATGTTTCTAGTGGTTCCTGTGCTACTGACCACATAACTCAAAGTGGCCTGGAACCATTTCTGTATGCCACCTAGCCTGGCCCCTTGCCACAGAACCTATCGTGTGGCTTTATTCCTGGGTCTTTATGATAAAAAGAGCTGGATTCTTGATGTTCTTATAGCAGTATTTCCCAGAACCAGTGATGTGGACTGAGAGATCCCAGTGTCTCAGGCTCGGGGGGGCACCTATGGCTCTCACCCACTGTGATGGGGTGTACCTTTGGAGAAGGGCTTCCTCTGCCTCGATGTGTTCCTTGGTCTCTTGTGATCTCCCTAATACTCATTCCTCTGGCCTGATGTGACAGTGACTGAAGTCTGCTTGTCTCCTGTAGGATGAGGTGCTATCTGCCAGCTGGGACACCCTGTTTTCTGGCTCCCAGGGGCAATTGCAGCCTGGGGCCCGCATCTTTTCTTTCGATGGCAGAGATGTCCTGAGACACCCAGCCTGGTAGGTCTCCCAGCGTTAGATGGAGGGTGTCAAGACCTCTATCTCTAGACGGACACAGTCTATACAGAAAAATCACAGGGCTGGAGAGATGGCTCAGTGGGTTAGAGCACTGGCTATTCTTCCAGAGGACCTGTGTTCAATTCCCAGCACCCATAGGGCAGCTTATAACTGTCTGTAACTCCAGTTCTAAGGGATCCCATACCCTCACACAGACATCCATGCAGTCAAAACACCAATGCACGTAAAATAAATAAATAAATAAACCTTAAAAAAAAAATCACAGACCCTTAGAAGACCATGAGAATGGCTGGCCACAGTATGTTCAAACACTAGCCCGTCAGCACCCTCAAAGCCATGGCAGGTATGTTTGTCCATCACCTGCGACTACTTAATTAACTCTACTGCTCACCATGTAAGTGTCATGGAAAAGGATGGATTCTGCAAGGCAGCTCCCGCGCCCATAGCCCTTGGTCACAGAATGCACCGGAAATGCTGACACATGGCTGGGCTATCTTCAGAATGGCGTCCTACCCAGGGTCTCTACACCTGGCAGCTCAGACACCTGTTCCAATGACCGTGCTCTCTGAAGGGTGGCTCGGGGAGCTAGACAAAAGTCCCTAGGCGGCAGTTGAGTCCTGACCATCTGCTTTCCCCACTCATGAGGGCCCTCCTGGCCCCTACATGAGCTGTGGACAGAGCTGAGTGGCTAAATCCTGGCAGCAGGGTTTACTCCTAGCATTTATCAAGGCTAGCCCAGAGGTCCCCTGGCTCAGGCTACACCCCAACACCCTCTTCCTCTGCAAGAGTACACATCTGGGAGGTGACCTAAGTCCTTAAGGGGCCCTTCACTGTCCTGTCGTCCCATTGCCCCCAAATATAGCAGCTGGCCTCCCATCTTCTTTGCCCCAGAGGGCAGACCTGGAAGGACAGGCCTGCAGGTTGCTGACGGCCTCTATGCCTTGCAGGCCTCAGAAGAGTATATGGCACGGCTCAGACCCCAGCGGGCGCAGACTGATGGAGAATTACTGTGAGACATGGCGGACTGAGGCCAGTGAGGCTATAGGTCAGGCCTCCTCCCTGCTATCAGGCAGGCTGCTGGAACAGAGAGCTGCGAGCTGCCACAACGCCTACATCGTCCTGTGCATCGAGAATAGTTTCATGACCTCCTTCTCCAAGTAGGGCCTCTGCCAGCTAGAATGGTGGACAGGGAGGCACAGGATGGACACAGTGCAGGGAGCATCTGGTCAGTGCCCAGGGCCTGGCTGGGATACGATCCTGTGTAGTTCACACTTTATGTAATCCTCGAGAAATAAAAGGAAGCCAAAGAGTATATTTTTTTAAACATTTAAAATAGACTTCCTGCTCTTCCTCTCCCACTTGAACTGGCCAGGCTGGGGTCACAGATCTTCCTCCATGCTTGGTGGAGCTCTAGGGCCAAGTCAGGCCATAGCTGGGTGTCAGCAGGGGACTGCCCTAGGGTTGCTGCCCCAAACCTGCTGACTTTCTCTAACCTGGCATCTTTCCGGGCACAGAGCCTTTAAAAGGCAGTCCCATGTGCGTGCTGGGGACAGACCCCGGGACAGCGCAGGGCAGCTGGGACTCTCCTCTCAGCACCCAGTGACTGCCAACAGTACAGGCAGGCACCTGCTCACCCAGGTGCTAACTGGGACCACCTATGCTGATCGGTGGGAACCACCTCTCCTGCTTCCCCCTCTCTCCAGTAACAACACTCCCTGCCAGAGCAGGTTTCCAAGCTTAGTACTCGCTGTGACGACCGGATCTGAACCCTGTCCTGTCACTGTGCACAGAGGCCAGGAGTATGGGGCCCACCCTCAGGCTTGTCTCTCAGACTGGCCTCCCTGGTGACCCATGAGATTCCATCCAGAGTGAAACCCAAGCCCAACCAAGGCCAAGAGCTAGGTTCCGAGAGCACCCTGTCCTTGCTCACCAGCCCGAGGCCCACGAATCTTGCAGCAGCTGCACAAAACACCTCTCTGATGGAGAGACATGTGTGCTCAGGGCCACAAGTGGCCAATCAGAGCCACTATGCCTGCCTCAGGCTCTGATGTCCATGGATGGGGACAAATCCAATGGGGCTAGTTCTGTGACTGTGTGATATGAAGCCATTTCGAAGAGGTACCAAATAAAAGTGACCTTTTATACAGACACTTGGTTTATAGCTGCCTTCCCTGTTACGAAAAGGACAAATCATCCAAAATGAGACCTGGGAGCCTCTGTCCCTGCGCTTCCCAGCTGGAAGCCCACAGAGGGAGTACAGGTGAGTGTGGATATAGTCATGTGTCCATGGATACGGGCCTCTACAGACAAACAGACATGCATGTGTACATGTGGTGGCACACGTGGTCAGGTGTGTATACGCACAGGTTTGGATGGGTAGGGTATACAGAGACTAGGTACAGTTATACACAAATGTGCATGGCTGTCACAAGGGTGCAGAGGCATACAATGGCAGGCATAAATGTGTGTGCTGTGTATGTATGTGGTATATAGAGGTGTACATGGTATGCCTAGTTACACAGATGTCTGTGTGCACGTGTACAAAGGCATATGCAAGTGTGTATGTACAAGGTGTGCAGGCATACACAGGTATACAATGTATTGCACAGATGTGTACAAATGCTGTCAGTACCTGCCACCTGATCCAGCAATGCACATAAGGTGACTTCAAAATCATGTCGAGGAGGCTAGAGAGATGGCTCAGCAATTGAATACTTGCTGATCAGCGTTCAGCTCCCAGCACCCCCATGGCAACTTAAATCCCATCCATCCACCCATAACCCCAGTTCCAGGCAATCTGACACCCATTTCTGCCCTCCACAGGCACCTGGCACATATGTGATACACACACACACACGTGCATGCGCAAGCAAACACTCATATGGATAAACTAAAAATAAATCTCCAAATTTTGCAGAGATCTGTTCACTGGGCCCAAGATCCACCTCTTGTACTCACTATTTGGTCCTGAGGCTGACTCTAAGAGACTGTGCTTGCCAAACAGAGAAGGCCATGTCGAAAGCCTCCAGCCAAGTGGAGAACAGCTGGTGGCTGATAGAATGGCCCAGGATAAGAGAGGTGACCGTCCTCAGCCAGTATGGGTCACCAGGTGAGGGTTAAAGAGCCGCAGGCCAGGGTGGGCAGGTGCTACGGGGGAGGGGGAGGGCTTTGGCTGCCAGAGGCTTATCTTGCTGCCCCGGGTGAACGGGCATAGCAGGGGTGGCCACCCACTCTGCCTGCGGCAAAGGACAAGGCTTGTGTCCATCAGTAGTGTTCTATGAGATCCCCAAGCCCAGAAGAAATGGAACTAGCTCTCCCCAGTAAGGCTCTCAGGGTGCTGCGGCAGATGTGAATGCAGCTGGCCCAGTGTTCTCAGAAACCATCACTAGTTGGATATCCGGCCAGCCCTGATTGTAGCCTCTTCCTCAGCCCAGGGTCCCCAAGATGACCTTTCTCAAGTGGACCTCTGGGTAGGTCCTAGAGGCACAATTGGCTCAGCAGCCCCCATAACCAGCAATTTGGTTCTCTGGTGAGTTAGTCAGTCAGAACGGATATGACGTGCATGCCCTAGGGGTGTCAGATCTTGCAGTGGAGCTGGAGGTCAACTCAAGGACACCGAGGGCCTAGTCTCTGCAATGTATCCTTGCTTTGGCTGAGGCTAATCAACCCCTGAATCCAGCTTTTTACTAGAGAAAAACCAAAAGGAGCTCTCCATTTTAATGTCAGTTTTATTTTTATTTTAAAAAATAGCAGATAGTCATCCAGACAAGCACCTCTGATTGATGGAAGTGACAGCATAGCCAGAAGCCAGGATATAGAAGGACCAGCACCCTGCAGGGCCAGTGTGCCTTGGCTGGTGTCTGGGCTACCTCACTAGCCCTGGGACAGAGATAATTTGTCCTGAGCTTCCAAGGGCTAAGGGCGAGCTGGCCTGGTGGGTGCAGTTGACCCCAATACAGGCTCTTCCTGGCAAGCAATAGGCAATTCAGGTTCACAGTGGCCTGGCATATGGGTCCCATAAAGCCAGGCAGCTGCTCTGAGTGTTCCCAGCGGGCTTTGGCCACAGCTGAAGCAGGAAGTAGGCTGGGTTTAGGGTCCTCAGAGGCTATCAGCAGGTACAAACTATTGTCCCAGTTAAAGCAGGTGGCTCCTAAGGTGAATCCTGTGAACATTCTGGGGGTTCCTGAAGGCAGCATACTGCCCACATGTCTTGGGCAGTGGGACTCAAGACAGTACAGTCTTGTCTACAGCATCCCGCCCAGGCTGGTTCAGGATGGAGGTACATGGGAGGGGTTGCTTGAGTCAGGAGTTCGTCCCGCTGAACTGGGATGAAGCCAGGAAGGTCAAGATGGGTCAGGCCTTGGCTTCGAGTCTCAAGCCTGCCACGCTGTCCTCCACACCATCCTCTGGGAGTAGCGGTGGTGCTGAGGGTTGTGGTCCCTTTAGGTTTCCATCCTGCACGCTTAGGACCTGCACAGAATTCTCCAAGGGGCTCAGCTCCTGGGGCAGGGGCAGGGGCTGGTGGCGACGCCGCCGGCAGTACCTCAAGCCGTCCAGCGCAGCCCCGACAAAGCAGATGATGGAGAGCACCAGGAAGTACAGGGAGTAGATAGTGAACTGAAAGAGAGAGTTTGGGTGACCTCAGGTTTTGTTCCCCCACCCCTGCTTGCCCTTGCCCCATCTAGGGGCAAGGTTCTCCATCATTCAGCCACCAGGTGGCCAGAGGAGTCATAGCCTTGCCCAAGGGCAGATACCAAGGTGCTTGGTCCCTTGCCCTCTATCCCCCACAGCATGGTCAACTACAAAGGGTACCTATCACTTCCCCAGGGATTTTGTCTGACATAGGTCTGATATCTGTGTGGTCCTGGGGACTGGTCCCCAGGCTCTAATGCATGAAACTGACTTTCTTAGCCCCGAAGATAATGATCCAGGCTTCTTCTAGGTCCTGGCCTTAATCAGAACTGGGCACAACCTTGACTTGCATGGCAAAGCAGTGACCAAGAAGAGCCAGGCAGGCACGGGTCATGTCCCTTCCTGAAGAACCAGATATGTTCCTCCCAGGGAGGAACCTAACTACTGCCAAATGTCCATGAAGGTCCTAGAACTTGGAGTGATCCAGTTGGAGGCAGGTGAGTATCCTGAAGCCCCTTGGGACCCTTTCATAAAAGATCGCATTTAGAGTAAACAAGAAATGACTCATGAGAGACTTTTGTTCCCAAGAAGACAGGATGGACATCCTTTCCCCATTTTTCCTGTGTCAATCAAACCCCTGGGTGCTGTGGGCAACACTCACTGGGGGTGGGTGGAGAAAAGCATCAGCCAGCTGGGCCTCAGGATCCAGCAAGTGGCAAGTGTTGGCTATTTCTTTTTGCTTCATGGATCTTGGAGCTGAAGCAGTCAGAAGTCCAGAATAGCTGTTCTTTCTACCCACAGAACCAGCACAGATAGAGCCCAGCTAGAGGGCAGGTACCAGGAGAAGGTACATTTCCAGACATTTTTCTGAAAGCACCTGACCCTACCTCAGGCACAGCAAAATCAAAGGATGTGGGGTGGGGCCAGACAAGACTCCTAGGAAGAAACTTGCATCCCATTGGGTGGTAATGACCCCACTTCTCACCCTTGTTCCTCATAAGGTCAGCATTCAGTGTCAGTGACTGGACCCACGACACACACACACACACACACACACACACCTGGCAGTTATGAGGTATTTGCTGCCCTCTGCACTAGAGGGGACCACATGGAACTGACTTTATGCCATCGAACAGAAGAAATAAGATGTCCTGCCCTTGGGCAGTGAGGGGTCCACTATGGGAGTTAGAATTACTACTCTACCCACAGGGCACCAACCTGCACTGCTAGGGCTGTGAGGATTAGGCTTCAACACACAACACGGAGAGGCCTTTGACCTCTGCTGCAGGCTCAGCACATCCGAGCTGCAGACCTCACGCCGAGGCCTCTGAAGATATGAAAGCCAGTCGGCAGGGCCTGAAGTCATCTGAGAAAGATTTCCAGAGCAACCATGAAATGGGTCGGCAAAGCAGCAACAATGCCCCAGACATACAAAAAGGGAGACGGTATCAGGAGAGATGAGAGATGGAAGAGGAATCAAACATTCAGGCCAAAGAAGCAGAACCAAGAGGAACTGATGAGAGACGGGCTCATGAAACAGGAGGAAGGACTCCCACAGGTCCATCCTGTCCTTGATTTCTGTTTGTTCTTGCTTTGCTCAGGTGGCCTTGAACTCATGATCTTTCTGCTTCAGCCCCCTCCGAACGCCTGGCTTGTCTTTTCTACGTTAAATTTGATGGTGAAAAGTTAAATTGATTAACACTGTCTTAGGAGATTCTGAAGGTCTATGTGCAAAACATCAGGGCAAGTGGCCTGTCAACAATAGAGGGTGCGGTGATGTAGCTGCCACACGACACATAACTGGTAATGTAATACACGTGCAGTCGCCAAACACCAGCCCGCTATTGGCTCCTAAAGAGACAGACAACACAAGTTTGGTTTCTGGTTTCAAAAGTGAATTCAAGGGGAAAAAACACAAATTAAAAACAACCCATGAGAATGGCTAATAGGGAAAGGTAGCATCACATGCTGATCACGGTCTGGGGAAATGGTTCTCATACCCTGCTGGTGGGATGGGAATAGCCCCCACTGGGAACCCTCAGTTCCACTTCCGGGCTCTCCTTCCAGAGAAATAAACCCTACATTCACACCAAACCTAGGAAAGAACTTGTAATATCCAAGGACTGAACACAGTCCATAGTGCTTCCAAGGTCAGCGGCTATCCCAGGTACACTGACAGGCTGCAGTAATTACAGGAGCCATCTGCCCTTGTCTCAGAGAAGCTCACACACACGGGATAATAGAGCCGCCGCCTGCCCAGGAGAACACCTATCTCTAGGGTTGGTAAGGGAGTAGCTATGGCTATGTAACAACTCTAAGGGTCGTGTGTGTGTGTGTGTGTGTGTGTGTGTGTGAGACATCTTCTGGATTCTGGCTG
Organism: Chionomys nivalis; assembly: GCF_950005125.1. Lineage (NCBI taxonomy): Eukaryota > Metazoa > Chordata > Mammalia > Rodentia > Cricetidae > Chionomys > Chionomys nivalis. The sequence goes on along the minus strand of NC_080104.1, from coordinate 54,919,031 downwards.
AACATCACATCCTGACTCTAATGCACAGCACAAGGCACCTGAATCGCTGCATGATTTCTGGGTAGAATGAAGCCAAACTTAAAAAACAGAGCAAATATTGAGGCTGGCTCCCAGCCACAGTCCCAAGTTCCACCCTGGTTCTCAGTGGTCTCCGGCTCTGGTTCCCCCTGCCCGGACTTCTGCCCTGGCCCTTGTCTGAACTCAGGGCGTGAGGCCGGAGAGGGCAGAGCAGGAGACTATGTCTCTCTTGACTATGAACAAAACCCAATGCTCAGAAGGACGCTAGCCAGGGAGAAGCCAGTACCCGTCTCACACTCTGACTGGAGGAAGCAGGGACTGAAGCCAGATTGCCCCTCGTCCCTCATGGGGTCCCCGGATACAGTCTGTGCTAATGAGTAGGACTGACCAAGGGCCCCCAAGAAGGGAAGGGATTCTCTTATGGCCTTTGGGAAAGAGCTGATCCAGTCCCCTTCCTACTGAGCCCCGTACCCCATTCCTCTGAGGCTCATTAGCAAGGGGGCCTCTTGCAGGGTAGCTGGAATGGGTGGGGGGCATAGACAAGAGGGGGAACACAGGCAGCACAAGTCTCTAAGGTCCCACCCATTTGACTCCCACAGTCTGAATGAGAGGCAGGCTATGGAGGGAGCACACCAGCCTTAGAGGCCAGTGACTGAAAGACAAATCACATGATAAGCGTAAGCTGGGGCCACACTAGGTTCCCCCCGGGGTTTCTCTGGATGGCTCCCCCACTTGAGGAGCCACTACTCATCTAAGGACAGAGACAGTCTCCCCCAGGAGGAACTTACGCCCTTCCAAGCCAGTGAACTGTTTCTTAGCCCAACCCACCCAGGACCTCACCCAGTACTGTCAGTCAACCCAAGAGCAGCTGGGTGGTAACGGGGAATTATGTCCGTTTCTCAGTCTGGATCTACCACCCTGTGGGTCAAGAAAGACTTGCCTGTTCTGGGCCTAGTCTGAGGGGGTGTGCACCGAGGGATTTAGCCAGGCTGGAGCAGATCCAAGCTTTACATGGCAAGACTCTGGCATCCCCACTTCAAAGGTCTATTCAAATCTTACCAGCCAGCTTCCCAGTGGGATGGTCTGTTCCTGCATGTGCAAACACCTGCTCCATCTGTGCCTCCTCACTGGCCATCCAGACTCAGTGACGAGGCTGTACCAACTAGGGATCCTCAGCGGGTTGGGACTTCTTCATGACATACACCAACCAACCTTGGCAGGCCTCCAGCCAAGGGAAACCTGGGCTCCAGGAAGACCAACAGTTCTCACAGGTTGCTAAGACACTGCCCAGCCACAGCCTGGGGCAGTCACTAAGGAGCTCGGTTACCACTCCTTCTTATGTTACCAAGCCCATTTGGCTTGGTAGATGCCCAGTTCCTTCATCACAACGCCCCTCTCACAGAAGAGTCAAGTTTTCTCAGATACAAGAAAAATGCTGGCTGTGGTGGGAAAACTGTAAGTATCCCAAGAGAAGTCAGTAGGCCAATGCCACCTGATGCCAACTCCAACCAAGTAGCTCTGCCTTAGCTCCCTCCTGGATATGGACACTTCAGATATCATCCGACCTGGGCTTAAGGCTATCAGGTCTTGACGTGTGAGATAAAAGGCAAGGAACTGTGACGGTATACTTTCAGTGACACAGGCTCAGGAAAGGACATTCAAGGTCTGATAAAAACTCCTCAGAAATGGCTGACAATTCAGTCAACCTTGGAGGCCCAGCCACTTGGGGGCTAAGTCCCAGAGGTCCAACCTGAACAAGAGCAGGGTAGAGGCTCGTGGGTAGATAAAAGTGGCTAGCCTTGCCACATCAAGTGCCCCTGGAAATGTGAGCCTGTCCCAACAGTCTCGCTCCCTGCTCCGATGTGGGCCACGTTCTGTATACTCCCATGACGATGGATCTGTGCTCCCTGAGAAGGGATCACAGAACGTGGATGCCAGGAGGCCTTGCTGTGGCCACATAATGGATTCCCTCCCCGAAAGGTGAGACTGAAGATGGGGCTTACCTGTCTCTGAACACTGAGGCCCAGACCCCGTTTGTCAGAGACCACAAGTGTGATGACGGTCTTGAGCACGGTGGCAAGGAATGTGTTGATCCCAAAGACCAAGGCGCAGAGCTCCTTAGACAGGGAAGACGCGATCTGAAAACTGAGAGGTGAAAAACACACTGTGGCCAGGTGATGGCTGGCGGGCGCCTTCAATCCCAACACCGGGAGGCAGAGGCAGAAGCAGGCGGATCTCGGAGTTTGAGGCTAGCCTGGTCTACCGAGTGAGTTCTAGGACAGCCAGAGCCACACAGAGAAACCCTGTCTCGAAAATCCTAAAACCAACCAAACAACCGAACAAAGAACCCAAAACATACTCAAGCCACTCAAACTCACTGAGTAGAACAGGGAGGGGCAAGAACAAAGTCAGACTGGGCACGGTGACAAATGTCATTCATTGTCATTCACCCAGCACAGGAGGCAGAAGCAGGTTCATTTTGTCATTCCAGGCCAGTCTGGTCTACACAGTGAGATGCTATCTAATTAAACCAATAAATAAACAAAGAGCCGGGGAGACTCCTCATCTACTCAGGGTTACACCAATGTACCAAGTCACACAGCCCCACCCACCACCCCGACTCACGGTTAAGTTCCTGGATACACAACTCTAAAATCCCCATCCACAACCACCAAGTCCTCTACTCCAACCCCAATCCAGCACAGCTGTGCACAGCACTGCTCCTGGTCCCAGCCTCTCCCTACACACACCCACCAATGAACGGTAGCTGACCCAGGGTAGGAGTGGGGCTCAGGACGTGTTTAGAGAGACTGACTCCAGGAGACTGGGAATGGGAAAGCACTCTCAATTCAGGAGGCGGGAGTACGTGGCCAGAGAAGTATGCCAGTGGCTGTGTGGCTAGAGAGAGAAGTATGCCAGTGGCTGTGTGGCCAGAGAGAGAAGTATGCCAGTGGCTGTGGCCAGAGAATGCGAGCAGGCTGTCCAAGGAGGGAAAGTGTTAAGAATTATGCAGCCCTCGGAGGTAAGAGCCAAAGTCTTTCCAGAGGGGTAGAGGACAGGGAGGCAAAAGAAGGCAAGTGCCTGTGTGTGGTGTGAGTACATATACATATGCTATGCACAGTGCAGTGCTAAGTACATATGGTGTATGAAATCTGTGTATATCTGTGACTATCTATCTATCCGTCTATCCATCTGTCCGTCCGTCCGTCCGTCCATCCATCCATCCATCTATCTATCTATATGTACATGGACACTGTACACATAGATTGTATGGTGCTGGTTCACATAGAATGGATATGTGTGTTGTCTGTTTGGTGATATGAGTATATGTCTGAGAGTCTATTTTGGGTTTCTTTTAGGCAAGGTCTCACCATGTATCTGGCTGGTCTGGAACTCAGAGATCTGTCTGCCTCTGCTTCCTGAGTTCCAGGATTAAAAGTGTGCACCACCACATCCAGCTCTGTAAGCATGTTTGATGCCTATGTGGCATGAGCTGAGTGTGTCCTCAACATTCAGCAGTGTGTGCTCTCTCAGTTCCAGTCTGGATAGGGTCTCAGGGAAGGCATGCTAGTGCCATCCGGAGAGATCACCTGCAGTCAGTACCAGCAAACTCTGCAACAGTGTTCAGAGGAGCTGGGAGAGCACGTGGGGCAAGCCCAGGAAAGGGGCAGGCCAAAAGCAACAGGACGGATGCCGGCAAAAAAGTGTAACAGGGTCTCCAAGGTGAGGATAAGGGACAACAGGAGAGGGAGGTGGGATGCTAGTCAACTTTAGGTGGTCTATGGGTCAGCAACACTATAAAGAGGTTCAGGAAAGACTGGTGGAGATGGGAGGGAACTGGGGGGGGGTAGTGGATCCACTGTCCTTACGGGGGTAGCGGGGCCAGGGAAAGCCAGTGCAGTAGACACAGCTGACTGTCTAGACGGGTTAGACCTCCCCCACAACTGTCCGCATTGCCTTGTGCTCCCAAACAGAACCTTCCAGAAGCCTCTCCCTATACCATCCTACTCACGTGGCAATGGGCACAAGGAACTGGTAGGCCCCACGGAAAAGCACGTAGGCCACGTAGAGTATCCAGATGTTGGTGGCCATGATAACCATACAGAAAACCAGCCCAGCCTGGATGGCTATAACACTTGCGATGACCAGCTTTGACCACAGAGCCCAACGGATCTTCACGAAGCCCGCGGAGAAGGACATGATGGCGCCTGGAGGTAGGAAGCATCAGCCATGGCTGAGCTTGGGCAAGTAGAACCATGGGAGAGATGGGTAGGGATTCAGGCTTAGTTAGGGTGGATCTGGAAGAAGGGGAGGGTAGGGCAAAGCACAGGACAGCCTATGTTGGTGGTCTAGCCCAGGACAAGTGATAGGGCTGGACTACAGCCCAGCTGGGAAGGGCAAGGGGCCTCCAGCGCATACTCAGCAGCGTGGAGGCAGCATCTACGGCGCCATTGTAGTTGAGCTTTTGGTCAGCTTCTCTCCACAGGACATGCGTGTAGTACGAAATCAAGTAGTAGCCAGCAGAGTTGAAGACCCACCAGAGGCACCAGAGGCGCAGCTGGGGCTGCCGTGCATTTTCCACCAGCTCACGGAGCATGCACACCAGGAAGGAGTCTTTGCACATGCCCAGCACTCGCTCCAGTTTCCCGGGCTCTGGTCGCTCAGGGCCCGGGTGTATCTGGTCCAGCTCACAGGGCGAGGCTCCTCGCACCAGTGCACTGCGGTTGAAAAAGAGGCTGTGCTTAGGTCGCTTTAGGAAGAGGGAGAGGCCCAGGCTGAAGATGACAAAGCCCAGGGAGATGTAGTTGAGGGACTGGTATCCCAGGGACAACAGCACCTGGCCCAACACAGAGCTGGTGAAGACTCCCAGCAACACGGCTGTCCTTGAGTAGCTGGCCATGCGCTGGTAGCGGGAGGGCTGCACCAGGGAGAAGATGTAGGAGGAGTAGGCGATGCGTGCGGCCATGGTGATGCTGTAGAAGACTTCCATGAGCTGCATGTGTAGTACAGAGTTGCCCAGCAGCAGCAACAGCCAGACACACACAAAGCTCAGGCATTGCAGGACCAGGACGGGCTTGTATCGCAGGTAGTCTGTGAGCAGGAAGATTGGCACCAGCACGGTCATGTGAGAGTAGGGCAACACCGGAATGATCTCATTGATCACCTGCGGGCAGGCAAGCACTGGTTATTAGCGACACTGGCCGCTCCACTGAGTCCAGTAGAGTTAGCAAGCCAAATTCTATCTTGCCCCTGTCTCCCTAACAACGACAAATGTACCTTCCATGTCCACACCCTGGCTGTTCAGGATCCAAGGGAGTCTAGGAACCAAGACAGTCTTCTAGCCTAAGAAACTGCAGACCCCAGGCCCAACCCACAGAAAGCTAGCAAACTGGGAGAATCCACCATTCATTGCATGTGGGTCATATTAACCCAAGCTTTCTGACTGGCACTCTTCTTAAACCTAAGTAGAAAATAGTACAATGGCAAGGAGACCCCAGTACAGATTTCTTCAGTTCTTCACAGAAAGAAAAGGAAGAGCAAGGGAATAGTAACGGGGTTGGGGTGGGGGAGCACAGCAGACAGCTAGGCAGGACATAGGGGAGGGAGGTGAGGCTGGAGGAGGACTAGGCCATCCCTCTACCCCACCCCATAAGGCAGAAGTGGGCATGCTGCCTGAAAAATCCAACCTTCACGGCCTTCACCGAGGCTAACTTCTGGGGGCCACCCTCGCCTGGCTCCTGCTGTGGCTCAAGATGGGGGAGCTACCTGCTGCAGGGTGGAGGTGAGAAGGCATTGTCTCAGACTCCACATTGCTGCTTGGGGAGGTTCCAAGGCCCAGTAGTAGCATGGGCAGACCAAACCAGGTACCTTAGGCCCTCTGGATGCTCGGCAGGGAGAGCCTCTATCTCAGTGAGGCCCAGATGTCTGCCTGACCTCTCCCTGGGAGGCAGACATGCTTGGCACTTCCTCCTAGGCCAGGATGAGTTTCAGCAGGGACCCCCTTAGACTTCACTTTAGATCTGGCTAATGGGCACATAGGGGAGCTGGATGGGCACTCCCGGGCTCCCAGAGGCTGGGACTCAGGTCCCAATGACTCCCACGCTAAGGCTCAGTCCAACCACTAGCAACAAGGACTTAAAACAGAACCTGGGTCAGTATGGAGGGGAGGTCTTAAGCTGAGATGGATTGCTGACACCCTCAGGCCAGCTGCAGGCTACCTCAGGCAGCTAGGGAGCCAGACCTCAGAGACTTCTCTTCCCCCTTCTTCATCTAGCCCTATCAAAAGACGGCATGAAGCACAAGTTCAAAAATAAACGGCTTCCAGGTCTGCTTGGATTTAAGCTCATTAGCAGACTTTCAATAGGACCCTCTGTTCCCGTGGCTGAGTAAGAAGAAAATGCCTTCAATAATCTCTTTACATAAACAGCTGAGTCCCTGCCGGAGGCAGGTGCCAAGCAAGATGGGGCGTGGCTGGACATGGGCTCTCTCATCAGGATGGCAGATGAGCCACCCCGGCAGTAAAGGTCGGCACTCCTTCATTTGTATTCTTCCTCATCCTCAAAGCAGGCACAGGTTTCCTCTCTTGGAGCCCAGTGACACGTAGTCTGGCTGGGTGAACAAATCAAAGCCAAGTAGAGCAGGTGGGGGGTTAGGGTGGACCAACTCAGTCTCTCCAGCCCCTGTAGTCTCCCGCAGCCTTAGCTGCAAATATATATCAAACCAGGAAAAGAACTCCCAGCCCACACCACTACTCCCCTACCCTCCGACGACAACATGCCTGTGTGATTGTGAAGTTACGTTGCAGGAGGTAGGGCGTGATGAAGCTCTCCCCAGGCCGCAGCTGCGCCATGAAGCCGAAGAAGCAGAGATAGAACACAAGGCATCGCCAGGACTTGAGTTCATGGTCCTGCCTGGGATCCTCGCATGCCTGTTTTTCTGCCGCCTGGCTAGTGGGCACCATGTTGCCCAGTTCCTCATGAGACCAGGCGACCAAAGGTGGCACTCCACCTGGAAGGAAAAGCGAAGAGTCTGGGGTTAGCAAAGGAGCCTACATGGACACTCTAGTTCCCAATCTCTCAGCTGAGACCCAGTGTCAGCCTCGGGTGGCTGCTGGCCCCACACCCAAATCGTCAAACGGCTCTGCCAACCTGAGAACTACTAGGAGCCTAATCCCTCAGACCAGGCCAGCACAGCCTCCAGGAGTCTTCAAGCAAAGCCAAGCCTCAGTCACCTAGACCTATTTAACTGTTAATCAAAGTCACGTAAACTGATTATCTTACTTTATTAAGTAAATGAATAACATTTAAAATCCAGGTTTGGGAGCACCTCAGCCTCATTCCAGGGGCTTGGTAGCCTGTGACCCTACAGGTCTTAGGAACAGCTGGCGTCAGTTGGTGTCGATAGCGACTAGCGGTATCCTGGGTGTAGCAAGGACAAGAGGAGGAGGTTCTGCTAGGCTAGGACACCAGGGGTGCTCCAAGACACAACAGGGAGGTCAGCGGGGGTGGCTGCGAGTACACAGATCTGACATGCATTCTCCCCACAGCAGGGGAATGCAGTTTTTTTTTTTTTTTTTTTTCGGTTTTTCGAGACAGGGTTTCTCTATAGCTTTGGTGCCCGTCCTGGAACTAGCTCTTGTAGACCAGGCTGGCCTCGAACTCCCAGAGATCCGCCTGCCTCTGCCTCCTGAGTGCTGGCATTAAAGGCATGCGCCACCACTGCCCGGTGGGAATGCAGTTCTAAAGAACACTTGTCATAAGAAGGAGGGGCAGAGGGGGAGGCAGGAGTTCACCGGCAGCTTACAGCCACCACGGGCAAGGCAAAGCAAGCTCCAGGAAGGATTATGGGACAGAGTAGGAGCTGACCTGTGGGACTCCATAGTTCTCTGTAGGACATCGAGAGTGAAACAGACTGAAGCCCTAGGAGGGGGTGGAGCTGACGCTCAGATGACTACAGGCTTCCTCCCAAAGGCAGGTGGAGTCCAGCCACCAGTGGCCTGTCTAGTTGCTGACCCTGACCTCACGCCATACAGGCCCAAAGCACTCTCAGGCATTTGTGGTGCACAAGGACTAGCCTGTACAGTGTGTTTTTCTCTCCCTGATTCTGTCCCGGACACAGGCTGCTCTGGTGCAGGTGGTCACTGCCAATCTCCTAACGGAAAGGCGGCAGCAGCAGACCCTCATCCAGACCCCACGTTATCCTGGCTCATTTGTACAGCCGTATCTATGCCACAGGTTCGTGTCCTTCGGGCTTTCTGTATAGGGAGTTATCATAAAGCTATATAAAGCTACCCTGCTCCTGGAGCAGAGGGTGGGTATCGTATATAGGATCTGGGGAGCTAAGATAGGTTGGCGGTGTGTGTCTGCTCCAGGAGATATCTGCAGATCCGGACTAGGGTAGAACCCTCTCCAACCCCTGAGCAGAGGACAAATGAAGACTCTCTTGATGTAAGAACTTTGGGGGTTCAGATTCTCAGTCCACGGACCCTACACTAAGACCTAGGATGTGCTCTTGAGTTCCCACAAAACTCAAGAAAGAGGCTCAAGAAAGAAAAGGGACCTGTGGGTCCTTAGTGCGTGCTGTCCCACTGGGACTTCAGAGTTATACCACGCAGCTGTAAGGACTGCCCAGGATCCCTTCCTGTAAATCCTGTTTCTGTGATAAGGCAGAAGCTGGGTAACACCTGGGCCCCTAAAGAAGCAGGGGTTTGTGGGTTTGCTTGTTGGGAACTGCAAGGAAGGGCGAGCTAGGGTACAGAATTCCAGGGGTCCAGAAGGCAGGAATGTGGCCCCGGAAGCTACAGGGCCTGGGACAGGACCCAAATGGAAACAAGCAGCCAGGCAGGGGGCCTGGCTGGAGAAGACACAAACACAGGCTCTGACAGCTCAGCTGGACAGACTGACCTCTGTCCTGCTTGGCCTTGCTTTTCAAAACTTCCCCAGAGCTATACAAACAGCCAAGGAGGACATGGTACCCAGGAGGTTCAGCCCTTGGCATTGACCCCTTCAGAGAGGCCAAGGTGGATGCAAACAGAGCTCAGCCGTTCCCCAACACATATTGCTGGGGCTGGCCAGATAAAACAATTGTCCATGGCAACTGCATTTGCTCAACCAGAGCAGTCCCCAGGTTCAGTGGTGGCCAGGAATGTAGCTAAGTCTAGGACTGTGTGCCCAGTATGGGCTTAGGAAGCCCCAGGAATTGGCCCTCGTCGGAAAGGTGCCATCCCCAGAGGTGAAAGGAACACGTCTACTTGGTGTCCTTTGGTATCCAGAGACAGCAGAAGTTATCAGACACCAGTAAAGAGCAAATTCCATATTATCCCATACATACAGCTTCATAGACTCCTGAGGCTTCTACACCCAGGTGGATGGGGGTCGGAGCTGGACACAATGAATTTATCACGGCCTTACCCAGGGGTCTGTCTGAAGATGTGGCTTCAGAACTTCAACAGGTGCCCAGCCACAGCTGGAAGAGGGTTACTCCAAGAACTCCTGGAACCCACATGACATGAACATCTAGGATTATCAGACTAGCAGAGCTGCACCACCCTGACTGCTGCTCAGATGGGCAAGTGGCTCTCGTGCTCAAGGTCCAAGAAATGGACTCCTGTTTGTCCTCTGACGTCCTGAAAACCCCACCTACCCACCAAGCCCACCCTCAGATCTGTTCAAGGGGACATGACCCCATCACAGCAAGATCCTCTGAGATCTCAGGGACTAGCCCTTCTCAAACCACATGACTGGCAAGGATGTGCTCACAGAGGACACACAGGCATCTCCTATTTCTGGGGAAACAATTGCAAGTCTACAGTCCAGTGCACAGACCATGCCGCCACCTTAAACACCTGTTCAACAGAAATGCCTACTTGCCTGGTGACTAGGAACCAGGGACTGTTAAAGCCCCGGACTGTTACCTAGACAGAGACTGCCAGTCGGTTTATTCCACTCTACCCTAGGTAGCATCATTCCTACAGAGTCAGTCGGGCTATGATGCAATGCCTCCCCTCTCTACAGCAGCACCCAGGTTGCTCTTCCTAGCAGAGCTAGGCTCAGCTCAGACAAAACCCATCCCGAGAGGCAAGACGGGAGATCCCGTCATCGGCTTAGCTGAAGAAACTGAATGTAGAAGGAGCTCATGCCACGCAGGCATGACAGCTGAACCTGGACTCCACACCCCATACGAATGCAGTGTTGCTTCATAGCCTGCAACCTCTTCCAGGCAACTGAAAGAAACCCTTGGCAGCCCTGTAGGGCTGTGGTATAGAGGAGGGGCTTGACACAGTCCTTTCTGAGCACCTAGAGAAGACCGGGTAGGGGGTGTGGAACACATCCATTCACAAAATTCTTTCCACGGCACCCCAAAATCAAAGTGAAAGTAAACAGCACCTTCATTTTGTCTTAAAACAGGAAGGTTTATTTTAATCTTGGAAGTCTCGTGTTAGGGGAGTGGGGGAGCCCTGTTGCCTCCCACTGTGAAAGCTGAGTGCTGAATGTATCTTTGCCACAGGCTCTGATGCCCAGAGTCACCCCTTGCCTCGGCCCATTCAGAACACAGGTCTCTCTGAAAGAAGTCGGCAGGTGCACAGCAGTCCCTTGTTGTGGGGCACATGTGGCTCTGCTAAGTCGCAGTATCTGCCTGTGTTCTGCTTAGTCCATCCAGGCTGCTGGGGTTCATGTCCTCAAGTCTCCCTGGAAGGAGGCCACTTCTTTAAAGTCAGGCAAGCAACTGCGGAGATTTAGTCTATCTTCACTGAGGGAAGCCACAAAACAACTTCCTTAACGGCCTGCTTAGGTTCTGACCTGCATACCGAAGACAGGCAGGTCGGGCATGGGAGCCTTCACAGGATGAGGGGTTTTCATGAATATGGTTTATGCTCAGGCTATTAGCCAGACTCCTCAAGAGTTTTCAAGAGGAATGTGGACGGAGTCCTGGGAATGATTCCTGTCACAGAGATGCTGGAAGCACACCAAGCACTGGCTGCAGGTGGCTGTGCAGGCTGCGGGAATCTCCTGTTCCAAGGGGAAGTTAAGTTGTTAGCGCTGTCTGGTGCCTAAAACCTCTAAGCTAAACAATGGGGCTTGGAGACGGGCCACGTACCAGGCGTGAGCGCGGAGGTTTCCTTGCGGACAACACGTGCTCTAAGGCGGCTGGGGCAGGCGATTCCTGACCTCAGGAAGGTACTTTAAAGGCAAAAGAAACTCGGTTCCAGAGGGATGACAAGAGAAATGGCGCTGAAAGGTCCCACCATGCAGCCTGGGGAATTTACCCTCGGGAGCGGTCTGCAACTATGCGCCCAGGGTGCCCGCCAGCACTGACTATTGCGCTGGAACCTAGGCTTCCAATGCTGAGGTCCTCGCCTGTGCTCGGCATTCACACAAGGACTCTACACCCCGCAGACACCGGCCCGCGGCCCGCACCCAACTGCCCCTATGCATCCCAAAGATCTCTGCCGGTCTTCCACTCAGCAGATCCCGCATGCGCTTTTCATTCACTCCACGGGCTGTAGGTACGCCGCAAACCTTACCCGGAGCTTCTCAGTCCCTCAAGCGAGCCCCTAGTACCCTTTAGTGTAGAACTCAGCCAGAGCCCCGCTTTCACCGTCAGGAAGCCTGAAGGACCAGAACCCGCCTTGTGCTATCCCGTTGTTCCCCAGGCACTCACAGTTTGGATCTGTTTCCCCAGCTCTGCACCCCACAGGCCCGTACCTGATTCAGTCAGCAGCGGCAGTCTAGATCGCGCACAAGCGCACTACAACACCCACAAACCCGCGCGGGCCCGAGGGCAGCATGGAGGGGCGGGACTACCTAGACAGACCACGCCCCAAAGCGTGGCCACCGTGGCGGGTCGGAGGCCCGCAGTCGCGGAACTACTAGGGGGCGGAGCAAACACCTGGCCACACCCGCAGAGACTCCAAAAGAGTCGTGCATGCGCTCTTCACACTGCGCGGTTAGTCACCATCTAGATCTTGTGCTTCTCAGTGGCTTGAACGGCCCGCGGCGTGTCTCCCAGCTTGTACGCTCAGACTCCACACTCTACACCTCTAGACTCCTTGCCCCTTCAGGACGCTCTCCCTACGTCCCCTCTCCCGTGCTCCTTCCCCACGCCACTGCTCTCCATACTGCGCTTCTTCCCCGCCCCTTCCCCCCACCCCCCCCGACTGCTCTTCACCCGACCCCCTCGGCCCCAGCGCGCCTGGCCTGCCTTAGCCCCATAACGAGCCCCTTACCCGGCTGGACTGGGTCGTGGCTCACAGCAGACTGCCGGGTCTGATCAAGCGCTGAGCACAGAGGTGACTACCGGGCTTAGGCCCGAGGCCCCTCCCCGGATCCGCCCCTATCCCTACTAGCTGCAGAAGTCTGCTCCGGCTCTTTCATGCTCGTCTGAAAACCCGTGCCCGGGGTCCACCTGCTAAAGTAGTCCAGGGACCTGGGCACTGGCCAGCCATGGACTGCGGTCTAGAGTTGCACTGCCTGCACCACCAGTGCACGCCCCTCGTTTGGGTACCGATGGATTGTGCTTGGCTGTGCAGGGAGACCCCAAGCCCAGGAACAGAGCATCTGGCTCTCTCTCTCTCTCTCTCTCTCTCTCTCTCTCTCTCTCTCTCCTTACACACACACACACACACACACCACCTTCTGTCAAGCAGACTTTGTTAGCAGGGACAGAAGAGGCCTAAGTGTTTTTAGGCCACCGACCTCACCCCTGCCCCCATCCTCTGACATCCCCGCCCCTCCCAACCCCCTTCCAGCAATGATACTAATACTCAGCAGATGGAAAGCCACTGGCAGCTTGTGATGAGGTAGGAGGGGGCGGGGCTCCCCAAGCCAGCCTCTCTCTTGATGGGCTTTGGTGGAGTACTTGTGCAGGGCAGGGGTCACAGAACCATACCCATTAGGAGCAAACGGGGAGGGGCATGAGTCCAAAGGGGAATGACTCATCAGCAACTCTGTCTTAACAGATTCCAAGATGGTAGGATGCAGGGTGGTGAGACTCACCGGTCACTGGGATATGGGGGTCCCAGGTATGGAAGGCTTCTCTCCACACCAGCACTGCTCCTCCCCCAGCCAATGGCGGCCACGCCCCTCTGGACTTGGGTCCTCAGTGGTACTTGCAAACGTACTGGCCACCTAGTTACTGGACAAGGGGAACTCAACCATTGAGCCCAAGGCATTGCCTAGGAAGCTGGAATGTTTCTCAGGTTAGAGCTGTGGAAAGCAGTGGTGGTATCACGAGGCATCCTCTCTGCATGTTGGCAGCATCGATACAAGTGCCCTGGGGGCTGCCTGCTGCCCCACCTCCTGGTGTGCAGAGTGGAAACAGTCTCAAGCCTGCCTGAGAAACCTGCAGGACCCTTGACGTTACCATGCCAGAGTCCTTGTGAGTAGAAAGGACAGGAACAGCTCTCAAATTATTTGTAAGTCAGGTAGCAGGAAGAATTTTAGGGAGAGCTGGAGAACTCCCATATCTGGCCATGTCGGTTTTCTGTACATCAGCCTGAAGTGCAAGGCCTCAGGGCACCGGTCCTGAGTAAGTGGTGAAGTGGAGCCTATAAGAACCTTGCCCCATGGACAGGATGGAGGATGGAGGGGTGTGACTTTCTGTGTGCCAGACAGGTCTGTGCCCTCATGGGACTCCATGAGAAACACAGGATCAGGTAGTGGTACCCAGTCCACATGACCCATATGTCATGGAGGGGTGAGCACCCTGACAAGCTCAGCAGGGACTCCAGGGTACTGGGCTCCCTTCAGCCCAGTCTCTCACTGTGTTAGGATTCCTGAAGGAGCTGTTCCTTGGGGTGGGCTAGGGGTAGAATGGTCTCTGAATCATTTGGAGACAACCACTTAGGGAAGAACAAGGAGGCTTCTAGAATGCCTCCTAAGACAACAGATGCTGGCTCTGAGAGACAGCACTGTCCTCTTGGGGAATGGTTCAGTATTTTGAGGAATGGCTTCTTGGATATATGATGACCTATCATTTGATTAAGCGCTGTGTAAGCACGCAATTGCTTTCAGTCTGGGCTGTGGGAGTGAAGGCTGGGACCCAGGGTGGTGTCATGTGCTGGAGGGGTCAGGAAGAGTCAGGAGCCAAGCCCCAACCTCAGAAGCTTCTAGCTTCCAGCCACAGTTGTCATTACAAGTTCACGATCCACAGACATCTGGAGGAGCATGGGTGGGCTCTGCAGCTCAATCCCATATATTAAACCCATGCAGAGGTTCCCGACTTGTCCCCTAATATCAGCATTATTGTCCCCAGAGAACAAGTGTCCTTGCCCACCCAGCATCATCCAAAGTCAGTCCACCAACACCCTACCTCTCCAGTAAAGGTGTGAGAGGCAAGGCTGTCTTGTGGGGTCTGGGCTCTGAGGTTAGGAGCAAGCAGTCCATCTCAACTCGGGGGTACCTCTGGGGAGCCCTTTAGCTCCAAACCTACTACCAGTGAGACTGAGTGGCACTTCTGCTATGTTCCACTGTGCAGGGGAATTTGAAGAATGAGATGGGTACTTGGCACTATCCTAGCCCCTGGCTGGCAGGGCTCAGAGGGAAAGAACCCCAACTGTCACTTCCTCCCACAGTCCAGGCTTACTTGAGAACATTCGGGTCCACCTAGGACAGATCCAGGAAGAGTAAGAACAGAATGGGGCTCCCCTGCCAGGCCCACTCCAGCCAGGGAACCCAGAAACCGTGCTCACTGTTAATGGTCCCAAAGTCCATAATGTTCCAGACCAAGGACCTGGCCCCTGGGGCCAGCCTAGCCTTTGCCCAGCTCCATGAAAGCCAGGCCTCACATCTCCACAGCACCAGGGCCAAGCCAAGCTCTACTGGGATGACTGTTTTCCAAGAACCCACCTTCCTAGACCAGTAAGCAGCAAAACATAGCCCAAGACCCAGTGGAAATCTCAGTGTATACTGGTGGGAGAGGCCATCCCTCCCAGTCTGAACCATGCCTTTATGGCAACTTGACATAAACGAGCATCATCAGGGAGGAGGGGGCGTCAATTGAGAAAATGACTCCATAAGATCCAGCTGGAGGGGCTTTTCTTAGTGATCGCTGGGGAAGGGCCAGCCCATGGTGGGTGGGGCCATCCCTGGGCAGGTGGTCCTGGGTTCTGTAAGAAAGCAGGTTGAGTAAGCCATGAGGAGCAAGTTGGTAAGCAGCACCGCTCCATGGCCTCTGTATCAGCTCCTGCCTCCAGGTCCTGCCCTGTTTGAATTCCTGTCCTGGCTTCTTTCAATGATGACCAGTGATGTGGACATGGAAGCCAAATAAACCCTTTCATGGTCTCATCACAGCAATAGTAAGTCTAACTAGGACAAATTGGGGCCAGGATAGTGGGGTGTTGCTGTGACGAGCCTGGCCATGCTGTTTTGGGGAGGACTGTAGAAGAACTTTAGAACTGGGCTATAGAAAAACCATTGAGCCAGGCACTGGGGGCGCAGGCCTTTAATCCCAGCACTCGGGAGGCAGAGGCAGGCGGATCTCTGTGAGTTCGAGACCAGCCTGGTCTAGGAGAGCTAGTTCCAGGACAGGCTCCAAAGCTACAGAGAAACCCTGTCTCAAAAAAACCAAAAAAAAAAAAAAAAAAGAGAGAAAGACAGAAAGTCAGTCATTGGGTGTCAAGAGCTCAGTGAACTGCTATGCAGGAACTTGGAAGATGAGAACGTCGAGAGCAGTGGGGATGACGGAGGCCTGGCTTGTGAAGTTGCAGAGGGAAGCAAAGACTCCACTGGGCCTCCTGTGTGAAGAATCTGTGGATTTGGTCAGCTGGGGCTGAAGAATCAGCTGGGATTAATATGAGACGAGAATCAAAGAGGCGAAATCTTCCGGGCAGTGTTGCAGCACGCAGAACTGCGTTCCAGGGTGGCTGAGGCTGTACCTCACGTTGGCAGCTGAACTTGGTAGTATCAGAGTCACCCAGGTGATGTTGGTTTTGAAGGGGTCATGGAGACCAGCTGAAGCTTGGCAGTGTGTGCCAGGGTTGGAACCACCGGAGAGAGCCCAGGAGAGGCGATTGGTGAAAGGGCACCCCAGTTGCAGCAGAAGACCCCAGCGTTTTGGAGACGTCAGCGCCACAGGATGGCCACCAAGAACAGCAGCAGTGGATGGGTGGAGCCAGCCAGAGCCTAGAAGACAAACTGTGCTGCAGAGGGCAGAGCCGGAGAGGTGACCTTTATGAGGAGCCCGGAAGACCGTGAGTGAACCCCAGACATTGGATGTTGAGTTATTTATACTGTTGGAGTTTGGTTTTGCTTTGAGTTGATTGTGACCATGCCCTGGTTCTTCCCCTTTGGAGTAAGAAAGCGTTTATTTTTGGTTTTACAGGAGCCCTTAGTGCCAAAGAGCAGCCAGATGGCCTTCAGCCAGTGGAGGAGTTGAGTCCCACTGCCATCTAGGATCGGGGGCAATGGTCAGTTTGAAGCATATCCAGTGAGGGGGAAGGGAGCTAAGGTGACCATCCAACCTTGGCAAAGTGAACCCTGGGCCTAAAGTAGAGAGCCAAGGGAGGGGTGTATGGAAAAAGAGAGAAAGAGCAGAGAGGGAGCACTTGGGGCATATCCACAGCACAGGGTAGAACACTAAGGGCCTGGTGCTATGTGTTGGAGGAGCATACGTACCATCTCTGTGGCCAGGATGAATCCCAAATGCCTTAAAGGCAGTGGGATGTGAATATCCCTCCTCCACAGCCCCTGCTTCAGTGACATGCAGATGCTGAAGCAAGGCTTAAACCAGCATATGGACATGGGCACACAGGTCCACAGGCCTAGGATGGTCCTTCCATCAGCACTGACATGGGCATGGGGACAGGAAGAGTGGGCAATTGTTCCCTCTGCCAGGAGGGCCCTACACTCACTTCCAGGTCAGTGAGAGCTCAGGGTAGTGTTTGAGAGGTCCTAGTGGAACAGAGTCCCAAGCTCATCTTAGGAGGTTCTCTTTTCCTATTCTGGGCAGGTCATCTCAAACTGTCACTGTGGATGGTGTCTCTCATTCTCAGGATGGTCTGAGTAGGCACCTTAGGAGACCTGCTACCCACTCCCAATCCTCAGGTCCCCTTAGGGAGCCTCCTCTCTAGCATAGGTCTGGATGCTTTCAGTGGGGAGGAAAGGCATATGCTAGACCCCCGTCAGCAAGGAAGGAGGGTAGAGCAGGCAACCTGGTGAAGGGCCTGCTGTGCTACACACACACACACACACACACACACACACACACAAACACACACACGCGTGCGCACAGTATGCATTCACATACCTCTGAAGTCCTGAAAGGTGATGCATGAGGCCCTCCTTGTCCCTGGACCCTCAGCACAGCCTCGGTGTCACAGTCCTTGGTACCACTTCGGGCTTCAGCATCCAGGCTGGCCTGGACAGGCCTTTCCTCCACCCCTTTCATCTCATTTCTGGCCAGCAGCTCCCTGGGGAGAAGATGGGAGGAAACTAAAGTGGAGCCTTCAGAGTTTGGCCCCGGCCCTCTGGTCGGGCGGTCAGGCACACTTCTGAACGTGTGATGCTTGTCTTTCTCCTGATACCATCCTTTGCCCTCTTCCCTCGTTCTGTGGGTGCCTGGGCTCAGGAAATCCATTTCTTGTTGGTTTGTCTGTTATGTTTTGTTTTTTCCAGACAGGGTTTCTCTGTGTAACAGCCCTGGTTGTCCTAGAACTCAATATGTAGACCAGGCTGGCCTTGAACTCACAGAGATCCTCTTGCCTCTTTGCCTCCCAGGTGCTGGCATTAAAGGCGTGGCCATCATGCCTGGCTTAGGCACCTCTCGTGAAGCTGAGGAGTTGGTCTCTGCTGGTGCCAGTCTTGTACTCCTCAGAGCCACCTGGGCCGGGAGGGGTTAACTGGGAGCAAACAAACTATTAAGGTGTGTCCACACAGAGCTGTTAGTAACATGCTCCCTGACTCCTTTTTTACAATGTGCAGTTCAAGTGTGTCTTCATAATACAGAATATGAAGGTGCCCCCATCTGTCCTGTTGTCCCCTATGAGAATGGGATGGTTTATTCTGAGCCAATATGAGGGACCATGGCTCAGGAATGCAGACTCGGGCTGCTCTGAATAACATGCTCCAACACAGAAGCAGTCACGTGAACTTTTATTATCACAGAACAAAAGAAAGTCATAAATCAAGGCATTTTCCAAACACATCGGGGAGGGAGATGACAGAAAAGCAGGGGCGTCTCTGCTTTAGGCTTCAAATGCTGTCCGATGATGTTCTTAGCTGGGCGCTTGGCGGAAGCTGTCAATATACTCTAACAAGGAATCCTGCAGAAGATGGGGAGGAAGGGTTATAGGAGTCGGAGGGGTCAGGGACACCACAAGAAAACCCACAGATCAAATAACCTGGGCTCACAGGGGCTCACAGAGACTGAGCCACCAACTAGGGAGCCTGCATGGGACTGACCTAGGCCCTCTGCATATACGTGACACTTGTGTACCTTGATCCTCTTGTGGGACTCATAACAGTGGGAACAGGGACTATTTGTGACTCTTTTGCCTGTTTGGGGGACCCTATTCTTCATACTGGGTTGCCTTGTCTAGCCTTAATACTAGGGGAGACACCCAGTCTTATTGTAACTTAATATGCCATGTTTGGTTGATATGAGAGGAGTGGATGCAGGGACTGGTGCAGAGGGGAGGTGGGAAGAGGGATTTCAAGGGGAAGAGGGAGGCGAAACCGTGGTCAGAATGTAAATAAAATTATATATATATGTGCATACACACATACACAGACACATATACACACACACACATATTCTAAAGGTTTTACTTAATAATCTAAAAGGTGTTCGGTCAGACACAGCCAAGGGCAATTGGCTGCTATTCAGGAGACTAAAATAGCCCAAGATAAATTGGCTCTGGATCCGCAACATTCCGGAGCTTCGCAACATTGAGGCTCCAATCAGTGGATCAGTCTTGTGAAATCGCCAACGCAAGCACGTGGCTTTTCTGAAAACCACAGTTCACAGCGCAAAAATCCTAATGAGTCTGTTGGCAATCCCAGGAGTCGGGAAGTAGTGAGAAAAGGGTCAAAATTTCATGGTCGAAAACCGAAACTAAACTAAATGCTGGGCATGGGAGTGCACACCTTTAATCCTGGCCCTCAGGAGGCAGAGGCAGGGGGATCTCTGTGAGTTTGAGGCCAGTTTGGTTTATGTAGTGAGTTCCAGGAGAACCAGGGCTGTGCAAAGAAACCCTGTTTCAAACAAACAAAAGAGTTCACCTTCAACCCCAGCTACACAGTGATTTCAAGGACAGCCTAGGGTTACATGAAACTGTCTTTTAAAACATGGCAATAAGCTGGGCGGTGGTGGCGCATGCCTTTAATCCCAGCACTCGGGAGGCAGAGGCAGGCAGATCTCTGGGAGTTCGAGGCCAGCCTGGTCTACAAGAGCTAGTTCCGGGACAGGCTCCAAAGCCACAGAAAAACCCTGTCTTGAAAAACCAAACCAAACAAAACAAAACAAAAAAAACATGGCAATAGAGACCACAGGACAAGAAAGGTGTTTGTAAAGGACTGGCTCTCAACAAAAGCATCTTGCGGAGGAAAAAGACAGTCTTGAGACGTCAAGGAGTTCAAGAACACCCGAGGTCCCTGTGGGAACAGAGTAAACAACGTGAAAACAGGAGCTCCCCAGGATGTCATCCCAGGCCCTGTGGGGGAAGGGCAATGCATCTGTATTAACAACTTCAGATGAGCCTCGTACCAACTGCTCATCAGCCAGCCAGGAAGAGAAAGAACCAGGCAAAGGCTGGATCCAATAGTCCCCTTCAAGGTCGTGCACGCAGTGACCTAAAGACTTCCCATTAGGTCCCATCCTTTGAAAGTACCATCCCCATTCTGTAATACCACACTGGGAACAAAGCCTTCAATGCACAAGCCTTCAGAGGACATTCAGCATCCAAACTGTTATGCTAAGTTCTGGGACCTCATCTAGAATGCCAACGGCAAGAATCCTTCCTTTAGGCAGGCATTCAGAATCCAGAAAGCAAAGTCTCCAAAATGAAGAATTATCAGGCAGACATTAAAGGGTACCAATAAATGAATAACAAAGCAACCCACATCTGGAAGAAAAATAGACATACAGGGCATATATACAGAATACATAAACAACCCTCATAGCTCAAGACTAAGAAGATGAGATGCCCAAATTTTAAAATAGGAAAGATCTGTGCCAGCAGATGGGTTAAAGGCACTTGTCACCAAATCTGACAACCTGAACTCAATTCCCAGGATCCAGGAGAAAACTGACTACTACGAATTGTCTGCAGACCTACACACGTGTGTTGTGGCAAGCACATGTGTACATGCGTGCACACAATAAATAAACATAATAAAAACAGATTATGCAAGATTTCAACAGATGGGTACTGAGCTTGTGAAAATATGCCTGATGTCACTATCATTCATCACCGATCAATGGGGACCACAGCGTGTTCTCAGAAAAGGCTAATATTTAAAAATCAGACAATGCTAAGTGCTGGTGAGGACATGCAGCAATCTCGGGAGTGAAAGCGGTACATCTGTTTTAGAAAGAGTCCAGTGTGTACACCCCCCGCCCCCCGTGCCGCTCACACGGGGCAAAACGTGTTCCCACAGCACTCATGCACACAGGGTTGTCACACTTGAATTCAAAATTGCTGACAATTAGCCGCAACCCAGGCATGCCACAGGACATGGAGGACAATCCCAATGCCTCCATGGAGACTAGAGCACTGGGTGATTCCTCAGTGCCACAGGAATGCTGAGTCTTGGTGACAGGACGCCTGGGCAAGCATCCCTCCTGTGTGTGATGTCCAGGGACAAGGTTCTGTCGTGGTAGGAAGCCTGTGGCTAGCAGAGGATCTCAGCTCAGGTGGGACCCCTCTGACAGGCAGAATGGGAAGGGTGTGAACGTTAGTCACAGCCTCTTTAATCAACAGTGCGTGCGGCTCTTCTGTTAACCACACCTCAATAACATTGATTTTTCTGTTCTGCTGTACATGGGTGAAAGGCCTGGGGTGGGGGCAGATTGCAGGCTCCTCTCTGTCCTACTGGATTCAGGCCAACCCAGTCATGAAGACAGCAGCAGGAAGCTGGGTCCTGGGAGGCCATGGGTGGTAGGGACAGTGGCCAGCTGGATGGTGATACTCTGGCCTTTAGTCACAGGTGGAACACAATGTCCCAGAGTCAAGATGTAGGGTTCAGGTCTGGTATGTTTCAGCCACACAGATTTCCACGTGAATAAAAACACTAAGGAAAACTAAACGATTAATTTTCTTCAGCATGTTCTCTGGTGAGGAACATCAGCAGTGTGACGTGGTCTCATGGACGTTAGTCTAGTAGCAGGATGCTGGTCTTGTTTGATTTCCTCTGGTCCATGACTCAGTAGAAGAATTAAAATGTTTTCAATGCTATGATCTTTTTCTCTGTGTATACATGCATGTGCAAATGTGTTCCTTCTCATGCATTGATAGATGTTGACATTGGGTATCTATATCTCTCTCTACTTTTTAAAAAAATGTATTTTATTTATTGTGTGTATGTGTGTATGTGTGTGTGCACCTGCTATGGATCACATGTAGTGACCAGAGAATAACTTGTGGAAGTGGGTTCTTCCCTTCAACCCCATGGGTCCTAGGAATTGAACTCCAGCCCCAGCCTTGAGCAGCAGTGAGCCATCTTACCAGCCTTTCTGTGTTGTTATGTGTGAGAGGGTCTCTCACCAACCCTGCAGCATACTGTTTCAGATACATTGTCTAGCAGACAGCCTTTATTATCCACCTGTCTCCACTCTCCCAGCGCTGGGGTCTCAGTCATGCACTGCTAACCAGGTTTCTATGCGGGTACTGGGGACACACTCAGTACAGCAAGCACTGTACCCGCTGAGCCATCCTCCCAGCCCCCCAATGCTAGGCTGTAGTGTACTTTTTGTTGTTGTTTAGTTACTGTTTGGTGTTACAGAGTTAAGATCTGTGGTTTATGGGTTTTTTGGGATGGGGGAAGCTGAAGAAATGGTTCAGAGGTTAAGAGAACTTGCTGTTCTTACAGAATCTGGATTCTGTTCCCGGTACCCACATGGCTGCTCACAAGAGAGAGTGAGTAGGACAGAATAGTTTTGGTCCTCAGTGATGGTAGATGCGAAGGTTCAGCTTGGGGCAGGATCACTTCTGGGCTTTGAGGATTCCATTAGTTGGTCTGGGTGGTCTCTCAGCTGTGCACCCACTTCCTGTAGTCAGCTGGGGCTGGGGACAGAAGCTAGCCTGGCGGCGCTGTCCTGACAAGTCAGGTGTTTTCCTCAAGTTCTGTGCTTTTCTGTAAATCTCAAGGCTGGTGGTTTCTGATTATAATGGGCGGATCCCGATAAGCTGCCTTTTCTGAAAGCCTGGACCCTTGCCTTAGCTGTGGAAGAACTAACAGCAGGGAGAAGCCTGGCAGCTCTGTTTTGTATCTGACTTCTTCACTTTGGATGGGACTTTGGCCTACTACACACAAGCATGCTAACCACCCAAGGAATGTGTCCAACCAGACACCAGCGAGACCACAGAAACCAGGAATAATCCTCAGAACACACCAGAGTGTGTTCTCCAGACACTGTCCAGACCCTCAGTCCCCTTAGGTTCCAGGAACGTCAGAGCCAGATAATCACATCACCTGGGATGAGGTCATCGCCCAGGGGAACACTTACCTCAACAGGCATCCGCTGAAGCCCCGGGCAGTAAGAGTTCTCAGAGCCTCCTTGCTGAACCAAGACTGAACCAGTGATCAAACCAAGCGGCAGCACCTCTTTCCCTTCCCCCAATCACACAGGCTGAGATGCCGGGGAGGGGGGGGGAGTTGGGGTGGTGATGGTGTGTCTTCGTCTTCCCAACATTGTTTGTGAGTGGCTAGACCCGATGTGATGAAACCTCTAGCATCAGTTACTGGTCCAGGACTGCAGTGATGCGATCTTGCCATAAAACTCTGCGGCACTCCTCATGGGGGAAACAGGGCACCCTTCACCTGGATGCTGGGAAGCTTTTCTGTATCACCTCGTGCAGCTGCCTGTGAATCTGGAATGATCTTAAAACAAGGAATCAATCCAAATAATCCCCACACGGGCCTATTAACCAGGAAAGAGTCAGATACTCAAGGCAGGGTGGGGATCGGCCTTGGCAGGCATCTGTTGCATTTGGCTGCGGTTCAGGGAGATGCTGTAATCAGGCACAGGTTGGCGATACCCTCTAGTCTCTCATGCCACTGGCATCCAGTGTAGTGCCAGACTCCTTGACCCACTTCGCAGGAGCCACCGTTGCCGCCTGCACGGGCACAGATGGTGAGAGCTCAGCAGCTGACAACCAAGCGCCAAGTGTTGTCTTCCTGCGCGCTGGGGAGCCAAGGACCCGGGGACGAGGGAGCTTGTCTGCTCTTCCTGGTCTACTGGGCCCTGCATGCTCTTCCAGATTACAGAGACGGGTAGTATACTGGACATCACTGAGCAGGAGCTGCCCTACAAAGAACCCTCGGATCTCAGTGTTTGTGTCGCTCCACTGTGGCAAGAAGCATTCCCTTCACTGCTGAAAGCGGTGATGTTGAGCTAACAAAACCCAACAGAACTGATTAGAGATGGTTGCCAGTGCATGTAGGTGTACGGTTATGCCACTAGGGGGCAGTGTGGTTACACGATGGCTTCGGGGCAGGTGCGGGGGGGGGGGTTCTTAGCAGGTCAGGTTGGGCCTAATGCCTCCCCTTGGGATAATGCCTCCTCAAGTTCAGGCCAAGATAGTCCCAAGACATCTCTGGCTTCCAACCCCAGGATGCAACTGTCCCAAAACTCCCCGGATGAGGGACAGATCACCAACACTATCCACGGTGGCATAAAGGAGGTACTCTGCCCAGGACAGAGAGGTAGAGAATCTTTCACCTCCCAAATCTTGGCCTGATGCTATCCTTGACTTGGAGGTATCCTTGGGGCCCCTAGATAGAAGGAACTAGCTGCCGACCCTCATTGTTGCCAGCAGGAAGACATTTTAGGTGACAACATTGAATCTCTTCTACACTGGCCTGGGACACAGCTTCTTACCTCCCTGAAAACCCAAGGGTCCAAATTCCTCAAATTCAAACTGTGTGTGTGTACAATACCCTAATGCAGCACCCCCAAAGTTCACCTGGCTCTATCCAAAGATGAGTCTAAGGATGAGGAGAAGCCTTCATTAGCTCAGGAAAGCTTAGCTTTTGACATGGCCCTGCTAAAGCTGGTGGCTGGCAGGCTGTGGGGCCTCCCCTAGAGGGTGTGTCTTCCCCAGGAGGGTCTGGGAAGCCAGTGTGTCTCCAGAAAGGAACTGACAGAGCTCATTGGGGACAGTCTCTTCTTGTTCTAAGGTAGTGGTTTTCAACCTGTGGGTTGCAACCCCCTTGCCAAACCTCTGTCTCCAAAAATATTTACATATTTTGCATATGTAAATATTATACAATATAATATACTACATAATACACATAATAATATTTATATAATATATTAAAATTCATAACAGTAAAAATTACAGTTCTGAAGTAGCAATAAAAATAATTTTATAGTTGGGGGTCACCAGGACATGAAGCACTATATCAAAGGGTCTCAGTGTTAGAAAAGTTGAGGACCACTGTTCTAGGGAGAGCAATTGTTACACATCTAAGACTTATCATATCTGAGGCTGCATCCCCCTGGTAACATGATCCCCAGGGATCAAGTCGCAGTGGATGAAGAGCAGGATGGTCCTTGTTCTCAGAGCAGACCCCCATCCCACCCTGACGGGCCCTGTTGTTGTCTGCTACGACTTTATTCTTTTTAGTGGACAGTAAAATGCATGTAACATGACATTTATCATTTGAAGCACTTTCAGGTGACCAGCCAAGCAGCAGAAGTCCTTTACATTGCTGTACAATCATAACCACCATTTCTAGAATATCCTATCGCCCCAAACTGAAACCCCACCCCCATTAAACACAGACCCCTTCCCTCTACCCATTCCATGCAGCACCTCTTTTCTTTCTTTATCGATGGGATGATTATGGCAGGACCCTCAAGAGTGAAATCAATGGCATCTGTGGTGGTTTGAATAGGTCTGGACCCCATAGACTCATGCATTTGAGTGCTTGGTCTAGAGGGAGTGACATTATTAGGAGATGTGGCCTTGCTGGAGGAAGACTGTCACCAAGGGAAGGGCTTTGAGGTCTCCTATATGCTCAAACCACACCCAGTGAGACAGTTTACTTCCTATTGCTTGCGGATCAAGATGTAGAACTCTCTGCTTCTACAGCACCATCTCTGCCTGCATGCCGCCATGCTTCCTGCCATGAGACAATGGACTAAACCTCTGAAACGATAAGCCAGCCCCAATTAAATGTTTTCCTTTGTAAGAGTTGCCATGGTCATGGTGTCTCTTCACAACAATATAAACGCTAAATAAGACACCATCTTTCCTGTGACTGGCTTGTTTCACTTAGCACAATGTCTTCAAGGCCCTTCCATGCTGTAGCATAGTCTAGACAGCTTTTCCCTTCTAAGGATGCATAAGAGTCCATTGTGTGAGTGGGCTTCATTCCCTTTCCCTATCACCCATGATGGATGTGTGGGTGGCTTCTGCCTCTGGCTATTGCTAATAGTACTGAGTTTCATTTTTCCATGACCACCATTGCCAGATTGGTAAGAATTGCCCTAGTGTTTGGGTTTTTCAGTGTCCTGTCTTGATTTAGCCAACTCGACCACTGTCCGTTGATTCTCCTTCTTCTAGCGAAAACTGCTAGAACCATCAAGGGTCCTCTGCCTCCCTCTATCCCTGAGGGTACCGTTACTTGGCAAGGATCAATTCCAAAATAACCACACTCTGATATTTCATCAGTATTTCTTAGCAATGGTTCCTCATGCTGCGCTCTGGGAACTTGATTTTCTCCAGTTGTTTTTCTTGAAACTCACAGTTGACATGGAACCCTGTCAAAGTCTGGCACTGGGTCCCTGGCTCAGCACTTTCTTTGGGGCAGAGGTGCTGAGGTCGGATGCAGGCTCCAGGCGGGTCCCCTGATTCGGGAACACCTGAGCCTGTGAGAGTCAGGAACTGGACTACAAAAGGCAGGACCATAGCTTCAGAGACTGTAGCCCCTAGGAACCCTGGGATATGTGGTCACGTGCTTTCTGTCTAGGTTGGGCTGCCATCTAAGATGGAGGAAATGTGAGCTAATATACCTGCTCATGTTGGGTAGGGTGGGCTGCCCTCTGCTTTGCCCATGCGTGCTGAGTGTCTGTAGCTGTCCCCTCTACTCAAGGTCCTCTGATGCCAGCTGGCCTGAGGGAACCATCCTAGCTGGTGGGGGTCATAGCTGTTGTAGACAGAGTTGGGGATCCATGGTTACAGAGCTGAATGATGCTTCTTGGTGGTGGGAAATCACTCAGTTCTGATCCATGGCCTCCATTGGCTTCATAGGAAGATGGCCTGCCTGCCTGCTGGCCTGCCCGCCTACCCACCCTGTGTCCTTGAGACTCTTACCATCCCGCTGCCTGAGAGGCTTTGAACTAACACGGGTTCCTGATGTGGACACAGAAGGCAAGAGGACTCCCACCCCCCCAAATCCGGGGCCCTGACTCCAGAACTAGAGGTTTTTCTCACCATAGCCAGTCTCTGCATTCTTTGTCCTCTGAGCCCCCAGGACCAAGACAGGTAAGGAAGGGCAGGGTATGGAAGAGGGATGGTGTGGAGGAGGCCAGGCAGGGGCAGTCCTTTCACACTGCCTCAGCATCCTGGCTCCCACAGATTTGGGGGGGGCGGTGTAGATGAGATGAGAGTGGCAGAAGTACTGAATTTCAGCATTTTATGGGCAGGGACCAATGAACAACTCTTCAAAGTTCATAGGTCATGGTAAAGAGCCCCAAATGGCATGGGCACTGGTACAGGACTACACAGAGCTAGGAAGCAGGACCAGGGACTTGGGGAGCCAGGAGGAACAGCTTCTCAGACCCCAAAGATTCTGTGGAAAGAGTAGGGAGTGATGGGGTTCTATAATGCAGGCAGAAGTCTTTAGGGCCCAGTCCACGTGACCCAAGCATCACGCAGGCATCCCCAGGTGGGAATGCAAGCTGACAGGCATATTGCAGGCAGTCAGCGAGGCGTGTAGGTCTTGGAAGGGAGTCAGGCCCTGATGGCCACCCTCAACATCTGCCATGTCCGTGTTGTTTCCAACTTGTAAAGAGGAGCCTCCAGTCTGAAATTCTTGGGTGTAAAGCCTGACTTTTTACTAATTAAGAGTTTACAATTAGTTAAAACTAATTAAAATGGATTAAATTTGTACTAATTAAAACTAATTGAATTCTTTTCGAAATGCTGCACAGACTAAACCAAGCGATGCCCAGCCTCCTGCCGCTGGAAGTGCAGGAGCTTCTGGGATGTGGCAGCAGGGACAGTGGTGATGGTTAGGGTGAGGGTGGCTATGGCAGGGGCTCCTTTGCTGGACTGTCTGTTAGTTCTGCTATCATACAAGCATACTCAGGTGGGACTGCCAGCCTTGTGCCCACCTTGTGACTGGTTTGGAGGTGTGGCTAGCCACCTCCAGTCACTGAGTTCTGATTTTGCCCCAGGGAAGAAGAAAGGACTTGATTCTGTTGTCATAGAGTTGGGAACTCCTGAGAACTGCTGGAGGGCCGAGAGGATCTCAGGGGGGTTGGGTAGACAAGTCCACCAGGACTCATTCAGCAAGCTGGCAAGCAGGGGAGCCATGTTCTGGTGACTGGCATGCTGGGTTGTGCAGTGGCTTGACCTGGGCTTGACTGTGGTATGAAGTGGCTATGGCCGGTGGCTCTGGACTCCTTGATTCACCTCCACTAGCAGCCTTCACCTGGCCTCTTGTAGCCAGGACTTTGAGCTAGTGGGTAGTGACTGTCTGTAATGCTTCTTTTCCCCCTGCCCTCTCTGTCTTCCCAGAGTAGGAACTCTGGGCTTAGCTTGGTTGCTCGTCTCTGAGGTGGTCCAACTATACCAGGGCAGGGATGAGGTGGGGCTGTTCCAGACATCCCATGCTGGACCACCCTCTGCCCTGCCTAAGTAACCTTTTAAATTAAGTAAAATGTCTACTGTGGTTTCCATGGAGCCAGACATACTCTAGGCACTTGATCGCTGCATTTGGACACTGAATGCCCACTGTTCACGTTGTCCAGAGAACCCTCGGGTAGCCCTGATCCAGAGAGGCCCCACAGCCTTCTAAACGTGTCTCTGGTGAGCATCACGGGGACTGAACCCGAGGGGGCTACCTCTGCCCCACTGTCTGCCTGTAGGTGCTCCTTCTGGTCAGGGCCCAGAAACAGCATGAGAGGAGCAGAGAAGACATGAACGATGATGGTGCCCCCAACATGAGGTGTGATTGGGTACTGGTTTCTTAGCCTGCATGGCCACTGGGCCATAGATTGGGGTACCCACAGAGTCAAGTGGAACACTGCCAGCCAAGAGAGGAAACTGTGGAAAAATAAGTGGAAACTGTGTTCTGTGTCTCTGGCCATCGCTGCCAGAGACACAGAACACAGACAGGAAATGTTAGGGTACTTAGAAGTGAAATGTGGAAACAGATAGACTGGGTATGAGAAAACGGCTGAAATAATGGAGGCCGGGTCCCTCCAATGCTCCCTGGGCAGTGCTCCCCGGGCAGTGCTCCCTGCGGTCAAGATTCCTGTACCACGGGTGGGTGGATCGAGACAGTCCACAGGCTGCAGCAGAGGCAGTAAGCAGGCTTTGGGTTTGTCCGTGTGGAGAATGACTCTCCAGCACATGTCTAGAGCAGGTGGCTAGTGACAGGTGTGTGTCTATGTGTGTCTGTGTGTCCATGGGTCAGTGAAGAAGAGGGAACCAACATACACCCACATTCCTACCCATGCACACACGAAACAAGAGCAGCAGCCTCCAGCTTCCAGAGTCTGAAAGATTTTATTCAGATTGCTTTTTTTTTGAAGTGATCTTACAGTGGAAGATACAGGTTGACCATGAACTCACAGTGATCCTCCTGTCTCAGCCTTCTAAGTGCTGGATTATAGGTGTGAGCCATCAAGGCTGAATTTTTGGCCAGGAAAATTCTTAAAGCTTTTGTTCTATTAAATGGACAGCTAATTTGCATAATCCAAAGGTTAAAAATAAAGTACAAACCCACATACAGTGTAAAGTTTCCTCCTACTGCCCATACCCTGTTCCCAGTGTGGATAGTTTCCCATCTGTGGCTCCCATTCAGAGAAACACGGGGCCTGTGTGGAGCAGAAGTTCCCAGGCAGAGCTCGCAGGTAGAGGCTTCCATTTAGGAGTTCTAGGTCGAGGTGCCCAGGTAGAGGCTACCAGGCAGAGTCTGGCCAGTACACACATGCACACGAACACACACACACACACACACGCATTCACACCCCCCCGCACGTGCGCGCACACGCACACACACACACACACGTGCTCACTTGCACACACATGCACGCGTGCGCGCGCACACACACTGGACAGCAAGCCAGCGGCACTGCTGTGCATGTTCACTGAACATCTTGGAGATCGCTCCACACTCGCTCTCAAAACACATCCTTGTTCTTTTTTAACAGCAGTGAAGAACAAACCGCCTGAATATTCATGGCTTCACTCGCACACCAGGATATTTATAAGGTAAATCGCTAGACACAGAGTTCACTGCCACCGTGGCCCAGGGCAAGGCAGAAATATATTTTAACCCCATCATTCCACACAGCCCATGCTTCCCACCATGGGGTAGGCACCCAGCCCGCAGCTAGAGCCCACCATATGGGAATGAGCTCAGTATTGGGGCAAGAATTGGAGTCCAGGATTCAGGCAAGCTCTGGAAGTGATGGGGCCACTATGGCATCGAGTGAAATGCTCTGAGGCTTGACTTTTCAAATAAGTGACCACAGCCCCACACAGTGACTGCAGTGACAGAGACCCCCCTCTTCTTGCCACTCTGAGATCTCCTGTGCTATGGGATGTCTTTGATTCTCAGTCACTCTTGGAATCAAGAGAAGAAAGAACCAAAGACAGGAAGCGGTTGAACTCCGTCCCCTCCCCACCTTCCTGTTGCGGCACTTGTCCGCTGTACATGGAGAGACGCTGACACCAGGCAGTCTTGTGCGATGTTGCAAGTTCAAGGCCTGGATGACTCATGGCCATTGCCTCAGACCCAATACTAAAGTAACAAGGAGGGGCAGTTTGTGACCTTAGCCCCTTTGCCGAGGCACTGTGCATGAGGAAGTCAGACTCTAGTTAGGGCAGGACTGTGTATCTGTCCTTGTGCGTGAAAATGACATCACAGTCCCCTTTCCCAGGCGTGCACCACTGGGTCACTAAATCAGAGCTGAGGCTGGGTGTGGAAGATGTACTTCCAAACATACGCCCTGAATCTAGCAAGACTCCCTCAGTTCTACAAGGAACGTTCAGCACACCAAGCCTGCTCCTAGGTCACACACACCTCACACCAGAAGAGAGCACCAGATCTCATTGTAGATGGTTGTGAGCCACCATGTGGGTGCTGGGAATTGAACTCAGGACCTCTGGAAAAGCAACCAGTGTCCTTAACTGTAAACCCATCTCTCCAGCCTCGAAAATAATGTTTATTTTAAAAGAAAAAAAATCATATTAGAAAAGATTTTGCTGGTGGCAAAAAAGGGGCCTGGTCTTTGAGAGTGTTTATAAGGGAGTTCTGAGATTCTCTATCCCACCTTAGGGATAACTATAGATTCTGAGACAGAATCTCTCCTTCCTCAAATAACTGAAGGTGGGGTACTTGGCACTGTGGTGCTGGGGACCTGGATGTCAGGGATGTGCCATTGCCCTTGCTGTTGGTGGTGGTGGGGACTAGATTCAGATCAAGATAAACCAGGGCAGGGAGGCCCGAGCTTGTTGGGGATTGATGTCCTACAGCTAAGGACGCAGAGGTAGATGCCTGAGAGGCAAAGATGGCTGAAGTCATAGAGGTAAGAGATAAAAGGCGGTCTGCCAACCTCTGAACCCTTCTCCACACACACACCCTGCCCAGAGCATGCTGGGCAAGCACTCTACTGCCTGAGCAGCTGCATCTTTCGGTCCCTGGATCTTGGTTTCAAATCTGTGTTCTGTGACAGGAACCAGGGTTCCACGGACAAGTGACTGAGCCTCTGGTCTGAGTGATGAATGTACATGATGAGCCTGGAGCATCTGCTCCCGGGGGGTATGAAGTCACATGACAGCAAGGGACCACAACGCTGATGGGCAGTAGAGAGGGCATGGAAGCGATAAGGGAGACACCAGAGGCCAACACTGGGAAGTATTACCAGACTATAGAACCCATGGAAAAGTAGAGTCCACACCAAGGTAGTAGGTGAGTTAATATGTAAGGGAGAACACAAAGTCCGTGAGACTGTTTTTTAGGGGGCAGGCGCCAAGCCCCACTCTGAGTGTGTTTGTGCTGGTATACTTTCTTCTGAAGAAGACACCGAGAAAGGAGAGATGGAGCAGTTGAGGGACCTGGACACCTGCAGCAGGGGCCAGGCCTGCAACGCCGTGCTGAGTTGGGCTTACTGTGTGCTTCCTTACATGGCAATGAAAATGATTCTCACATGTGGCTTTTTTTGAGACAGGGTAGCCCCCATTGTCCTGGGCCTCACTCTGTAGACCAGGATGGCCTCCAGCGCAGAGATCCACTTGCCTCTGCCTTCCGAATGCTGGGATTAAAGGCGTTCACCACCACTGCCTGGCTGTACTTGGGGTCTCTTTTCCCCAACAACCAGGAGCCCAGATGACTCTGAAGAAAACAGTGGACACCCACAAGTGTTGGTGCAGAACATTCTGCACCAGTATGGCCAGGGCAAAACCAAGGAGAGTGTAGAAACTGTCACTGCCTGGAAGGGCCCGAGGAGGTATGGATTGTCTTCAGTGTTTCTCTGAATGTGATCTCTGAGCAGAAAAAGATAGGAGAGGGAAATGAGGAAACCAGAAGGACAGGTTTTGGCGGCAGTTCCTTAGTCCTGGTGGATAGCAAGGCCAAGTTTCTCTTTCCAGTGGGAGGTGCTGATGGTGGGACTGGTGTGGGCCCTGTGGGGACTCCGAGGAAGGGTCACAGCTTCCCTGTGCATCAAAAGCTGCTAGGGAAATAGGGTTTATTTATTTTATTTTTATAAATTATTTTTCATTTCATGTGCATTGTTTTTATTTATTTTGTTTTTTTCCCCCTGAATGTATGTCTGTGTGAGGGTGTCAGGTCCCCTGGAACTCAAGTTACAGATAGCTGTGAGTTGCCATGTAGGTGTTGGGAATTGAACCGGGGTCCTCTGGAAGAGCAGCCAGTGTTCCCAACCACCGAGTCATCTCCCTATCCCCAACACTGGGCCTTCTTTTTAAAATTTAACTTCTAAAATCTGCTTTTTAAAAAAGTTTTATTTATTTATTATGCATGCAGTGTTCTGTCTGCATATATGTCTGCACACCAGAAGAGGGCACCAGATCTCATTGTAGATGGTTGTGAGCCACCATGTGAGTGCTGGGAATTGAACTCAGGACCTCTGGAAAAGCAACCAGTGTCCTTAACTGCAAACCCATCTCTCCAGCCTTGAAAATAACGTTTATTTTAAAAGAAAAAAATCATATTAGAAAAGATTTTGCTGGTGGCAAAAAAGTCTATGGAAAGTTGTCATTCGTTAGGGACATAGCGTAGGTAGCCCAACACCTGCTGCAGGGGTGAAAATAAAAATGAACCGAACAGGGCTGAATTTCCACACTGGTTCAGCACCTGCCAGGCACGAAGAAAGCCTGGGCTCAGCCCCAGCTCCATTTAAAAAATATGTGGTCAAGGACAAAAGCAAGCAGAACATGCAGAGCGGTGTGAGGAAGAGGACGGCTTGCCCTCTTAGTAGGGGGAAAATAACAGGAAAATAACCACTCCCTCTATAGAACGCAGCACGGCAGTTCCTTCAAAAGTTAAATGTGGAGAGGCTGGAGGGATGGCTCAGTGCTTAAGAGCGCTCACTAGCTGCTCTTGCAGAGAACCTGGGTTCGAAACCCAGCACCCACATGTCTGATTGCAGCCGTCTGTAACTCCAGTCCCAGGGTATCTGATGCCCTTTTTCAGCTTCTTTGGCCACTGCACACATGTGGTGCACAGACATACATGCAGGCAAAGCAACCATACACACAAAGTAATAAAATACAATGATGGGCCTCTTCTGTGGTCAAGCCATGGCTTTCCAGTGTTTCCCAGAGAGAAATGGGAGTAAGTTTTGATCAGCTTTATGATGTTAAAATCTAGACCCCAAATCTCCTTGTGTAGATGAGTGGGTAGGCTAGGCTCATCTAGAGAGGGAAACACTACACGACTACGAAGGTGGATGATTTACTGACCCACATGACGTGGGCAATGTTTAGAGGGATCACACAGAGTGACGGAGCCAAAGTGCCCCCGCCGCCCTTTGGCCTCCACAAATCTATGAAAAGGGCAGGTTTATCTACAATGGCCAGATCAGGATGACAGCTGCCAGAAAAAAGGAGCAGATTCCAAGACCACAGAGAAATTCTGGGTGGAATGTTTACATGATCTTGATCTTAATACGTGTGTGTGTGTGTGTGTGTGTGTGTATATGTGTATGCTCGCTCGCATGTTTGCACAGGCACATGTTTAGGTGTGTAGCAGGACAAATGCATGTGGAGGCCACAGGTCAACTTGGAGTGTTGTTCCTCGGGAGCCTTATTTTTCTGAGACAGAGTCTCTTATTGGTCTGGAACTTAACGATTAGGCTAGTCCAGCTGGCCAGTAAGCACCAGGAGTCTACCTGGCTCCACCTCCCTGGTCTTGGGATTACAAGTATGAACCACCCTTTCCTGAGATTTTTTTAAAAGTTTTGTTTATTTATTATGTATATAGTGTTCTGCCTGTACTTCTGCCTATAAACCAGAAGAGGGCACCAGATCTCATTATGGATAGTTGTCATTATGGATAGTTGTGAGCCACCATGTGGTTGTTGGGAATTGACCTCAGGACCTCTGGAAGAGCAACCAGTGTTCTTAACTGTTGAGCCATCTCTCTCTCTCTAGTTCCCTTCCCAGGATTTTTACATGG
The DNA here is from genome assembly GCF_950005125.1 of Chionomys nivalis. NCBI lineage: Eukaryota > Metazoa > Chordata > Mammalia > Rodentia > Cricetidae > Chionomys > Chionomys nivalis. Next base: position 54,884,976 of record NC_080104.1, on the reverse strand, counting down.
ATTCTGTGGACCACACTCAGGTTCTCAACCTTGTGCAGTTAAGTGCTTTACCACTGAGCCATCTCCCCAGCCCATGATGTCGATCTTAAAGACAGTTTTGTAAGAGCGGATGTGTCAGACTGTATTGTTAAGAGTGCCATTTTGGCCACAATAAATCTGAGAGGGGGATACAAGACATTGGGCATGAGGATTTGGGGGTAAATTATGATGTAGTAATGTAATTTCCAGGACCATAGAACTTGGCTATTCTCCATCCCTCACAGAATGTTTTCTTTCTGGATTTTAATTATATATATATATATATATATATATTTTATCATTTTATCTTACGTATATGGGTACTATGTCTGCATGTCTGTCTGGGTACTATGTGTGTCTTGGTGACGTTGGAGGCCAGATTCCCTGGAAGTGAAGCTACAGACAGTTGGGAGCCACCATGTGGCTCCTGGGAATTGAGCTGGATTCTCTGGAAGATAAGTGTTTTTAATTACTGAGCCACCTCTCCAGCCACTCTTTTCTGGATTTTAGAGTGATAACTAACTCGAGCTCCCCAAATCTACAAACCCAGCAACCTGTGCTGGTTCACGTAGCAGAAGCTCTACCACTGGAAAGGCCAGCCTCGTCCACTCTGCTTACACAGCCCGTGGTCTGGGTAGAGTGGAGTAGAGGCCGGAAGTTGCATGCAGCTGCAGATGTCTGTCTTTGAATATGTCTGGGTTTGAAAACAAACCCGTGTTGTTCACTCCCCGGGCAGACCCAGGGTAGGTACCTGGTGGATGGCTTGGAAGGAGGACCAGAGCCTGTAACAAAACCTAATGGGGGTGGCCAGACTGGGTCCCCACCACTAGCACACCGACGGAAATTTCCAGAGATATTTCTACCCCCCTCACATCTTTAATTTTTCAAATGGACCTCTCTCCAGTTGCCAGGTTAGCTCCACTGCCAAGGCCAGGCGGACGCTGGCAGCTCCCCAGGGAAGCATTTTAATCTCCTGCATCAAACCAGACCCCTCTCCCATCCGCCATCTGCCTGTCTCCAGCCACCTCCACCCAGGGAAACCAGGATGGGGCTGAGGGCCTAATCGGATCACAGCTCCCGAGCTGTGCACTAATCAGATTGCTCCACAGCCTGGCCCTGCCAGGGGAGCCTTCAGACTCCAGTCTGAGCCGGCTCAGCATGCACACCCTCCTCCCATCTCCGTTGGAAAGGAGGGAAGGTGTGTCTGGCATCTCAGAACTGCTCAGAGGTCTGCCTTAATGCAGTTTGCTTGGGGTAAGATCTGGCTCCTGTCTGTGACCTTGGGAGAGCAAAGCATTCTCTCTGGGTCCAGTCTCTGGTACCCAGTGGTCAGTAAAGAAATCCCTTGTGGCCGTCATTCTTGAGCCCTCTTGGTATTTTTATAGGATGTAAACAACCAGCCATCACATTCCTCTCGTGTAAAGTGAGTATCCTTCACGGCCCTGCTGTTTTGCTTCCAGGGAGAACAGGTCAAACTTCCCCAGAGCAAGCTGTGCAGCTGGGTCAGAGGTCAAAGCCAGCCATTTGGCACATGCAGAACAGACTGCAGGGGGATTGTAAGGGAGGCAGGGGCCTTGGCAAGAATTTTGGATGTAGGTTGGGCAGCAGCTCTGGCTCTAAAGGAAGGGCAGAAGCTAAGGGGAAGGAATGGAGGTAGCGGCACACCTGGTTGCCCCAGTGACTCGGAACCTGGAGTGATTGCTTTCTACTGTGTGCTGTCTGGGTTTGATAGGCCAACTGTGGCCATCCTTTCCCTGTGACTTCATATCTATACCCCCTCCTCCTGCTCTGCCTGACTGTCTGTCCATCTTCCCCCAGGCAGACACACCCTCCACAATGGGAGTGTCTGCCCTGGTAATGTGAAACCCAGGGTCCAGCCTCTGCCCAGGTCCTGTTCTGGAGCAGGCAAACCACTTCTACCATCAAGGCAGCCACTTCTACCATCGAGGCTGTTTTGTGGTCAGTGTTTGGAAGTCGCAGATGGACGTGCCCCCTCTTTCTCGGATGGCCCTGGGTAGGGTATGAAGTCTGAAAATGCTAACGTGATTGCTAAGGCTACTTTGATACTGTGAGGAAGGCTCCCTTGAGGATACCTTTTAAGAAACGCTGCCTGCCAGAGCAATGAAACTGGAGCCCAGATAACTTGGAACCTGTCGGCTCTCTTCTGGACTGTCTAGACTCAAGAGTCAATGTTCAGACCACACCACAGTTTGGACCTGTAGCTCTAGTATTCTTAAGGCTTGGGGTCCAGGTCTACGTATTGTTTACCTTCAAAGAAATAACTAAGTGGTTCAGTTTCACGAAGAACGAAAGGAAGAAAACATAAGGCAGTTTGCTCTGAATATCTTTGAGATTGGAGGGTGCTTCTGAACAGTCCTGATGTCTCTTCTCACACAGCAAAGCCCATGGAGCCCTTAGCTGCTGGAGTTATCTTTCTTAATATCCCTATGGCACCGCTCTGTACTCGGCCCTGTGTGAGCCCTGTGTGGCAGTAACCGTGCCATCGTCCTAGAAACATTGTGAATTGAAATCGTACCTCTCTCCAGAGATGGATGTAGTAGGGAGCTGTGGGCCTCTTCCCACAGCCCGGCTCATGACTGCCTAGCTAGCTTATGCCCCAAAATAATGACACACAAACTGTATTCTTTTAAACACTGCTTGGCCCATTTCTATTCATGTGTGTAGCACCCCAAGGAGCGCTTACCGGGAAGATTCTAGCCTACGTCCATCCTGGGTCGGAGCTTTATCGCGTCTGCCGGGGAGAGGGGAGCATGGCGTCTGCTCCAGAGAGCAGAGCTGTCGAGTCTGAGCTCACTTCCTCTTCCTCCCAGCATTCTATTCTGTTTACTCCACCTATCTAAATTTTGCCCTATCAGATGGGCCAAGGCAGTTTCTTTATTAGCCAATGACCTTCCTCCATCATTTCCCCTTTTTCTGTTTAAACAAAAAGGAAAGGCTCTAACATAGCAAAATTACATATAGCAAAACAGTTATCAAGTAAGAATTACAGTTACAATATTTACATCTATTTTATCTTTATCATAACTAAAGAAAACTATAACTATCTATCTATTCTTCAACTCTATCAAAGACTCCAGAAGGATATAATATTACCTAAGCAAACAAGAAATAAGCAACTTCTAAACTCTAGAAATGACAGAGACATCTCGCTACCTTGACAGTCACCCAAAGTTTCTCTGTACCGTTGGGGCATCCATCTTCGGCCTAAAGGCCCATAGTTTCCAGCACACATTTCCATGAAGCAGGAAATTTCAAAGGCAGTTCAGTCACTATCTGCTGTGTCCTGCAGAATGTCTTACATGAATTCATGTCTCTTTCATGAATCAGGAACCCCAAAAGATCATCTCACCTTTAGGCAAGTTCAGCAGTCCTCTCTCTGCGGGTTCTTTGTGTCCAGTTTATACAATAGTCCAGGCAAGAGCAGTTTCTTGCCCAAATAGCTATCAAACTCCATAAGGTGCCTCTTCGATGCCCGTCTTCTTTCTTCTTGAAGTAGATTGGTGCTGCCAGGAGCAGAGTGTCTCATTGTCATGAAAAACCCTAAGTTATTAAAGCACTTAAAATGCCATATTTTATAATCTTTGAAAGATATGAAGAATGTCTATCTAAAATGTAAGCATGCACATCTAGAAAATCTAACATGACTACAAACTTGACTATTATTGATAATTATCCATTAACAACCTATATACATTACATTTTTAAGTGAACTACACAATCACAATACCTTAATCAATATCAGAAATACATATACATATAATAAAATTGACCTTAAATTAATATCAGTAAACCAAGATTCATATCAATGCAAATTATTCACATCTATATTATCTCCCCCTTTAAATGTAAAATAACATTTATAAACAATATATGGGAACATGGGCGCAGTTTTTTCTCTCCAAACTGCTTCCTGCTGAATGGGGGCGCTGTTATTCAGATCTTTCATGGAGTAACCTGTGTGCCAGGGTCATCTCAGTCGGCAGTTGAGTGAAGTAATTTTCTGAAGGGGTTCACAGCAACCTTTCAGGAGGGCGTGGTCTATCATACCATATTGGAATAGAAAAAATCGACAGGGTCTCATCCTCTGTGAAAACAAAAGAAGAAACTCCTTTCCAAAGCATCATGTCCTTAGATTCAAATTTTAAAGTCAAGGTATTTTGAAAATATCTATCTTGGATTAGTTCAGCAGCATTTATAAACAAATATATTTTAGCATCTGTTGCTCCTTCCTCAGCATTCAAACAATTCAAAGAGAGCATAATAGCATACAGTATCAAGATTCTCTGTGTATTTTCCATCTTTGTGCAGCTTTATTTTAACTCTATTTTGTTTATTTTTACTTTTGTTTTATATTCTCTGTATATATTTGTCCTGGAATAACTCTTTAGACCAGGCTGTCCTTGAACTCTCAGAGATCCATCTGTCTCTGCCTTCCAGGCATTGGGATTAAAGGTGTGTGCTACCACACCTTGAAGTCACAGAGGTCAATCTCCTTTGCCTCCAAAATGTTGGGATTAAAGGTGTGTACTACCACACCCAACTACTTTCTTTCTTCCTTTTTTACTTTTAAGAACTAAATTTTTAGCCTGCATATATTTTTAACACACTGTAAATCATTTAAACATTTTCTTTGACTTTGAATCTTTCTTTTACTGTATATCTCTCTTTTTCTGACCACACGAGTCTTTAATTTACCAAGCAATATCAGTAGGATGAAAGCCGTGGCTTTGACGGCTGGATCCAGCCATTCCTTAGCTTTCCAGCCTCATGGCTGAGGTACTGGCTGTAGCCATGTTTATCACTACAACTCTGTGGCGTTTCAAGGTCCTTGCCAGCAAACAAGCTACAACACTCAAATGCTCTCTCTGTAGCTGACCTCCTGCCTCAAAGAGTCAGAGTTTGCCCTGGCAGGACGGCCCAGAAAGCCGGCATTTTAAAACAGCACAACTTTTTTCCTGCTAAGGCTGAAAACCAAAAAGCATGCCTTCAGCTTTTCACCAACACCGTTTTAAGTATTTCGTGGCAGAACCTCTTAAATGAGCTGCAAGGTTTCACAGCTGAAGCTGAGTCAGGAAGCCTCTCTTAGATGAGAGCACTTGCTTGCCTCTAGCAAGTAGAGCAGACACGAGAAATTGTTGCTACCAAGAAAACATGCTTTACTCTATTCTTTCCCAAGCTTTCTGTGGATTCAGTTGTCCACACGTTGGGGGCCATCTGTAGTGGGGGCTGTGGGCCTCTTCCCACAGCCCGGCTCATGACTGCCTAGCTAGCTTATGCCCCAAAATAATGACACACAAACTGTATTCTTTTAAACACTGCTTGGCCCATTTCTATTCATGTGTGTAGCACCCCAAGGAGCGCTTACCGGGAAGATTCTAGCCTACGTCCATCCTGGGTCGGAGCTTTATCGCGTCTGCCGGGGAGAGGGGAGCATGGCGTCTGCTCCAGAGAGCAGAGCTGTCGAGTCTGAGCTCACTTCCTCTTCCTCCCAGCATTCTATTCTGTTTACTCCACCTATCTAAATTCTGCCCTATCAGATGGGCCAAGGCAGTTTCTTTATTAGCCAATGACCTTCCTCCATCAGATGGAGACCCGTGTGAGGAGGATACTGATCCCCTGCTGCGGTACCCAGTGGGAAGGGCAAGATGGTAGCTCTGAAACTCCAAGCTCAGTCACTTTCCTGGGCCTGCCTCCTCTCCCCTTCCTTCCCTTATCCCTGCTCACACCCTCCCTCCCTCCCCAGCAGGTGCGCTGTTGTTGGAGGAGAGTGGGCAGGCAGTTTCTGTAAACAGCATTTTCTTGGTGTTTTCCCCTTCCTAGATCACACAGAATGGTTTCAAACTCTATACTCCCAGCATGCATCTGTTTCTCCCTTTGACTTTTAAGAAACGTCATCATAAACGTTACTCTTGCACATCCACAGATTCCACTTCGGTTTAGGGGAAAAATCTGCCATAGAGTCAGCAATTCATTTTTTTCCTATCTGAATTGTTTTGAATTTTTCAGAGAATGGCTGTCCTGGTATGCGCCATCTCTCATGACTGTGCCACCTCTGTTTTTCTTTCATGTGCAGCCTTGTTCTCCAGTTCACAGATCACACTCGTGACTGTATCTAACCTGCGTTTCACTCTGAGAGGGCGAGACCCGGAGTCTTGTACTCAGGTTTCTGGAGCACCCGCCTTCTGCCCATCTCATTCTTTTTGTGACTTCCTGCTACCTTGTCACCGGGCAGAGCCTGGCGCTCCCATTGTTCTATTTCCTGCCTCGGAGCTCATCTGGCTGAGTCATCTCCCCTGTGCTACCAGGCCTGGGATGTGCGGAGCCTCACCTCAGCCTCTGTCTCTCTGCCCTGCTCTGTCCTAGACAAACTGCAGTGGTTGCTGAATTCTGTGATGTCTTAGGAGTCGGGGGCATTGCCCACGTGTCTCTGGGGCATGTCTGCCCTGAGTGATGTGTGATGTCTTTACAGGACTGTGACATTGGAGAAATGCGCTAGGAATCCCAGGGTTTGTCTGGGATATGTCCTGGGCTCCCATCTACATACATCACAGCCTCCGTCCACCCTCAACCCTATGCCGCCCAGGGCTGTCAGTAGGCAGGGTTGTCTCGCTGCCCTTTCCCTGACAGCCATCTTCATGTTGACCCTTCCCTTGTCCATTTTCAGGCTGCTTTTGGAGGGAATGGGTTCCCCAGTTGCTGTAGCTCCAACAGGGTGATGGGATGCTCCAACCTCACTGAGTTCTGTGAGGAGACGTGGGGTCTCTGAGAATCACTCTAGTCCACTAGAGGCCGTGAGTTGGCTTCCTGACCTCTCTCCAGGTTCCACGTTTCCAGGTAGAACCTGTGAGTGAGGCCTGTTTATTTCTCTGTATTAAATTTATCTTGGTGAGAACTTACAGAGGGTTTCTTTCTTGAGAACAGTTGTTAATATCACAAGTTTAGGAAGTTCAGGGTTTTGTGGCGATTCTCTCTCTCTCTCTCTCTCTCTCTCTCTCTCTCTCTCTCTCTCTCTCTGTCTCTCTCTGTGTGTGTGTGTGTGTCTCCATCTTCATCACCTATTCTCTGCTTCCTTCTCTCTCTCCCTCCCTCCCTCCCTCCCTCCCTCCCTCCCTCCCTCCCTCCCTCCCTTTCTTTCTGGCAGGAGAAAAATCACAAAACACCTGGCACTTGTTTCCCATGCTGGAGCCTGAGGAAGATTTGACTCTGATCGATGTCAAAGTTGTGGGGCAGCCACATGGCGGGGGGGGGGGGGGGAGTGTATGGGTGGCCTTTGGTGACCTCCCTGTTTGGTGGAGGGCAGCCGACCTGAGTGGCAGCAAACAGGCTCCCAGGTACTGGCCCAGCAATCGAAGGCACTGTTGCCCATAGTCAAACCAATGTAGGGGGCCACCCAGCCCTGCCCAGGGGATATGCAGCCCGGGGACAGGCTCTATGTCCTACAGCCAAGGCCCTCATACCTGGTCATAGACCTCCTCTTGCTGGTTCCCCACAAAAATCTAGTCAGAGGCTAGGTTCCATGCCAGCCTGGCCTCCTCGACTACAGGGTCAGAAAGATGCCTAGCTCCAAGCCAGAGCGTCTGTCAGAGGGCTCCTGTTACAGGGTATTTTCTGATTGTGGGTTTAGTCTGGTCTAGACATTTCTCTTGCTCCTGACCTCTTTTAAAAACATTTGTTTTAGAGTGGGCGAGGTGGCTCAGAATGTGAATGGTTTTTGTCCCCCAGTCTGGCAACTTGTGTTCCATGAGACCCACAGGTGAAAAGATAGAACTGGCCCCTGTAGGTTGGCTTCTGGCCTCCACACATGTTCTGTGAACTGCGTGCTCACACAAATAACACACATGGACAGACACATATGCACACAAATAAGGCAGTATAATACATAGTCTTACATTGTGCTTCGGGGCCTTGAGCTGCATCTCTGTTGGAAGGGTGTTTGTTTAACACAATAAGGTCCAGGGTTTGATCATCAGCACCTTATAAACCAGGTGTGCCAGCTAGTTTTTTTTTAAAAGAATTTTTTAAAATTTATTTATTTATTTTTTAAAATTTTATTTATTTATTAAAGATTTCTGCCTCCTCCCTGCCACCGCCTCCCATTTCCCTCCCCCTCCCCCGATCAAGTCCTCCTCCCTCGTCAGCCCAAAGAGCAATCAGGGTTCCCTGCCCTGTGCGAAGACCAAGGACCCCCCACCTCCATCCAGGTCTAGTAAGGTGAACATCCAAACTGCCTAGGCTCCCACAAAGCCAGTACGTGCAGTAGGATCAAAAACCCATTGCCATTGTTCTTGAGTTCTCTAGTCCTCATTGTCCGCTATGTTCAGCGAGTCCGGTTTTATCCCATGCTTTTTCAGACCCGGGCCAGCTGGCCTTGGTGAGTTCCCGATAGATCATCCCCATTGTCTCAGTGTGTGGGTGCACCCCTCGCCGTCCTGAGTTCCTTGCTCGTGTTCTCTCTCCTTCTGCTCCTGATTTGGACCTTGAGATTTCAGTCCAGTGTTCCAATGTGGGTCTCTGTCTCTGTCTCCTTTCATCGCCTGATGAAGGTTAATATTCAGGAGGATGCTTATATGTTTTTCTTTGGGTTCACCTTCTTATTTAGGTTCTCTAGGATCACGAATTAAAGGCTCAATGTCCTTTATTTATGGCTAGAAACCAAATATGAGTGAGTACATCCCATGTTCCTCCCATGCCACCTGCCCTCCCAGGTTCTCAGGGCTTGTGGTTAGCTTTCTGCTCATCATGGTCTGTGTCCATCTTGTGGAGGAGGCTCTAGACAGTTCAGTCTGCAGCTTTGGTCTAATGTGAAAGACCCTGCACTCAGCCTGAGTGTGAACCTGTTGAGGTTGACATTCCACCTGTCCCCACCGAGGCCACCTGTCCCCGGGCCCAGGCCACCTGTCCTGCCCGAGGCTATTGCAGGCCTGCCTCCTGCCTGCCTTATCCTCTCATTACTTCATCTGACTGGCTTATTCGTCTGTCCTAACTGGATAGGAATCACGCATAGGGTAGCAACCTCAGACCTGTAGGTGAACGCGAATAAAGTAACCCCACACTAGCTCAGAACTGAGTATAATAAGGGGTTCTTTATTTAGGCAGGGCTCATAGATCACAGTCCTCTGCACAAATGGGGAACAGGAACTGAATCCAGCAGCCAAGCAAGAGAGGAGAGAGAGACAGAGAGACAGAGAGAGCACACAGGCGCGCAAGCACACACATTTTTGATACCCAAGGCCACACCCAACCTGGTCCAGCATCTCAAAGGCCATTGGCTGAAGGAGGTTCCCCAGCACCTCCCCCTTTTGTCTAAATAAAATAAACCCAATACAAAACTATATACAATAAAAAGAGACATCAAGTATAAAAATTAGAATTACAACCAGCATAAACAATTTTAAGCAAGAAACATATACCAAATGTTTTAATAATTATCCTATCCTAAGGAGCTTAAGTCTTATATTAGAAATGGCTTGACTAAGTCATGAGATGAAAGTAACTATGACTATCTAGTCTTTAACTCCATCGAAGATCTGAGAAGGGAGATAATATTACTTGAGTAGGCAGGAAGTGCAATCAAGCAGCTTCCGAAATGTGCAGTAAGATAGAGACTGGCTACCAAGGCAATCACCCAAAGTCTCATTTGCAATGTTGGAACTTTGGCCATTTTCAGAGGCAGGAAATTTTTCAAAACTGTCTTACCCTGTCTTGGCAAGGTTTGGCAGTCTTTTTTTTTTTTTTTTTTTTTTGTAACCTGCTTGTCCAGTCCAGATACCATGCATTTTGTCAGTGGTTGATGCATGGGCAGTTCCTTGCCCAAAGACCAATTTTGCCAAGAAGAAAACAGGTTCTAAGTGGAGTGTTTTTGGTGCTCAACATTTTCTTGGGAATAAATCAGTGCTGACAGGAGCAACTGTGTCTCACGTCAACAGAACCCTAAGTTATTTAAATGACCTCAAAATGTAAACAATATATAAGAATCTTGATCAGAGGTAGAAACGTATAGTGCAATATGATAAATATGTCCTAAAATTATATCAATATACAAAATATCTTAAACAGAGGTAGAAACATGCATACATACAATATGACAAAATAACTTTGCATAGGTGTATAAATATTGTAAACAGAAATAGGAGCATATTCAATATAACAAATATAATTTGAATTTGTATTAATATACAAGAATCTATACAATGTATATTGCCTATAAATAATAGCTCACAAATATTTGCGCTATTACTCACTGTTAATAGTGTGAGTATTGTCACACTAATCTATCTATTATACCATTCAATTTTCCTTTTTTTTAAAAGTGAGATTCCTGAGCCTACAAAACTTCCACCCCAGTCCCCAATCCTATACCAGTTATAATCAACCTCTAATTGATGTTCCTAACCCTGAGGACAAACTCTGTTGGGAGAGGGGCCGTCGTCTTTTAGAATTACTTCCAGTTATCATGGGGGTGATGTTCTTTCTATGAGATCCTGTAAAACTAAAATGATGGTTAAGTTTCAATTTGCAATTGTATAATTGCAAATAGTCTCTGAGTAGTCAATAGGGTTTTTTGAAGTTTTAATTTGGAGTTCTGACCAGAACATTGTAAGAAGGTGCACCATTTCAGCTAACCAAGTTGGAACCATCTTGACAGTTGTACCAAAAACCAGTCTTAGAGTAGTGCCATCAACATCATGACATCGTATCAACCAGGTGGAGTCGTTGTTGTGGGCCCCCATTTTCTTAAGGATATATTATGAAAAACAAAGCTAATTCCAAAAATCAAATAAATGGATGTATAATAAAAATTACATAAACCTTGCAGAATACGATCTATTTTGTAAGCAAAATGGTTATTAAATTCCTGCATGGTGATATTGTCTGTAATTGTATAACTTTGAAATTTATTAATTTTTAATACTTACCTCTGTTAGAAGATTTCAGTAAACTGTTGTAGGTGTAATAATCTTTATTGGCCAGCGGGTGTCTTGGTTGCTGCCGCATGGTGGAGAGTCACGACCAGTGGCAGGGTGAACAGTCCCGTTGGTGCTGCGCATTGGTGCCTGATTAAATACTGACAAATATGCTCTGCTTGCCAAATTAAGAGCAATTATTAAGAACAATTAACACAATTCTGTACACGGAGAGAGTCTTTTGGTGTCCAGAATATCAAGAAACCCAAAGCTTGCCAGCAGTCATGAGCCGTGAACAGGGCCTGTGTGCAGTAGGCGGATCACGGTGGGAACAAAATCCGGGGAGGGGGTGCTGGAGAGGTTGCAGCAGTGTGCGGCAGGCCGGAGGCAGTTGCGGGAAGTGATGAGCTGGTCCCAGTAGATGTGGGCGGGCTCATACCCACTTTGGACGGCAGATGTAGGTGAACATGAATGGAGTAACCCCACACTAGCTCAGAACTGAGTATAATAAGAGGTTCTTTAGGGGGGGACTCACAGATCACAGTCCTCTGCATGAATGGGGAACAGGAACCGAATCCCTCAGCAAGGCGAGAGAGGAGAGAGAGCAGGTGTGTGAGCACACACCTTTTTGGTACCCAAGACCACATCCAACCTGGTTCAGCATCTCAAAGGTCATTGGCTGAAGGAGGTTCCTCAGCACCTACCCTCCAGCGTCCTAAGCCTAGGTCTGTCCAAGGGCTGGCAGAGCAGAGACTTAGGGCTCTGAGCCCTGAGAACTAGGGACCTGTTATTTTAGGACTCAGAGATATCACACTGACTTCAGCAGGTGTCATCGTTCTCCGCTTCCAGAAGCTCTGAAAGCAGCAGCGGAGACCACTCCACATCACTGTGTGGCAAGGCTAGTGTTGCAGCCTCAAATCTCTCTGTTTTACATCCACAACCACTCCAGACCTGACTAGCTGAAATCCTTGGTTTTAAGTGTCAGCCTGTCCCTAGGACTTTCCCAGTTCCATGTTTTCAGCTCTTTACAGCCCTTATATCCATCACCATTGCCCCTGTCATTTCTGCCCTGGCCGCTCTCTGAAACTCCAGTTGCTGCCTCATTGCTTCAGCCACCACTGCCACCATCACTGCTGTTGTTGCTCCTAAGTTGCCAGCTCAACCCACTCTAATGATACGGATCAAAAGTGGGCAAGTAGATCGCCCCAGAAAGGCCTTTCAAGGACCTAATGATGCAGCAGCAGGAAACAGCACGAGGGGGTCCTCCCAGCTGGCTCAAAAAGTGAGCCAAATGGCTTGCTTGTTATGGTTTGTTTTTCATTAGCTTTCTGTTGGGACAGGAGGAGAAGTGCTCTCTGCTATGACTTGGGTGAAAATGGCTGTGGGGTTATCTGGAGCAGGACTTTTTAAACTTTTCTGCTCATGACATCTGTGTGTGTGTGTGTGTGTGTGTCTGTGTCTGTCTGTCTGTCTCTCTCTCTCTTTGTTCTCTTTCTCTTTTCCTCTCTCTCTGTCTCTGTCTCTCTCTGTCTCTCTGTCTCTCTCTGTCTCTCTGTCTCTCTCTCTGTCTCTGTCTCTCTCTCTCACACACACACACCACTAAAGTCCCAAACCTGTGAATGTTGATGATTGATTTCAAGAAGGGCTTAGAAGGATCCTATGAAAGTTCCCATCAAGTTACCTCACCCTGGGTATGTAGGTACAGTCAATAGATAAATCAAACATGTACCTGGGTGTGGTGGTGAATGCCTTTAATTCCAGGACTCCAAAGACTGAGGCAGGTGAATATAAGTTCAAAGACAGCCTGGTCTACATAGAAAGTTCTAGGCCAAGCTATGATCACATAGTGAGACCCTGTCTCAAAACAAAAACAAGTCAAACATATACGGACTACAAATCATAAATTATATTTTGAAGTGACTTTGGTATACATATAATTTAACAATTTATTAAAGAAGAAAGAAAACTTGAATGCTGAGGTGATATACTATGTAAAGAGCCGTGGACATGGCAATTCCTGCCACCTCCTGTTTTGGCACATCTTGCTTGCTTGAGCTGCGGGTCCCACTGGCTTGACTGGACTGTTGGCGGGACCCTGTGTACAGCTCTTTCTCCTCTTCAAAACAGCTTTTGGGGCTGATTTGTATTTTAAACACAGAAGTGCCATGGCTCCCAGCCTTGCACACTGCATTACGTGGCCTGTCCTGGTTCCATTAGCTAATTATGCCTCTTATCATCTTTCATTTGTAGAAATAGAATTTGGCTGGATCCTCCAAGCTCTTTCAAGTCACAGTGACTCTCTTGTCCCTCATTTGTCTTCATAGTTGACAGCAGATCTTGCCCCAGCCTTCTTGGCCCCACCCTGCCCCTCCCTGGGAAGCACATGGTTGCCCTTGTCTTGTGCGTTACTGTTCTTATCTTTGTGAAAAAAAAAATACTTGACAGAATAACTGAAGGATGGAAAGATTTATTTGGACTTGTGGTTTCAGAAGGTACACTCCGCCATGATGGGGAAGGCAAGGTAGGGAAAGGCATCACATCATAAGATCTAGGAAATAAAGAGTATCAACACTATGAGATTTCCTCCTCTTTCTCTCTTATTCCTGCCACACCCCCTAGCCTGTGGAGATAGGATAGCCAGGGTAGATTTCAGTTCATTCTTTCTAGAAACACTCTTATGGGCATTCAAAAAAGATGTGCTGTACCAATTTCCTAGGTGATTCCAAATTCATTGTAGCAGAGCTCAGCTCCAGCCCTGAGTAGGAGCAAAACAGCGCCTAGGATCCTTAGGTGACCGCTGGAGTCTTTGGACTTGTTCAACCTGCTGCAAAATGAGGTGGGAGCTTCCTAGTTTAGGCTCCTGGATTTCATGAGCCATTGGCCTGCAAGTTGGCATCAAGGTATAAGTGACTTTGAGACACCCCCTCAGTTCCTGTAATGTCTGGCCACTTTCCTCAAGGTGAGATGTCCCCAAGTACCACACAGGCTGAGCCAGGAAATTCTAGGGCCACTCAACAGGTAACAACTGATGAGTACCACCGGGGACACTCTTACTGATCTGTGTCTCCATTCTAGCGTCTTTCCGACTGGATAGACTTAGGTGGGGTCTTGATGGAACACAGGAAAGCAGTCTCTCCTTACCCCAGCAAATACCTTCTGAAGATCCGACTCCTCCCAGTGGTACTTGCCTTGCACCAAGGAGGATCAATCAGCAATGGGTTGCTGACCCAGTGTATTTGTGACCCTACTTCTTGACCCTGGCCTTCCGCAGAGCCAGGCTTACTGGCCTGGGATGTTTGTGACCTCACCCTCCTACCTGCGTCCTTCCTGCAGGGCCTGGCCTGATATCCTTATCACATATTTGCATCCTTAAGCTCTGAGCCCCACTTAGAGACCGTGCCAGAGTTGATGCCCCACCGCTTCCCGTGGTCTGACTGTTTTCCTAAGAAACCAGGAAGGCAGCTGGCAGCTGGGTGAAGGCTCTGTCCTCTGCTGGCACAGATAGGGTTACTGAGGACAGACGCAGCAGACCAATGAAGGAAACTTCCAGACGGCAGAGGTGTAGCATCAGGCTACAGTTAACATAGGCCTGTGTTACCAGGATACTTATCCCCAGCAGGACAGTGGTAGCCCTGTACTTATGACCCCGGTGACAGTAAATTTTCACCATGTGACATGATGCTCTCCTGGGGATACTTCTCAAGGACCTCAAGGCTCAGTATGGAAGTAAACCTCTTATGAGCCTCCTCCACCAGTTGTCTCTATGTCCAAAGTCTCTTGGAGGGTTTGGGAACAGGGGCCAATCAACTGGGTTTTGCTCACGTGGCCACCTGGCTTGCCTGTGGCTCCCCATGGACTAGGGAGTAATTTTCAACTTTTTGCTGAGAAGAAAGGGTACCTAGGGGATTGCTAGTGTGATGTCTCTCTCCCCGAGCCCTCTTCAGTAGGAATGGGAGTGATTTATTAGGAAACATGAGTTTTGAGCTGCTGCCAAGCTACATGAACCTTGGAGGTGAGGGGCAAAGGTCCTACTTTGCCCAGATAACACACAGCCAATGCTCTGAGAACCGGGTGACTCTCACTGACAGGCACTGAAGCTACAGGGTGAGTCCAGGACCTCAGGAGCTCCGTGAGAAGAGGCTTTTCTGATTTCATAGGCCCCTCCTTCCAGAAGAGTATGAAAAAAAAATCGTTTTCCAAATGTGTTGATAAAGAGAACAGTGTGTTAATAATATATGTGAAATATTCTCTTTGACCTAATGTTCTTTTTTTTCTCTCTCTTCTTAAAATGTTAATAATAATTGCAACCCTTGTGAGAGCTTGGGCCTGGCCAGGGAGGCAAAGGGACTGGAGGGATCTTGGAGGCAATGTAGGTGAGAATTAGGGCACAGGGGACATCAGGATCCACATGGGAAGCAGCACACAGCCTCTGTGTGTTGGAGGGAGATTGACAGGCCAGTGTATGACCCATGAAGGGAGTCAATCCTTGTTCAGGGGCTCAAATCCAGATCCCTGAGACTTGCTTCTGCATGAGATGCTAATCCTTACCTAGGACCAAGAGATCTCTATTTGGAGCTGTTCTCAGATGAGCTGTGGCAACCTCAGGGTGCACGTCTGATTGAATTTCAGTGCTCCCAGATCTATCCTGTGACCCAAGGCAGACCTATGGCTGCTTCTACAGTGAGTTATCATTTGAAAGACTGCTCCCCCTGCCCCATAGCTGGCTGGTTCTTTGTGCTGGGCCCCACTGCTGCATCTCAGGTGTTCCTTGAGAACTGCGAGAACTCAGCAGTGCCTTAAACCCACTCATTCAGACATGATCGTGTCTGCCCATGACTGTAGCTTCAGAAGGAAGAACAGGAGAGAGGGTCACAGTCCCGTACAGATCCCAGGGGACACCAGGCCTGCTTCTGGCCTCTGGCCCAGCTGAGTAGCATCACCACTTGGCTCCAGGCCACTCTGCAGACTCCTTCTCAAGGGCAACCATGGGAACTGTATCGGAGGCAGCACGACCTTGAGTGTGTGCGAAGGTTCCTGCACACAGTACAGTTCTGCCAGGTGTGAGGACTGGGTGGAGGGAGGAGGGAACATGAGCGATGGATGAGGATGCTTCTGGTTCAGAACCCTCTTCAGAGATCCTCTGGGACTAGTTTGCAAACCATGGACGCTGGTACGTATCACAGTGAGAGACAGGCCTCAGCCTTATCAAATCTTTGTCCAGCTCCTTCTGTGAGCTAGTGCTCATTCAGCCTCTCATCTACTCATTCATCCATCCATCCATACTCATTCACTCACTCACTCACTCACTCATTCATTTACTCCCTAATTCACTTATTCAATCATTCATGCTTTTCTTTTCTTTCTATAATCATGCATCCTTGGGGTCGCCCTATGGTGAGGCAAAAATGTCTGAAGCACTAGCAACTCAAGCATGTGAGTAGTAGTTCAAGATGGGTTCCTGTCTGGTTGCTGTCCAACACGGGGAGTGCCCCATCCCCTCTCCATCCTGCCCTTCTCTGTGGGCCCTGGAGAAGGTGGGCGGAGCTTAGTGGAGGCAGTGGCTTTATGGGATGCTAGAGATTCTCAAGAGCATTTTCGCCCTGTAAGGTCTGTCATGTTTCGGTACATATTTCAGTTTCATCATAAATAGACTGATGCTCAAATACAGCATTGCTTCTCCCCTGAAGATAGATTTTGGGTAATTATTTCTGTCACCAATCTGAATTGACACAGTAATTGGGAAACCAGCTGGATACTGTTCATAAGGAAAGTTAATTAATTAAATTTTAAACTATTTTTTTCTTCCCTTCCTTTTTTAAAAACAGGGTTAAAACTAGTTGATATATGTGCATGACAAATTTTAAACAGGATAAAGGTGGTAAAAAAAAAAAAAACAACTGGAGACAATCTTTCTCTGTCCTGTCTTACACAAGTCTTTCAGAAAATGATTCACAAGTCCAAGTGTGTATGTAGGAGAATGTATGAGCCCACACAAATAAGTTAAAACCATCAATGAGATCACACTATGTAATATAGCTCTGTGTCTTGACATTGAATAAATAACAAACTGGAGTGCCTCATACTTTAGTTTGAATAAGACCTAGCTTATTCTTTTGAACTTTCCTATTTTTCCCTAGTGGGTTGCTGTCTGTTATTGGGGAAGATGTGTGAAACTTCTCTTATGACCGGTACTGTTTGCTTTCTGTGTTTGGAGCCATGGTCTTAGGTGTATATGGATTTGTCACAGTCTTAACTGGGGAGCCATTCTTGTCATTGTCAACCATCACAGTGTCACCTAGGTTGACTTTGGCAGGCAGCCATCATGATTTAAAAGTTCTCAGATGGGTAACATTGGTTTAATAAATCCCCAAGACTGGTGGGCAAGCCTGTGAGGCAATTTCTTGATTAAGGATTGATGTGGGTGAGCCCAGTACCACCATTGGGTGAGTGGTCCTGGATGCTATAAGGAAACAGGCTGAGCAAATCATGAGGAGCAAGCCAGTAAGCAGCACTCCTCCATGACCTCTGCATCAGTTCCTGCCTTGAGTTCCTTGCCTTCAGTTCCTGTCTTGACTTCCCTAGATGATGGACTACAAGTTATAAGCTAAATCAAACCTTTTTCCCCTCAAGTTGCCTTTGGTCATGGTGTTTGATCACAGCAATGGAAACCCTACCTAAGACAGACTCTAGAGCCCTGTTCTCCCTACCAGGGTCCCACAGAAGTCAAGCACACAGCTCTCAGAGTGGGAACTGATTTGTAGGCTCAGTATATTTCCAACAAAACTCCCATGCTGATGGATTTCTGTCTTTCCTTTTGTGTGTTGTGTTCTTGTATCTGTGTGCATGTTTGTATGTGTGTGGCCAGTACGTGCACAGGTGTGCAGACATGAGTGAAGGCCCCAATTTGATGTTGACAATTATCTTGATTGTTTCCCCCCTCTCATTTGGTGAGGCAAACCCAGAACTCATGGGTATGGCTTGCCACACTAGGCAACTTTCTGGGAGGATCCATATCATCACCTTCTGAGGCTGGGATTACAGGTAGGCACTCCACCCACCAGATATTTTACATGGTTTCTGGGGAATCTGAGCTCAGGTCCTCACACATGTGTGATGAATGCTTTAACCACTGAAGCCTCTCCCCAGTCCCTCACCCTGGTGAATTTTAAACCAAACGCTGAAGTTGAGTTCAGAGTGGGAGGAAATGCAGCCACACAGTGGGGCAGCTATCTCTTGATTCCCTAAAGACATTTGTATCTGTAGCCTCAGGGTGTTGGTCACGGTAAGGCATGGGGGATAATTAGAAAGCAATGGTCTAAGCATCTACTGCCTTTTTTTGTTTTGTTTTTTTTAATGTATTAATTCTGTAGTAGCAGAGCAGCTAGCCGCTAGTACATATTCTCTATGAAATCCTCAGAGCGAATGGGGTGTCCTGTCTTTACAAGTCCTCAGACTGAATACGCTGAGCTCCTGTCTCCTCTCGCTTTATATTCCTCTTTCCGCCCAGCCATATCCCTTCCTGTCTCCAGATTTAATTATATAGTCATATTAATTTAGTTCATGGTGATGACTGGGATTCACAACTGGTTCACACTGAAAACTCAACAGAGCTCCTGATGCTGGCATGAGCCACCTCTGGCTCACTGCTAATCTGTATTTTGTTTGCCAAGAGATTTTGTTGTTGTTGTTTCCGAATATACTCTACCTTGCAACCCACAGATCTTGTCTGGCTTTGTTTGCTATATGTTATTTAAAGTTATATGTGAGTGTGAGCCAGGTTGGGATACCCTGTATCAGAGATGGGCACTGGGTACCAGATGGGAAGTCAAGGGTGCTCAGAGGAATTAGTCCATCTGTGCTGCCCCAGACCATTGTTGGTGTGAGTGACACCCACACAGATGCAGGCTTCACACCCAACCGTGCCTTTTATTCCATGCTAATAGTGCTTGTGACACTATAATCTTCATCAAAACTTGGATTTCCTGTAAATCTTATAGGCTCTCACTCAAACAGTAAATACTGTTATAAATTCTTTAATCTCATGGAAACAGTCAATGAGGTGATTTTGTGTGTGTGTGTGTGTGTGTGTGTGTGTAATACTGGCTGTCCTAGAACTCACTCTGTAGACCAGGTTGTCCCCAAACTCAGAGATCCACCTGCCTCTGCCTCCTGAGTGCTGGGATTAAAGGTGTGTGCCACCACTGTGCCTGGCTAGAGGCACTTCTTAAAAACTTCTGAAGTCACATGCAGTTGACTTGAAATACTTCAATAAATCAATCTTTGCTATGAGATATTTTCTTACTTTGAGAATGTTCTGATCCCTGGAACACATAGAAAATAGTTCTAAACTTAAGCAAGTGTTCATGCCTTTGTACTTTTTTTTTAACTTAAAGATAAAAAAAAAATCCTTAATGGGGCTAGAGAGGTTTCTCTATGGCTAAGAACACTTGCTACTCTCACAGAGGACTTGGGTTTGGTTTCCAGCACCCACACTGGGCAGCTCAAAACTGCCTGGAACTCTAGTCCTAGGGGATCTGATGTCATATTCTGGTCTCTATGGAGACCAAGCATAAACATGGTGCCTGCATGTGTACCATGTGTACCATGCAGGTACTCACACATATGCATAAAATAAAAATAAAAATATTTTAAAAGTCCTTTATTATTTCATTTATACAGACCAGTATCCAAAGACTCAAAGGGATTTTCCTGCAATTGTATACACACACACACACACACACACACACACCCTTAGCTTCCCCTTCTCCCTTTCCCTCTTCTCAGACCTGGAGTCTCCTCTAAAGACTTTTGAAGGTTTGAGCCCAGTGCTGCACTGGTCTCAGAGTAGGTGGTCCTTCATCAATGGGCTAATATAGTTGTGGCTTTATAATTTTATGGATTATTGGGAGTTGGTGGAAACTGTAGGATGTGGGGCTTAGTTGGAGAAAGTAGGTCATTGGATGTGTGCCTTTGAAGGACATGTCTCGTCCCCACCTCCTTCTTTATTCTCTCTGCGTCTGGGCCACCATGAGGTGAACATCTTTGCTCATGTGTTCCTTATCATCATGAGTTGCCTGTCCTGGGCCCAGAACAATAGAGCTAACTGTCGACGGAATGAAACCATTGGTTCAGTTAAATCTTTCCTCCTTGAAGCAAACTTCAGATATTTTGCCACATGGTGGATAGTAACTAACACATTCTGCCACCCTCTCTCCTCCAGCCCCTTCTTCTCTTGAATTCCATTCTTGCAAATTCTAGCTCCTCTGGTTCCATCAGAATTCTAGCTCTGTCTCTAACTCAGCAGGCCCACCCCTGTGCCTTGCTTCTGAGCATTCTGCTTGGGTCAGGGAGACTTGCTCTCTTGACGTAGCCTAGGGGACCGAGTGCTCTCACCTCCCTTGTTTCCCCCATACCCCATGGCAGTCTCTGTTCGATGTTGCCTGCTGTCCACTGTCTGAGAAACTGTTCATATACTTTGCCCAGATTTCTACTTGTTTAATGAGAATAAATCTGGACCTGATTATTCCGTTATGGCCGTTAGTGGAAGTCAGTCTTAGTTTAACTGCAGACATTTTTGTCTTGCCATCTTTTGAGAGATAATTTCGTTGAATAAAGAATTCTCAGTTAAAGTTATTTTCTCTCAGACCTTTGAAATACTCTTTCATGACTTCCTGTGTTGCTGTTTGACTGGCACTTAATTGCGATTTAATTAAATTACCTTTGGTTTTTCTCTCGAACTGCTTCTAGTCTCTCTTTGTCTTTGAGATTCTTCCAGTTTGCCTTAGATATATTCAGATGTGACTTATTTGCTCTTCTTGGATTCATGGGAGCTTTAGGGTCTGACTGACATGTGGGACTTTTTTTCTTGGTCCAGCTCTTTACCATCGCCTTGGCTCATTCCATCTGTTTTCTCATTCTAGTTCATCCCAGCCAACGCCACGGATCCTTGACATACTAAGTACTACCTCTAACACTTGTATTTCTCAGTTCCATCCCTCTGTGCTATGGACCGGTGCTGTTATTGTTTGAGTATGAAATAGCCCACACATGTTCAGTAGTTTGAATAATTGGCCCTCAGCTTATGGCACTGTTTTGGGAGGCTGTGGAAACTTAAGGAGGTGGGTGGCATGGGCCATGGGATGCAGGCCTTGTGGGATATAGCCCAGCCTCCTGGCTGAGCAGTCTGGCCTCTGACTAGCACTGTGAGGTAACCAGCTACTTCCCTGTCCTATTGCCCCAGCCACAACCTCCTCCAGCCGTCCTCCTTTTCCTGCCGGGAGGGACAGTAAGCTCTCAACTATGAAATGAAATAGCTGAGATGAAATAGCTGAAATGCCTCTCTCCCCTAGGTAGTTTCCGGCAGGTATTCTGTCAGAGAATGGGGAAAGTGACTGATGCACTTCAAGTTCAGATTTCACGCACATCTGTGTAGGATTTGTTGCCAACCCATTCATTGGTTTCAAGCCCATCCATCCTTTTTTTAGTTCTGATTGTGTGTTTGTATCTGCCGCCTTGGTTTTGATGGTCTCATATCTATCTATTTTCAGTACCTTATTTCTTTATTTTTTAGACAGGGTCTTGCACATCCATCCTTAAACTCAAAGCCCTACTACCTTTTTCCCCCACATGTTCTCTCTTCTTTGATTTTTTTCTTTTTTGAGATTACTCTCATTCCATGTGGTTTTGATGACCTCATATCTATCTATTTTTAGTGTCTTATTTCTTTATTTCTTAGACAGGGTCTTGTGTGTCCTTGAACTTGCTATGTAGCATCTGGCATATGTCATCATACTCAACTTACGTGGTGCTGAGGATCTAACCCAGGGGTTTCTACCAACTGAGCTGCATCCCCAGCCCAATCCCTTCCCTTGTTTACTAAGCATCCTTTCCAGAGGACACTGCCAGCTCAGGGCCAAACTGAGCCACATTCTGCCATGGGTTCCTGGGAGGTAGTGACTCATACCTCATGCCGGCTGTTAGAGAGGGCTCTGTCTTCCTGATTGTAACTTCTCCTGACCACTTGGCTGCCTCTAAAGTAAAGGTTTCCTCTGGAGGCATGATCCTTTCAGTCCAAGTGTCTCTCCTCATGGTCCCTGTAGGTCCCAAGCTCATTGTTGTCGTTTAGAATCGGGGAGCTTGTTCCCAAGAGTCCTAGTGCCCTTGAACGTGGCTGCTGTAGGTGTTTTGGGACCCCACAGATTTCTTTCCTGATGGTTCCCCAGTCATGCTTTAGACACTGGGAACAGCTTGTCTGCCATGATGATTCAGGGATTCTCTGTTGGAAGGGCTTGACTGAGAATCAACTTGCCAATGGAAAAACGGATTATTTCTGAAAATGTCCTTGCCTCCAGTTTCCCCCTGTGGGGATGATGTAAAGAGAGAAGGTAACTGGGGAGTTGCTGGGGGTAGAGGATTTGTGGGCCTCCTTAGCATTATTTCTCTATGTCCCTTTCACATGTTGGGGAGTGGAACACAAGAGGCAAGGGAGCATGGAGGTTGGAGTCCAGACCCAGCAAAAGGCCATAGGCTCTGCCTGCTTTCCCATGAGAGGCAGGCTGGAGGGGCGCAGACCTGGGCTCCAGCGGCTACAATTTGGAGCTCAGCACCAGCCTGTTCATTCAGAAGCTCTTGTGTACCTTACCCCATCCTGGGTTCCACAGGCTGCAGCCATACCCAGGATGTTGTGTTCTGGACTTCCAGGACAAAAACCATTTCTCTATTCCCATTGGAGGAATCCTTCCCAGGTGTCACTTGAGCCCTTTAAGGGAAACCTGTAAGAATTTCTCCCTAATGTTTGTTGTTGTGACCTTCCTGTCGTTGCCTAGTTGTTCTCGTTCCTGCTACGGAAGCACATAGCTGTGTCTGCTGCAAATGCGCATGCTCAGAGCCCTGATCTGTTCTCATTAACTGTAAAGCCGCGCTGGGAGTGGGTCTGTGGTTCTATGGAAGGATGTAACAGGCCTCACCAAACAGAAGGTGGGCGCTGGTTAGGGAGAGCTGGAGGCAGCACCTGGTGGGGCTAGGGGCTCTGGCTGAACCCACCACCATGAGGTTGTTGTCTGTGGTGACCTCTGCCAGTACGGCCTGATTCATATCCAGTCTGTCCTTGTTACATTGAACCCCATGTTCTGCTGGTTACTGAGCAAGGCTTTGGAGTTTTCTATGAAACTATAAATGCATCTATCCCCTTCAGACTTTGCAACTTCACTTTCTGTATTTTGAGACTTCTACATGCAAACAAACTCAGCCATGTTTTCCTGTAGAACAGCCGCCCTAGTGTACCAAGACCCCTGCTCTCGCCTCCCAGGGCTCCTGGCCCTGTTCTCCACCTGTGGGTGCCCTTGTTCTGCTCTGCTCTCTTTTCACACCTCTCGATCACACCTTTTCGTCAGGACAGAGGTCCTGTCCTACACAGTCTTACAGTCCTTACTTTTCGGCCAGAACATGGTTCTTTTGCATCTCAATTAACTCCATGGCTTGAACTCAAAGCCCCACTATTTATATTTTTTTCCACATGTTCTTTCTTCTTTGATTTTTTCTTCTTTTTTCTGTTTGTATTGAGTACTCTTATTCCATGTTTATCCTCTCAGATCCAGTCAGTTATAAATCATGATTCTTTCCATGGTGACCTTTGGGACTGGGTAGGAATGGCTTTAGATTGCTGTAAAGGACTCCTATCTCAGGCCAGGGCCCCAAGGACTGGGGACTCTTCAGAGGCACTTTCCACACCTACATCATCCTCTCTGCCTCTCCTTCCTTCAGCTCCCTTCCTCACCCCAAAGCCTTCTTCTGGGACCTCATCCTCCTTCAGAGTGGGGCCTCATGGATGACACAGTGGTATCTTCACAGCAGATACCACTTTTGTTGATTTTCATCTTATAGTCTTTGGCATTCCTTCCCTCCCTCTTCCCCTCCCTCCTTCTCTACCCCCTTCTCTTCTTCCCTCCTCTTCCCTCCCCTCCTTCTCTTCCTCCCTTTCTCCCTTCCTTCTCTTCTTTCCTCCCTCCCTTCTTCCTCTTTCCTCCCTCCTTCTCTCCCTCCCTCCCTCTCTTCTTTCCTTCCTTCCTCCTTCCCTTTCTTTCTTCCTACCCTTCTTCCTTCCTTCTCTCCTTTTCTTCCTTCATCCTTCCTTGCCTTTCTCCCTCTCTCCCTCTTTCTCTGTCCCTCCTGTGATACTAGGGATTAAACATAGAGTTTCACAAATACTAGGTAATACACTATGACTGTGCTAAATTCCAAACCTTCTTTTTTATTCAGAAAATGAAACAAAAACTTTTGAGCTATCAAGACCTGAGTTAGATCCCTGGTACTCACATAGTTAGAAGGAGGGAATGGATTCCTGTAAGTTGTCATCTGTCTTTATATGAATGCCATGGTGTGTGTGTGTGTATGTGTGTGTGTATGTATGCACACTTTAATGATTGGTGTGCAGGTATGTTTGTGCATATGAGCCATGGTGTTTCCAATGACTTTTGTTTTCTCTCTGGATACCCTGGCCAAGCACCCAGGATATTAATGGACATTGTCTTAGCCCTTTGATGTGTTCTAGAGACTTCTGCACAGTGTAGAAAGGAATGGACTGGGCAGATGCTGCCTGTGGTGGATGACACTCCCATTGTCTTCTCACAGTGACAACAGACTCTTTTGGGCTCTCCTGGAGTCAGATATAGGAGAGAACCAGAGAACCAACAGAACCAATTAAGATCTTGTTTAGGAGGCCCTGAAGTTGCCTGCTGAGCCTGGAATGTGCTGCAGCCCCAGGGAGGAGCCTGCCTGAATCTTCCTGACATGGCAGCAGAACCTTATGGACAGGATCAGCTCTTCAAACAGACCCTCTGCCTTGTCCTTTTCCACCGCACAAACATTTATTTAATTTAAAGTTTGAAGGCAATGGTTTAAAAACGCAAAATCTCAGAAGCACCTTCTGCTTGGCAAGACAGATCATCCTAATTGGAGTGGAAGCCGCGTGCATCCTGCTCTCAGACAGGGTAGCGGGCAGCTGACAAGGACACACTGTGCATTTCCATCCCATTCCAAGAGTGCTCGCAGGTCTCTGGGGTAGAAGGACCCATGAAATATTCAGAACAGAAGTGAATAAAATATATAGGATCTAGACATGGGTGAGGGCAAGCTCTGGGTCCCATAAAACCCATGAAGCAGAGAATGTGCTGGAAGGGATGACCAAGCTCTCCAGTCCTACCTGGAACATGTATGAGGTAAGCTAGGTGCCAAACGCAACAGATACATTTTGGTGGGCTGTGGTTTTGCCGATGGCAGGGGAGGGGAACTGGATGGAGACACCCATGCCTACTGGCACCACACCACATAGCTCTGGACCCTTTTTGCCATGTCCCCATGTCGTGGCAGATCCAGGCACAGCTGCTCTGTGCAGTCATCCACTGTCAGCATTGTGCGGTGCAGACATCCAGCAAGGCTAGAACGGATGCAGCTCAGTCTAGAGATTGTCCTGTCCTGCAGAGTGTGTGTCTCTGCATTTTCCAGGTAGACATCAAACTGTCGCTTGCCCTCAGAGCTACTTTCACCATTTCTAGTATTACATAGAGGGAAATATCCATAAAGTGGAAGACAAACATTCTTTGGAAAACAGCGCAGCCTGGTTTTCTGTTTCTTTAATGTATGCTGTTTTTGCCACTGAGCGCACAAACCCACAAGAAAGCCTGGCGTATGATGTAAGATCTCCATCTTACTCTTGATCATGTATTCATGGGCAGCATTTTATAAAAGACATACAAAGCCCATGGAGCTACCTGTGGCTTCTGGGCAGAGCAAGAACTTCTTGATGGTATCACCTGCAGGGCATCTATAGTGTAGGGCACGTGCCTCCTGCCAGGTTTGCCCTCGCATTCTAAGAGGTCAAGTCCTGTCTGGCTTCAGACATCTCCCTTCATGGTGTCCCTTCTTTTCTTAAGCCCCGCCCCCAGCACCATGTCACAGTTGCAGCCTGCCATACCAGTAAAGGGCATGCAGTTTATTCACCTGTGTCCCCAGAAAGTCTCTTGGCCAACCTTGGATGTAGGACCAATCCTAGAGCTGTCTGCTCGATAGAAGGAGCTGGTAGCTCAAGGATTTGGCTTTGCCTGAAACCCTTGTTACTCTCCATTCCGAGGTCCTCATTCTTCACCGAGTTTGCCCCAGCCCTAGCTGAGTCCTTGTCCCCTCAGAGCTATCCCCATCATTACATATATACAGCATTATATAGATGGAAAAAATCATCGTGGGGAAAACAAGCGTATCTTGGAAAACAGCGTGGCACATTTTTCATGGTGAGATCTGCGTGATAAATACTGCACAGGAGGAAGAGGTTGGACCAACTTTTATCTCCCTCAGACCTCACTGCCAGGGCAAGAGAGGCTGGGTCACTACCTTTGAGGACCTTGATGCTTCCCTAGAGACAGAAATAGCTGAAGAGGAGGCAGGCTTTCTTTAAAAACAAACAAACAAACAAACAAACAAACAAAAACCTCACAAGCCCTAGCTCCCACATCTCTTTTGGACTCCAAAGGTGGTCTGACCTTCCCTTGGGAGCCATCGAGATTTGTAAGTTGGGGCTGAAGAGATGGTTCAGTGGTTAAAACACATGCTGCTCTTATAGAAGGACCTGAGCTTGACTCCAAGCACTAAAGTCTGTGCCTCAAAGTGGCCTGTAATTCTAGCTCCGTGGGTATCTAACACCTCTGGCCTCTATGGGCACCCATATTTGCATTCCTGTGCCCACTCAAGACCCCCATATACACATAATTAAAAATAACCAAATAAGCCGGGTGTGGAGGCACATCCCTTAAATTCCAAGCATTCAGGAGACAGGGGCAAAAAGATCTTTGTGAGTTTGAGGTCAGCCTGGTCTACGGGGTAGGTTTCATGACAGCCAGGAATATATAGTGAGACACTGTCTCAAAAAGAAAAATAAAACTTAAAAATCTTCAGTTTTATGAGGCCAAAGGGCTCTGTGGTGAGGACCTGGCAGACAGTGGCCTGCACCAGAGGTGTGTCCTGGGCCTGTGACATCAAGCCCTGTCCTAAGGCCCAACTATTTCAGGCACCATAACTGTCCAGAGAAAGAACACCATGTGTTTATATAAAAAAAGACTTACTCAAGAATGTTCTTAGCAACTTCATTCATACTAGCTCAGAACTGGAAAACACCCAAGGGTTCATTGAAAAGTGAGCAGGTAACAATGATTGAGAGGTATACAACAAGCCAAGACGAGTGGTATTGATGTCGGCAGTACACAATGAATTTCAGTATAATCACCTCTGGTCCAAAAGAGGTCAGGTAGAATGTGATTCTGTGTACATAAACACTAAGTGCTCACATGCCCACAGTGGCAGAAACACATGGTGTTTGTCTGGACTCCAGAGTATAGGGAGGAGGACCGCCATGGGCTGGAGGAAACTCCGGATGATAGACATCTTTCTTATCTGCGTTGTGAATGTGGTTTCATATAAGAGTGTACCAAGGTCAACACATTGTAAAGTTTAGCTATGTGTAGTTCATATATGCCAATTTTGCCTCAGGAAACCCAAAAACAAACAAGGTAGAGTAAACACAATCCATTTAATGTATTCATTTAAACATTTATTTATTCAGAGACAGTTTTTCTTTGTCTCTTGTGCCTGGGTTTGGAGGGCTGCCTGTTTGTTTTTAAACCATATTATACTTTACAAGTAGGAAAATGCATGCATAGATACACACATGCATATAAACAATGCATGTATGCATGCACAGATATACACATGCATACAAATGATGCATGCATGCATAGATACACACATATGCATACAAACAATGCATTCATGCATAGATACACATGCATACAAACAATGCATTCATGCATAGATACACACATGCATACAAGCAATGCATTCATGCATAGATACACACATGCATATAAACAATGCATGCATGTATAGATACACACACATACATACAAACATGGGGACTTCAGCAATCTGTACCAAGCTCTACTCCTTCAAATAGCATCTGTGTCCCACAGCTGCCCTCTTCCCCTCATCAGGTACTATCCCATCCCCATTAGCAAGACCTCCTTCCAATTTCCAACTTCAAGTTTTCTTGATGTCACATGGAATGTGTGTTCTCTTGGGTTTGACCTCTTTCATTTACTCTGCTCTCTGGGTATCATATGTGGCCTGCTCATAGCTGGGATAGTTAAGTAGTGTCTTGCACTATGGATGTGCTCTGGTCAAGTTGCCCACACACCTGTTGCTGAATGCTGGTACTATCCTGGTTCCTAATATTTGAATAAGACTGCTGTAAACATTATCGCTAAGGCTTTTTGTGGGCAGAAGCTCCTGTATCTTTGGGGGTAGCAATTATCTAGAAGTGGAATTGCTGAGCTTATGGGGTGGAAACTCTCAAAATGTTTTATGTAGTGTCGGCATCATTTATACTGCCACCTGCAAGGTATGAGTTCTCACTGCTGCACATCTCTGCCTGCACTTAGTCTTGTCGGTTTGTAGTTTTAGTTATACAGAACAGTGAGCAGTGTTTTGCCCTTGGCTTGATTTGTGTTTATCAGATAAGTAATAGTATTTGCTGTGAGACTTATATATGATAATTGACAGTCAGGCTCTCTCACACACACACACACACATACACACATAAATGACAGCATTTACTAGGAAAATAGATCTCTTAAGGTGGTTTTTGTTCAATCTGGACCATCTATATCAGCTCAGATCCACACCTTGCTGACTGTCATAAATTCTACTTGCTTTTTTGCCATTTTGTTCTTATCTCTGTCTCTCACCCCCAAGAGAAATCCTTGGCAGTTTGATCCCCAACAAATCTTTCTTCCTACCCATGGAGTGGTCTCTCTAAGCCATTGCTTGTATTGCCTATGTGGGCTTGCTCTGGTGCAGTCTGCCAGCTTTATTGGATTGTTATTTTTTTAAAATCTGGATGGAAGTTCTTTGTCTTACAAATATCTTATCAATGTCTTCACCAGTTCAGGTTTGTGATTGCATTTTCTCAATGGTGTCTTTTGATAAGCAATTTTTTTTAACTTGATGCAATCATATTTGTTGATTTTAATTTTACTCTGAGTATCATTTTTATCCATTTTTATCCTGCCTGAGGAATCTCCACCAGTGCCAATATCAAAAACCATTTTTGATACTTCCCCTGGAGGCTCTGTAATGTCTTTGTCCCTTCTCTAGCTCTTCCCATTTATGGTCCAACTCACATCAGTCTTTGTGTGGTGTGCAGTAAGGGCTATGGCTCCTCCTTTCTCCTGACATCAACTGTTGCAGCACCCTGGACAGAGACCATTTCTTTATCCATCCCAGGGGCTATGACTGTGGGTCTCGCTGACAAGCTGTGTTCTAGAGAGATAGGATCAAGTGCGG
Source organism: Chionomys nivalis (assembly GCF_950005125.1). Lineage (NCBI taxonomy): Eukaryota > Metazoa > Chordata > Mammalia > Rodentia > Cricetidae > Chionomys > Chionomys nivalis. Next base: position 54,855,646 of record NC_080104.1, on the reverse strand, counting down.
GGTACTTCTTTTTTCAGTGTTGATATGAAACCACGGCTCTTAACTCAAACACAATAAAGAGACAGTTTATTCTGAAGTCAGAGTTGAGTGACCATGGCACAAGGTCACCCCAGTTTTCATGTTTAGATATGATAACAGTTTTGAGGGTTTTTTTTAATACTGAAGGAACAAAGACCGTCCTAATTAAAGTAGGTGTGGTGGTGCATGCCTTTAATCACAGCACCTGGAAAGTAGAGACTGGCAGATCTTTGTGAGTTCTAGGCCAGTCAGGGCTACATAGTGAGACCCTATCTCAGAAAAAGAAAGGAAAGAAGAAAAATAAAGACATAAATCGAGGTGGCTTTTAACAACAGTGGCATTAATGTCAGCCAAGGTGGGAAATTTCAGCCATTAGGCCTCAGATGTTGCCTGGTGGCACTCTCAGCCTTTTGATTGGTGGAGAACAGGTCTTTGTTCATTGTTAAGTAAATACAGTCCAAAACGTTTCTCTGTTTGTCAGCCACAGCATGGTAGGTCACACACAGAGGTGGACAAGGGATGGCTATTCAGGGGGCTAAGGATAGCCCAAGATAAATTTTGATTAGGTTCTGGACCAGCAACATTCCAACTTCTTTGTAATCACTGCAGTGCTAATCAGTTAGCTTTGTAGAAAGTTCACTTGGAGATCAGTATGGCGGTGTCTCAGAAAATTGGGAATCAATCTACATCAAGACCCAGTGATACCACTCCTGGGCATGTACCCAAAGAATGCATGCTCACACCACAAGGACACTTGCTCAACAATGCTCATAACAGCATTATTTGTAATAACCAGAACCTGAAAACAACCTAGATGCCCCTCAACTAAAGAATGGCTATTAAAAAAATGTGGTACATTTACACAATGGAATATTACTCTGCTGTACAAAAAAATGACATCATGAAATTTGCAGGCAAATGGATGGAACTAGAAAAAAAATATCCTGAGTGAAGTAGCCCAGACTCAGAAAGACAAACACCTATGTACTCACTCATAAGTGGATATTATATGTAAAGCAAAGGATAACCAGTCTTCAGTCCCATGATCCCAGAGAAGCTAGGTAACAAGGAAGACCATAAGAGGGACACATGGATTGAAAGGGAAATTAGGTTAGATCTCCTGGGTAAATTGGGGATGAGGGGGGTAAAAGGGGGGATGGGAAATGAAAACATGAGGGAATGGGATGTTCATGGGGGGGGGAACTGGAGTAGGAGAGCAATAAAAGAGATATCTTGATAGAGAGAGCCTCTACGGGGTTAGGGAGAAGCCTGGTGCTAGGGAAATTCCCAAGAATCCTTAAGGATGACCTCAGCTAAGACTCCTGGAGCAATAGTGGAGAAGAAGTTCATTTTCTCTGTAGTCAGATTGGTGAATACCCCAACTCTCATAATAGAGCCTTCGTCCAGTAACTGATTGAACCAGGTACAGAATTCACAACCAAGAGAGAGACGAGGGAATATATGAGCAAGGGAGATCAGGATCATGATGGAGAAATCTGCAGAAATAGCTAAACCAAGCTCATGGAAACTCATGAACTCTAGACCGACAGCTGTGGAGTCTCCATGGGACCGAACTGGGCCCCCATATGTGGGAGATGGTGAAGCTTGGACTGTCTGAGAGGCTCCTGGCGGTAGGACCAGGCTCTGTCTCTGGTGCATGAGCTAACTTGTTGGAGCCCATTCCCTATGGTGGAATGCCATGCTTAGACTTAATGTGAGGGGAGGGGCTTAGTCCTGCCCCAACTTTAATGAGCCAGACTTTGTTCACTCCCATGAGAGGTCTTACCTGCTGGGAGGAGTGGATGGGGAGTGGGCAAGGGGGGAGGTGAGGGGTACAGGAAGAGGTTGGAATATAAAATGAAACTTAAAAAAATAAAAAAAGAAAGTTCACTGGAAACTACAGTTTCTTTCTTGGAAATTCTGTTCATATCATTTGGCCTTTTTTTTTTTTAAATCACAAACAGAACAGATAATTTTAAATGTTTTCTTTCCCTATCTATTGAGTAGGTCATATGATATTTTTTTCTCCTTTATTTTGGTGTTTGGTGATGATGTATCATCTTTACTATGTGTGTGGCTCTCAGAGGGGTTTCCATGCCAGTTCTGTGAGGAGCTCTGGCCTGGGGGTTGTGCCATCAGGTGAGCAACATGCTTGTCCCATCTGTTTTCTGGCTGTGCACATATAGAAGGCATTTGTTCTTCCTTAAAGGTGACAGTTATCAAGTTATTAAGCCACCAATCAGGCTAGACACGAAGATTCTACATCTAAAATACACACAGGAACTTTCAAGGTTCGGGTATCTGCCAGTGGTCTTGGCGGATGGATCTGTTTCATCTGGCACCAAACTTCCGGAATCTTCTTTGTATGCAACTGATGACCAAAGACCCATTAGGGATGTTCAACTCTCAGGGCTGACAGCTGTAATAACTGCGTTTCCTTTACTTGTTTCTTCCTCTGCCGATCTCATTGATCATTTAGGAGATCCCAGCTTGGATTTGGTTGATTCTCCAACCCTTTCCACGCATGTTGGCCCCCATTATTTCTTTCTGTTCCCTCTTAGCTGAATGTTTTAAGACCATTGAGATAGTTCCCCCAATTCTCTTCATCTTTCTGTCTTGCTGTAGAGGTTTTTGTGCCAATTTTGGGGGAGAAGAAGCCAGAGAAGCAAGAAGCCTCTGGATGGACTTAGGAGTATAGCACTGCTTCTTGCCGTGTGACACACTGATGTCAGAAGCAGGTGTAGAAACGTTGCCATGGAGGATGGGGTGGAGTTATTCACAGTGGTTGCAGCTGCTGCTTTGGATAAGGAAGAAAATCCATTGTCTGTGCAGGCTAGGTGATACCACAGCTATCCTGAGCTAGTTATTAGTCGCGGTTATGTCCCACAGAGAGCACCAAGCTGTAAATACAGTGGTAACTCCCAATTACCTCAGCTTGACAGGTCTCACTTCCTAAGACCTACTAAGGTGAAGCAGGAGACTTATATCACCAGTCTTTGAGACACTTCTTTTTTTGTAGACAGGGTCTCTCAATTGTAGCCTTGGCTATCATGGGACTCACTATGTAGACCTGCCCTTGAACTCACAGAAATCCACCTGCCTCTGCCTCCCAGGTGCTGGAATTAAAGGTGAGTGCTACCAAGCTCGGCTAAAACACCAATGCTTCTGGAGACTGACCGCATGACAGCACTTCCGGAGCAGGCAATGGGTTGCTCACTTTCCCGTGAGTTTCTCCAGGTATACTGAACAGGAGCAGAGAGAGTCTTTCTTCCTTCCTTCCTCTGGGTACCATTTGGTGCTAGTGTAAGATCACCTCTGAAGTGGTGGGAGGCTAAAGGTCCACTCTTGAGCATGTGTGAGGGGGTGTGGCAGACCAGAGGGCAACAGGGTCTCAACCACAGAGCTGTCCTGCCTGTAGAGGCAATTGGGACCCCACAATACCAAGGTCTGGGGACACCCTCATTTCAGTAGCAGCAATCTATCTGGGGTCTTGCCGGGGCATTCATGAAGCAGTCACTTCCCGTTCTTTTCCTACATGTTGTTCCCATGATGAACAAGCACCGTCAGAAAGCGAAGAGGGGTATAGACGGTGGAAGATGGAACTAAAAGGAGAACAAGAGGCAGGGAGCAAGCCAGACCCTTCCCTTGCCAGGAGGAGCAGAATAGGGGAGTCCTATGGCTGGGACCCTTCTCTACTGAGTCATTTGGCTTGACCCAGGGATATTGTGTATGACCTTTGGATGCTGAGTATTAACCGACAATTTGACAAAAGCTACAGCCACCTTGGAGACAGGCTTCTGGGTATGCCTGTGGTGGCTTAAATGAGTTAACTGGGGTGGGAAGACCCACCCCACTGTGGGTGGGCCATTCCCTGGTTGCCATCCCAGACTGCACGAGAGGAGAAAGGGAGCTGAGCCGTAGTGTGCATTCATTAATTCACTAGATGTGACCAGCTGCCTCAAGCCCCTGTAGCCTTGTCTTCCCCACTCTGCCACGGTGGAGTATGTACTTGGACTGTGCGGAGGAATAACCCCTCCCTCTTCGAGTTGCTTCCATTGCGGTGTCTTATCACAGCAGCCGAAGGTGTGTATCGTCTCAGGGTCCCGCCTCTTAGAGAATCAGGCATTGGCATGAAGCAGGTGGTATCTGGGCCTGGGGTCATCCGCTGCCTGCTACCTCCGAGTGTTTCATGCTTTAGCTCCTCACACATGCCGGTCACTTGGAAGGGTACCAGTTTTCCATGACTTTGGAAATAAATATCTTCACTTTGTAAAACCTCTCTTGGGACAAAGTATGTGCCGGGCAGCTTAAAGGGGGTAAAAATAAGCTTAAGCCAAATACTTGGGTTTCAAGTGACAGACAGCAAGAAGGGCAGTGTTTTCTGTTTCCAGGATTGAGGGCTTTAATCCAAAGCCCTACTCATGCCGAGACACAAACTCCCAGGAGGGATCAGCCACGTCATCCCCATCAAACTCAGTCACAGATTTTTCTCCCCTTGAACATTTTTAATTCCGGTTTTGTCCTGAGATGAGTGTCATCTGTTATCACTCGAAACACACAGGGTGGTGGCTTCTCAGGCTCTCATGACTGAGCCACTTGAAGGCCCGTCCTGCAATGAGGTCACAGACGTCCCAGGATTCATGCTGCTATGGTTCTGAGCGGCTAATCCCAGGCTTATGGGGACCTGTCCCAGCTTTGGGCTGATTAAGATTCTGCTGCTTTTCCCATGTGTTAAAGGGACAGGGACATAGTGTCGCTTCCATTGCTGCTGCTGCTTTTGCTTTTAAGTAAAATGTAACTCGATACCTACCTCATGGCCATGTGCTGGACAGCACTCTTGGCAATCACCAGCTTACCTTGAAGCCAGTGAAGGTCCTTGTGAGAGGCAGGGAGAGGGCATAGCCCAGCCGCCTCCATTTAGAAATTAAGATGGCTGTTGTAGAGTCCTTTATTTGTTGCTGTGATAAAAACACTCTGACTAAAACCAACTTGGGAAAGGAAAGGGTTTATTTCATCTTAGTCCTTCAGGTTCCCTTCTGTCTCTGAGGGAAGCCAGGCATGAAAACTCAAGGTAGGAGCCTAGAGGCAGGAACCGCGGAAGAATGTTGCTTACCGGCCTGCTCTACCTCCACAAGGCCTTGCCAACATGGCAGTGCAGACTAGTATTTCGCACAGTGGTTCAGACCCCAGAGAGCCCAGAAGAGACAGAGTGGCAAGTACTGTCCTTTCTAGTCTGACTCAGGGTCTGGTTGGTCACCTTTAACATGCTTTGAGTGGGACCAGTCATGAGAGTTCAGGGGAACGGCTTCTGCCTTGTGTCTTCAAGAGCGACTAGCAACTTCGGAAGAATATATGCCAGAAACATTGCCCCTGCATAGTATAACATAAACCCTTACACCAGCTCCTTTATGCTTCCTTTTCTTCACCTCCACCATGCTTAGGGTGAAGGGCCGATTGCAGGTGGATGCGGTTCTTTCTTGGGCATTCACGCAGTTCCCCTGGTAAGAGCAGGGCATACAGATATGGCAGCTACTATGTGCCAAGTGCTGGTGACTCAGGGCTGTTCATCTGACTCTTCTGCCAGCCCTGAAACCTTTTCTCACTCCTGTTTTACAGTTAGGGGTTCAAGGTGAGGGTTTGTTTCACAGACTTGTCAAGAGAATAAACAAATATCGTCATCTATAACTCCAGCCAGCTGAACTTGTTCTAGATTTGGTTTCAATTTCCCTTTTGATTGACTGTAGGTTTTTTTTTTTTTTTTTTAACTTTTGAAACCTTTTTCTGGGGCTGGAGAGATGGCCCAGTGACTGGGTTCAATTCCTAGCACCCACATGGCAGCTCACAACTGTCTATAATTTCAGTCCCAGGGGACCCGACAACCATGGCAAGATATTAATACACATAAAATAGATAAATTAAAAACAAAATCCTTTTTAGCACTAGGGGTATGGATGGGTGCTAACTAGAGTTCATACCTAGCATGCATGAGACTCTTAAGTTCAATCCCCAGTAAAATGCATGCATGGATGTATGGGGACACACACTCATATGCTCTCTCTCTCTCTCTCTCTCTCTCTCTCTCTCTCTCTCTCTCTCTCTCACACACACACACACACACACACACACTCATATGCTCACTCTCTCTTTCACACACACACATGCACTCAGTCATACACTCACACAATTCACACACACACACATTCACACACACACTCATACACATTCATACACTCATACACATTCACACACTCATACACATTCACACTCATACACTCACACTTATACTCTCACACACTCATGCTTACACTCACACACGCTCACATACATAAGAATGCATAAACATGCATGCAAGTTAAATTTTTTAGTATGATGCTCTTTAAATTTTTTTTTTGGTTAGTCAGCCTATCACGTGAATTGATTTCCTCAAATATATGTGGTTAATTTAACTTGAAATACTAAGCACCGTGTAAAATATACCCAAACTCAAAAGGGTTGAGATAAAATGAATAGTTAAAAAAACTTCTACTATTTTACAAAAAAACTGCACTGTGCATGCAATTTAACACAATTACTAATTTAAAGTTACTAATTTAAAATGAGTAATTATGGCACTATTTTAGGAGGCTAGTGTGAATGAATATGCTCTATTATTTGAAACACCTCGGTTTAGTGTCTTGTGAAACTGGGATTCCAAGGGTCTCATCTGAGACTCTTGCTTCAATAGCTGGCTGTCAGAGCTAAAAAAAAAAAAAATCTTGGAAAAATACACAAATTGAATGTAAAAAGTGTGTTTCTGGCTGTACTTACAAAAATCATGGTATTCTTTGTTCAGGCCGTCCATCAATTATGCAAAGGCTTTTGGTGAAATTCGGCTGGTAAATTTCCATTTTCCCCGACATCACTGTCCTAGCATGCTAACTGGAAAGTACACCGTTGGAACATTTCTAAAAAAAACTAACACAAAACTCACGGACATCTTTCATCTGGAAGAGGTTTATTTACTTATCTTGGCATATTAGAAAACTGTCCCCTCATCTTAAAATGAACACGCATGCCCACTGTTCTTTATAGGACACAGGTTTAGCAGATTTTAGAAACAAAGATCCCAGTTCTGGATGTCTGTTTTCACAATGACATCGTGTCTGTCACTTCTCCAAAGGACAATTCTTTTTCACTGGTTGTTGAAAACACTTTTATCTAGAAGGGACAGATTCTTTATAAGATGGCCAAGGTTCTGGTGGCATTGCTCACTCAGGGAGACAGGAATGCAGGGGCTTTGTTCCCGCTCTGCCTTTGGATAAAGCATTAGGGGAGGTAAGGAGGGATGGTAGCCTCAGTGTGGGTTACGGTCCAGGGGCTGTGTGCACCCATGTTCAAGTGCCTGTGTAGTGAGAGTCTTCTAAAGTAGCCTGTCTACTTTGTGAGGGACAGTTAACGACATCATCTAATATCCATACCTAGAACAACTAACTGTCCCTGGGCCCATGGGAGTCCTCTCAGGGCTCCTCTGTCTCCACCCTGTCTTTCCCTTACATCTCAAGACAGTAGGGCCAAACCAATATCTCTACGAAGATCTCATAAGTTCCCTTGTAGATCCCAGTCTGGGTCCCTGGACCAAGTCCTGGAGTTCCCTGCCAGCTTTGCTAGCATACTATCCAAAGATGGGGTGGCTCCTTCCGCAGCCAGTGGCTGGCTGGTGGTAGGTTGTTTCCAGGGAGTGATAGAGTGACTTGGCTGGGCAGGTCATCCCCTTAGGAAAGGACAGTGTTGTGTGATGTTTTACTCTTTTCTTTTTAGGCTTTTGAGGGGGCACTACTCAGTTCCCAAATAAATCACATGCAAAGGCTTACTTTTAGTTATGAATGCCCGACCTTAGCTTGGCTTGTTTCTTGCCAACTTTTCTTAAATTATCCCGGCTACCTTTGCCTTTGGACTTTTTCCTTTTCTTACTTCTGTAATCTTATTTTCACTCTTACTCCGTGGCTGGCTGGGTGGCTGGTTACTGACATCCTCCTCCCCTTCCTCGTGTTTCCTTCTATTTTTCTCTGCCTGCCAGCCCCGCCTATCCTGCCTCGCTACTGGCCATTCAGCTCTTTATCGGGTGTTTTCCACAGGCGAAGAATCACAGCTTCACAGAGTTAAACAAATGCAGCACGAACAAAAGCAGCACATCTTTACATCATTAAACAAATGTTCTGTGGAATAAATAAAAGTAACACACCTTCAGATAATATTCCTCAACAGGATAGGGCTGGCATGTGAATTGGGGAGATCTGTATCACCTGCAGGGAGGCATACTCTGTACCCCTGAGAGTGGACACCGGCCCACTTCTCCACAGTAAAGAAGTCTGGTGTGGGATGCCCCTCTGTATGTTGTGACTATGCTTTATTACCATTGGTTAATAAAGAAGTTGATTTGGCCAGTAGCCAGGCAGAATAGAGCCGGCAGGAAATCCAAACAGAGATAGAGAAAGAAGGCAGAATCAGGGAGACACCAGCAGCAGCTGGAGAAGCAAGATATGAGGTGACAAGTCTTGTGGTAAAATATAGAATAGAAATGGGTTAATTTAAGTTGTAAGAGCTAGTTAATAATAAGCCTGAGCTAATAGGCCAGTTTGTAATTAATATTAAGCCTCAGAGTGGTTATTCGGAAGCTGGTGGGTGGGAGAGAAACCTCCAGTTACAGAATTCTGGTTAGTTAGCGCCAATGGCCTGTCAGGTAGAGGCTGAAGATAAGTGCACTGAAAAGTCCCAGGGATTCCTCCTGCAGCCCAGCCTCAGTGATCACACTTCTGCCTCCCTTTTAGATTCTCCATACCAGTCACTTCCTTCTTGGCTGCCCATGGCTGTTCATAGCACACAATCTGAAGTGATTTATACAGGGAATCCATCACACGACTCTTTGCATTTGGTGTCACCTTTGCATTACTCTAACAAATGCAATCAATTTGAAAGGAGGAATGTTGGGTCTAGGGTGATGGTTAAGCCGGATGACTGCAAAAGTGAGGATCTGAGTTCAGATCCCCAGTGCCTATGCAAAAATCTTGGCATGACATATCTGTGATCCCATTGTTTGGGAAATGGACACAAGAAAATCTCTGTACTTCAGTAGCCAGCCAGCCAGCCAGCCAGCCAGCCAGCCAGCCAGCCAGCCAGCCAGCCAGCCAGCCAGCCAGCCAGTCATCCAGCCAGCCAGCCAGCCAGCCAGCCACCCAGCCAGCCAGCCACCCAGCAAGCCAGTCAGCCAGCATATCTACATTGGCAACTACCCAGGTCCAGTGAGAGACCTGTTGTAAAAGTAAGGTGGAGAGTGACTGGAGAGATGTTCTGTGGTTAACAGCATAGCTGTTCTTTTGAAGAATCCCAGGTTCCAGTCCCAGCACCCACATGGAAGCTCATAACTGTCTTTAACTCCAGCTGCACGGGATTTGACTCCCTCTTCTGGCCTTTGTGGGTACCAGGCAAACTTGTGATGTAGGTTAAAGACCCATTACATATAAAATAAAGTAAAATAAAAATTAGGAAAGAAATAAGGTGGAGTGCTGGTGAGATGGTTCAAAGGGGAAAGGCATTGGCTGTGCAAATCTGGCAATCTGAATTAGATCCTCAGAACCAACATAATGGTGGAAGGAGAGGCCTGGTCCCACAAACTTGTCCTTGGACTTCCACAGGCACACTGTGGCCCGGGTGCCCTATTTATCATGCCTATATACACAATAAATTAGTTAAAAAATAATAAGATGATGAGGGATTGACGAAGTTAGCTGATGTCAACTTCTGCTGCCCACATGTGTCTGCACACGAAACTGCACTTGTGCACAGACCCTTGATCATGTATGTATAATACATCTGAGTAAGAAAGCTCTCTTGCGGCTGCTCCTGGAACTCCATCTTCTCCGGGCCTCAGCTCCTCCTGCTTGGGTTGCACCTTTCAGGAGCCTCTTCAGAGATGGTCTGTGACTCTCTCAGCCTTTGTATTTGAACGATGGGTTAATTGGGCTTGTGGCAGGAGTCGATACTCTTTCAGCTGTCCAGCTACTGGGTGCCTTGCTCCTTCCACAGCTTCGCTTGTTGACTTGATCACCGCTGCCTCTGCTATTCTGGAGTTTCCCCTGTTCTCTTCTGCTTCTTTCTATTCCCGACTCAGGCCACATTTCTGAGAGGAGACGGGGAGAAGAACTGGAGGAAGCTTTCTCTTGGGCCTAAAGCAGTGGTGTCAAGGGGGCAGCATAGGAAATGTTTCCTAGGGCTCACTCAGTGAACTTGAGGCTGCTTCTTATACAGACTGGGATATTTGGACCTATCACAGTTGTTTGCTTTGGACCAATCCCAACCTCAGTGCTAATCATAGGTTTGTGTTTGAACCAATCATCATCTTGCTTCTTGACCCGGTCATGGTTATGGATGCTGTTTTGGTTTTGGCCAATCACAGCCTGGCCTTTAGCAGCTGCAGCAGTCCCTCAGCCAGACCATCAGTGTCGCAGCCCCCCTTGTCCAGCAAGGATGACGCGACCACCGGAGCTCTTCTCACTGCAGTTTTATTCAGGACCTTTTGACAATTGTAAAATCTCTCTCTCTCTCTCTCTCTGGCAAACCTCTCCCAGCCCTTAAGTAGGCCTGGGCCGCCAACCTCAGATTGCCAGGTGGGCACTGCCCATAGGTTCACGCATATGCAAGCAGCTGACAGTCATTGCGTGATAATAGCATAAGTCAGGCCTAGTTAATATTAGAAGTTGATTATCACAGAGAGCACTCGCTTTCGGGATCGCGGAGGGCGGGAGCCAGCACCATCAGGTGTGACTCCACACAGCTCTCTACATTGCCAATCAGGTGTGGCGTCACGCAGCTCGCTACACATCAGAGGGAAGCTCTCCCATTTGTTAAGGGAGAAATTCTCGCAGAATTATGTGGGGCTGTGATAGCAAAGAGTTTGGTATCCATTGTTTCGGACAGCCCTGGGGGAGTTCATGCCTTCAGCTGTGGGCCAATCAGCTGTGACTGTTGTCTAGTTATACCAAGCCATCTGCGGAGTTTAAGATGACTGGTACTGGGCTATGGGTGGTATGACTGGCTCTTAGACTGCCCATTGTTCTGCTCAAGGGAATAAGGGAGAGGCCAATAGCTGCTAATTATGGAGTCAAATTGCCCGTCTCCATTGTCTTTGCTTATTTACAGGAAAATGAACATCAGAAAGAGTGTTTATGACAGAAATATTAAAAGTGACTTCTCCCCTCCCCCCCAGACATGGTCTCACTATGTAGCCTTGATGGGCCAGGAGCTTGCTATGTAGATCAAGCTGGTCTTGAACTCACAGAGTTCACCTGGCTTTGTCTCCCAAGTGCTTGGGTTAAAAGTGTGTGCTGCCATGACTACGAATCTTAGTAGATTTTAACAGTGTTTTAACAATGCTTTGCACCTGCTCGGTGCCCCAGGGAGAGGCAGTGCCCTTACTTTATTGCAGAGGAGCTAGTGTAACTGTTTTTTCTGGGACCTTTCGGCTGAGGCAGAGGGTTGGAGTTTCAGAGGAGTAGAAGTTGCTTTGAGGATACAGACTGTCCTGGGCCGTGTGTGTGTGTGTGTGTGTGTGTATGTGCATGCGCGTGTGTGCGTGCACGCATGCATGTGAGCGTGTACATGTGTGTGCGTGCGTGTGCAGGTAGAGGAGGGCTTCTGCATCCCAGGCTCTTAGTAGTTGCCTGCATATTTTCCATCATTCACATTGTTGAATTTTCACCTTAAAACATTTTCCAGAGCTCTTTAATTACAAGGGAGTAGAATGCACATCTATTTACTCTATCGAGAAAATTGGTAAAGTCTTGGTAGGGTTGGACGCCTTCCCTACCAGCTTCTGTTACAGGAATTGTCTAAATAGTGCCACCGTCTTAAATCCTCTGTGGATATCAGAGACGATCATGTCAATGGAAGTTTAAGGTGGCTCTAGTTTTAAAAAGCAGCAGGTGAAAGTGAAAGTCCATTCTAAACCCTAATGGTTGGCAGGTAGACCAAGGTCAGGCCACTTGCCCTCGTCAGTCTGCTCAGCCTCTCCCCAGGATCTGGAGTCTGAAAGCATTGCATCTCCTTCCTAGTATCTTTCTAATTACCTAGCGGAGATTTGGAGGGAGGATGGTGGGTGCCACGGGGCTCATGACTTAAACAAAGAGTGGTTCTAATTTTAGTCTTAATGGCGCCAGTAGAGGCACGGAGAAGGGGAGGGGTGGTTGGCCGCCATTTCACTGAAAGTCTTCCTGAAATAAAACCCCGCTGACCCCAGTGCTCTGTTGCCACGTGTCATGAACAAAGATACAGTTTTTTTTTTTTTGTTTACACAAACACATTAGAAACCTTGTAAAAGCAATGAAGCTGGAGCTGCTTGACTGCAAGTAGGGAGGGGCCCAAAGCTCTTAGGATACAGAAGTAGCTAGAGTCCCCACCCATTTTCAGCAATGCAGGCTCCAGGGTCTAAGAAGCCTCGGTTTCAGAGGTACCTTCTTCAGAGCAGGTTGCTGACTCACTTGCCTTTTGATAAGAGTACTGAGAGCCAGAAAACTGCATCAGCTCTAGTCTACTGGGGACAGTGGGTTGTAGGACCCGGGTCCTTTCCCACAGTCAGATGTTGGAAACCCCACAGCTGTCACCAATGGGCTGGTACACACAATCCTCCTGCATAGGTCCAGTCCCCCCCTCTTTTTAGGGTTCCCTGCTTGGCTGAACCCGGGTTACTGACTCTGAGATGCTTTCCTTGTCTGTAGAAGAAACATCCATCAATGCTGACATTTCCCACGGTACAGCCACCCACAGGCAGCAAAACAGGGCTCGTCTGTCTCTGGTCCTTGTGCTCACCATGGTCTTTGAGGATTGGGGGACAGAGGACTACAGGGAGGTGTACCCAGGTGAAAGGTGACTATAGCCTTCTCAGGATGCGGAAACCGTGGACTCCCACAGAACATGGTTCTGGGGGAAGGTCTAGGAGGCAGGGAGGCTGGAAATGCAAGTTATATCAGCTGTGAGAGAAGACTGCGTATATATGACAACTGGAGGCCCGCTGCCTTTCCCTGGAGGTCTCTGGGTAAATATGGTACCAATTCATGCTCTCCACAGCTCTGCCCCCACAGTTGGGGACCCTCAGTGGGGTTGTCCATAGCTTTACTGTCTCTGTAGCACTCTGTCCCTAGTCACAAAGGACAGGAGCCTGTCAAGTGAGGCAGCATATGGCTGCCATGTGTGACCGTTGCCTCTTACACAGAGCCATGAGGCAAGTTAGGAGCCCTTTACTGGCCCCACCCAGTGGCAATCAGTTTCAAGATCAACCAGCTACACTAGGTGAGATGTATTTATTATGTTAGGATTCTACTGTCTAGAAGGAACCAGCCTTGAAGAGGAAGATGATGATTGCAGTTCTATTCAGTGCAGCCCTGGCTTCTTGCCTTTTGATTTTCCCTACACCGCCCTGGCTCCCAGAGTTTCCTAAGAGCAACCTGCTTAGCTCAGGCAGCTTTTCCTGAGAGAGCACAGCAGCTGTCCTGGTGCAGGGAAGGAGTTAGCAGTAGAAACAGCTAGAGATATGGCCTGCAGCAAGAGGGGCGCAGCCTCTCCAGTTTTCCACTAGGGAAAGTGTATGCTCCTGTTCCCTGCCTAGTGCAAAGGGCCGTTCTGATGGTCAGGTGGGTCCTGGCTCCAGGAAGGCTCAGCAAGGAAGTGGAGCCCAGCTGAAGGTCAACAGAGGCACTCAGGGGCCTGCCCCATACTCTGCCCCTCTGCTCTCTGCCCACCCGAAGGAGAGGGGCTGCAGCTGTAGAAGTGGTGTGGCTTGGGCTGCGCTCCACTGGGGGTGGGGGTGGTAGGGGGGAGGGGAAGGCCTGCACGCCTCAGGGATTTGACATTAATTACCTCGTGAGTACTTTCCATGTGTAACTATTTTACAGGCACTTTGAGCCGTCTAATGTAGAGCTAAAGGGGCTTCCACCACCCCCACCTGTCCAGATGTCCCAGCCTTTGGAAACTGCGGCCTCCCAGCTCTCGGGTGGCAGGGATGAGTGCAACAATCTGGAGGGCCAAGTGTGCAGAGACTTCCTAGGGCTTGGTCTGACATCACAGTAAGCAGATGATAATTACAAGGTTCCTTCGCTCCCCACTCTCCACACCCCAACAAGACACCATGGAGTTATTTATAAACGCAAGCCCCCGGGTGCACTTCTCCTGGGAAGGACCACGCTGACAGTGCACTAGCAGTGCTAATGGAAGACAGGAAGGCTGCCTTTGGAGGGATGTAAGGATCTGTGGAGGGGAGGGCAACGGGTCAGCAGCTGCCACAGCCAGGGGCGGGGCTGCCTGCCCTGGCTTTCAAAGAGCTGCTGGGAAACTGAACTGAGAGCCTTACTCGATTGTCTTTCATGTCAAGGGTGGGACCCTGAGTTGAACTGCTTTTTCTCTTCCCAGGGTTGACAGGAACTGGAAATAATTGAAAGTTGTTAGGGTCCAACATGCTGCCTTGAAAACACTATCATTAGTCTCCTAATGACTAAGTGTGTCTTCCAGGAGATGTAGGCAGCTGAGGCCCCCGGCTCCTGGAGAGCGGAGTAGGAGGCTGGCAACCTGTAATCTGGATAAAGGGGGGGTTGCTTTGGCAGAGCTTGCTTCAGTTCTAGCCTCCGGAGCCTCTGTGCAGAGCCTAGGGAGCCGATGGCCTGCACATGCTGCTCCTGGAGGCTTTGGATCTTAGTCGAAGACCTTGCTCAGGTCTGGGTTTTACTGGTGGGCTGGCCTCAAGCCTTCGTGTTCATCCCCCCCGCCCCCCCGAGATCCTTGCCTCAGTGACTCCCAGCATGCTGCCCTAGGCATCCTCCTCCAAACCTCTGTGTTCTTCTCCACCACAGAGTACCCTTCCCTCTGCCAAGCACAGGATTAATGTAATGTGCACTAATGCTTGCCCACATGTTCACTCGTGTCCCCCGGTGGGAGCCCGTAGCCCTGCCCTGAATCCCTTCTTTGGAAAGAGTCACGGTTTGCTGCAACTGGACTTAGCCTCTGAGTAGGGCTCTCCACAGCCCCCTCTTGCCCACACCCAGGCCCTTTCTTCTAAAAGGTTGCCGCTGAGTCACACAGGTGATAGTTGAAGACAAATAAGAATGCACCGCTTTCTGACCCTCCTATCCCAAATGACTACTGTATACGATGTGGGGTTCAGAATCCCTCAGAGTGGATTCCAGAACATCATCCCTGCATGGCTCTGGGAATTCCCAAAGGCCACATGGTTACTGTGACAGGCTCCAGCCTTACAAAGGTCTTCCTGACTCTACAAAGAGGTCATAATTGTAACAGGTGGAGAGTTGAGAGCTATGTATAAATCCTTTTGTATGTATGATATATCATCATTGCCATCAAAGTGAATTGTTGGTGGGCTTGAGGCCTCGGGGCAGGATGAGAGTTTTGTCATCTCTGCTAGAGTCCCATTGTCACCTGCTTCTCTTCTCACCCACCTGTACAACAACAAAGAAGTCATCGCGTTTCCCAGAGATGCTTCCTGCATGTCTGGTGGGTAATCGGAGAACTGGATCACTCTTCCAACCTGTGAAAGGCCAAACTCTGATTGGTCCAGGCTGCTGTAGAAAGATCTTAGGAAACCTGGATGTCTTGGCACTGGTGGAAGGCAGGGTCTCAGTACTCTCAGCTTGTTCCAGGGCTGGGATGACAATATGGCTTGGTTCCTTCCCTTCATGTTGTGCAGAAAGGATTAAGTCTAAGCTGATAGGGTGCAATCAGATGAAAGATAGTTTATTTAGTGTGATGAAAACCATAGTTAATAGAAACAAACCAGAGCAAGACACCTCTCTAGAAAGGTGCACAAAATATAGTAATAATAACAATGACAATAATAATAGTAATAATAATAATTAATTGACATGTTGTCCAATAGCTGCCACAGCCAGTTCTTCTGCCGGCCTTCAGCCTTGAGTCATTTGTGGATAGGTGTGCAGGCCCAGCAGATGAGAGTACCTGGACGCAAGTTCTGCAGTCTGGGTTGCGTGGGCTAGCAAAGGCTCCGGTCAAGAGGGGCAACCCACGAAGGGCTGCTGGTCAACGGATCAGGCCTTCATGGTCGTTAAGGGCCGTGGGTCCAACTGACCACCCCAGAATACCAGAGCGCGAGAGTGGGTGTCTTCAGTCTCCCGCTAGCCGCGTGTGCGAAACACACGCGGGCACCTGCAGGCGATCGCACCGGAGAGGCAGGCCGCGAAGCCATCTCACATCCACGTAGCACACCCTTCCCGCTAGCCCTCTGGAGGCCCCGCCCCAGCCCCGCCCTCATGCTGCCCCCGCCCCCACCAGTTGACTTAGCCTACCCAGAGGCCCCGCCTCATTCCAGCCCCAGCGTGGGGCTCCGCCCAACCCTAACCGCCCTTCGACGCTAAACGGCTTCTAGCCGGAGAGCTTCCCGCGCTTGGATTGGCCGTGCTGGTCACCGTCCTGCCGTTCCATAGGATCCCGGCGCCCGCTTTCTCAGGCCCTGCCCTTGGGCGGGGGCGGGGCCAGAGCCGGCGGGCTGCGCGGGAGTGGTTGGCTGCGCGGAGAGGGCGGGTCCTCGCCGCGCGCAGTGCTCGGGCCAGAGCTCGAGGCACTGCTTACCGTCGCCTGAGCTAGGAGACGCCGCGGCCGCCGCTTGGTCGCCTCGGGCTTCGCGTCGCGCCGAGTCTGCCTCCTCTGCCTCCTCTGCCTCAACCGATTGGCGGCGTCGGCTCCGCCTGGCCCGCGGCCTCGCTGTCCGTGGCGGGGCAGGTGAGTGAGTGGCGGCCGGTTGAAGTGGAGGGGGGGGAGTCCAGCGCGGGTGTGTGGGGGGGTGGTTAGCTCTCACGCCGCGTCCCAGGTCAACTGAGACCCCGCGAAAGGCCGGAGGACTGGACAGTTCGCGGTCACAAAACTTCATCCGAGCTGGGGTGTTGGGGATCCTGGAGGTGGGTTGAAGTTGGCGATGTCAGGGCTAGGGCCGGAACCCCAGGTTGAGGCGAGGGTCCCAGGCTGAGGGCGGAGGTCCCAGGAGAGAGGATAGGGGTACCAGGCAGAGGGCGAGAGTCCCAGGCTGAGACGGAAGTCCTAGGTTGAGGGTGGGGATCTCAGGACTGAGGGCAGGGAATCTTCCCTGCTGAAGGCTGAGGTTCTAGGGCTGAGTGCGGGGTTCCAGGTTTAAGGGAGGGGATTCCAGGCTTGAGGAGAGGGTACCAGGCAAAGCAAGAGGATGAGGTTCCCAGGCAGAGAGAGAGAGAGAGAGAGAGAGAGAGAGAGAGAGAGAGAGAGAGAGAGAGAGAGAGAGATTGAGTAGAGTGGTTCCTGTTGGCCCTTGGGCGTGGAGCTGGGGCCAGAGCAGGGTCCTAGAGGGAAGTTTCCAGCGATGGGCTCAGTCTCCAGCCCTGCATGGTCATGCCAGAGGGTTCAGTCAAGGCCCAGGGTCCTTGTGAAAGTCTGATGGTAACTGGCCCTTGCCCATGTCAGGGAGCCACTCAGGAGAACGCAGGCCTCTCCACTGCCTCCCCAAATTCAGAAGTTGTCAGTGGGCACATAACTCAGCAGGCTTTCGGGTCAGCTTACAATAGCTGCGAGCTCACTGGGACTTGCAAGGCTTGGACGGGTGTCTTGTGATTGAGATGAACAGGGGGAAAAAAAGGAAACTCAGAGGGATAGATGTGGGGCGAGGGTGGGGCGCGGCCTCTTCTCCTCTCCCCTCCACTGCGGTCTCCTTTCTCTCTCTCTCTTTTCTCTTGGCTTTCCTTCTGTTTTCTGCGCCATCCATTAGAGCCAGAACAGGTAGACCAGATAGAAACTGGTTCCTCTTTTTGATCACTGCATTTTCTTTTTTGGGAAAGAGGTGTGCTTAGACCTGTTTTTTATTGTTCCCCTAAGAGTTTTGTTTAATTTGAAAGGGTTTAGCTGTCTAGCTTCCTTCCTTACTCTGCACTATATTGTTTGTATAGGAAATTTGTGAGTTAATGAAGTTGGGTCCCAGGATTGGTGATTTTCCTTCTACTTTTCTTTTCGGCACCATGGGCCTTCAAGTCTCATTAGCTTTGTATGTGAGCCAATGGTTGAGGAGGCTTTTTAGTGGGTGCTGCACCAAAAGGAATCCTGGGTGCCGGGGCCTTGGAGGCCAGGCTGAAGAGCTAGCATGCCAACTCTCCCTCTCAACACATTTCTGTGACACAGCCTTCCAGAAACTTAGTTTTCTGAGGCAAACTTGTGCCCCATTTCTCTTCTTTGGATTGAATTGTGATTTGGGTTCCAGAGGAACTGCAGGGTGTGTCTATCTAGAGAACTGACCCTCAGTCCCCACAACAAGGGCAGTTTATTATCTAACATCCGAGATGCCCATTTTGTGTGTACAGAGTACTGCTCACTGGAGATGGCTGGAGCGTCAGAGGGGCTGGAGAGGCTCTGCACGATGGCTCGAGATGTGAGATGCTCTAGCAAACTGGGAGTTCAGATGTTGTTCACCTGAGGCCTTCTGTTTCCAGCCACGCTGCTTTCACGTGTGTGTAGGTGCCATTGTTAATGCAGCGCACCTGCTTTGGAGTTCATATCACTGCATGCACATAGTTAGACCTTAATATTATAAAGTTTTGGAAAAAGCGTCTCCAGGCTGGTGGGGTGGCTTAGAATGGGCCTTGCAAACCAGATGATCTGAGTTCAGTCCCTGGAAACCATGGTGGAAGGAGTTGTCCTCTGACTGCTGCAGGAACTCTGTGGCATGCGTGTTTGCACATGCATGGGCACACACACACAACAGCAAAATGAATTTGTTAGAAATAGGGTCTTTATAACTGAGAAGATTGTACACTGTATCTGGAATTCAGAGCTGGTGTTGCCACCGTGATGTCATTTGTAGGTAGAAGAAAATTCACACAGATTTATGATTTGTTTTTACAACTTTTTATAAGAAAAAGGCACGCAACATACAATATACAAGACATGATTACATCTTGTCATTTTTTTAGTTAGGATCTTGCTCTGCAGCCCAGTTCCAAGCATGTCACTGTGAGACAATATTATCATCTACATAGTCTGCATGCAAAACTGAGTTACAAAATAATCACTGAAAATATTATAATGTTTTTAAGTTTATGATATTGTGTTAGCTACATTCATGTAGCTACATTCATGGCTATTCTTGGCCTCATGTGGCTTCTGGGACACAGGTTAGACATGTCTGAAACTTGAGATCTTTCTGTATCAGCATTCCAAACGATGAGCTTAGGCATGTGTCACCGTGCCAGGCCTTGTTAACTGTCTTGAAGAGGCTGTCCTTTTGGTCTGTTGGATACCAGAGAGCATGCTGCATGTGTAAATTGTAAAAGCCCCATGAGGTCCTTGAAACAGTCCCGACAGTTGAAGGTGGATTCTCTATAGGTTTCATTGAGATCTGGCATGTACTGATGTGTCAGGGGCAAAGTCATTTCTGTTTGCACAGAAACCTCAGGGCTTTATTGTGCAGGAGATAAGTGGAGCAGATTGGTATAGATGTATGTTGTATTTCCCCTTAGTGGAGGAGGGTGGTGTTTTGGAATATAATAAAAATAACCTGCTCACACGTTGAAATTGTCTCCCCCTAGGCCTTTGCTGAAATGCTGAAATCTTGGGGCAGCTCTGAGCCTGTGACTGGCAAGTTGCGGGTCCACTGTCCATGGTACTGAATCAGTATTTTTCCCTCACCGCCTAGGCTTTCCTTCAAACTTTCATTTCAGTGAGAGTGGGATTGGGAATTATGTTAGAAATAATTTCGGGATTCATATTACTAAAGAAAAAAATGGACAGGCTAGCTTTGTTGAACTTGGATGAGAGATGCCTTTAAAACAAATTAATTTCTCCTTTGAAAAAGATAGTTATTTTTTTTTTCTCTCCCGGTGGGGAGTTTTATGGCTGTGGACATCAAGTAGTGAGCACTGAAATTAAACAAGTGTCTGTTTTCTTAATAACTACCATCAAACGAAAAGAACCCTTGATTGCAGTGTGCATAGGTGTCTGCTTGCAGGGCAGCTTTTCCCTAAACAGGGCCACTTGGTACACCCTCACACTTAGCCTCTTTCTAGGGAAGGTGATTGTCAGGCATTCATTTTATGTTGAAGCAGTGTCTACTTTTATGTGTATAATTTTGAGGAATGTAAACAATAAAGTCTTTATTTCTCTTGTGGGTAATTTTGTTGGTTACTTTAGAGTTGTTCCATAGGTTAGCAATAAAAAATGGTATGTGTCACTTGCATAAGTTCCTTCACATGGCAGGAAGTTGTACATCAAGCTGAGTGGATAGTTCTGCTAGTGGAATAAGTACCTGAACTAGAGGTCTGGCCTACATTTCTTACGGCATTTCTTTTGTGGCGGAAACTTCAGGGATGCCCCCTCCTTTTTCATCCGGGTTCCAGGAGTACTGTGAGATACAAGGACCCATTTCTTGCTGAATCCTGTGCTGTGATGTGGGAGTCCCTTGGGGGAGGGAGACAGAGTTCTTGTCCTAGAAGTGTTCACCGTTTGGCCCGAGGAAGAGCATGTAAACAGATGGCTGCAAGTGCCTACACCGTGATGCGGTTGGGATGCATAGCCTGCTGCGTGTGCTGCAGGATGATAAGCTGGGAGCATCAGAAGGCATCAGGGAGGAAGCAGCCTCTGGGGTAAGCCCTAAAGGACGAGTCGTAAGTCTGGCACAGATGGATTAGAAAAAGGTGAGAAGGTCAATGTAATTGGAAAACAGAGTGTTGATACGGAAGCGGAGGACATGTGTATGGGTATTACCAAAGAGTTGGGATTCCGGTGGGACATAGGGGGTGAGTTGAAGAGGGGTTGCGTGGTGTGTAGAATGATGGGATGGCTTCCTGAAACTGTGCCCTCATCCCCAGAGCCTGTGATGTGTTATGTTGCTTGGCAGGAGAATTAGGATCACAGATAGAAAAAGGTTGATCATCATTTGGTTTCAAAATAGGGAGGTGATGCTGGATTGTCCGGGCAGGCTCACAATGATCACAAGCCTCCTTAAAGATGAAAGAGGAGGGCAGAAGAACCAGTGTGAGAGTGATGAGAGGCGAGGGTTTTAGACGCCAGCGCTAGCTTTGACGACAAAACAGGACATGCCAAGGGTTTAGCAGCCTCTGAAAAGGACAAGAAAAGGGTCTCAGAAAGGATCTTGGCTCCTAATTTTAGCCCAGTGGGACCCATATTTGTCTGCTGACCTCTAACTGTTGGGTAGCAAAGGGTGATATTTTTTTTTTAAGCTAATACGTTTGTGGGAATCCATGGTAGCAGCATTAGGAAACCAATGCAGCTTGGGTCTCGGCTTTCAGCCGCCTTAGCTGGAATGTTTCGGGGGAAGTCACATAGTCAGGTTGGCCCTAGAAGATAAGGTGATCCCTACTGTTTGGGAGTTTGTTCCAAGTAAACAAGATTTCGATGCATTTCCAGACAAGACGAGTATCCGAAGCCGCCGTATCTGACCCGAATTTTACTTTCTTTCTCCCCCTAGCAGCTCGCTCAGCCTCTGTCTGCTGGTCTTCATGCTCCGCTGGCTCTCCTTTGCTCTGCTCTGGGCCCCAGGGAGTGTGCCTGTAAACACACAGACTGGGGCTCACAGCCTCCTTGTTGTCAGTTACTTTCAAAAACTTGGTTCCCAGCCACGGGAATTCTTTAATCTTTAGGTATTTTGTTGCCAATCAGGTAGGTGGGTAATATCTTACTGTTATAATTTGCATTTCCTTGATCACCAGTGAGTCTGAGGACATTTACTACCCCACTTCCATCTTTCACTGCATGGATTGTCTTCCCTATCAGTTGTAATCTTACCTTGCTCATCTATTTATGTCTGGTTTATGTCCTTCTTGTACCTTTCCTGAAGTTCTTTATAATATTTTTGATTCTACTTTTGTCCCATTCCTTATTCTTTAAAAAGATATTGATTTGATGAATAGATATTTAATTCTAATGTAGTCGAATTCATCAGTTTTCTCTTTACGACTTGTAGTTATTGGCTCTTATTTGAGAAATCTGTGTAACTTCAAGACTATAAGACAGTCTTTTAAAATGTTGAAATATTTGGCTTTTATATTTTACTTGGAATTCATTTTTGTATGGATTGTGAGATAGAGATTTGCTTTTAGAATTTTATTTCAAATGCCTAACTAATAGTGCTATTACCATTTATTACCACCCATCCCCAGTGATCTGCAATGCTGCCTTTGAAACGCCGAGTTTCTCACATGGTGTGGGTGAATTTCTGGTTTGTTTTTCTTTTGTTTTTGCTTAAGACAGGATTTCTCTGTGTGGCCCTGGCTGTCCTGGAACTCACTCTGTAGACCAGACTGGTCTTGAACTCAGAGATCCATCTGCCTCTCCCTCTCAAGTGCTGGGATTAAAGGCGTGCGCCACTATGCATAATCTTTGTGTGTGTGTGTGTGTGTGTGTGTGTGTGTGGTATGTTTCAACATAATGATAATCTATTTCTTTATAGTCCTTAAATCATTTATTTTTTGTTTTATTTACTTTATATGGAATACTAGGCGAAGCTCCTAGAAATTGGGTAAGATTATCCTTGTATTGATTTTCACTTTGAGAATAATCCTGTAAGAGCTTTAGTTATGAACTTTGCTTCTGTATTTTAGTAGATTCCTTTTATTAGGTTATGGATTGTCTCATCTACTAAAAGTTTAGTGAAAACTTTTTTTTTAAAACGTCAACTCAGCATCATGACAGATGCGTGTAATCCTAGCCCTCAGGAGACTGAGACAAGAAGGAGTTTGAGACCAACCTGGACTACACAGTGAAACCCTGTGCCAGAAACAAGAAATACATTTAATTAAATGTTTTAAATATACTTACTTAGATAATTTTGTGGTTTTTCTTTGTTACACTTACATTGAAATAAGAGCTTAAATCTTTAACTTTGAAGTTATCGTTGATTTTCCTGGGATACACTTTCTTGGTCCTGATGCACCACACTAAACTGTATTGGTATTGGAGTCATACTAATATTTCATTTAGGGTCATCACACATGTTTATAAGGGGGTACTGGCCAGTGATTAGCTTCTCCTGCATTGCCCACTTCAGGTTTAGTGTCAGGGTGGCTGGTGCTTCACCCTCCCTGGAAGAGTTTTTGAAGGGGAACATACTTTATACTTCAGAAGTTGATAAAATTACCTTTCTTTGATGTCTTGCTATGTAGTCGAGGTTGGACTTAAGTTCCTTGGATGCTCTGGGTCTGTTCCTTGGAGAACCTGGAACTTTTGGCTGGACAGTCAACTGGAAGGGCTGCGTGGAATAGTGAGTGGAATAGTTCACGTCAAGTATAGGAAGTCTGAACCCTGGGAAATACTAGCAATATTCACCAGGCTGAAAAGACTAAAGGATGTTGGTGTTGTGGAGGGCACCCAAACCCTTAATGTGTTGCTCTCAAGGTATTAGGTCTCTCAGATTTTTGGTTATAAGAGACCAATGAATGTGAAGCTGGACCTCATCTGTGATTTGTGGTTTTATGCATAACCTCGTGAGTCAGTCAGCTTGGCATCTCTATGCCGAGTGTGATAACTCCGTATGCAGCAGAGAGAGATTTACTTTGATTCATGATTTTGGAGGTTTAATCCCAAGAAGTCCCTTGGGTTTGGGCCTGTGATAGGTAAGTATATAATGGTGTTAGCATTTGCCACATCAAGCCAGTGCCATGTCTTCCAATTGAGAACCAGAAACCCTGGTCTCACAATGCACTGTGTGGGCTCACCACCACATCACCTCCTGGTACAATTACCTGGGGACTAAACCCAGGGTTTACATTTGGACCTTCAGGGAACACCATTCTTTCTCTTTCTAAAACTTGTCCTGGGCATGCTGCATTTCTATAGAGAGAAGTGCCCCTTTCTCTTTCCCTATATCTATATCTTAATCTTCTTTCAAGGTGAGTACCCCTTTTGGACTTCTTGTTGGTATTCTCTGTGTTCACTCTGACCCTTAGTGAGCTCTCGCGTCTCCTCTTTTTTTTTTTAATATTTATTTATTTATTCATTATGGATACAGTATTCTGTCTGTATGTCTGCAGGCCTGAAAAAGGCACCAGAACTCATTACAGATGGTTGTGAGCCACCATATGGTTGCCGGGAACTGAACTCAGGACCTTTGGAAGAGCAGGCAATGCTCTTAACCACTGAGCCATCTCTCCAGCCCCTCGCATCTCCTCTTACAGCGCTGTCCTGCCTTTGCAATGCACAGAGCAGGGCTCTTTTCTTTTTGGTCAGCTGAGCGGAGAGCTTCAGATGCAAGCACATACTTCCCTCCTTTGCCTGAGCTCTTTACAAAAAGCTGGATGTAGTTAAGGTGGGCCACTCATCCCCAAAAGGAAAAAAAAATCCCTTTTGGTGAATGTGGGTAGAGCCTGTGACTTTCTTCTAGACCACAGAATATGGCCAAGGTGACAGTGTCCCTTTCATGTTGTATTATAGAATACTATCTTGTTGGGGATTTGATTTGTAGGTTCTTTTTTTTTTTTTTTTTTTTTTTGACTTGATGAAGTAGGTAGGAAAGCTAGGGATGCATTAGAGCCTCCCGAGTCCACCTCCTGGTGGACTCAGAACCAATAGTCAGAAGCAGGGAATACTTAGTTCAGGGAAACAAAAACTGTTCATTACTTAAACAGACCCCCAGCCCAGCACACACATGGGTTCCATCTTCAGGTGAGAGAGCAGCCTGACCAGCAACCTTGCGAGTCCCTACATGAGGATCAGTTAAGCCTGTGTAGGCTCGTGACTCACAAAGGTGGTGAGATGATACGGGTATATTGTTTGAGCTTCTAAGTTTGTCACAGCCTATACAGCCATAGAAAACGAATGTGCAGACGTCTGCTGGCACCCTCCCCCTAGTTAGACCCATGACAAATACATTTGGATTGCTGGAGTCAATCTATTTGAGGTAGTTTATATTTAAGAAACATTTTCCTACCTATAAAGTAATATGGATGCTTTGTACAGAAAAACTAAACAAGAAGAAAAGTAGATAATCATCAAAAGATACCCAACACTTTTCACCCTCTCTCTTTCTCCCTTTCCCTCTCTGTGGTGTATGATATGCCAGGCATTCTTAAAGTAGTTGTGATTCATTCCATAACATAGTCCATGGCTAATTTTTTTCCTTTAGGCCTGGGATTGTAGCTTAGTGGTATAATGTATGTTTAGCATTCATGAGATCATGTGTTCTTTCTGCCACTCCAAAAAAAACAAACAAACAAATGAGTAAATTTTCTTCTAAATCATAACTTCTATCCTATCATGGGTAACCTTCTGAAATATGGTTATAAATGGCTACATGCTATTCCAGTAGATATTCCAGTTTATTGAACAACTTTCTTATAACTGAAAATTTAATTTACTTTCTGCAGTATTTAAGCTTTGGTAAATATTCTATACAGAATTATCATGTATTGAGGCCAAAGTTTTTTAAACCTTTTGATACCTTTCTATCTAGCTTGCAACATTTCCAGACAATACCGTCTAATTTAAATGTCTGTTCCTATAACGTGCCAGGTTGGAATAGGAGAGAAGCATTGATTTTTGAGCATTTAGGTTCCTGTTTTCTTAACCCTGTTTGCAAAGTACTTTTAAATTATTCATTAAAGTACAATATAGATTCTATTTATAGATGTGTGTATATGAGACAGTCCCTTAATATTTGGGAAAAAGCTGGCTATTTTCATCACTTCCTGTCTTTGTAAATCTTTTTATATATCTATCTGTCAATTGTTTCTGGGCATTTGAATAGAGACAGAAAGACATATAAGGTGTTGTGGGCTTGTATTACTCAGATGAAATGGCTGTTCAGAGCTTGCCTCGTTCTTGCCATTTATTAACTGGTTGACCTCATGAAGAGGGAGATCAGTAGGATATTAATTACTAAAAATATTTTCATAATCTTAAAGTATTATGAATAAAGAACAGCATTAAAAGCAGAATGAAAAAATCTGAATAATCTTGCCACTGTGGAACATAACCGTGGTGCCACCTTATTCTTGTGATGTATGGTTGGATTCTGATGACTCGAATTTTCTCTTGGAGACTTGTGCATCCACGCTGTGAGTGAAGCTAGATTCCAGTTCTTCTTCCTTTCGTCTTCTAATCTGAGATGTATACTTAAGTAATCCATAGTTTTCCTTTTTTCTAATATATGTGCATAAGGTGATATATTTCCTAGTAGATAATACTTCCACTGTATCTTACAGAGTTTGATTTGTTTTTATATGTTTTATAATTTCCATTATTATTTTTTCCTTTGACTGACAGGTAATTCATAACACTATTGAGACGTTCCTGACACAATATTTTCTTATTTTGTTTTCCAGATAGTTAATTGTTCACTTTCAGTCAGGTGTGGTGGCGTATGCCTTTAATCCCAACACCCAGGAGGCAGAGGCAGACAGACGTCTGTGAGTTCAAGGCCAGCGTGGTCTACAGAGTGAGTTTTAGGACAGCCAGGGCTACATCAAAATCCTGTCTTGAAAAACCAAACCAAACCAAAACAAAACAAAATCTTACTTTCTATGAGTTTTATCCTTTGAAATTTGCTGATAAATTTTTGAAAGACATTCCTGTATATTTGAAAAAATTAAGTTCAAAGTGTTACACATTATATTTAACTAAGTTGTAAACATATTAATCATAGCTGTTTTCTTATTAGTTTAAGTCTGGTTATATCTGTTACCAATATGATCTCATTATTATTATGGATGGCCCTATTTCTCCATGTAGAGGTGTTACATATACATACATACATATATATATATATATAATATTTGAGGCCATATTATTAGGAACATGCAGATTTAATTTTTTTTTTTTTTTTCACTTTTGAGGCCGAGTCTTATGAAGTACAGGCTGGCCTTAGCCCGTCCTGCCCTGCTGCTCTACCGCCCATGAGCTGAGATCGGCAGCACACTTAGCTCACTTGGTCTTCTTAATGATCTGCTTTTTTGGCCTTGCTCATCTCTAGTCCAGTGTTTGCCTTTATGGTGGGCGTGTATTGTGTTCATATAGCCAGACATGATCATTTTAATCTCATAGCTACAAAATATCTTTGTTGATGCTCTGAGACTTTAAATATCTCCCTTGGAAGGAAGGAATTTGTTAGATTTTTTTTTCATCTAATTTGACAATTTTTGTCTTTTTCTTGGAACATTCAGTTTATTTACGTTAAATGTAATTACTGACATATTTGAATTTAATTTCATAGTCCTGTGTATTTATCTTACATTACATTTTCAGTGTTGATTTTTCTCCCATTTAGAATTGATATTGTGATTTTGAAAAACATCATTTGGTTTTCCCCAGCCTCTCCCATATACTGGGAGCTCTGTTCTAGTTTTCTTCCTTTTAGTAGTTATCGTGGTCAGAGAGTGTGTTATAGGCCCTCCAGATAATGTGACACCCTTTACCCCTTTACCTCGTTTAAACTTTTTTTGTTTTAATTTTATTTCGAGACAGGGTTTCTTTTTTTTAATTATTATTTTTATTCTTTTTTAATTAAAATTTCCACCTGTCCCCGTTTCCCATTTTCTTCCCCCTCCTCCCAAATATTGCCCCTCCCCCCACTCCCCTTTCCCTATCCCCACTCCTCTTCTCCTCCCCCCACTCCATTCCCCCTCCCTCTCGATACTGAAGAGCAGTCCAAATTCCCTGCCCTGCAGGAAGACCAAGGTCCTCCCACTTCTATCTAGGTCCAGGAAGGTGATCGTCCAAACAGGCTAAGCTCCCACATAGCCAGTTCATGTATTAGGATCGAAACCTAGTGCCATTGTCCTTGGCTTCTCATCAGCCTTCATTGTCTGCCATGTTCAGAGAGTCCAGTTTCAACCCATGCTTATTCAGTCCCAGTCCAGCTGGCCTTGGTGGGCTCCCAATAAATCAGTTCCAATGTCACAGTGGGTGGGTGCACCCCTCGTGGTCCTGACTTCCTTGCTCATGTTCTCCCTCCTTCTGCTCCTCATTTGGACCTTAAGAGCTCAGATCGTTGCTCCAAATTGAGTCTCTGTCTCTATCTCAATCCATCGCCAGATGAAGGTTCTAAGGTGATATGTAAGATATTCATCAGTAGGATAGGATCATTTCAGGTTCTCGAGTTGGAGCCTGTCCTAGAACTACTTCTTGTAGACCAGGCTGGCCTAGAACTCAGAGATCCGCCTGCCTCTGCCTCCTGGGATTAAAGTGCTGGGATTAAATGCGCCCAGCTCTCCCTAAAGCTTTGATTCACCTTGGTGTGGCCTTGCTCTTCCCTGTCCTCTGGTGTCTCACTTCCTTCTAGGACTGTTCCCCTGTGCGGAGTCTTCTGTAGATGCTCTCAGTTCAGCTCAGCTGCTGTTTACTACTTTAGATTTTCCCTAAAAATATTTTTATTTCACTGTTTTCCAGTTAATCAAAACGTTTTTGGTATAACTGACAGAATTCATCCTTTTAACTTTTACAGTTCTGTAGCTTTGGCATATTTATAGTGTATTCAACCGTCATCACTCCATAATTCTGGAATCTTTTCATCATCTCTAGGAAAACTGGGTGTGGTGGCAAAGACCTTTAATTGTAGCACTCGGGAGGCAGAGTCAGCCGGGTCTACCGGACAGCCAGGGCTGCAGAGAAACCCTGTCTCAAACAACAACAACCCCCCCCCCCCAACTTCTCGCACGTTAATAGTAACTTCTTGTTCTTTTTCCCTCCCATCATTGGCTCCTTTTAGCTTATTTTATGTCTCGAAAGATGTGACTACTGGAGACATTTTGCCTGAATGGAATCGTATGACATGTGGCCTTGTGTGCCTATTTTCTTTTATTTAGTGCAGTATTTTAAAACTTCTTTCATGCTGTAGTGTGTCGTAGTGTTTTATTCCTTGGTTTATAGCCAAGGTATTTTATGTGTCCAGTTACCCCTAGGTGGACATTTGGATTATTTTATCTTTTGCTTTTTTTATATATATATTCTGAGACTTACGCGTCTATTATGACTGACTATGTACACGTTTTTTTTCTTAGTTTTTTGGATTTACATCTAGGAGTAAGGTTTCTGGGTCAGATCTTTGTTTAGTTGTTTTTGATGAGCTTCTAAAGTGTTTTTCAGAAATGCTACACCATTTTACATCCCCATCAGCAGTGTATGAGGTTCCAGGTTCTTCATAGCCACTTGAACCTTTTATATTTTCCAGTTTTTTAAATCATAATATCTGAGTGGGTAGGAGGCGGTATCTCACTTTATGGCATGAATTAGCATTCTCTGATGACTAATGGTAGTGAATACCCTTCCATGTACTTATTAACCATTTGTACATTTTCTCTGGAGAACTGGCTGTCCAATGCTTTACCTGTTGGGGTGCTCTGTGTTGTGTGGGTCAGTTGAAGAAAGAGGTCACTCCGAGATGAAATGTTAAGGCCTGTGTGACAGCAGGCAAGTCAACTCATGATGAACTGAACCCCGAACAGCCGTACAAAGGCATATTTATTAATTTTTATACAAAGTTGTTTTTTGGGTATTTTCTCATACCAAAGTCCCTAATTTAATCTGTATGTCTCTCCAAGGAAAGCATCTCATGCCCTCATGACGTCAGTCCTTTACTGTGTATCCTTTGTAGTGCACAGTAATCCAAGAGCCTCAGGTGTGCCAGAGGCATCTGTGACCAAGGTCATGCCAAGGCTGTAACGCCCATTCATAAAAATGATTCTACACATCACGGAAAGCAATCAGTGCTTTCCACAAAGATTCTTTACTGCTTTCCATAATGATTCTTCAAGGTCAGAGTCCTTCTAGAAAGCAGCTCTCACTCTCGCGCTTGCGACAGACACACTGGGAACTGTTTGCTCTAATGTCTACCCCGACCCAGAGACTCTGCTCAACTCCTGTCACCCATTCTAAAACTGGAGTCTTTGTCCTCTCACTGCGGCCTCGCAGGAGCCCTCTTCACTAGCCCCACACCCTTGCCAGCACTGCCTACGGTGAATGAGGGTCTCCTTTCCTACATCCTATCCAGCACTACCTATGGTGAATGAGGGTCTCCTTTCCTACATCCTATCCAACACTACCTATGGTGAATGAGGGTCTCCTTTCCCACCCTTGCCAGCACTTGTCAGTTGTTTTGTCGATCTTAGCCATTATGACTGGGATGAGGCAAAATCTCAAAGCTGTTTTAATTTACGTTTCCCTGATTGCTAAGAATGACGAACACTTTTTCAGGTGTTTCTTAGCCATTTTTTTTTTAAAACAAATTCTTCTATTGAGAGCTCTCTGTTCAGATCCCTAGCCCATTATAAAAAGTTATACAATATATTCCCCCCTCTTCAACTTGTCCTAGCCCATTTTGATTGATTGGGTTTTTTAAATTTTCTTTTTGTTTATTCTTTGTGTCTTTCACATCATTCATCTCCATCCCATTCATTTCTCTGTCCCTTCGTATCCACCCTCTGCTCTTGCAGGCTCCCTGATCCCCTAAATAAAATTAAATAAAATTTAAGAGAAAAATAAAAGGAGAAAAGAAACAAAAACAATCAAACAGAAAATGAAAAGGAAAAAGCAGTCTCATCATGGAAGCTGTAGTGTGACCAGTGAGTCTTGCAGTAATCCTTTTATCCATATAGCTTGACGTGCAAGCGTTCACTGCAAAGGGTCATTGGTCAGGTTCGAGGCCTCTGGTTTCTGCTACACTATCGATGCTGGGTCCTAAGTGGGACTCCTCTTGGTTTTCCTATTGCCCTGTGTTGTGGAGATCCTGCAACTTTGGATCTGCAGGCAGGACCGGCTCCAGCAGATCACAGATGGGCTGGATATTGGGGTGGGCCAACTCATATCCCTGGTGCTGGGCCTGGGTAGTTGCAAGGTTGATCAACCAGTCAGCTCTCCCTTGTCCTCACCACCAGGATGAGCTCTCCAGTTTTGCCCTGGCTACTTCATCCCTTGCAGCTGTGAGCTAGGGGCGGGGCCAGTCTCCTGCTTTCACAGCCTCTGGGTCAGCTCTCCCAAACTTACGCCTTCAGGCCAGCTCTACTGTGTTGCCCAGGCATGGTGTAGGGGCTACAGGGCTGCAGCTGGGGAAGGACAGGGCCAGCTACAGCTCTTAATGACCTCAGGGCATGATCTCCCAACTGCTTAGGCATCAATGGGCGGAGTTTGGGATTGGGGAAGGCCTCCCCCCACTCCCTCACCCAGGCCATCACATGACAGATGAGCTCTTCCATGCTCACAGCTTCAGGGCTGGCTCACCCTCATCTCTGCCAACAGGATTGGCTCTGTTGTGCTGCCCAGGTGCAGGACCTGCTCTCCTGAGTGTTGCAGCTGCGGGGGACAGAAGCGACTCTCTTGTTCTTAAGCTCTGTGACCTCAGGGTCAGCTTTCCCCCTGCCTTAGGTGTTGGGGGGTGGAGGGTATCTTTCCCTCGCCCTGCCCTCACCACCACATGACAGATGAGGGAGGGGTGTGGCCAGCTATCTCATTCTCACACCCTCATCCTAGTCCAATTTTAATTTGGACCATTTTTTTTTTGGGGGGGGGCTTGGCTGTTTGTTTTTTTTTGGTGGGGGGTTTGTATGTTCTGGATATGAATCCTCTGTCACATGGATAGCTGACGGAGATTCTGTCCCACCCTGTGGGCTTCTTTTTCACTTAATTGACTGTTCCTTAGCTGTATAGAAAAAGGTTTTAGTTTTGTGAAGTTCCACTTGTCAATTGTTGGCCTAATTCCTAGGCAAATAGAGGCGTATTTGGGAAGTCCTTTCCTATACTGTGCCTTCTAGGGTCCAGCCTATGTTTTCTCATGGCAGCTTTAGCATTCCAGGTTTCAAATTGAGGTCTTCGATCCACTTGGATCAAATTTTTGTGCAGGGTGATAGCTATGGACCTAATTTTATTCTTTTGCATGTGTATCCAGTTTTCCCATTCATATTTTTTTCTCCAACTGTAATGGTATTTTCTTGATAGTGTCTTTTGATCCACAAAATATTTTAATTTTGGTTAAATTTAGTTTGCCTGTTTGTTTCTTTTGTTGTGTATGCTTTGCCACTTAAGACACCAATGTTGGGGTGGTAGTGTAGCTCAGTAGTCGAATGCCTTCTTAGCATTCCACGGGATTTGGGTTCACTTCTAGAACTATAAGAGAACAGACAAAAATATAGGAAGGTTTAATCCCAGGTCATGACGATTTAAACAACCAAAGCAGCCAATCTAGAAGACAACAATGGTTAATCTCAGGTCATAATGATTTATATCTTTGTTTTATTCTGAGAGTCTCTCAGCCCCCTCCCCCCTTCACTATGCACCCAGGTTAGTCTCAAAACTCATGATGCTTCTTTCTCAGCTCTGGAGTAACTGGGGTTACATGTATGTACCATATATATGCCTGCCTATTTTCAGTTACTTTTGTTTTGTTTTTTGTTTTTCGAGACAGGGTTTCTCTGTAGCTTTGGAACCTGTCCTGGAACTCGCTCTTGTAGACCAGGCTGGCCTTGCACTCACAGAGGTACACCTGCCTCTGCCTCCCCGAGCGCTGGGATCAAAGGCGTGAGCCACCACTGCCTAACTTTCAGTTACTTTTTTGCACTTGATGTGTAGAGGAGTTGAAGTTCTTTGTTCTGGCTGCGTTATCTAGTTGAATACAGTGTCTAGTACTAGTTGTTGAAGAGACCACTCCCTACTGAATGCTCTGAGTGCTGCTATAAAAATAAGTCAGTTGACTCTAACTTTGAGTTTATTTCTGGACTTTTAATTCTGTTGCTCTATATACCCATATATCTTATATTTATACAGCTCACACATGGATCAAACACCCCAGTTTAAAACATGGACAAACTGTTAGAAGGAAAACATAGGCAGTGTTCTATAAGATTAGTTACAGGGAACACAGGAGTGTTCCATAAGATTAGTTACAGGGAACACAGGAGTGTTCCATAAGATTAGTTATAGGGGGGGCTGGAGAGATGGCTCAGCGGTTAAGAGCATTGCCTGCTCTTCCAGAGGTCCTGAGTTCAAATCCCAGCAACCACATGGTGGGTCACAACCATCTGTAATGAGGTCTGGTGCCCTCTTCTGGCCTGCAGACAGAATATTGTATACATAATAAATAAATAAATATTTTAAAAAAAAATTAGTTATAGGGAACATAGGAGTGTTCTATAAGATTAGTTACAGGGAACACAGGAGTATTCTATAAGATTAGTTATAGGGAACACAGGCAGTGTTCTGTAAGATTAGTTATAGGAAAGGACTTCCCTGAATTTTTTTTTGTGTGTGTTTGTGTGGTCCTATGGATTAAACTTAGGGCCTTCGGCATTCTAATAAGCAATTATATTCCTCATCCTCTTTTTAGTTTTTTTGTTTGTTTTGAGACATTTGTCCACTAGGTTGCCCGGGTTGACCTTGAACTTACCTTATTGATCATGAGGGTCTTGAACTTGTGAACCTCCTGCTTCAGCTTCTTAAGTAGCTGGGATTCAAAGTCTTTCCTACCAAGCCTGGCTCACACAGCCTTGATTACTATAGTTCATGGGAACATGTGAGTTCTCTGCCTGTGTGTTCTTAAGATCATCTGGGGGCCTGGGGACTCAGTGCAGATGGTAGAGTGCTTGCCTACAGTTCATGGAGCTTTGGGTTCGGTTCTCACCATGTAAAGCAAGATGGCAGTGTCCACCTATAATTCCATACTTGGGAAGTGGAGGCGGGTTCAGGAGTTCAAGGTCATGTTCCTCTGTACAGCAAGTCTGAAGCCAGTCCCTAGTGTAGTGGTGACATTGCTGCTGTGCTGCGGGCTGGTGGACTCTAAGACTTAGGGACCAGCAGCAGGTAATTAGGTCCGCAGTGGGGTTAATACTTTTATCTAGGATCACTTTCTCATAGGAAGTGCTGAAAAGGCAAGTTGTTATGAGAGAGCTGACGCCTGTGAATTTCCTTCCTTCTCTCACGTGTGCCCTTTGTGCTCAGGGCAGCTTCCTTTGTGCTTCTCTGCCATGCCTGGGGGGGTGGTGGTGGTGGTGGAAAGGACTATGGGGGCGGGATAGCCAGGATACAGGCTTCATGCTGGTTGGAGTTTGTAAACACCAGAATCAGGAGTCAAAGAAGCTTTTTATAAGTTGCCCAACTTCAGCTATTTTGTAAATAGCAACACAAAATACTCTAAGAGATGCTCCCCACGGGAAGGCTTACCCTCTCTGAGGAGTGGATGGGGGGTGGAATAGGGGGAGGGAAGGTGGAGGGAGTGGAAACTGTATTTGGCATGTAAAATGAGAAAAGATAAATTTTTAAAAAATAAATAAAAAACGGAGGGAGGGAAGGAGAGAGGGGGAGGGAGGGAGAGGGGGGGAGGGAGAGAGAGAGGGGAGTGTGGTGGCTCAGGCCTTTAATTCCAGCATTCAGGAGACAGAGGTAGTCAGATCTCTATGAGTTTGGGACTAGCCTGGTCTACAGAGTGAGTTCTAGGCCAGCCAAGGCTTTAAAATGAGAGCCTGCCTCAATAAATAAATAAAGACTAAACATGGGCTATTGCCATCTTAACATTTTTTTTTCCATTAACACGTGTGAAGGATTTCTCAGTTACAATAACTTTTGGTGGATTTCTGATGGCTTTCTATCCTTAATGTGATTCTTTTGTTATTTAAACATATTTAAGATAAATTATTTAAGATTTTTTATATTGTAAATCCAATATAGAAGCAATTCTTGTGAGTGCTTCCCCCATAAATGAGCTATGCTTTCTTGTGTCATAATTTGTTGAAAATTCTCTCTCTCTCTTTGTCTCTCTCAGGATTTCATGTAGCCTAGGCTGGCCCCCAAACTTGATTTTTTTTTACACGAGGATGATCTTGAATTCCTAATCCCCCTTTCCACCTCTCAAATGAGATTATAGGCATGTGCCATTATGCCTGGCTGAAAGCTCTACTTTTAAGTACTATAATGTGGCAACTCCAAAAATTGGATTCTTTTTCTCTCCCAAATGTGTTGCTGTTGTAGGCACTTACTGCTTTAGTTTTTGATTTGCTTACTGACTTTTTTTGCTGTGCAGCTGGCAGTTTTGCCGCATGTCTCAGCCTTTAACCTGCCAGCTTGTAACCTAGCCTTAGCCCTCACTTCTTCCCACTTGTATTTCATCTCCCGAGTCAACTCTTTGAGTGCTCAGGACCGACCGGCGTCTGTAGAACCTTGAACTCTGATGGATATGGCCCCCTAGCTTTCTAGGAACGTGTCGGGGTTCTTCAAACCCATTCCTCAGCTTTCCTTGTAAGCTTTAGGGGATATTTTTAGGCTATTATTTGCTCAAACTGCTCTCCAGTGTCGTAGGTAGTCACAAAACCAAACAGTGGAGGCCACAGTTTTAATAACAACGTGTGAAGAAGGTTCTTTGTGTGCTGGGTGAGTTCTGAGTTGGGCCAAATGAAGGTAGCCTTATAAGCGTGTTCTACGAGCTGGGTCAGCTGGCGCTCTTCTGGGGTGGGGCTTTGCAGCTGTTCTCTCTGTAGTGGCTTTGAGGCTGTTGGTTTTTGAGACTCCTGTGATAGAGGGATGGAGATAATAGGAAAGGGGAAAGTTATAACACTGTAGATATTCGTGAATATTCAACTGTTTCTTTTTACCAAATGCTTCTCGGTCTATGACAAACTTCTAGTCAAATTTGAGAATCCTGAAATTGGTTGCTCCAGTTTTTGCCATTTTTCACTGCTTACATGTGAGAGATTTTGGATGTGTTTCTTTTTCTGTTTTCACTGACACCCCTCTCACATTTGTTCCCAATGTTTCCCCTATATATCGAATTTAACGCTGACATTGTTGTCTTCCAGCACATTGGAGGTAATTGTCCGAAGTACTTTTCTTGTTCTTGGTCAGCCATCAGCTGTCAGTGTAACTTCTCTGCTTGTAACCCATGTGTCTCCATTGCCATTAAAGGGTTTTCTCCCCGCCTTTATGTTTCTGTAATTTCACTTAGTTCAACACACATCAGCCTGAGATGTGCCGTGCTGGTATACTGGGCGTGGTAGTCCTCATAAATCTGGAAATTTTGCTGCCACAATTATTGGATGTTAGATCCTTGCTATCTTCTTTCCTTCTGGGACTCCAGTTAAATGCCATGTCATATGTTTTCATGATTTTGACTGCAGATGCTTTGGTTTGAATATTTTCTTTTGGCCTAATTTTTAGTCCTTCTGTTAGTGTCTTAAAACTTACCTATGATTTTGTCATGTTTCCATTTTAGATTAAAAACTTAAAAACTCTTTACTTGTTATAGTTCCTGATGACCAGTTTTTGCTTTTAGTGATAGTACATATCGTTACTTCTTTAAAAGATTTTTTTACTTATTTATCTGTGTATATGTGTCTATGCACACATGTGTATGTGGGTGTGTGCATTTGTATGTGTGTGGAGGCCAGAGAGGGTATGGGAACCCTCAGGTCTAGATTTACAGGTGTTTACAGGACATCAGACTTGTTGCAGGTGCTGGGATCTGAACTTTGGTCCTTATTACTCTTAGTTGCTGAACTAGCTTTCTAGTCCAAATACAGTTTTTTTCTATCATTGTCAAGCATATATAACATAAGATCACCATTCACAGCATATGTATTTAGAGGTTTATTTTATTTTATATTTTCACTATTTTAAAAATATTTACTTAGTGTATGTGTGTGCCTAAGGTTTTGTATGTAGGAGCCTGCAGAGGGTATCAGATCGCCTGGAACTAGAGTTACACCACGTGGCTGCTAGGAATCAAACTCAGGTCCTCTATGAGAACATTCACTACTCCCAGCCACTACACCATCTCTCCAGCCTTTTATTTTTTAGTTACATGTATGTCATGGTTTGTGAAAATGAATGCAGATGCCTGCAGAAGCCAGAGATGCCAGCTACCCTGGAGCTGGAGTTACGGGCTGTTGTGAGCTGACCAAATTGGGTGCCGGGACTTGAACTCAAGTCCTCTGCAGGAATTGTGAGCACTCTTAGGTGCTGAGCCATCTCTCCAGCTCCTTAAACATACACTTTAAGGTACAGTCGTGTGGCATTAATTGCATTCATACTGTTGCACAGCCGTCTATCTCCAGGGGTGCCCTCTTTGTAAAACACTGAGACTTTGAACCAGTTAAACAATAACTTTCCTGTTTCAACTCCGAACATCACTATTCTACTTTATATCTCTGAATTTGACTATTCTAGGTGTCTCACACGAGCGGAATAATAATAGTACTGTCCTTTTGTGACTGTCGTACTCACTCGTTCATAGTTGATCCATGTTGTAGTATGTGTCAAAATTTCATCTTTGTTAAAGGCTAGATACTATTCTGTTCTCTAGTGTCTGAGGGCTTCTATTGCTGTGATAAAATACCATGATCATAAACAACTTGGAAAGGGAAAGGCTTATTTTAGTTATAATTCTCAGGTCATACTCCATTGCCAAGGGAAGTCAGGGCAGGTGCTCAAACAGGGCAGGAACCTGGAGGCAGGAGCTGATGCAGAGGTCATGGAGGGGAGCTGCTTACTGGCTTGCTCAACCTACTGCCTTAATAGTACCAACCTCTAGGTGGTACCACCCACCATGGGCTATGCCCTCTCACATCAATCACTAATTAAAAAAATGTCCTACAATTTTGCCCACGGGACAAGCCGGTGGGAACATTTTCTCAATGAGGTTCCCTCTTCCAAAACTGTAGCTTGTACTAAGTTGACATAAAACTAGCCATCATATAATTTTGTATATTACATTTTCTATGCCCATTTGCCCCTTGACGCATGTGAGTTGTGTTTTGTTTACCTTTTGACTATGGTGAATAATGCCATCTACATAGATCTATGAAAATCTGAATCTGTGCTTTTACAAACTTCATTGGAGTATGTGCTCCAAAGCATACATTATTTGTCCATAAGCTTACCGACATTTGATTTCTGTTTTTTCCCTTTGTATTAGCCATTATTATGAGTGAAGGTAGTTTCTGAGATTTGATTTGCATTACTATAATTAGTAGTGCTGACCAACTTTTCATGCACATGTTACCCATTAGTGTATCTTCTGAAATATTTATTCAGATCTTTCCTATTGTTTAATTGGGTTATTTGCATTTTTATTATTGAGGACATTGGATACTTCTAACTTCTGTGTCTTTACGGCTCTACTTGAGTGTGTATATTGGGATATTGTTTTTCCTTCATGGTGTCTAATTTCTTTATGTGTGCTAGACATATTTGTAGAATTACTTGGAGGAATAGTTGAGAGCCTTGGTAACTGTTGTACCTGTTTTTATTGGGTACTTCCATATTTCTTTAGTCTTTTTTAAAATTTATTTTTATTTCATGTGCATTGGTGTTTTGCCTGTATATATGTCTGTGTGAGTGTGTTGGGTCCCCTGGAACTGGAATTACAGACAGTTGTGAGCAGCCATGTGGGTGCTGGGAGTTGAGCCCGGATGTTCTGGAAGAACAGTCAGTGCTCTTAAGTACTGAGCCATGTCTCCAGCCCCCAGTTCTTAATGAAGGCACTGTAATTCAGTCCTGTGGCCATGCAGATAAACAGAAAAAAGCTATTGTACCTGGGAGGGCTAGATTGCTTCTCAGGACTTTTCTAGCTTTAGATTTTAGCCCTTTGTGGATCCAAAACAAAATGGGAGGTGCTTTGCCAGTATATGATCCATAGTAGGCAGGGAGGCATGGATGGGAGAGAACCTTTGTGAGCTCATCTGTGTGACCAGCTGAGCTGTTTCATTAGCTAAGTATTTGCCATGGGCCTTGCTGTTTAGAATACAGTCTTGCATCTTATAGGGCAGGGGTGGCTTTTTCCACTCGGCGAGGCCCATGTTTTGGAGCTGTATCTAAATGCTTTTCTGCCTTTCTCAGATTAGCATGGTTTTGCCTAAGCGTGACTCTATGTGATGGCTCAATTGAACCATTTCTGTCTGTCCCAGACCTGAGGGTTGGGTTTGTATGTGGATTGCCTTCGGGTAGTTGGGGGTAATACTGCCACCAATACTTTGTGATATATAAAGCAGTTCTTCATTCTTGCTGTCTGACAATGGGCTTTGTTCTGGTACCACTTCTCTTCAAGGAATCCTTTTCTGTCTCTTGTAATATGTATTTAATGATAGGAAAGTTTTAAGAGAGGGAAATTTCTGATTTAGCTGTTTCTTTGGAAATTATTTGACCCATTTTCTACTTCGTTGTGTTTCTCCATTGCCTGGAAATGAAGTGGTACATTTTTGGCAGTTTTCTGGGCAGATATTACAAAGGCATGGTAGTCTGTCTTTTTTATTTTTAACTGTATCCACATGGGAAAAATCAAGTCTTTTCTGCTATTACAAGAAAAAGATCCCAATATGCTCCACTTTTTTTTTTGAATAAGGCAAAAGGTAAATACAGTAAATGAACTTGATGAAGAAAGCAGTTTTGAATACAGTTTGTAGTAGTGTAGACACTTTGGAGTAGATATTTCTTCTTGTTCAAGGGAGCTGGTTTCTGGGCCCATTCCCTGAGTATGTTTCTGTTCGGAAGAAAGGCAGATGGAATTGCCTGGCCTGTGCTTCTCCTGGGGCCATTATGGACGCAACGTGAGATGCCTGATGTGCAAACATGTTCAATAGTAAAAGCTTTCTGAGTAGAGAAGCCATTATTATTTTATCCTGAAATACTTTTAGGGAATTAATAATTTATTTAGCTCACTAAGTTCGTCCTCTGAGGCTGACCATTCCTATTGTCTGGTGCCTGAGCCAGTCCTGGGGACTGGTAGTGTTGCCGAGGGAGGGAGTGTTACGAGTTAACCCGCCTGGAGTATACTGAATCATGCTATATTCGTCGGCTTTGCGTTGGTAAAATACCTGTGACATTTCAGTTATAAGCTGGAAATAGATTTTTCTTGATGATAGTGTTGGAGGCCCTAGCCCCAAATCTGGATGCGTCATAGCTTTAGTCTTGTGATGAGACTGCACGGCATGGTGGGAGCTCATGGTAAAGTGAATCCCTTCAGTGTGGTGCACACCTTTAATCTCAGCACTTGGGAGGCAGAGGCAGGCAGACCTCTGTGAGTTTGAGACTAGCAGCTACAGAGAGAGTTCCATGACAGCCAGGGCT
This sequence comes from Chionomys nivalis, assembly GCF_950005125.1. NCBI lineage: Eukaryota > Metazoa > Chordata > Mammalia > Rodentia > Cricetidae > Chionomys > Chionomys nivalis. Next base: position 54,815,575 of record NC_080104.1, on the reverse strand, counting down.
ACACAGAGTAACCCTGTCTTGAAAACCCAAGAAAAAAACAAATCGCTTTAATTGGGGTCAGGAAGGAGAGCCGGACAGAGAGAACCAGGTGAGGGTGTGCCCTAATGACCTAAAGATGCTCTACCTTCTTTCGGGACTTGTCCTGGGGATTACGTTTTCAGAGGTATAGGCACAGAGACCATATTTAGATTATAGTAGTCATCTTGTCTTTTTCTCTTCTTTTTATTTTTTCTCCTTTTTTTTTTTTGGTTTTTCGAGACAGGGTTTCTCTGTGGCTTTAGAGCCTGTCCTGGAACTTCCTTTTTTGTTTTTTAAAGAGACATGGTCTCATTCTGTAGCTGAGGCTGGCTTAGAACTCATGATAAGTCTGCATCAGCCTCCTCAGTGTTGGGATTATAGGTATGAGTCATCATGTCCAAGGCAACCTCATTTCTTATTCTTATTAATGTCTTCCATAATCCCTTTTGATTAAACGGTTGCTAAATTATCTGCTTTTCTTTTTTTAAATAACGTCTTCCTTTATAGCAGAGAGAGAGAGAGAGAGAGAGAGAGAGAGCGCGAGCGAGCGAGAGAGCGCAATGTCTCATCTGTGGCTGAGCACTCCACAGATACTTCTTTGTACTTGGGCCAGTTGTGATGTTTTCATTAACTCATCTTCTGTACAAGGGAACTTCTTAGATAAGATCTGAAAGCTTCACTGATCTATGGGTAGAGGGATACAAATTTAGAGGGAAGTGTGATACTGTGTCCATTTAGCAGAATGATAGTAGATTCACTTTTGTGAACTCCCCAACTGTGTGTTCTTGGCCAGTTTTACAGCACCTAGCTGTTTTCTTCTGTGGAGTGGGCCTTAAATACAGCCTGGAAGTGGGTGGTTACACCCATATGTGCCACTATTGCACCCATGGGAATGCTATTGTGCCGTGTCTATCATTATTGTAGTCCACATGATTCACAAATGACAGCATTTTTGACTGTTGATGAATTTTTCTTCCTAGAAGCCTGCATAGCACCTTCATACTGTGAGAGCTAGCCAGCAGGGAGGAAGCTTCTGGTTAGTACCAACTTGATTTCTCTATATCCTGCGACCAATCTGTGTGGTGTTTTTCCACCAAGTGCTGGTGGGTAGAGCAATGACAATAGCCTGTATTTCTTTTTGAGGGGATGGTCTCTAGGACACCTCTGACTAACAACTTGAAGGGAGGTATTCACTCTACCTGGTACTGGGCTTTTGTCTATGGCTTCTGTGTAACGTAACTCCAATTAGACTCCTTTATAATGTGTGTGTATGTGTTTGTGCGTGTGTATGTTTGTGTGTATGTACACATACATACTTAGTATATATACATACACATTCATGTACATATCTTTTGAAGTAGTATGCTTCTGTGTTTGGTTAGTTTTTTTGTCACCTTGACCCAAACTAGAGTCAGCTGGGAAGAGGCACTCTGCATTGAGAAAAATGCCTTCATAAGATTGGCCTGTAAGCAAGCTTGAGGGTATTTTTGTAATTAGTAGTTGATATGCCAGCGCTCAGCCCACTGAGGATGTGCCTCTCCTGGGCTGGTGGTCTTCACTTGTGTAGTAAAGCAGGCTGAGCAAGTCATGTGGAGCAAGCCAGTAAGCAGCGCTCCTCCGTGGCCTCTGCGTCAGCGCCTGTCTCTAGACTCTCCAGATTTCTGCCTTGAGTTCCTGCCCTGACTTCCCTTGATGATGGACTGTGATGTGGAACTGTGAGGTGAAATAAACCCTTTCCTTTCTGAGTTGCTTTTGCTCATGGTGTTTATCACAGAAACTGAAACCCTAACTAAGACAGCTTTCCATATGGCTCTTTCAAACATCCTTGGTGTTATATATATTTTTAATATTGTTGTCTTATCATGGAATTGGAATTTGCATAATGTGCATCTGTAGGTGGAAGCACAAAGGCTCTTTGGAGGGAAAATGTTTATGCCTTTGTTGGATTGGAAATTAAGCCATGTCCTCCCATGCAGAGCTGTTTTTTTCTTTGGGGGCGGGGGAATCAAAGCAAAACCACAAAGACTACTGGTAAACTGTGGTTACTCCAACTTGTGATTTCGGCAGACAGTCTGGAAATTAGATACGTGAACCTGCTACTTCAGGAAAACTGCCTGTATTTCTTGCAAATGATACAATTTGTGGCTTCAGGCAAAAGTTAGAGTTTTGGTGAACTTGTATCTACCATGGTTGGTTTGAACTCAGGTGTGACTAACGAATGTGAATTTGGCACGTTGTGTGATGAACTATGTTCTTAGGGGACATGTGTCATTCAGTGAGGTCATATTTGTCATTAAAAGACTATACAGAGGCAAAATACCCGTTGTAGAGCAAGGCTTAGTAGGTGGTACTACGTAGTAGTCTTCATAATTGATTGGTAGTGTTTCAGGTTCCGCGGTGCAGCTAACTTGTAAGAAAACTACCAGTCCAGTTTTAATGTTCTATCAAACAAGAATGATTTGTTATGCTGCTTGAATTCTCTGTGTGTGTCCCACCACGAGTCTGTGTGAGGCTGGATTTTCTTCCCATATTTTAGCCCAAACAATATAGCATTTCAGACTGAACCTATAAGTACATGTGCCAACGAGGCTGCTTTCTGTTGATCTTGGTTTTAAAGTTTCTTCTAAAAAATTTGCTTTTGCTGTTAATTTTATTATTTTAGTATTTATTATGTAATGAGTTTATGATTGGTTATAAATGAATTACTAAGTCAATAATTTAAAAATCTCTTTGTTAATTTCTGGTAATGTAAATTTCAGTAGCTAGATCCTTCCTCAGGCAGTTAGAGGTCTGGCAGTGTAGTGGATAAAGTTGCTTGCTGGATTAGCCTGGTGATCTGAGCTCAGTCCCCAGGGGAGAGAACTGAGTTCCACAAACTGTCCTTTGACTTCCACTGTGGTGTGCGTGTGCACTGTGACACACATGTGAACCAATCCTCACTGTGCTTGCTGGTTTTTTTCATTTGCTTTTGTTTTTTATCGTGATACAGACTACAGTCATCCAAGAGAAGGGAGCCTCAGTTGAGAGAATGCCTCCAGAAGATTGAGCTGTATGCAAACCTGTTGGGCATTTTCTTAATTAGTAGTTGACGTGGGAGGGCCCAGCTCATTGTGGGTGGTGCCATCCCTGGGCTGGTGGTCCTGGGATCTATAAGAAAGGAGGCTGAGCAAGCCATGAGGAGCAAGCCAGTAATCAGTCAGAAACGACCTCCCTGTTGTTGTAGGGCTTAGGATATTACGGCACCTGAGGAGAGAGTACTGTCGTCAAGCTGTCCGCCCGACCTGATTCTGGGTGCAGTGAAGACTGACTTGTTTGTGTTTTTAGGTGATTCTTGTGGAATGACAATTGTCTGAGGGATTCATTTTAAGTATAATTACTGTAAATACTTGCAGAAGCTGATGTCAGAATTTATTTTGTTTAGTTATTTGATTTTTCAAGACAGGGTTTCTCAGTGTAACAGCTATGACTGTCGAAACTTGCTTTGCAGACCAGGCTGGCATCAAATTCATAGAGATCCACCTGCCTCTGCCTACTGAGTGCTGGGATTAAAGACATGAGCCACCACCGCCCAGCTCAGAATTTATTTTGGAGGCAGTCGGCCCTACGAATGACCCCACTCTGTGGCAGAGGTCTGACTCAAGTGATTTTGTTATCCAGCCACATTTATTAGTGCTCGGGCTGTAGATGATTCTGCCAGGTGTGGAGGAGAGGAGCTTGGGTGCTGTGGAGGAGGGGAGCACAGGTACTGTGGAGGAGCATGGGTTCTGGGGAGAGGAGCACGGGTGCTGAGGGGGAGAGGAGCACGGTGCTGTGGGGGAGAGGAGCACGGGTGCTGAGGGGGAGAGGAGCACGGGTGCTGAGGGGGAGAGGAGCACGGGTGCTGTGGGGGAGAGGAGCACCGGTGCTGAGGATGGCCTTTCTACTCATATGAGAATTTGTTGGGTTCTTTAGGAAATAAAGGAAATTGCTAGGGCATGCTTCATTAAACCGAGAAGCTGCAGAAAAAGAGCAAAGATGAGGAAGGGATAGGAGTGTTGGTGCTGCACTCTGTGGCTGCTTCTACAAGGACTCTGAGTAGGAGGGAATAGGCAGCTGTCCGCAATGACTGGAGCAATGTGGCAGGCTAGACTCGCTGGACAGGAGTCACCTTTCGCTGCCTGTTGTTAGGAAGCATAGCCAAATACCTTGCATTTCCTGGGGCATGTAGGCATTGTGCAGTGGAGAATCAGCAGTGAAGGGACCACGTCTTAGTACCAAGGAGCTTGTCACTGGGTGCCACGGATAATCTCAATTGTCTTCTTGATCTAGAATCATTTGCGAGATGGCCCTGGGCATGCCTGCTGGGGTTATCTTGATTAGGTGGTTTTGAGTCTCACAAACGTCCTTTGTGACAATGGTGCCACTATGGGTGGCACCATTCCCCTGGCAGGAACCCTAGACTGAGCAAAATGGGAGCTGAGCGTAAACACTCAGCACTTGTTTCTTGATTATGGATATATATATACACACACATATGGCTAGCTGCCTTGGGCCTTTGATGTCATAGCTGCCCTGTGGTGGCTGACATAACCTTGAACTGTGAGCTCGTCTAGTGTTTTATCTCAATAGGAAAGGAAATGAAGATACTGGGGAAACTACTTGTGAAAGCAGTTGTCCTAGAGGAGTGTGGGAAATGGGGACAGGGCTGGTGCTGTCGTACTGTGTGTTCATCCTTTCCGTAAGGGCAGCCCCAGTGTTGCTTGTGAATCTACAGTGAGCCTCTTCCTGTGGGGACCTAAGAGTAAGGAATCCTGACTGATTGCATTTCCTTTTGACCATCTTTAGACTAGTTCTTAATCTGTATGGCTGTTTCTGACTTATTCTTACAACACATTAGACTCGAATAGATCTTTCTAATCGGGATTTTGGAGAACAGCATCCACGGAGAACTTTTCCTGCTGTGACTGCAGTGAGCTGTGGCTGGTGTCAGGTGGGTCTGGTCTCTGAGCTCCCTGAACATAGAAATGAAGTCAGGAAGTCTGAGTAGGGACAAGAGCCCCATGACAAATGCCACATGTCTTTGGACTCCCCTGCCTACTGTAGGGTGATTCTCGTCACCTGGAGAAGTGTGTGGCTGAGGTTCCTGCTGAGTGCAGTGGAAGGAGGGCAGATTGAATTTGACATATTTGTTAAGTTCCATCCCCTCTTGTTTAAGAAGAGCCGAAGCCTTCCATGCAGGATTCTCAGCGTGGAAGAGCACCAGGAAGGCTGGCAGTGACGTGGGACAGTTTCTCTTTGCTCCCACTCAGAAGCCCTGGGTTGCTTCTGCCTAAGGACTTACTTTCTGATCCCTTCAGTAGTACAGGTTAAATGATCCATGCCTGTTTGATTTTTAAAAAAATTTTCTCCTTTATTAGTGAATGAAGCCTTTTCTCTATTTGTGGACCATGTTTGAGTTACTATTTGAGGCGCAGGACTATGGCGGGTGATGTTAGTGGGCTGGCTGGGCCTTATGCAGCATAGCTCCTACAGAGGGAACCACTGCTTCATAGCCTGGTTGTGAGGAAGCGTGTTCTGAGGTGATCCAATGGCTGGCATAGCATTTGAAAGTCACTAAAATGCTCGGGCTCCTTCCCTGCGAAGGATGGCTGGGAATGGCGCCCCACAGTAGAGAAGCTTCCTTGAGTGTAGACCGGAATCATTAGTCATGATGCATTAGGCTTAGGTTAAATCCAAATGAAGAATGGCCATGGCAAAGTCTTGATTATCGGAAAGTTAGTCATTTGTTCTCTGAGTCAGCTTAATGGTGTATAATGTTCACATCAATTTCTCTTGGGGCTGGGCCAAGAGGCTGGCACGATTGCCAGTGTTTTAGCAATGAGCTAATCAGCCCTTGGCTTCCATAGCTCTGGCCAAGAGTTGCTCTGGAATTAGTGATATCACTGCATTAGACCCAAACTCTCATGGAGATTTTCTTTTTCTTTTCTTTCTTTTTAAAAGTTTTTCGTCTTAAAAATACTTCTTTTAATGGGTGTGATGTTTTGCTACCATGTATGTATGTGCGTCACATGCATGTCTAGTGCCCAAGGAGACCAGAAGACAGTATTAGATCCTCTGGAACTGGAGTGAGATGCTTGTAAGCTAGCATGTGGGTGCTGGAAACCCAACCCAGGTCTTCTGCAAGAGTAGTAAATGCTCTTAACTGCTGAGCCGTCTCTCTAGCACTTCCTTCCTTCCTTTCCTCCTTCCCTCTCTTCATCCCCTCCCTCCCTCCCTCCACCCCTCCCTCCTTCCTTTTTTCCTTCCTTCCTAAAATAGTATTTTATTGTTTAGCACTTTCATATATCTATCTATCTATCTATCTATCTATCTATCTATCTATCTATCTATCATCTATCTATCTATCTATCAATCATCTGTCTGTCTGTCTATCTATCTATCATCTATCTATCATCTATCTGTCAATCATCTATCTGTCAATCATCTGTCTGTCTATCTATCTCTATCTATCTATCTATCTATCTATCTATCTATCTATCTATCTATCTATCTATCTATCTATCTACCTACCTATCTCACATTCACCCTCTTACCCCATCCACTGCCTCTGGAATCCTTATTTCCCTTCTTTTCCTTAAATTCTCCTCCTCCTTTGATAATTTAAAACAACAACAACAAAACCCACTGAATTTAGTTAGGGTTGGTTGCATGTGCATGGATGTGGAACTGGTTACTGTGTTCTGGCGAGCTTAATATACCCCTGAAAGAAAGGATTACCCGTTCCCCAGCATCCACCTCTTTCTTTCCTGTCTCCCCACCCTTTCTTATAGCTTTCTACCGCCCAGAATTCCACTCCCCCATTATATGTGTTCTACCATCCCCTTTCCACCTTAAGTCTCTCCCACTCCCCACTCTCACGAGCACTTTCTAGCTTCCTGATCTCTGCAGATACTCCAAATTAAACACACGTGGAAGCTAGGATCCTCACATCAGACAGAACAAACAGTACAATTCTATTGTGACTGAAATGGTGATGCCTCCCGTTGTATTTTGTTTTTCCTTTTCACCTTTAGAATTCTTTTGTCTATCCTGGGTCTCTTGTGTTTCCAAATGAATTTTATGATTGCTTTATATTTTTTGTGAAGAGTGGTACTGGGATATTGATTGAGATTACATTGAATCTGCAGGTTACTTTTGGTAGGATGGTCATTTTGACACTGTTCATTTTTTTTCTGATCCATGTGAATGGGAAGCCTTTCCATCCAGTGTTTTTCTCAATTTTTTCTTCATTATCTTAACAGTTTTCATTAGAGAGGTTTTTTCACTTCCCTGGTTAGGCTTATCCAAAAGCTTTTAGGTTTTGACACTATTGTGAATGAGATTTTCCCCAGTTTCTTTCTCAGTGTGTTTGTCTTTGGCAATTAAGAAGGCTGCTGATTTTATTCTGACACTTTGATGAAGTTGTTTATCAATTATAAGAGCCTTTTCTGTGTCTAGTGAGATGACCATGATTTTTGCTATCGAGTCCATTTATGTAGCTTATTATACTTATTGATTACATATATTAAATGGTCCTTGTATTTCTGGAATAAACTCAATTTGATCATGGTGAATTACCTTTTTGATGTGTTATTGTATTTGGCTTGTAAATACTTTGTTGAGAAAATCTTCATCTCTGTTTTTTAGGGAAATTACTCTCTCTCTCCCTCTCCCTTTCCTTCCTTTCTTATCTCCCTCTCCCTCCCCTGTCTCTGTGTTTATCAGTGTTTGGTATCAACTTCATAAAAATAGAGTATGATCTTAAATTACTGCTTGATTATCAGTGTTTGTTATCCAACTGTTCAACTTGTTTATCTCATCTTGACTTAATTTTGGTAGGTCATATGCATCTAGAAATTTACATGTTTAGACTTTCCAATTTAGTAGAAGTAAGACATAATAATTTTCAGAATATTATTGGTCTCTGTTGTGAGGGTTACTTTTTCATCTCTAGTTTTATTAAATTGAGTGTTCACTCCCTTTCTTTTGGTTGGTTTGACTACAGTTTTGTCAATTTGTTTATCTTCAAAGAGTCAGCTCTTTGTTTCATTGATTCCTTTTTTCTCCCATCCTGTTAATTTCTGTTTTATCTTACTGATTTTTTTCTGTTTACTGATTTGGGATTTGGCTTGTTCTTCCCAGGCTCCTAAGGCGTGTCAATAGGTTATTTATTTGGGATCTCTCTGATTTCTTAATGTAGTCACTCAGCCATAAATAACTCTCATGTGACTTGTTTGTGTCCCGTAGGTTTTAGTATGCCATGTTTCCATTTTTGCTTGATGCCTGTAGTGTTTAATCTGAATTTGTGTTGTAGGATTTCTTTTGCTGTTGGTTTGTAGTTTTATTTCATAATACTCAGAAAGAACATAAGGGGTCATTTTTGTATTTGTTGAGACTTCCTTTGTGTCCTGTATATGATCTCTTAGAGAAAATTCCATAGGCTGCTCAGAACATGTATTCTGTCATGTTTGGATGTGATGTTCTGTAGATGTCTATTGAACCCATTTGCTCTGTGGTGTCATTTAATTCAAATATTTCTATTTTTTGTCAGAATGACCTGCCAATTGGTGAGAATGAAGTATTAAAGTCTCCTAGTTAGTCAGTGACTTTACATCTAGTAGAATTTGTTTTCGTTTGTTTGTTTTTGAGACAGGGCTTCTCTGTGTAACAGCCCTAGCTGTCCTGGAACTAGCTCTTGTAGACCACTCTGGCCTTGAACTCACAGAGATCCTCCTGGGATTAAAAGCGTGCACCACCACCACCCAGTGTAGAATTTGTGTGTTTTTTTTTTTAAAGATTTATTTATTTATTATGTATACAACATTCTGCCTCCATGTATGCCCGCACGCCAGAATAGGGCGCCAGATCTCATTACAGATGGTTGTGAGCCACCATGTGGTTGCTGGGAATTGAACTCAGGACCCCTGGAAGAGCAGCCAGTGCTCTTAACCACTGAGCTATCTCTCCAGCCCCTAGAATTTGTTTTATGAAATTGAATGGACCTGTGTTTGGAGCATGCATGTTCAGAATTATAATATCCTCTTGATGGACTGTTTCCTTAATCAGTAGGAAGTGACCTCCTCAGCAGGTTTGGTTTGAAATCTGTTTTGTCAGATGTTTGAACACACACACTCGGTCGTTTCCCAGGTTCATTTGCTTGGAGCACTTGTTTCTGTTCACCCTAATAAAGTGTGCTGTTCAGTTTTTTTTTTCTTTCAACTTAACGGAAGCTAGAGTTATCTGGGAAGAGGAATCTTAATTGAGAAAATGCCTCCATAAGATTAGCTTGTAGGCAAGTTGAGGGGCATTTTCTTAGTTAGTAATTGATGTTGGGGAGCAGCACATTACGGGTGATGCCACCCCTGGGGTGGTGCTCCTGAGTTGTGCTAAAGCAGCCTGAGCAAGCCATGGGGAGCAAGCCAGTGAGCAGCTCCCCTTTGTGGCCTCTGCTCCATTCTTGCTGAGAGCCTGTGCTTACTTCGCATCATGATGGACTTGAAGCTGCAAGGAGAAACAAACCCACATTGGTTTTGGTCAGTATTTTTATTACAGTATTAGAGTGCAAGCAAAGACAAGATAGTGTCTGTCTTTTCATGTGAGGTATGTTTCTTGGTGTCGGCAAATAGATGCTTTCCTCTGCTTGGTCCCATCTATTAGTCTGTGTCTTTTAACTGGGGGACTGAGAGCATTAATATTCAGAGTTCCTGCTGAAAGATTCCCTTTCAGGGCATAAAGTAACATCACTGTAGACTTCTGGTCTCACCTCCCATCCATATTGTAATTCACATTTACCTGTTTATATTCCCCTTCTAGTTCTGTAGGTCTCATTGACCTTAGATTGTCTACCTGTGCTCTATCTAACATTAGGTCCTTAGTGACGATTACCTAAGGAACAAAAGCCATCAGCATTCTCAATATAGGTGAGTGTAAAGACCAAGTTTCATATCTGTAGTTGCTGTTCCTAATCATTTCTGTTCATTATTGAGCCCACTGCAAGTGCACTTTGCTGCATTATCCCACCATGCAACCTTTCAGGATCGCCAAAGACACGCTTGACTGGTGCATCCAGCTGCCCTGTCATAGCATCTGGATCCAGTCAGAGCTTCTTAACTGAAAAACAAAAACAAATTTTAAACAATATTTCTTATTATTCCATGTGTAAAAGTGTTTTGGCTTCATGTACGTATGTGCATGGGGGGGGGGTCAGAAGAGGATATCTGATCCTGGGTGGTTGTGGGTAAAGTGTTTGCATGAAGACCTAAGTTTGGATCCCAGGACCCATGTGTAGCTGGACAGAATAGCAATGCCTGTTATCTGTTAAACAATGCTTTTCGATTATTTAAGATGTCTTGTGGTACGTTCATCAAACCAAAATTATTAAACAATGTCCATATTTTACTAATAGAAAAAGAAATGGACAGTGTCGCAATGACTCTGACTAGATTGCCATTTTCCTTTCCATTAAGATTAAAGAATAATAATATTTGCTTATATCTACCAGGCTTCTAAAATTATGATTTCTAATGAGTCTAACCTTTTGTTTCTATCACTATTATTAAAATATTTGGTACATGGAATAAAGATAATTCTGTTTAAAAGGAATTACAACTAACATTATATTGATATCTGATTTCTTCTGTAATATAAATATAATTGCCTGTTTACTTCCCTGAGCTGAAATCTGATATAATATTAGTATTAAGATACTAGAAGATACCAAGTTATCATTCACAAGTAAGAATTGTAATGGTTTAGATATTAAAAATGAATCTCTAAGAATTAGGGTCAGTGATTCCATATGAACTTAGAGCTGTAAAATCAACTTGACTAAAATATTACTAAAATGAAAAGATAATGAATTATGTTAAACACCCAAATGTAAAATATTTCATAGAGTTCAAATAAATGCAGGGGAAAATAATCTAGTTTTAAAATTATATATAATTTTATTTGGTTAAATTACCTCTCGTTTTATACCTTCACTATATTAAGGTGGACAGTATTTTTGATTATTTTAATTTTCAACATAAGACTATTATTATATGTTACATATCAATGTTTTATTTGTCACATATAAATGTTAGATGTTATATCACATATAAGTAGTATTTAAACAAAAAAAAAAACCCTGATACCCAGATAATGATGATGATGATCTGACCCAGCAGTTTATTCTTTGATCGACTTAGAGGTTTTTCTATCTCCTGAGAAGGCCTTCCTATCTATTTAGCATCAAGTATCATCTGTATCAGATCCTAGGATGATGAGTCTTCAAACAGGGCAGGACCCTGGAGGCAGGAGCTGATGCAGAGGCCATGGAGGGGTACTGCTTACTGGCTTGCTTCTCATGGTTTGCTTAGCCTGCTTTCTTATTGAACCCAGGACCACCAGCCCAAGGTTAGTACCACTCATAATGGGCTGCCCACCCCCATCAGCCACTAACTAAGAAAATGACCAATAGGTTTTCCTCCAGCCGCCTCTTATGGAGGTGTGTTCTCAATTGAGACTCCCTCTTTTCATGTGACTGTAGCTTGTGTCAAATTGACATAAAAACCAGCCAGCACATGTGCATATATTCCTAAATAGAACCTGATCAGTCTGTATAATATTATTTGTATGTATCTTTTCAAGAATGACCATTTGGTGTTGGGTTTGGTGTGTTTGTTATTCCTTAGGGAAGACTATTTTTCCTTTTCTCAGCATTCCTTAATTGCCTGTAGTTTCTGTGTAGGCTTAAGTTCTTGTGGTCTTCCCTTGTCTACGCTGCATTGTCTACTGTTGTTGTCCTTGTTCAGTTCATGTTTAGGTGATCATGTTGGTGGGACTTTCTGGCTGTAACTTCAGACATTAGTAGGAGACAGTCTTACAGTAAATTCCTTAATACTCTGGTTCTTAAGTCCTTCTAACCACTCTTCTGAAATGTTCCCTGAGCCTTAGTTGTGTAGCTGCTTTGTAGATGCATTGATTGGTACTGGCTCCACACCTCTGTGTTTTGATTGGTTGTGTGTGTGTGTGTTTTATAATAGTTTCCCCATTTTAAAGAGACGTATCCTTGATGAGGGGCGAGGACTACACTTATCTGCGGGTATAAAGACAGGTATTTAGAAGGTGGGTAGAAATTATTTACTCTGGTTTTAGAAAGTGGTGGTTGTAGCTTCTCTTCCAGGATCCATGATCCATGACTTCAATAGCCTTAGGTAGTGGTTAGATTTCCAAGACCAGGCATGGTTTCCCACTTGTTGAGTTGGTTTTAAAATTCATTTAGAGAGCTGTTGGTGACTGACAAGGTATATGTGCCACTATTGCATGCTTAGGGTTATCATGCCGTTCTGGTTGTGGTTCACAGGTACCATAGCTGGGTATGGCTGTCGATTGCTTTCCTTCCTTTGGAAGCTTGCATAGTGCCTATTTCTACTATGAAAGCTATTCCTGAGAGAGAATTTTTTTCAGATCATTGCTTCTCAGGGTTTTCTGGGCTCTGTGATTGAAGTGTGTGATGTCTTCATCAATATGAACTTATCTTCCACCTCTGGGGGGCAACCAAAGGCAGTAACAATATCTTCAATGCTTTGGGAGTCTTTTGGACAACCCTGACCAACAGCTCATAAGAGAACTTCTCACGCTGGGTGTTGGGGTTTTATTGAGTGGTCTTCGGCTCTTGGGGGGAGCATTGTCAACTCAGACAAGAAAACTTCATGTAAACTATGTATATTTATATATAGATGCCTGTGTATTATAATTTTTAAGGTGGACAATAATGATTCATGACCTTTTCAGATGCTCTTGGTGTTATTTTACTCATTTCCCTCCATCTTGTGTTTACTTCCCTCCCCTCCTTCATTAGAGCCCCTTCCCTCTTTCCCATTTGATTAGATTTCATGTACCCTACTGTTCCCCTCTGTATTGCTCCCCAGTACCACCCACCCCAACAATGGCTTCTTTTTCCTTTCCTGCTTTCTGCAGTTGCTGCAGAAAGAAGACTTGATCTATGAGCTGTGATGAGAGGCCATTTGCAACACTTATCCTTCTTCTGGGATCGGGTCAATATGATCTTTTCTACTTTCATGCATTCACCTACAAAGCCCATCATTTCATTTTTCTTCACACCACTGAATAGTGTTCTATAGTGTACATGTGCCATATTCTCATTATCCATTCCGCAGTTAGTGTATCTGTACCATATTCTCATTATTCCGCAGTTAGTGTATCTGTACCATATTCTCATTATTCCACAGTTAGTGTATATGTGCATGTTCCATATCCATTCTGCAGTTAGTGTATTTGTACCATATTCTCATCATCCATTCCACAGTTAGTGTATTTGTACCATATTCCATATCCATTCCGCAGTTAGTGTATTTGTACCATATTCCATATCCATTCCGCAGTTAGTGTATTTGTACCATATTCCATATCCATTCCACAGTTAGTGTATTTGTACCATATTCCATATCCATTCCACAGTTAGTGTATTTGTACCATATTCTCATCATCCATTCCGCAGTTAGTGTATCTGTACCATATTCCATTATCGATTTTGCAGTTGAAAGACATCTAGGTTGTTTCCATTTCCGAGCTGTTGTTCCTGAAACAAGAGCGAGCATGGTTGAGCGAGTGTCTGTGAAGTAGATGTTGAGTCCTGTGGGCACAGGAGTGGTAGAGCTGGGTCATATAGTAGATTTATTTTTAGCTTTTTGAAAATTCTCCGGGCTGTTTTCCATAGTGGCTGCACCAGTTTGCAATCTCACCAGCAGTGAATGAGCGTTCCCTTTCTCCTGCAATGCCCTCCCCCAGGATGGTTGTTGCTTGTTTTGTTGATCTTTGCCATTCTGATTGGGGTAAGATGAAATCTCAAATTGTTTTGGATTTCCCTAGGGACTATTAACATTTTTTGAGATATTTCCTATCTATTTTTTCTTTCTTTAAGAACTTTGCTTGGTTTCCAGGCCCATTTTTTGAATAGGTCATTAGGTTTTCGTTTTTCTTTTTTTTTTTTGGGGGGGGGGCTCTTTCTGTAGTCTAGGTGTTAGACTTCTGTCAGATGTATAGCTGTCAAAGATCCCCTCCCTTTCTGTGGAGTTCCTCTTCACCCTGTTGATTGTTTTATTTAGCTGTGCAGAAGCTTTCTAGTTTTATGAAGTCCCACTTGTCAGTTGTTGGCTGTAATTCTTGGGCGAATGGAGTCTTATTCAAAACGTCCTTTGCTGCACCATGTCATGTAAGGCACTTCTCATGTTTTCTTCTAGCAGTTCCAGTGTTTCAGGTTTTATGTTTAGGTCTTTGATTTATTCAAAGTTATTTTTGTACAAAGTAATAGAAGTCTAATTTCATTCTTCTGCACGTGGACATATGCTTTCCCAGCACCAGTTTTTGAATATGCTTTCTTTTATTCAGTATTTCACACCTTTGTTTAATATTAATTTGACAAAGTTATGTGTCCTCATGATTGGCTGTTCGGTTTTGTTCTGTTGGTCTACATGTCTGTTCTCGTGCCAGTACCATATTGTTTTTATTGTTATGGCTCTGTAATGTTTCTTAAGATCTGGAATGGTAATCCTTTCAGCATTGTTCTTTTTGCTCAACATTGTTTGATTATCCAGGGTCTTTTGTGATTCCATATGAATTTTCGGATAGTTTTTTTCTGTTTCTGTGAGGAATGAGATGGTGGTTGTCATTGTGTTGCACCAGATATGTAAGTAGCTTTTGGTAAAATGGCTGTTTTCACAATGTTATTCTACCAACCCATGTGCAAAGGATGTCGTTATAGTTTCTAGTGTATTTATCTCTTTATTTAGGGTTTTACAGTTTTCATTATAGAAATCCCTCACTTCCTTGGTTAGGTTATCGCTAGAATTTTATCCTTTAAGGCTCTTGTGAGTGGGAGTGTGTCTGTGATCTCTTTCCCTGTATGTTCGTTGTGTAGAAACGCTATTGGTTTGTGCTAGTTTATTCTGCAACCTGCTACATTGTTTTCTGGTAGAATTTTTGGGATCTCTGATGTATTGCATCATCCCATGGCAAAGAGGGATAGTTTGACTTCTTTTCCTATTTTATTAGTATCCCCTTCATCTCTTGCTTTATTGCTACAGCTTTGTTGTTGTTTGTCCTCAGTGGCGCTTTGTGCTTTAGTAGTTATGGCTTCGTCTTCATTTCCACCCTGTCTCTGCTCTGCTCACTCCTCTCTTCAACCTGAAATACTGCTTCCGGTATTTTCTTTAGGCTTGGTTTGCTGGATATCAATTTTTTAGGGTGTATTGCAAAAAAGTTTCTCTTTTTCTCCTTTAATTATGAATAATTTCGTTGAGTTATTAGTTTAGGCTGACATCATAGTCTTTTAGGACTTGGCATGCATCACTCCAGGCCCTTCTGACTTTCAAAGTTTTCATTGAGAAATCAGCTGTTATTCTGATGGGTTTTCCTTTATATGTGACTTGTGTTTTTCCTCCTGAAGCTTTCATTACCCTTTCTTTGTTATGTATACTTAGTGTTTTAATTATGATATGCTGTGGCAACTTTCTTTATGGTCTTGTTTATTTGGCATCCTTGCGCTGCTTATGTCTCTGTATGGGCGTGTCTTTCCTTGGTTTGGGGAAGATCTTGTTGAAGATCTGCTCCATGCCATCGATGCGGGATTCTTTTCCCTCATACACCTATAAAGCATATGTTTGGTTTTTTCATGATTCACATTTCCTGTATGCTCCTTTCTCGTAGATTTGTTGTTAAATTGTAGTATTCTTCATTTTAGCTTGAGTCCTCTTCAGCCTTTCTATCTCCTTATTAAATTCTCTTCCTGTCTTGGAGTGTTTCCATCATTTCCTTCAGCCTTACGTTTGTGTTTTCTTGGGCACCTCTTAAGGTATTTCTTTTTAAGCTTTGCAGAAACTGGTTACAAGTACCTGACAGAGTCCTTCCCTTCAGGCTGAACGGAGTCTTGGCTGCTACATCTCTTCACAATTGATGAACCCATCAAGGTGTTTTTTATTTCCCAGGGGCTCACTGTGCAATTTTTAGTCTTCACATTTAAAAGTCACTCATAACAGTGTATGATTTCCTTTAACAGAGATAGATAACATAGTTTTTCATTTTATTTATTTATTTATTTATTTATTTATTATACAATATTCTGTCTGTGTGTATGCCTGCAGGCCAGAAGAGGGACCAGACCCCATTACAGATGGTTGTGAGCCATCATGTGGTTGCTGGGAATTGAACTCAGGACCTTTGGAAGAGCAGGCAATGCTCTTAACCTCTGAGCCATCTCTCCAGCCCCATAGTTTTTCATTTTTAAAATAGGATTCCCAGTGCATATTTAATAGACCCTATTTTACAAATAGGGTCAAGTACTTGGGAGTGTGGTCTTCCCAAGGGAAAGTGGCCTTTACAAATGGGACTTCAAATATAGCATGGGCTCTCTTTTGTTGTAGCTTTAGAAAAGTTTTATTTGATCTAATTTATTTTATGTGTATGGGCATTTTGCTTGTCTGTCTGTATATACATCACATATGTGGCTGGTGCCTGCTGAAGCCAGAATAGAGTGTCAGATCCCTGGAACTGGAGGTTCCAGATGGCTATGAGCCATCATCTGGTGCTGGGAATCAAACCCAGGTCCTCCGGTAGAGCAGCCATGATCGTAACTGCAAATGCATTCCTCCAGCTCCCTCTTCTAGCTTTTATCTTAAAATAGACCATATCCTATATGGGGAGATACCAGTAAAAGTCTCATATAGTAACATATTTATTGTATGACAATTACTGTTGTCTGATTCATCAAGCCATTGAGTTTATTGAAATTATAGGAATATAGGTGAGGGGTCACTAACCGAAGAGTGGACAGCTCAAAGCTGTCCATCAACAAAAAGCCCACTTAAGCATGAGTGATAACAGAAGTTACAACCGTGGAACTCTCTGTATGAAACTCAGGCAGCTCAGTAGATTGGGGTGTCCTCCAAACAGTTTGCTTGCTTAGAGTGGGTCCTCTTCCAGCAGCTGTTTACTGCTTCCATAACCATGTGGAGGGAGTCTTCTAATCCCTATTAGTTCTAGTAACTTCTTGATGCTTGTGAGTTGTTTACTTCTTGAGTCTCATCTGGAGGGAATGTTCCAGTCTAGAACTTTGTGAGCCTTAGGGAATCGCCCTCCAAGATAGATCCACCAATATGGAAGATATTGTTATACAACACTTCTCGCTCCCTCTTGCCCATCATTTACTCAGTATATACCCTACTGGCCTCCATGTTTTATGTAGACCATGCTGGTCTCAAACTCACAACGATCTCCCTGTCTCTGCTTTCTGAGTGCTGAGATTACAGGTGTGGATGCCATGCTCAGCTTCCCCTTCTGAGTGCTGAGATTACAGGTGTGGATGCCATGCTCAGCTTCCCCTTCTGAGTGCTGAGATTACAGGTGTGGATGCCATGCTCAGCTTCCCCTTCTGAGTGCTGAGATTACAGGTGTGGACGCCATGCTCAGCTTCCCCTTCTGAGTGCTGAGATTACAGGTGTGGACGCCATGCTCAGCTTCCCCTTCTGAGTGCTGAGATTACAGGTGTGGACGCCATGCTCAGCTTCTCTCTTTCGCTCTTTCTTTTGTCTTCCCATGGTGTTTCTTGAACTTTTTAGGGTTGGTATAGACACTAAGGATAAACGTTGGGCCGCTGTGCCACAGCATCAGTCAGCCACTTGTTTTGTCAGGGGTGTGTGTCTCTGTGGGACACCATCTCCTGCAGAAGGTAGCTTCATTCCGCAACCAGTTGCTGCTGACAATAGCAGCAATCTCTGGGTATAAGCACAAATATAGAAGGCAATTTAATGGGCACATCAAATCCTTAGCAAGATAATAGTAGTGACCTTTATCCTGGGACCTGTGATCTCCTAACCATATGTTTTGTCCTGGCTAGCACCTGATATATCTCCTGTGAAGTGGCCTTAAAGCCAATTAGAAAACCATTTGTTAGATCATGATAGTTCTGCCACAGTTGCTCTAGAAGGCGCGTGTTGCCTGGTATTTTGGTACCATGGCCTTTAGCATTCATGGCATAATAGGCATCTTGATGACAGTGTCCTAGCAGCCTGCACAGCACCTGCTGGCACTATGGAAGCCAGCAGTAAGGAGGGAGTTTCCAGGTCAGTTGCTATATAACACCATAACAAATTTTACATTTTATGTAGAATTTTGCTCTATTAAGAGGCAAAGATGGACGAGGCAAGGCACAGAAGGCTAGATGAGAATTAAGAATAGAGTTTTCCAGATCTACAAAGAGGAACTCTGTCTTGAAAAAAAATGAAAAACCAAAAAAAAAAAAAAATTCAAGAAAAAAAAGAATAGCAGTTTCAAATTTTATCTTCAGTTCTGACATAACCTCTAAACTTTAAAAACTGATTTCCTATTTAATTTGTAAGCTGAGCTGAACAGAAAATTCTCAAAAGAAGTTCAAATGACCAAAAGACACTTAAGATCATGCTCAACTTCCTTAGCGATCAGGGAAATGCAAATCAAGACAACTTTAAGATACCATCTTACACCTGTCAGAATGGCTAAAATAAAAAACATCAATGATAGCCTTTGCTGGAGAGGTTGTAAAGAAAGGGGTACACTCATCCATTGCTGGTGGGAATGCAAACTTGTGCAACCACTTTGGAAAGCACTATGGCGGTTTCTCAGGAAATTCGGGATCAACCTACCCCTGGACCCAGCAATACCACTCTTGGGAATATACCCAAGAGGTGCCCTATCATACAACAAAAGTATATGCTCAACTATGTTCATAGCAGCATTGTTTGTAATAGCCAGAACCTGGAAACAACCTAGATGCCCTTCAATGGAAGAATGGATGAAGAAAGTATGGAGTATATACATATTAGAGTACTACTTAGCAGGAAAAAACAATGACTTCTTGAATTTTGCATACAAATGGATGGAAATAGAAAACACTATCCTGAGTGAGGTGAGCCAGACCCAAAAAGAGGAACATGGGATGTACTCATTCATATTTGGCTTCTAGCCATAAATAAAGGACATTGAGCCTTTAATTCGTGATCCTAGAGAAGCTAAATAAGAAGGTGAACCCAAAGGAAAACATACAGACATCCTCCTGAATATTAACCTTCATCAGGCGATGAAAGGAGACAGAGACAGAGACCCACATTGGAGCACCGGACTGAAATCTGAAGGTCCAAATGAGGAGCAGAAGGAGAGAGAGCACGAGCAAGGAACTCAGGACCGCGAGGGGTGCACCCACACACTGAGACAACGGGGATGTTCTATTGGGAACTCACCAAGGCCAGCTGGCCCGGGTCTGAAAAAGCATGGGATAAAACCGGACTCGCAGAACATAGCGGACAATGAGGACTGCTGAGAACTCAAGAACAATGGCAATGGGTTTTTGATCCTACTGCACATACTGGCTTTGTGGGAGCCTAGGCAGTTTGGATGTTCACCTTAATAGACCTGGATGGAGGTGGGGCATCCTTGGTCTTCGCACAGGGCAGGGAACCCTGATTGCTCTTTGGGCTGACGAGGGAGGGGGACTTGATCGGGGGAGGGGGAGGGAAATGGGAGGCGGTGGCGGGGAGGAGGCAGAAATCTTTAATAAATAAATAAATTAAAAAAAATTTGTAAGCTGCCAAACTTATTGTTTGTTGTCTTTAGATGTTTTAAAATTCTAGTTAAATAGAGTGCTCATTATGCTTTTTTTTTCTAATTACAAACTAACTTTATTTCTATAAAAGAATAAAAATAGATGCTGTGAAATATTAAGACATCAGCTTGCTTAATTGCAAACATCTGTATTTTTTTATGGATTGGTAGATTAGTTTTTTTTATTTTTTATTAATTTATTTATTTATTAAAGATTTCTGTCTCTTCCCTGCCACCGCCTCCCATATCCCACAAAGCCAGTATGTTGATAGCCAAAACAATCTTATACAATAAAGGATCGTCTGGAGGCATTACCATCCCTGACTTCAAACTCTATTACAGAGCTACAGTATTGAAAACAGCTTGGTATTGGCATAGAAACAGAGAAGTCGACCAATGGAATCGAATAGAAGACCCTGGCTTTAACCCACAAACCTATGAACACCTGATTTTTGATAAAGGGGCTAAAAGTATACAATGGAAAAAAGAGAGCATCTTCAACAAAGGGTGCTGGCAAAACGATGTCAATCTGTAGAAGAATGAAAATAGATCCATATCTATCACCATGCACAAAAATCAAGTCCAAATGTATTAAAGACCTCAATATCAGTCCGAACACACTGAACCTGATAGAAGAGAAAGTGGGAAGTACTCTACAACACATGGGCACAGGAGACCACTTCCTATGTATAACCCCAGCAGCACAGACATTAAGGGCCTCATTGAATAAATGGGACCTCCTGAGACTGAGAAGCTTCTGTAAAGCAAAGGACACTGTCACTAAGACAGAAAGGCAACCCACTGACTGGTAGAAGATTTTCACCAACCCCGCAACTGACAAAGGTCTGATCTCCAAAATATATAAAGAACTCAAGAAACTAGACCGTAAAAGGCTAATCAACCCAATTATAAAATGGGGCAAGGAGCTGAACAGAGAATTCTCAACAGAAGAAGTTCAAATGGTCATTATGCTTTTTAAAAAAGTCTTTTGCCCAGGATGTTTAGCTGAGCGTACAGAAACAACTTAGAGATACTAAATAACGTTCCTTGTCGATTGAACCAAACTGTAAAGCCCAGTTCTCTTCACTTAGATCCTGTATTATGTTTCCATCGCTATGATGAAACACTAGAACCAAAAGCATCCTAGAGAAGGAAGGGTTCATTTGGACTTTGAGTCCATCTCACTGGGGGAACAAGGCAGCTAGTGGCAGGCGTGGTGGCGGTAGCAGGATGTCGAGAGCTCACATCTCAGTCTTGAGCATAAAGCAGAGAGGAAACTGGAAGTGGTGTGGTCTCCAAACTCTCAGTGCTGGCCTTCAGTGATGTACTTCCTCCATCAAAGCTGCACTTCCAAAAACCCCCAAAACAGTGGCACCATTTAAGGACCAAGTGAACCAATGGAGGACCATTCAAACCATTACAGATCAGACTTCCCCCACCCTCAATTGCAACCACCTTTCAAAAAATACTTGCAAGTTGAATTGACACAAGTTATCAAACATAAAATCAGTGGGAATATTGAATATCTGTTTTTCTCCACACATCCCTTCTCTTGCACTAAGATATGGAGGAGGGGCCAGAGAAAAGGACCGAATGTTAGCAGTTTAACAAAGTAAAAGGTCAGACACTAAAATGCTTTCAAAGCAAACAGGAAACACTGATGCTTCAAACCAAATGCTTTGAAAGTGAACCAAAGGCACCTAATAAATAGGATGCAAAAAAAGCCAGCATGGAATAAACAAATAGACCATCACCCAAACAAAGAGAGGTCTAAGACCCCAGAAAGAACTCACCAGCATCCACCCAAGGAAGCAGCCTTTGATGGCTGGGCACAAGGGGCCCATGATGGTATTTGGCTCTGATCCCAGTGGCTTTTTTTTAAATTTTTTTTTTTTATGTGTGTGTGTGAAAAGTTGATGCTGGGTCCCATATTGAGGACCTAAAGAGGATAAACACACACAGCTCTGATCTCAAAGGAGGCCAAGGAGAGTATATTCCCAAGTCCAAATATGAGTGGTCATGGCTTGGTAACACAGATTTAGTTTACTTCATATTCCATGTTCCGGTGCGGTGAGCAATTAATGAATTATGTATAGTAGCAGAACAAATACGGTTGTAAAGACACTTTTAAAATATGGTGGGTTATCAAATAGGGGACTAGCAAAGCAGGGAAGCCTTGGATGCTGTTGTGGTGATGGTCTTGCTTTTGAGTCAGTGGGAGTGAGGGTCTATTTATTAATGTTAAAAGATTTCCCTAATTAATAATCACAAGATGCCAGGTCATACAGAAGTGAGCCATGAGTGGTTATCTGCATATACATGATGATGTGGAAAATCCTTGGGATTTAAAACAAAACCTACTATAGCTAGTCATTGATTTTTACAGTAAAAGATAAACTCAAACATTAACTTGATTCTTGTATATTATCAACATTTGCTCATCAGAATTTAACAGTGTACAGTCACTGAAAAATGAGCATATAGTTAGCAGAGATCTAACATAAAACTATAGGACTGTGATGCTGGAAGCTAAAATGCTGCTAAATCTTATGACTAAATGGAGAAGACATACAATGGTCATGGAGTGGGAAATTTAACAGTAAAGTATTTCTTCCAAATTACTATATATAAAAGGCAGAGGATCAAGAAGAGCTGTAACAAAAGAAGAACAGGTAAATCTGCCTTAAAGATTTACTTTCTTTTCTAGACAGAGTCTCACTATATATTTCCATATGGGCTGGAACTCACAAGAGCTCCACCTGCCTCTGCTTCCCAAGGGCTGGGATTAAAGGCTTCTGTCATAGCTACGTGATGAAGGTTACAAGCTGCTCTTCAAAAGATCAGTACACACATCTGTGGTGCAGAATTGGAGACCCCGTGTGCACTGCAGGAGTCCTCCTGAATCATTTATACGTTTCTCCAATCCAAAAGCCAGGAAGTGGAGGCAGGATGACCTTCCCAGCAAATGGTGTCAGAGCAATCCTTCACAGGCTGAAACCTTCTCCCACAGCGTGTTTCTCACCTCATTATAGTTAACTCAGAATGAATGCCAAGCTCAAATCTAACATTGTAAAACTCAGGGAAAAGAATAAGCACATTCTATACTCAACATCAAACTTTATCTGTAAGAAAAAGATAAATTGAACCTCATCAGAATTAAAAAGGTCATTTTGGGAAGATGCAAAGATAATTTTAGACGGGAAATACTTAAAATCATACACTCGAGGAAAGAGTAGTCCTATACTATATGAAGAGCTCTCAGAACTCATCAGTGGCAAAATAAAGGGTTAAATAGAAAGGGTACAAGACAAGACATCTAAAGGGGTATACAGATGGCCCATAGCATATGAAAACATCTTCCATATTATTGACTATTTAGGGAATGAATGAAAAAAGATTACAACAGCAGCAAATGACAGCACATGGAAGAAGTCGATTCCTCATACTTTGCTGTTGGGTTTGTAACATGGTACAGCTCTCTAGAAAACAGTTTGGTAGATGCTTAAGATCCTAAGTAGCTGTTACCATGCAAACTAACTATATCAAGTCTTGAGTATTTATCCCAGAGAAATGAAAATTACGTTTATTGAAAACTTATTCACACATTATCTACAATAAGTCCATTGAAGTAACCAGAAGCTGAGAAAGGCCTGGGTAGACGTTCTTCCGTGAATGGACAAACAAGTAAACAGATAAACCTATCTGTGACATAAGCTCACCCAGCAATGAATAGGACTGATCTCAAAATAGAGTGCCATAGTGATTCAGTCCCCAGAAAAGTAAACTGAGGAAGCACTGATCCCTGAGGACTTTATACTGTGCAATCCGATTTCAGCGTCACTATTGAAACGAGATTACGAACCCAGAGAGCAAATGAGAGGCTGTGAAGGACTAAGGAGTGGTCTTTGGAGGGATGTGCTTATGGCTATGCGAGAGTCATAGCACTGTCTTAAGAGGAAGCTGGGTAAAGGGTGCGTGAAGCGTCTCTGCTGTTTCTGCAATTGCATGTGGATTTATGCTTACCTCAGAATCAAAAGCACAGTTATAAAATGGCAGCTGCCCCATACTGATGCTCTTTCCAAAGACTGGTATGTCCCTCCCAGTAAATGGGAAATGGGAAGTGGAGGAAGGGCGGGTACTTGAGAGGTCATGGCATCTGAGGACAGGGCACAGGTTGCAAAGGCCCTTAAAGGCCAATGGGAGAATTCAGCTTTTCTTTGGCTGGACTAGGAAATCATTGCAGGAATATTAACAGATGATGAATGACCTGGACCCTCACAGGGTGACTTTGCCTGCTATTCCAGAAAACCTGTTAGGCGGCTCTTCCATTAACTTGGGGGAAAGCATGCTGGTGCCTCCAGTAGAGATGTGAGCCAGGTGGGTGCTAGGTATGATTTGAAGCAGGGTTTTCAGTGCTTGTTTAAAAATGTGGATCTGTAGAGCCATAGGATGCAGCGGCCACAGACCCACGGTTGCAGTTTGGATGCTTCAGATTGGAGACAGCAGTATGTTCTGCATGAGTTTGCTTTTAGGAGAGAGATGTGGTTTTGAAGTGTAGGGCTGATTTACCCTTGGTGGATGGACAGGGAACACAGGAACCAGTACCCAGGACAAGGACAACTCTGGAGGTAGCTCCAGGAGGCATTGGCTTTGGAAGTGTGGAGTTTCAGGAGGCCTGGGGAAGGGCAGGCGTGGTCCACTGTGAAGTGAAGTCTGACTGGAAAGAGGGCAGCTGATGACTGCTGTGATTGTTTTGTTGTTGTTTGTTTTGAGATAGGGTTTCTCGGTGTCACTCTGGCTGTTCTGGAACTCACTCTGTAGACCAGTCTGACCTCGAACTCAAGAGATCCACCTGCCTCTGCCTCCCAAGTGCTAAGATTAAAGGTGTGTGCTGTCAGAAGTGATCCTTAATGTAGCCTATGGTTGGATTCCTGTAGAGAAGAGGGCCCAGGAAGTGGCTCTCTGGGTAAAGTTGATTGTTATGCAAGTATGAGACCTGAGTTCAATTCTCCAGCACCCACATGAAAGCCAGGAGGGACAGCATGCCCATGTAATCCCACCACTGTGGCGAGGAGGCGGGAGGATTCCGGGGGCTCTGTGGACAACCAGTCTAGCCCAAACAGGTTAGGTGAGAGACCCTGTTTCAAAAAATAAGGTGGAGAAGCACTTGAGAAAGACATTCCCACACTAACCTTTGACCTCCACATGTTCACACTGATAAGCATGCAACAACATGAATGCACCACACACGGTAAGAAACTGGGTGGTGCTTAGCAGAGAAAGCAGGACCAAGCAGGATTTTTTTCCCACCAAGGTAATTTTGTATTAATTTTTAGAGCCAGCATACATAATAATGGGTATCTTAATGATCCTTAATATATGTTTATTATTGTACTTTGCCCATATTTAACCCATTACTGCTTTTTCTTGTCTCCATTACTGCTCATGCTGGTCTTATTCTTTTACCCACATAGTTCTTTTTGTCTCTCTGTCTGTCTGTCTGTATCTTCTGCATCTGTCTCTCTGTGTGAGTCTCCAAAGGAGGAATTTTATTTAAATTAAAAAAATCCTTTAAACATTTATTTATGGTGTGTGTTATATGCCCGCATGTGTGTATCATGTGTGTATATATGTGTGTGTATGCCTACACTCAGTGTGTGTCCATACCATGGCACATGTGATATTTAAATTGGGTACTAAAAGGCCTCCTCATGCCACTCAGAATTTGTGCCCACTGGGCCAGTATTTACTATGTGGTCAGAGGACAGCTTGTGGGAACAATGTCCCTCCATCCATCTTGTGGGCTTAAGGGGATTGAACTCCGATTGTCAGGCTTATGGAGTGCTTTTTATTGCCGAGTCATCTTGCTGGCCCCTTCGAAGCAGACATTTTTTAAAGTGCAAGATATATGAGCTTTTGTTTAGTGTGCTCGAGGAGCTGGCTGCAGACGAGAGGCTGCCGGAAGTGCCCCTCCTACCGCTGCCGCTGCCGAGATCTGAGGGAGTGCTGGGTGCCATGGAGGAGGTAATGGGATAGAAGAAGATGCAGGCAGACATGGAGACATAAAACACTGTCTAAGTGAAGGGCAATCGTATTTGAAGTAATTTGAAGATTGACAGGAAATTCATAAAAGGAATATGGAGTTCCATTTACAATGGTAAGGGATCGCCTCGTCCATGGCTTCCTGACCTCTGGGAGAACCATAGTTGCTGCTGGCATGGTTCCAAAACATGAAATGTAAAATGGAATTGGATAATCTCTCCTAAATCAATTTTGTGAGCCAAATGACCTACAGAGCGGTGTGATAGAGTGCAGGTGTACAGCGTGGACAGCCGTCTGCTGAATACATCACAACAATTGGGTTTCAAGATCGCCAAATGCTAACTTCTTTGGTTTCTGGGACCTGGTCTCTAGGTAACTGCCCCCGAGCTGTCCATGCGTGTGTCTTTTTTTCTTTGGAGCACTGATTTGAGGGTTGCTTCACTGGGTGTGAGGAGTTCTCTGGCAAGTCTCCTATGAGGACTCAGCCTGTGTGCATGGGGTGTGGATGACCTCAGGCTGCTTCCTGAAGGCGTGACTCCTTCCTGGGTTTCCTATAATGTTGCTTTTTATACTTATCCTGGGAATACCATTGAGGTCAGGGCTTCCTCCTTTGAGTAGAGGCTTCCTCGTGAGGTCACTGAGCTGGCCACGGTGTCACTAACCAAATCCACCCAGGTGGGATTTGTGGGTACAGTGGGTGACTTTGAGGGTGAAATATAGTCAATACTCCTTACCAGCTGAGATACTGGACTGATAGAGATTCCTATGCTGTTTTGGAGCCTCACTTGGTTGGACCATCCTCGGTGAGCATGGAGACAAAGGCCTCTCTAGCTGTTTCTTAGTGACCAACAGTTAATTGCTGGGTTTCCTTTCCTTGAGATTTTTGGGATAAATGATAGCCCACTTCTACCTAACTTCACTTTTTAAGATATTTCAGGGTTCTCTAGTATTTGTTTGTAGGGAAAATGGCTGCCAGAGTGGACCTGCACTGGTGACATCAGTTATTTGGGGCACTAAGAACCAGGGATTTGCATCTGCTTTTGTGTGGTTACATGTAGGTAGGTTCATCGATCTTTTTCCCCCTCCTTCAACTCTTTTAAAAACCTAGAAACCATTCTTAACTATAGGCCACATAATAACTTGTAATCCACACTTTGCTATCCTTTGCCATAAGTCCAGGAAGCAGAAGTAAGATACTAAGCTGGTCACATGTCACTAACTACATCCACCCAGGGCCAGAGCAGAAAGCATGACCAGGGAACACTGTGCCGGTGTGAAATTTGGTCTTGGAAAGGACCCTTACTTGTCTGTATTATAGACTTCCACCATGAGTTGCCAACACTGTCTTGTATTTAGAAATTATTCACCTTCCCTGTGGCTGTAAGAACACCAGGCGCATTAGGCCTAAGCAAGTCTTTTCTTTTCTTTCCTGAAGCAGGAAAACCTCTAGGAGTGGGGAGTTCAGCCATGCCCTCTAGCCGGGAAAGGCAGAATCTCTGGGGAAATCACAGTTGGTCAGTTTTTTTTTTTTTTTTTTTCCCAGAGCCACTGATATGACGCTATATCCTTAGCGCCTGGCAGCATTGATTGACTCTGTCTGCCCCACCTGTGTCTTCAGGCCACGGATCTCTAGGGCAGAGTCTTGAACATGGTCACTCTCCTGATGGCATCGGTTTTCCTTTCCCTGCGTCTCTGTGCTCCCCTCTTCCTCACCAGTACTTTCTGTTCCTCTCTCCTCCCAATAACCCCTCTTTACATTTCCTTCTGTCCTTCCTCCAAATCCTGTAAATGCTGTACAATGAGGTTTTTACTTCATCAGCAAATACTGGTCCAGTGGGCACAAATTCTGAGTGGCATGTGGAGGCCTCTTAGTACATGCCAAAGGGACAGGTACTGTGGCTGAGGCTCTTCCAGCGGTGAGGCCAGGGCAGCTTGTTGGATCACTGAAGCTTTGGTGCTAGCTCTGAGGCTCACCCCTGCTCACTTTGGTAACTCAACATGCACATTTCTTGCTGGAAGAAGGAAGGGGAGGGAAGGGAAGGGGAAGAAAAGGAAAGGAAAAGTGAAGGGGGGAGGATGGATGACTGGAGGGAGGAAAGAAAGATGGAGGAGGGCAGGAAGGAGTGGCCATCCATCTGAAGAGCAGGTCCTCGGGTCTGATAGAAGCTCCAGGAAGGATTGTGTTTTTGTCTTCAGAGGTCAGAGCTTCTCCATCTCTCAGGTGTACAAGACTACTGAGTTTTATTTTATATGCATGAGTGTTTTGTCTGCATGGATGCCTATTCACCATATGCATGCCTTGTCTGTAGAGGTCAGATGAGGGTGTTGGATCCCCTGGAACTGGAGTTACAATTGGTTGTCGGCCACTTTACGAGCACCAGGAGTCAAACTCAAGTCCTCTTGCAGAGCAGTCAGTGCTTTTACTTTTGAGCCATCGCCCCAATCCCTCTCCTGAATTTTAAAACTCTAGATCTACATCCAGTAGATGTGAGGGTTGGGAGTCTGCATTTTTCCCCCTGTCTTTCTTTGAGAGGCCCTGGCCCAGACACATGATCCTCTGCAGACATAATCAGATTTGCTACAATAGTGGCTGCCAAGTATAGGTTGTGTTATTAGGATCAAACCGTCCAAGTGCAGTGGAGGCTCTGATGGAGGGGAAAGTCCTGCTTTCCTGTGTGCCGCCTGTTCATTGTTTGGTTCCTGTGAGGCGGGGAAGGGTATAGGCGGGAATGTGTCAGGAGGCTCCATGGTGAACCATCTGCTTAGGTCCTCATCCTCATCCCAGTGTCAGCCCAACAGTGCTTCTGCATCCTTGGGCAGCTGGCTGCTCACAGGTAAGATAGACGCTGAGGTTTAGAGCAACTGGGATGAGGGTATCCCTCCAGGCCAGCTCACTGGGTCATGATTTAGCTCAGGCTGCTCTGACTTCAAAGCCCCTGTTTACTGGAAATGGCAGTACTGAGAAGGTGAATCTGGCTCAGGGAATCCTGACTGCTCATTCTCTGTGCTTCCTCCTGTGCGCATGAGCGATGCTGTCTAAAGGACTGATGTTGGAGAGAGCCGACTGGTCCTGTGGGAAAGGAGCATATTTAGAATCACCATGTGGGTGCCGTGTGTGTGGCAGGGTGGATTGCAGCATCCTGCCTCACCACGGAGGTGAGTCATGCTCTGGTCACCCTGAAAGTGTCCTGATGCTTTTGGGACCACTTGGTGGGAGGAGGTATGCCTGGAGGGGTGCAGTGGGAATCGGATGGCTTTTAAAAGTCTTGTCCACATTAAGTGGGATGGACTTGGGATGTAGTGTTAACCAAGAAGTCAGAGTTTTGGACATTATAGGACTTTTGGAATCTGTTTCAGAACCTCCCATGTTCAGGAAATAAAGTGAAGGGATTATTTGTAAAACATAGCTTAACATGATATACACAGAGAAAGGAGTCAGTGTCTCATTTAAGGAGAGCAAGAAAAACCAGCCAGTGTAGCATGTGGAAGGGAGGATTTGATACAGAAAAGGGTTAATCCCTTCCTGGCTCAGAACCACCCCAGAGGAGTACTGGCCAGGAGCTAATGCATATTGATGGGTGTGACTCACATGGCTCTGGAAGCTTTTAGGCCCTGGCCCTGTTTCAAGACAGACCCAAGACGCCGCCTGATCTTTCTCTGGTAGGAAGAACCCTTTGTCCCCGTGGGGTTCTTTGACTACTCAGGGATGTGTTCATTGTTTAGAGAGCTCTGTTTGTGGAAGGGTGTGGCTGTGTTACAGGTCTGGTGGGCACATCTTCTTCAGTGTAGCTATAGGCAGAAGGACCCTGAGGATGAACTGTGGAACCTCAACCTGGGAACCATGACTTCAAAGACTGGCTCCCTTGCTTGCTATGAAACTTTTGGGCAAAGTATTTAGCCTTTTGGGCCTTAGTTCTCAAATCTGTGAAAAGGAAAGTGTAGTCCCACATTTGCCAAGCTGGTGTGAAGAGCACAGCAGAGGACAGGGAAACACCAAAGGTGGCAGGTGCTCACCGAGAGGGTCTTCATGAGACAGTGACTCTCTAATGTGCAGAGTTTTCATGTGTCCAAAATGATATCCCCCCTTTTTAAATGAACATTCAGTGTCCTAAGTTGAATATTCAACATTGGAATTAAGGACTATTTTTGAGTTAGCAATAGTATGTTGCTTTGTGTCTCTTAGAACCATGCCCACCCCATAATGTATGGCAGGAATTCTGCTTCTTAAATGTACTACAAGCAGCACAGTGCCTTAGATAGCAGCTTTGGGTTGTTTTACCACTTGGTTGCCCAAGTTCTAAACACATCTGTCTTTGCTCTGTCATCTGTGACAAATTTTCAGGATTTGAACTGCTGTGAAAAAATGGCATTTCCCTCTAGGAGTAGACAGTGACCTGAGTCATTTTCTTTAATGCTTTTTTTTTTTATTTAAAAATGTTTTATTTTAGAGTTTTAGGTTTCTAGAACTATTGTGCAGATTATACCCCACACTCAGCTGGTCATTTGACATTGGCAAGGCACTCTTGTCCTGGCCACCGCCATCGCAGAGGCTCTGCTACTGTGGTCCAGGTTTCCTCAGTTTCCCTCTCGTCATTTTCTCTTCTGTCGTAGGGAGGCCACTAGTTAGTTCCCGGCCGCTCACACATACACACACTTTTGTGTGGATGGGTGTTTTGTCTGCATGTATATCTGCACCACGTGAGTGCAGTGCCTACAGAGGCCTTAAGTTGGGTTCCTTGGAGCTATTGTAAGCCACCAAATGACTTCTGGGAATAGAACCCAGGTCCCCTGGAAAAGCGGCAGCTCCCTTAGCTGCTGAGCTCTCTATCCAGCTCTCATTCTCCTATTTTTGATGACATTGACCATTTTTCAGAATGTTCTTTACTAATACCTGCTGGGGTCCATTGTAAGTGGCCTGGGGTCCTGAATGTTGGGAAACAAAGCCACACAGAAAAGGTCTGTATGTGCAGGGAACACTTGTAGAGAGGTGTGCCCACTTCATTCTCTACAGAGGATCTTTATGCGTGCTTTGGAATTACCTTTGGAGATTTGTCTGTTCTCTCCTATTTATTGGTATGAAGTTGTCTATTTTATACTTTGGTTATACTTGTTTTATACTACTTTATTTTTCAAATTATTCCAACTTTGGGCTTTTGAAGTTCTTTCAATTGACTTCTGTATCTTGTTACTATGTCCCTCCCACTCTCTGTTAAGAACTTTTTTCTTTCTAGGTTTTATGTTCTGGGTTCACTTTGTTTATTTCCTGCCCCTGTCCTGGGATCATCCACATCTCTAAGGATTTCTTTTTTTTTTTTTTTTTTTTTTTTATTTTTATTCTTTTTTAATTAAAATTTCCACCTGCTCCCCGTTTCCCATTTCCCTCCCCTCCTCCCAAATATTGCCCCCTCCCCCCACTCCCCTCCCCCTATCCCCACTCCTCTTCTCCTCCCCCCACACCATTCCCCCTCCCTCTCGATACTGAAGAGCAGTCCAAATTCTCTGCCCTGCGGGAAGACGAAGGTCTTCTATCTACGTCCAGGAAGGTGAGCTTCTAAACAGGCTAAGCTCCCACAAAGCCAGTTCATGTATTAGGATTGAAACCTAGTGCCATTGTCCTTGGCTTCTCATCAGTCTTCGTTGACCGCCATGCTCAGAGAGTCCGGAATCAACCCATGCTTATTCAGTCCCAGACCAGCTGGCCTTGGTGGGCTCCTAATAAATCAGTTCCACTGTCACAGTGGGTGGGTGCATCCCTCGTGGTCCTGATTTTTTGCTCTTGTTCTCCCTCCTTCTGCTCCTCATTTGGACCTTAAGAGCTCAGACCGTTGCTCCAAATTGAGACTCTGTCTCTACCTTGATCCATCGCCAGATGAAGGTTCTAAGGTGATATGCAAGATATTCATCAGTATAGGATAGGGTCATTTCAGGTTCCCTCTCCTTAGTTGCCCAAGGTACCAGCTGGGGACATATTCCTGGACACCTGCGAACCCCTCTAGAGTCAAGTCTCTTGCCAACCCTAAGATGGCTCCCTTAGATAGGATATATACTTCGCTGCTCCCGTATCCATCCTTCCTATATCCCAACCATCCCAATCCCCCGAGCTCCTCCCATCCTCCCCTTCTCATATTTCTCATCCCATTTCCCCTTTGCCCCATGCCACCTCACCCGCAAGTTCCCATTTTTTGCCCTGCAATCTTGTCTACTTCCCCCTCTCCATGCGGAAGACTATATGATTTTCTTTGGGTTCACTTTCTTATTTAATTTCTATAGGATCGCACATTATATGCTTAATGTCTTTTACTTATGGCTAGAAACCGATTATGAGTGAGTACATCCCATGTTCCTCTTTTTGGGTCTGGGATACCTCACTCAGGATAGTGTTTTCTATTTCCATCCATTTGCACGCAAAATTCGAGAAGTCATTGTTTTTTACTGCTGAGTAGTACTCTAATATGTATATATTCCACACTTTCTTCATCCATTCCTCCATTGAAGGGCATCTAGGTTGTTTCCAGGTTTTGGCTATTACAAACAATGCTGCTATGAACATAGTTGAACAGATACTTTTGTCATTTGATGTGGCATCTCTTGGGTATATTCCCAATAGTGGTATTACTGGATCTTGGGGTAGGTTGATCCCTAATTTCCTGAGAAATCGCCACACTGATTTCCAAAGTGGTTGCACAAGTTTGCATTCCCACCAGCAATGAATGAGTGTGCCTCTTTCTCCACAACCTCTCCAGCAAAGGCTATCATTGGTGTTTTTGATTTTAGCCATTCTGACAGGTGTAAGATGGTATCTCAAAGTTGTTTTAATTTGCATTTCCCTTATCGCTAAGGAGGTTGAGCATGACCTTAGGTGTCTTTTGGCCATTTGAATTTCTTCTGTTGAGAATTCTCTGTTCAGATCAGTGCCCCATTTTTTTATTGGGTTCATTAGCATTTTAAAGTTTAGTTTCTTGAGTTCTTTATATATTTTGGTGATCAGACCTTTGTCTGTTGCAGGGTTGGTGAAGATCTTCTCCCAGTCAGTGGGTTGCCTTTTTGTCTTAGTGACAGTGTCCTTTGCTTTACAGAAGCTACTCAGTTTCAGGAGGTCCCATTTATTCAGTGTTGCCCTTAATGTCTGTGCTGCTGGGGATAAACGTAGGAAGTGATCTCCTGTACCCATATGTTGTAGAGTACTTCCAACTTTTTCTTCTATCAGGTTCAGTGTGTTCAGACTAATATTGAGGTCTTTAATCCATTTGGACTTGAGTTTTGTGCATGGTGATAGATATGGATCTATTTTCATTCTTCTACACGTTGACAACCAGTTCTGCCAGCACCATTTGTTGAAGATGCTCTCTTTTTTCCATTGAATACTTTTAGCTCCTTTATCAAAAATTAGGTGTTCATAAGTTTGTGGGTTAAAATCAGGGTCTTCTACTCGGTTCCATTGATCGACTTCTCTGTTTTTATGCCAATACCAAGCTGTTTTCAATACTGAGGCTCTGTAATAGAGTTTGAGGTCAGGGATGGTAATGCCTCCAGACGATCCTTTATTATATAAGATTGTTTTGGCTATCCTGGGTTTTTTGTTTCTCCATATAAAGTTGATTATTGTCCTCTCAAGCTCTGTGAAGAATTTTGATGGGATTTTAATGGGGATTGCATTGAATCTATAAATTGCCCTTGGTAGAATTGCCATTTTTACTATGTTGATCCTCCCTATCCAAGAGCAAGGGAGATCCTTCCATTTTCTGGTATCCTCCTCAATTTCTTTCTTCATTGACTTAAAGTTCTTGTCAAATAGATCCTTTACTTCCTTGGTTAGGGTTACCCCAAGATATTTTATGCTATTTGTGGCTATCGTGAAGGGTGATGCTTCTTTGATTTCCATCTCTGCTTCCTTATCCTTTGTGTATAGGAGGGCAACTGATTTTTTGGAATTGATCTTGTATCCTGCAACGCTACTAAAGGTGTTTATCAGCTGAAGGAGTTCTTTGCTGGAGTTTTTGGGGTCGCTTATGTACACTATCATATCGTCTGCAAATAATGAAAGTTTAACTTCTTCCTTTCCGATTTGAATCCCTTTGATCCCCTTATGTTGTCTTATTGCTATTGCTAGAATTTCAAGCACTATATTAAAGAGGTATGGAGAGAGTGGACAACCTTGTCGTGTTCCTGATTTTAGTGGAATAGCTTTGAGTTTCTCTCCATTTAATTTGATGTTAGCTGACGGCTTGCTATAAATAGCTTTTATTATATTTAGGAACGACCCTTGTATTCCTAATCTCTCTAAGACCTTTATCATAAAGGGATGTTGAATTTTGTCAAATGCTTTTTCCGCATCTAATGAAATGATCATATGGTTTTTTTCTTTCAGATTATTTATATGATGGATTACATTGATAGATTTTCGTATGTTGAACCAGCCCTGCATCTCTGGGATGAAGCCTACTTGATCATAATGGATAATTTTTCTAATGTGTTCTTGGATTCGGTTTGCCAGTATTTTATTGAGTATTTTTGCGTCGATGTTCATGAGTGAGATTGGCCTGTAGTTCTCTTTCTTGGTTGTGTCTTTGTGTGGTTTTGGTATCAGAGTAACTTCAGCTTCATAAAAGGAATTTGGCAATGACTTCTCTGTTTCAATATTGTGAAATACATTAAGGAGTATAGGTATTAGGTCTTCTTGGAAGTTCTGGTAGAATTCTGCATTAAAGCCGTCTGGACCTGGGCTTTTTTTGGTGGGAAGGTTTTTTATAACAACTTCTAATTCTTCGCGACTAACGGGTCTATTTAGATTGTTCACCTGGTCCTGGTTTAACTTTGGTATATGGTACTTATCTAAAAAAGTGTCCATTTCTTTTACATTTTCCAATTTTGTGGCATACAGGTTTTTGTAGTAAGATCTAATGATTCTCTGAATTTCGTCTGTGTCTGTGGTTATGTCTCCCTTTTCGTTTCTGATTTTATTAATTTGCGTATTCTCTCTCCGCCGTTTGATTAGTTTGGATAGGGGTTTATCAATCTTATTGATTTTCTCCAAGAACCAGCTTTTTGTTTCATTGATTCTTTGGATTGTTTTCTGTGTTTCTATTTTGTTGATTTCAGCCCTCAATTTGATTATTTCCAGTCTTCTACTTCTCCTAGGTGAGTCTGCTTCTTTTCTTTCTAAAGCTTTAAGGTGGGCTATTAGGTCTCCAATGTGTGCTTTCTCCGTTTTCTTTATGTGGGCACTTAATGCTATGAACTTTCCTCTTAGCACTGCTTTCATAGTGTCCCATAGGTTTGAGTATGATGAGTCTTCGTTTTCATTGAATTCAAGAAAGACTTTAATTTCTTTCTTTATTTCTTCCTTGATCCAGGTGTGGTTCAGTAGTTGACTGTCCAATTTCCATGAGTTCATAGGCTTTCTGGGGATAGCATTGTTGTTGAATTCTAACTTTAATCCATGGTGATCTGATAAGACACAGGTGGTTACCGATATTTTTTTGTAACTGTGTAAGTTTGCTTTGTTACCGAGTATGTGGTCTATTTTCGAGAAGGTTCCATGAGCTGCAGAGAAGAAGGTATATTCTTTCTTATTTGAGTGGAATGTTCTATAGATGTCTGTTAAGTCCATTTGATTCATTACCTCCCTTAATCCTCTTATTTCTCTGTTAGGTTTCTGTCTGATTGACCTGTCCATTGGTGAGAGAGGAGTGTTGAAATCTCCTACTATTAGTGTGTGTGGTTTGATGACTGCCTTGAGTTTTAGTAACGTTTCTTTTACATAAGTGGGTGCTTTTATATTAGGGGCATAGATATTCAGGATTGAGACTTCATCCTGGTGAATTGTTCCTGTTATGAGTAAAAAATGTCCATCTCCATCTCTTTTGATTGATTTTAGTTTGAAGTCAACTTTCTTAGAAATTAGTATGGCCACACCTGCTTGTTTCTTAGGTCCGTTTGCTTGATAAACCTTTTCCCAGCCCTTTACTCTGAGTAGATGTCTGTCTTTGTGGTTGAGGTGTGTTTCTTGTAAGCAGCAGAATGTTGGATCCTGTTTTCGTATCCAATCTCTTAGCCTGTGCCTCTTTATAGGTGAGTTGAGTCCATTGATATTAAGTGATATTAATGACCAGTGGTTGTTAACTCCAGTCATTTTTCCTTTCTTTCCTTCTTTCCTTTGGTAGTAGAGTTTGTGTGTTTCCCTTCTTCAAGTTGTGCTGGTGAAGGGTCATTAGATGTCTGAGTTATTGTGGGCATTGTTGGACTCCTTGGTTTGTGATTTTCCTTCAATTACTTTCTGAAGGGCTGGATTTGTGGCTACGTATTGTTTAAATTTGTTTTTATCCTGGAAAATTTTGTTTTCTCCATTTATAGTGAACGAAAGCTTGGCTGGGTATAGAAGTCTGGGCTTGCATCCATGGTCTCGTAGTTTCTGCAGTATATCTATCCAGGACCTTCTGGCTTTCATGGTTTCCATAGAGAAATCAGGTGTAAGTCTGATAGGTTTACCTTTATAGGTAACTTGACCTTTTTCCTTTGCAGCTCTTAATATTCTTTCTTTATTCTGTATGTTTTGTGTTTTGATTATTATATGACGAGGAGATGTTTTTTTTTGATCCAGTCGATTTGGTGTTCTGTATGCTTCTTGGACCTTCAAAGGAATATCTTTCTTAAGGTTGGGAAAGTTTTCTTCTATAATTTTATTAAATATATTTTCTGGACCATTGAGCTGTAGATCTTCTCCTTCTTCTATCCCTATTATTCTTAGGTTTGGTCTTTTTATTGTGTCCCAGATTTCCTGAATGTTTTGTGATGAGAATTTGTTGGTTATGCTGTTTTCTTTGATGAGAGTGTTTATTTTCTCTATGGTATCTTCAGTGTCTGAGATTCTTTCTTCTATCTCTTGTAATCTGTTGGTGGTACTTGTCTCTGTAGTTCCTGTTCGTTTATTCAAATTTTCCATCTCCATCCTTCCCTCGGTTTGTGTTTTCTTTATTACTTCCACTTCATTCTTCAAGTCTTGAACCGTTTCCCTTACCTGTTTGATTACTTTTTCTTGTTTCTCTTGGTTTTCTTGGGTATCTTTGAGAGATTTATTCATTTCCTCTACCTTTTTGTTTGTAATCTCTAATTGGTTGTGGCAGTTTTTCACCTCCTGTTTAAGGTCCTCTATTATTTTCATAAAATTCACTTTTGAGTCGAATTCTTCTAATTCTTCTGGATTAGGGTGTACACTTCTCATTTCGGGATTCCTGGATCCTGGTGATGTCACGTTGCCTTTCAAGTTGTTGGGGGAATTCTTGCATTGGCGCCTGCCCATCTTTTCCTTCAAATGGAGCCAGGAGAGGCCTGATGTCTTGGACCAGTCTTTGCTGTGACTAACTCTCTAGGTGTATCTCCTCAGTGTAGGGGCAGGAACCGTTCTCTTCCAGGTGAACTCCTCAACACCAAAACATGGATGCGTGGTATTCCAATGACCCGCGTAAAGAAGGCCGAATGCAAGGGGTCGGGCGGGGTCAAGTAGAACACAGGCGACACTGCAGTACAAGCTGGAGGTGCCTGCGCTCCCTTTCGGGGGTTGCTGAGGCCTGCCCGCTAGGCAGGCACTCACTGCTCTGGTTGGGTATCCTTAGTGTAGGGGCGTTTGTGCTCTCTACCGGGACCGTCCGCCCCAGGATAGTACACACTCACCCGTCCCGATGAAACTTCTGGCACCTACACAGGAACTCCTGGATGCCCCAATGAGCCAGGGACTAAGGGAAGTAGGGCGCAGGCAGAGCAGGTCCAGGAGATCACAGCAGAGACTGCAGCCCCAGCAGCAGGGGCCCGCTTTCCCTGGCGGGGACCTTGAGGCCTGCCCTCTAGTCAGGCACTCACTGGTCTGGGCTGGTAGCCTTAGTGAAAGGGCAGGAAACTGTTCCACAGCTAAGGACCTTGCAGACAAGGCAGGCTTGGGGGTGGGGGTGGGGGCGGGTGTGTAGGAGAGAAAGCCTTGCAGCAGGAGCTGGGGGAGGGGTGTTTGTGCTCTCTACCGGGACCGTCTGCCCCAGGATAGCACACACTCACCCGTCCCGATGAAACTTCTCGGCACCTACACAGGAACTCCTGGATGCCCCAATGAGCCAGGGACAAAGGGAAGTAGGGCGCAGGCAGAGCAGGTCCAGGAGATCACAGCAGAGACTGCAGCCCCAGCAGCGGGGGCCCGCTTTCCCTGGCGGGGACCTTGAGGCCTGCCCTCTAGTCAGGCCCTCACTACTCTGGGTTGGTAGCCTCAGTGAAAGGGCAGGAAATTGTTCCACAGTAAAGGACCTTGCAGACAAGGCAGGCTTGGGGGTGGGGGTGGGGGGCGGGTGTGTAGGAAAGAAAGCCTTGCAGCAGGAGCTGGGGGGGGGGGGCGTTTGTGCTCTCTACCGGGACAGTGCGCCCCAGGATAGCACACACTCACCCATCCAGATGGGACTTCTCAGCACCTATGCAGGGATTCCTGGTGGCCCCAATGAGCCAGGGACCAAGGGAAATAGGGGGCAGGGAGAGCAGGTCCAGGAGATCACAAGCAGAGACTGCAACCCCAGCAGCAGGGGCCTGCTTCCCCTGGCGGGGACCTTGAGGCCTGCCCTCTAGTCAGGCACTCACTGGTCTGGGCTGGTAGCCTTAGTGAAAGGGCAGGAAACTGTTCCACAGCTAAGGACCTTGCAGACAAGGCAGGCTTGGGGGTGGGGGTGGGGGCGGGTGTGTAGGAGAGAAAGCTTTGCAGCAGGAGCTGGGGGAGGGGCGTTTGTGCTCTCTACCGGGACCGTCTGCCCCAGGATAGCACACACTCACCCGTCCCGATGAAACTTCTCGGCACCTACACAGGAACTCCTGGATGCCCCAATGAGCCAGGGACAAAGGGAAGTAGGGCGCAGGCAGAGCAGGTCCAGGAGATCACAGCAGAGACTGCAGCCCCAGCAGCAGGGGCCCGCTTTCCCTGGCGGGGACCTTGAGGCCTGCCCTCTAGTCAGGCCCTCACTACTCTGGGTTGGTAGCCTCAGTGAAAGGGCAGGAAACTGTTCCACAGTAAAGGACCTTGCAGACCTCTAAGGATTTCTTATTTCTTTTTACCAGCAAACAGTATAAGAAATCAATACCAGGGTGTTGGATCTCCTTGCTCTCCTGGGTTCTGTTGCTTTTGGTCCCTCTTACTTGACAGTTCCATGGAGGTATACATGTCTACCAGCTTCTAACTCTTGCCCTTTGTTGTGGATCATTGTGGCCTCCTTCTCTTGCTTCTGAGTAAACCCTGCATCCAACAGTGAAGCATCTGGCCACCACTGTCCACCAATCTGAGTCATTCAGCGCAGTGGACATGTGGAGCAGTGTAGGGACTGTTAACTCCTGTTCCCTGAGAGACGGCCTCACCAGCCAGGACACAATGCTTAGGAGAACTTTATTTCACGTTTGGCCTAACAGACTTGTCATCTCCAGAATGAGATAGATGAGCACCTTTTCCCCACCCCGTCAGTGAGAAGTTTTACTATTTCTGTGGTAGTTAATGCTGTGTTGTTAAATTCCACATCCTGTCTTAGGGTTCTCCAATGTTCTAGATTATTCCTGTACAACTCTCATGCAGTCGGGTTTATATTTAGTGCTGTAAAATGCTGTGGATCTTTCATAATTGCTTTGTATCTTTGTAGCTGTCATTACACATCACACAGGACAGCTTTACTGCCCTAAAAATTTCTTTTGCTCCCGTTATCCATCTCGCCTCTCAGCCACTGATAACTACTGATCTGTTTTCCAGCTTATTTTGCCTTTTAGTCAAACAAAATGTATCCTTTTCAAACTGACTTCTTTCACTGTGATACACATTTATTTATGAATCATCTGTGTCTTCATCGCTTGTCAGCTCATTTCTTCTTAATTGCAGACTGAGATTCTATGAATGAACCCACTTGCTTGCCCATTCACCTACTGGAAGATGCCTTGGGTGCTTCAACTTTTGACAGTGTAAATTAAGCCAGTCTTTTTTTTTTAATGTTTATTTATTTATTATGTATACAATATTCTGTTGTGTGTCTGCCTGCAGGCCAGAAGAGAGCATCAGATCTCATTTCAGATGGTTGTGAGCCACCATGTGGTTGCTGGGAATTGAACTCAGGACCTTTGGAAGAGCAGGCAATGCTCTTAACCACTGAGCCATCTCTCCAGCCCAATCAAGCCAGTCTTAACGTTTGTGTGTAGGTCTTTGTGAATGTAGGTTTTTCTCTCATTTGGGGACACTGCAGGTAGCATAACGGTGAGGATCTGTGGTCAGAGTGTGTTTGTTGGTAGGGAACTATCCAGCTGTCTTTGTGGGCGTGGTTCCACCATTCTGTCTCACTTCCCTCCTGCACCCACATGCTGATGAGAGTGCCCACATCTTTGGTGTTGCCAGTGCTTTGCATTTTAGTTCTAGTATGTTTGAGGTTATAGCTCATTGTTTCAGTGTGCAGGTTCCTGGCTTTGCTGGGTTTTAAGTGGTGAACCAGTTTTGAAAACTGATTCTCTTGGGCCTTTCTCTTCCCCCAGATGACTTGCCTCTGAGTCTCCTAGGTGACTGTAGATTCTGTCAAATTGGCAAACGGCACTACCCACTACAGTTGCTATGATAAAAACACCACGGTAAACTTCCTGGTAGAAAGAGTTATTCTGGTTCATGGTTCATAATTTTTGATGGCTAATCTTGGTTGTCAGTTTCACTCTCCTGGGAAGAGAGAGCACGAGTTGAAGAAGTTCCTCCATCAAATTGACCCTGTGGACATACCTTTGGGATATTTCCTCCATTGGTAATTGATGTAGGAGGACCCAGCCAAATGTGGGTGGTACCATCCCTTGGCAGGCGGGCCTGGGCTGTGTAAGAGGGTGTCCGAGCATGAGTCTGGGAGCAAGCCGGTCAGCAGCATTTCCCTGTGGGTTCTGCTTTGGTCCTGCTTGAGCTCCCACCCTAATGTCCCTCAGTGATGGACCGTGACCTGGAAGTGTAAGCAAAGAAATCCTATCCTTCTCCAAGTTGGTTTTGCTCAGTGTTTTATTGCATTAGCAGAAAGGAAAGTAGAGCACAGCCCATCATCACAGGGGAAGACATGGCACGAGTAGCTGCCTGGTGGCAGGAATATGCTGCTGGGACACCTCATAGCCAAGCAGACCAAGAAATAGGAGCAGGGCAGGAAGGGGGGCCAGTTTGTGATTAGTAAGGCCTTTTCCCTCCTTAGAGTTTCACTTCCCACAGGTAGGCCTCGCCTCCTGATTCTACGTTTCCTCCAAATGCTCTCAGCTGGGGACCCCGTGTTTGAGCATGTACGCCTGTAGGTGTAAGTCTATAGCTTTATATCCAGGCTATAACTAGAACCAACTAGACCCCCGCCCCTTGCTTAGGGAGTCTGCTGCCTGATGGCTGGAATGTCACATGCACAGAGATGCTTGGTCAGAAGCTGCTTGCCTTTGCTTTGGTGACCAGAGAGATGCGAGTGCTCCCTGTGATGTGGCGGTCTGTGCACATGCTCCTCTGCCTGCTTCCTTTTCAAAGGTTTTCGTTCTTCAGCAGAAACACTTTTGTTTCCCACTCAGAAAGCTTTTGGCTCCTTTGAAGAAAGTTGTTAAAACAGACCACAGGGGCAGACATTCACCTTAGCCCAGGCCTTCAGCAGTCATGGTCATCAGCATCACTGTTGTCTGCTGCTTCTTCCACTGGAAGGTCTTCCAGGCAAACGATGCTCATGGAGACAGTTTCTTCTGGAATATCCCCAGAAGGCCAATTGGAGGCTGCTTTACAATAAACATATTTTTTCTAAGTAGAAACACATGAAAGAGATGATAAAGATACAGTACAGTAACCATAGTCTATGGTCATTGTGAAATGCTATATACTGTGTGTAGTATTTGTGTAGTACTTTTATGACTGGCAGTATTGTTTTGTTTATACCAGCATTGTGACACATGAATAAGGCTGTGTGCTGTGCCAGTACAGTGGCTGCTATGCCTGCTACACCACTGGGAAACAGGATTGTTTCCTAGGCTGACCTTGAAGTCCTGGGCTCAAGCAATTCTCTCCTGGCTCAGCTCTGTTATAATCTGCTAGGACTTCGGTGGTCGGTCACTGGCTGAAACATTGTTAGGTGGTATCTCACTGTATCTAATACCTAAATCACAGAATATATAGAATACTTACATATATATGTAATAACTAATGCTCATACATAATGCATGTATATGTAATAACTAGAATGCTTACATATTTATGTAATAACTTTATGTAATATTTATGTAGAAACTTCACAGAGAAGAATTGGCGGACTTGGAAGGAAAAATTGATAAATAGACAATCATGTGAGCTACAGTAATATTCCTTTTTTAGTAGTTTATAGATCACATTCACACACAAAGAAGTACTGAGGTTTTAATGACCCATACCAGCTTCACTTATGTGGTCATTATACAATAACTGCAGCCGGTAGACAATGCTATGCCATTCGTGCGTGCTGAGGATCAAGGTCAGGGCTCTCCCTGGTAAAGTGCTCCATCACTGCACTATCCCTGATCACTTGGTCTTGCAGACCTACGTATTTCTGGATTCAATTTGCTAGTGTTCTGTTGTGATTTGTTTATGAGGTGTTTGTCTTGGGCTTCTGTGAGGTTTCTTACATGGTTTTTGTGTCAACTGTCGCTGGCCTCATAAAATGTGATGGAATGGAAGAGGACAACGGCATGTCCTTTTCTCTGTGTTCTCTGGAAGAGCTGGTGAAGGACTGCTACCTCAGTTAGGGTTTCTGTTACTGTCTGATGAAACACCACAGACAAAAAGCAAGCTGGGGAGGAAAGGGTTTATTTGGCTTACACTTCCAGATCATAGTCCGTCACTGGAGAAAGTCGGAACAGGAACTCAGGCAGGGTGTTGTGTGGAGCTGCGGGTTGCATTCCTGTCACCCAGCTCCCAGCCACCTGGTTAGCTTATGCCCCGAAATAACAACACACAAACTGTATTCTTTTAAACACTGCTTAGCCCATTAGCTCTAGCCCTTACTGGCTAATTCTCATATCCCAATCAACCCATCTCTAATAATCTGTGTAGCACCAGTCTTACCGGGAAAGATTCAGCATGTCTGATCTGGCGGCTTGCTTCATCGAGTCTGGCTCTGAGAGGAGCTGCCCTGCATCTGAGCTCACTTCCTCTTCCCCCCAGCATTCTGTTCTGTTTACTCCACCCACCTATGTTCTAACCTATGAGGGCCAAGCAGTTTCTTTATTAATTA
Organism: Chionomys nivalis; assembly: GCF_950005125.1. Lineage (NCBI taxonomy): Eukaryota > Metazoa > Chordata > Mammalia > Rodentia > Cricetidae > Chionomys > Chionomys nivalis. The sequence continues at coordinate 54,772,616 of NC_080104.1, read as the reverse complement.
ACCAATGACCTTCCTCCATCAGCAGGGCAGGAACCTGGAGGCAGGAGCATGGAGGGGAGTTGCTTACTGGCCTGCTTTTGCTGGCTTGCTCAGCCTGCTTTCTTATAGAACCCAGGACTACCAGCCCAGGGATGGCACCACCCACAATGGGCTGGGCCCTCACTTATTGATCACTAATTGAGAAAATGCCTTACAGCTGGATCTCAAGGAAGCATTTCTTCAACTGAGGCTCCTTCCTCTCTGTGACTTTAACTTGTGTCAAGTTCACTCTCAGAACCAGCCGGTACAACCGGTGTTCATTCTTTTAAAAACCTTTGGCAGAATTTACAGAAAACCACCTGGGGAAAGTTTTTTCCTAATTCGATCTCTTGTTTCAAGTTTATATTTTCTAGAGTTTTTTTTTTTTGTTTATGTTTATAGGAATTTGTTAATTTCATCTAACTTTGATACAAATTATTCACTGTTACCTTATTCTTTTGTCTTTGTAAGTTTAGTAGTAATGTCCTTTATTTCTTGATTTTAGTCCTCTTTTTGTTAGTTTAGGGATAGGCTTGTCAGTGCTTTTCAAGGAACCAACTTTTGATCTTATTTTCCTGTCCTTCCATTTATTTTTAATTTTAAAATTTACTGTTCCTTATTACTGTATTTGGGTTAATTTTCTCTCCTTTTTCTAGTTTCTGGAGGCACACGCTTCACTTACTGATTCGCAATTGTTCTTTGTCAAATGCAGGTGTTTTCGCTGTAGTGAAACCCTGCTCTGCCCTCTGGTTGCTGCTGCTGGCTCCTGACCCTGAGCTTTTGCGGAAGCTGGGACTGGAATGAGAATAGGGTAAGTTAGAAATGCCACAAATGTGCTCTGCTTACTATGATCCAGTTGTTTTTCCTTGAATAAATAACTCCTGGATTCCTCCAGCCTTTTATTTCCAGAGTTCTTAAGCAGTTAATTGAGAAGACTTGCTTTGTTTACATGGAAGAGAGAGTTCTGAAGGTGGTTATTGCTCTTCCATTCCCACTTGTGTAGTTTATGCTTAAGAATTAATAAAAAGAATGTGATTACTATAAGGTGTTTTATGGAAGTGGATTATACTGGCTTATAAAGAAATGAACTGTATAAAGTTTGCCAGTCAGTTTTGGGAAAGAACAGCAGTGTAGAATCACTGATTACAATGTCAAACATTCCAAGAAGCAGAGGAAATGAAAACTGTGTCCCTCTAGTGCAGAGCCACTAGAGAGTCTGGAGGCAAAAGAAGGCTTGTCTACAGAGAAGATGCACTGGGTATCCGTGTCCAGGCGGGGTGTGGAGACCAGCAGTGCTCCAGCCGTGGCTATCTGGGTATTCACAAGTCTCTGCCATGAGCTAGGTCAGTTGTCCCTTGCGTCTGGGCCTGTATTTGATGCTGAGGAGAAGGGTTGTTTCTGCAGGGGAAAGCTCCTGGGTTTCTACACCTGAGGCAGGGAGCACCTAGAGTTGCTATTGCTTGGGGAATTGAGATAACCCAGGAACTATATGGCAAGAAAATCTGTACTCTTGAAACAAAGTATGAACAGATTTTTCCATTGTGAGTTCTTCAGTCATGACACCGCATCTGGGAGCTAACAGAGGGCCAAATTTCTAAGGTAAAGTTTACCACATGTTGAAACTGAAAGGCTAATAGACGGGAACGGTGACTTGTAGTCAAGCGACCAGCAGGCTTAGCACTTGTGGTTTGGCAAACGAGTGATGAGAAGTGACAAAGGGCTTTAATACCCGAGAGGCTTTTGTTTGGAACAGTCACTACTGTTTGTTCTTTAAGACTCAGTAGGTTTTATACTAGTCTGTAATTTGTGTCCCTGTTAGTGAATATTCTCTTCAATACATTGGCTGTGAAAACATACCAATCTAAAATTTGTGTCCCTGTTAGTGAATATTCTCTTCAATACATTGGCTGTGAAAACATACCAATCTAAAATTTGTGTCCCTGTTAGTGAATATTCTCTTCAATACATTGGCTGTGAAAACATACCAATCTAAAATTTGTGTCCCTGTTAGTGAATATTCTCTTCAATACATTGGCTGTGAAAACATACCAATCTAAAATTTGTGTCACTGTTAGTGAATTAGTCTCTTGAATACATTGGCAATGAAAGCATGCAAGAAATGTGGTGACCACAACATTTATGGCGAATTTAGATCTTTGAAGATGCTGGCATACATCAGCTCCTAGCTATTCTTGTAGGGCCATGGGAGCCTCACTTGCTGCCTTTTGTATATACAGACATAAGGATAACTTCAGTGACCCTGAAGTTCTGGCTTAGATCACTAGAGAGCAGACTGTACACATTAGACCAGCCAGCTGGTGAGCTAGACCACTTAGTTGCATATTCTCAGATGGTTTAGACCTTGAGTTCTATCTGATCTATGATTCAGAGTTGAAATGAATGACTCTTATAGTCTTGCATGCCGGGATAACTGTCGCTTGGCCATAGCTTCCTTTCAATAGAAGCCATGTAGTAGCATCAGGCATTTGAGGGTGTCCTGTTTACTGGTGACCCACTCCCTTCAGCCAGGTGGAGAGTAGTATTGGAGTCTAAACTCTTGGCTCAGGCATGTCCACGAGTATTTCTGGTGAGAACTGGAGGCAGACCTTTGTATACTGAGTTCATTGTGCTTTTCATCCCTGTTTCAGTGTTAGCATGACCAGATTCATTAAAAAATAATTCTAGTTTGAAAATCCCGATTTTTGTCTTATGTGCTCACCTACATTTGCTGTATCTTTGCTTTCTTTTTGTGTTCCTCCTGTGTCTCATCAGTCCCATGCATATGCTTGTCTGATGTTGAGCAAAGCATTTCACAGTTGGAGCCCAGCTCCCAGCAAGCTCAGAGTGAGGCTGGCCCTGCCATTCCTAGACAGAGTCAGTGCATGGCATCACTGTCAGCCATCTCAGTGACTCATAACTTGAGAAGATTTGGAATACTGTGTCTTGGCCATGAAGCCCCGAGCCTGGGAGTGTCATCATGTCCCAGGATGGCCTTCAAATCAGGTTTCCAGAGGGCACATTGTTCATCTGTGTGAGAAACTTTAAAAACATTTATGAACTTTTGAAATTTCCACCCTTCTGAATTTACCTCTAGGATATAATCAGAGAAATACTAATTTTATGTACAGAAAACACTATTATAGTATTAACTTAAATAATTAACAGTTGGAAGTGAGTCAAATGCTCCAAAACAATAGAGGATTAAGTAAATGAGTTATTGTATTTCTATAGCACAATGGAATATTAGATTGCAGTTAGTGTTTATAGAACTGATTCAGGACATGAAAAAAACATACCTAGTACACTGGTACATGTGAGTAGCATGTGTAAAAAGTAGTGAATGGAACATAAAGTCACCAGTCTGTACGTGTGTATGGCGCATGTACATGAACATATGAATTTTAAAACCCTAAGAACAGCTAAAGGCTTGTGATGTCTCGCTGAGAGGTGGGGACAGTGTTGTTCAGTTTCACACATTTCTGAAATTTTCTCAATGGGCTCTTGTTACTTTTATGTTCATGGGAGAAAGGACATATGCTTTTAGTTTAGAGAATAATTATGTGACTATTAACCTGCTCTTTGTATTCTTATAGGAATGTTTTTCTAAGTAGTCTCCAGTAACAGATGTCTGGTTTTCATAGACAGATTTCTTTGAGCCACAACAAATATTAAAAGGCTGTAAAGGTGTACGTTAAAATTATTACATACATGCATATGTGGTAAATTACTCTGAGGGGACATACGGTTGATGTCATTTTGTTTTAAAACAGATGTTAATTATGATAAAATACTTAGGGAAAAACACGCCACCGTCAGCCCTTCTGTGGGAGAATTGGGGTACTTTTAAATGTATTTCTTGTGCTTTCCAGTGTTTCCCAAGGCCTCCACACACAGAACAGGCCTACGTTTTACAATGGCCCATGCCAATAGAGAGCAGGGGGTGAGTGTATGGCCTGTTTTCTGTGCAGGGTCTGCTTATATGGGGAGCTAGCTGGCCTTTGAGGGTCTGGGGCAGACCTGGGCACAGCTGATTTCTCTGTCACTGATTTCCATATGGTAGGTTGTCTGGAAAATCCGGCAGATATTTTTAGGTAGTGGTGGTGAGTGGGCAGATAGATTGAGTCTCGTAATGAGAATGACCCACTCTTAAGGCTAGGAACTAAAAGTAAGGAAGTTTAAGATGATTTTAACCTATGTCCACACACAATGACACCAAACCTTTCCAAACCATTGGAGACTTATCATAAAAAAACACCCACGTAATTAAAACATTGAGACATGTGTATGCGCATCTATGCCTACATTTAACCTAAAGTGTGATCCATTGTAAGTAAGAAAATAAAGTAACCACAACAAAAAACTACATCCTCTTTAGATGTGGCCAGGTGCATGGGAGGTGGCACTAAGCTTCTCCATGGGGGATTTCTCAGGCCTGAATATCTGCATGGTGGAAAGGGCGCAGGCTGATGGCAGGCCAGCATCAGCTAGTCCTTTGAGGTCTGCATCCTCCCACCTCCACAGATGCATCAGGGCCGCACATTGTCCTCACAGTGCTATTTTTTGAGCTGGAGGAGTAAACAAGCTCATCCCCAACTATTTCCTTCTCTGTTGCTCCGAGGCTTAGAGTGCTAATTATTTAGAAATGGTAATTGTACCAGTGAATCTGTGATGGGAATTGAGCTGGAGCATCCTTGCCTGTCCTCCCCCAATAGAAACCCTTGGAAGCCCAGCTCTTCCTCCTCCTGAATCTTGTCAGCACTGCAGCGCTCTCATCTTAGTCTGCAGTTGGAGACAGGGTAATGGATACTCTGCCCCCTAGATCCGCAGAAAGAGTCAAGGTCGCCCCCTTCCTGAAGTCAGATCCTCACTGTGTCTGCTTAGTTTGGGAGTTTCTTTATCCATGAACCTCAGCGCCTACAGACACGTTTAGCAAAAATGCCACCCGTGAGCACCTAAGCACCCATTTCCAGATGTGTCCATCCATAGTGCACCTCGCCCAGTTCCAAGGCATCAATGTGGCCTGTGGAGCGGTCTGGTAGAAGTGCCCACAGGGCAGTCCTCAGTGCTGCCCTCCCTGGGCTGGTCTTTCCCCGTGTGCCCCTTGTTTATCTTCTCCTAATGGGGAAGCTCCAGAAGCCCACCCCGTGTCTGGAGGAGCCTCAATCCTACCCTGGCATGGCATGGACACAAAAGCCCATGGAAGATGCTAGCTGCGCACTGAGGATGTGCAGGGAACGAGGCACATTAGGTGTTTGCTTATTGCTATGGCAGAGTGTGGTGCCAGGGACCAAAGCAGGGGAAATCTGGTGTTAGCTTGGAATTTCAAAGGGTTTAGAAGAAACCCCCTTCCTTAGCAGGTTGCTGTCTGTTTTTGGCTGGTGTGACATAGAGGATACAGCCATATCCAGAAGGAAGTCTACTCTTGCAACATGCTCTGGCTAGAATACTGCACTATGCCACAGAACTGTGTGCCCAAAGTAGGAAAATTCCAGCTAAGAACTCAAGGAGGAGAGCATGATTGTCTGTGCCATTCTCAAGTTTCCCAAAGGCATAGCACTTTACTTTTACTTTTGCCTTCTTGGTAGTCTCTGCTTTAGAAATAGTATCCTGATGAAAAGTTCTGTTGTGGATGAGCAGTTTCACTTAAGTGCTGAGCTCTACATGTAAACCTATGCCATGCAAAAGCCTGGCTCAGCTTGTGCCACCTGGATGCCCTTAGGACCAAGTGCATGCGGGAACTTGCAGAGACCAGAAAAAGGGATCAGATTTCCCAGGACTGGAGTTCCAGATGGCTGCTAGTTGTCAGCTGGGTGCTGGGAACTGAACTGGGGTCCTCTGCAAGTGCAGCCATCACCCTCTCTAGTCTCCTTCTTACATTCTCTTAAAGGTCTCACTTGCATGTTGTGCTAGTGTCTTGCTGGCTCCTCGTGTCTGGCTTCATATCAGGGTACATGAAGCACCCGTAACTGGTCCAGATCCAATGACATTGTGAGTTACGGCCCTTCCTTCTCTCTGTAGAGCCGCGGTTTAACCCAGGCAGTGCCCTCCTTTTCTGTTACCATCTCCAAAGCCAGCTGACCTGATGGATGGTCCAGCAGGGGCCTTATGGGTACCACATAGGAGCCAGTGAGCAATGGGAGTGGAGAGGACCCTGACCCACAGCAGCATGCATTCAGCCTGGGTTCTGAATTGTGATCCTGATTCCAGTGTGCAAACTACTTTGAGATAATTCAAAAATTTTAGTTTTTTTAATTTTTGAAATTAAAATATGATTAAATTGTTCCCTCTTTCCCTTTTTACCCTCTAACTCTTCTTATGTTATCCTCCTTTCTTGTTTTCTCAAGCTCATGGTCCTCTGAGCTTTTTTCTTTAATTGTTCTCTCTCTCTCTCTCTCTCTCACACACACACACACACACACTGTTTAGTCTATATAACATTACTTGTATGTATATAATCTCAGGGCTGACCACCTGGTGGTATTGGATAACCAAGCAGCGGGTGGGGGGGCATTTTCCTGGGGACGACTATTTCTCTATTTCTCTTGCCCTTAGTTTTTCTTAGTTGCTCTATTTAGATACCCTTTTCCTAAGCTTATAAAGGCTATTTTCAAAGTTTTTTAGCAGGAGACTTATTTTTAAGCAGTCCTTCGGAAGAAATCTATGTAATTGTAAAAGCTGCTAATATTAACAAAGCCCCTGATTTGCACTGACTGTCTTGACTCAAATGTCTCCGTTAGTGCTTAGCTCAGCCCCGTCGTGCTCCTCGAGATGGGTATTGCTGTTTCACTCCCCTCCTGAGGCTTAGAGGGTGAAAGAACTCTTGTATTATCTGGATCGCAAGCAGTAGGCCAAATCTGACTCCATGGTGGTGGTGCAGGAGCTCTCAGAGCTTACCTCCCCCTGGGCCTGACAGTAGACTGTGAGACTGGGGAGAGCCCAGCAGTCACAAACCACTGCCCTCCCCAAGCTGCCACAACAGAAGAGTGGTCACTTATCCATAAGCCTCCCACGAGAGGTAATATGAAAGGCTGGGGACTTGCGACATACGTAGTCCTGGACTCCTGACTGTTATGCACAGAGATTTTTATTAGCAAATTGCTGGAGCAATGACTCCCTTTGTTCTTTCATTCACTTGTGGGCCGGATGTTCCTGGGAAAGGCTGGGCATTCCTCCAGCATATTGACATCCTTGTGGAGGACACAAAACATGGCTGCAATCAGCTAATGCATTATATCGCATGTCCGGTGGTAAAGACTGCCATAAAGGAAACAAAGAAGGGGGAATGTAATGTTGGTTGCACGCCGATAGCCTGGTTAGGGCAGCCTCTGGAATAGGTATTTGAGGAAGGCCTTGCAGGAGGTCCTGAAGTGAGTCTGATGGTGCTGGTAGACGAAGGGTTCCATGCCCGTGGGTACTGGCACAGAAGGCTGTTGGGGACATGCCCAATGTGTTCACTGGGCTGCAAGGAGACATTATGGCAGGAGCAGTATGCGTGGGGGGGTATGAAGCAGAAGTGAGGGCAAGGTGGTATGGGGCACTTTGTCAGGTGTTTTGCAGGGCATCCTGAGACTAGCTCTTAGTCTGCATAGAGCAGGAACTGAGAATAGAACACGTGGGGCAAATATGGAATGGGGTGCTGCAAGCCTGTCTTCTCTCTGTGCTGTAGGTGAGGGCTGTAAATGGGTGCTGTTAATGATACTTGCTTCTTAGGGAACACACAAACAAGTCCCTGTTGCCCGAAGACCACCTTTATAACTGCCAGTCACATCTAATTTTCACAGAAATCTCCAGGGAAGGCCTCTGGATCCCCAGCATATAAACACCTTCTATTTGCTAGGCCTTTCCCGTCGTATATTTATGCCAATTTATACTCCTGGCAGATGGAGGCCTTGAGTTTTGATCTAGCGTCCCATGTTGGAAATAAAGCAGGATGCTGGGCCAGAATCCATCATAGTTACCTCAGCTGTCTGCTCTGCACAGTGGGCTCAAAGCTAGCGACAAAGCAGCCAGGCTGAGAGGCTGGGTGAGCTGCACAGTGTGAGCCATCAGGGCTGCGAGCAAATGGGTTCTGGCGGGCTGCTGCAGGCAGATTTTGGGAGCTCCCAAAGGCCTTAGTCAAGTGGAGGCAGGAGCATTTTAGTAGGCACCCGTGGCCTCTACTGCAAGTCAGGCGGGAGCTGTTAGGGGTACTGAGCTGCTAGGAACAGAATGGCCCTCCTGCCGTGGGGGATGTTGATTGGGCACTATAGTTGCTTCCGGTGGGATTCCCGGCTGGTGTGCCAAACCAGAGCAGAGCTCATCTGCAGCAATGCTTCCTAGAAGTGGTAGCTTTGGAAACACTTGGCTTCCATTTCAACATCCCCCAGAACTTCCCAATTTCCTTAGAGCCAGATGGATGCCACCCTCCATGGAGAAGCCCAGGGGTCCTTCCTGGGTTATGTGCCTGCAGTCTGCTGTATGACCCCTGCCTCTCCTCGGCCACTCCTGGTCCCGTCTCAGAGTTCTTTCTTCTTCACCTATACTAAAGTCAGAGAACTGAAAAAATAACAAGTCCTTTGTTAAGCGTTTTAGTGTCCTTCGTTCTTTTAATGTCAAGTGGTTTATTTGCTTTTTTTTCTATTTATTCAGATTACTTTGAGAACTTACAGAATTGGAAAAACTTGAAATTAAGCAAAAGTTTCAACTCATCTCATTATTGCAGATGTAGTTTTTGGAGCCTTCTTGTCCTGACTGGGTGGTGACTTGCCCCAGCTCCTCAACTTACAGTCAGTCATCCATGCTCTTCATTTCGTTGTGTGTGCTGAAGGTCATTTAGACCGAGGGACAGGGCTGTGGGGAGGCTGCACAGCCACTCACGCTGGCTTTGTATGTAGTCTTTTGGGCCAGGGTTTGACTATGCCCTGGACCTGGCCAGTCCCTGCAGCACTCCTGGCAGACTGAACCGCCTCTGTCACTCCCGTTTCTCTCTCTCACATTTCCAATGAATCAAATGTCAGGCTCTGCTCAGGGCTACACTGCTCTCAGAGGGAAGGACAGAAGCATTTCTCTGTCCTCTCCCCAGTCCCAAGGTCTCAAATCACTTCTCAGACTTGTTTGTTCCTCTACTGTAGAGCTATCTACTCTAGCTGTGGGTAAGGTCACCTTCCCTGTTTTCTTAGGAATATGTTCACGTGACCCCGTGCTGTTTCCTATGCCCCGCCTACTAGCAGCCCACTTCCACTAGCTCCCAGGATGGCTCACACTCTGCTCTCCCCCACCCTGTTTTGGACTCTCACACTATCACATTTGTTGGCCTCAGGCTCCCCCCCCCCCCACAGTCTAAGTACTGGGGGTACAGATGTGTTGGCCTCAGGCTCCTCTCCCTCCCACACAGTCTAAGTACTGGGGTACAGTTGTGCAGCAGCGCTCCAGGCTTGATGTCCTCTCTGAAAATAAAAAGTTGACTCCCTTGACTTAAAAAAGAAAAGAAAGGAACAAATAAAATCAAATGGCAGATAAAATTTATAATGAGCCCGTCACTGTCACTGCCTTCTTTGTATTTGAAAACCAACCAGCTGAAATGGGACTAAAGATAAAGCCCAGTGGTAGAGCTCTTGCCTGGCATGTATGATGCCCTAAATTCAATTTCTAGCATCCATAAACACACAAAAACGATCAACCAGCCAACTAACCAACTAGCCAACCAACCAACCAACCAAATCAACCAACCAATCAACCAGCTAACTAAACAACCAGATTCCTCAGCAGTTAAAAGCACTTGCTGCTCTTTCAGGGGTTCCAAGCATCTATATCAGACACCTCACAGTACCTGTAACTCCAAACCCAAGAGACCAGGCACTCTCTTGTATCCTTTTTGTGTACCACACACATGTGCACATACACACAGGCACAGACACACACACATAAATAAATAATAAAAATCAACCTTTAAAAAGAATCACTCAAATGATAGAAACACATGGTGTCTTTGCGAATGTGCATACATGTATGCTTGGGTGTAGTGTGCACACTTAGATATGTAAGCATACATGTGTATTGTATGTGCACTATATGCAGATGTATGGTTCATATGTATTCCTGTTATATGTATGTGCCGGGAGAAACTAAGTGTCCCCTCCTGAGTCTCACTTGTCCACCTCTGAGAATGGAAGAGGCAGTAGGAACAGAGGCAGATTAGGAAACGGAGGAAATCTTATTTGAGAAACAGTCTTCTACTTTACTCCTTTCCAGCCTGGCAGAAGAGTGAGGACCCTGCCTTTCAAGTGACCTAGGTGTTCATGGACCCAGTAGGGGAGCATCCCAGGCAGAAAGTTGGGCTGCATTCTAGTGGGTTTCTGGTTCTGGAAACCTAGGATTGCTAGAGGAGAGAAAGGGCTTCTAGAGTGAATGAGTCCAGATGGAGGGTGTCCTGCCTCTGGGAGCAGCCCAGGAAGGTGACAAAGGGAGAGAGTTTTCCTGGTGTCTGAGTAGATCTGAAGGTAGTTGGGTCAATGCCTGAGTTTGGAGAGGAATTATATAGAGTGTGCAGAAACACAAGCAAGCTGAACTTAGTGGTCTGGGAAGGACTTAGCTCTAGGTGAGCAGAGAAATAGCATTGAGGATGGAGAAGTGGGTGGGAGCCCAGGAGAGTTAATGCTCAACCTCGCAGAAGGAAGTTACAGTGTAGGGTGTCATCTGTTCAAGTCCAGGATAGCAATACAGACCTAGGAACTAGAAATGTGGAGCTGGATAGATATAAAAAAACAAAACAAACAAACAACAAACAAACAAACAAACAAAAAACAGGCAACCAGAGAGAGGTTATGTGGTACAGAAGCAAGGCAGTTACTGGGGCCACTATTGCTCATGAGAAGCTTTGTTCAGTTATTTAATTTAAAAATTTTTGTTTAACTAGGCAGAGCCAGGGGAAGAAGAGGGGAAGGAAGGATTGATTGTAGGAGCCAGAGGGACCGAGGACACCACAAGAATGCAGCCCACAGAATCAACGAAGCAGGACTCATAGGGGCTCACAGAGACCGAAGGGACAGTCTCGGATCCTGTGTGGGTTTGACCTAGGTCTTCTACATTGATGTTACGGTTGTGTAGCGGCGTGTTCTTGTGGAACTCCCAGTAGTGGGAGTGGGGGCAGCTCTGATTCTTTGGCCTGCTCTTAGGACTCTTTTCCTCCTACCGGGTTGCCTTGTCCAGCCTTGATATGAGGGCGTGTGTCTAGACTCATTGTAACTTGTTATACTGTGTTCAGTTGATATCCCTGGGAGGCCAGCTCTGCTATTGAAAGGAAACAGGAGGAGGAGTGGATCTGGGGGAGAAGAGAGGTAGGGTTGGAGGAGTGGAGGGAGGGCAAACTGTGGTTGGGATGTAATGTATGAGAGAAAAATAAAAAAATAAAATTTAAACTTGCTATGCTTGAGAGACCAAGAAAATTATATGTTTACAGCTTTATGAAAAATGAACATTAAAAGGCGATAGCAAATGTTTTAGAAAAAAATCATGAAATTAAAGCTCCCTAAGTTTTCTTCCCTTAAGTCTCCTGCCAGGGCAGAGCTCAGACACAGTCATCACAGTTGTGGGAGGGTTCCTCCCTCCATCTTACATGGCCTGATTTCTGTCATGCAGAATATGAGGGACATGGGTCTCTCCAGGCCACTGGAGTTCTGCAGGGCTGACCCCCACACCCTCCCTCCATTTCTGGTTCCCTTTCTGAGGCTCCTTAGACTTCACTCTCCTGGTTTCTTGCATGTTTCTGGAGTCCCGTCCCCTCACTGTCCTTATTGTGCTCATGGGTCCACATGGGTACAGTGTTTGCCTAGTGATCAGGGTGCCTGAGGTCTTCTGCCTGGCGGGGTGGAACGGATCCACTACATTTTTGTGTTGTGCATTTTCTACTGCCTAGCGTGCTGTGAAATGTTCTACCTAGTCTGGGCTGTGGGCCTGTTTAGAGGCTTGTGTTGTTCCTTCTGCATGGGTGTAGGCACGGTTTGTTGGATTGTTACCCCTTGGCACACTGTTCGTCCCCAGCAGTGTTGAGGTGAGCATCCTGCTGCACAGCGTGTCTCTGCTGTGGGCCCTGTGCCTGCGTGTTGAACTCCTAAGTTGGAGAGGGTAGCCACATAGAACTGCCCGGCTGGTCTAGGTTACTAGTTCTTTCCAGCCTTAGGCCAGTCAAACCTGGGCTTTATCTCCCCTGGAAATGGGCCCTGTGCACACCTGCACCTTGGCGTAAGGAAGCAGTGTTCCAGTAGGACAGTTTTAACACCCAGTAGCCTTGCGATCTGCTCTGATGTATAAGTTGAAGACATTGTGTGTGTCCTTCTGGGAATTTTTTTTCCAGTTGTATTGTTTGCTTTTGCATTTGCTCTGTGGCACGTTGGGTGACTCACTTCATATTGCAATCATACTACCATCTTCTAGCATTTACACTTAGAAAGGCAACCACTGTATGACCTGGTTTACTCTTTTACATTTACTGTGTAATTTACTAGAGATTTAGTTAGAAACATAAGGTAAAGACCTAAGTAATTTTCTCTCCTTCCTTCCTTCCTTCCTTCCTTCCTTCCTTCCTTCCTTCCTTCCTTCCTTCCTTCCTTCCTTCCTTCCTTCTCCCTTCCTCCCTTCCTCCCTTCCTCCCTTCCTCCCTTCCTGCCTGCCTTCCCTTCCCTTCCACCCTTCCTTCTTTTCTTTTCTTTTTTTTTTTTTTGTTCGAGACAGGGTTTCTCTGTGTAGCTTTGGAGCCTGTCCTAGCATTTGCTCTGTAGAGCAGGCAATTTCTTTCTTATAAATATTAAGAACCTCACACACTGGAAAATACTTCCCAGCGATTGTGCTACTGTTAATGCGTGATACACCATGTTTCTTCACTGGTCTGTCTGTCTTTCTGCCATCATGCCTCTCACTTGTTGGAATTGCTATACTCATATAGGATACTGATAAAGAATCCCACTCCTTTAATTACTTGTCTGGCTTTCTTGGCCTCTTGCTGTCTAGATGAACTTTAGAATGATTTTTAAGTTACAGAGCGAATCACACTGAAGCAAGGCACAGTGACGTAACTGCATGCCTGTAATCCCAGGACTCCAGAGGACCGCTAGTTCCAGGTCAGCTCTGCACAGAAAGGAGATCCTGTAAACAAGAGACAAAATTATTCACATTGAGATGTGGGTCTAAACAGATTAAACACCGACTGATGGAGACAGCAACTTGCTGTGTATTCCTGACTGGCCTGGTATTTATTGTGTAGCACAGCCTGGCTTTGAACTAATAGACATCTTTCTGCCTCAGAGTTTTTGAATGTTTGGATTACTACCGTTCCCAAACCTATAGTTTGCATTGGGAGCAGTTGAAGGATCTTAAGTTTCTGATGTAGGGGACCATGTTTGTCTCACTCCCATTTGATTTCTTTGCTGTAAATTTCTCTCTTCAACTCCTTCTCCAATGGTTATGCCATCTGTTTATTGGAATTGGGATTTTGATACTGCATTTATCTAATACTTAATAGTACAGAGGAAGATATGTTTGGATGTGCTGTGTGTTAAGATGTTTTTAGATGCAAGGGCATTTCCGGCTGAATTTTAACGTACCCTTTACTTGACCCAAATACTGCTTGCTGTAGCTGGCTGCTAAATAGTCTTCACTAAGTTTCTTCACAGTTTCTTTCTATTGTTGCTTATCATTTGTCTTTGAAAATTGCAGTTTACTAAGCATGTTAGTTGCAGCTGTTTTACGCAGCTGGGGCTGGAGAGATGGTTCAGTGGTAAAGTGCTTACTGGGCAAGCAGCATGAGGACCTGTGTTTGGATCTCCCAGGCACGGTGGTGCACATCTGTAATCTCTACACTGGGAGGTAGACAGGAGGATCCCGGTGGTTTGCTGGTTAGCCAGTCTAGCTGAAATGGCACACTTGAGATTTAGGAGAGACTTGTTATTTTTTAAAAAAAAAAAAAAAAGGTAAAGATTGGTAGAACACACCTGTCATTCACCTCTGACCTCTACATTCATTTGCATGTGCACTCCCACACATGTGCACACATACATTACAAACCCAGACTACAGATACTCAGTTGATGACTTCACCTCTTAATGTAGTGAGTTTCACTGATGAAATTTAAGATGCTGACTTTAGAGAACAGACCTATTAGATTTTACTGATTCTTTTCACTATTTATCCAATTGTAATATGCTCCCGATAGTTTATGGGGCCTAGCATAAAGGTTAGAGCTCCAGTTAGGCCGCTGCTAAGGATGGGGTTTGCATAGCATTAAAACTATTGCAAAACTCAGGATCAAGGTCAGTGCAAAGTTCCTCTGAGGTTAGGATTAAGGCCAGCGTGATTCACATTCTCAGTTCTTTTTCTCTAATTTCTTTGTGCATATGTGGATATGCATGTATGTGTATTTTTATGTGGGTGGGTACATGTATATGTGCATGGGGATGGAGACCAGAGGACAACCTTGCATGCTATTCCTCTGATATTCTCTTTTTCTCTCTTTCTTTTCCCTGTCTCCCTTCTCCATTTTTTTTGAGGCAGAATCTGTCACTGGCTTGGAGCTTAAGCAGAATAGGCTGGCCAGCCAAGGATCCCTGCCTTTTCAGAACCTGGATTACAAGCCTGAGCCATTATTTTCATTTTTTTTTTAAAATGGATTCTTGGGGTTGAATTTACACTTGCATGTCAAGCATTTTATCAAGTGAGCTATTTCTAGCCTTGTCTCCTTTATTTCTAATGTTTATTATTTATGGCAGGTTTTTAGTCAGATTTATTAGATGTCTTTATTTATAACCTTCATATATATAACCTCATAATTTTGTTCACTATTCCGGAATTTATTTATTTTTCTTCCTTCCTTTTATTTTTTTACTTTTTTTCTTTTTTTGGTTTTTTGAGATAGGGTTTCTCTGTGTAGCCTTGGCTGTCCTGGACCTCACAATTCAAGAATTTCTTAGTTTAACCTATAGGATTTTGTTTTCCCCCTTTAGATCAGTAGTGCTTTTTAAATCCCTTGGATACATTGCAGCTGTCTTTAATAAAAAATTAAATATGGGATGATTTTTTTTCCATAGGGAGGATCCTCTTTTTAAAGAATTGTGAAACTGTGCTTTCTAAAGTTCAGAGAAGATGGCCTGTGTGAGTCAGGAAGTCTCAGGTCAGAGGCAGGAGTGCTTCAGGGCTGTGCTCGTCCTGTAGGGAGGAGTGACGAAAGTGTAATCTGGGAAGGCAGCTGTGGATTAGGGGACCAATAGGAGCTATTCACTGGGAGCGAGTCACAGGTCTTCAGGAATGATAGAGGTGTGACTCCTCAGAGAGGTGGAAAGATCACCCCCAGAGGTGGGGTCCAGAGTCTGTGGGGAGCAGGATAACTTCTCTGATGACCAGATGTCCCAGGGAAGCTGCAGGAAAGGGTGTGTGTGACCCTGAACCCCCTGGGGACTGCGGGAGGAAGAGTCCCCTAAAGCAACTGGCATCGACAAAGTGAAGTGTTTCTTTTTTCTCATACAGCTCTCCTTTACGTTTATTTATTGTGTGGGTGTGAGTGCGCATAAGTGTGCGTGCCACAGTGCAGGTGTGGTGGTCAGAAGACAGTTGGGAGGACTGCTGCTTTTCTCTGTTATATGTGTGCTGGGGGCCAAACTCCTGCCTTTAGGCCTGGCAGCAAGCAGGGCCATCTGGGCTATCCCACCGAGCCATCCTGCCAGCCTGTGATGGTTTCCTTCTTTGATGTCATAGTTCTTAGGAGTGGAAGTACTGACGTCCCCCAACCCCACCAAGCTCTGGTGACCTGCCGTTCTCTGTGGTCTTGATCTCTTGCTGTGTCATCATAACCTCAGAGCTGAGTGGAATCAGGTGGATTGCTTGTGGCAAGGAAGAAGGTATGAGAGAGGACAAATTCATTCTGGGATCTTGGGGTCCAAGGTATGTCCGCATGTATCAGTATTCAAGACCAGCTCTATGCTGTTGATACAAAACATAGTTCCATGCCAAGTGAATAAGAGCTACTTTATTCTGAGCCAAATATGAGTGGCCATGGCACAGGAACATGGTTTCAAATAGTTCTGAATGACATGTTCCACAGTAGTAGTTACACAAACTGGTATCATCACAGAACAAAGGCAACCGTAAATCAATGCACTTAGCAATTACATTGGTGGGGACAACAGATAGGCAAGCTACATACAGCACAGCAGAATGAGGGAGAAAGCACTCTGCTATAGGTTTTACATTTTATCCAGAACATAGTCCTGGCTTCAGTGCTGGTGGAGGCTAGTGATCTGCTAAGAACTAGCTCAAAGGTTTTCTGTCATAGCCAAGATGGGATGTGAGGTCAGATCGAATTGGGCAATAAATGGCTATTAAGGAGAGTAAAAATAGCCCCAAATAATGCTGGTTCTTAAACTGTAATCTATAATGTTCTTACTACCTAAATAATATTGGCTCTTGATCTGTGATCTGTAACATTCTTATTTCCCACAATCATGGAAATTCTAACCAGCACCTTTAAAAGAGGTGTAATCCAGGTTGGTCAGTGTGTCCGTGACTCTCTGTGGTTGTGTGATCAGACCAAGTGTGCTCTGCTGGGCTGCTCTGTGCTCTGCCAAATCTGTGTTGCCGGGAAGGAGGGCAGAAGGTCTTGGGGGAAGACTGTCTACCATAGGTGAGGCCTCAGGTGTCTGGAAGTGCTCAGCTGAAAAGGGGGATGTGGAAGCATACCCGGGCAGGGATTTACTGGGTTTATTGTGGGAAAGAAAGATAGATATATAGCTGGCTATAATGGTGCATGCTGTATAATTTCGAGGCCAACATGGACTACATAGTGAAGCCTGTCTTAGAAAAAGAAAGGAGGTTGGGGAGAAGGCCAGTTAGCGGCTGTGACATTAGCACAAGATCGCTGACATCTGACCTAGCAGACAGACTTACCCATGGGGAACTGCTCGCTGTACACAGGGCAGCAGTCTCTGTAGTCCCGACACACCAAGGAGTGTCATTTATGTCTTTGAGAGAGCAGCGCAAGGCAGGCATGACAGTGGAGGCCTCGGGTCCCACTAGCCAGCCGTGACTGCAGTCCTGTCCTCCACCAATGCCTCCTTAGCCAGCAGGCGCCCTGCAGTTTCCGGGAGCTCCACGGAGGCTGAGCTACCCAGCTGGGGGATGTCAGATGGTAGTTTACTTCCTCTTTTTCTAGGGTCCTCTGGGCCTTCTTCACTCTGCCTTTCCTGCCAGGATTCTGAAGTATCCTTTTCCTCTCAGAGACTCAGATCGAAATGCAGCTTGCCATTGAGGAGTAGACTTTTTTTGCCCCCTTAAGGATGAGATGACTCATGTACCCCTCTCTTGCCTGCTGCCAGACTGTCTGGCGAGCCCACAAGGCAGAGACAATGACTGGAGCCACAGTTGCTGTGGCTCGTCATTGCTAGAGAGGGCACTTAGGGTAGAGAACTGTTACCTCTAAGACACACTGACACAAATGCTTGGTATAGACGCTCCACAGTTTTTCTTTTTGATATAGATATACATATATAGATATATAGATATTTATTGAACTCTATATTTTTCTCTATTCCCCTCCCTGCCTCTCCCCTCCCCCATTCAGTCCTCCCCCAAGGCCCCCATGCTCCCAATTTACTTAGGAGATCTTGTCTTTTTCTACTTTCTACTTCCCATGTAGATTAGATCTATGTAAGTCTCTCTTAGTGTCCACATTGTTGTCTAAGTTCTCTGGGATTGTGGTTTGTAGACTGGCTTTCTTTGCTTTATGTTTAAAAACCACCTATGAGTAAGTACATGTGATAATTGTCTTTCTGTGTCTGGGTTACCTCACTCAAAATAATGTTTTCTAGTTCCACCCATTTTCCTGCAAAATTCAAGATGTTGTTATTTTTTTCTGCTGTGTAGTACTCCATTGTGTAAATGTACCACATTTTCCTTATCCATTCTTTGATTGAGGAGCATTTAGGTTGTTTCCAGGTTCTGGCTATGACAAACAATGCTGCTATGAACATAGTTGAGCACATGTCCTTGGTATGATTGAGCATTCTTTGGATATATACCCAAAAGTGGTATTACTGGGTCTTGAGGAAGGCTGTTTCCTAATTTTCTGAGAAATCGCCACACTGACATCTATAGGGGCTGTACCAGCTTGCATTCCCACCAGCAATGCAGAAGTGTTCCCTTTTCCCCACAACCTCTCCAGCATAAGTTGTCATCAGTGTTTTTGATCTTGGCCGTTCTTACATCCAAGGGAATAGGCTCCATAGTTTTTCAGCTGTGCTCCTGGGGCGGCGTGAGAGATTGGGGATGGGGGAGTGAGGGACACTGTGGGGTGGTTGCCTCATCCTCTACGCTCCAGCTCAGGGTAGCTGGTGTCTCCTGATCCTTAGGAAAGTCACCTGGGGTGGTGGGTCCAGGATGCTGATGTTTCCTGGTTAACGTTTTCTCACTTTATTTGCCCTCTTATCTTGGGTCTCGTCTCCTTTTCCCACAGAGCAATAGTATGTGTTAGGTTGCTCTCTCCTGTTCTGTGGTTGGCCACCAAATGAGCTACCTTAATCATTTCTTCAATGCTGCCTTGGCTTTTCATATGAAAGGCAACTAGCAACAGGCCCCAGAAACCCTAGGCTATGGTAAAGGAGGCTTTCAGTGTGTGTGTGTGTGTGTGTGTGTGTGTGTGTGTGTGTGTGTGTGTGTATGTGTATGTATGAGCGTGTGCATGCATGCGGTGGGAGCTTTATTCCCTGTGTCCAGGTTAATTTCTCTTCTACTGGACAAGACTGTTATCTACAGGTCTGCTGACTTTGTTGAGAAAGTGTGTTTGATTTCTTTTGTTTTTCTTTTTTTCTTTTTTCTTTTTTTTTTTGCTTGTATCCTGATTTCTTAACAAGCTGGTGAGGGACTACCTCTGCCTCTACCCCCCCCACACACACACACACTCTGAAGGGTCTGGGTCTTAGGCTAGACCTCGTAGGCTGCTGTAGCTAAGAGAGCTGGTTTGAGGAGCGCAAGAGCGAGTGCGGCTCTCCATCCCCTGTGTTCATCCCCAGTCTGGGTGGAAACAAGTCATGGGGATGGAGCTCGCTGAGTGGAGCCTAGTTGGGCTGGGGAGTCAGGTTATAGCTCGGGAATGCAGAGGTTTCAGACTGCTTTTCTTGAAATCACTCTGTGACCTTGGCAGGTACATCCGCATAGGATGTACCTGCGTAGTCCCATAGGGAGGGGATGTGGGCAAAAACTTGTAGGCTGTTTCAGCTGCTATAAGATGTTGCGGGGGCAGGGGTTAACTCTCCCTTCTAGGAATAAATATATGACCAGATGGTTTCTGTAATGAGTGTAATGTTCCCGGCAGAAGTTCCTCCCTGAATCTTCAAGGTCTTGGTTTTCCTATTTTACCACTGAAGTAGCAGGAACCTGAGGTGAGTCATCATCGGACAGGCACAAGCCCAGGCTCCTAGCTTTGCCCTTCTCGTCATCACTGTTAACCCCGAGAAGTCTGGAATGCATTCACTGTGGCTTCTGCCAGTGCCAGGGTTAGTGTCCGTGTCTGAGGCCCGTCATCACAGATGCTTTCCTTTTTTCCAGCAAGAAGCTCAGAAATGTAGTGAGCTAGAGCCAGAGAGATGTCCTTGGGCTGTCATCACCATCGTGAGGCAGCTTGAGTCACTCGTGTTGAAAAAACTGAAGACTGACGGGGGCGATGGATGGGTGACTGTAAAACATATATGACTCTGAGATATGGAAGCATGCTAATTGAAATTTATTTTAAAAACAAAATAATAAAAATGTGTGTGTGTGTGTGAGAGAGAGAGAGAGAGAGAGAGAGAGAGAGAGAGAGAAAGAGAGAGAGAGAGCGCGCGGGGGGGGGGTATGGGTGGAGGGATGGGCACATGGCATGCCATTTGTTACATATTGAAGTCAGAGGACAGCTTTATGGAGTCTTTTCTTTCCATGAACTTACATTGTCAGGTTTGTGTGCTTTTCCATGCTGAGCGATCCTGTCATTGCCAAATGTCTCCTTACAGAGTCAGGACCCAGACTGGGCATGGGACTATGCTGTATCGGATGTGGCTGTGTTCTCTCTTCATTTGGAGTGTTTCCACAGACTTCTGTCAGTTTTGTGATGCTGATATTTTGAAGAATACAATCTCTTTCATGAAATAGAAGATCTTGAACTAGTCTGGCATGTTGGCCCTACACTTGTGATGCCAGAACATGGGAAGCTGACGTGGGAGGGTTGCCATTAGTTCAAGGCTAGCTTGGGTTACATAGCCAGCCTTTTTAATGTTTAGGCTAGCCTGGACTACAGCGTGAGGCACTGTCTCAAAGCCCAAATCAAACCGAACCAGTTCAAAACCACATGTTTGGGTTTGTCCTTAAGATCTAGTTCATGCATTCTTGGTGAGATATTACCTGTGTTATGGATCACTTTGGCTTACAGAGTGTTTACCTGCCCTGTTTGTGGAAATAGAGTGACCAGTTAGGAGCCTTGACTCTATGGACTCACATGCTCTCTGGAGGGAAGACCAGACAAACTTCTGCCCATCCTGTCCCTATCAGAGCCCTGGGTTCAGCATCTCCTGCTATGCTCTGCCTGAATCAGTCCTTACCACAGTGCCTGAATGCACTGTCGGCTCAGTTCCCGTACCATTTGCACCCAGGCCTTTTAGACACGGCCATCTGCCCTGAGGAAGAACCTTCCTTCTCTTTTTCCTATTTACTAGCTAGTATTATCAGTTTTGCTTTGTGAAATTTCTGATTTCTGATTCATTACTATCTGGATGTATCATTCATGGGCCTCTGTGATTTGGGAGTTCAAATGTCTAGGTCTGGCCAGAAGGAATTTTGAGGCTAATTGTGGGAAGAGGGACCATTACCTTGCCCTTTTCTTCTTCCGAATCCTTTTCTTTTCCACACTTTAAAAAGCAAACTGAATCATTTCATTATTTTCCTATTTAATGTTTTAAGCTTCTCTTGTATTTAGTCTTCTCAGCTTCATCAGGATTTCCTTCAAGGCCCTCGGTTCTTTGTAATATAGAAATATTCAAAAACGGAGTTCTGGGTATAGGTGCACTTTTTACTATTTACTATAGGGCATTTTTGCTTCTAGCTCCATAAAGGTCAGCACTAGGAAGTGACTAGGTAGACACACAGAGAAGTCACTATGCGTACAAGTGCACACACATACACATCCCTATTTGTATACACACACACACACAACGGAATTCATCATGGGTATACAAACATACATCACTGGGTGCACACACAATGTGCTCACATATTAAACATTCAGATGTGTGTATATAAACATCATGCACGTATACATATTTACAGAAATAAAAAAAAACCCTCAAGGCTACATGTCCTTTTTCTTCCTACAACCCCCACCCCTCAGGTGGCACTATATTCTAAGACCATCCTTTACCTGTTCCTGATAGTCCCTGTGTGTCTCTTCCTGGCTCTGCTTGGTAGTTTCCTACTGTCAGGAGGGTATGTGTTCAGAAAGAAACTCCTCTGGCTTGTGCTAAAGGCAGACCTTCCTGCCTGTCCCATAACACTGAGGGTTAATTTTTAAAGTTTCTTAATTATCTTTTCTTGTAAAAATCAGATATATCCATATTTGCAAATGTTCTCACATAGAATATATATAACATATGTTGCCACATATGCTCCTTTTTCACTATTTTGTTATAAAACATATAGAACAAAATTAGAACAAAATTTACTATTTTGACTTTTTCAGGCATAGAATTGAATGAGATTTACCCAGCGTGCCTTGCAGCCTTCCATGCCTGTGTTTCTGTAATTTGGGATTTCCTGTGGCTCTGTCTTCTTCAAGTCATGCAGGGCCAGCCCATCCTTTCCATCTCAGTCCTCCAGGCTGCTTTCTTGTCTGTTGGGGTACCAGGGAGTGTAAATTGTTCATAGTCTCACGAAGCTGCACACAGTGCTTTCCTGAGTGATGACCCTGACCGTTTGTATTCTTGTGTTACTGAGCCTTCCTGGAAAGTCTGGCAAGTGCCCTTGGGCCCGATGGCAGCACCGTACACCCTTCCCAGAAGAGTCACCATGTCCCAAGCCACCAGCACAATGCTCAGTGACTTTGCAACCAGGCCTGGGCCTCCAGAGTCTGCCCAGAAACTCTTGAGTTTTTCCCAAAGTGACCAGTGAGCATGATAGCTCTGGATGGTTTAAGCTTCATGTCATAATCTGGTAAATCATTTTAGTATTTTTTTCACAACTTTTACATATTTTTTTTTTGTAAAGTTCTTGATCTTTTTGCCTTATCAGTTTAGGATATTTTTACTGATGGATTATTGTTAGATACAATAAAGATACTGTTTCTTTTGTTGTGATTAATGCTACAGATACGTCTTAGGAGTTAACACCTTGTGTTTTGAGACTAGGTCTTTTACCCAGGACTGAGGCTTACTGATTAGGCAAGCTGGCCGGCCAGTGAGTCCCAGGGTCCTTGTGCTTGTTTGACAGCTGCTTTGGTAACTTAGCTATCTCTTTAGCCCTCTTAAAAATATTCTCTGAAATTCACTGTTTGTACTTTATTTTTTTATCGTGACATTTTTGCTATGCCAAGCACTTCAATTTTAAGTGTATCTGTTCTTTTATCTGGATTTTAAATTTTTGAGATAGTTCCACTGTGTATTCCTGGCTGGCCTGGAATTTGCTTTGTAGATCAAGAAGACATCAAACTCAGAAGTCCTCCTGCCTCTCCCTCCAGAGTGCTGGGTCTAAAAACTTGTCTCATGCCTTTTTCTATACCTTCATTAGAGGAAATCATTCATGTTTTATTCTTATATTTGTGTTGTGGTATTTTAAATTAAAATATATTTTTACTTTAAATTTAAATATATTTTGATTAAATATGTTTTTACCTTCCAAATCCTTCCAGATTCTCTCCCCACCCCTACTCATCTAACTTTTAAGTTCTTCTCAAAGAACAAAATCCCAAAACAAAAACACAAATCTCCCCAAACCAAGAAAACAAAATAAAACTACTGCTACCACCCCACAGACAACACCCCCTGAAACTATAACCCAATAAAAGCACACAGACTATAGAGTCGAATTATATATTGGTCAACTATTCCTGAACATGAAGCCTGTGCTGGGGTGGTCGACATGCCCAGTGTTATATTGAAGAAAACTAATTTTCCCTCTCCCAGCAGGGGTAAGTGACAGTTCAGCTGTTAACCTTCACCCTAGTGACTAGGTTTTCATTGATTCATTCATTTATTCATTCATTCATTCACACACACACATATAATAAAAAAATAGTTTTTATGTTGTGGTTTAGATGTCCAGGCCCCTTCCCTAAAGCTCCCATGTTGAAAAGACTGGGTCCCCAGCTGCTGGGTCCCATCATTGAGAGGTGACTGGATTGCGAGGTCTGTGACGTAGTGGATTTACTTCCCCGATGGACTCATAATGTGAGAGCTTCATTGGGAGATGGGATTTAGTTGGAGGAAGTGGGTCACTGCTCTGGTTTGCTTTCTGTTACTGTGATCGACCTGAAGATCCAAAGCAGCTCAGTGATGAAAGGGTTTATTTCATCTTCCCAGCATCTAGGAAGCCAAGACAAGAAGGAACCCAAGGCAGCAGAAACCATAAAGGAATGCTGTTTACTGGCTTGCCCTCTCTCTCCCTCTGGCTTCTGTTCAGTTAGCTTTCTTAAACAGCCCAGACCCATCTGCCTAGGGATGGTACTGTCCACAGTGGGCTTGGTTCTGCAATATCAAGTAGCAATCAAAAAAGGCCCTCTTTCTTGGTAGATTGTTCTAGGTTGTGTATAAAAACAAAACAAAACAAACAACAACAACAAAACAAAGCAAACATACTAAGCAAGCCCTTAGTCAAGTGGCTGGATACAAGATTAACAACAACAATAAAAAAATCAGTAGCCTTCCTATGTAAAAGCTCTTTTAGGGAAGAAATGAAGTGGCACACGAGAAATTACAAATACGGGCAACCAGGTTTCAGAGTCAGTGGTCCTGTAAATCTTGCTAGACAGGTTTACCTCCATCAGAATCTGGTGGGTCGACACCTGACTTACCAGTTTCCCTATGCTGTTTATTTCCACGGCCTTCGACAGACAAACATCATGAAATCTACACCTATATCTGTAACGTAGACTGCAGGGTCCACATCTGACCAAGATTGTTGATAACAGTTTTCCCTCAGCAACCTGCATAACACAGTATGTTTAAATTTGAGGAAATATTCAACTGTCTTCCAATGGTGCTTTGCCCTTTGACAGAATAGGTGTGTGTTCTGGTCTTTCCCACACTTGTCCACACTTGTTGTCTCTCTTTTGTGTCACTGCTACCCTGGTAGGTAGGAGAGTATCTTGTTGTGATATTGTTTAGCATTTTCCTCATACATAGCAGTGTTGAGTGTTGCTTATTGTACATCTTTTTTGGAGAAACAGCATTCAAATTCCTTGCCTACTTTTGATTGAGCTGTTTGTCTTTTTATTGTTGAGTCACCAGGGATCTTTGTGTTTTCTGGATATGATACAATTATCAAATATAAGATTATTATAAAATTTCTTCCACTTTATGGATTGCCTATTTACTTTTGGTAATGCCATTTGACACAGAAAAGCTTTTAATTTTGTTCAGGTCCAATGTATTCATTTCTCTCCCCTTTGGCTGCTTATACTAAAGGTGGTGTTCAAAAAATTGTTGCCTAGTCCCAGGCTATCAATAATATATATATATATAATCTACACCTGCGTGTCTTCTAAGAGTTCTCTAGTCTTGGCTGTGTCACCTGTTCTTAGCTTTCGCATATGGTATGATTAGGGGTCCAGAAACACTCTCTTGCATGAGGCTATCCATTTGTCAACACCATTTGTTTGGTTGGTTTTTGTTTGGTTTTGTTCAAGTTAAAAAAATATTTTTTACATGATTAGACATTTTACATATTACAGCTGAATACCAGATAATCCCCAGAACCCACATACATTCATACCCAAGCAGCATGTTAGAGATTAACAGAGGGCAAGCAAACAAGAAATATTTTACTGTAGTCTGCATTCTACAATGAAAAGACCAATCACTTTATTACTTACCTTGAAAGGCAATCTTATAAGGAACCACAAATCTAAATTTTTATGCATGAAAAAGAATCAATAGGGTAAAAACCCACTCACCAATAAGCGCGCGCGTGTGTGTGTGTTTGAGGGGATTAAGTGCAGAAATAGGTACAAGGAATTAATCATCACCTTCGGTCATCAGCCAGTTCTAGCAAGAAAGACCCATCAGCTAATGATAACTGGGCTGCTTTGTATTTGTTCCCTGGACTTAACAAGGTCCTCATTCATCTGTGTGCCTTTCTAAAACTTTATATTGTTTTCTTGGGGTTTTCACCTAAAAGCTCTTTGACAAAAACATCTAGTATAAACTTATATTTTTTCTTTTTTATATTCCTTATTTTATCTTATTTTTTTAAAAAAGAAAACAAGCTATCTTTTTTCATTTTACATACCAATCCTAGTTCTCACTCCCTCCCCTCCTCCCATCCCCTCCACCTACCCCCACCTAACCCCCATCCACTTCTCAGAGAGGGTAAGGCACATTGCTTAGGGGAAGGTCCAAGGCCCTCCCTACTATATCTAGGCTGAGCAAGGTATCCATACAAGAGAATGGGTTCCCCAAAAGCCAGTACAAGCAGTAGAGATAAATCCTGGTGCCACTGCCAGTGGCCCCACAGTCTGCCCCAGCCATGCAACTGTCAACCACATTCAGAGGGACTAGTTTGGTCCTATGCTGGCTGGTTCCTTCCCAGTCTGGCTGGGGTCAGTGAGCTCCCAGTAGCTCAGGTAAGCTGTTTCAGTGGGTGTCCCCATCATGGTCTTGACCTCTTTGCTCACATTCTCACTCCTCCCACTCTTCAGCTGGACTTTGGGAGCTCAGCCCAGTGCTTTGCTGCAGGTGTCTGCCTCTGTTTCTATCAGTTGCTGGATGAAGGTTCATGTTCATCTTTCTGAAACACTATTTGTTGAAAAGACGATTCTTTCTGTGTTGAAACGTCTTAGGATCCTAATAAAAAGTGATCTAGTTATAGATACGAGGTTTATTTCTGAATTCCCAGTTCCAACCCATGACTCACATGACTCCTTATGCCAGGCTGTACTCTACACCAGGAAGTTTCAAACATGCTTTGAAACAGGCCAGGGTACTCAGGCTATTCTGGTTTGTTTGTAATTCAATGTGAATTTACTCCTGTAAATAAGGGTGGTTTTGCCAAGGATTGCATGAATCTGTACATAATCTGGGGAGCATTTCCGTGCTAACAATAGGAAGCCCTTGAATCTGGGGAGATAGAATGACTTAAGTTTTAGCCCTTTTATAAATCTTCCTACGATGTTTTATAATTTTTACATGGCAAGGTTTGCATTTGCATTCAGTTTAGTTCTAATTCTTTTGTTCTTTTCCATACTGTTCCGAGTGTAATTGATTTCACCTTGAATTTTCCTTGCTAGCATAAATAAATACAACCGATTGTAGAATATCAAACTCGCATCTGACAGTCTTACTTTATTGCTCTTGTTTTTTCTCACGTGACCCCAATCCATGTGCTCTTTTATTTCTTTCCCTTCTTTACCGTAAGCACCAGCGTATCATGTGGTTGGTGATTAGACATGACAAGACTGGCCAGCCTTGCAGCATTCTCGCTCTTGGGATTTACTCAGTGTTCCTTATGGAGTGTGGTTTTAGCTGAGTACCATGATAGCTGCACGTAATGAGCTTAAAGAGAACTATGAATGTTTGCTGAATTTTGTCAAATCATTTGTGATTCTGTTAACTTTTTTCAAGAGCTTTATTTTGTTAAATGCTTATTGAAATGTATGCTTTTTATTTTTAATTATAAAATGACAAATCATGTTGATTGTTGCTTGCTGAATTAACATTAATGAGTCAAATCCTATACTTGGTTATCATTTTGTAATCATAACCACCAGGGGCTGTGAACTGTGGTTTTCCTTCTCAAAATAGGCATTTGAAGTTTTCCATGAAGGTGGTCTTGAGCTCACCAAGTCTTGTCTGTCTTCATGGGGCGTTAGAGCTCTGTCCTCCATGTTTATTAGGCCCTGCAACATAAGCACTTGGGCTCATAGTTTTCTTTGTGGAGAATTTTCAGCTAGATGGAGTTTCTAAATGGTTATCAAGAATATCTTTGTATATATCCACAATTCTGTTGATATCAGAACCCTTTCAGAATAGCCTCTGTTAACATTTAAATCAACCAACCTGTCAGTCAGTCCATTTGTCTTCCTTTCTTGACACTGTTTCCCTATGCATCCTGTGTACTCTGGCTTGGAATTTACGTGTAGCCCAGGCTAATGTTGAACTTACTATCTTCTTACCTCACCCTCCCATGTGCTGGGGCCCCAAGAGTTGGGCTATCATGTCCTGTCTAATGTATCACATGTCCAGCATTGGTTTGCTCTTCTTTAGCAGCCTTAGCTACACAATAGTCCATGCTCACTGGATTCCCTTTGTGTGCACCTTCCTTCTGTAGCTTTTCACTGTGTCCAGGATGCAGGAGACAGAGACATGTGAAAGAAGGGATCTCAGATTGGAGTGAGGACCCTAAAACTTCACACAGGATTGACTGTTTTTTCCAGAAAGAGGAGAAATTAAAGTAATATTTCGAAAAATACTAGCCAGCTGTTTTCCAGGATCGAAAGCTATCAATGTACGATTTGGGAAACCCTGACCGGTACCAGCCAGGCGAGATGGGAACAGATCTGCTTCCTGCCAGGTGGGTAAAACCCTGGGTGCTAAGGACAGGCAGAGCCCTTAGCAGAGGGAAGTGCTACCTTTCAAGAAATGAGTAACATTAGCCTTGCATGCCACAGGAAGGGGACCTGGATGGGCAGCATCTTATCAAATGGGAAGAAGGTTGGCATTCCATCCTTATGAATACATCTTTCAGGAATGAATAAGCTGAACACATTTTAATACAGATAAAACCAGAGATAATTTGATAGTGAAGGGCCTTTAGCAAAAGCATTTCCGCATGTTCAAGTTTGGAAAGAAGTCGCACTGTTCCGTAAGCACAGTCTGAAGTTGTCTGGAGCTGGAAGCAGGTTTAAGTGCCTGAAGTTTGGCCATGTGGCAAGTGTCCTCCAGAACAGCCACGACTGATGCTTCAGGAAGTTCCCACAGGTCAAGAGTGGAACAATGAGGGTTACAGGCCCTGGGGTTGTCTGAGTAAAGTGTGAGGTTATTAGACTTTGATCCTCTAAGGACTTAAAGGGTTAAATCCAGGATAAAAAATAAGATCAGAAAAGTATGTAAAATCGTGGAGGAAAATGCAAAGCAAGGCAAGTGACTTCAAAGATCTCTAGAAAGAAAATACAATATAAAACATTGTGTAAATCCAGATGTATCAGAAACCTCTACAGATATCAAGGGGCTAGGCACTTTGGAAAGTTTTATGCATGAATTATTTCCTTGACATCACTGCGCTGAATTGTGGAGATTCATTTTCACCCTTGGTTACCTAAATGCCATCATGTCTGGGCAGGGACTTGCTTGTCATGTCTCTTCCTGTGTGCCATGAAAGTTGGGTCTCCTCTCGATGTTCCCCACTGCCTCTCCCCTTTTGCCCCCAGCTCCATTTTGTAGCTTTCCATTCTCTCTAAAGGTGGTATGTTAGGTCTACCTCTAGAAGTATGTGTCCTCTTGTGTACAGTCTCAAGTCCAGGCCTGGGACATTTCACTTGGTGATTACTGTTTTCTTTCTGTTCGCCCTAGTTGCATATTTCACATAGTTCGACACCAGCATACCAATTTCCCCGAAGGTATTTCTTTGTTACCTGGGAAAGTTTGTCTTTTGAGAGTGCTAGGTGCTCACCATGGCCTGTCACTGGGAAATAGTGCAGTGTCCCTGTTGTCCCATGAATCCTGAGTGCTCACTGTGGCCATGGCACAGACTTGGAGGTGGGTATAGGGTGCTCTGGTCTGTGTGGTGTCCCATGCCTACAGGACGCACTATGACTTTCTTCCTTGTCTGTGTGGCGCAGAAACTGCTGCCCAACTAGGAAGGCACCAGAGGCCTAGCTACTTTCCATGCAGTAGATTTCCTACATCTGCCCGTGGGCTACAGCTGTCTCTCTCTATTTGACTTTTCCATGGAACCTGCAGTTCCCCTGACACAGGCTTTTCCTGACAGTTCCATCTGTAGATTTCATTCCACATGCTTTCTTCCTAGATAATGTTAGGTCACTTAATGATGGGAATGCATTTAGAAAGATGCCCCATCAGGTGTTTTTTTTCTTTGTCCAAACCTCTTCCCATACATTCACACATCCTGGATGGCACGTGTTATGTTATCTGAGATGGCCCCGTGGTCGTTAAGGTGTGTAAAGCTGGTGCTGGTGTCTCACAGCTTATGGGAATATTCTCTGCCCTTCCAAGGGTGAAATGCTGTAGAACGTTTGTGGAAACAGTTTACAATCACCTTGTTCTCATAAAGGAATTCCTCAGATTTTCTCATGGTCCGATAAGAATAAAGAGCCATGAGAATCCATATCCACATTCCAGTGCCCTCGGATTTTCTGCCTCATAACTTCTGTGGTTATTGTCATAGACTTTTCTGACAGCCTCCCCCACCACAATATAAAAAGACACCGTGTTTAACTTCCTTTAGTGTGGCAAGCTCAGTATTGCTCTGACACACACCTCTCTGAAGTTCCCAGACCAGGTGTCCCTGGTCTGATGACTGCACTAGGGTCTCAGGCTGTTCCTCCACAGGGGCAGTGTGTCCTGTCCTTGGGCAGTGTGGTCCCGTGGAACTGAGCACGGCAGTTCTGTCTATTGCTGTGATACGCTCCCGTTCATTGTTTAAGTGATACTGTGGGAGACCTACTCAGTAACTGCTGTAATACTCCTCGGGGGGCATGGAGGTTGGGCGGACAGAGCAGCCACTGTGGCTGCCAGGTACTGACAGCACTGAGCTGCAGTGCAAATTACAGGTGGGAGCATTGTGTGAGAAAGACTAAGGGCAGACGGTTTGTTATTTATCCTTCAATTCTGTTTCCTCTAATTTAAGTGTAGAGAAATGGTCAAAATACAAGTGTGTAGAAGCCAGAGCTACCCGAGTAGAAGAGGAAGAGAGGAGGGGCATTCATAGAGGACCCTCCCTGATGGGGAGACTGAGGCCTGAGGTTGCCACTCAACTGCCTTGTGCGCCATTGTTAGCTTTGTTGATGTAGGATTTGATCAGTGACCTGGCCAAGGCTGGTTACTGGATGTGGGTTTTGGGTCAGTCAGCAACTTATACCCAGGGCAGACCCACGCCTGCCAGCTGTCTCCTCTGCCTGCTTACCCAGCTGTGTCTCCTCTCTGCCGAGCATCTTAGGATACTCTGTTCGCTGGTGCTGTGGTCTCAGTGAGGTTTAGTCTGATCACCAGTTCGGCTCAAGATTTGTTTGCTATAGAGGATAGATTGATTTTGTCCATATGAAATGATTATTTTAGGTCTTAGTAACATGGGTGTTTAATACAACATGACTTTTATTTCCGAAATAAATAAGGAACAAGTAGCTTTATGTGGAAGTGTGAAGCTGGCTGCTAGGCACCCTTTCTTTTCTATTAAGGTCACTGCTTTTATGATACAGTGTCAGGAATACTGGTCCTGGCAGCCCAGACATGCCAATTACATGCTTACCACCTTTGTGGGAGGCACTGTGGCTCTGCCGCTCCCTACTGACCGTCTGGTACACCCAGCTGGGGCAGACCTCCTGCAGAAGGGAGGGGCACACAACCGTGGATAAGAGTGCGTGGCGGGAACAGCGTCAACTACCTCAGGGTGTTCTCGTGCTTTAAACTTCTATAGACTCATAGACTGCCAAAAATAGCTTTACAATGTTTTCTGTTTGTCACATCTTGGCAAGGGAAAGAGTGGTGTCATCATTCTGTGTGCTTGCTAAGTGATAATTACAAGTGTGGAGACAGATGTGGCTTCGCGGGAGCCAGCAGGGCCTAGCCAGAGCGTCTTTGCTCCTGGAAAGAAGTGTGTAAAGAGCAGCCTTGTTGGCTGTGACAGTGGCCCCAGAGGCTTGGAGCTGGGCAGTTAGGGCAGCTGTTTCTGGTCCAAGGAGGACAACGGGGACTGAGCCAAAGAATGGATTACAAAAGAGGCCATGCATGTCAAAGGATCCACATGCATGGGGACCAGCACGCATGATGACATGATGCCAGTTAAAGCCCTGAGTGAAGCCACTGATAGGCCACACTGCCCATATATAGGAGGAGGCAATAGCATGGTACACCTTCCAGGTTTGTAGAGTGGGCAAACTGGAAATGGAACCTTTGCCTGAGCCATGTCATCCTGGTACGCTGCTCACGTGCTCCAGCTCCCAAGGAGTGTCAGGAAGAAAGTCTCTGCTGTTTAAGCTACTTAAGAATTTTGTCATGGCAGCTGAACAGATGAAAATGCCCCGTCCGTGAGCTATACACACTCGGGAGAGCAGTGTACCGTTGCCTAATGGGCGTAGTCCCTGCAGAGATAAGTAATGCTGTCCAGCCACTTGGAGGCCGATTTTTTTTTGTGGTTGCCAGGGCTTTGCTTAGCCTGAGAATGGCTCCTGTTCACTTTGGGTCCCATGGTTAATTAACTCGTGCATTATTTAGAAGTAGTTTTTTAAAAAATTTAAATGAAGTGGGAAGAGCAACACATAATTAACAGCAGCACAAACCCAGATGATCAAACGTGGGCTGCTAGCACTCCTTGTCTCGCTCCCTCGCGCCTCTTTCCCACTTCCCCCATACCACTTCCCGACCTGCACAACTCTGTGAGGCGATTGCTTTCATGTGCGCAACTGAGGGGTAATTCACATGGCCTAAAGCTCACCGCTTTTGGGTGATCTGTTGTCAGTGTCTTCGTGGCCTGTACGACTTCCACGTCTGTTAAGACCTGGTCCTGTGAGCCAGCCCTCCCCATTCACTGGTCTACTTTTCGTCTCTGCTGCTCTGCCTCTCAGAGTATACATGTACTCAGATAATACAGCCTCTGATAGACTTTATTCACTGAGTGTTCACTTTTAAAGTTTATCCAAGTTGTGAAATGTCTCAGAACTTTATTATATTATATATTGTTATATTATTTATCTTTAAAGTTATCCCATGGCCTTGTGCATGTTATGTAAATATACAACTGAGCTACATCCCCTAACTCTGTTAGTTTTCATGGCTGAATAGTAATTGTAGAGATATGTCACACTTCTTTACTTCATTTTTCTGTTGATGAACATTGGGTTTTTGTCTATTTTTTGATTGTTTTAAATAGCACCATCATGAAGATTCTTATATGCTTTTGTTTGTGTGGGGGGGGTGGCAAGTCCACATTTAATTTACTAAGGAACCACCTGACCTTCTGACAGGCTGTTCTGGCACCAGTAGAGGCCAGCCATACTGTTAGCCACGTGTAGCCAACTGTCACCAAAGCCCCGCATTGTGACAGGGAGCCTCCTTGATGTTCTGAGCTCAAACGCATGATGAGATGAAGACTTGTGCCCCTTGCGGGCTCACTTCTGAAAATGTGTTGTACTTGATACTGTCTTTACACCTAGTGTGCTGCTGCAGGCATTACAGCTCCACAGTGAAATCAT
Organism: Chionomys nivalis; assembly: GCF_950005125.1. Classification (NCBI taxonomy): domain Eukaryota; kingdom Metazoa; phylum Chordata; class Mammalia; order Rodentia; family Cricetidae; genus Chionomys; species Chionomys nivalis. Next base: position 54,739,981 of record NC_080104.1, on the reverse strand, counting down.
TAGCAGAGCCTTTGCAGCTAGCATCGCATGTGCAGTGCAAGCCTGTTTCCTTATGGTGGCTAAGCAGATGCTGCTTAGAAAAATTATTCCCTGGTTTTAGGATCTCATAATTGCATCCATGGGTGATGGCCTCCAGGAGGCCCATGTGGATTCTATGTAGTTTTAAGTTGTGGAGACCAACTAGTTTAGCAAAGGAAATATGGAAGATGGCTTCCCAGCACTCCTATCCAGCATGGCCATCACGAGGGATGCTGGTGAATCAGCATTTGGTTACTCGTTCTAGCCCATTGGCATGTCAGCCCTGCCTAATTGGGGGTGGGAGTCAGGCCTTTTAAAGGATGGGGCATGTAGGTAGGAGAGCCGGATGAAGAGCACGCCGTCATTCTCTCTGGGCAGGGAGCTGGGCATCTCGTCATAGCTGCTCCGTGGACTTCAAAGGTGCTGTCAGGGTTTGAGAACTCAGCACAAGAGGCAAGCTGATGTAGAGTGCTCCTGTGTCTCTGCCAGGGCATGCTTGGAATTGGGCTTTGGTCTGACTCCAGCACTGACTGCATGGGCAGGGCCACCGTGATCAGCTCCTAACTGGGTTGGGCTCACTCAGAGGCCTAAGTTCCAGGTTCTGGGATTGCTGCTGGAGCACTGGATGCCTCTTGTTAGCTTTCACAGTGTCTTCTGCATTTAGTCTGTGGCTGCAGTTGAACAGAAGTGTCTCTGCAGTGGTTAAGATCGGTAAGGCCTATTATTTGAAAGTGGTCCGTTTAAGACTGTACTTAGTTCAAGCAGTCATATGCTCGTGCTAGTTTGCCTGTTCCAACAGGTCTGCCTGTGTCCCATAGTGTGGACAAACGCTGGGCATTGGCTCTGTGCAGTGATGGCAACCATGGTTGCTTTGCTCACATGGACTCCTGCTGGCGGTGCATTGTTTAGTGGAATTCCTAGAATCACGGCTTTAGGCATCTCCCTAACAGATGGGAACCCACGTCCAGATGACGTAGACACCTTCTCTCTTTTCTCTGGGTTGGAATACAGGTCACCTGCCTTTACCTCACATGTTACAGTCTTCTGAGTTTTCAAGTCCCATGTTTCTTCTTTCTATTCCATATCTGGCGGTTGTCTCTGTATGAAGGTCTTTATGTTTGTGTGTGTGTGTGTGTGTAAGAGAGAGTCAAGCAGAGAGAATGGCACTTGTTATACAAGTGACATAAGCGAGGTGTGACATCTCTCAGAGAAAGCTTATCACAGCCTAGTGATTGAATCTAAAGCTCAACCAAGTCAAGCCTGCACCTTTCTTGTTAGAGAAACACATCTCTTAGTTAATTCAGTGAGAAGAACAGAAAAAAAGAACACACTCTTCCCGGGTTCTGCCGTAGTTGCTCCATACGGTTTCTGGAGGGACTCTACGAGCTCTGCACTTGTTCCTCAGCACCTTCTGAGCACAAGAGAGGCTGCAGGAGGCCCTTGGCGTTATATGTCACCAAGGGGGGGGGGACCACACCCCCCTCTTGTACATCCTCCATTGGCTGAAACCATGCAGAGCAGTCTGTGCTCTCTAGCCGACAGATCTAGTGAGCACACATTAGGAGACAGAGGAAGACTAGACAAGCAGAGTTGGAGATTGTTTTCTTTTATAACTATATGGAGTTTCTCCTCATTTTTTTCCTCAGTTTTTGTGTAGTTTTTTGAGACAGAGTTTCTCTGTGTAGCCCTAGCTGTCTTGGAACTCATTTTGTAGACCAGGCTGGCCTTGAACTCACAGAGATCCACCTGCCTCTGCCTCCTGAGTGCTGGGATTAAAGGTGTGCACCCCCTCTCCTGGCTAAGAAGAGTGAAACTTTTCCTAATTTTCTAAATGCAATATGTTTTGATTACATTTTCTCCCTACCTTTTTACCTCACCCACTTGTAAGTTTATTTCTCTCTTTTCCCTTTTAAAAAAGCCCACAAAATGAAAATAAAAACACTCTATAAGTCAACAAATGCAAAAAAAAAAAAAAAAAGCAAAATGAAACAAGAACACCTCCTCCAAAAAACAAACAAACAGAAAAACTACATAGTCTGTTTTGTTTTGGCCAACCACTCTTGGGCCTGTCTCGAAATGTGACTGTTATACCCAGTGAGACTCCTTTGGAGAAAACTGAGTTTCCTTTTGCCAGAGGCTATCAACTGCAAATATCTTCTTGGATAAGGTTGGGGCTCTGTATGCACTTCTCCCTCTCAGTGCTGGGTCTCCACCTGGTTTGAACCTGTGCAGGTCTTGTGTGGGCTGCCACAGTGTTCGTGAGTTTGTATGTGCACCAGTCCTGTTGTGTCTGGAAGTTTCCTTGGAGTCATCCATCACCTCTAGCTCTTACAATCTTTCCACCTCCTCTTCTGCATAGGTCACTGAATTGGGGTAGTGGTGTGGTTGATGAAGACATCTCTTCTATGATGGAGTGCTCTAAAGTCTTTCTATTTACATTGTCCAATTGTGAGTATGTATTAATTCCCATCTACTGCAAGAAGAAGCTTCTTAGATGAGGGATGAATGAGGCACTGATTTATGAGTATAGCAGAATGTCATTAGGAATCATTTATTGCTATGTTCCTTTAACAGAATAGTAGAAGTAGGTTTTCCCTTGAGCCCATGATCTATTTAGACTCAGGTTTTTGGCCACTTTTGTAGTGTTAGGTATGGGTTCCATCTCATGGAGTGGGCTTTAAGTCCAATAAAAGTGTTTGGTTACTCCCATAACATTTGTGCAGAATACCTACCAGCTCCATGAATGCTAGTCAGTAGAGGTGAACTGTCTAGTTGGGCACTAGTTAGACTTCTCCATTTTCAATGTCGTAAGTGTTATCTTTATCAACAGGACCTTACCATAAGATTATGGAGAGCAATTCATTGGCAGTAGTTGGTGATATTTTTGAGGTGGGGGGAAGTTCTTGGGACCCCTTTTACCAGTGACTCAACACTAGCACTGAAGGCTTTATGTGGTGGTGTAAGATGTCTAGTTGGGGCCCTGTATCTCCTATTATATGATGACTCTGTTTAGATTCCTTTCATATACGTATGAAACTTTAGGGTTAGTTCTCCCACCCCATAGTCCCCCCTTTACTCTGTTCTTCCTTCCCTCTCCTCATTTAGGTCTCCTATTCTAGTTTCCCCTTTATTTATTGCTCCCTTCTTGGAAACTCGCTTTCCCCTACCCTCTGGTCTCTTACTAGGTACCTAGCCTCATCGGTTATTCAGATTGTAGCATACATATCAAAAGTCTAAAAGTTAACACTGTGGGGTTTTTATTTTTGTTTTTGTTTTTTGCACCTCATTGAGACTTGATATTGTTGGAATTGTCTTGTTTTTTTTAACATGTTGTAATTGTTATAATTGTTCTTTGGCCTTCCTACCCCTTCTCTTTAGACTGCTATCTTGAGGGCTTTTACACATTCATTGAGTTCTTGTTTTCTGAAGCACATACAGACTGTTGATTAAAACTAATTAATTTTATTTTGTACATATTTCTGAGCATTCTCATTCTCTCTCTCTCTCTCTCTCTCTCTCTCTCTCTCTCTCTCTCTCTCTCCCTCTCCCCCTCCCCCTTTTTCTCTATGTGTCAGGATGTGCTCATGGCTTCTGTTGTTTCTCCCTAAAGGATAAATCAATTTGGGTCTTAGTTTTGTCTCAATGTGTGTGTGAACATTTTAGATACATGCTCTCGGTTTTGTCTAGTTCTCTTTTACAGGACTTCACACATACAGGCTGTTTAGTTGGGTTGTGCCCCATACTTGCTCCTTTCCCTCATCAGCAGCTACAAAAGGGTGTTGTGAAGAGGCTGGTGACCTCTGGCTCCTATGAACACTTGTTCTGTTGGGTCCAGTATCCTTTGTCTTCCTGTGCCACCCAGCATCTCCCATGTCTGCTATTTCATGGCATATGCCTTTCAAGGAATGCTGGAGATGATCCTCGAGACTCTCACCATCCACATTTCAGGGTTAGAGTTTGAAGGGCCAAGTGCTTTGTTTGCATGTTTTCTTCATTTCAACTCAGTAGAAGTTTGAATGCTTTCCCCTTAAGAAAAGGACTAAGGGTGGAAAATCTGTTCTTACCCTTTCTGTTTATTATTGTCCTAGAGATACTAGAAAGTTCATTACGGTGAACATAGAAATAAGAGGCTTTGGAACTGGAAAGGAAGAAACAACCTGCTTTTATGTTCAGCCAATATGCTGTCTACATAATATCCAAAGCAAACTAAAACTAAGAGTAAGTTCAGCAGGGACAGAGGGTGCAGGGTCCACCTTTAAGAATCAATTGTCTGTCAGCTGTCAGTATCCTAGCCACAAACTCAGGGTCACATAAGATGGCCCTCCTTAAACTCTGTGGGAAACTAAAAAAACAAAAACTGGAAAATATGTGAGGAAGTTTTTTCTAACTGAAAATATTTTTCATATAATATATTTTGATCACAGTTTCACCTTCCCCATTTCCCCCCAGACCCTTCCCTCTTCCCCACCCATCTAACTCCACATCTTCTTTCTCTTTAGAAAAAAAGACAAAACAAACAAGCTGGAATTAAAACAAAAACCAAAAATGTACAAGAAACATACACACCCTCTCCATAAAAACATAAAATCAGAAACATAATAATACATAAGCAAAAGATTCAGATACCATACTGTGGGAGGCCAAGTCAAAGGCAGGATTCAAGTCTTGCAAAATTTCACAAGGCAGCAGTGCCATAGAGAATAACCCACTGAGCAGGGTATATATGTGTGGAGGGGTGATGACACACACACGCTAAAGAAGCCCCACTAAGAAGGGTATGGTGTGGAGGGATGCTGGTATATATACACATGATGGGTATATATACACATGCTGAAGAAGACACTAAGTATATAGAACAATTGAAATGTATTGAAGGCTGCAAGAGAAACACCAAATTACATACAAAGAACTATCAGAAAGGAAACATTCTTCTTGAAGGTAGAAGATTTAGTACATTCAATCAAGGACAGCAATAAAAGTTTTAGAAGTATAAATAAACATGCAGGAAGATTTTGGGATTCAGTGAAAACACAAAATTTATAAATTATGGACATAAAAGAACTCAATGTCCATGTCATAAAAGCATTTTCAATACATGAAGAAGGATGCTTAAAAGAAATCCCATACTAGCTCAGATTGAGTATAATAGAGAGTTATTTATTTAGGGGGTAGACTCACAGATCTCAATCCTCTGCTGGAACAGGGAAGAGCAACCGAATCCCAAAGCCGGAAAAGAGGCCGGATGTACACTTTACATCGGCATAAATAGTATAAGAGGTCACGCCCAATACCTGGGGGGGGGGTAACTTAAAGGCTACGGGCAGTAGGAATTCCTACAGCAAATACAATCATAGCAGAACATTTCTTACATTTCCTGTGGGCAAAGAAAGGCCATTCAAGTACACAAGACACAACTTACCTAACAGAGAAGCCCAGAAATGGAGCTTCCAGGTCAGAGAGCTCATACACTAAATAGGGGCAGTAGGACAGCTTACCATGAAAAGCATGATGATGAGCCTTGATAAACCTTGAGTTTGATCCCTGGCACCCACGCGGTGGAAGGAGGAGCCTTCTCTGCAAATTGTTCACTGACCTCCACAAAATACCCTGATGTGTGCACTCACACACACCTAATTTAAAAACCACTCACCATACAGGAAAAAGTTATTGGGAGCTGTAAGAGAGAAACACCCAGCCACATATAAAGAAGGCTCACTAGAGTCACATCTGATTTCTCAGTGGAAACTTTAAAATCCAGAAGGGCATTGAAAGATCAAAGCTATAGACCCAGATTACTGTATCCCCAGCAAAACTGTTGTAACTACTGTAGAAAAACATTTCATGATAAAAGCAGGCCATAGCTACTAAGCCAACTTTGCAGAACATACTGGAAGATCTTCACTTGAAGAGAAGGATATTCACAATGAAGAGACTTCAGGGGAAGGGTGCTATTTTAGAACAGTAATTAAACAAATGAGGATTATGAAAACATGAAATAGTACAAAAATCAACCAAATGACCAGAATCAATACATATTTTCAGTAATAATTCTGAATATTAATAGTCCTAATTTCCCAACTCAAAGATATAGACTAGCAGATTGGCCTAAGAAATGAGATGTATCTATTTGATGCCTTCAAGAAACATCTCACTGTTAAAGAGAGTTGCTAGCCAGGCTGAATGATGGGAAAAGGTGCTGCAAACAAATAGAAATAGGAAACAAATAAATATCAGTGTTCTACATTTGATAAAAATAGTTACCCAATCAAAACTAGTGGGAAGAATAAAGAAACTCTCTTTATACTGGTCAAAGGGACAACTCATCATGAAGACATTATTACAATTTTAATATATCCACTGAACACAGGCATACACAATTTTACAAAGCAAGCACTATTAGATATAAAGTTATTATGGATTAGCCCCAACACATAGTACTAGGTGACTTCAGTACCCCAGTGTCAGTAATATACCCACTATGTGGTTTAAACAGAGAAACAGTGGAGTTATGTGATACAATAGATCAAATCAACTTAGCAGACACTTATTCCCATCCAAGCACTCCAGAACACATCGTTCTCACCAGTCTGTGGAATACCCTCTAAAATAGGTCATATATTTAGACACAAATGAAGTCTCAGTAAACGCAGGAAAAGTGACATTATTTCCTCTATTCCATCTGGCCACAGTGGAACAAGCTGCAAATCAGCAGCAATAGAAGCTACAGTGAATTCACAAACTGATGTTGTTTCAACTGTACACTCTTCAATGTGATTGAGTCACTGAAGAGATCAAGAGGGAAATTTAAAAATTCCTAGAATTGAGTGAAAATGAAGATACAGCACACCAAAACCTATGGGATGATACAATGAAGCCTTAAGACAGAAATTGATAACTCTAATTGCCTACATTAAGAAATCAGAGACATCTCAGATAAATAACTTAATGATGTACCTTCTGCCTTGGGAACAAAGAACAAGGCAAACTTGCAGTGCAGTAGATAGAAATAGTCAAGATCAGGGCGGAAGCTAATAAAGGAGAAATGAAAAAATATAAAGGAACATACAAAGAATAAATGCAGCAAAGAGCTGGTTCTTTGAAAAGATAAGAAAGATCAACAAACCCTTAGCCAAACTAACTAAAAGAATGAGATGGGACCCCATACAGTGGTGTTAGAGATAGAAAGGGGGACATTAAAACAGATACTAAAGAAATTCAAAGTAGGAGAGTCTGAAAGAAATGGATTTCTAGACACATATTACCTAATAAAGTTGAACTTTAGTGAGATAAGTAAGTTGGACAGATTTATCACAAACAACAAGAAGCGGTAATTAAAACTGCTCAACCGAAAAAAAAATCTCAATCCCAGATGGCTTCACTGCAAAATTCTACTAGTCCTTTAAAGAAGAACTAATGCCAATCCTTTTCAACTTATTTCATACATCAAAAAAGGAAGGAATGTTTCCAAACTCATTCATGAAGACAGTATGGAGCATGTTTCAGCACAGTAAAGGCTATAATATGATACATACAGCCAGCATCATACAGAATGGAGAAAAACTTGGAGCATTTCCACTCAGACAGGGTTTTCCACTCTCTCTGCTCTTATTTAGTATGGCACTGTAAGTCTTATCTAGACCAGTAAGACAGGAGAAGCACATAAAAGGATACCAGTAGGTAGTGAAATAAAAATAATTCTTATTTTGTCAATAATATTCCCGATATATAAGAGACCCTAAAGATTCTACCAGAAAACTCTTAAAACTGGTAAATACCTTCAGTAAAATAGTAGGATGCAATATTAACACAAAACAGCTTTACTATATATTAAAGACAAACATACTGAGAAAGAAATCAAGGAAACATCCCCATTTACAATAACATAAAAAACAAAACACCACCACCAACCCTGTAATAAGCTTAACGTAGGAAGTGAAAGATCTCTATATGAAAACCTTAATACACCGAAGAAGGAAGTTGAGGAAAATATTAGAAGATGGAAAGATTTACTGTGTTTATGGAGTGAAAGAATTAATATTTTAAGAATGACTGTACTGCCAAAACCAATCTACAGGTTCAATGCAATTCTCATCAGTATTTCAATGCACAGAAATTAGAAAAAAAAAAAACTTTAAAAGTTCATCTGGAAACAAAAGATCTTGTGTTTTAGTTTTGTTTCTGTTATAATAAACACCATGACCAAAAGCAACTTGGGGAGAAAAGGGTCAATTTTTTCTTAGGTTTTATAGTCCTTCATCAAGGGAAGGCAACACAGGAGCTTGAAGCAGACACCACAGAGGAATAATGTGTACTGGATTGTTGTTCCCAGGTTCATGGTCAGTACCTTTCTTGTATTGCTCAGGCCCATCTGTGTAGGGATGGTACCATCCACAATGGGCTGGGCTCTTCTATACCAACAAGCAATTGAGAAACACTCCATAGACATGCCACAGGCCAGTTTGATGGAGGGAATATTTGAATTGAGGTTCCCTTTCCAGGTTTATGTTAAATTGACAGCGGAAACTAACTATGACATCTTGGATTGTCAAAGCAATCTTGAGCAGAAAGAATATAGTTGGAGGTATCCCTATACCTGGTTTAAATTATACTACAGAGTCATCGTAATAAAACAGCATCTTATTGGCACAGAAAACAGGCATATAGGCCAAGATAAAAGAATAGGGGGATCCTGGCTATTAGCCTACACAGCTTCAGTCACTTGAGTTTTGAAAAAGATGCCAAAGTTCACATTGGAAAAAGGATAGCATCTTCAACAATTGATTCTAGGAAGATTGGATCTTTATTGTATGAGAATGAAACTAGACCCTTTTCTCTCACCCTCATAAAAATCAGCTTTCAATGGATTACAAACCTTCATGTAAGACCTGGAACTTTGGAATCATTAGAGAGGCCTGCAGTTCCTCAGGAAATCAGGTCAGTAGTCAACAAATAGAACCTCATGATAAAAGCTTGTGGATAGCAAAGGAAGCCATCAGTGGGACGAAGGGACAGCCCACAGAATGGGAGCTGTACATCTGATAGAGGATTAATATGCAGAACTCAAAAAATTAAGCAAGGAAGCAACCCAATTAAAAGCAGGCTAAGGAACTGGACAGAGTTCTCAGAAGAAGAAATACAGATGGCCAGTAAATATTTTTAAAAGTGTTCAACACCATTAGCCATAAGGAAAATAGAAATTAAAGGACTCTGAGATTTCTCTTACAGCAAGAGTCCATTCCATCCCGGTTAGATTGACTATCTGTAAAAAATATAAATAAATGGGGGTTGAAAAGATGGCCCAGTGCCTAACAGCACCTACTGCTCTTGCAGAGGTTCAGGGGTTCGGTTCCCAGCACCCACATAGTGGGTCCCAACTGTCTGTAGATAGTTCTGAGGATCTGCCACACTCATCTGGACTCTGCAGTCATGGGAATGCATGCAGTACACATACATACAAGCAGACAAACACTCATGTACATAAGATAAAAATAATTTAAAAGAAAAAATAGATGTTGACAGAGGTGTGGAGAGGGGAATCTCCATTATTCACTGTCAGTGGGAGTAGAAACTGGTGCAGGCACTGTGGAAATCAGTGTGGGAGTTTCTCACAAAACTAAAAATTGAGCTTCCATATGACCCAGGTATATCACTTCTGGCCATTTACCAAAAGGACTCTCTATCCTACCACAGAGGTACTGGTACATCCGAGCATATTGCTACCATCTTCACAATAGCAAGGAAATGGGACCAGCCTAGGTGCCCACCAGCTGGTGAATGGGTAATGGAGATGTATTACAGAAAATCTTACTCAGTCAAAAAGAAAAGTGAAATTATGAACTGTGTAGGAAAAATTGGATAGAACTGGAAAATACATTAAGTAAGGTAACTCAGGCTTAGGAAGACAAACACTGAATTTACTCATATTTGGGCCCTAACTTTTAACTTTGTAAATTTGCTTTTATGTGGAAGCGTATTTGCAGAGCCTGGGAATCTAGAAAAGTGGGCCTATGAGACAGGTAAAAAGAATCTTTAAGTTGTGTGAGCGGTGGAGGGTTGTATAGAACACATGTCTAACATTGGAAGAGGGGATTCTGGGAATGGAACTGTCTAAGTACACACGGAAGTGGGGAGATAGGGAAAATGCAAGGGTGGTAGGGGCATCTAGAATGATGTGTGAATAGGTCATAAATCTGATACTTGATAAGCTCATCAAAAAGTTATAAAGGACTTGGAAGAGATGCAGACAAAGCTGCTTCTAGAAGCCAGGTGTTAATAAATAAAAATCCTGATGTTGTGTATGTGCTATTCTCTTATGAGTTGTGGTTGGGGAGACTCCTGAAGTCCCCCAAACAATATAGGCAAATGCTATTGGTTACCCACTAAAAGTAGATTGTAAGCTCCTGTTGCTGAAGATGCGACATGCCTTGGTCAGAGGACATAGAGAAATCAGGCTACAACTGGACTGGAAGCTTCCTCCCTTCTTGCTGGTCCTCATGGTGGCAGTTGCTATGCAGGCTGCTGAGGAAGAATAGCATCACCAGTCTTAGCCTGAATCTGCAGGCAGCAGTACTGACTGGCTGAGCCCGCTGGTACAATAGGGCAGATCTAGTCTATGGTAACCAACTGCCTTCTTATTGAATTTGATGGCTGCTTAGCAGAGAGTATTCATGACTGATACTCTGAACCTGGTCAAAAATCTATGACTGGAGAAGTAGCAGGCCTTAGTGAGGAAGCTACTGCTGTTAAATGGGCCTGTCAATCACCTTCTAAGCAACGGTGTTTATGACGTTAGTGCTAACGTCAGCCTTGATCAGTGAAGCTTCCCTTTACACAGCCAGCAGTGATTGAAGTGTGCTGAAAATAAATGACTATTGGGTTTCTAGCAAGTGGAAAATCTGTATCACCTCCTCCAGGGTTCAGAGAACATAGCAGAAGAAGGGATGGAAAGAACATCCCATCTGGAGGAATTTGGGGTCGGGCAGCAATAAGGAACATATTGACATATGACATCTGGATGTGATGTGGATGCTACACTCTTGAACTCATGGTACAAATCTGAACAGGATTGAACCTACTGGTATCCTGGCATGGGAAGGTGAGGGTCTCATGGGAGACACTTGGGTTTTATATTCACGTAATGGTTGATAGAAGGAAAGAGAGACATTTTTCTGCAGTAATGTAGCCATACAACGAGCCCTCAGGAAACTCACAAGGGGAGGCATGAAAGTGGAAAGGGGAGCCAATTGGGAGGAAGTTTATTGGCAGAGGAGGAGTGGGGGTGAATATGAGTGAAGTACATTATATATGTGTGTGGAAGCTTATAATGAAACCCATTATTATGTATAAATAATATATGCTAATAAAATGTTTAAAAGATGTAATGGCTGTTAGGGCCAGAAGGCAGCATTCTATAACACTAGAGTAAGACCCTCCCCGTTGACTGCTGGGTGCTGGTATTACTGCATACAGAGTGGTGGCTTCGCTTTCCTCCTCTGTCACTGTGTTCCACAAGCTTGGCTAACATAGGCAAATCTGGGTACTTAAGTCCTTCGAAGATGTGTGGTTGGATTTCAGAGCTGCAGTTCTGTTCAGTTCTGCGCTCACTGAGGTTGCAGACTGTTCTGAAGGTAAAGGTACGGAGTGGCCAGAGGGGCCTCTGGGGTGCAGCTCTGACAGCAGTGTGCTGCTGCACACAGAAGGCTGGGAGAGGTGAGGCTCTCCCGCAAAGGCTTTGTGTCAGGACTGGACAGGGTCCACAGTGTCTCTTTACTGGGGTACACTGTGAGCCAGAGAACGTGTCTGACAATTGCTGGTGGGTACCATATCTAATTTCTGTGAGCATCTTAGACTCAGAGGGACTGAACGGGGTCAGGTGGGGTGTGGCCTATGTGCCTTCATATTAGTGGCCTTGTCAGGCTCCTCAGCTAATGTGACGCTTCTTCCTTGCTTTTTGGTAGATGGACAGTCTCTCCTCGGGGAGCAGGTGGGCTGGCAGGACAGGCGTCCCCAGGCCGGGAGAAGGAGGCGCTCCCAGGTACTCTCGTCCACCCCTGCTGGTGACTTGCCCACCCAGCCCCATCCTGTTCCAGACAATGGCCACCTGTGACCCTGCCTGCCTTGACCTGCTTTGCCCACCTGTGCCTGCCTGTGCCCGACCTCAGCCCAGAACTCCCACCCTTCCCACCCCAACTTAGGACCGGTCCCGACTTCTAGTTCCTGCCTTGCTTTTCCACTCTGACCCAATCCCCAGTAACCCCCTTTGCCATGTTACACCACAGGGACTTCTTAAGAAGGAGCGGTTAGAGCCTATCGGTTCTGTCTGCTTCTCATCTGTTGATTTTCGTTCAAAGGGTAATTTGTAGTGACGCGAAAACAAATGTGTGTTTCTAAATGATCTGGCTTGATTCCATGGTGAATGGTGCTTCTCGTCTATACAGAATTCTGGCGAGTCTTTATTCTTAGTGGTCATTTTCATCAGGTTAGAACAGCGGGGGTAACGAGGGACTTCAGAGCAGCGCTGGCCTGAGGAGTGAGTGTAAGTGAGGCTGGAAGAGGGAGCAGCTCCAGGGTCAGCAGACCAACAGGAGCAATGTGGGCTCTCTACCAGGCTCTGATTAGACTTGGGACATATCTACAAGTGAGAAGTCTGGGCAATCTGTGCCTAGGGAGGGCCATCCAGGGTGGATTTTACATCTGAGAAAACCAGTGACAGATTCAGAAAATGAAGGAAAGGGGTAAAGGAAAGGGGCCAAGAGGGAATGGGTACATACATGTATATTAGTGTAAGTGTGCATACACACAGGTATACATGCTTATACACATGTTAGTGCCTGTGCACGTGAATGTAAGTTCACATGGGTATGAACAAGCACATAACACACATGGGTGTGGGTGTAGGAATACGTCTATACACGTTCGTGTTTGTACATACATGTGTCGGAAGGTGCATATGTGTGGTTTTGTGCATGTGATAATGTCTATGTCTCTATGCACATGGGTGTACATGTTTGTGCTCTCTTGTGTATGTGTGTGCATGAGTGTGTGTGTACATACAGATGTGCACACACGCACTTGCCCCACTTGACAAAGGGGCATTTCTGCAAAGGTGAGAGGAAGCAAGCTACAAATGAAGAGCAGCCCTGCAGAAGAAATGGCGAGCATGAGCGTTTTGAGCAGAGGAATGCCAGGCCAGAGAAGAGCAAGCATGAGGCAGCTTAGCTCTGAGAGGCAAGTGCAGTCCCTGCAGCATCTTACAGCCTGAGTGAGAGCAATTGCTTGATGTAAGCAGAAGGGAGCCCAAGCTGGTGGTTTGTTACAAAGTAGCTGTGGCTTCTGGGTAGGATAGACTCTCAGGCAACCCTCGGTGTGAGGAGAGACCAACTAGGAGACTCTGCCGGGGCACATGTGAGAAGCAGTGGTGGATAGGACCACATGACTAGAACAGGTGATTGCCGCCCTTTTCTTTACCTGCTGAGTGTATCTAGTTGTGCTCTTTCCTCAGATATGGAGTCTACTCTGGATCTCTGGGGTAGACCCCCCACCCCCAGTGTTACTGGTGAATCTGCCCCAAGTCTCCCCAGAGCCTGGCCCAAAGCTTATATTTGGCCATTGTTGACTTAGTGACTTGGGGAGAACATAAGGCTTTCCATCACCTTCTCTAAACAGAGAAGCTTGTCTGTGACAAACGGCTTGGAGAACCACCAGGCTCTAGATGAATAGTGAATGATGGGAAGACCAGCAGTGCAAAAGCTGAGGCGAGACTTCCAAGCTGAGAGGTGCCTGGCATGCAGAGAAGACAAAGGAAATGTAGACTTCTGCTTGGTCAGCAAATCCATGTATGGCTGCAAACAGCATGGACCATTGAGGGTGTAATAGACAGAGGAGAGGCTCAGGCCCTGGCCTGGGGCTACCAGCCTCAGTAGAGCAGGGAGGCAGAGGAGTAAACAGGGATTGAGCAGTAGTGAAACTAGGGATGGGCGGAGCCATGAGGCTCATCAAGCAAGCAGCCTCACCTGCCAGGGTGAGAGTACGGACTCTTAGTAAGAGAGTCTGTGGAGTCACAAGCAGCCATGAGCTTTCTAGATTCAGGGAACAAGAGTGATGTGTTTGTGCGAGGGGCTGGAGCTGTGGTCCCATGGATAAGAGTTCCTGCTGCTATTACACAATTCCAGTCTTCAGTTTCTAACACCAACCACCTGTACCTCTAGTTCAGGGAATCTGATGTCCTCTCCCAGCATCCTCGGGCACTGCATCCATGTGGTACATAGATATACATGCAGGCAAAAGCAAACATATAAAGTAAAAATAAAAAAAAATTCTTTTTAAAAAAATGTGTGAAGGTGGAATACATTAAAATGTGGGATGGCAGACATGGTGGTTTTCCCAGCTGTCCAGATCAGAAATAATCACTCAGAAACTATATTATTTGCAATACTGTTTGGCCAATAGCTTAAGCTTATCTCTAGCTAGCTCTTATTTCCTAAACTAACCCATCTCCGTTAATCTGTGCATCATCACAAGGTCATGGTCTACCGGCAAAGTTTTGGAAGGTTCCAGCAGAGGTATCTGTCTTCCTGCGGCGGCTACATGGTATCTCTCTGACTCCACCTACTCTCTCTATATATCTTTTCCAGCCTGGCCATACTCTGTTAAGTCATTGGCCAAAAGTAGCTTCTTTATTAACCAATGGCAATAAAACATCCTAGCATACAGAAGGGAATCCCACATCATGGTGGAAGTCACTTTAGAGAGTTTTACTGACCAGGAGGAGAGAGGGGAGAAGGAAGCTGGTTTCTTGTGGAAACCGGAGAAGCAGCAACATGAATCTGAGGTGCACATACAAGCAAGAGGGAGAGGAGACAGCCCTGAGGCCAGTGCTGGGTATTGTGGGTACCAGTGGTGAGGTCCAGCAAGCAAGGCCTTCCCTAAGAAGAGGACAGCAGAAGGCAGAATGTCATACCCGGCTTCTGTTCCAGTTGTTGGTGGTTGTAACTCAACTGCTCTCCAAGCGGAAAACAATCAAGAAATTACCCCCCCACACACACACACATACACACTTTTCCAACTTAGAGAACAGTCCTTGGTTTCCATGGCTATTGCTGTTTAGCTACACAGCAAGTGTTATGTAGTATCACAAGCTAATTACAGGCAACAGAGAAATTGCAGGCTAAGTTTTGAATAAATACAGAGTAGATGTATGGGTTAGCCTCTGCTCCCGGGATGATGTGCAGTTTACTTCTGCTACGTGTGGGAGCTGGGCCCTTGGACCTGTCACCAGCCCAGAGCTGTGTTTCTGGCCCTTAGCTTTCCCTTGCTCTATCACATAATTGGACTACTGCTTCTCTTCTGTGCCTGGACCTCAAGGCAAGCAGTCCCCAGCCCCACCTGGCCTTTGTGGCACCTTGCTTAAGTGAGACTGGGAAGGAGGTGCAGGCCTTCTGTGGCCCTGCAGTCTGGAAATGTCGTCCGTCCTTTAGGAAGGATGTTTGGAGCCTAAAGATAGTGCACCCTAGTCTCCTGGTGATGCATATTCTAACAGGAAGATTGCAGAGAACTGTCATCTGCTGTCATCTTAATCCAAAGCCTTCAGAAAAGACACAATTCGAGCAGCAGCTACGGTAGGGATGGAGAGCCTGCAGCTAGAGGGCCAGGAATATAATTTGTATGAAATAAATGATGCTTGTGAATGCCATAGGACATGTGGAGAGGCCAGGAAGAACTAGAACTCTGATGCACAACGGGGCAGGAGAGAAAACGGGCCCCCTCTCCACCCTGAAGTGCTCTATAGTGAGCTCCAGAGGTATATACCCTCCTCACATTGAGAAAGTCGTTTGTGGGTTGGGCCTCAGCATCTGTAACTCCAGAGAGGAACTGGAAACCACTTCCTAAGACAGTGCAGGACAATCAGACGAAAGCTTTGCAGAACTGTGCACACAGCCCAGCTCCATCACACACTTGAAAACAAAGAGCAGAAGAAAGAAGCCTTACACACAATAGGAAGGAAGAACATTCAAGGGATGGTTTAAGAGCATAACACGTGAGAAAAAGATTCAGATAGAAGGCATTGCTTTCTCCAAAGAAACAGCCAAGGACTTTGAGAAGCAGCAAACATTTAGGGTAGGAAAACACATGAAATAGGATGGCGTGAGTCACACAATGAACAAAACCAAGAATCACTGACGTCCTCTCTAGGGTTCCTGTTGATGCAGTAAAACACCATGGCCAAAAGCAACTTGGGGGGGAGAGGGTTTATTTTATCTACAACTCTCAGGTCACACTCTGACATTGAGGGAAGTCAGAGTAGAACCGCAGAAATCTGGAGGCAGAAGCCACAGAGGAACTCTGCTGATTTGCCTTCTCCTCATGACTTGTTCAGCCTGCTGTCTGATAGTACCAGGATCGCCAGAGCAGTGGTATTTTCTGCACCGTTGCTGTGTTATTCCATGGATGTATGTTGATTCCACCTGTGTCCCTAGTCTTGGGCTGCGGAAATAATGATGTACACTAAACAGTATACTTTCGTGGGAGATTCAAGATGACCAGGGCCTAGTAGGCCAGGCAGGAAATTGACCCCAGACAGACCCTGAGGTTGCACACAGAAGCAAAAACAAGGTTGAAGTCTGTGGGCACTGGCTTAATGAACGTGACTGGGGTTTCCACACACTGGGGTTTGTGACTAGGCTAAAGTCAGGGACCAGAGACTCCTGTTACCATGATGCCCAGCAAAAGTAGGAGAAGGTGGCACCGAGTCACAAAACCTTTTCCCTGGTGAAGGGAAGGCTGGGTTCTGTTAAAAGTCAGACTGCTGAGATGGCTCAGATGAACTGCCTGGTTGTTTTGTTGCTTTGGTACAAGCTTAGAGTCATCTGGGAAAGGGGGACATCCCTTGAGGAATTGCTGCCATCAGATCAGCGTCCTGTAGGGGTCTCCCCACTGCTGCACAGGAAAGGTACATTAGTTGCCTAACAAATGCAGCTTAAGGAAGGATGGAAGGACTTTCATGGCTCATGGTTTGAGGGGCATAGGTCAGACGGCCAGAAAAGCATGCCATGCTGATGGTAACACGAGGTAACCAATCACATTGCATCCTCAGTCAGGAAGCCAAGAAGTGACTGCTTGTTTGCTTGTTTTTTCATTTTTATTCAGTCCAGGACCCTCGCCCGTGGGACCGTGCTACCCACTTTTAGAGAAGATCCCCCTTCTCAATTAACTTCCCTAAAAATACCCTAAGAGCCATGCCCAGACATATATCTCCTAAGTGATTCTGAATTCCATCAAATTGGCATTGAAGGTTTAACCATCACAAAGGATGTCAAGTACTGGCTACAGAAATTCTCCATTGCTTGACTCCATGGTGATACACAGTCCTTCTGGGGGGGGGTACTTTGCATCCTCCCCTCCCCCAACTGTACCTGTGCTAAGGCCTCAGGCTTCCTTGGACTGCCTTGGGCATCCTTAACCTGCCACCACAATGGCCATATGGGACACTATCACACTGGAAACTTGGCACCGCTGCCTCCATTTTGGCCTGTGCTCTTCTGAGAATGCAGGGCCTAAGGGTGTTCCCCACTAGGGGCTTTGCTCCTTTAGAAAAAGGAATATGGTTGCATGCATGGGGAGTTGGATGCTCCCCCTACCCAGGGTAGATCAAAAGAAGGGAAGTAATTTGAGCATTCTGGATGGGTGGTGGTAGTAGCAAGGGGGAGTTTGCCTGGACTAGGAAAAGGTGCCGGTGAGATCAGAATCATTCTTCTGAATCCCCTAGACCCCATAACCCTTCAGACAGTCTATCCCGTAGTGGATCATTGGGCCCTGGAGTTGGTGCCATTGTGTTTGTCAGGTAGGGTTCTCTAGAGTGACAGAGCTTATGGAATAAGTCTCATTCTATCTATCTGTCTGTCTGTCTATCCATCTATCTATTTAGAGAGAATGAGGGGAGAGAGAGAATGGATGAGATATATAGACAGGCAGACAGATAGATGTAAAGGGGGTTTATTAGAATGGCTTACAAGCTGTGGTACAGCTAGTCTTTTTAAAAACAATAATTTATTTTTACTTTGTGTGCATTTGGTGTGCATGTATGTCTTGTGAGCATGTCAGATCTTGGAGCTACAGATGGTTGTGAGCTGCCATGTGAGTGCTGGGAATTGAACTTGGGCTCTCTAGGAGAACAGCCAGTTCTTTTAACTGCTGAGCCACCTCTCAAGCCCCAGCTAGTCTTATAATAGCTATCTATCAATAGAAGGTCCAAGAATCCAGTAGGTGTTCAGTCCATGAGGCTGGATGTCTCAGTTGGTCTTCAGTGGACACTGGAATGCTGAAGAGGTAGGCTCCAATGCTAGTGAAGGACTGGACTTGCTAGCAAGGAAGCACAAACACAGCAAAAGCTTCCTTCTTTCATGTCTTTATATAAGACTTCCAGCAGAAGGTGTGGCCAAGATTAGAGGTGAGTTTTCTCAGCTCAAAAGATCTAGAGATTAAAATTGTGTTTTCCTACCTCAAAGATCTAGATTAGAAGTAGATCTTCTGACTTCAAATTAAGCAAAAGCCCCTCCCAGGTATGCCGTCCATTTTGGGGTTTTAGTTCATTCCAGATGTAGTTAAGTTGACAAGCAAGAGTGGTCACCGCAGTCATAGAGTGGTTGGGCCTTCGGGGCAGTGTGGAGCTAGCAGTGCTGGAAGAGAGACAAGGCTACTTGCTTCCCTTTGTGTCACCAGCTGGAACAAATACCAACATGCTTATGCTGTGACAGGAGAGGTGTAGCCCACCCCATCCTGCTGCATGGAGGGTGGGCATCTCCCTCTACCTTGCCTGTACCTTCAGGAGACCGAGAGAAGAACTGGCAGGATGGCATGAAGAGACATCAAGAAAATCCCCCTCATGCCTTCAGGGACAATATCCCCTGACTAATTTTGCTTGAGGTAGGCGCCAACCCTGCTTAGAGAAAGCATACCTGATAACCAATAGAAGAAGGAAGGCCTGGCAAAGGTCTGGTCACAGAGCCAGTATGACAGCGTCACATGGATCATGCTATCTGGGCTTCTTCAAAGTGGTATAAACTGCAGTAAGGGAGAACACTTCATTGTCTGAGTTTTTGTCCTGCCTGGTTTCTGTTCTCCCACCAGGTCCCACAGCCTTTTAGCCCCAAAGAAAATCACACAGAAGTCTATATTAGTTATAAGCTGATTGGCCCATTAGCTCAGGCTTCTTATTATAACTTATATTAGTCCATTATTCTTATCTATGTTAACCACATGGGTCAGTACCTTTTCCAGTGGGGCAATCACATCTTCCTTCTTCTGTGGTTGGGACAGGACTGGAGAGGAATGGGCTTCCTCCTTCCCAGAATTCTCCTGTTCTCTA
Organism: Chionomys nivalis; assembly: GCF_950005125.1. Taxonomy (NCBI): domain Eukaryota; kingdom Metazoa; phylum Chordata; class Mammalia; order Rodentia; family Cricetidae; genus Chionomys; species Chionomys nivalis. The sequence goes on along the minus strand of NC_080104.1, from coordinate 54,720,600 downwards.
TGACCCACCTCTACTTCCTCTCTGGTTGTCCCGCCTATACTTCCTACCTGGCTACTGGCCAATAAGCATTTGTTTAAAACATAATTGACAGAATATAGACAATTGTCCCGCACCAACACTTGAGCTGATGTGGGCTACCCCTCAATCTTTAGAATGGGAAACAGGTTAGGTTCTGAGATGGGTTATGCAGTGTGTACACATCCATTCTTCACCCTATACCAGCAGACAGTGACATCCTGGTACCATTTGAAGCTAAGATAGTAAATGCATTCCCCATGCTTTCTCTTGTCTCCTATTTTTACTGTGGGATTATAGAAGGGGAACAAAACCTAAAATTCCCCCATTTGTGTAACATTTTACAAATTATAGAGTACTTTGCACAGCCCTGAAAGGTGGGTATTTCATGATCCCCGTTTAGAACGAGGAGCTGAAACTGAGAGGAACTGAGTCACACGGTTAGCAGTGGGAGGGCAAGTGGAAGGTTTTCTGCAGAGCAGGCCTCCCATGGCCATGGTCCCAGGAGTGGGCTCCTACCTCCCAGAATGCATCTGAGCCAGGTTCTCCTTCTGTTTGTTGACCCAGAGAACAGAGCCTTGGCATCGCCTTCTGCTCAGATGCTACTGTGACCAGCACCCATTTTATACAGATGCTTATGCCCTAGGATCCCCCTAATTCCTTGCTGATTATTCTTTGAGAGTTTTATATTTTGTCTGCACAGCCAATTTTTCTTTTGGGAAAGTCACATTTTAAACATTAATTTCTAGGCGTTCTTTCCATTTATAAGTTCCTACTTTTGATTAAGACATATAGTTGTCTTATTCATTGCTGAGCTCTATAAATATTGAATGTTGTGATAGTTATAAGACTCATCAACCTAACGGGATCTGGAATCTCCTAGGAGACAAGGCTTTGGACAGATCTGTGAGGAGGTTAGGTTAGCCTCTGGCTGTGCTTGTGAGAGATTATTTTGGTTAACTGAAGCAGACCCACCCTAAAAGTGGGCAGCACCATTCCCTGAGCTTGAATCTAGACTGCATAGAAAAGAGGAAAACTGGCAGCTGTCACTCTTTGCTTCGTGACTCAGGCTGCAATGTGACCAGCCACCTGGACTTCCTGCTGTGATGGACAGTTGAGGATTCAGTGTGGCCAGCCACCTGGACTTCCTGCCATGGTGTATTGAATTATAAGCCTAAATATACCTTTTTCTCCCTTAATCTCTTGTTTATCAGGGAAATTTATCACAGCCACAGGGAAAGCTATTAATGCAAATAGTTTCTTGTATGTATTATTTTACATTTTTATCTCTGTCTAGAATTTATTTTGATGATCTACAGTTCAGGATTCAGGCTGGAAAGCAGTTGTAGTAGGGGGCTGCTTGTTCATCCCGGCTGCACAGAACTGAAATAATCACACAGAAACCATATTATTTAAATCACTGCTTGGCCCATTAGCTCTAGCTTCTTATTGGCTCATTCTTACATCTTAATTTAACCCATTTCTATTAATCTCTGTATAGCCATGTGGCTGTGGCTTACTGGGTAAAGTTCTGTCCGGCTCTGGCGGGGCTACATGGCTTCTCTCTGACTCCGCCTTCTTCCTCCCAGCACTCAGCTTAGTTTTCCCCACGTAACTCTGTTCTACTCTATCAGGCCAAGCCAGTTTTCTTTATTAATTAGCCAATCATATTACAGCATGCAGAGGGAAATCCCACATCAAGCAGTTCTTCTCCAAGCATTCCCAGTAGAGCTCACTGAAACTGGTTAGCAAATGATAGTGGGCCAGAAGGGCAGAAGCAATAAGGAAAGGACTTGGGAGCAGAAGAGAGCCCACTGGGGTCAGAGTGACTCTTGTTCCGAACCAGGGCCCACATACCTGTGCTAGATTACCCACCTGCCTTGTAAGAGATGTTAGAAGTTCTTTAGAGAGAGGGAAACTGTTAAAGCTACATTCAAAATTGTTTTGAACTAGATGAAAATGAAACCAGGGTGATGAGAATCATTGAAGTAGAAATAAAGATTGAAAACCAGGTGACATAGAAAATAGTAGACTTTGGTTAGGCAGAGAGAGGAGAGGAGGAAGAGAGGAATGAGAGAGGGAGAGACAGAGAGAGGAGAGAGAGAGAGAGAATTGAGATTATCTTTAAGGGCACACCTCCAGTGAACCAACTTCTCCACAGTGGGCACCACTTCTGAAAGCTGTCAGTCCTTCCCAGTAGAGCCCTAGGCTGGTACCCTATCTAGCCTTTAATATCTATGCCATAGGAGGACACTTAAGATTAAAATGAAATAGGCAAAAACTGCATAAAATGCACAAAGTTAGTAGATTATTACAGCCAAGTTTCAAGATATAAGGCTAATATACAAAAATAAGAGTCCTATATACTAGTAATGAACAAGCAAAATTATATTAAAACACAATGCCACATTAGCACCCTTCCTCAATACTTAGGCAAAAGCAGCACATATACATATATGAAGCAAGCTATTAGAAAAAAACTGATGAATAAATCAAAGGAGAATCAAATGCAGGGATAAATGTTCGATATCGAGGATTAGATTCAATGTTGTGAAGGTGACACTTTGTCAGAACTTGGTAATAGAGTCACCACAATACAAATAAAATGCTTACTGCTTATATTTTGGACATTGACAAAGTGACTCTGAAGTTTATTTGGAGAAAAAAGAAAACAAAATAAAGAGGAAAACAGCAAAACTGACTTCAAGACTCACTAGATGAGCCAGCCCAGCAGAGACTTGCCACCAAGCCAGATGACCAGCGTTCAATCACCAGGACCCACATGGTGGAAAGAGAGACCTCTGATCTCCGAATGTGTGCCTTGGTATGAATGTGCACACATTTGCACACATGTGTGCATTTAAATCTTTAAACTACCATATCATGATAGTGTTGTATTGGTAAAAGAATAAACGCTAATAACTGAGAAGATCTCAGCTGTAAGTCACATAAGTATAGCCAGCTGATCTTTGGTCAAGAAGCGTAGGCGAACACAACTGGAGTCCACATGCCCTAAATAAATAAGCAAACAAATAAATAGGCAAGCATCAACTCAGAATAGATCATAGACCTAAACACAAACTGAACTAGAAAACATACGAGAAAATCGAGATGGCTTTTGGTTTTGCTGATAGGATGTTAGAGTGACAGTCAATGAGGAAAGAAGTGGTACATTTTGTTCAAATTTTCTGCTTTGTAGAATAGGATGCTGTCAAAAGAGTGAAGAAATAAGCTCCAGATTGGGAAATATTTACAGACGATATAGCTGGTACAGCACTGTTATATAAAAGAAACCTTAAATTCAGATCCTTCACTAGAAAGGAGATGTCCCACATCATATGTCATTAGAGAAAAGCAATTTAAATGAGCTGTCATGGCGTGTCTGCCAGAACGGCCAAAGTGCAGAGTACCGACAACAGCACAGGCTACTTCAGTGTTTGCTCTCTCCCTCCCTCCCCGCTCTCAGTGAGAAACAAAACGGTATAGCCACTTGTGAAGATTTGATCCGTTTCTTACAAATGACACCTTCTCGTATTTTATGATCCTACGATTATGTTCCTTGATATCTACCAAAATTTGTTGAGAAGTTATGCTCACACAGAAGTCTGTACAGCAGCTTCATTCATAATTCCCAAAAAAATGAATACAACAAGGTTTGCTTCAATGGCATAAGTAAGCGATGGTACATTCAGTCAAGACTGTAGTCAGTGCTAAAGAGAAATGAGCTACCATGAAAAGACATGAGAAACCATAGATAGTTATTATTGAGTGAAAGCTGATGAGAATAGGCCATAGACCATATGATTCCAACTACATGATGTCTTAGAAAAGGCGTAACTACAGAGACAGAACAAAAGTGAGTGATTGCCGAGAGGTTGAGGGTTGGGAAAGCTGGGTGGAGAGATGACAGAGGGCTTCTTAGCGCAGTGACAGCAGTTTGTGTGACACTGTAATAGTGGGTTCACGTCATTCTTCCTTTGCCCGATGTCAGAGAGTGTGCGACAAGTATGAACCCTGATGTAAAGTCTGTGTTGTCAAGGAGAGAGGTGTCTCATGCTTGGCACAGCAGTTAGAGTAAGTGTGCTCTGGTAGGAGATGTTGGGAAGGAAGGGGACTTGTCAAAGTAGGAGGGGATACATGGGTAATCAGTTGCTCGTGAGCCTAAAACTAGTCTTTAAAAGTCTATTAAAATACTGGATGGTGACGGCACACAACCTTAATCTCAGTACTCGGGAGGCAAAGGCAGGTGGATCTCTTGAGTTCAAAGCTAGCCTAGTCTACAGAGTGAGTTCCAGGATAGCTAGGACACAGAGAAACCCTCTCTTAAAACAAAGCAAAGCAAAACAAAACAACACAAACCACCACCCCCCCCCAAAAAAACAAAAACAAAACCTAAACAAAAAAACAAAAAAAAGAAAGAAAAGAAAAAGATCTATTAAAATAACAAAGCATTCAGAGTTCCTGAACACTGTCTTGTGGAAGCGGTCCCTTGACTATGAGGGACGCAGCGATTGTGTGTTGCAGTTTTCCCACGAAGAGAAACTCTTCTGTATGTTGTTGATTGATGGGGCTGAGAAGGCTGATCAGTGCAGTACATCACTCAAGCGGGCACAGTACAGAGACCACATCTGGCTCGGCACTAGCAGTGGGGCTAGCACTTGGTTGGTGGAGGTGGGCAGGTTTGCCATCGACTTGTCCATCCTTTGAAGTAGAAATACAGTGGGGTCGTCACAGGTTTAAACTGCTTTGTGACTGTAAGTCCTTGACAGCAAGCTGACTCCACAATCTTCCCAGATGCTATTTGTCAGGGTGAGGGTGGTTCTCAGAGACCCTACCTGACCTTTTTCCTTTCCGAGACCAGGGAGGAAACTAAGGAGATGGCTCTGGCGCCTGCCCAGCGTCTCCACCCCAGTTGTGTGATCTGTAACGGGTGAAAATGTACAGCTGTCACTTGACAGCACAATGGCCCTCGTGATGCAGACTGGGGCAAAGATTCCACTTGTCAGTTTAATTGGGGTTCATGATAGTGTTTAGTCCGCTGAAATGGGCAGAGGAAGGCCCAGTATCTGGTAATTTCTGAAGGCCTGCATTTACTGATTTCTGCTTGCTGCTTGCTGCTTTCGGCCACTCAGGGAAGGATTTGGAGAAAGCTTCTTACACATTGTAAGGTTGGAGGTCTCCTTCCCTAGAACCTAGCCTCCCTTTCAATCATGGGCTCTGCTCTGTGGGCCGTACAGCCTGGACAAGAAGCCCTGATTCTTCTTGACTGAGTTAACACCTATTTCCATTACACATTGTCGTGTACACCTTATCCTTGAGGTCAGCACACCCGTGGCCCAGGCAGGGCCATCAGAACATTGCACCCTCCTACTCTATATCCCATTGGGCTACTCGGTCAAGACTGGGGCCTTGATGCCGCACGCAGTGCACAAGCCTCTGGAAGTAAACTGTGTCACAGAAAGGTGTTGCTGATCCATGAAAGTGGCATCAGGCAGTGGGCACTGTCTGAAGTCACATAAACATTGTGACACCTTGTCGCGATGGATTAGTCAGGCTGGCACATACTCTCTAGAGTAGCCGGGAAGGAAATAGTCTCAGTCTTGTAGTATAGTTCGCTTCTGCCTTGGGAGCGAGAAGTAGCTGTGGACAATAACACGAGCAAGTGTGGGTTATTCCTGTTAGTGTTAAAATTATAGAAGCAGGTGCTGGGAGGGCTTAGCGCTGGGCTACAGCCAAAGCCCACCGGGACACATTTTTGTCTTTGAGGACGCGGTGTGCTTGATCAGGCTATAGTGCTCTGCTGCCACCTAGTGGCACTGATATTACATACTCAATGGCGTCACTTTATTTTCATAGTTTGGGCTTCATCATCAACGGAAAGCACCCAGACCATGTGTACCTTTCTGAAGTTGCTCTATATGGAAGTTCTGTTGACTACAGCAGCCAGCCTTCTCTGGGGAGTCTTGGGTTAGCAGCCCCATGTACAGGGCACAGATCTGAGCTACAGCTGTGACCTGTGTAATTCTCTGTGTAGACTCTCTAATGTATTCTGTCCACCAGCTCATGATCAGAACTAACGTGCCTGGAGCTACCCGTCAGTTGGCTTGAGTTTTCCGTGTTTCTGTAGCAGCATCCTTTCTCCAGAAAGGCACAGTGTGCTTCATTAGTTGTGTTCTTACCCTGGCTTCTGCTCTTTGCTGAACTCTAAACTGGGCCTTGTCCCCGAAGTAAGCAGAAGGAACGTTCACTCAGTGAAAGTCCATTCCTTAGATGGCTTTCTTATGGGGCTTCTGCTGGAAATTGTGTTCTGTTGCAAGAGGACCGGCTCATATTCACAGCTCACAGGGGGCAGGTCTTGAGAGTCCCATGCTGGCCAACTCCCTGAGATTCTCGTGACCTCAAGGCCCAGGCTCATCGCTCATCTCCAGTCTCACGTGTGCTTGGGTGAGCAGCCCTGTGTTTGCTGCCCTCTCCTGGATCCCCTAGGACTCCTCATCCCTGGCAGGTACCCTCACGCACCTTCACTTCCCACGCTTCTGGTCCTAATGAGATTCCCATCCAGACACAGCTGGGAAAACACATAGGTAGTGGGGGAAGGCAGCTGCCACCGGCTCCCAGGTAACAGAAGAGCCCCTCTGTGAGCTGGAATGGGAACAGCTTTATCATCAGACTGTGTGACTGACTTTTCTTGATTCCAAATGTGCCATGGTTGCCAGAGCCTAGAAATGTGTCTGCCTGTGTTCATCCAGCCCCCTACTTTTCTACAACCTGTGGCTAAACTCTGGGGTGAGGGGGCATGGGATGAAGTTGTGTGTCTTCACATTCTGAGATTAAAATCATTTTTGGGGTGCCTGGGGAGAAAGAAGGTGCTCACCTTTGTTCAGAGCTTGTGCGTTGCGCCTAATCAATCATCTCAGCTCCTGGCTCAGCAGTGACCTCCTTACCACTGCTCTTCCCGCAATCACTCTTCTCATTGGCCTGTTGCATGGCTCCCGTGCTTTAAGTCGTCTCTGGGCTTTTCACATACACTTTCAAACGCTCTGTGCTGAAAGCATCAGGTAGTTAGTGCTACTAGCCGTGTGCAGTGAGCAGCCAGGGCACTTGAAATACGTGTGCATCTCAGGTCACTGTGCCTCCTCACTGAAAACCCAGATATAGGAAGAATCAAATTCCAGAAAGTTCTTGTTGATTTGGTGCCTGCTGCTGATGCGCTGGTTGGCTCAGGTGCCCTGGGTCTCTGCTGTGCAGGATCCACCCTTCTGCCTGTCCTAGAAGCCACTGTATTTGTCACACTTCACAAAAGGGGAAGCCTGTTTCCCCTAACCTCCTACAAACTGGAAGGTGGTGCCCAGAGCACCTCAGGACTCGGTCTCACCAGGTCGTAGCAATGGGCAACAGCTCAGTGTTTGCCTGCCCACTTTACAGCTGTGGCCAAAGCCCTGCTCTCATCTGTGGACCTTTGCTCATGTCCCCTAATGTTCCAAGAGCCTATGAGGCTGTAGCCCCAGGGCACTGTCTAGAGCCCTGGGCACTGGGAGGCCACCTTCACCTGTCCTTTCCAGAGCCCACACGGAGGCCCTGTGACCTGTATCTTGAGGTACCTCTTCTGTGATTTAGATGAGGGCTGTGCTGAGACGGACCACTTTATCACACCCACAGCCACACTACAGCATCTGTACAGATGTGCACCAGGTGACACATCTGGATCCTGCAGGCCTGAGTCCCATGTGTACTGACTCCTAAGAGGCGTTCGGGCTCCCTCCTCTGTAGCTGAGAATTCAGAGCCCTCTCTAGTGTGTTCTTGGACACACAGCTTTACAGGAGCCTCTAATGTATTGATGTCACCATACAAAGGCAGAGCCTCAACCTATGAATAGCAAATTCATTTAGAGTAGTGGTTCTCAACCTGTGGAGTCAAATTTGGGGTCAAATGAATTTTTCATAGGAATTGCCTAAGACCATCAGAAAACACAGATGTTTACATTACAATTCTTAACACTGGAAAATTATAATTATGAAATAGCAACAAAAGTACTTTTATGGTTGGGAGTCCACAGCGTGAGGAGCTGTATTAAAAGATTACAGAATTAGGAAGATTGGGAATCACTGCTTTAGAGGGAGTAGACTGAAGACAGGAGTCTTAAGTGAGTCATAGAATATGATGCCAGGGTGGCTGCACCATTGGGAAACTGTGTGTGAGCATGTGCGTGTGTAGGGTGTATATGTGCATGTATATGTGTGTGTGTTCATGAATGTGTATGTCCATGCATTCTCGCATTCTCCACCCAGACTTGGAATGGACTTTTAGGGGCACTGAGGGGCAATATCTGAACAGTTTCCTGAGTCGGGTGCAAACAAGGAGCAGTGTGACCCTGGACAGCCAAGGGCTTGCTCGGTGTGTCCCTGCCCAAGCTATGAAATTGTGTGTGTGGGGGGCTCTTCTCTAATGAAATGCTGTTCTTATTTATGAAAGACATACTGTTAATGAGAGAGGATAGCTATCAAAATACTGATATACACTCACACGAGGCCAAGCATATTTCACAATTAGGCTTTCCCCAATGGGAGAGGAATCGAAAGAACAGAGTCACCATCTGCTTTGTCCCTACTGTATACAAATAAGCAGCTCTTGCCTTTTTCTCCCTTCTCCTGCCCCAGTGCGGCATCCCTTCCCAACCTCTGCAGCAGCTGCTTCCTCAGCCCGCATCTCTGCAGTTCATTCTGCCCTCCTGGTGCCTCGTCCATCTTTCCTGGCCCCATTTAAAGGTCTCCCGAGGGCTTCTTTGCAGCTAGACTGCTCCGAGGACCTGGCTCTGACTCTCTGAAGCTGTGGCCATGTCCCGAGACTTGCCAGGTTATGACTCTCCCATGATACCCCAGAAGTCCTTGCCCCTTAGATATAACCCAGCCTTCCTGGAGGGCCTTCCTGGGCTCTATGATCTTGTGGAATGATGTGGTACCAAGGGTGTGTTCACTGCAGCCCTTTGGTCTCACCCATTGGGTTATGGCATCTGTGTCACAGTGCCAGGGTACTTGTGGAATCTGAAATCTGTTCGTTTGTCCCTCCAAACCTACCATGGACCACAGGTCTCACAGCTGGAAGAACTATGGTGAGGCATAAGCTCCACTTCGTTGTGAGGAAGGAAGTGGGCCACCCCTGCCACCTCAGTTTTCCTTGTCCTTAGAGCCGTGACCTGCAAGGCTGTGAAGAATGGTAAAGCTGGAACACTTTGAGAGGTTTTATTTTTCTCTTCTAATAAATTTACCAACACAACTGAAGTGTGTGTGCACACGCGCACATGTATGTATTAAACAGATGATGGGATTGATCATCAAAATTCTTAAAGTGATATGGAAGTAGCAGAAGTTTCTAGAGTATCAGTTTTCACCCTGCATACTTTATTACACAGGCTTCAGAGCTCCATGCTAAATGGAAGCCATCTTTGAAAGGTCCATGTTCCAAGGTGAGCCATGGTTCTGGCTCTTTTTAGGGACAGCCATTGAGCAGAGCCAGAAGCAGCTAAAGAAACTAATGTGGCCAAATTGAGCTTCACAAAAACAGCCACTTAGTGCTCATGTGGGCAGTCTTGTGGGCCACCTCAAATGCTAGCCTCTTAGTGTGGTGGACCGAGGGACTGTCTCTATCCAGCATGGAGTCAAAGGACCAAGCCATAGCCAGTCAAGCAGCCCTCCCATCACACCATGCTCCTTGAAGAAAGGACCAAACAACTAGGAATCAGACACAACATTTTTCTTTAATGTATGCAACAGTTTTGTACTTTTCTGGGAATGATACAGACATTAATTTTAAAGCTGATAAAAGTAGGGTTTTTCACAGCGAAGCTAATAGAGCCCTCACTGATGGCCACTGTGATGGCCACTTGTCCATGTCCCTCCTTTCTACATGGACTCCTATACTGGTTTCTCAGTGTGTTCAGGAGAGCTACCTTTCTGGCCTTTGGCTGATTTGTTGAATGAACCATAGGGAGCAAGGAGGTACTCCCTATTTCTCCAGGATCTCATACTTGGCTTGCCTCCGAGCCTGGCCAGACACTTCCAGAGACCAGGCCTCTGGCCATGTGCTAGACTGGTCAGCACGTATGCCAAGGTCAGAACCAGAGGCCAGGAGCCCTGGCAGTGCTATTTCTCTGAGTGGGGCACAGGCAATCCACACACACATAGCAGACCTGCAAGGACAGGCCAGCGTCCTCACCTCACACTCAAGGGACTGAAGTGATTCTGGACATTAGACCAGGAAAAGCAACATGAGACCATGGCTGTGCCCTTCCTCTTGGCACTGATCTGTAGGAAGAGGGTTGCATTTACATTTATACATTTGTTACTCGGAGGCAAACTTCCATTAGTTCTTACTCGGGACTTAGAGGTTTGTGGCACCAGCCTGGATCTTCCTTATGAAGAGATCCACATGAGATTCTAGCATGCCCTGCGGGTGCAAAAGCCCACATTTCAGGTTTCTAGAGCCATGGTTGTTCTTAACCAGTTTTAGAAACCTGGAGTCATTGCCAAATAACTCCTCAAGATATAGTGGCTGCCCTGGCACCTGGGAGTCAGAGAAGTGGGCAAGGAAGCCCTGTCAAGGACAGCTGGGCATACCGTGTTCTGATTGGTTCATTCCTCATGGCACAGCGTGTGTACAAAGAGCCTGGGTGACACGGTTTCTTCTTTTGTGCCCACACACATGAGAGAACATTGAGTGTTGCCTGTGTGCCTGTGTGTTATTTGTAGCTGCTATGTCCCCGTGGGAAATGTGATGTGTTTGGGGTCCTCATCCTTTGAGACTGATATTGCCTATGATGGCCTAATCATCCAGACTTCAAAATGGTTGCTGCTGTTTTTCCTAGTGGACCCCAAATCAGTAGATGGGAGGGAGCTACATTCATGATTTGACCTCTGCCTCTCCCTGGTGGCATTCCCATTGTGAATAGAAATAGGGACTTCCTGGACTTCTATTGTCTCCTATCTAGCTGCAGGGTGGGGTCTCCAGGCTTCTCTAAGTATTGGTAACAGAGGAGGAATGACTCTGCAGGTCACTCTGCTTTCTCTTGGTGACCAGTTTAATGATCCTTTCCCTAAATTTTCCTAATATTGTGTAAGTGGTGTAAATTGGCTAGAGTTATTTCTGGTTTTAGCACATCGGGACCAGATACCACTGCCTTCTGTCCCTTTTCTGTTTCATATAAAACTTTATGGGATTGTTCTCTGTGACCTACAGTAAGCTGGGTTTTAGGTGGATGTTTCAATTTGGAGGGCCTTGGGCATGGACCTGGGGTCTCATTGTTTAGTTGCTTTCCTGTTGACATCCTCATTTTAATTTTGGCATGTCACTGTCTTGTCACTAAGCCCAGAACCTTAATGAGTCACATTTAGAGGGACAAGGTCATTATACTTCCTCCTGGGATGAGCTGTGATGAGAGGACCAAAGGTTCGCTGGGCTGCATTCTCTCACAAAGGCTCCACTGGGATTCTTGGGATGCTACTGTCCAGTTCCTGCAGTCCCCCTGAGCTGCTACACGAACAGGGCTGTGCAGCATTCACCACTCGTGGCTCAGGCTCAGTTTCCTTTCCTGCATTGCCCCATTCGCCCACGTGCAGGTTCCAGTCCTGGTTCTTTGCACAGTTCCCATTGTCCTCTCTGTGTGGGTACAGATAGGGTTGTGCCCTTTTCGTCATCAGTGTCTTATCCGTGTGGCTCCAAGGTGGGGAGAGGCTGAAGATGAAGACAGGCTAGTGTTGCAATAATTAATAGGAGACCTCTCTGATTCCTACCCCCTAGTATGGTATTGGAGATCAGACCCAGGGTTTTGTGAATGCCAGGCAAATATTCTTCCACTGCTCTACATCCCTAGCTCTTGGAATTTTCAATGAAGGTCTCACTACATATTGTAGGCTGGCCTTGAATTTGTGGTCCTCCTGCTTCAGCTTCCCAAGTGCTGAAGTTACAGGTGGAAAATACCATACATGTTATTTTGTTTGACATGTGTGTGCACATGTAGGTTCATACTATGTGCAAGTGCACACACACATATGTACGTATATGCAGTGGTCAGAGATTGATATTAGGTATGTTCCACAATTGCTTTCCATCTTATTTTTTGAGACAGAGTCTTTTGCTGAAACTTATCAGTCTGGTTAGACTAGCTGGTCAACAACCCCCAGGAATCCTCCTGCCTCTCCTTTCTCACCTCTGGGATTATAAGTGTGTGCCACTGCATTTTGCTTTATACGCAGGTGCTTGGGGATGAACTCACGTCTTCATGCCTGTAAAGCAGGCACTTTCTCAGCTGAGGCATCTCCCTGCCCTCTTGTTTAACTTGTTAAGTGTTACTTTAGTTCATCTACGATACATTCAAATGACCTTGCTATCCCACACACTGACTTCAGGGCCCAGTGCCACATTTGTGCAGCAGCTTTCCCAGGTATAGAACTCTTGAAGAAGGGTGGGATAGGTTTCTGTCAACCTTGGCTAGCATGGAATCCCTTTGCACCATATCTTCTCTTTATTTGGCTCAGAACTTTACGCTATGGGCGAGTAACACACAGCTGCTGGAGACAACCTCCCAAAGCTGATGATCTGGACCACTCTGGGAAAGGCAGGCACAGCCTGGGTAGTGACTACTATTGGTGCATTGATCTCACAGGTCCAATCACACGATGCTGTTATAAGTAAGACTTTTAGATGTCCCTATGGTCGCCTGTGAATGTCATGACTGTGTACCCATGAAGAAGTGAGTGCTTGTTACTAGAAATCGAGGTCTAGTGTGGGCACCAAACACAAATTCCTAAAGTGAGAAGCCGAAATACAGGCCAAGGCTGGAGAAACCTAGACAGTGCAGAGGGGGCTCCAGTAGCAGCGTGGCACGTTGAAGTTGAAGAGATGGAGAAGATTACAACTGTCATTTTAAACTTGGTGCCTATGCAGACGTATATGCAAAATATTACAAGTGGAAGATATGTATACTAAATGATATAAGTAGATGATATAGTAAATATTATAAGCAGATCCATCATACAGATTCCTCAGAGGATCTCCTCTGGGACGCCTGTTGGGAAATGGACACCTTCATCATGTTCCTTTGCCGGTACACAGCCTTCTCACATAGCCTTAGACTTGTCCATTTCAGAGACATTTGCTGCTCTGATGAATGGGGCAAAGAAAGGCGGCCAAAAGCCCAGTCCTGGGATCAAGGCCTTGGTGCTCAGAGCTCATACTCCCCTGTGTTTCTCTTTTAGGTAGGTGAGCTCCAGATAAGCCAGCCCTGCCAGTGACCTCCGTGTTTGGTGGCTGGTGCTCTGAGCCACAGTGCGCATCAGAATTTGGATCTATGGACCTGCTTTGAACCATAGAGCCTGCCTATGGGGGAAGGTGAGTTGCCCCAAAGCCCCTTCTGTGTATTTGTTTATTCATCTGGCATGGTGGAAACAAAGTCTGGCTCACCGTTAAGGAACACACATGCTGGTAGTACTACTGTTCTTTGTTCTATCCTGCTCCATTCTACCAGACCCTGAGGGTCTGTGTATACTTTGGAGAGTTGGGACTCCTTTCCAGAGCTGTGAGCCAGTTATGCTACCCACACAGGCTGGAACCTGTCTCCTGGAGTTGGCCTGAGCAACCAAGAATCATAAGGCCAACACAGGTTTAGGGAATGGAGAACAGAAGCTGTGCTAGGCTAGCGATGGCCAGCATGGGTACTGATGGTCACCTTTGGTACTGATGGCCACCATGGGTACTGATGGTCACCATGGGTACTGATGGCCACCATGGGGTTTTAGTTCTATTTTCTGCTTTCTGATACTATGGTAGAAGGAATTGTTTATTTTGGATTGTTCATTGGCATTCATGATGCTTTCTTATGATACGGCTAGTGCTTTCTGGTTGGGCACATTGACACTAAAGAGATTTTAGTGCCAATCATTGCAAGTTTGGATGCTGTGAGTTCTGGAAAGCAAAGGACAGTGGGAGACATAAGGGCCCAAGGTTACTTTCTCTGTTCCTTCAGTGCCTCCTCCCCAGGCTCACTGCAGCCTGGACCTGCATGTTGAGTTGAAGCCTGATGAGAGCTCCCAGGAAAGGGTGAGAAAGGGCCCACACTGCAGTTAAAGGCTTCAGTGCACAGACAGTGAGGTTAAGGGTGCACCTAGGCCTTGTGCGCAGGTGCTAGAGGGGCCACAGAGCAACTGACAGGAGGGTTAGTTAGTACTTGGGGAATCACTCTGCTCGCCACCCCCTCTGTTCTTCAGTCCTGGCCTGCACCCCTACTCTCGGACCTTACCAGTCCCCCAGGGAACTTCATGGATTGTCCCTTGCTGGGCCAGGCAGAGCTGGGTGGCAGAGCTGTGAATTGTCGAGGTGGGAGAGGATTTGCAGAGAGTGAAATATATTGGGCAGGGCCCCAGGTATGGCTGTGCGTCAGAAGGAACAACACCATCTCATCCTGTGTCACATGACTTTTCTGAAGAGTTATTTCTATTCATCCCAGATAGAGAGGACAATGATGGACCAAAGGAATGATTCGATCTGCTTGCACCTTGGTGAACTAATGAGGTTATTGGAATCAGTGACAGCAGCAGAGATAAGAGGTTACTTATAGGAGCAAGGGGAAATTATGGGTAGACAGCTATATACCACTAAAGGCTTCTTATACCTCCGAACCTACCCCAGCAATTACTGGGTAGAATACTGCTGGGGGGGGGGGAACCTGGTGAACTTTCCACTTCTTCTGGGGTGGGGGTTAAAGGGACTGATTTGCGGATCTTGTAAAGGTTCCATAGAGGTAATTAAACTCTAATTTCAAGATGTTAAGGGCCATGCTGTGCCTGGATGTCAAAGTCCTACCACACGCCCTCTGCGGGGCCAATGTCCTGTGCTGACTAGACTTCCCACTGCTGTGTGCTCTAGGATGAGGTGGAGAGCTCCCTCTCCCACCTCTACCCAAAGGAGACTAATCCTCAAAGGTTCAGTCGCCAGAGAGGGTCTGGAACAGTCTGTCTCAGATCTAGAACAGTTGGTGTGACCAACAAACTCCTGAAGTCCCCATTCCTACAGCCATGTCCCTGCACTGCCCAGAGCACACCTCTAGGACTTGCTGTGCCCTATGTGATGGTCCATGGTCCTTCCCAGGCACACATTCCCTGAATGAGAGGCCATGCAGGCTCATGGAGCAGCAAGTTCAAGTGCTGAGATCGCAGGCATGCATACCTGACTAATTTATGTATTTTTGACTCAGAAATTATATGCTGTAAATATACATGGTGGGGAGATCACAAGAGAAAGGGGGCATTCTCAGGACTAGATAAGTGACACCCCCATAAACCTATACAGTTCTAGAGGCTGGAAGCTCAAGATCAACAGGGCCAGAAAGTCTACTGGTGTCTGGTGGGGATGCAGATGCTTCCGTGTGGAACCTCCTGAAACACTGCCTCCTTTGGAGACGCAGATATGTGTTTTCATGTGACAGGAGGACCACCGACAAAGAGGGCCAGACTAGTCTCCCTGAGCCTCTTGAGACACTAGTTAGAAGGTGGAGGTCACAGCTTTGTCACCTTTCACAGGCCCCAGTACTGTCATGGTGGAGATTGATCTAGCTATCTTGGTTTTTTGTTTGTTTGTTTGTTTAAGTAGGTTCTCACTATATAGTCCTAGCTGGCCTAGAACATGTTGTAGACCAGGCTATCCTTGAACTCACAGAGATTTAACTGTCTCTACCTCTTGAGTGCTGGAGGTGTACACTGCCACACCTAGTATATTTTCAACATGCAGATTTGAGGGGAAACATATGCCTCAAACCTTAGCAATTTTATTACAACATTGCTCAATATACCAATTTAAAATATCTGGCACACAACTATTGTGGACTCCTTATGGTCCTACACACTAAAACATAAAACAGGGTACCTGAAATCCCATTTACAAAGTAAGATATCAGGAATTTGGTACTATTGCCTAAACCTAAATGCATTAACAGAGGAACGTATTTACCGTATAATACTAAATGCAAGAAAAAGGACAAATGTGGGCAGTTTGGTCCTGTTTTGTTTAAAAGATACAGTGATGGAACCTAGGCAATACACCTCCCAACATTGCAGATCCCAGGCTGGTGGTCTTTCTGGGGAGCACTTAATACGTTATTTCTCGATACTGGATATCCATTGCTTTTATTATTTGCTTGGTGAGGCTTTGGGACCCTCTTTCTTTTCTGTGCTGTGGTGAGTGAGCATTGCAGAGTTAGCAGCAATGTCTATGCTCATAGTAACTGACTCCTTCCATGGTACAGTCTGCCTTCTGGTACAGCCCATAGCTCCTCCTAGCCTTTTCCTTCTCATATATGCTTGCTTCTGTCTCGGTCATTACCTCCCCTGATCTTGTATACGTAGCTGGATAAAGTCAGTGTATCAGTATCAAGCAGCATGGGATAGCTGTTCTCTCCTGCTGGTAGCAGAAATGCTCAGCCTGATGGTGGCCAATGTGCATGCTATCCCTCCATTTAGGTCTCAAGTACTTGAACCTTGTGCACATCACAGCCCACACCTGGACCACCTTAAATGATGCAGCATGCTCATCCCCTTCTGTGTGTGTGCATAGGCTTGCTTCTCAGGGTTGACTACAATTAATTAAAAATGTCGAAGGCAAGCATTTCCAGTTTGTCATTTGGGGTATCTAACCTTTGTGAGGACTTTCCTGTTTACCTGGTTCCTCGAGAACTTGCAAGTGTGTCTCCAGTCAATCCAAGACAGCCCATAGTCAATGGCTAGAGAGCTGCCTCTGCCCAAGCTATACATGGACGGTCAGCACAATGACAGTGTCTGATACGAAAAGCTGTATCTGGATTAATGCTGTCCAGCCCCCCTCCCCATTTCAGGCTAAGCTGCTATGTCCTGCAGGCACACTGGCTTGTTCAGTCCTGTTGGGGGCAGGAGCCATTGAAATGACAGCCATGAGTGCTGGGTGCCCCTCCAAAGGGCACAAGGGGAGCTGGGCGAAAAGTAGGTCACATGTGCCTGGGCGATGTCACGCGGTTCCCACCCCAGGCCAATGGGATGGGTGGCCTCTTTCGGTTGAGAACAAAACATCACTCTAATTTTTCTCTTAGCATTTCATCTTCTTTAAACGGGGAGAGTAACCATCTGTCTGGCTCCCACACCCAACTCGATCCTCTTGACCCCACGGGGCTGCTTTGTTCGGAGGTAAGGGGATTCTGTGGGCCTGGGTGAGTGGTCAGCTGAGCAGGACAGGTGGCCGAGACTGACAGAATCCTAGCTCAGATCTCCAGGTGGTGTGGCAGAGCCTGCCAAGGTCATATATGTGATGTGTTGGGAGAAGGTGCCGAAGGAACTGCCATGATGGTGCACAGACCTCTGCTGGGCAGTGGGAAGAGCGGAGCTGGGTTGTATGTACTAGCGGCTTTAGATATTTCGATAGTGCGTCTTCTGCTTTCATGCAGTTCTTTGCGGGAGGACCAATGGCATTTTAATGTTCTTTACTATTGAGGTGGCGTTATTTGCTAAAAAGAAAGCATACAATTTTACGGATGTTTTGTCGGCTAGAAATACCAGCTATGGAAAGGAATATGCTCTCTACCCTTGACCATATGAACCATCCTTAGGAATGAGGGTCCAGTGCTGTCTGGATCAACTAGTTCCTTCAGTCCTGTTAGAGACTTAAACCTCTGAAGTTACTTGGAAAGTTATTTGTTTCCACGGTTAAGAGTACTATGAAGCTCAAACTCAGAACCCAAATAGCAAAAGATCTGTGCACACTTATCATTAATAAATGGAAAAGTATACTTTGGAGTTTAATTTTTGCATTGAACAATTTACTAGTTCTCTTATTGCCAGGCAGGACATTGAACATGGTCACTACCACCACATGGTAAAGTGTTTGTGAATGTATAGTAGTTTTTAAATATTTATAGAAACAAATATACATTTTATAGCATATAAATAACAAAATTTCACATTTTTCCTGTCCTGTAAATGAGCTCAAGTGTGCAGTGCCTCAGGATGTTCCAATGTCGCGCTTGGCAAACAAGTTGCATGTTTAACAAGCATATATGTGTTTGCAGGCTCTATCTATATCTCCCATATTCAGACATGGGGAAATGCTTCCAGAAATAGTGGACCAGAACAAGAATTATAGCAATTTAACCTGAGGTGTTCCACCAGAATTTTTTTCCTTTCAGATGAAATTTGTGTTTATTCTAGTTCTCTGGGGAACATGGGTGTGTGACCAACATTGTAAGGATGAGCACCAGAACTTGGGGTTATGCCCTGTCGTCCATCTCTGTTGTGTGGCACAGTAGCTATTCCTTTGGTGACAAAGCAGGGCTCACAAGGACTCCTTGTACAATCAACCTACAGCCTTAGAGTGAATCTTATATGTTTTCTAAAGAGTATTTCTTTAACTGGCTACAATCTTGAGGGAGCGGGGAGTTTCATTTGTTTGGGTTTTTGTTTGTTTGCTAAGACAGAGTAGAAATGTGCAACATTTTCCTTATGTGTAGCTATTGATCTGATGCCTGGAGAAAGCCCCATCCACTGATGCAGTTTTAGCATTACCTCGTTCTTTGTGTCTCCTGTAACGTGGGTCCTGGAAACCAGACTTAATGTGAGGACTCACCCGTAGCATGTGAAGACAGAGGTGTACAGCTGTGACAAGCACACATGCTCATGTGACATTTGAAATCATAATTTTCCCATTATTTCTTAGGTGAGGGGTGAGGGCTGCTGCCTCTGGAAATGAACCCATTCCTGGAATGTGGGTATGCTTTATGTCCCCCATACCCATTAGGAAAGATTACAGCACCAAATATAGTTATGCAGACGCAATAGAGCCATGTCCTGGGGTGATGTACAGAGGAGAATCCTAACCCAGACTGGAGTGCCTGACTCTGTGCCTGTCCTCATGCACACTGTACTTGTTGTCCACATTGCCCTCATCATATTCATTGTGCTGAGCCGTGGACTGTGTGGGACTTGAAGGGCCACCTATGAAGTTTGGTCTGGTAGTATCTTAAAACAAGCCACCATCCCAGTATTCTGTGTCTGAGATGTATGTGATGTTCCAGGAGACAGCTGGGCCCTGCTCAGAGGCCAGAAGCCCCAATAAAGCATTCTCTCACTGAGAAGAGGGGCCTGGGGAAGATTTGCAGTGAGGAGAACCCCACAGCTAGAGACATCCTGATTCTGATGGAGTAGGCTTCAGAGGACCATTGTCTCAATACTGGGAGCTGGGATCAGGAGATCCCAAAAGTGCATGAGGCCCTCCTGTTGCAGAACTGTTGGGTACAGCGGTGCCTACCAGGTGTTCCAGTTTAACCACAGAGCATCTGGCCTCTGTGTTTTGGCTGCTGTGCTTATGAAACAGAACAGGTTTGTCCAGGTGTGATCTCTGCACCTCCACCATCCCCTTAGGACCCTGTAGAGATGCAGAGTCTGTTCTGCCTGCCTCAGATCAGTGAAGTCAGAACCTCTGGGCTGGGTCATGTAGGACAGGCCTCCCTGGTGGTATATGTCATGTCCACTCAGAGTGAGAACCCCTGGTGTGGCTGTGACATGAAAATTTAAAGGCGAGACTTCTGATGCAACTGGAGTTGGATGTAGAGGATACGGACTTGAGTACCAGGTCTGAGAGAGCAGAGGATGCTGCTGCCTATGAATGATTCCTGGTTGGATGCAAGCAGACCACCTAGTGGGGCATTTGAGGTCGAGTCACATTGTGTCGAACCAGAGCTTTCTGTAGGAAAGGACACAGGCTGCCCCCCTCCCAGCACCTATTGGAGCTGAGGCTTGTCTCCGGAGATGAGGAACACACTTGCTAGAACTCAAGGTTAGGAATAGCATAAGCCCAAGGCGTGCTGGAGCAAGGAAGATATGTGCAGAAGCTGTGGCTCCTGCTGACTCAGAACTGCCACTGGGAAAGGTAGGCAAAGGGCACTCAGTGGAGTGGTCTGGAGAGGCGAGGAGGCTGCAGTAGCTGCATTTGAGCTCTAGTCAGATAGCCTTGGTGAAGAAAGAGCCTGTCTGTGGCTGGGAAACAGGACGTGGCAAAGCTAAGGGCTGAATGGGACAGCCTAGATGCAGACTCTGTCTTCCTGCTTCATGGTAATGAATGCCACCTGCCTCCTCTTCCTTTACACAGGCACACACATTCTAACTGCTGGTGTGGGGCACAGTCATTAAAAACAATGTGAGGAGAGGACAAAGCAACCTGTATATGACTATGCTTGCCTGGTGGTGGTGACACACACCTTTAATCCCAGCACTTGGGAGGCAGAGGCAGGCAGTTCTCTGAGTTCAAGACCAGACTGGTCTACAGAGTGAATTCCAAGACAGCTGGGGCTACATAGAGAAACTGTGTTGGGGGGAGGGGGGGATGACTCAGTTAGAAAGGTACTCATGGGACCTAAGTTCAATCCCCAGAACCCATGTGAAAAGCCAGGCCTAGTGGCATAAACACTCCAGCACTGGAGGAACAGATAGGCAGATCTCTGGGAATTCGTTGGCCAGTGAAAGACACCCAAGTGGGTTGCACCTTAAGAATAACATCTGAGATTGTCCTCTGGTTTCCACATGGGTGCATGGGTACAAGTGTGCATTAATGCATATGATGTCTGCACACTCATGCTATCAGGAGAATAATCAAAACATCACAAAGGATTAGGGGGCAGGAGAGAATGTCTGGTTTTGTTTTGCTATGAATAAGCTAGTCGTCAATATTGGGTCAAAATGCTATTGGGTCAATTAGTCTTTTTTTTAAAAAGTACTAAATTTAAAACTTCACACAACTTTTGGTATAGAATAATGAGCTACAGGCATAGAAATTACATGCTGACCTTTTTATATGTCTTTTTTTGGAGAAAGCGTTGCAGTCCATGCACCCTGCCCCCCCAGAAGGCCTGAGTGCACAGTGGACAGGCAGGAACACTGTCGGCTCATCATTCGGGCAGCACCTTTCCAATAATGCAGTGTTGCAACAAAGCACAGAATCCTAAGCAGCGGGACAGATGAGTGTGCACAGTAGGAAGAAACTGACAGGCAACCTTGTGCAGGTCAGCAGGAGTTGGGATGGCAGGCTTGGTCGGGTGTGAACTGGCACTGCTTTGTGGAACATGGCTGGTCATGTCTGCCAACATATTAGTGCAGATACTCTTTAACCATACCGCTTTTGATGGAAGTCAGGTCTCTTCCCTGGTCAAACCCTATTGCACAGAGATCCATGTCTGGAGTGGTTTATTAAAAATAATCAAAATTAGCCGGGCGGTGGTGGCGCAAGCCTTTAATCCCAGCACTCGGGAGGCAGAGGCAGGCGGATCTCTGTGAGTTCGAGGCCAGCCTGGTCTAGAAGAGCTAGTTCCAGGACAGGAACCAAAAAGCTACAGAGAAACCCTGTCTCAAAAAATCAAAAAAAAAAAAAAATCAAAATTATTATTAAGTAATAATTCGCATAGTCAGGGCATGTGAATCTTGGCTGAAGTAAGTCTTAACACGGCCCCATAGAGACTTAACCTCTAGACAACAGTGACTTCTTTCCTTGGCTCAGACAAGGTACTGCTGAAGCCATCAACGGAGACACGGCAAGCACTTGTAGTGGTGTTCACATCATGTAGCTCTGGTTTGCAGTATGATCTGTGATACTGACCAAGACCCATACCTGCCACCCAACAGCATAGGTGAATCTCGGTGTCAAAGAAGCCAGGCATAGAGGAGACAGAGGGAGCCCTGCAGTACAGGGCCCTTAGTGGCTCCTGGCAATGCCTTACTTTGGATGGGAGTGTTGTAGGTTACGAATTAGTATTGCATGGTAAGTGCTGAGTGACATTTGAGCTATCCCTTTCACATTTGTGCCATTATTGTGCCTGTGCTTAAAGTGTAAGTCCCACACATATGTAGTATGTGGTACTTGTGCAAGGCAGGGCTAGGCAAAGCCCAGCAACTCAGATGTGGTGTATGGCTAGCTGAGGTCCCCTCCAGGGTAATTCACTGGCATTACTGTTGTTCTTAGAGAAGACTCAGCCCCTGCACTGGCAATTTGAAAAGCGTGTTTGGGTTGACTGAGCTGGGGTATAATATCAGCACAGTGATGGATCCACAGCTGTATAGTTAAAACACTCAAGGGTTCCAATAGCCCTACTCTGATAGGGCATTCTCTTCCTGACCAGTCCCTGGGCTGTGTCCAGTGAACAACTAGTCTCCAAAGACCTTGGGCCCACAGCACCAGGAGAAAAGGAGGAAGAACCTGTGGCTGAACCACAACCGAACATCACAACTTCCTGCCTCATTGCTTCTGGTAGGGACCACATGGGGTCTCCTATAGATCTTGCTCGGTAATATTCCTGTTCAGCAGCCTCCATAACCTACCGAGCTCTTTGTGGCGGAATTCAGTAGTTTTAACTCTAAGGTATCATGCTTGGGCTTTTAAATTATTTTGCCTGGGCAGTATTTAAGTTGATAAATCTGCATTTGGGTTTTGGCAAGTAAATACAGCATTTAGTTTTTCATCTACACATCTGTTTCTTTGTCTATCACACACTGAAATAGAAATGAGCCAAATGCATCCAAAATAAATTAAACAGGCAGCAGCGAGACTTTGGGGATTAAACCATGAGCGGATTGAAGGCAGAGTACTTCTCTGGGGCACTGCTGTCCTGGGGATTAAGTCTAATCCTGAGCTGCGGAGGAGGCAGGGCAGCTCAGTGCCATCACGTGGAATAGAGACTGCATCCTTGAAATGCCTTTGTGTGGTCCCCTACTGAGTCAGCCCAGTCCAGACATTGCCAGACCCTCAGGTGCCCTGGGATCATCTGGTACACAATGTGTGGTGTGAGGGAGATGCTGTCACCCTAGACACATGCATAGGACATCTCCAGGATGCTGATGTGTGTTCACATGTATTCAGGTCCTTGGCAACTATGAGATTTGGGTGCAAGGACTTTGTGAGTGGCAGGGCGAGGGCAGGGGTCTTAGGGAGTTTCTGGGCTGCAGCCTCTGGCTCTGGTCACTGAGCCATTAGTCTGTGAATCTCTGGGGCCCTCGTGGGCCTGGATCTCATGCTGCTTTTCCCTGGGTTTGGTGAAGCTGTCTCCTGCACAGTGCTGCTGAGCCCAGTTGTCGGCTTGTGAGGCTTATTGCCTTAATTTGATCCTTCATAGCTTGTAGTCACACTGGAAACTTTGTATTTTTCTTTTTAGTTTTTTTACCTGTTATTTTTTAAACCTGTTATTTTGTTTCAGATTTATCTAAATTTACTTTTATTTGTATTTTTTCAGTGTGTTTATCTTGCATTTTTTCTTTATGTCACATTGTCTTTACTTTTCAAATCATTTCCTTTCTGTGTACCACGTATTTTCATTCTCTTTAAATGTTTCGCTCATATATGTCATTTCTATTGGTGATCTTATTTAAATGTTTCGCTCATATGTGTCATTTCTATTGGTGATCTTATTTAAATGTTCCGCTCATATGTGTCATTTCTATTGGTGATCTTATTTAAATGTTCCGCTCATATGTGTCATTTCTATTGGTGATCTTATTTTCACTTCAGTCTTTCATCTGTTTTCCTTTTTTAAAAAATCATTTGGAAAGATTCTTAATGATTTTAGTTATGTTTTCTGATTTTTTTATTTTATCTGAATAATATGCTTTTTGCAGGGCAACAGTGAAATTATTGCCCAGACCTTGCAACACAAAGAAATGACTAATTTAGCTTTTTTTTTCTCTCAGGGTTAATCATGATCAATGATTTTGTCTGTGTTGATGAATGAATGTTCTGAAATCATTAATGTGTGCATCCATGGGGACACCCTCCCAGGACAGCTGGGAGCTATGTTCCTCTCTCGCTCCACATTGACCTCCATGGAGATCTTCATGATCTCAGCAGCCACTGTCCTTGTTGCCTGCAGCCTCACGAGGACAAGCCTGCTAGAAGCCCTGACCTGCAGTGCGAATTCCCTTCCCACACGGGGTTGATGGGCCTGTGCCCGGCCACTGTCAGCTGTGTCACCACACTGTGGAAGCTACCTCTGCCCTTGCCCTCATCTGTGTATCAGACAGGCAGTGGTCTGTCTGCAGTTTTTTTCTTCCCACTGAGGAGGCTGAGCTAACCATGAGCCTTCTTAGGACAGAAAATCTGCCCCCTCAGTAAGCACCTGTTGGCACCTACGGTACTCTTTGCATTCTCTGAATAGACTTTCTGGGGCGGGGGTGTCAGGGAAGGCTGCCAGTGCACAGTCCTGGCGTGGGCAGGGCATCCTATCTCTGGACAGTCCTGTGAAGCTGCCCTGTCCTTTCATGCCCCCTGTATAAAAAGCCCAACCGAGGAAGACACTCCTCTTAGTAGAGCCAGCAGCAGGCTACCACTGGGCAGAATGCCTGTTCTCCAGTTCCTGCTGGACCACTTGGGCACAGAGTGTGCCAGGGACTTGAGCTGTATGAGACAAAGTCTCAATGAGGCTCCAGCTGACTGACTTGTAGTAGCCAGTTCTTAGTTATAGCAGGTTAGGCTTCAGTGCTCACGTCTAGGATTTAGCCAAAAGACACATCCTTGCCTGTGTTCTTCTGCATCTGTTATCTTCTGGAAGGACAGCCATGCTTCCTGCCACAGGGACACCGTTGCTTTGGAAATGTGGAGGAGCCAGAGGCCATCCTGGAACAGAACCCTTGTGACACTCTGGGTGCAGGGCCTGAAATTGCTGCTCTGTGGCACCATATTATTAAGGGAGCAAGCACACGCAATAGGCAGCAGTGAGATTGTCTGGCAGTTTCATGTCGCCTCTGACATGCTTCTTGTACCACTTGGCATGTGTCTCGAAGGAGTAAGTTAGGGGCAGTGACGTGGGATGGGGTCTCTCACCAGGAACAAGTTCTGTGGCCCAGTTCAGAGATCCTGCAAGCTACCCTGGACACTTCCCATAGCTCCTTCTTCCACAGCTGCCTAGGGATTTTTTCCCCCATAAAAATATCATTTCCTGCTTAGCTTTCTTGCTTTTCACACGGGTGGCATCTTCTCCTTCATTAGATATGTTTAAAATCTTTCTTGGTTCCTACACTTTTCGTCTGCATTAAGATATTACCTATGGTTCTTTGTTTTAGTAATATCCGGAATTTGGAGTTCTTCAGCCTTGTCACCCACCACCAGTAAAAGTAATAACAAGGACACAGATGTGACACCAAGCATGTGTGTAGGACATTTGTGCGCTAGGGAATTATCTTCTCCTGACTTAAGTGCTTCCTGCTATTCCCTTTGGTTTGATATGATCAGTGAGACTGTAAATTATATTCGGTGCTTTTCCATCATCTGTGCAGGGCTACACATTTGTCCAGATGAGTATCCTGTCCAGTACCCACATCCTGTCTGGTGTCTGTGTTACTTTCCTACCCACCCCGGCTGCATTCCTTGCTTGGGTGTGCTGAGGACTCTGCCTGGCACATGGCGAACAGCTGTCAGTGTTAGCCATTGCTTACTAAAGTGTGTGTGGGTACTGACTTTCTTTCTTTGTTGGTTACGTGGGCAGAACACCTGGTCTTGTATTGCCTATCCACCCCACACTCTGCAAGGCACTGTGCAACATCAGTCTACTTATGAATTGCTGACCCTACATATTACCATTTAGTTTGGACTATTAGTTAGCATTTCTGTCTAGACAGAATTCTGGATTGGATCTTAGTTGATACACGTGGTCCATTTCATTGTTTCTCCTACATCTTTCCCAAGCGAACACACGCACATACAGGAATGCAGATAAGCCAGGAGTGAGTGTCCTAGCTGTACCGCTGCCCTCCAGTGCTTCCTGATAAGACTTTTGCTTTAAAAAAATATTAATTTATTGCATGTATGTAGGTACACATATGTTGCAGCACACATGTGGAGGTAGAGGAGAAACCTATAGGACCCTGTTCTCTCTATGTATCATGTCCTGGAGAAATGCATACAGCATGGCCTTTACCTGCTAAGCCATTTTCTAGCCCTTCTGTTAAGATTTTGTTGTATTTTAGTCATCCTGGTAGGCGTATAGTGACAGACACTGTGACTTTAAATTGCTTTTCCTCTTAACTGCTGAGGCTGACTGCCTTTTGGGAAACAGCCATCCCTCTGTATCCCCTGGGGTATTGGTCCTAGACCTACCCAACTCTCCAAGATCCCCATACATCCCAGAATTCCCTAGATGCTCAAGTGAGATGGTGTAGTGTTTGATGGAACTTTCCCACATCTTTCATGTGCTCTTTGTATTAGGTAAATTAGAATACCTAATGCAATATAAATGCTCTGTACACAACTGCCACACTACTCAAATAATAATAAGGAGAAAAGTTCCGTACAGATACAGTTTCCTTTTTCCAATTTTTTTTTTTCATCTATTGTTTGGTTGAATCTGGTCACAGGGGACCAAGTGGTCACGCAGACCACCCCTTCAGGATGCACCTGTTCAAGTCTCTTGCCCCCTTTTCTACACAGAGCATAGAGATGCTCCTCAGTTCCAAGGCTTAGCAGAGAAGCAACGTGCAGCCAACGCCCACCCATGGGCTGCTTTTCCCTCTGTTGATGGGGTGGGAACCCAGAGAATCTTAATTCTAATATGGCTCATCACCTCATTTGGTCTGAGCAGCTAATAGCTTTTCAGGTGTAACAAGTCCTTATTCTTCCCTTTGTACTAATACCTCGTGCTGTCCAGGGATTCCTGCGATGTTTCCTGTTGGCCTCACTGGGATTGTTCTGAGGGAGACTCTGGAAGGGCATGTTCGGTCCTCATGTTCTACTTGCGGGTCCTCTGACAGGCTGTCCCCTGCTTTGCCATGGTTTTGAGCACCGGGTTCTGACTCTTAGACTCACACCACACACCGACTCACTTGCTGTGACTGTGTGTGTAGAATACTAAGACAGTGAGTCTTCTGGGTACCACAGCAACACAGTGCTGCCCTGGACAGGGAGCTGCAGATTAGGTCAGAAGGCCTGGGGATCGTGTTACATGGTGGATGCTCTCCGTGGGCCCCTCCTACTGCCATCGTGCTCCTGTCCCCGGGAATTTTTCAAATTTGAGATGAATTTTCCCAAAGAATTGTCCCTATAGATCAGTTCGAAAGAATCAATGTCCTCAGCTCTGATTACCTGAGTCTGTCAGGTCCTCTTAGGTCTTAAGTACTTCTCCATAATAAGATCTGGTTTTCTATGTAAAAATTCTGCATATCACTTTTTAAGGGTTATCCCCAACTCTGAATTTTTTATATTCTTCCAATTTTATCTTCTTGAAACTTAATTTTTAACCCCAACTGGAATAAAACGTTAGCTTAGTCACTCTGATAAGATTCCTTATGATGTCATCTGTAGGGCATTTGGGCTTCATGTGCCCACCTTACCCTGTTTCTACATGAATGATATTATAGATCTTGAAATTGGTATTTTAAAAAGTGAGGACATTTGAGAGGTGTGAGTGCTATGGTGGGCTGTATATTAGGGCCCTTTTTCCTGATGTGGTACTGAGAGCTGTCAGCAGCACTTGGTGGAACTGGCCCATTGTTAGAGAAGAGCTCCGTAGGTTCCAGACCATGCTCATGTATGGCCTCCAGAGCAGGATGGAAGCGGTGAGCCTAGCCTTGTCACTTTTTGTCCTGACGCTTGAGTGACAGCTGAACAGTCTGTTTAGAATGCTGACTGAAATCAGGGTTGTGTAAGTCCCAAACATCTTCTAATGCTAACTGTGACTGGCAAGAGCATTAAATTGCAGAAACCTTTCTTAGCCTGGATGGCCTCAAGGAGCTACATACATTTTGAGTCTCTCAAGGAGAATGAAGCAGCTAATCAGCTCTGTCGGCTTCCGCTGCCATTGCCTCATGCAGCCTGATGTGGGCAGTGAGCTGTTAAATGCAATAAATCAAATCTGTTTGCTTGTCCCCATCCCACATCCCTTCTAGACAGCTGAGGCCCTGGGTGCAGCCCTGGACAGTGCACAGCTAATGAGAGAGGCCAGAGCCACTGGCCTTGACAGGCGCTCACTGTGGCTGCGTGGTCACTGACAAGCTGCTGGGAGCGCTCTGCGTCATTACCTCTGTGAGAGCTCTTAGAAAGAGGGGCTCAGGGAGGTTGCGCCCACAGTGGAAGTGATTGCTGATGCAGGATCCAGGATGCCTGATAGCTATTTCTGCTTTTCCCCTGGCGTCTACTTCTTCCTGAGAAAATCTTTCCATCCAGACATTTAAAATATCCGACCTCTTTCCTCCAGTCTGAACCACAGGTTGCTAGCTTTCATTTTTAGGCTGTACGGAAATAGTGCATAATGGGCCTACTGGTGATCCATAGCCTGGCCTGGAATCTGCTCACTGGCTCTCTGCATAGCACATCCTTGCTTAATGTAACGCAGAGGTGAGCATGCCGCTGAGCTAGGACAGGAAGTGCATGTACACAGAGCACACTTGGCTGCAGTGGCCGAACAACACAGCAGTTCTTGCTACAGCAATCTTTACTTTACTAGCATTGATTGGCTCAAATGTTATTTCAAAGAAGGATTAGCCTATTTGGCTTTTCAGAATTTTATTATAGTGTTTCTGGTTATAAACAGATTTTCTTTCCGTGTAGTGAGTATAAAGTTTAAAGGAGGATTTGACAAAACCACAGAGAAACCCTGTCTCGAAGAAAAAAAAAAAAGAAAGAAAAGGAGGATTTGGCTCTAGTAGAATGTAGCACATGCTACTTTTTCCTACTGACCCACTGTGCCTTCTGGGCAGAATGTGTGGGGCAGCTGCTGAAGAGCTGTGAGGTCAGGTACAGCTGGCAGACCGGGAATAAACTAGAACTCTGTCATCTGTTTCCAGCCTGGACACAGAGGCAGCCCTGTCTAGGTGCATGCTAGAAGTTCTGAGAGCAGCACTATACTTGGATACGTGGAGCAGCCAGGGAGCCCCTGGAGGATGCACTGGAAGGATTCCACTATTTGCTTTCCTTTCTTTTATTTTTTTCAATTCTCCGTGGCTTCTTCAAGGCAGTGATGGCCAGTAGGTCTAAACACAAAGGAAGGGGAATCCTCTGGAGAAGAAGGACAAGACCCAGCGTGCAAGGACTGCAAGCATCCCTTCTATTTGTCTCTGTCAGCTCTCCCTGGCCCTGGAGGCACATACAGTAGCAGGCAAGCTAAGACTGGCTTTTTCCCAGAAGTTATTGGGCTCTCAGAGAGGATGACCACCCCGGGGCTTTGCTTTGATACTCTGTTGTGTCCTTGTCAGCCCAACTTGACAGCATGTGCTGGTACAACAGAGTGTCACTGTGAAACCTCTGACGTTACTGTAGCACATGGAGGCCCTGGGTCTGACCCCCTGGGACTTCTACCTAAGATTTATGTAACACTTGCAGCCATAGGTAGTGCTCAGAGTGTCCACACTTGACACAAAAAGACAAAAGCCAAGAATCTCAACCTGGTTGAGAAATGGTGGGAGAAATAATTGGCGAACACCAGCCAGGGATGGTCCAAGGCATCACCAGAGCTCACCTTTTGAAACAGGTATAAAGGGAATACAAGGTGCAAAAGGTGAAGATTTTAGAACTGAAAAATCTAATAACCAAAGTGATGTATTGTGTGGCCTGAGGAACAGACAGAGGGGTAGGGGCCAGTCTGTGACATGAAGACCAGCCCTGCCAGTAACCAGACTGACGAATACGAAACAGATGGGTGAAACTGAGTAGAGCCTGAGACTTTGGGACAGTACAAGGATAATGCTGTGCCTGTGGGTTAGTCACTCAGTAGCCCATAGTCTGCATAAGATGCCAACTCTAAGGCCTACTAATTTTAAGTAATTGAAATTTACCTTCTAACTAGAATGGAATTAAAATGTATGTCAGCGTCCAAATATTTGAAATACCAAAGCATGTACCTCTCAATAATGTAATGGGCAAAAAGTATCAACGGAAATTGGTTGTTTGGACAATAAAAAATAATGTATTCAGGGCAGCAGACGAAGGAGGATCTCTGAGTTCAGGGCCAGCCAGGACTACATAAAGAAACCCTGTCTTGAAAAAAAAAAAAAAAAGTATTAAAGATTTTCAGAGGACATACCAGCAAATTCAGTCTCTAGAAAGAGCAAAAAAATGCTTCATTGAGAAAAAAAGGTCAACTGTCTTGAGTTTCCACCTGTGGAAACTTAAAGAGAAGGAAAACCAGAGCAACCACACAGAAGGAAGGAAAAGCTGAAACAGAGCCAGAGACCAGAGAAGTCAGGGACAGGACCCAGGCTTTCACACTGGAGCAGCTCAGCCAAGAAAGACAAAGCAGGCATTACATTCAAGAGCTTGAAAGATTCCAGTAGAGGGTTTTTTAATGGGTTGGGTTCAAGACAGTTTTCCTGGTCCTGTTCACTGGCCTTGGGGGAAAAAAAAACCTGCCCCTCCTCAGTATGCCTCCTCTCCTTCCTGAAAATGGATGGATTCACACTTCAGGTTGAGCCCTGAGTTGAGAGAATCGTCACTTGGAGGCATGGGGCTGTTTTCCAGATGTTCTATCAAGATTTGCCTGGGCCCCTGGCCCACCAGGGTTCCGATTCCACATGCTTTGTCCTTTTGTGGTTGAAACTATACCAACCCCTACACTTGGAAGTCTGTGCCTCCTCCATTGTACCCTGACCCCAGCAAATCCTCAGTGAGTAGATGACACTATAAACAGGTGAATGCCCAGGGGCGCCATGGAGATGTATCTGTGATTACTGATTGGTTCTCTACGACATGGATGCCAAAATCCAGTGCCAAGTCCCGTCTCTAAAATGATACAGTATTACATATAACATATGCATATCCTTCTGTATATTCAAGTTATCTGCTGATGACTCACAATACATAGATACAATACAAATATTACATAGGTTTATGCCATATCATTTGGAAATAATGACAAGATGTTATCTGTATGTGTTCAAGACATGCAAATCTAACATGGGAAAATGATGCTCCAACTGCACACTAGAGAGACTGAGACTCTAAGCAGAAGGCCCAGCAGGATGTGAACTCAGTACACTGCTAGGCATGGGACAAATTCAAGGCTTACCTTGGGGAGCCTTCTGGGAATTTCTAGAAGGAGAGGTTTCAAATAGCAGTTGGTTAAATCCAAGGGTGTGGCCGGAGCCCATGGGTTTGGGGCACTATATAATCTTGAATGTGTAAGGGCATCAGGATCAGAATTTCTTAGGCTCTGGTTTCAGAGGGTTCTATGAAGCCACAGAAATTGAGCTGGGTTAGGTATTCATTGTATGTATTGTTTGTTCCTTAAATATGTTCTGAGCTCCTTTGGACGAGGAGTAGGACTGCTCTGGTCTGGGGGATTCTCCCAAAGGGCCATATGTTGGAAACTTGGTCTTCTAACCAAGTGTTGAGGTGGTGGGATCTGTAATAGGTGGGGCCGAGTACAAGGCAGTTAGGTTAGGGGGTAGCACCACTAACAGTGATTGATGGAGCTCCTCCAGGTTATGAAGGAGGCCGTCGCATTTTCTTAGCCTACTTTGCATGTGGCCATTTCCCCTTCTGCTGTTCTGCCATATTTTGAGGCCGCCAGAGGCCCTCTCCAGAATGCCACCTTTTTCTTGTTTGGAACTTCCAGCCATCAGTGCCATGAGCCAGGTAAGCCTCTTTTGCTTTATTAAGTACCAGCTCCGGATTGTTACAGCACCACAAACCACACCAACACACAGCACAGTGTGGTGATAGGCCCAGGGAAAATGGAGGTCCTAAGAGTGCCCTTCTGCAGAATTCCTGGGACACAGTAGGAGAACCAACCATCTCCAAAGAGAGTCGGGAAGCTGCGTCAGAGGAACAGGGGTAGTGGTAGATGAGACCTTGTGGGCAGGCACTTAACTCTAGGTTGAGTGGCATGGAGGTGGGAAGATGCGTCAGAGCTCAGGAAGAGGGTGGAGTGGTCTTCCTTCGGGTACTCACTGGGTATCAGGCTGTACATGCCCCACCATGTGTTCCAAAGCAACAATGGTGGGAGCTAAGTCAGTGCCTGTCCGACATGGAGTCTGCTCTCTAACGTGCACATGTGTGCACACACACAGAATGTCTGGGCCTACACACAACAGGTCAAGTTTGGCCTTTGGTAGTTGTCCTTAGACTTTGTCATTTTAAAAACCTTGTATGGGTACTGAAACTGAAATGTGTTAAATATTTTTTTCTTATATTGACAGGACTATATTTCTTCTGTTAATCTGGTAGCTTGCACTAGTTCATTTCCAAATCCTATTATACCATGTATAATTATTTTCATGTATTGCTAAGTTCTATTTATCAGTGTTTTCTGTGTACAAAGTGACTCAGTCAAGCAAATTAATATAGCCATCACCTCATATACTTACTTTTTGTGGTGAGATCATTCACTATAAGTCAGTGATTCTCAAGAGTATGAAATTGTGAACTCTAATGACCATGCTATAAGATACATGGTTAGCAAGCCTTCCTCCTAACAGAAACTTTATACCCTTTAACCAGAACTCTCCAAACTCCACTTCACCCGTCTGTTCTCTGATTCAAGTTCAACTTTTTAAGATTCCACATTTGAGTGTGTTTGTGCAGTATTTATCCTTCTGTGCCTGCTTTGTTTCACTTTACACAATGTCTTGCAGGATCATCCATGTTGGACCGAATGACATGTTTTTATGGCAGATTAGTATTTCACTGTGTATATGTATAATGATTTTCTTATTCATCCACAATTATACTGTAGGTTGATTATAGCCTTGGGAATGGTACTGCAGTGAATATGGTGTACAGATATCTGACATATAAATTTCATTTCCCTTAGATCTATGCCAGAGTGCAGTTGCCATGTCCTGTAGTGGTTCTGGTTTGATTTTTGGAAGAATTTCCATACTGTTTTTCACAATGGTAGAATATGTACAGTTTTTTGTTTTCAGGGGGTTTGTTGTTGTTGCTTGTTTTTCAAGACAGGGTTTCTCTGTGGCTTTGGAGCCTGTCTTGGAACTAGCTCTTGTAGACCAGGCTGGCCTCAAACTTAGAGATCTCTGCCTCTGCTTCCTGAGTGCTGGGATTAAAGGTGTGCACCACCACCACCCGGCTGGTAGAATATTTACAGTTCTACCAGTTGGGTCCAGAGTTCCCATTTCCTCATTACCATTATTTTAGTCTCTTGATGACAGCCACTCTGAAAGGCTTGAAGTGACATTTCATTGTGTTTTTTTTTTTCATTTGCATGTCCCTAACTCTTATTTTCCTTAGATTGAGAAATGTCTACTGAAGTGCTTGCCAACTTCCTTACCTACTTTCTTATAAAATGTACTCCATATGTTAGATATTAGCCCATATCAGAGGTTTGGTTTATAGATATTCTCTCCTGTCTGCTAATTGTTTCCTTTGTTGAGTAAAGACTTTTCAGATTAATTTAATCTTGTTATCTAGTTTTGCTTTTGTTTCCTATGCTTTGGGGATCATTAAAAAAAAATTATTGCCCAAACCAACAGCACAGAATTTTTCCTCTAGTGATTTTCTAGTTTCAGATCTTACATTTAACTCTCTAACATCCATTGCTTTTGTTGGTGTGTGTGTGTGTGTGTGTGATACGAACCCAATGTTACTCTTCAGCATATGGATACTCAGTTTCCCTAGCAACTACTCACTGTGGTCAGTTTCCTGTTTGCAGTGTAGGACTGGATGTTTCTAGTCTACTCTCATTTTCTAAATTACACTATTTACATCGCATGTAAATTCATGCCGTTATTGAAATGTTAGGACTCAAACTTGTCATTTCATTTTTAGTTTTCTGTTTATCCTTTTATCTGACTTTTGGGTTTCCTCTCGTCTTCCTGGGAGTTATTAAAGCTTTCTTAAAAATTCCATTTTGATTTGTTAATAATTCATGACATTTTATCAATTTGAAGGGAAGGTAGAAAGCTTGCCTTCTTTTATCCTGCCCTAATATACTGTTCATATAAGACAGTGCAGTAATTTTTACTTTAGCTAGCCATCAGAAATCATTTTAGACACAAGAAACAGAGGCCTATGGTATTTACTCTTATTTAAAAGTTCTCTTTTTCAAAATGACGATTATTAGCACATATTCTACAAACAAGTGGCATTCCCCACGCGTCCATGGGGAATGTGTATGTGTAAGTTGATCGTGCCTAGCTACCCCCTTTCCCTTACCACCTTTCCCCTGCTGGGTTGGTTAGCTCCTCCTACCACTGTGAAGGAAACTTCTCCCAAGCTGTGCTCCTGGAGTGGAGCCGCTGGCAGCCATTTCTTGGTTTTCCTTCATCCTGGAGTTGCATCTTCCGCAAGTCTACTTTTCTGGACCCACAGTTCTTATGTAGCAACCTTTCCACCTCAGCCCTGCCTGTCCATCTGCATCTCTGCTGTTCCGTCGTCTGGCCCACGGACTTTGCCGCCTACTCCTATCCCGTCACTGCCTTCTTACATCCACGGTGCCCCTTCTTTATGTCTTTCATTAATTTAATAAGAATTTTGTTTCTCTGCTGAGCCAATGGCTTGACAGGTAAGAGTGCTGTGCAAGCATTGAGGACCCAAGTTTCGGTTTCAACACCAACGGAAGCTGCCTGCAAACCTGGCCCTGAGGGAAACCTGGCCCTGAGGGAGGGGGATCTCTGGGGCTTGCTGGACACCTGACCTGCTAAAAGAACACAAGTTCCAGAGACCCTGCCTCAAAGGAACAATATAGAGTGACAGAGGAGACACCCAATGGCCTCCGTATGCACAATGCATACACACATGTACACACACCACCACCACACACGAAGAATAGGCCTGGTTGTTCATAGGATCACTGTTATGATGGCTGACTCACAGATGTCATCTGATGTTAATGTCTCTGTCATCTTGGGATTGGCTTTGGCTGATTGCCCTTCATATACTTTGAAATCTCCATAGGTCTTGGCACGACAGGTAATTTCCGTTGAAACCTGAGCATTCGGGTGTTAAGGGCTGAGGCTGTAGCCCTTGGCCTTCCTTCTCAGTTTGTTTCTCCTGTGTCCTGGTGGGAAGGTGTAGGTTTTCCCCGGGCATCTGTGGTCATCTAGGCAGACAGAAACTCCTACTCCCTTGATGATCCCCCTGGCTTTGCAGAACAGCATGGTTCCTTCCTGCTTCCCACAGCCTGCCCCTGACACCATGAGCCAGAACTTGTTGTCCCTAAGGTCTGAGTGCTTCCTGATGGAGGGCAGGAGGTGCCTACAGCTGGGCCCTGCTTTCAGGAGAGTTTGACTGGATAGGAGATGCCGCTTCAGGGTGTCGTCACACTTACTGCTTCCTGCAGACCTCTGCAGGGCTTCAGCTTGACACTTCCATCTCCAAGCCTGAGAGACCCAAAAAACCTCGCTTGTTCTACAGGACGGGTCTTCACTCCCAGAGAGTTTTTGTTACTCCCCCCCACTGTGGGGTGTGTGTGTGTATCTGTCTATCTGTCTGTCTGTCTGTGTCTGTCCTCTCCTCTGATGCAGAAAGGCACTGGCCCAAGTGACTGATCACTCCTGACAGCCTGGAGTCGAAAGCACCAGGGGCAGGCACTGACCTACTTTCTCCTTCCTGAGCTGGAAACATTTATGTAACAGACAGCCACAGGGCCCTGCTGTCCCCATGATGGGTAGGAGATGCCCCAGACTAGCCACAATGTGATCCAGTTTATGGCCCTTGCAAATCAACCTTAGTTGAAACAGGGCTTTCCATAAGAGGGCTTGGCTTGGCTTGTCACAGGCTGTCAGCGTGGACATGTGTTATTTGGTGTTGCATCAATCTCCTGAGCCCAGATGCTTGTTTCCTTCTGAGAGCCTTCTTTGTGAGCTCTAGCCGGGGTTCAGCATTCCTCGGGGCCTGTGGAAATGTCCTGGCCAGCAGAACTTCTCATCTGCTGTGCGTTTTACCCAGAACAGCAAGCAGCCACATCAGCTCCCAGAGAGCCCGACCTCCTGTAGAGCTGAGGTCCTACATTCCTGATTTGTCTTCTCTTAGCATGCTCGCCAGCTCCAGAGCATCTCCTGAGAATGGATAGCTTGTGTCTCTTGCTTCTAGAAACCTTATCTGAGCCACTCCTTCCCCAGCCACTCCCCCAGCCTCCACCGTCAGTCCTAGACCTCCCTGGTGTATGCCCTAGCCTAGCTAGCACTGTTGATATTTCCCTGATGGGGGCAAACCATCCTATTGCTTGCTTGCTGCTTCGTAAGTACTGGTCCATCATTGTGGAGAACTCAGTGATGAGAGACGAGAGCGGCTCACCAGGAAGGCCTGGTCCCAGCTCGCCCACATTGGCACAAAGTCATCATGTCACTTTCCCACAAATACTCTGGTACCTATAATCTTTGCCTGCAGATGAGCTGAAGCCTTAATTTATCCCGTGAAACTGACCATTAGAGGTCGTCCACATAAAGCCTGTGAATGGCACAGACCAGCACTGTGCAGGCAGAGCATCTTAGCTTCTGTGGGAGAACAGCATCAGGTCAGCAGCCAGAGACTGCATTCATCCTGGGGAAGGTTGCCAGTAACCGCGCATAAAGGGACACAAGTACAGGAGCCTTCTAGATAGTTGTAGGCAGAGGGGCTCTCAGGCTGCCTGGCATTTGAGAGGCCATGATGGAGGAAACTGAGTCTACAGAGTTACATGGTTAGGACACAACTCTGCGCATCTCCTATGGTGGTGACAGTGGCACACCACTCTCCTGGAGGCCAGAACATGGTTCCAGGTCCAAAAAAGAGTACATGTGGTCACAGCTGTCCCTTCTTGTTCCAGGTGACGCCATCTGGGCCCCATCCATCCTTCCTCACAGCACCCTCAGCACCTTAAGCCACCACCCTGAGCTACACTTTGGAGGAAAGATGGAATCTAAGGTCTCAGAAGGTGGCCTGAACGTAACCCTTACCATCCGCCTGCTGATGCATGGAAAGGTGATGTGGGGCAGAAACCAGGGCACTGCCTGACAGGGATTTGCTCTGTATTCCTTGTGCTACACAGTCTCAAAACTGCAGCGGTGTTGCATGTGCGGTACAAATTACACCTTTCTTAGAGCTACTCAAGACTGCTTGACCTGGCACCTATACCTCAGTACCCTAGTGCCCACATCCTGCAGGAGGGTGCTGTCCGGCATAGCCAGCCGTCACACCTCCCCACCCCACAAGACAAGGCTGGCCCTGTGTTCTCTGCTTCTACCCTGAGAAATCTAACTCCCAGCTTTTATGCACGATTTCCTGCCAGGGTGGCCACTACAGTGACAGTTCTAGGACATCCAGCTTCCCAGAAAGCATGTCCTCTCGCACTCAGACATGCCTTTTCTGTGGTGGAGAGCATCCTCCCCTCCCTTCTCGTAGCACGCCCCCACACCACACGGTAGACTGGCCCTAGTTCCTGTGACAGAAGGGCTGCAGCTGAGCACTCCCTCCTTGTTTCCTGAGCCCGGACCACACCTTCCTCTTGGATCACAGCAGCTCTGGATTGCTGAGGGCCTGCTTATAGTGGGAAGAGCAGGTCAGACTTTGAAAGAAGTTATTTCCCTTGGCGGGAAGTCAGGCTGGCCCTGCCCCAAGTGACACACCATGATAGAACCTTGCTGGAGCTGGCCTGTGGGCTGAGACAGGCTGGGAGCACTGGTCCCTGCAGGCATTGAAGTACAATGGCAGAGTCATGGGGACTGTGCCAGTGACTTCTCCAGGTGTCCTACATTGTAAAGCAAATCACAGGAGTTGAGGTGTTATTTCCCATCCGTCTGTGGCAGGGTTTCCTTAAGTGTGGGGGTGATTTTCCTCCTGCCAGGCAGTTTGTTGATGAAGCTAAGCTCTGTACCTCATCAGCCCTGGTCAACTGGGTACAGAGGAGCTGGGCAGCCCAACAAAGGCAAGTCTTCTTCACTAGAGTTTCAGCTGTCCTGTGGCTCAGTGAGAGAGTGCCTGTCTGGTACACACAAGGCCTTGGTTCGACCCCAACTCTGTAAAGACCATAAATCCTCCTCATTCAGATAGACTGTTTTCTAAAGCCTCAGCCCCACAGTGCTTGACATCATCTTTCTTGATTTTTTTTCCTACAGGAAGTTGGAAGCATCATTGGGAAGGTAATTATTGAGTGAACTCTGCCTTTCTCGGGGTCTCTATAAAGTGATAGACAAAGACAGCAGTAGCTGCTGGTGCTGACTGGCCCCAGCAGGTTCACAGCCCCGGCAGGCATACTGTGCTAGAGGAAGTCAGGGTCCCAAGGAGCTCTGCCCTGGCAGCCCTGTTCATGCCCTCTCCTTACCTAAACAACAGTGTCATGACTCTTCTTCTTGGCTCTGGGTGAACCATGCGGGGAGCATTCTTCCTGTGCGCTGGCAGGGTCAGTCACCACTTTGAAGCTTATTCTTATGACCTCTGTGGCTGATACATCTGGGTTTCAGACCCCGGGAAGTGTCACCATTCTTGCACTGATCAGTAGTCCTGTAATCAAAATGACCTTCAGGAGCTTAGTAACTCCTCTTTATAACTAAAGCACGAGGGGTTTCCATGGGAAAAGGACCGATGAGAAGCCTGTGTGAGAGAGCAGCTGAGGACCAGGCGCTGCCCTCTCAGCATGCTGTATTTGGTCTTCTCTGTAACCTTGCACCTGTACAGGGAAGCTTCTAATTGCTCACTGATTCAACTCTTTCTTAACATTTCTTTGGAAAGGGCTTCTCAGGGCATCACCACTCATGAGCAGGGTATTTGAACCAGCCTTAACCCTTGCTGGGCATCTCCTGGCAATAGACCACCCTGGTACAATATTCGTGGTGCTGTCATGAAAACGGGCCTGATTCTGATCAAATTCCCAGTGGCCAGCTATACCACTGGGTGGCTATGCCTCCTTTCCCATGCCTTCGTTTCTCCTTCTGAGGTACCCCAGGATTGTGTGGCCCAACAAGCAAAGAGACCAATTAACTCAAAGGGGCAGGCAAGGACCGGGAGTAGACTAGAGACAGAGGCAGGCAGCCCCTCACCATGCTAGCAGCTTACAGCATCCAGGATTGGGCTGAGCTAGACCCATGTCCCCTCTGTGCACCTGGTGGTGACAGACTTCCTTCTCTGTATCTCCATTTCCAGAAAGGAGAAACGGTGAAGAAGATGCGTGAAGAGGTGAGTGTGCTTTATTCTAGATGACGTCCTATCCCCAGGTCAGGTTGGCCGGGATGGGGTGGCACTGCTAGTGGCTCTCATGGACCTGCCTGTGTGCCAGGGATGCAAGGCAAGGAGGGGAAATCTGTCTGCCATGCTCCACGCGCAGTGTTCAACTACAGAGGGCACAGGTTTTCCTAGCAGTCACTGGGACTCTTACTAATTAACATTCTACTCTGGTAGGGCATAGTGGCACATACGTGTAACCCCAGCACCAAGGTCTGGTAGGGCATGGAGGCACATACCTGTAGACCCAGCCCCAAGGAGACAGGGACAAAAGAGCACAAGCTCAGTGCCATTGTCCTCTCCCACTTCACAGGGAGTTCAAGGCCAGCTTGGTTACACGAGACTATTTTTAAAAACAACAAAACCTGAAAATTCCAATTTGCTGGGATTTCTGGCAAGGATTTCACTGTTTAGGATGAGGTTTCCAAGCCTGTCTCAGCACTAGTATCTGCTTTAAGTTGTCTGCTAGCCCAGAGACGCTTTCATCTTCTGCCAGCCTCATTTCCTCCTCTCTCACCTTAGAGTGGCGCCAGGATCAACATCTCGGAGGGAAACTGCCCGGAGAGAATCGTCACCATCACAGGCCCAACGGATGCCATCTTCAAGGCCTTCGCTATGATAGCGTACAAGTTTGAGGAGGTAAGGCACGGCTGGCGCCTGCGTGGGCTCGGTTCCAGCCGCCTCCGCCCATCCATCTGTTTGCCTGACTTGGCCCAGGAGCTGGCTTGTTTTGTGACAAGACTACCTTAGAATTCTCTTTGCCTTCAACCTCTGCTTCTGTCCAGCTACACACCTCCCTGGGGAGTTTATAGAGCTGGGTCCTAAAGGGAGTAGAGGTGGATTTTCAGGTTGGGAGATGTACACACACACACAGGTATATGTGATGCTTCTGTGTGCTCTAGTGAGCTACTCTTCATGTTTCAGTGTTTCCATTTAATGTTTATTCACATATGGTGATCACTGGCATCTTTTTTTTTTTTGTCATAAATGAGAGGCTGTGGTCAGATTTTTTTGGGCTTTGGGGGTATAAGCAAAGACCTCTCTAAATGGTAACAGTGGATTATATATACAGAGCTTGCTGTAAAGATATCAGTCTCCATCACATGTCACTGGGGGAGGGGAGCATTGTGTACTGGACACAGGGAAGATTTTAGGTACGCCCTAAGAATGGGTATGGGTAGGAGAACTGGAGATGACTAACTCCCCGGCAGCCAGGCTTCCTGTAAGAGTCGTGAGAGCAAGAGGATTTGCTCTCTTTGGTGGTCCCTGGCTTAGAATTGGGAGCAAGCATTAAGGAAACGGTGGCTACCCAAGCTTTAATCATCCTGGTTGAAGCCAGAGAAGCTGCTATAGCGGTATGGGCCGTTCTCATGGCACCCGTGGCCTGGCCATCACTAGTTTGCATGCTGAATTTGACGTGTGCCCTTGCAAGAGGCTAGCCAAGGAAAAAAGACTTAAGAGCAGAGGTTCATTATGCAGGGCTCAGCTGCCTTCATGGCCACCAGTGTTGAAGATCACCTTGGCCTTTTGCTCCGTGTCATGACTATAATATACTGAGTGCATGATCGCATAGAACATGTAGGGTACTAGTAGAAAGCACATGGCCACCGTGATAGAAACAAAAGCTCTTTACAGTCCACAAAAGGTGTTTTAGATCCAAGAGCTCTGATGCCCAACCCAGGCCAAGAGAACCACCCAGGAAGTGTGGCATTCCACATCCGAGACCTGATAGGCCCCTCCTTGAGATGATGTATAGCTGCTGGTTGGTCCTAGAATAGCAGGGCACAGTCACAACAGCACAGATGCTCCCATGACCAGCCTGTAAGAAGTCTAGAGTAAGCTGCCATCTAGTGCTGCTTCTGCCGATGGGTGGGGACAGTCCACCAAACATCTGGGGCTCAGATGCCATTAGTCACTTCTGCCAGAAGCAGTTAGGATTGAAGCAGCCTTTTCTCCTGCAAAGCCTGTTGTGGGGGGTGGAGGAGACTCTGCTCTGTTGGTTCTCAGGACAGTGGGCTAGTGACTAGCTTAAGTACTGAGTGATTAGGCCGGCCTTGCCTTGAAGTATCCAACATGCGGATTTTAAGAGTTAAGGGTTCGTATCCGGACATGTCTCAGGGTCCTTTCCTGAGAATCAGCTGGAAACAAATGGGGTCAGTGATGTCTGGCAGAGGCACTTGGGAGCTCAGGACAAGTCTGGATGAGGCGCTGTCAGCAGCGTCACGACTTAGATTTGCAGTCTCTTCTGTTGGTTTAGGGTTACCTGATTGACAAACTGTCATGATTGCTTTCTTAGAAGGAAGGCAAACTAGCCAAGGTATTGATGACCATGTAGGCCAGATGTTTGTGTCACTGTGTGGGAACACCATTGTTGTAGTTCCCTGTGTCGTACTGGATAAAACCAGATTCACCACTTTTATCCTATGCTCTTGGGATTGTAGTAGCCTAGGAGAGCGGGGGTAATGGCTACTATTTGGGGTCATCTAAGAATGGTATTAGAATAAGTATGTTCTATCCTGTTTTCGTAAAATAAGAAAAGAGGTGAGCGAGGACGGCATATTATGAGTGAATGACAACTGGGGCCATTTGAAAAGAGAGGAAGAGAGATACACCAGTCAGCTTTCTGTTGGTGATCCACTCGGAAAGCAGAATGGTTGATTTCAGCTCACAGTTGTAGGGTTTGTAGCCTGTGGTAAGGCAGGTCCCCTGCTTTTAGGCTTCTGGTGGAAGTGGGCCATATGTTATAGTAGGCACACATGGCATAGAAAACCATCCACCTTGTGGGATCCGCCAGAATCCCACAACAGCATACCTCTGATGAGCTAAAATCTCCACAAGGCCCATCTTAGGTGTCTTCTGCCTCCCGACAGTGTCAACTGACTGCTAGGCCCTTAACACTTGGACGTTTGGAGGACGTTACCAATGAAGTTTCACACTTAACCCATAGAGGCTTAGATCCATTTTATAATATAAAATGGATCCCAAAGTCATAACTATTACATTTATCAGAAGCCTGAGTCTCAGAGAGGACAAAGGAAAAGTGCTGTGCACCATTACAAAAATGAAAACAAGTTAGATATGTGAGATACAATGGCATAGTGTAGACATTCCCATTCTAACCATTCCAGAAGGAAGGAACTGGGGACATTGGGAATTGAACCAAAGGAAACACACATACACGAAAAACAAACAAACAAAAAACCCAATCCTAACAGGGCAAGCATTAAATCTTGTAGTCATAATGCTTGGCATCCAAAGCTAACTATGGTAGGCACGAGTAACAAATACTGGAAGTCACAAAAAACTAAGACTGTATACTAGTTGGTGGTTTATTTTTGATTTTGGTTTTATTTTGTTCCTCGTCTCTTTTTCTGAAAGTCATTTGGAAAATGGGAACCTCAACTAAAAAAAATGCCTCTATCATATTGGCCTGTAGACCAGTGGGGGGGGGGCATTTGATTGGAGGGGGAGGGCCCAGCTCATTGTGAGCGGTGCCATCCCTGGGCAAGTGGCCCTGCATTGTGTAAGAAAGCAGGCTGGCTGAGCAAGACATGCAAACTGGTAAGCAGCGCTCCTCCATGGCCTCAGCTTCAGCTCCTGCCTCCAGGATCCTGCCTTGACTTCCCTCAGTGACAGAGTGTGACCTCAGAGTGAGACCTTAGAAATTGGAGTAAACCCTTCCTCCCTGAGTTGCTTGTGGTCATGGTGTTTATTACAGCAATAGAAATGACTAAGGCAGACCGTAACTCCAATACATACTGCCTGGGCTCCCAGACTTCCCTTTGAAAGTTCGATGGAAACCTCCATGATCCTACAATTCGTTCATCTTTCCTGCCTACAAAACCAGCCACATGGATAACAAGCACCAGCGACTGCTGCCAGAAAAAGCAGTGTGTAGCCCCCTAGGTTGTCATCAGTGTACTCAGGGTTCTTTGACCTTAGCTGGGAAGAGATCGCAGGTAGGAAAGAAGCTTTAGACGCTGGCCTCCAGCAGCTTCTGTGTCCTTCAGCACTTGACAGCAGTGACCAGAGGCAGCAGTCAGGTGGAAGCAGAAACTAGTGACTAGCTCTATTAACGCAGTCCTCCTGTGATGGACCACAGGTATTGGGACGTTCAACCCTACAAATGTTCGAGTCCCCATGTCGGCTTCAGGTGTCAGGACTTTTGACTGTTGGCAGGAGTCAGCAGTACAGTTCTCAGCCAGGGGTCTGAGGTCCCATGGTCCTGAAGACTTGGCAGTTTTCTGGACTGCCGGTTCTCTTCTCTTGCTCCTTCTAACGCTTGCCCCTCTGACCCCATTTCTGTCTCTCCACTCCCCACCTCCTCATTTATGCTTCCTTTCTTCTTCCTTCTCTAGTCCTTCTCAAACTTCAGCTGCTTCTCCAGTTATCAGTGACTACTGCCGAGACTTGGCAGTGCACTGGGACAGCGTTTTGGAGTCAGGACGCGGCTGCTCTGGAACCTGAGTGCTTGGAGGGCTAGTCAGGGACTGCGCTCT
Organism: Chionomys nivalis; assembly: GCF_950005125.1. Taxonomy (NCBI): domain Eukaryota; kingdom Metazoa; phylum Chordata; class Mammalia; order Rodentia; family Cricetidae; genus Chionomys; species Chionomys nivalis. The sequence goes on along the minus strand of NC_080104.1, from coordinate 54,676,965 downwards.
GGGTGCAGTTGGGCCACTTAGTCATCGGTTTCCCTTTCTCAGGGAACAGGATCTCAGCAAGCAAGCAGGGTCCTACACTGATGCCACTGCCAATGGGGGAGTCACAGGCCTCCACAAGTGGCCACTGCTTCAACTGCCAAGCAGTAGTTACAGAGAAACCAGCACCTAAGACTCAGGAACCAGGTGCCTGTCACAAATAAGGCTGTATAGGAGCTTAGCATCAAAGAGTATTGTGTCTGTGTGTTTTGTTGGGCAGGGAGCAGGGTATCTGTGTCAGGTTCACATGTCACTGGATCTAAAGTTACTGAGTTGTACAAATGGTGTTGGTGAGACTGGGTTCACGTGGAGCCCATGGAATCAAGCCGCTGCTTTTTCTAGCCCCAGAGCTAAAGCTGAAGGCCAGCATTTGTCCAGTTGTCAAGCTGTGCCCATTGCCATCTTTGCCACTGCCACCACGCTTTTCTGTCTTTGCTGCTTCTTTCTTTGTATTAGTAGCTTAGCATGCACCACTAAAGGTAGCAAGGATGACTACCTATGACATGTCTTTACTGGACCTGCTGTTTCAACACCAGGGCTGAGTCCCTGCGTAAGTCTGAGCTTAAGAACCTGAAAAGGAGTGTTTGGACCAATCATAATCACTCATTTGGCTAATCACAGCAGCTTGTTTGGACCAGTCACTGTCTCTCCGATTTGTATTTGGGACTAGTCACAGCCTTGACTAGTGATAGAATATTGCCTCCGCAGGGAGAGCGCAGCCCCTCTGGCCAGGTTACAAGTAGTTCTCAGGGCTTGCAATAGCAAAAGCTCTGCCACAGCTATCCTGACAGCCCTGGGTGGGGCTGCTCCTTCAGGAGCCAGGGCGGCCGGCCCTGGCATCAGTGTCTGAAGGTGTCCATGTGCGCGGGTGGCTGCTGCAGACACAAAGCTGATAGTCCTTTTTCTCAAGGCAGCTCAGATAGCAAGAGAAAGTTCAGTGGCTTCTAATTATGGAACCAAAATTTCATATGCCTAATGATAGACATTAAAAAGAATTCTTACAGCAAACTTGTGGGCCTTATCATTGAAACTGGCAGTAATTTACAAAACAGTTTAGAGAGTGCTTTAAACTTGTCCTGTATTCAGGGATGTGGACTCACTTTCTCTTTGTCACTGCTCTGAGGTCTTCTGGAGCAACTTTTCTACTATATGGAATATTGGATTGTGGTCTGAGCTGAGATACGTGAAGAAGGCTTAAGCATTAAGCTCCCTGGAGTTTCATTGCTGCATTTTTGTTTGATTTGTCTCCTTCAGTGAGGCTCCAGAGCCGCTTTTCTTGGGGAGACAGCGCCTCCTGGTGGGAGGTTATAAAGAAGTACCTGGGAAGCAGCCTAAGCGGGTGATGTTAGACAGGGCAATCTGAGGCCTCTCATAGTATGTTGTCCCCTTTACCTGTAGCAGGGCAGATGTGGTATCAGCACGGAATCCCTAAACTCAGACTGACCAATTACAGGAAGAAAGTATCTAAGTAGTGGGCAGCATGGCCATACAATTGGTTTATCTTGGGTCTAAGAATCTCAAGGCATCTTGGAAACTTGACTTTTGTTTTATGTCAGGGATCAAGCTGAGACCCTCGCCCATTCTAAGTACATGCTGTCACTGAACTACACCTTCAGCCCTGAAAGTGTTGGGAATTTTAATTTCCGGTGATCCTTCTAGCTCCCCAGAGCACTGTGGTAAGGAGGCAGTGTTAGTAATGGGGACCCACCTCCAGAGTTCTTAAGTGCTGGCTCCTGCAAAGCGTGTGCCCTGACATTTGGCATAAAAGTTGCTATGCTCCCAAACTAAAACCAAGCCATTTTTAGCAACTTTAATGGCTATAGCTTTCTGCAAGGAAATGCCTTGTTACCTCCTATAACACACATATAGTAGCTAAAGCACCCTCAACCCAGGAGACAGGAAACATATAAAACCCACTGAGAGGTTCAGAAGGCTTGAACGAGTCTCACCTTCTCATTCCATCCATCCTTGTTTTGCTAAACAGGTGACACAAGCCTAAAAATGCCCTCATTTGTGTCTTGCATCTCTCTCTAGTGTTTACAAATCCTAGCCAGTCTTTTTCAGTCAAGGACAACATAGCACATAGTAGTCACACCAATGCCACCAGAGGGACAAAAGGTCATGCCCCAAGTTCACCGTAAAATAGCAAGCAAAAGTAGTCCCCAGGCTGGAGACAAACAGAAGAACTCAGTACCAAGAGAGTGGGTCTAGATGCAGAGCTGAACCGCAGGCACAGGGGCCTCTGGGTACTCTGTCTGGATAGAGGCTGAGTCCAGGCCTAGAGGAAATGGAGAGATAGGAACAAGCTCCCCAAATGAAGCTGAAGTGGTGTGTGCAGAGCTGGATGGAGCAGGGGGTTAGCCACTGTCCCCCGTGCAACAGATAAAGTGTCTGGGTAGGAACAGTGGCTCACTAGAAGCAAGGCTCCCTGGTGATCACCCAGGAGAAGGGAGGATTTTTGTTTTCTGGGTAGTTGAGAATTAGAAGTGGAGAAAGACATGAGGTCAAATTCTGGCCATTTAGCCCCACGCTCCAGAGGTTTGGGTGTGGCTCTCCAGGATAGCCGTGTATGTTGGTCTCAGTTGCTTTCCCCCAAATCACGCTGCATCCTGTTATCAGGTTCCCTCATGTAGAGGCTTCTCTGGGTTTTCATGGAAACAAGCCTTGTACTCACCAATTCCATCTGACCTGCTAGTAACGTCCCTTGGGAGTGCCCTCCCACCCACCTGCTCTCCACTGGCCCCAGACAAGTCTGCCTTACATATCTGTCTGCCATCCCCATACCCAGTAGACATCATGCTGAGGTCAGACCTGATCATGTATCTTCTTAACCTATGACCTGTCCTGAGTCCCCTGTGACTCCTGACCACCCAGCCTTGTGAATCAATGTGTGTTGTTGGCTCATATGGCCATCTGGCGTATATCTCCTGTTTCTTTTAAGCCTGGCCTGGCTTTGAAGGTTCCATGGTTGCCAGGTTCTCTTACTGAGTTCCTTCACTATGTGGGAGAGGGCTCCTTGAGTTCTTCCCAGTGTCCAGGAAAAACAGGTAGGGGCAGAGATGCTGCTTACACGTCCTCAGTGTTCCCAAGCCACACTGCTGTACTCACTAATATGAATCCAACATGCCTGTTTTCTCCTCCCTAGGACATCATTAATTCCATGAGCAACAGCCCTGCCACCAGCAAGCCCCCAGTGACATTGCGACTAGTGGTCCCTGCCAGCCAGTGTGGGTCCCTGATCGGGAAAGGCGGCTCTAAGATCAAGGAAATCCGGGAGGTATTGCCCACCCTTATTGCATGTCTCCCAAACAATCTGTAAGTGTATGCACCGATACTGCACAGCCTGATGGCTCAAAACGGGTTTCCAAACATAACACCAGTGAAAAACGGGATGTGGAGAACCTTGCCGCATTCACACGTGCACTCAGTGACTTGTGCCAGGAGTAGCCCTGCTTTGCCAAGGACAAGAGCAAGGATGAGGGTGGAAGTCCCTGGACAAACAGGTTTTAGCATCCAAGTTCTGTGGCTCTGGACACACTCTGCTAAGAGATGCTCTTTTGTCCATCAGTCAGGTACTACCTCCTGGGATGACACCAATGGAGCCTGAACCTGATGTGGGTTTGACATTGAAAACATGTTACTTCAAGGGAGGCCAGGTCCTCCTGCTCCTTCTCCCCCATCCCCCCGCCCCCCGTTTTTTTTTTTTGTTTTGTTTTTTGTTTTTTTTTTTTGAGACAGGGTTTCTCCGTAACAGCTCTGACTCTCCTAGAATTCTATCTGTAGACCAGGCTGTCCTCAGACTCAGAGATCCACCTATCTCTGCCTCCTGCGTGCTGATATTAAAGGCGTGCACCACCATGCCTGGCCCAAGCCCTTCTCTTAAGCAGGAGGGCAGCCACCCCTTGTTGATTTCCTTCCTGTCCTCTTCTGTGACTTAGAAGATGCCAGGTTCACTATGTGTGTGGCTTCCTAACATTGTCACTGAGGTCTGTGAATCCGAGTAGTCACTTGAGGTATGTGGTAGGCACACATCAAGAGCAGGCAGGACTCTGGCTTCCTGGCCTCCATGTGACCTGCTTCCAGGGAGGAAGAGTTCCTGGTGTTGGAAAGAGCACTCCTATCTGTTTCTCTGTAGATTCCTGTACAGATCCAGAGCCTCCTGTCCGGCACACTGGCTGAGACGGTGGCACTTTCCAGGAAGTCATAGCTCCCTCAGAAGTGTGCAGAGTCAGGGTTGAAGGAGAGGAGACAGGAAGGTGACCTTTGGGTGGCAAGATGACCAGCTAAGGCCCTGTTCCAAATGAAGGATTTTCATGGTGCAGCCCACCCTGGATGCATCCCCGAGAGTTGGAGGTGTGTGGTGCTGTTCTTCCAATGCCCCTTCTCTGCAGTCCACAGGTGCTCAGGTCCAGGTGGCAGGTGACATGCTGCCCAACTCCACAGAGCGGGCAGTGACTATCTCAGGGACCCCGGAAGCCATCATCCAGTGTGTGAAGCAGATCTGTGTGGTCATGCTGGAGGTACAGTACAAACATCATGGGCCAGCACACGCCCCCTGCCCGCCTTGCTCCAGGCCGAGCTCACTCTCCGTTACTCTCTAGCTTTGTCACTAAGCCTCCTGTGCCTCAGTTGACCCGAGTGTTCATGTGGTCACTTGGGGTGTGGGAGGATCAGACATCAAGAACGGGCAGAGCCCAGGCATGGGCTGGAGGGGCACTCTGGAAAGTGTCACCTGTTGGTAGCCTGTGGCCAGTGTCTGGATGTGAGTGGGAGGGCATGGATGGTGGAGGGGGACAGATCATGGGGTTTCAGCTTTTGAAGTAGTAACCACTCTCACCAGACAGAGGCAGGGTGGTGGCGTGTAAGAGGAAGTCTCCTGCCTGTCAGACCTGCCGGTCTGCAATGTCAAGAGAAGTGCTAGCCCGTACTCAGGGTAGGACCTGGACAGACCCAGGAAGATGCAATGTGCAAAGAAAGCTGTGGGTAGACAGAAGACAGAAGAACCACCCGACAGCAGCACCGGACAGCAGCAGCCTCCTTAAGTTCCCGTGAAGGGTGGAACAGAAGTCACAGTAACCCCTGCACCATGGTCTTCCCTCAGACTTCCTCTGTGACTCTTCCCAAGACAGGACCTTTAGCCGTTTGGAGCACTGCTGCTCTCTGCCCTCCCATAGCCCAAGCTGACGTCACTACCACGTCTCCACAGAACTAACTCCACCAACCGGCTGCCTTGCCATCTGCTCTGTGTAATTACCATCATGGGCAAACCTCACATTTAGCTCTTTGTGAAAATGTTTGCATATTTCTATTTCCCTAAGCAATAGCTGTGAAGTTAAAGACAGCTTTTAAAATGTCATTCTCATGCAGTTTCCCCCCACATTGGTCAGGGCGATAGTGTGGTCTGTTCACAGGAGCCCAGAGGCTGAGGGTCATGGCTAAGGACTTGCAGCTCTTTGTACTGTCATCTGCCCCAAGCAGTGAGAAGCACATGCTGAGCGCAGTGGCAACCTTGGAGTGGCAGTGAGTGACAGTAGCAGTTCTGCTAGACATCGGGGGCCAGCTGCCCACTGCTTAGGACAGTAAACATCGGGGGCCAGCTGCCCACCACTCAGGACAGTGGACATGGGGGACCAGCTGCCACCACTCAGGACAGTGGACATGGGGGACCAGCTACCCACCGCTCAGGATAGTGGACATTGGGGGACAGCTGCCCACCGCTCAGGACAGTGGACATCAGGGGACCAGCTGCCCACCACTCAGGACAGTGGACATCGGGAGCCAGCTGCCCACTGCTCAGGACAGAATATGTGTCCTTGCCAGAAGTTCCTAACAGACTTCCAAGCTAAAAGGAGTGGGACCAATGCGAGGACTGTATCAGAACTCATCTCTAGATGGTATCAGAGAAACATGGCCATGCACATTGTGGATGTCATCGGCGGAGACTGACCTAACAGGGACATCCCGCTCTCATTTGCATGATGCAGTTTATAGAAGCTGAAAGGAGTGGCCCCCTCACCAGGAAGGAAGACATCACAGTGAAAACAGCCTCATTTCTGCCTGGAGAACAGCTACGAAAAGGCATGGATGAATCCAAGACCCAAATTGTCAAAGACCTTTCAAACTTGCTAAAGGGGTGTGCCCTTTCTACCCCCACAGTCAAAGAAAGCAGTGCCTTTAGCATATGCACTTGGGTGAAAGCTGCAAAGAGAGCAACTTTTGCTTTTGTGGACCTCCTGCCTCACAAATCTGGTGCCTCCTGCACCTGTGAGACAGCCTGCATGCCTTGCCTCCCTGAGGATGTTGATGGTCTGAGCCCAGAAGGTCACTGTGGGTGGGTAAAAATGAATCTGGGCCTTCTGAATGGGCACAGGGAGCTCCTGTGTTGGGAGGGTAGCAGCCTGGAGCACAGGTGATTGGCTCTAGGATCTGGAATACTTGGCAGACATGATGTAGCAGCTACAGTCTGTGCTGGACACTGGGGAGCTCCTGGCATAATCTTGTACAACAGACCTGGGCACTGTCCAGGAAGCCTCAGCAAGCCAGGTTTGCACAGAGGCGTTTAGAGACATTTTTTAGGACCCCAGCTATGGGAAATATGGGCATTCCCAAGGGACAGCTCAGACTATGTCCTTCATATTACTGTCAGCTCCAGGGTAAGGAATATGAAGGACCATTATCCTTGCCGGGATAGTTACTTGTTGCTGTAACAAAACACCTGCTAAAAGCAATAACCACATTGCCAAGAGGAGACACCTATATTCTGGACACACGGGTAGTCAAGGAAAATTCCACAGACTTTGACATTGTGGAATCTCGCTCGGCCTCTGTGAGCTACCTAATGTTTTACTGGTGAAACAGAATGATTCTAAGCCACTCTATGAGCACTGCTGTAGGATAAGCAGAGAACTTGGGTTGCTCAGCATCGGTTCCCATGGCAGTTGTGCTCAAAGTTGGCTTTCTCCAGGGATTCAAGAGTATTTTCTGTCAAAGGATGCAAGCTGCTCTTCTGTGAAGTCACTGCCTTATGCCTTCTACCTTCGGGATCCCCATGGGATCATACCAGGAAAAGGGTGGCAACAGGGGGCCTGGCATGCATAGCCTATGGGGGTCAGCTGCTAGCAGTCCCTTTCCAGCAGGCAGGTGATCCACCTGCCCTGCATGCCTGTGGAACCTTGCCCCCACCTGGTTAGCCAGGGGTCTATTGAGGATAGGTAGCAAACATTGCAGGCCTGGGAAAAGGAATGTCCATCCCAAGGAAGAAAACAGTGAAGATAAAGAATCCGGCCTGCCCCAGTGTGCTGGGGGCAGGGTCATCTCCTTTTGATGTCCCCTCCCCTCACTGTTCTGGCCTGTGGAGCCTTTGCCGGCCATATCTGAAGGGCTGGGGGTTCCACAGAGGGGTGGGCATGGGAAGGCAGCCCAAGGCCAACAGCCAAGCTGTTCTAACCGCTCTCTCCCTCTCCTGTCCCTTTTCCTAGTCCCCACCGAAAGGTGCCACCATTCCCTACCGCCCAAAGCCCGCCTCCACCCCTGTCATTTTTGCAGGTGGTCAGGTAAGAGCCGACCCGCTCGCGGCCTCCACTGCCAACCTCAGCCTTTTACTGCAGCACCCGCCGCTGCCCGTTAGTGCACTCAGGTTTTCTCGCCTTCTCACGTGCACGTCTCCTGCCCTGCGATGGACACAGAGCTCTCTGGCTCACCCCAGGCAGTGGGTGGGGCCCGGGGGGCACACCTGCAGCTCACAGCTACATTTCCCAGCGAGATCCCTGACTGAGACAGGAGAGACCTGCAAACTGATGCACATTTAGGTGCTGCCTAACAATCCTGCCAAACCTCCTCTGTGGATGTTGCTGGACGGCTTCAGTAGTTAGTGTGCAGAAACATTGTGGGTGACCATGGCTTGTGTTTGAGTCCCCCAGAGCTGTGGAAACCCGGGTTCCATTTTCCTGAAGCACATCCAAGACCTTACCATATAGGCAGGGAGTGGCAGGCACATCCCTGTGAGGAGATGAGTTACCTCAGGCTAGCCCATCTTTCACTGTGACTGGGATCCATCCCTACTACCCCTTGTGTGCCTGAGTAGACATCCTCACAGGCAGAGAGCTCACATTTACAAACCTGTCCTTGAGGATTTAGTGGCCAGTGTCTGCTTCCTAGAGAAGGGGGCTGGAAGGTAAGATGGGGAACAGCTTCTGTCTGTGAGTAGTGCTGGCCAGGAAGGGAGAGAGACTGGAGAAGACCCCGTTCTGACTTCCTTACGTGCTCACCAAAGCTCAGATGCCCACCTTTGCCATGAGACCTGTCCACACAGATGACTTAAACACGGACAGCCAGGGGTCCACCCAGAAGAGCTCTGTGTCCTGTTGGCCGCGATGTGTGTCTTTGTTCAAGGGAGAGTTAAGTCAGAGACTCCCCATAGGTGACCCAGCTGGCAGAATAGACACAGGGTTTTACTTTAGTATTCAAAAGGAAAAAGACAGAACTTTTTTCTTATCTTTCTTCACGTTATAAGGGAGTCTTCCTATACCTTTCTGGGAAACAAGCAAGTGTAGCATGTGTGGGTCAGACCTGTTGCCCCCATCTCCCTCCCTACTCCCCTATTTTATACATGGATGTATGTGCACATGTGCACTCATGCATGCACACATACATGCAGAGTCTCCTGACTCAGGTCCACCCCATTGTTGGCAGAGTCCTGTGCTGTTAACAGACCCAGGATGTGACACACCCCACTTACAGCAGGTCTTGCCAGCCTCATGCCCGAGGCTCAGGGCAGTACTTTGGACCATGCTGGCATCAGCGATATGGTCACACAGTCCATTGCCAAGCCCATCAAAGCTCTGCCTCCATTGTTCTCTCCAGATTCAAGGCTAGCTGACAGTGACCAATGTGAACTAGCTCTTTCAGGAGGAAATATGGGATTTTATTCAGAAAGCCCTTATGCAATGAAAACTATATGGTGTGGAGTCACAGCCTCGGTTCCAAGGGCAGAACCACTCCAGGAGGTATCATGGCCAGGATCGCCTATGAAACAGTCAATAGTACCCCTATTCCAGTCACAGCACTGAAGGTCACTGTGCTCTTATGTTTATCCCCTGACAGTGTTAGCCTTTCAAAGCCCATCACCGTTCCCTTGGAACTGTCTGGTCTGGCCCTGATTGCCCTGGCTAGCCACAGGACAAACTCTCCTGAGCCATCCTGTGAGGAGGCAGTCTAGTTGGAAAGCCAGAATACAAGCTCAGGAGTAAAGATGGAAATTAGCTCTGGGCCGGTCCCCTCCAGGACCCCACCCCGAGGAGGCTGCCTGGGTGTCTGACACTTTAGGCGAGACAAAGGAGAGGTTTAGAATCCCTACCAGCCGACTCTGCAGCCACTGTTACATACTGGCCAAGCTAACAACCCGGGCAGAACACGCTGAGACATGTGACAACCATGTAAGGGCCCAGAATCAAGTTACCTCGGCTGAGCTCCTGGGTTCGGCTCAGACATACAGGACTCCGAGAGCAGCGGGCCAGGCCAGAATGATGGCATGTCCCTTCCTCGGTGATGCTCCCTTGGGTAACAACTGGGAGATCATTCCTGGTGGCAGTTTTCCAAGAGCCAAGACTATGTCCCAGCCCCATTCCTTACAGAGCAGATACCTATCTCTTTCTCCGTGAAAGTGCCATATCTTAAAAGTTATTTTTTTTCCTCTGCCAGCACAGCCAGACCATCCAGCACAGACTTTGTTTTTACCGGAACTGTGTCTATTTCAAAGCTGCCCTATGGCCGGGTCCCTGTTAGGTAGTCACATGGCTTTGAGCTCCTGAGTTTGGTTGTGATAAGAATTAGCACATTTATAAAAAAAAAATATGGGAGGGTCTGGGTCCATAGAAGTGACACATGGTCCTCTGAGGTAATCCTCTCAGATGCCCTGAGACCTCAAGGGTGGTCACAGGTCTAGACCAGCCAGGTGATGGAAGCCATGTCCTTATGTCTGTGCCTCCACCAGGATGGTACATCACTGCCCGAAGCCAGACAGTTGTCTGTCGTCTTGCCCTCCCTTGACTGTGTTGTCTGTCTGTTGTCTGAGTTCCCAAAGGGCATTATAGCTGAAGGGGATGTTGAGGACTCTGCTATCCCTGGGGCTTCAGGGTGAGGCTGGGTGGCTGCTGTGCTTGGCACAGTCACAGCGAGGAAGCTAAATGAGCCTTGGGGAGACCACACTGACCTTCAGAGAGGGTGCTCCCTATTTGAAGAGACTCTACGTAAAATGCGGTAATAAAAACAAATTAGGTCAGTGCTATGACTGATTCAGACCTATTCGTTAGTACAGCTGCGGCAAAACTTGCTCTGGTTACTTTTAAAACATTTGAATATCTTGAGGGCCAAATATTTCCCCAAAGTATTTGCTCTGATGACCAATAATCAGCGGCCCTCTTACTGGAGGTTAAATGGCTCATCTATAATCTACAGGGTTGGAGGGTATCAGGCTTAGAAGCAGGAGCTGGCCTCAGCTCAGGGAGAGGGCAGTGACACTCACCAGGTATAATTGAGACTCTCTGCCCCCATCTTAAGCAAACAAGGATGGGTGGAGATGCACACTGATGGAAAACACTGGTTCTAGAAGGTTCTTGTCATACGAGGGTGGGTCGCCAGTGGCTGTCTAGCTGAGGTCCCACCACATCCCAAGCTGACTGTCTCTCTCTTTCTCATTCTCCTCTCCAGGCCTACACAATCCAGGGACAGTACGCCATCCCCCACCCAGATGTGAGTTTTCACTCTGCCTCTCTTCTAGCCTTTTCTTCATTATTGTGTACCTTCCTGCATGTTGCTGTCGATTGCTACTAATATTAATATTACACAATAATATTAATCAGTTTTCTCCTTGTCTCTGATGTCTGTTGTATCCATATGACCTCGGATAACTTTTTAACCTCTTAGCACTAATTCTTGCTTGTGTTGAGGACTTGGCCTGACATCAAATTGCTGCAGTCCAGGGCTTCCCTCCCACACACAGGTCTAGCCTTTGGTGGTCCTACTCACCCCCATAATATGGGTGTTACATGCTGGCCTGGAAGAGTGTAGCTTACCACCTGTGGCCAGGGTGGTCAAGGCACTTCCTGTGCACTTAAGTCAGGTGACATTATCAGAACTATTCCATGACAGTGTCCTAAAAAGGCTATTAAATGTACCTGGGTAAGACAAACTTGCTCTTCAGAGAACCCAAATTGAAGCATGGGTTTACCCGTGTACAAGACCTGCTGAGAGAAAGGGGGGGGGGTGCTTTTGCTTCTTCTATAGTTGGTAAGATGCCAAACGTGGAAGTGGACTCCTGGGCTTGAACCTACACCTCTCTAGCTGGACCTACCGCCTGTTCGTTGGCCTAGGTCTGTCTGGGTGTCTCCTGGTGACGGGACAGTATGAGTGTATGGTCTGTATTTGGAGGGCACCTGTGGGGACAGAGAGGGAGTCTTAGTCTGCCTCTTGACTCACCTCCAGTGGAGAGCTGAGTAGAAAAGGGAGCACAGGGGCCACCTGGAGTGATGGTTACACCGAGCCTGCAGGGGCCAGGAGATAATGGGCAGCAGCCATGAGAGAAGGTCATTGTTTAGGGGCCTTAGAGATGCTAGTGGGTAGGGCTGTTCTAGGAGATGCAGGAGGGGAGAAAGATGCCCAGCCTCATAGTATTGGGAACTGAACCTAGGACCTCAAGCATGCTAGTCAAGTACTCTACCACATAACTGTATTTCCAGCCTGAGCCACCTCTTCTTAACGCGGTTTGAACATGTGTTGGGTTTAGGAGCTCCCCTAGGAACACCCCCATGTGTGCACTGCTCAGAACCCTGAGACACTCTAGCACTGGCCAGGGAACTAATCTTGCTGCCTTTCTTATGCAGACCTTGGCTTTTGAGTGGGACTGGAAATAGATGTGTATCAGGGAAAGATTTGTAGGCAGGGCCCAGGGATCTTAAGAATTAACTGCCACTAAATAAGCATCTGAAATATGGATTCACTGTTGCTGCATGGAGATTCTTGTAGTGAAAAATACATGCTGCCTTTTTTTTTTTTAACCTTTTGATAAAACAACACACAAACAATTGAGAAACACCGATTGAAAATCGCTGCCCGGGCATAGCCATACTCACAAGGCCATGTTCTGTGGTTCCTGGTTACAGCTTGGCTGGTGCTGCTATGTCTGAATTCATAGTACCTCACTCTGATCATCATGGCAGACACATGTGCCTTCGGCTACTTAGATGCCGAGGCTGTGGGCCTCCAGGCACCCACAAACACGTTCACCCTGAGCAGAATATACCACTAGGGCTCTGCTCGTCCTGTCCTCAGCTGCCGATGCCAAGTGGAAGTAGAACTATGAACTCATTACAGACAAGGGTGACCACTGTGAATGGGTGATAGAAGTGAGTGAAGGGGACCAGGGAGGGCCAGGAAGTCACTTCCCAGATGGCCTTGTCTTGTGCTGGGGCAGACCTGGAAGCCAGGCTGTTGGGGTTCAGTGAAGCTCTAGACTTGGGGAATTATTCTACCCCTGCTGGGAGGCTGTTGGAGAGATTCAGGCTTATCGGTATTCACCCCAGCAAAGCCATCTGGATGACCTGAAGGTGTCTGTGGGTTTTCTGTAGCTGAGAAAACTGAAGCTCTTGGTGTCCCTTGGGCAGGGTAGACCCTGGAGTTGGTGGAGCGTGTATATTTCAGATCCACCCAATTTACAGACCAGTGAGGCATGTGTGCAAGAGACAGATCATGGTTGGTTTTTCTGGTTGATTTCTGTGTCAGTACCGTGTTGTACCCTTTCTCATAGAGTTCTCAGGATCTCTTAATGGGTAGTTTATAGATTAGTGCAGCTTAATTTAAACTAATATTCAAGTGTTGCTATTGCTATCTATGCACTGTGAGGTTTGAGTACTTGATGCTGTGCTGTGGATGCCTGTATCCTTCTGACGTTCAGACATTCAGACCTAATCACAAAGGTGCCAGCATTAGGAGGCAAGGTCTCTGTGGACTAAGTGGGTCTTTGGGGTTCAGCCTCATGAGTCAGAAGCATCTGAGGAGCTGACTGCCCCTTCATCTCTTCCACCATGTAAGGACATAGCATCTGGGGTGCTGTTCTGGAAAGTGAGCAGGGCACTTACCACACACAGCTTTCTGGCACCTTGATCTTAGACATTTAGCTTCTGTGTTTGGGAAGCAGCAAATTTATGTTGTTGACGAATTGCCCATTCTAAGGTATCAAGAATGATCTAGAATTTTGGCTGTTCATCACAAAATGGCTTTTCCTATGAACGTTAGCCTATTTTCTTTGGCAAGGTTATATGATTTGTAAGCAAAAAGTCCATCTTCTAAGGGTACCTTTATCACATACAAAATTGAAGACTTCGCATGATCCATATGAAAGGAAAATAAAATGGCCATTCTGCGACATGGCTAATGAAGGCCAGGATGTTTAATAAAATGGCCGTTCAGTGACATGGGTAATGAAGGTCAGGATGATTTTTATCTGGGCCAAGTACTTGGGGGGATTTTTAAAGCTTAAATTTCTTCGGATGCAAATATGGCTATAGAAACTGAATCCTTGATAGTGTCATTGAATACAGACTTTATCTCAGCTGCAGTGGCAATTATCACACTCGCCTGAATATGCAGGGCCACAAATCAGACATGGAAACTACCATGAGATTCACCCCTTAGATCTGAATACACCTTGTCGAGATGAGAACGTGTACCTTTTCCAGACCCCATTTTAAGCAATGTTTTAAATTGACCCTTATGTAGAAATCATCCACCTGCCAACAGTGTCTCCTACAGCATTATATCCTTCCTGTGTGCCACTCAGGATAGATTTACTCAGGATTCTGGGTGCTTTCTGAGCTCTCAAGATTCCACAACACAGCCCTGAACTGCAGAAGCCCTGTGGTGCATGCCCACACAGTCCAGCATAAGTCTCTGTACTCAGAAGCCTTGTGAAGTACCATCTGCTTTTACATCCACTTCTCTCGGGTGGCCGGCCACTCAGCCGTAGAAGGTGTCCATTTCTCTAGAATGGTCACTCAGCTTTGGAAAGTGTCCAGGCACTTTTGCATCCCGTAAGTATCAGTCAGGTGTGGTTTCAGAAGTACAAAAGGGAAACAGCACCACGCTCAAGGACACACGAGTGATGCAGAAGGCACATAGAGAGGGTGAGCAATGGGCAGACCGCATGGTCCCTCTTGTCTATGTTTCCATCACCTTCCTTGAATCAGTGCAATCACATCAAGGGAGAAAAACCACAGATGGTCTGAGTTTACAGGAAGCCATGTCCCGATAAAGCCATTATAAGTTGAAAGTTATCCTAAGTTAAAAATTACACGAATACCTCTAACACACTGACCATTCCATGTGGGCACTGCCACACTAGCTGTTAGCTGCTTACCCTAAGGATCAGAGGACTTGGGGAGCTGCCTGCAACTCATCGCTGCTACCCAGCATAGAGAATATGGTCATCTGGTGCTAGCTCATAAAAGTGTCAAGACTCCAAGTACAGTTTCTCTTGCTGCACAAGAGCAGCCTAAGCCACTGTCTACTGGGAACTTCAAAGCTACTCCACCCGCTTCCCTCACTCAGCACCCCCACTATTTAAAGGGGTACTGAAAGTGAGCAAACGTGAAATGACAGCGCGAAGATATTGACAAGAGTATGTCTCTGTAGGCTAGCCTGAGTACACGTTCTCACTTGGGCCCTGTGCTCTAACCTGCACCTTGCACAAGGCTGGGAAGTAGACTTCAGGGCCATCAGTCTCGCATCACAGAAGAAGGTAGTCTTAGAAGTCCCCTGGGCAAGGATCACTGGGAGTGAGTGGGAGAACTGGCATGCCAGTGTGTCTGCAGCAACCATTTAGCAAAACCTCTTGACCTGGTAGGTCTTTGTTCTTTTGTTGGTACATCTTGAAATATAGAGGCATTTAGCCAGATGCTGCATTAGAAACGCTCACCGTGGCGTCTGAGGCGATGGCACCTTCTGAGATAGAACGCACCCTGACGAACAGAGTGCTGCACAGCTACCTAGCATGCTTCCTCTCCCCTCCTATCTGTTCGGTATCTACTTCTATAGCCTTGTTGGAGTGGGTGAGAATGCCCTCCCCAATGATAGTGAGAAAAAGACGAGCTAACAGCACTCCATGGCCATCAGCTGCCACTAAACCTTCTGGCTCTGTTCCCATCCTGGAACATGGCTGCTCAATGGGCCTTTTTTGGTTCTACCTACTAGTAGACAGGGCAACTACAGTAGACCTCACAAAACTGAAGGCTCAGGTAGCCTTGTTGGCTGAAGTTCAGCCTTTTCTTCCTTCCCTGATCTCCTTTGTGGCCTTTTCACTGCCAAGCCAACCAGCGCCTTGGTTCTGGCACAAGGTTGAGGAACCTCCCATGCCCCCGTGTGACTTAGTAACATAATCAGAACCTAAGAAGACACCGTGGAGGAGGACGATCTGGTCCTGTGCAGCCATTAGAGCCCAGAAGACACCATGAAGGAGGACGATCTGGTCCTATGCAGCCATTAGAGCCCAGAAGACACCAGGATGGAGAGGGATGCCCCAGAAGTCTCTAGAATCAGTTCAAGAAGCCAATCCTCACAGCTGTCCCAGCAAACTTCAAAAGGATAAACAGAAACAACCTCTTCTATAAATAAATGAAAAGTATGTGTTAACACTAAAGGCCAAAGTCAAACCCCAGAGACAAGTGAAAG
Source organism: Chionomys nivalis (assembly GCF_950005125.1). Taxonomy (NCBI): domain Eukaryota; kingdom Metazoa; phylum Chordata; class Mammalia; order Rodentia; family Cricetidae; genus Chionomys; species Chionomys nivalis. The sequence continues at coordinate 54,661,209 of NC_080104.1, read as the reverse complement.
AGCACAGCAAAGGAACAGCAGCGGGAAATGCAGTCGGCTTCTCACCAGAGATGGCGGCATAGTAGCCGGAAGTGCTACCATCCTCAAGTCTGTCTCGGGGGAAGGACTTCAGTGCAGCCATTTGTAGAAAAACAGAAGCCATAGGACCACAGCCATAGCCTCCTGATGCATGCCATTCAGGGAAGAGAAGGGGCAACTCAGGAGGAAGCTGGTGGTGAGCAGAGAGAGCAGTCAGCGTTTGAGAAACACAGATCACAGAATAAGTGTCCTCCTATTAGTGCTTTATAACTGCTAGGTTAGCACAGCAGAACCGAACGTGTAGAGATATCAGAGCGCACGTGCTGAGCACGTAGAGTTGCTTAGCATGCATAAGGCCCAGACCCAGTCCTCAGTACCAGGTACAAGGAGAGAAGCACATACAAGATCAGGATGTGGGTGAGGGAAGTAAAACAATGGCTGAGTCACTGTGCCGTCCCACCGGACTCGAGTGACCAGAGCTGGGTCACTGTGCCGTCCCACCGGACTCGAGTGACCAGAGCTGGGTCACTGTGCCGTCCCACCGGACTCGAGTGACCAGAGCTGGGTCACTGTGCCGTCCCACCGGACTCGAGTGACCAGAGCTGGGTCACTGTGCCGTCCCACCGGACTCGAGTGACCAGAGCTGGGTCACTGTGCCGTCCCACCGGACTCGAGTGACCAGAGCTGGGTCACTGTGCCGTCCCACCGGACTCGAGTGACCAGAGCTGGGTCACTGTGCCGTCCCAATGGATTCAAGTGGCTAGAGGTTAATATGGGGTTAAAACTTAACTGCCTATGCCGAGTGATCACTAACAGAAAAGGAGTAAGCTGCCTAACACTGGTAGTAGAAAAGAAAACCATGAGGGGCAAGTACTCCAAACGTTGAAAAGTGAAAGACAAGAAAATCCCTGGAAAATAGAACAGTTAAAAGTATCAAATAAAATGGCAGAAAATAAAAGAACTTAAAATTCCAGTTTAAAAAAAAAAAACCCAAAGGCTGTCAGACTATATAATTTTTAAGGTAAATAGATAAGTATAAAACTGGAGAAATTTCATTTGTGTTCTTTCAAGAGATGTGCTCAAAGGATGAGCCCCATAATTGAAGAGTAGAGAGCAGTACTAAGGAAATGCCCACCAAAAGAAACCTGGAGAGCCTGAAACACCACAGAGGAACTGCAGTATCTTTCCCTCCCCTTGGGTGACGTCTTCCCCTCCCCATGAGTGACATAATTCCCTCTCAAGTGTGTTGTCCTGATATGATTGCCATGCTGAATGTCATGCCAATGCAACTGTAGAATCCCTAGAAGTATTTGCAAAATTTTATCATGTACCCAACCATGAAGCAGATTTCAGAATTTGGAATCATATAGGTCATACTCTTAATGTAAAACACGAAGTGTGAAATTGATAAGGAAAGGTGACTTTGGAGGGGAAGGCTAGCCTGGTCTACACAGTGAGTTCCAGGAAAGCTATGGCTACAAAATGAGACTGTGCCTAAAACAAAACCAACCAACTGACCAGACAACAACAACAAAATCTGCCTTTGTTGCCCAGCACTCTGGAGGCAGAGACAGGAAGATCCCCGAGTTTAAGGCCAGCCTGGTTTACAGAGTAAGTTCCAGAACATCCAAGGCTAAACAGAGAAACCCTGTCTCAAAAAGCTAAGCCAAGCCGAACCAATGAAGCAAAACCCTGTCTTTTGAACGATCCAAACAAAAGTTCCCACTAAGTGAAGATGTGGAATCGGTCATAATTTCAAAGGTACCAGTTCTTCCCAGGTTGACGTACAAGTGCAGTGAAAATCCAGACCCCCAAAAGACCTTTTGAGGAAATTATATTGATTTCAAAGTTGCATGAATGAACATAGGCCTAAAATCTTGAAGGTCTCATTAAGGAACGTGATAAAGGGATTGCCTTTATAAATACAAAGATTTACTGTAGGGTGACAGTAATGGGCACAGTGCAGTTTGGGTCCAAGGAGACGCTGGGAGCCAGCCTGGACTGTTGATCTCTAGGCAGCATAGGGTCTGGAGATACTAGGTGAAGAGGCCTGACCTGCCCAGCTTTCACTGCACTCCCAAGAGAAGGGACTGTCTACAAATAGTGCCCAACAGTGAGTCATCCAACACTGGTTCTTGCTGAAAGCCTCATGCATCAAGAACTCCACAAGGGGAAAGGGTGGTGCGTTTAGAAAAAAAAAAAAAATACATAGGAAAATATCTGTCTGTTGTTCTCTGGTGAGGGAAGGGTTTCCTAGAGAAAGTACAAACCCAGGCCAGAGCTGGCAGTGTTGATATGTCAGCTTCTCTCGAGAGGAACATTGGAGAGGTCTGTGCAGTATTGAGTCAGTAGCAACTGACCCTGTTGGAAAATTGGGCAGAAAACACAGCTATTCCCCACGATGCAATGAAGTGCAGATTAGTAGGTGCCTCTGTCCGAGTGGTTGGCTCACTGCCTTCGTTTCCTCGTGATTCACTGAGCTGCAGCCCTTAAAGTGGGAAGAGCCATGGGAGTTCCTACACTGTGACATCTTGCCTCTTTCCTGTCTGCTTGATGCCTGTCTTTCCTTTCTTGCTCCTTCTTATATGTCCCTCCTCAATAATTTGGAGGAAAGGGTTTATTCAGCTTACATTTCCTGTTCACAATCCATCAGTGAGGAAAATTGGGGAAGGGACTGACGTAGGAACCGTGTTAGAAAGCTGCTTACTGGCTCATGTTCAACTACCTTTCCTGTATAGCCCAGTCCTATCTGCCCAGAGATGGTGCTGCCCCATGCCCGGGCCCTCCCACATCAGCCTTCAATCAAACAATCTCTTATAGATATGACCACCGACCAGTTCAATCTGGACAGCTCCTCAGTTGAGATTCCCTTCTCACAGGTAACTTTGGGTTGTGTCAAGTTGATAATCAAAGCTAACCAACAAGCTACTCCTTGTCAGCTTGACACACAAAAATATCATCACTAAGCCATAACCTTCCCTTTCTCATTTGTCCCCAAGATCTCATGTTAATATCAAAAATAGAATACATTACAACTTTTAAAAGTCTTACAATCTTTAAAGTTTAACAATTTAAAAGTTGAGTCTTTTTTTAAAATACAAAGTCTCTGTGGTCCCCTATAAAATAAAATTTAAAAAAAATTACATTACTTCTTAATCCAAATAATCCAAAGGGAAGAACTGGGCTAGAAAAAAAACCAGATCTAAGCAAAACCAAAATCAGTAGTGAAAATCTAAATCTTGCCGAGCGGTGGTGGCGCACGCCTTTAATCCCAGCACTTGGGAGGCAGAGGCAGGTGGATCTCTGTGAGTTCGAGACCAGCCTGGTCTACAAGAGCTAGTTCCAGGACAGCCTCCAAAACCACAGAGAAACCCTGTCTCAAAAAAAACCAAAAAAAAAGAAAAGAAAAGAAAAAAAGAAAATCTAAATCTTGTAACTCAGTATCTGGCATCTGGGATTCATTAATGATCTTTGGGGCCCCCTAAGGGTTTGGGCAACTTTGCTAGTCACTGGCTTGCTCCCCCAAACTGATCTTTTTACGTGACATAACTATCAAAAAGCAAAAGTGGAAGAGCTCTCAGCACTGAATCCTTCCCACAGTTGTGGAAATTGAGTTGTAAGGTAGCCTGATGAGAACAGAGCCGTACCAAGAAGAGGGTCTTGTCTACGCTCCGCTCTCACAGGTGCTGCCTCAGCAGATGCCCACCGGGGCCCTTCACACACTGGCTAATCTTGTCCCTATGACGTCGCTGCATTTGTTTGCTAGTGTGGCCATATATATAAGAAGATCTGTGGCAATGGGGGAGAGGTTAGAGACTCTAAGCCTCTGAACATCAGAGTCTGGATATGAGCAGAGCCAGCTTTATAGGTCCTATGGTTTGGTTTGCCTGTACCCTGTAGTCAGTGAACTCTGAAGCCCACCCTGAGACCAGCAGGCGACAAAAGCATGGTGCATATGGGCAACTGGAAATCCTTGAAAACTACTAGCCCTTGCTGATGCATGGCCGCAGCCCACAAACTGCTGCGTAACCAGATGAAAGAGCCAAGGCCTGGAGTCTGTGCACAGCTGCTCCACGTTAGATCCATCGGGCTTGTTCCCTTGGCACTTTGCCTACATGCCCTGTTCCACATTCCACTGCCCCTGCCGTCTTGAACCATCCATTGCTCCTTAGTCTGTGGGGACTCAGGCAGATGAAGACAGCTGTATCCTCAGGGGTGCAACATTGCAGCCAATGGACACGGAAGTTTAGAAACAGTGGATATGATTGCAGTATAGCTGCTAAAACCCGCTAGGCCTGCAGGCATCCACACTTAACACCTCTGCTAAGGTCCCCTTGCAGATCCAAGCAGGACTGTACTTTCTAGGGTACCTTTCTGTGGTGTATATCAGAAATGCTGCCTTCACCAAGGCTTCAAGGTGGAGCAGACAGGGTCTTGAGTTCCTCAGGCCCTTCCCTGTGGAGCCTCCCATCCCACCTGGAGGCACAGTGTTAGTCTTGAGATATGGCCTGGTGACAGGACTTATGGACATGTTCTTCTGCCTTCGGCCAAGCCACTCTAGCAGCATGGTATGCCCACTGCTGTAGAGTCAGAACAGACACAGATGCAGGCCAAGTTCAGGATGCAGCCAGGTCTCCCCTGTGTAGCCCAGGAAGCCAGACACGTCTAAGGCGAGTGGAGCTGCAGTTAGGATCGCCCATGTTTCTGGGGAGGGTCAGACACGGGAAAGGATGAGTATCCCGGGGCCAAGGTGGCTTCTACAGATGCTAATACCATAAAGCCTTGTGTTTATGCACCAAAGTTCTGTTTCAGAGATGTCACCCAGAAGCCACAGACACCCAGCTTCCAGAATCAGGAAAGGAACGACCAGCCAGCAAGCACCCCAGAAGCCATCCTGTAGGTCAACATGGACTCCACTGGCCATCAGGAAGGGCCAGACCAAGGCCATCCCCCGCCTTCACGGGGCACTAGTCTAAACTTGAGGGTACCTTGCACTTAGGAACCTAGTGCAGGAAGGAAAGCTCCTTGAGACATCTAGACCAGCCACTTCATCCTGTGACGCAGCACAGGACCCTCATTCACCAGGCACCAAAACAGAGGCACAAACAGCCCTGTTTCCAGGTGCCCACTCACTGGCCGTAGTGCCTTTGTCAGTGTCCCACAGCCACTCCCAGCCCTGCCAGCTCTGTCCCCTGATGGAGGCAGCCACAATCCAGGCCAGACTCCAGAACCCCACTAGTTGGCATGCAGCCTTGCTGGGACCCGTTGGAGGGAGAAGGGCCAGCCTTCCCTGTAGGTATGCTGTTCTGCCTGCTGGGCCCCCGTCCCACAGGAAGCCCACACCCTCTGTACCAGTGACCTAGATTCTCAAAAGGTCAGTGTGGTTGAGAGCGGATGTCCATCCTAGCCTGCTCCTCTGCTCAGAGTATGTTTTCTGATGTTAATTTGAGAGTGAGGCTCAGAGAAAATGAACAAGCTCTATTTGTGAAGCTGCGTGGCTGGTGGGAGCAGAGACATGGCCTGTGGGACAGTGGGGAGCAGGATCAGCGCTGCCTCCATGGAGAACCTCGTCCTCAGGGGCCTCTGCATCTATCACTTGTGCCCTGTCCCCCACATAAGTCGAGAAGGTGGTTACAGGGCAGGCGGGGAGCTCTCCTTGCTGTTCCCTAGCCCTCCTCCCCGACTCTACATATGAACGGCCTTGTGTTAAAGTGAGGCCTGCTGGCCAGGAGGTGAGTGAAGGGTAGCAGGAAGTTGGAACCGTGGCAAGGTTTAAGGATCTGCTAGTTTCTTAGGAGCCCAGCTGGCCCTGCTCTGTGTCCCTCAGACCTTCTTCTCAGAGCCCCAAGGGCCCTGGCCCCTCCCCTCCTCGCTAGCCTGGTAAGGGAAAGGCTCAGCTCATTCAGGTTCTTGGCTGCTGGCAGCCAGGCCCATTGGTTCCCCTCCAGGCCAAGTCCTTGCGTCCTGCTGCAGTGTCTGCCATGTGTCCGCATGGCCCCTCTGAACCTCTCTGTGCAAAGTTCTGTGACTGCCATTTTTAACTTGGTGTGACTTGTACTCGATGACAATAACCTTCTTAGCTCTCGTGTCCCTCCTACCCCCAGCAGTTGACCAAGCTCCACCAGTTGGCCATGCAGCAAACCCCCTTTCCTCCCCTCGGACAGACCAACCCCGCTTTCCCCGGTACGTACCCAGCTGCCCTTTTCTGACCTTCTCTTCTCACCTGGGGACTCGCTTTCTCTTTCTGAGCGCTATTCCCAAGCTCTGAATACTGAATCTTGCAGTGTTAGCACAGTGGGCTGCACACAGCTGAGGCCGGGTGGGTCGGTCCGTCCTCCATTGTGGACGACTTTACCACTCCCCGGCTTCCTTCCGCGTTCTTGCCCTTTGAGGTCTTATGTGCGTTGCTGGGCTCTGTGTCACTCACAGTCCATCCCCAGGTAGCTTTTCCTACAAAGGCTTCTACCTAGCCACGCTTGGATCCCATCTTTTTCCCAGATCTACATTCTGAAAGCAGGAGCGACCCCAGCCTTAGTCTGTGTAGCCCTGCCTAGGATAGCACGGACAGAAGCTAGCCTGCACTCAGGCCTGTGGTGAAGTGATCAGAGAGGCTGGCCACAGCCTGCCCGGGCATCTGCAGCAGGGTGTCTGTCCCTCTCCCAGAAGCAGAGCCGCCTGGTGGCTATGGCCAGTGAAAACACACTGGCCACGCACGTCGGCTGTGCATGCTCCAATCATATTTTGAGCTTTCCTAGTTGAAGGGACCTTGCTTCTCTCCTTGAGGGCAAAACATTAAACCTCTCTCTTCTTTGCTCTCCAGGAGAAAAGCTGCCTTTACACTCCTCCGAAGAAGCTCAAAATCTGATGGGCCAGTCGTCAGGTAAAGCAGACCACAGAACTGGGGCAGCAGGCCAGGGGACATGTAGAGGACAAGGGTACCCACATCCATGACATCTGAGTGTCTAGCACCCACCCAAGTCGGCTAGCAATAAACAATTTCCATGGGGCACAAGCTGTGGACTGAGCCATGGGGACCACTGAGGAGCCAGGTGGTGATGGAACTGTTCATTATTGGTGACCTGTGGGTCTGAGCACGCACAGAGTGCGGGTGGCATAAGGCACCTACTGAGGAGAACTGTTCTGAGTTACCACTTGTTCTCCAGCTGTGCAGTGTGTAGGGGTGCATAGTGAGAGCATGACTGTGGGGGCCATGGGATGCTATGTGCATTTCCAAGATGAGTTTCCGTGGAGATAGGCACAGACTTAGAGGATGGATCTGGGCTGGCTGTGTCTACACCTTCTTCTGGCTTTCATTTAAATGCCTGCTCCCGGGACACTGCAGGGTGTCTGGTGTCTGGAGACTGATATAGGGACCGAGGAACAGCCTCAGGAAAGGCGATAGGCTGGAGCTGAGTGTTCTCTGGGTCCTAGGAGGGAAATGCCATACACGTTATACTCGTGAGCCACCATGGGTACACACAGCCAATGCTGCAGCCTCCTGGCTGCCACCGTGCTTTGATGGAACAACTTGACCAAAGCCCTCGAGACGTGCAACACAAGTTCATGTGCATGAGCGTGCACTCGCATGGCAGCCGCAGGAAGGGTGTGTGCTGAGTCAGCCATTAGCTGTGTGGTGAAATGCAGCTGGCTTGGAAACCTTGTCCCCAGTACTGGCTTTAAGTGGACAGACAAGCCCTTATCTACCCTCTTGACGTTGGTGTCACTAGAAAAGAATTCTCATTCTCCACTCAGTCGAGTGTCGAATCCAACAGATATACCCTGCTGCCCCAGGAACTCCTGCTCAGCTTTCTGAGAGTCCTAGGGAACCCTTTCAAATGACATTTTACAGGTCTCTGCTCCTAAATAGCCAAATAATTATGTTAAAAACTTATTAGAAGAAAGGGGATAGAAACTCCAGACTTCAGTTGTAAACAAAACTGCAAAGTTGGGATGAATCAGTTTGTTGAACACTCCCACCTGGGCCTGACTGCTGGCCTCCTGCCATTGGGGTCATGCTCTGGCAGGAGCCACTGACCATGTGAGACAGGACAGTCAGGAGGTCACCCACCCAGTGAGTGGAGCAAGGCCAGAGCAGGAGCTGGGAGAATGAGGGGCTTGCTGAGGTTGTTGTGGGGGAATCCTGCCTATACGGATATGGTACTGAAGATCCAGGGAAGAGGCAGGACAGTAAGAGCACAAAATGAAGAGAGGACCTGGGTTCTGGGGCACTCTGAAGGGGTGTGGGTAGAACTGGCCATCTGGAAAGGACAGAGTCTGGGGTCTGGACCTCCCGTCCCATGCTGGACCTTTGCTGAGCCTAGAGGCAAGAGATCAGCTCTGGAATGTACAGGCCTGAGCTGTCTGTTGTTGAAATAGGGTGGCTGTGTACAGATGTGCTGGCCCAGAGGTATAGCCATTGCACCTTCCCCTGTGGCAACCCCTGGAGTGTGTTGTCATGTGACTGAGGCAGGAGAGAATTAGCACATGGATTGTGAGAAGCCGCCCGTTATCTGGAGATGTAATGAGACTCGCAAAGGTGAAACCTAGAATTAACCATGTGCAGTGGCCTTTGGCGAGAACTGTGTTGAGCAGTTAACAATACCTGCGGCAGAACCGCATGGAATCTCGGGAGAGCAGAGTGGGGCACAGCACCCACAGTCTCCCTGAACACAGGGAGGATAGGCATTACATGTCAATGTGGCCCGTGTTGCCTGTGAGGACCTGAAGTGTGATGGCTGCCCTCTTTTTAGCTCAGGGCCTGCCAGGCTGTGTGTACAAGGAGTGGGAGTTTCTTCTGAGAGAAACTAGAACTCTGGAGGTTGGGTTCCTCCTGGGCCTGGATCCCTGGGTGGTGCTGGCCTTCACCTCAGCCAGCCCAGGGAAATATGGACAGGTCTGGATATGGCAGTCAGCTGTTTCCCTTCAGCCTAACCTTGTTCCCTTGGTGTGCCCAGGTCTGGATGCCAGCCCCCCGGCCAGCACTCATGAACTCACCATTCCCAATGATGTGAGTATGCCCCCTGCACCCTCCTGTCCTCACAAAAGACTGTCCCAGGGACAACTCTCGAGCCCTTACTTCCTTCGCCACCTTAAACTGATAGAATGCCCATGAAAGACGCAGACAAGAAAAGAGCCCCAGGCACAGCATGGGGACTCAGAAGTCGGCACCAGGGCTAGGCTGGGCATCTGTGGTCACAGCAGCAGCAGCCTGGCTTAGGGACCTGGAGAGCGGGGTGGCCCAGGAATGTTCTGGAGTGCTATGACTCGCACTGGAGGTTTGAGTTCTCTGGGACACGAAGGTGGTTGGATGTCACAGGTTGTCTCCCTCAGTTTACCCTCAGGAACACCACACGCTGTGGTCTCAGGGCTGCTGGCAGCACACATTGTCCTCCCAGGCTGAGCAGGGACCTGGGGAAGTGGGGGCAGTCTCCAAATAAATGGATCACCCCCAAACAGTGAGACCAGGGAAGGAGAGTCCATGTCTTTGAGAGTGGCTGCCAGCATAGCAGAAGGGACAGTCTCTGTGTGAGCCATGCAGGGGTTATCCCCTTTCCAACTTGTACAGTATTTATGCTATCTCTGCCCTAAGCTACTTTGTTTTGAGACAGTCTCTCACCAGGACCTAGGGCTCACCAATTACACTAGGCTGGCTGGTCACAGAGCCCCAGGGATCATCCCAGAAGTCTTTGTAGGGAGGGAGCTGCTCCTTCAGTAGTGCACTCAGAGCCTACCTTTCACCCCTCCCAGGAAGGCCATAGGATCTATGGCATAGATGGTTCCTGCTCACCCAGACCTTTCCAGAAAGGTCTAGGCTACCGGCAAAGATGAAGTTTCCCAGAGCCAATAGTCCACACCTGATGGCCACCACATTCATGGGCAGAGGAAAGAAACATGATTATCCTGACCATTTGTGTCTCTCTCCTGGTCACAGTGAGTCAGGCCAGTGTCCATCTGTGTCCTCACCCCATCTGCAGAAAGACACCAGATGGTGGTGTATCTGTCCTCTCAGGTCCATGCAGGCCTTCAGAGGCTGAAGCCCAGGCCTCTAGATTACCAGGCCCAGAATTCGTTCCTAAAGCCCACTGCAGAGCCAACTAACTGCCCTAAGGCATTCCGTAAAGCTCAGGCCTATCCCTGGTGAGTGACTCACTTGCCTGGAGTATTTTGCTGGGAAAGGAAGCTAGGATTCCCACACAGCTGTGAGAGGAGAGGGCCAGTCAGTGTTGCCACAGTGGCTGGGAGTTGGATGGGGATTACATTACGGAACCTCTCCTGTTTTAGCATGTTCCTATAGCTTTATTTGAATAGACAATGAGAAGAAAATGAGTGGGAATAGCATGAGCTTGGGGCTGCGTGTCAGTGGGGTCCCAGCGAGGCTGAGTGGAAGAGCACCTTGAGCTACTACCAGCTGGCGGCCTCTCCTCAGCCAGCCTAAGGGAGTCTCACAAGCAACACCAGTCACCTCTCATACCCCTAAGAGCAGTGCCCACCAACGTTTGTGTTGGGATCCAGGTGGGTTCCATTCCAGAACTCCCAGCATGAAGGAAGGAGAGAGATTTAGGGCACAGGCCACAGAACACCTCAGGATTTTGAGGTATGAACCCAGGAGGGCGAGCCACCCATGAAACACACCAAGGTGTAAAGAAGAGGGTACAGATCCTGATGGAAAGGGAAAGGAAGGGTGATCTGGGGCTAGGATGGTCAGCATCCTCCAGTGCAGATTGGAATGAAGACAGCAGTGTAATAAGATCTGTGCTGTGAGGTTGACAAGAGTCATCCACACCTGATGTGACACCAGAGAGGAGAGCTGATCACAGAGCAGCTGGGGGTGGGGGTGAAGAAGGTCACGCATCCCCATGGTGCACCTTCCTGGATAACGGCGCCTTTAGAGACATGCAGCCTAAGCACAGGAGCCATGCTCCTACCCGTGGCTACCTTACCTGACCTAGCCTTGGTCACAGAAGAGCCCCATAGCTTTTCTGCCAGAGAAGAGAGCACCAGTAGGCAGGTTAGTTGAGCCATGGTTGTGTGCAGGTCAGGAAGCCCTCCCTGCCACAAGAGCAAGCACCCTTGGAAGAATTGACACAGACACTAGGAACAGGAGCAGGCTGTGGGCAGAGTCCAGAGAGGGGAGCAGTGGGTGGGACTGGGAAAATGAGGACCGGGTGAGGCCAAGAGATACAAGGACATGACAAGATGCCGAACAGCTCAGGTTTCCCTGGAGCGGGGGTTTCACTCTGTTCATAAAGAAACCCCCTTCACAGCTCAGTGAGTGAGATCGACAACCAGCAGACTGCCTTAACCATGAGCAGAACAGTGGTACCCATTGTGCAGGCCCTGGAGCAGACTCCCTTCCTGTACCTCTCAGGGCCAGCCCAGCCTTCTGCCTGACATCTCACTGCATTAAACAGCTTGTGTCCAGTCCCCAGGCCAGGGCCCAGCCAGCCAGGTGCAACTGAACCACTGGACCTGAGGTGACGGCTGGCTGCAGCCCCGGCTCTCAGGCCTGTCCATCCAGTGTCCTTTTCCTTACCCTAGAGCACACAGTGCGGGCGTCTGGATGTGGGAATTCTGTTTAATCAGTGATGGAAGTTGAGGGCCTCATCCAGCTCCTCTGCAGTCTTTCCTGGGGTCCAAGATGCCTCCACCTTGGGACAGGGTAGATTGAGAGGGCACGCTCGTCTCTGAGCTGCCTTAGAGATGGCCCTCACTCCTGATGACTTCCTTGACCACAGGCCTCTGTACCCAGTAAACACTTCACCAAGCAGATACCATATTTGTCCTCTGCTTCATCTGAGAGCATCAAAGATAGGTTTCGGCAACAGTGACCGTGAGGTGCTCCTTAGTGTCTGTGGTGCTCCCTCCCTGTAGATCCATTCTCCCTGTGAGGGTACCCCCAGAAGGCCCTGGCCCTGCCTACACCAGAGCTGGTATGGGATTTCCCATACAGTTTGCATCGTCTGTCTTCAGGTTACTTCTGACCAAATAGAGAAGCCAGTGGGGTGGTGACCATTGTCGTGTTATATGGACTTTTTCCAGAGGGACACTGAGCAGAGGTGATAAGACTGTCAACAGGCAGAGCCAGGCCTCTCTTGTGTTGTCCCAGGGACCAGTCTTGGGGCTTTGCAGTGCCTTTTTCTTCCACAGCACTGAGTTCATAGGCAGAGCTGGAGCCTGTCCGCTTGGGTGTCCCCGCAGGGCTCTTAGGGATGCCATGAAAGGGACGTCCTGGGCTGTTCTCTAAGAGATTCCTCCATCTTTTCTTCTAGCTTATAGGCTGCATAATTGGACGCCAGGGCACCAAAATTAATGAAATCCGGCAGATGTCTGGAGCGCAGATCAAAATCGCCAATGCCACTGAAGGGTCGTCAGAGCGTCAGATTACCATCACAGGGACCCCAGCCAACATCAGCCTTGCCCAGTATCTCATCAACGCTAGGTGAGTGATTCGTAGGCATCGGGGCCCTCCACAGGTCCTCGCTAACTGTAGCCTGCAGCCCCATACCCTTGCTGATCCTGTAAAGTCCAGGCATGTGGGGAGGCGTATGATAGAGTCAGACTCCAGACTCATGGGCCACTCTGTTCTCCAACAGGGAGCTAGGAGGCTGTGCCTGTCTGCCTCAGGCAAGAGGTGCTGGCAGACTGGTAGTAAGTCTGAAGTAGGACTCAGGAAAATCCGAGCTCCTGCCTCACCTGCCCCAGATCCACTATAAACTACCATCCTCAAACTGCTCAGGGTTCCCACTCACGTCACAGCTCCTATGACAGCCATGAAGCCCCTGCTTAAAAGTCTGGAGCCCACCCCCTCCAGAGGCAGGCTGGTGCTTAGCCCCTGGCCCAGTGCGCCAGCCTGGCAGGACCCCAACTCTCCCAGCAGGACTGAATGACAAGCACAGGGACAGGTAAAGCTCCACAGGTGTGGCGCCCATGGCCACTAAATGGTGACCTAGAATTGGAGCGGTGCCCTCCCCCACTGTCCCATCTCATAAGTCTATGGTGTGTCCCTTGTGCCTTTGTCTATTTCAGGCTGACGTCTGAGGTCACTGGGATGGGTGCACTCTAACTTACCCAAGATCCTCCATTCCACACATCGGATGGCTCCAGCCTGCAGCCTCACCAGCCGGCACACTGTACAGACCGCCTGTCCTTCCTTGCAGATATGAATAGAGCGTTTCTTTATAAACAGACGGTAGTGCGTGTCTGCCCACTCAGGCCCTGTGCGCTCCGTGTTAGTGTAGCCTCCACGCATTGGCATGCAACTCTTTACTTTAATGCTCAACATATTCCCAAATGTGATGTTTCAGAAATTTATTCCTCAGTATTCATGTGACTGTCTGTTTAAAAGTTGGTTTGATGCTCTAACAGCACTTCCTATGTCCTGCTGCCCCTTGTTCTTAGAGACCCTCCTCTCTCAGCCGGTCTACGGATTCATTCCTACCCTAGGTTGTACGCAGGGAGCATTTGGAAGAGGAGGGACTTGGGGGTGTCTACGGAGCAAAGCAGAGTGCCAGAGGGCGGGTGGGACCTTTGCTTTACTGGGATATCTCGGGGAGGGGGTACTCATGGCCCCCATATGTCTTCCAAGATGACTAAGAACAAGGACTTGCCAGAAAGTTCATCTCCCCCCATCAGAGTTCAATAAATGTCGTGTTCTTCCCCCGTGGCTCTGGCTTCTCTCTACTTCCCTTATCCTCAATGCCCATGCCCACCCATGAGACACACCAGTACTCAGCCTGAGAGTCAGAAGATTTAGGTTCTCTTGCCCAGGTCCTAGAGTGCCAGGTTCCAACCTGTAAAGCTGCCCAGCATGGAGACTACCTACATCTGACCTGCCAGGGCACCAGCCACACAGCCTTCCACCATACAAGGGGCCTTGCTTCTACACTGCTGCTGCTTAGAACCAAGGTCGCTCTCCTCCCTTCTCTTAGTGATGCACTCAGAGGGCCAGGACAGAGGTGGAAACTTCCCAGGGAATGCGGCTTGGTGTGGCCCCTGGCCTAGATCCAAGGGCTCTGGTATCCATCCCCACCTCTGATCTTGGAGTTTCTGGCAAGAAGGCCCTGGTAGACACCAGCTCAGGCCCAGAGAGTTACTCTGCAGTTTCTTCTTGAGGCTCAGCTGTCCAGCATATGCCATCTGCCCAGGAACCTGTCCTCATCCATGGGTACAGTGACCTACTCTGGGATGCTGGGGTATGCAGCAACCATCCTGACAGGAAGAGACAAAGCCAGGTGTGCCTCAGGCCCAAGCCCTGTATTTTAGCCAGGAATTTATGACGCGGCTGTCTAGATACAAACTGCCCTCTGCTGTGGATGGTGCACAGCGTAGCAGCAAGCGTGAGCATAGCACCCTGGCCACTCTTCACACCTAGTGAGTTAGGGCTGAGATTCAATCCTGCTTCCCACATTGAACCCCTCTCAGATACGGGGTCTGAGAGATGACAAGGACTCAGAGGGCACAAAGCCCACCCCTAGAGGCAGCAGATGGCCTGTCAACCATGAGTACCATAAAAAATAATAGCTACTGTGTGCGTGAGGTTAAAAAGAAAAACCCAAACAGCATGGGCGTCGAAGTGCAGGATCAGATGGGATCCATGGGAGGCCCCAAAGGTGATGGGACACCGAGTGAGTTGATACATAGCTGTGCATGCACCTACAGAGAAGGGATCAGGTAGAAGAGCACATGGGTAGGGCCGTGTGTCGTGTAGGTCAGGTTATGGAGTAAGGGAGCTCCCACTGGGCTGAAATTGCTTGGCTCCTTGTTATTATATGGAGACGATGGCAGTGCCCTTCAGGGAGAGTGTGGGTATGGGTTCTCTCACCATCTCCCATGCCTACTGGCTCCACCAAGAATTCTAGCTTTAGGAGGTCTGGTACCTGCCAGGCTAGAGAAGTGGTTGGTGTAATAGACTCGGATCTTCTCTACACATGGTAATCCCAGTCACGCCTCTCTGGCCAACAGAGGCAAGGATGGTGAAGCCTTAGAGGCAGGAGCTTGATTCTACATCCCTTCCTGTGGAGACATCCCAACAGCTGGGTCACAGAGGGGCACGGTCCCACAGAGTTCACTGGACCGGGCTTGTTCTGCATCTGATATATGCTGAAGGTAAGAAATGACCATGATAATGGGATCTCAGCTCCACCTGACATCCCAGAGGATCAGCATGTAGGAGACATGCCCCCTGCCTGAGCACAGGGTCTGTTCTATGGATAGAGAACTGGAGGCAGGAGGCTCCAAAGGGTGCAGTGCCCCGGCAGCTGGGGAATTCTGCTGGATGTCTACTTTTGTTTCTATTAAAAGGCCCGGGGTAGTTGAGGAATTGCCCATATCATATGGACATTAGGCAACTCCCCAAGACTTGCAGGTCAGTTTTTTCTCTTCCTCAGCCTGGGCCCCAGAACTAGAGATACACCTGTGAGAGCTGGGCAGCCTGCCAGGAGACCTAACACCATCCTCTGCCAGCCCTTACTGAACCAGTCCATAGCTAACTTGGTCAAGAGCCATGTGAAATAGAGACCACAGTTGACCCTGTGGAAGGTTTGCTAAGACACAGGCTGGCTGCCATAAAGACAGGCAATTCACACCCGATCCTAGAATGCACAATGTTATAAAAAATTACATGCAAAGCTATTTTGACAGGAATCGGTTTCATAAACAAAAGCATTAAGAATATGATCTGTTGGGTTGCTGTGGTATAATAAATAAATGAAAGAGAGAAAGAAAGAAAGGTCCACTGTTAAAGGTTAGGCTCACAACCAAAGAAAGCAGGCTAAGTCGAGAGCAAGCCATAAAGCAAGTCTGCCTTGGCTTTCTTCAGTGATGAACTTGATCAAGACAAAAGAATCGTATATAGAGATGCTGCCGCAAGAAGCCTCAGCCGTGCAGTGGGCCACAGCAAAAGCAGCAGCCTCCAGAATTATCTGACTCCTGGAGCCTCAGCCTCAACCCGGCCTGCACCTAAAAGAGCCACCATCAGAGCTGTAGCCACGCTTGCACCTAGAAGAGCCACCATCGGAGCCATAGCCATGCCTGCACCTAGAAGAGCCACCATCAGAGCTGTAGCCACACTTGAACCTGGAGGAGTGACCATCTGAACCAGAACCGGAACCTAGCCACGCTTGCACTTGGAGGAGTGACTCTCTAACCCTTGAGCCCGTAAGCGCCTGGAGGAACGATTACCGAAGGCTCTATCCTGCTTTACACCTGAAGGAGAGCTCAGTGGAGCCACAGCCCCCAACAACACCAGTTGGAGGCAAAGGGACCTCCCCTTTGAAACACAGGCTCCACCTGTCCCATTTGGAGGTAGGTGGACAACAGGGTAAGAAGACATTCAACAACATAAAGAGCGATACAGCACCACCAGAAACTAGTGGTTCTACAACAGCAAGACCGGGACCGTTCCAATGCAGATAAAGCAGAAGAAAAGAACCTTAAAAATAATTATATGAAAACGATAGAAGCCCTTAAAGAGGAAATGAAAAATTCCCTTAAGGAAGTGGAGGGTAAGACAAACATAAAATTGAAAGAAATCAACAAATCTCTTAAAGAAAACCAAGAAAAGCAATCAAACAGGTGAAAGAAACTTCAAGACTTGAAAACTGAAAGAGGCAAAGAAAACACAAACAGAAGGAAATGGAAAATCTAAGTAAACTTACATAAACAACAGAATATAAGAGATGGAAGAGAGACTCCCTGGCATTGAAGATATGATAGAGCAAACAGATTCATTGGTCCAAGAAAATGATAAATCCAACAAATTCTTAACACAAAATATCCAGGAAATCTGGAACACTATGAAAAAACTGAACATAATAATAGGAATTGAAGAAGGGGAGGAAGTCCAGCCCCAAAGCCCAGAAAATATATTCAACATCATCATAGAAGAAAACCTTCCTAACCTAAAAAAAAAAAGACATTCCTATGAAAATACAAGAAACTTACAAAACACCAAATAGACTGGGCCAAAAAGTCTCCTTGCCACATAATAATCAAAACACTACACATACAGAATAAAGAAGGAATATTAAGAGCTGCAAAGGAAAAAGACCAAGTAACATATAAAAGCAGACCTATCAGAATTACATCTGACTTCTCAATGGAAACAATGAAAGCCAGAAGGTCCTGGTCAGGCGTTATGCAGACATTAAGAGACCATGGATGCCAGCACAGGTTACTTTATCCAGCAAAGCTTTCGATCAACAGATGAAGACAACAAAATATTCCATGAAAAAAACAGATTTAATCAATACCTATCCACAAATCCAGCCCTACAGAAAGTACTAGAAGGAAAACTCCAGCCAAAGAGAGTTAGCTACAACCACAAAAAGACAGGAAGTAGGTAATCCCTCACCAGCAAACTCCAAAGAAAAATTCACACACAATACCAACAACAACAACAACAAAAGCAAAAATAACAGGAACTAGCAATTTCTGGTCATTAATATCCCTTAATATCAATGGACTCAATTCGCCTATAAAAAGACACAGGCTAACAGATTGGATACAAAAATAGAATCCATTGTTCTGTTGCATACAAGAAACATACCTCAACTACAAAGACAGATATTACCTCAGAGTAAAGGGTTGGGAAAAGATTTTCCAATCAAATGGACCTAAGAAGCTGGTGTAGCTATCCTAATATCTAACAAAATAGAATTCAATCTAAAATTAAAAGAGATGAAGGACATTTCATATTCATCACAGGAAAAATCCATCAAGATGAAGTCTCAATACTAAACATCTATATTTATAAGGAACCCTCATTGTAAAATAAACATTACTAAAGCTTAAATCACACTTCAAGCCCCACAAGCCAGTAGTGGAAGACTTCAACACCCCACTGTCACCACCGGAAAGGTCTGCGAGACAGAAACATAATAGAGAAAAAAGGAACTAACAGATGTTATGACTCAAATGGGTTTAACAGCCATCTATAAACCATTTCACCCACACACAAAAAAATATACCTTCTTCCCAGCACCTCAAGGATTCTCCTCTAGAATCAACCACATACTTAGTAACAAAGCAAATCTCAACAGATACAAAAAAATAAATAAATAAAAGGAATAACCCCCTGTGTCTTATCAGATCAACATGGCTTAAAGTTAGAATTCAACAGCAACACTAATTGCAGAAAGACCATAAACTCCTGAAAACTGAACAATGCTCAGCTGAATCACCACTGGGTCAAGGAAGGGAGGGAGGAAGGAAGGAAGAAATTACAGATTTCCTAAAATTCAATGAAAATGACCACACATCATACTCAATGTATGTACACAATGGAAGTAGTGCTGAGAGGAAAGTTCATAGCACTAAATGCCTACATAAAAAAAAAAAAAGCTGGAAAAATCACATACTAGCAAATTAACAGAACACCTGAAAGCTTTAGAACAAAAAGAAGCAAATTCATCCAGGTGAACTAGACTACAGGAAATAAAATTGAGAGCTGAAATCAATAAAAAACAGAATACAAAAAAATCAATGAGACAAAGACCTGGTTCTTCAAAAAAAAAAAAAATCAACAAAATAGATAAAGCTTTATCCAAACTAACCAAAAGGCAGAGAGAGAATATCCAATTTAACAAAATCAGAAATGAAAAGGAGAACATAACAGATATGGAAAACCTAAAGGAAATGGACAATTTTCTAGTTAAGTACCAAATACCAAAATTAAATTAAGACCAGATAAGCAAATTAAATAAACCTATAATTGCTAAGGAAATAGAAACAGTCATTAAAAATCTCCCAACCAAAAGGGAAAAAAATGCTCAGCATATGGTTACAGCACAGAATTTCTAAAAAGAGCTAATACCAATACTCCTAAAATTGTTTCACACAATAGAAACAGAAGGAACATCGCCAGACTCTTTTTACGAGGCCACAGTTACCCTGATGCCCAAACCACGCAAAGACACAACTAAGAATCACAGACCAATCTCTTTCATGAGCACTGCTGCAAAAATAATAAAATACTGGCAAACTGAATCCAAGAACACATCAAAAAAAACATCCACCATGACCAAGTAGGCTTCATCCCTGAGATGCAGGAATGGTTCAACATACAAAAATCCTTCTATGTAATCCACCATCTTATCAAACTGAAAGAAAAAATACATGATCATCCCACTAGATGCTAAAAAACCTTCGACAAAATTCAACACCCCTAAATGAGACTGATGCGCTGCCTACTGCACTAAGGCACTAACACCCCTAAAGATCTTGGAGAGATCAGCAATACAAGGAACATACCTAATCATAATAAAGACAATATACATCAAGCCGACAGCCAACATCAAACTAAATAGAGAGAAACTTAAAGCAATTCCACTGAAATCAGGAACAACACAAGGTTGTCCACTCTCTCCATATCTATTCAATATAGTACTTGAGGTCCTAGCTAGAGCAGTAAGACAACAAAAGGAGATCAAGGGGATATAAATTGGAAAAGAAGTAGTCAGACTTTCACTATTTGCTGATGATATGATAGTAGATACAAGTGGCCCCAAAAATTCTACCAAGGAACTCATATAACTGATAAACACCTTCATAATAAAGCAGAATAGAACATTAACTCAAAAATATCAGTAGCCCTCTATAAACAGGTGATAAATGGGCTGAGAACGCAATCAGAGAAGCATCACCCTTTATAAAAGCCACAAATAACAAAAAGCATCTTGGGGTAACTCTAACTGTGCTTTTGAATAGGTAGGATTAACATAGAAAAATGGCACTCTTATCAAAAGCAATCTACAGAGTCAATGCAATACCCATCAAAATTCTTCACAGACTTCGAAAGAACAATACTCAACTTCATATGGATAAACAACAACAACAAAGCTCAGGATAGCCAATACAATCCTTTACAACAAAGGAACTTCTGGGGGTATTGCCATCCCTGACTTCAAACTCTACTATAAAGCCATAATAATGAAAACAGCTTGGCATTGGCAAGGAGAACCAATGGAATCAAATCAAAGACCCAGATATCAACCCACACACTATTTTTGACACCTGATTTTTGACAAAGAAGCTAAAGTTATACAATGGAAGAAAAGAAAGCATCTTCAACAAATGGTGCTGGCATAACTGGATGTCGACATGTAGAAGAATGCAAATAGATCCTTATCTATTGCTGTGCACAAAACTCAAGTCCAAATGGATCCAAGACCTCAACATAAAACCAACCACATTGAACTTCATAGAAAGTGGAAAGTAGCATTGAATGCAATGTTGCAGGAGACCATTTCCTAAATATAACTCCAGTAGCACAAACACTGAGAGTAATAATTAATAAATGGGATTTCCTAAAACAGAGAGCTTCTGTAAAGCAAAAGACACGATCAACAAGTCAAAACAGCAGCCCACAGATTAGGAAAATATCTTCACCAACTTCATATCTGACAGAGGACTGATCTCCAAAATATACAAAGAACTCAAGAAGCTAGACATCAAAAGAACAAATAATCCAATAAAAAAAATGGGTACAGACCTAAACAGAGAACTCTCAACAGAGGAATCTCTGTTGAGACTGGCTAAAAGACATTTAAAGAAATGTTCAACCTCCTTAGCCATCAAAGAACTGCAAATCAAAACAACTCTGAGATACCATCTTACACCTCTAAGAATGGCCAAGATCAAAACACTGATGACAACTTATGCTAGAGAGGATGTGGAGTAAGGGGAACACTCCTGCATTGCTCGTGGGAGTGCAAATTTGTACAGTCACTCTTGAAATCAGTATGGTGGTTTCTCAGAAAATTAGGAATCAATCTACCGTCAAGACACAGCAAAACCACTTTATGGCATATACCCAAAAGATGATCATAAGGACATTTGCACAACTATGTTCATAGCAGCATTATTCATAATTGCAGAACCTGGAAACAACCTAGATGCCTCTCAATCGAAGAATGGATAAGGAAAACATGGTACATTTATACAATGGAGTACTACACAGCAGTAAAAATAATGACATCTTGAAATTTACAGGCAAATTAATGGAACTAGAAAAAAGCATACTGAGTGAGGTAACTTAGACCCAGAAATACAAACATCATATGTACTCACTCATAAGAGGATATTAGACATAAAGCAAGGGATAACCAGCCTATAGTCCACAACCCCAGGGAACCTGGACAACAGAGATGACCCCAGGAGAGACATACATGGTTCCACTTGCGAAGGAAAAAAAGACAAAATATCCTGAGTAATTTGGGAGTCTGGGAGCAGAGGAGATGGAGAGGAGGAAGGAAGGGGAGTGGGGGAAATGTATAACTCAATAAAAAACAATAAATCTCATGAGCACAATCTTTGTCACAGCATGAAGCTTCCTGCACTTAAGATTCTCAGAGATGCCAATTTGGGCAATTCTTTTTCAGTTTGTCTATAGTTATTTCTATTTTCAGCCTCTTTATCTAAACCTTCCCTTTTTTCCTCTTCTGTATTGTCAAAATCTATATATCTTGTGCATCTTTTCAAATTATTGCCTTCGGTCTTTCTACTAACGCACTTGTTCCCCACTACTCTGCCGGCATATGCTGTTTTATTTGTGCTTGTTTTGCTTCACTGCCCTTTCTTCTGCCACGTGACTTCTGCAACAAGTCCTCACCTGACTTGTTGAGACTATTGATTTCTAGGCCCTATGTTATCTGTGCCCCATGAATTTGGCATGATAGTATCATTCAGTTTGTGCATTCTTTATTTTCCTCAAGATTCCCACTTACCCAGAGGCCCTTGGTAAAACATCTGCTCATACACGAAATTGCCTTACTGATCTTTGCACACCGCGTTATGTATCTGTCATTGCCTGAACCTGACACTTTGGCCTGTGGAGCATCTCCTGTGACCTGTGGTGGGCTTCTGCACATGTCTACTGGAACAGACATTCTGCCCACAGGCTGAGAAAGTCAACCTTGTTTGGTCATGTCTCGATCATCTTTGGTTAATCTCATTTGACTTGGTTTCTGAGAGCAGTGTGATGGCCTAACTTTGGGGTGAATCTTATACTATGCTCCATTGCAAGAGGTATTAATATATCTGCTCAGCTGGCTTTGGGGGGACAACCCTAAATTTTCCAGGTGGGCCCAATTCAATCATCAGGTTATTAAAGGAGACCAGGGTGGCTAAGAATGTCTCACCCCGTTAATGGGTGGAAATGGAGGATAAGTCACACCCAGAGGACCCAGCTGCTTGGAAGATGGCTAGAACAAGCAAGGAATGCCCTCTGTTGATTAGAAGCTAGGTAGCAGTTGTGTATGGGTTGACCCTCTAGGGTAGTGGTTTTTAACCTGTGGGTCACAACCCTTCTGGGGCTTGAATGACCTTTTCACAGGGGTCACCTAAAATCATCAGAAAACACAGAAGTCCCTATCCTATCTGGGCAAGACAAACAGAAAACAGGTGTGCCTACCTCAGGGCCCTGCTGCCCTAGGACAGTGGTCCTCAACCTCCCTAAGGCTGCAACCCTTTTAAAACAGCTCCTCATGCTGTGGTGACCCCCAGCCATAGAATTATTTTTTACTACTTCATAACTGCTATTTTGAATCTAATATGAATCATAATGTAAACTTCTGTGTTTTCTGATGATTTTAGGTGACCCCTGTGAAAAGGTCATTGAAGACCTAGAAGGACTCAGGGGAGGGAAAGAATATATTAAAATATATTTAAATTAAAAATTGTTTTAAATAATAAAATAATATTGAGAAATTAGAGCAAATGAAAGTGAATCCACAATAGAGTTCCTGGGGTGAGCAGTGGTCAGCCCAAGGGCACGGCAACAGCTCCCAGAGTTTCCCTCATATCAAGAAAGTATCTGCCTCACACATATGGATCACTGGCCCTGGGGTGTGCTCTAAGCAACTGCAAGGCCTGTCTCTTGCACCTCCTGCCCTACACAGAGACAGAGCAGGGAAAGACATCCTACCTCTACAGAGAGCTGAGGAAAGACGTCCATTCCTCACACTGCTGCGGAAGCTTCTGGCTCAGCAATGTGCATTGAGATGCCAAGGACGGTCTAAGTGTAAGCCCAAGGCTCCTCACTAGTTTGGTTTCCAGAACTTTCCAAACAGATGCTAAGTCCATCACCAGGGAGTACACCCACCTGACCAGTAAGTCAGGGCTGGGACGACTGCCTCGGGACGTTGGCTTAAGAAGCCAGAATTTAAGTGCCGACCCAGGTGTGGCCAGTTATGTCTAGAGTTATTGTTCCCGTGACATTTCAAAAATTCACTTTCTATTTTAAGTCTTTAATACATGGAACATTTGAAAAATTACACTGTGTCAAGAGGGTGGAAGGCTCCTTCTTCTTTCCCATGTCCCCCTTCCTTTCTGGAGTCTACCTTTTCCAGTTGACAAAATCCCTCATTTCCACTCTGTTCATTTAGGTTTTCCTGGTGGGATTGTGTAGTAGAGACAGAGTCCCCACCACCACCACCACAGGCTCATCTGCTGACCAGGCGTTCACTGTGGAAAGATTGGAACTAATTTTGAGTTTGTAGTTCTATTGTTTAAGTTCTTTACAGTCATGCGTACTATCTCCCTGTGGCAGAGGCTCTTTTGTCCTTTGTCCATCCTCGTGGGCTGCTCAGTGGTCATTCCATAAGTACATAATTGATGTTTTCAAGGGAAGGAAATTTTAGATTTAGGAGAATTAATGAGAGTGCCTTTGGCTAAGGACACAGGAAGTTTCAGCTCTTTTGACAATTGATTTTTTACAGTACCGTTCATCCAGTCAGCCAATCCGGAGGCCTGCGGGTTGTTGGCATGAGGAAAGTTCTGTGCCACAGGCCAAGTCTTACAAACGGATTTAAAACCCTGTCTAATAAAATGAATTTCACAATACTTAAAGCGCTCAGCAGGAATTTCTGAAAGAGGAATAATTCTAATAGACCGTTTCCTCCCTGAAGGCGGTAGCTTTCCGACAAAGGGGCGGTTTCAGTCTCATGAGTAAATAAAGACTTAGCAAAAGACCCATCTCTGCCCCTGTGGGAAGTCCCTGGTCCATCCGACAGGTCAGGGTTCACAAGGAAGTCTTCACAACCTTTAACTATAGGGAACTTAATCACACACATTATTTTGGCATTTTATCTTTTATGGAATTTCCTACTGCATATATTCATCTTTTTGTCTTCATTTCCCTTTTCCATTTTAGAAAACACCATAATTTTATTCTATCATGCAGAGCCCATGTCAGCTACAGCACTGTTTGCTTTTGCCTTCTTTACCCAAATGATATTGTACACCTATAGCTTTGTGTATCTTTCATTTTATTTCTCCATGATATTAGAAAAAAAATTCCAAATAAAATATTTTAATGAAAGTCCAGAAAGCAAAGCAAATATGTACGTTATATTTTGAATATCTAGAAACAACACAAGCAAAACATGTTCACAGTCCTGAAAACATGGAAACATATTCTAACCAACAAATGTAATGACTTCTTAGGTTAAGTACTATGAATTGTAAGAAATTTCAACTAAGTTTGCATGAGCCCTTACAGATGAACCAGTTACAAACACACCACAATCTACTTCTAAAGTTAGGACACAGATAAGAAGAGGAGGGGGAGGGGAGCAGGGGGGATATCAAATGGTCTGTACTCTAGCCAGGATCAGATGTTAAAGAGATGCTGCATACCAAACCCTAGACACAAGCTGACATCAATAGAAAAATGGCCACAGCTACAGCGACGGTAGCCGTGAACATGTCAGCTGATACAGACTCGGCAACATATGTTCAACGTCCTTCCCCATCCCCACAAAACTTCCCCCTTTTTAGGGCCCAGAGAGAAGCTGTTCCAACTCCTCGTCTCTGTTACTTTTTATTTTAAATTTTTGTTTATTTTACATCCCAACCACAGTTCCCCTCCCTTCCCTCTTCTCACCCCCCACTTCCCTCCCAACCCATCCCCTATCCACTCCTAGAAACGGTAAGACCTCTCATGGGGAGTGAACCAAGTCCTTTGCTCATATAATCCCTCATTCCTTCGACTGGACACCTGGAGGTTGGCCTGGTACTTGGCTAGGGATCTCTGCATCTGCTTCCATCAGTTAAAGAACTCAAGAAACTAGACATCAAAATACCAAATAATCCAATTTTAAAATGGGATACAAACCTAAACAGAGAATTCTCAACAGAAAAATCTCAAATGGCTGAAAGACATTTAAGAAATTGCTCAACATCCTTAATCATCAAGAAAATGAAAATCAAAACACTCTGGGATACCATCTTACACTTTACACCTGTCAGAATGGCTAAGATCAGAAACACTGATGACAGCTTATGTTGGAGAGGATGTGGAGTAAGGGGAACACTCCTCCATTGCTGGTGAAAGTGCTAACTTGTTCAGCCACTTTGGAAATCAACATGGTTTCCAAAGAAAATTGGCAGTCAATTTACTTCAAGACCCAGCAATATCACTTTTGGGCATATACCCAAAGGATGCCCAATCATACCACAAGTACACTTGCTCAATTATATACATAGCAGCATTATTTGTAATAGAACCTGGAAACGACCTCTGTCACTTTTAAAAAAATGTTTTTATGTTATCTTCTTCACATATTTGTCCCAATGCTCATGTATTCTCTTCCATGTTGTGACAGTATCATTCTCTTTCCCTCTCTCTGTCCCTGTGTCCCCATCTCTCCTTCTCCCTCTGTCCCCCATCTCTCCCTCTCTGCCCCCATCTCCCTCTGTGTGTGTCCTATCTTTCTCTCCCTCTCCTCACCACAGTGGAAAATGTCACCAACAAACTAGACTAAGCAATAATAACAGTAATAATAATAATCAAAGATGAAGGACAAGGCTGATGATATGCTGCAGTCAAACAGCAAGAAGAAAAAAAATAGTGTGGCTATGTGTTCAAGAACTCTGGTACATGATGCATAGGGAGCACACCTTTAAACCCAGCACTTGGGAGGCAGAGGCAGGTGACTCTTTGTGAGTTCAAGGCTAACCTGTTCTACAAAGTGAGCTCCAGACCATCCAGGGCTATGTAGGAAGATTCTTTCTCAATGATGATAACAATAATGATGCGGATAAACATATCTTTGAGATACTATCAAGAGACCAAGCCTATGATTCCATATGTAGATTAAGGAGCTGAGACGAACACCAAATGCATATTCCAAAGCTATCCAATGAAATCATGACAGAAAATACCCCAAACCAAGAGGTGTTTAAAACCCAAAATAGACAATAGGAGAGACAAACCTCCTGTGGAATGCTAGAGTCAAGATGTCAAAAGCACAAAGCAAAGGAACAATAATAAAAGATGTAAGAAAAACAGTTCACCTACAAAGGCAGGAATGGCAGAACACCTGATCCCCATCAACTATCCTCAAAGCCAAGCGTGGCTGATATTCAAGCCCTGAAAATACAAACTGTCCATAAAGATTGTTTCCAGCAAAGCTAGCTTTTGAAATTGGGAAACAAGGATGTTTCAAGATAAGCACAAACTCAGGCAATTCATCACAACCAAGCCAGCCCTACAGAACAAGAGGAGGAAGAAAAAGCCTTTGTCATGAGGTCACAGGGAAGAAGAAAATTTATGAGAGGAATGGGTGAGCATAGGAGAGCTGGGGAGGTTCATCGTGTCCAGTACAGTAAGCCAGCAAACCCCCAACCAGTAGAGGAGATAGTAAAGAAACAAACAATTCAGCCAACCTGGAAAAACAGCCAGCAAAATTCCAGCAATTAGGAAACATTTCTCAATGAAAACTCTTAAATGTAAATAGTGTCAACTCACTTCTGAAGACACACAGGATGGCTGAATGGATTGAAAATGAATCTCAGCTTCCTGTTGCCCCAGCGTCCTGGCTAGTTTCATGTCAACTTTCCACAGGCATGAGTCATCTGAGAGGAGGGAACCTGACAAGATGCTGCCTACAATGTAGGCAAGTCTGTAGGGAATTTTCTTAGTGACTGATGGGGAAGGGTCCCACCCACTGTGGGCAGTTCTACTCCTGGGCTGGTGGTCCTGGGCACTATAAGAAAGCAGACTGAGCAAGCCACAGGGAGCGAGCCCAAAAGCTAAGCTCCTCCATGGCCTCTGCATCAGCTCCTGCCTCCAGGTTCCTGCCTTGAGTTCCTGTCCTGACTTCCCTGGATGATGGATTACAGGCTGTAAGATGAAATAAACCCTTTTCTCCCCAAGTTGCTTTTGGCCATGGTGTTTAAATACAGCAATAGAAGCATTAAGATCCCTAGTAAATACACATTACTGGTAAAGACATCCACAGGATGAGAATCAAAGGGTAGAAAACAACATTGTGTAGCTTGGTCTCTTTGTTAGGCTCCTAGCAGTGAGATCAGGACCTGTCCCTGGAGCTTAACTGGCTTTGGGGAACCTGTTCCCCATGTTGGAATACCTCTCCCAGCCTTGATGCAAGGGGAGGAGCTCAGTCCTGCCTCAACTTGATGTGTCATGATGTGTCATGCTTTCTTTAAGTCCATGGGAGGGAGGCCTGTCCCTTTCTGAATGGAGACTGAAGGAGGAGTAGGCGATGGGAATGGGGGACAGGAGGAGAGGAGGAAGAGGAAACCATGGTCAATATGTAAAAAAATTTTTTTAATTACCTAAATGAAATAAAAGAAAAAAGAAATGAAGCTGGAAACAGGCTGGTCAAGAGCTATGTATCTGATAAAGTAAATTTCAAAGTGCAAATTTGTCAAAAGAAATAAAGAAGACAACTACATATTAATAATTTATCAAGAAAATGTAAGAATTTTAAATACATACACACGAAGTACTAGGACTCCAAATTTTGTAAAACAAACACTAATTGACTTAAAAGGCCACGCTGATCCTGATACAACAATGGTAGCTGGTTTCTATACCCCATTGTCACCTCTAGGTGTCACCCACGCTGAAAATCAATCAGAGCAAATGAATCTAAAGGTATCCAAGACGTATATGACCAACTAATGAGTGCAATTTGGTAAATAGACACGATTATCTAAGTTGACGCAGAAACCAGAACAAAATCCAATATTCCTTCATAAAAAGCCTCTGAGAATACCAGTAATGTAACGAACATACCTCAACATAATCAAAGGCTCCATACAACAAACCTATGGCCAACAGGATGCTAGACAGTGAGTCTTAGTTAAGTCACTATTGCTGGGATGAAACACCATGACCAAAGCAACTTGGGGAGGAGAGGGTTAATTTGCCTTACACTTCCACAGCAATGACAGCTCACACAGGGCATGAGCCTGGAGGCAGGAGCTGATGCAGAGGCCATGGAGGGGTGCTACTTATTTACTGGCTTGTTTTGCATGGTTTGCTCAGCTCAGCCTGCTTTCTTATAGAACCCTGGACCACCAGCCCAGGGATGGCACCACCCACAATGGGCTGGACCCTCCCCATCAATCACTAATTAAGAAAATGCCCTATACACCTTTGCCTATGGCCCAATTCTATGGATGGGAGACAAAATGGAGGTGTCTTCTTAGTTGGGGTTCTGTCCTTTCAAATGGCTCCAGGTTGTATAAAGTTGACATAAAATGAGTCAACACAATTGACCTCTCATTAACTTGACACACAGTACTTTAAGACATAACCCTTTTTTTGTTTATCACCAAAATATCACCAATTCAAATATTTCAAAAGTTTAGTCTCTGTAAAAATCCAAACTCCTTTAAAACCCAAAATCTCTCTTAAAAATTCAAAGTCTCTCAATTGTGGGCTTCTATAAAGAAAACAAAAAGCTAAAAACCTTACTTCAAGAGGGAAGAACCAGGGCACAGTCACAGTCAGAACAAAGCAAAACCACACTCCAACTGTGCAAACAGTTCAGCTGCCAATATCTAGGATCCACTCACCACCTTTCGGGTTCCTCCAAGGGCCTTCTCCTTGGGTCGCTTCTCCAGCTCCACCCACGGCAGCACACGGGTTGTCTCCTAACTCGGCAGGCTCTACTCCATGACTGCTGTTCTGGGTGATCATCCCACGGTGCTGGCATCTCCAAAATGCTGGGGTCTTCTGCTGCAACCGGGCTGTGCTTTCACCAACAGCCTCTCCTGGGCTCATTTTCATGGTGCCAAGCCTCAACTCGTCTGTATGACCCCTCAATCCTGGTCTTCAACTGCTACTGGGGCTTCACCGTCTCCAATGGCCTCTCCTGGTCTTGCACAGGGCCAAGTCCCAGCTGATCTCGATGATCCCTTCATGGCTTCAAAGCCAGCACCACCTGGGTGACTCTTACACTCTTACCAGCCTCAGCTGCCAACAGGAGGTACAACCTTGGCCTTTTCTGGAAAGCAGGCTCTGTGGGCTGACCCTGAGAAAATGCTTCCAAGATTTCACCTCAGTAATGCTGGTCTCTTCTGAATCACACTGATTCTTCAGCCTCACTGACAAGACACCACAGATTCTTCTCACAAAGACCTGGTAGAATCTTTGCTTCCCTCTGAAACCTCACAAGCCAGGCCTCCATCATCCACACTGCTCCAACATTCTTATCTTCTAGGCTCCTACAGAACAGCCCACTGAGCTCTCGATACTCCGTTACTCTTCTAGCCCAACGTTCCAAAGTTCTTCCACAATTCTCCCCAAAACAACGTGGTCAAGTATATCACAGCCAAACCCCACTATCTTGGTACCAACTTGTCCTTGGGTTGTTATTGCTGTGATAAAACATCACAACCAAAGCAACTCAGGGAGGAAGAGGTTTATTTGGCTTACATTTCCACAGCACTGTTCATCCCTAAAGGAAGTCAGGACAGGAACTCAAACACGGTAGGAACCTGGAAACAGGAGCTGATTCAGGGGCCATGGAAGAGTAGTGTTTACGGGCTTGCGTATCCTGCTTTCTTATAGAGGCCAGGAGTGGCTCCACCCACAATGAGTTAGACCCTCCCCCATCAATCACTAATTAAGAAAATGTTCCACAGGCTTGCCTGCAGCCTGATCTTATGGAGACAATTTCTCAGTCGGTGTTCTGTCCTCTCAGATGACTCTAGGCTATGTCAAGTTGGCATAAAATTAGCAAGCACATGGGCAAAAGTTGATGGATTTCCTTTAACATCTAGAACAAGGCAGGGTGTCCATTCTCTTCGCTCCTATTCAATATAGTGTTTGAAGTCTCAGCTAGAGCAATCGACAATCGGCAAGAAAAGAATTTAAATGGCTACAAATAGAAAAAAAATCATATATCCCTATTTGCAAATTACCTGGAGCAAGCCAGAGGCCTAAGGAAGACAATAGTGACCACCAGTCTGGGTTGCTCAGCCCCATCCGCTCTGATCACCCAGCCAAAGTGCCCATCTGGACAACAGAGGGCGCCCAAGCCCAGCATACTGGTCCCCGAGAGCCTCTCTGGACCTCCTTCCTCCAGCCTTTGCATCTCCAGGTTATCCCTAGCTCCAGAGCAGGGAAAGAAGGCTAAAGAGCAGGTCTCAGGCTTTCAGAGTGCTATGCCATCCCCACTGCTCCCCAGGCATTGTCTGTGCTAGGCTCTGGTGCCGGTTTGCTGGCCTGGGCTCTCATTGGAGCTCCTGGGCTCTACACTGCTGTCAAGAGCCCCTGGAGTCCCACAGCCTGGTGGCATACCCATTCTGGTGCCCTTGAATTTGAAGCTGAGATGCTGAGGTTGCCGGCCCTGGCAATGAAGGTTTTCCAAGACTTGATCCCTGAGCCCTTCTCAGAGAGGTGCCAGCTTCAAATGCTGGGCACTTTAGTGGCTTCTATTTCATGGCATCAATGCAAGCACAGCTGCTGTTCTGACCCGCCCTCATGTGGGGACTTGCGTGTTCCTTTCGCTCCCCTCCAGACACTAACCTCCAGAACACTGGGCTTCCAATCTGTGCTGGGGAAGAAACCGGCGTGATCTAGGACCCGTGAGCGCTCCCTGGGGGACTCCATCCCCAGGGCAGAAAATATCTGAGCCAAATACCTGAATTCAACACCCCAGGGACCCCAGATAGGCCCTCAACAGGGACAACTGCATCTCACTCCCTGTGGGTTTTTTAATTCTGTTGGCCTATGAATCTCAACAACACTTTCTGTTTTAAAGATAATCCTACTTTGGATACTATTGGAGCTTAGATGACTCCTCAGTTCCTGGAGATCATGGAGCAAGAACAAAGCTCCCTTTCCACAGAACAGTGAGATACATCACTTGCTCTGATAGGTCAGAGAAGTCATGTCGGCTCAGAGATGTTCTTAGTAATCCCAGATGTGACCCAGAGTGCACATCTGCCTGGCAAGAGGCCTCCTCAGGGAATTTGGTGCAATGAAAATCAGACATCAGGTAGAAGGTTCTAGCATACCTCCTAGAACAGCGGTTCTCAACCTGTGGGTCACGATCCCTTTGGGGGCCAAATGACCCTTTCACAGATATTTACATTACAATTCATAACAGTAGAAAAATTACAGTTACGGAGTAGCAATGAAAATAATTTTATGGTTGGGGTCTCCACGACATGAGGAACTGTGTTAAAGGGTCACAGCGTTAGGAAGGTTGAACACCACCAGTAGACACCAGGACACAGTCTGTACAGGGCCTGTTGGTGGTGGCCTCCTGTTAAGGAATTGATATTGTTCTGCCCTGAAACTGCCATTTGGGCCCCATCACAGACTCCCACTAACCAAGAGGCAGATCTCCTGGCCACTTGGCAGAAACAGTTTTTGTTTGTTTCCCTGACTCTGAGTCACAGAGCTAGCAGACGGCAGAGCTGGATACAACCCAGATCAGAGTGTTCCTGGTTCCTTATGTCCCCAGAGCACAGACCCTGCCCACCTCTGTCGCCTGCCCTGCTGCCCTGGTCAAGCCTGGGTCCCTTGGGCTCCTACACATCTCCAGAGAAGACCAGGGAGCAGAGGCTGGGTGGATGGTGAGGCCAGTGGAATGAGAAGACCAGGACAGTCTAAATTCTCCAGGCCCCAGGGCGACTGAACAGAGACCTTAGCAGCCCCTTGCATACAAGGAGTTTCTCCATGGAAATCCTCTGGCTGCCTGAGGTGAATGGTGAACTGGGCCTGGAGTAGCCTGTGCTCAGCCCCTTGCAGAAGGGAGGGCGTGTCCTGGTCTCTCCCCACCTGAAGCAGAGTGGGTTGAGGAAGATTTCTCCTCTGAAAGGGCTTGTCCTCAGTAGGAGTCAGGTGACCAGGCAGTAGCACCTCTCCAAGCAAGAGTCTCGGCAGCAGCTGGGAGGACATCTATCCCAATGAGGACAGTGTGAGGTTTATACATTGGAACCCACTGTCCAAATACCAGGGTCTCAGCAGAGACACGGAGCCTGAAGAGTATATGCCCAGTGGGCTCCACAGCTCAGCCCTCTGGCTGAATAAAGCAGTGTGATTTTGAATGTGGGCCAGCAGTCTGTGTGCTGAAGGGTGGGGTTGGGGCATCACGTACACACTTGGGACGGGGGCCCACTTTCGTGGCTACTGAGGGATAGAGACAAGGAAGGCAGACCCTAGACCTGGTGGTCCCAAACATGGTCCTGAGCCTTCAATAAATCTCATGTTGAAGTTCTGTCCCTACTGACCCCACAGAGTTTCTTGAGTACTGCTTAGCCCAGCCCCTACACCACAACTCCAGCAACTTCCCAGGGTTAGCAGGACAGAAAGTGACTCTTGTTCGCAGGAATGCTTGGCTGTCATCTCCAGGCCCCCCCCCGAGGGTGGGCTTTGCGGACCCAGGTGGTGAGGCACCAGTGCGGCTGTCATTTTCCAGGAAGCCCCCTCCCTAGAGTCCTGCCTAAGCCTGCAGCTGGCCTTTGGTAGGGAGCCAGGCTGCTCCTCCAGAGGCCCAGGCTCTGCTGGAGAAATATCCCTGCCAGATGTTGCTCTCTCTGCAGGCAGGAGGCCAGCATGAGGTAATGGGAAAGATTAACCCATCCAGATCCGCAGCCCCCTGCCACCATGTCTATAGCCAGCCACGCTAGCTGGCAAGTAGGCTGAGAGGGCCCCTTGAGGAGGGGGTAAGAGCCCAGGGGTCCTTGGTACAAGGGCGTCTCCAAGTGCTCTTGGAGGCACTGCAGTCTACAGTAGCCTCAGTGGATGACTGCTGCCCATGGCACCCAACCCCGGCCTTGCACATGGATATTTCCAGAATATCCCCAAGTCAATGGTCCCCACTTTTCATAGCCCTTGCCTCCATCCCCAAGGTCAGGCCTGCCGCTTAATCTGCTCCCTGTGAGGAGGGGGGCTCATTGTTGGAAACTTTGATTAAACTAAAGGGTTGCAAGAGGCCTTAGGGTACAAAATGAGATACAGCCAGTTCTGCCCACTGACCTCTGGCATAGATGCCCACCATCCGCAAACACAGAAGGTCTACGGCTTTCTCCTATGGCCTGTACCACTGCCATGGCTCTCTGTATCCTTTGGTCCTCTACCTCCTCAGAGAGGGCCAGGGAGCAGGGGCCCTGTGTGGATTGGGTGGTGAGGTTGAGGGCGGGGTGTGTGTGTGTGTGTGTGTGTGTGTGTGTGTGTAAGAGGGCAGATTAGAGCAGAAACCTCTGACTGCAGCTCCCAAGGTACCTGCTCTCTGAATGCTTTTCTGTGTGTGCAAACACTGGCTCCAGCAAAGTGTCTGCTTCCTGCCTCTGCCCAGAGGAAGCTTCAATGTGTCCTCACGAGCCGGGGTCATGTTCCTAGGATGGTGCTTTGACGGTAGGGCTCCAAGTCCAGAGACAAGGTTGCCTTGGAGACCCATGGGGACACCCACGTGCCGCAGCCTGTGGCGTGGGTCAGCTGCTTTTTTGGAGAAGTCTCTTCCTCCTCAGAGGAAGAGGATTGCAAATGCTACATGAATTCTCAGTCTCCATTGTCAGCCAGGGCTTCAAGAATATGTACCCTCAGATTTGTGGGCTTTGGGACAGCCCCAGACAGCCTCGGAGCCCCTCAGGCCAAATCGCCAGCATCAGCATCACTACGTATCCTTGAGCCCCCAGCCAGGCCTTGCAGGGAAGGGAGGCCTGGGATTTCCCACTTACCCTTGATTGCTTGGCTCTGCCTTGCTGGTCTCTTTGGGTATCGTGCACGCTGCCCGTTTTAGCTTTGTCGTGTCTCTTTCAAACGGCTACACACAACCAGAGCTTCCCTGGCTGCTTCTCACGAGAAAATAAAACTGTCAGTTTTCAAACAACAGAACCAAAAATAAATTAGGTTCATATGCAGCCTGGGAGCTGAATAAGTTGGAATCACTGAGTACAGTGGGTTGGGGGGAACCAGTGAAGGGGATCTGCCTCCATGGAGCAATCAGTTGGGCACCGTGGGCATGGCCTAGAACAGTGAGCTGCCTATCTGCCTCATGATGAGAGACCACCCCTGTGTAAATCAGGCCCCACCTAGCTTGCTCTGTAGGGAGACCTCGGACCTCTCCATTTCTGTTCGCTGTGGGACCCTGGTGCCACCCCACACTCCAGTGCCCACCCAGCTCAGTCTCATGGTCTTAGGACTACTATATAGCTTTGGGCTTATTCAACACCCCAGCCCCTCTTACTGCACCTTCAAACATTACTGTTTTGTTGTTGTTGTTATAATGTGGGGCCCATGCACACTTACATGGTGATATAATTTTACACCCCATCTCTAGGGGAAATTCCTGGCTGCAGAGGTGCATGCCAGTTGGGGAAATACTACCAAGTTACCCTGCCCACTTTGCATATCCTGAGATGGACAATACTGTCCCTATATTGGGGACAGTGGTAGGAACTAAGAGCTTTGTATAGTGGTGTATTATGGTGCTCCTCCCCAGAGCACTGCCTTCCCTGTCTGGCCACCAATGAGAGGATCTTTGTAGCTAGTACCAAGTGGTTGCTGAGGGCCCACAGCTCAGATGACGGTCACCCCTGGCGGTGGCTCCAGGAAAGATTACATTTTTCACATCAGTGGCTCTGGAGACCCAGACAGCGAGCATCGCCCTGCCCCGCGAGATGTCATCACGTGGGCTCTCTGTCCAGGTGACTCACTTGGCATTTGGCATTTGGTAAACAGGAGGTAAGAGACAGAAACCACCCTAAGAGAGACGGGAGCCACCCTAAGAGACGGGAGCCACCCTGTCCACGGTGTACCTCAGGCATGTAGCCCGGTCTGGCCTCAGCTACATCATAGGACCCTGTGTGCCAGCGCCGAGGGCCTGTGGGCTCCCCAGAATGAAGAAGAATTGTTGTCCGTGCTGAGGTGCAGAACAGGGGAACAGGGGAGTCCCCTGTGTGGGACCTCTGGGTGGGGCCACATGCCTGCCAGACATCTCTACTAGTTCCAGCATCCACAGTGAGGAGCCATGGAAACAGAGTGGAGCTCATGGAAAACATTATTTTCTTTGATGAGTCATATTCTAAGTTGGGAGGAAAGTTCACTAGACAGTCGAGGCAGTACAGGGAACAACGCAGTCTTTGTTCAGCCGACGTGAAGAGGGTTTGGGTCTTTGGTGTTGGCAATAAAGGCATCTCTCCAGAGCCCACACCCTGGGAAAGGCTGAAGACATTCCGGAAATCCCACAGCCCCCGAAGTGGGCCCTTCAAACACTGGGTAACCCCATCCTTTGGATTCCACGCCTGTCCCACTGGGCTCATGTCACTGCTCTCTCTGAAGGCATGTGGCTTTTTTCTGGGGCTGGAAAATCCCAGATCTCTCTTCTTCCGGCCTTGCCTGGAGCGCAGGATAGACAAACTCCTTGTCCAGTTAAGAGGCTCCTGGAATTGCCCAGCGTTTGTGTATTGGGAAGCTCAGTGAACAGGGTCAAGCAGTTGCCAAACGTGTGGCTTCTCTCTTCAGCTGTGAGGCCTTGGAGTCGGTGTGCAGTAGGCAGCCAGCGTCCTTGGTTGTGACATTCACCCTCAGGTCAGGGAACCCTGTTCCACACGTGTCCTCTGCCCTGCAGCCTGCAGCCTTTGGGATCCCTTTTCTAACCGATTTTCTTGGGTAGAGCCCATGAAGGGCACTAGTCATGTCTGAACTGTCCTGGGAGGGCAAGGGGGTCACCAAGATGCTGCCCATAGGCCAGAGATCAGCAGAATCCCAAGTTTGAACCTAGCTCCCTGGGTCATGTATCAGCCCGATGCTATAACTAAACAAACAGGACGAGCCCTCCCATCCCCCAACTCTGTCAGAATGGGGATCTGCAAGGCACAGGTTAATATTTGAAACCAGCATTTAAGGTTATGACTATACCATTAAAACCAGAAACTCGGTGTGGGACCAGTGAGCCCAGGCCTCCACTCAAAGGGACTCTCTACCTGGGCTACAATGCCCATCCAACCACAGGGCACTGGGGATTTGTGCTACAGCCTTCAGGTCTCACAGAAAAAGCCCCTTATCCTTGGTCCTACATAGCTGACCAAGCGGGCCACCAGACCACGAAGAGTGTAGTTGAAAGGCCCCTGAGCCACCAGAGTTCCAGAAGGGCCTGGTCAGTAGGCCGCATGTTCGGGACTTGGAACTAACACTGCCAGTACTGCTGCTGCTGGACGACATGGATGATGGCCTGATTTGTAAGCCTAGGCACAACAGGGTGTGTTATGGGGGCCCTTGCTGTCCCCAACTGTAGGCAGGCCCTGAGAGACTGCAAGAGATACGAGGAACACAGACTGGCATGGCAGTCACCAACTGAGACCACAGAGAGTCAGTAGGGTCTAGCTAGTGTGTCACCACCAGGGCACATTGGCTCAAGACCAGAGCAGGGGGCCTCCCGGGCCTCTCTTATCTGTAGCCCTCCTCCCTGAAGACCCCACTACCCTATCATGAGACCCCTGGGTCTCAGCCTGTCCCCTCCTAGTAGGAGACCCCATGTATGTATGTATACCTGGGCGATAGGCACCACAGAGGCAGGGATCTGCCGCCCATTGCGCGTCACCTGAAGCCACTGCAGTTCTTACAGACACAGATAAGGGATTTTTGCCTTCTGGTTTTCTAAAGCATTTCTAAGTAAGACACAAAAATCGTTCCCATGATGGTGGCCTATGGCCTCTAGGGCCCACACACTGAGCAGGATTTGAGTGAGGTTAAATACCCCTACCTTCCCAAAAAGCAAGCTTTAAAATTTTTTTTTTTCTTCTTCCTCAAAGCGCTGGAAAGGAAGACACTTTCAAAAGAGGCTGGGAGCTGCCGGGACTGGTCGTCTGCAGGCAGAGGGGGCGCTGTTGCTCCGTGGAGAAAAATGGTTCTTCACTCCTTCCTGACCACACCCAAGACTTCAGAGCCACCCAGGGGCTGGCAAAGGCAGTTTCTGTGGGGTTTTCATTCTTTCCACTTTCTACTCAGTTTTTCAGGTGACACTCCCCTCCCCCATTACAAGGAGCTGGAAATAGAAAAGAGCCCCTCAGGCTCTCCTGCTCCTCCCTCCCCTTCAGCCCTGACCCTCCTGCTTAGCAGCCGTGCACCAAGGGTCTCCTCCCTGCCCACTTGACTCACTGACCCCCAACCATCCCGTGTGGGTGCTTGAGACCTGACAAAGTCTCTGGAACTTGGTTTGGAATTTTAGATCCAGGGGTTGCCTAGCCCTGAGTTCCCCAGGGACCGTAGGCAGGTCTGCAAGGGGAGAGAGAACCTCAGGTCATGGGCTTGCTGCTGCTCGGGACTTTTTGGACACACACACACACACACGTGCAAACATACACACAGGTGAATCTAGGCATCTATTTATACAGGTTGAGTCTCAGCGCCCTTGGTACCCCACACTTTTCCAGTCCTAATCTTCCCATGGCTTAGGGTAGTTTTCTCCAAAGCACTAAAGACCAGGCTGGCTTCAGGGGCACACTGCCCAGGAGAGATATGCCCAAAAGTGACCTGCAGCCTGGCAAAGATTGGAGTCAAGGGTGAATAGCAAGGAGCTTGTCCACATATAGCCCTAGTAGCCTCCATAGGAGCCTAAAGTAGTCCTGGGGTGGGGAAAGGCAGCAAAACACAGAGATAAAGAGGCAGAGAGCGGGATGAGGGAGAATGCAGGAATGAAGGACCGGCGTTGTTGTGGGAAGGGAAGGGCCGTGTGTGAACCTGCAGCAGTGGCAGCGGGGGACCATGTGGCTGTGATTCTCCAGGACTTGCTGTGTATTCTCTTCAGCACGGCTCTCCTGTCCACAGAGGCGACCTGAGGAGAGGAAAAGCAGGTGTCGTAGGGCCACTGAGACTAGCTACAAAAGGACAAATGAAGCCGTTTGAAGGGTCTGCTCTGAATTTTTTGTGTAGAACACCTCCAAGCACAGCTGACTGCACCCCTGGGCTGTGCTTCCCACCCTGAGGCTTCTTCTGCACTATCATTCACCTATCCTGGGGAACACAAGAGGGGTGATGAGATTTGTACCAATAAGACCATGTGCACACCATGGCGACACATTCTCTTTTGTCAGACAGACATGAAGACAAAGGATGCTATCGCAAGGAGTCCTGGGAGCAAGTATCACTGCTGGTTTTCTTTAAAGAACTTTTACTATTAACGATGCTACTATTTGTAATAAGGCTTTTGTGTTCTAACAACTACACCAGTCTTCTGGAATCTTCTCTTGGCAAGGATGGCTCTGGCTTTGTCTGGAGCCCTCTCCTCCAGGGACTTTATCAGTACACACACACACACACACACAGCACCACCACCACCACCACCCCAGAGAGAGAGACTTCTACAAACACATCCATATGGTTGTTGTTGACAACTTGGTTTTCCCATAGTAAAGATGAAAATACCTTTGACAATTAAGTATTTAACTAAACTGAAGAGACAGTGGCATGGAATTCTCCAGTGCCTGAGAAAGCCGCATTTGTGGAAGTCGGTACTCATACCCGTAAACTGGGTTGGTCAGTCCCACAGGCAGTATTTGGAATGAAACTGCCAGAAATATTTCCTGAACTTCTTTTGGGATCACATATTCCGTACACACTATATTTTATTCTTCTTTACACAGGGTAGTCGACTGTGGGCGAGGAAACACCCCACGTCCTGTGGTCACTGGAATTCCACAGCCCAGGAGTATCTTGGTTCATAAAACCCTTGAGGAGAGGGTTTTTTTATTTCAAGGTTCCAGAGACCCGAAGCTGTGACTCACTCAGCTCTGAGGCCCTCCCCTTCCTCTCCCCCTCCTCTCCTGATCCCTCCCCTCTTTGCACCTCCCTCCCTCCCTCCCTCCACCCTCACTGGCTCCCAACAGCCCTGGGCTCTAACTGCAGCGAGCAGAGACATCCTCTTACGCTGCCATTACCAGCGCCCACCCTGACCCTGGCCCGCACTTGATGGGGACCCGCAGGCCAGCCAAAAACATGAGGCTGGCCCACGCTCTGCTGTCCCTGCTGCTACAGGCCTGCTGGGTGGCTGCACAGGACATCCAGGGCCCCAAGGCTATTGCCTTCCAAGGTGAGTGAGCTTACTGCACTCCCGAGTGCTGTGTTTAGCTGCCTGAATGCCTGGAAGAAGATAGAATCGATGCTCACCTTCCCCCGCCCCCCATAACCTGGGTACTGTCACTAGTCTCATTTTGTCTTAATCCTGTGGAGAGCCACCGAGAAGGGGCCTTGTCCCTTGCCCAAGCCTGCATTCCACTCAGTTCCCATCTTGAAGCAGCTGGAACACTGCTCCCACCCACAAGGTCCTGGAGTCCTGTCACCTCAAATCTCTCCATGCTCGGGAGATGACAGAGCTGGAGACTCCAGGGGGCCCTACCAATGAAGGGGAGCCTGTGGCTACCATGCCTGGTCCGTTTTCTGTCCTGGGTGAATAACTGTTAAAGGCCCCAAAACTGCTATTTCTCTTTGCCTGACAGCCAGATAGATGACCTGTCCCTTCATACCCGAGCATGAGGTCATGGCTTTGAGTTGAACCTGAGAACAAATGAGAAATAATCCAGTTCTCCCAGGCAGTCTCTGCCCTCTGTAACTGGCCAAGGCCACTCTGAGTGAGGCTCTGTTCAAGGGACAGGACACCCTGGGTGTCCTTCCGACCCTGCTGGGTGTCGCCTACCAGGCAGGTGGCTGGTGGGCCGCCATCACCTGCCCAGGGCTCTGCTGCTAAGAAGGGATGGTGTCTCAGAGAGCCTCTGGCCTGAATGGGGATGTGTGAAGAGGGTCTGGTGCTCCCAGCGGGGCTCAAGGCATGGCTGAATGACCTTATGGAACCTTCCCTGGCTCAGACTGCCCTGTGGATCTATTCTTCGTGCTGGACACCTCTGAAAGTGTGGCCTTGAGGCTAAAACCCTATGGGGCCCTGGTGGACAAGGTGAAGTCCTTCACCAAGCGCTTCATCGACAACCTGAGAGACAGGTAGCGTGAACTTGCCTTGGCCTGTCCTGTATGGGCTTGGGGAGGGGGTAGACCTGCATGCAGAGCTGAGCCTTAACTTCCCACTTCAGGACTCTATCCTGTGTGGTGCAGCTGGGTGGGGGAGAGGTGGAGCAGGAGGGAGGCTGACCGAGTGTGAGATGGGACAGTGGGGAGGAATTACCTCGCCCGAAGGACTGAGGAGACAATACTGAGTGTAGAGATGTGGCCTCTCCACACTCCAAACACAGACAGGAGTTTGGGGAGTCAGTCAGATAACTATTTATGCCTCACGCCTGGAGTCCTGCATGCAGCTGGACCCCACCTGGTCCACATGGACTTCAGAATGTCTTCCTAAGTCCCCAGTGTCCTCAGCACAGGCTGTGAGTAGGGGTGCAGGCTTCATGTACCCCCTTTCTCACTCCCTCCTCAGTGGGGCCCTGAGGACAGAGGGTGTGGCTAGGGCAGGTCCTGAGGAAAGGTGTAGGTGATGAACGTCTCCCCATAGCAGGGTCCCTGCACAGCGGTCAGTCAGTGTGAGGATGGGAATTCAGACAGTGTGATCTTCAGCCTTACTAGCTACCCAGCCCAGGGCCCAGGGTCCAGGGCCCTACCCGTAGAGACCGTGGCTCTGGAATGTGGGAGCAAACCATTTACCCCCAGGGCTGCCACCTCAGGGACTGTGGAGTTCTAGAATATGAACTTAATGAACAAATCTGAGGCCCTAGGAAGAAAAAGGGAGGTCCTAATGTAGAAGGCAGTGATGTGGCCTAGGTCGCTTTACTCAGCATTCATGTCCCACCTATGATACGAATGGAATTACATTTTACTCCAGAGGCCTTAGTTACCCTGTCTCCTGATGTCCTGCATGGGCCACCATAGCAGGCCTTGGAGAGCTGTGTGGCCAACAAGGTGGAGGCAACTTGAACCCACTTCAGAAACCCACCTGTCCTATTTAGAACTGGCCTGTGATGTGCCTGCCTCTGTCCTCACCCAGCCCTCTGCAGTACATGGGGGTCTGTGGCTCCAGCTGGGGTCATGTTTATAGCTCAGTTGAGACCCAGGTTGGTTTGCCCAGCCGTGCCCATTGTGTGGACCCTGAGCCGCGTGATCATCCATGAGATCACCCTTGGGTGGGACAGCAGGTCCCTTTGTGCCAGTTAGAGTGAAGCCCCCTCACCTCGTCCCACCTGTGGCTCTCAGGTACTACCGGTGTGACCGTAACCTGGTTTGGAATGCGGGTGCCCTGCACTACAGCGATGAAGTGGAGATCATCCGAGGGCTCACGCGCATGCCCAGTGGCCGCGATGAGCTCAAGGCTAGCGTGGATGCGGTCAAGTACTTCGGCAAAGGCACCTACACCGACTGCGCCATTAAGAAGGGGCTGGAGGAGCTGCTCATAGGGTGAGTGGTGCAGGGCCATTCACAATGGCCAGCCATCCGCAGGGGCCCAATCCGGGCCGGCCATGTCTAACTCTGTCAACCAGGATGGTCCCCTGTGACTTCAGACACCTTCTCAACCTGTGTGCTACAGAGCCTCCTTGACCCATTTTTCATGGCCAGGTGAACCGCTGCCAGGCTGCCCGTTACCCATCCAAGGCTGGGCTGGAGTCTAGAAACTCTACCTCAGGGGGCAATGTGCCTGTAGCCACAAACCTATTCACCTTGCCAGGGACCACAAGGCCATACCCCAATCTCCATCCATCCGTGTGCCTAGTCACTGTCTCAACCAGTGAACTAAATGACCCTGGTCACCACCCAGAGAAAGAGGTGACAGAGAAGCAGATAGTGATGTAGGGAGAGAAGAAGAGAGCAGCCAGTTACTGCAGGACAGCTTTGGCATCGCCTGAAGTCCTTTAGTGGCGGGCGGAATGGCTTCTTCCACAACCCATCATGAGTGGGTCTGAGGCCCTTTCCTCATCTGGCTCAATGTCTTCCCATAATGACCCAGGCGTTGAGCTGATGGGTAACAGGTGGCTATGACTCTACTCCTTCCCCGTGCAGCCAGCTCAGGGGAGAGATACGAGCCCCTCACCCCTCTTCCCTTCTGCGGCTTCATTGAGATCCCCCAGCATTGTGAGGCTGCAGGGCTGAGCCCCATTCCGAGGTCCATTGGGCCCCTCCACGTTAACACCAATGTGTGATAAAATTGTACAGGCTGTGCCAGGCCCTGTCTCCCATCTGTAGCTGTACGAGGTGAGAAGGTTAGTGGCTGGGTTGGAGATATGGCCTAGGGCATGGCTGCCACGTGCGATCCACAGAATAAACTTGCACGTTGTGTGGAAAAGCCCTGATGTCTGTGTGGCCCCCTACCCCACTCTGACCTCTTGCTCAGAGAGGCCATTGCATTGTTTAGGGTGAAACAATCCAAGGGTATCTGTGAGTCCCTCTACCTCTTACACCAGTTGC
Organism: Chionomys nivalis; assembly: GCF_950005125.1. Classification (NCBI taxonomy): domain Eukaryota; kingdom Metazoa; phylum Chordata; class Mammalia; order Rodentia; family Cricetidae; genus Chionomys; species Chionomys nivalis. The sequence continues at coordinate 54,618,590 of NC_080104.1, read as the reverse complement.
CTTCCACAGGACACCACCAACCCCCAGTAGCCCAGGGTCACCCCTGGCTCTCTTGTTCTCAGAGGTTTGGGGTCCAGTGCATCTTGAGATGATGCCCACTTAGTGTGCACACGAAGGACCGGTGCCTTCCCTGACAGTGCATCTCAAAGATGTGGCCATGTAACAAGACCTGCTCCTTTATAATCACGATCAATGGGGAATCCTGGTCCCTCGGTGACAGGGGACAGCATGTCCAGAGCTTCATCAGGTCCTTCTCCTTGACCTCTGGTCACCAGCTCTGAGGGTTCCCAGGCTCTGAGCCCTAGAGAGGGGTCTCATGCTGCCCACCTCTCCAGGGGCTCCCACCTCAAGGAGAACAAGTACCTGATCGTGGTGACTGATGGGCACCCCCTAGAGGGCTACAAGGAACCATGTGGGGGCCTTGAAGATGCAGTCAACGAGGCCAAGCATCTGGGCATCAAAGTCTTCTCCGTGGCCATCACACCTGACCACCTAGTAAGACCCCACCTCCTTTTATGCTCTCAACACACAAGATGGAGGGTCATCTGGGCTCCTGCCGTCTGAGCCCCAGAGTCACTGGAGTCTTCTCTGCTAATGTTTGGGTACACACAGACTGTTTCAAGGCCCCTCCCACCTGCTGGGCCCCTGGTATGACCCTTGGGGTGGAGACCCCCCAGCAGACAGTCCTAGCCCTTCAAAGGGCTGACCCCACACCCCTGAGGCTTGGCTCTGCAACCACCACCCAGTTCCTGGTGGTGCATGGCCTTTCAGAGGTCATTCATTCTCTCCTCCTCCACGCGCCCAGGAGCCACGCCTAAGCATCATCGCCACAGACCACACATACCGGCGCAACTTCACAGCAGCGGACTGGGGGCATAGCCGCGATGCCGAAGAGACCATCAGCCAGACCATTGACACCATTGTGGAAATGATTGTGAGCGCTGACCTCTTTGGGGTGGGGGAAGAAAGCCTGGGCCCAGGGGAGAGACTAACTCACCCTTCGGTTTCCATTTCAGAAAAATAACGTGGAACAAGTGGTAAGTGCGCCCCCCTGAGCCACGTCAGGGCTGTGTCTTACGCGGTCCTAGCCCTGCCAGTGTGTCCTCTGTTGGAGTGAGTGTCCCAGGGCCCTTCCCTGTCCTTGTTGGAGCATCCATCCCCTGCGTTTGGACTCTGACTGATCTTTATCCTTTTTTTCCACAGTGCTGTACCTTTGACTGCCAGGTAAGTGTGGTCCACTTTCCATGCTGACCCCTTGACCCTTGTCTAGGGTCTGAGGATGAAGAGAGGTCTCTTGTTTCTTTCAGGCTGCCAGAGGACCTCCTGGTCCCCGAGGTGACCCCGGGTATGAGGTGAGTGGCTGAAATTGCCTTGCTTCTCTTGAGATGGAGTCACTGGGAACCATAGCTCTACGCCCACCTCCTTGGGAATCTTATACACCTGACACTGGCTGGGCAGGTATTTTTGTCCAGCGACAAAGACTGGGCATCACTTAAATGTGGTTTGGGGTGTGGGAGTTGGAAATGTAGAGTCTCCCCCTTGTGGTCCCCAAGACTGCCTTCAGGCTTAAAGTTGGTTTGGCATCCACTTGGTTCTTGAAATCAAACACCTTATGGTGGGGTTGGGAATGAAACTGGGGGTCCAAGTCCTACTGAGACTCACATGGGCAAATCTGAACACTATGGGAGATGCTGGGGTCAGATCTAGGGTGACTCTCCTGCCACATGGCCGTCACCCACAGAGCTGAGCTATCCCCTCACCCCACCCCAGGGAGCTTCCTTGCTGGGTCTTCCTGTTTCTCTAGGCCTAGAGTACACACCAGCTCTGTCTTGAGAACTTGTGGGCAGAGGCAAAGTCTAGGCCCAAGTCTAGGGTGGCACAGCCTGAGGAACCTGGGAAGACTCCCAGAACTCAGGCAGTCCCAGAATCACGGCCAGAAGAATTCTGGAACCTGGATGGAATCGCCCTGTAGATCTTTCTCATGCCTAAGGGGTCTCGCCCAGCTTTCCACGACAGATGGGCGTGGCTCCTGACCTGGTTCCCTTGAGCTGATCTCCTTTGCCTTCCAGGGGGAACGAGGAAAGCCAGGTCTTCCCGGAGAGAAGGGAGAAGCTGGAGACCCTGTGAGTATGGGTTACCATCTGCGTGACAGTGGGGACAAATGCTGAGAAGCCTGAGTCTGGGGATCTGAGCCATAGAAACTTCTAGAACAGCAGCTCTGAGCACTGGGAGAAGAAAGGCTGCCCCAGGGGTCAGGCCAACAAGTCTGCTTTGGGCCATGATCAATCTCCTGGCAATTCCCCTTCCTTTCTAGCCCTCCTCATGGTGACCTGGATCCCCCCCCTCTCCTCTGGGGTACTGTGTCCCCTTCTCCTCCCTCCTGGGTGTTCTGGATTCCCTCCCTCTTCTCTGGGGTACTGTGTCCCCTTCTCCTCCCTCCGGGAGCTTGCCATGAGATCTTGGGAGAACCTTTGGGAGCCTCACAGAGGCCCTGTCTTCTTCCCTACCCACCCTGTTCTGGGCCTGTCTGGGTTCAAGATTCTATGTGGGTCTTTCTAGTCGTAGTGAGGGGTGAGGTGGGCTGAGTGGTTGGTCCCTTCCCCTGTGATCCAGGGATATCTGACTATCTCTTGTTCTGTTCCAGGGAAGACCCGGAGATCTTGGGCCAGTCGGGTACCAGGGTATGAAGGTACGTGTCCCTAATGCCCAGTGACCTCTCCTGAATGGAATGGATCAGGGCTTGGCAGTGAGGTACAAACTGGTCAGTACAAAAATAACGTACCCCTTCCTTTTCTGTTTGGTTCATAGGGAGAAAAAGGGAGCCGCGGAGAGAAGGTGAGTGAGGGCCAGCTTCCATATCTCCAGCTTCCATATCTCCAGCTTCCATATCTCCAGCTTCCATATCTTCAGCTTCAATATCTTGACCAATAAGCATCACAGGGAGAGAGCCGGTGCTTCTGTCACGGGGAAGCATGGGAATCAGACCCTCCCGCCTCCCTCCATGCCTCAGGGGAAGATGTGTCTGGTCTCCAGGGACAGGTCCCCTGAGTTCTGCTGCCACCTCAGGCCACCTGGATCAGGAGGACTGGGAATGTCACTTTGCCTCAGTGGGCAGTTCCTGGAGACCCTCTGAATACAGGCCCTGTCCTCTTCCTTACCACTCTGTCCTGCGCCCCTGATCGTCACAATTCTGTATCTCTTGGGTGTGTGGGATGCTGTTGTGTTCACAGTGGTCCCACCACACTGTGCGTGCCTCCCTCCCTCCTACTGGGAGGATGACGGTGCAGTGTGACGGTGCAGTGTGACACAGTGCAGGGTGACGGTGCCATGTGACGGTGCCGTGTGACGACAGTGCAGTGTGACGGTGCAGTGTGACACAGTGCAGGGTGACACGGTGCAGTATGACGGTGCAGTGTGACGGTGCAGTGTGACACAGTGCAGGGTGACGGTGCCATGTGATGGTGCCGTGTGACGACAGTGCAGTGTGACGGTGCAGTGTGACACAGTGCAGGGTGACACGGTGCAGTATGACGGTGCAGTGTGACGGTGCAGGGTGACACGGTGCAGTGTGACGGTGCCATGTGACGGTGCCGTGTGACGACGGTGCAGTGTGATGGTGCAGGGTGACACGGTGCAGGGTGACATGGTGCAGTGTGACGGTGCAGTGGGGGCCAAGTCCCCTGGTCCAGCCAGGGGACTGCCTCTCACCCTCTTCTTCCTGTTCCCATAGGGCTCCCGAGGACCAAAAGGCTACAAGGTGAGTACGGATGGGTCAAGGACGTAAATGCTGTTCACGCTGGCCACATCTGGCCTTCGTCTAACCTCCCTTTGTCTCCCTGTCTCACAGGGTGAGAAAGGCAAGCGTGGCATTGACGGGGTAGACGGCATGAAGGTAATCATGAGGCCGGAAGGCTGAGAGGCTGGGGTATACCCTCTAAGATGGGAGGAGACAAAGCCAGGGGCTGCCCCAAGTGCGCAGGCGCAGTTCTCATGGTGGGGCTTCCTGAGAGTGAGAGTCAGGTGATGTTACCTGCCAAGACCCAGGTCATAGGAAAGACTGGTCCCTGCCTCTTCTATCTCTTCCTCTCTGTTTCTCTCATTTCCTCTTCCCTCCCCTTCACCTTGCTCTCAATAACTACCTCACTTAAGCTCTGCCTCCACGGCATGCTTGTCTCCTGCCCGCCATGAGGCCTCTGGCTCTCACCCCCCAAGGTCTCTCTCCTGTGGTTTTACATTTGGTCTCTGCTCCCTTCTCTGCTCTTTCTCTCTCCTCTTCCAATAAACCTCCTATGTGAGTTCTGTTGTATGGCATGCATGGCGTGACTCCTTCCTGGCCATTAAAAAAAATATCCTAATATTGTAGTGTAATGATATGCAGGCGCGAGGTGGGACCACAGATTCCATGGTGGGGGACAAACACGCCATCAGACAGAGCTTACCTAGAAAGGGAAGGGAGGGGAGAGAAGGGGAGGGGAGGGGAGAGAGAGAGAGATGCAGAAAAGGAGAAAAGTGATCCCCTTAAGTGCAGAGGGCTCCTGACCTTCCTGGGTGGGGCTTGGATGAACAGAGTTCAAGTCTCTACTCAATCACACCAATCTTGCTGTTTCCTTCTCCCAGGGGGAGACAGGGTTCCCAGGACTACCAGGCTGCAAGGGCTCTCCAGGATTTGATGTAAGTCACTTCCTCTACCTCCTATATTTTGGAATAATGGGTTCTTGGAAATTTGGTTCAAACCCTTGCTATTCTGACTCCACCCAATGGCCGAGCTACATGTGAATTCACCTACTCTGCCCAATGGCCGAGGTGTATGTGAATTCATTTGATTTATTTGCTCAGTCTGAGGATGGCCGCTTATCTGGGGCCCATGGGGGATCTTAGCTACCTGTGACCTGCATATCCATCTTCCCACCAGGGCATTCAAGGACCCCCAGGTCCCAAGGGTGATGCTGGTGCCTTTGGATTGAAAGGAGAGAAGGTAGGTGACAGGCAGCCCCAGAGAGTCGAGACTCTACCTTCTACTAAGGCCAAGTATTCCTTCTGGGACCCACAGTGTGGGGAACAAGCCTGGCTCTGAGAAGTCCCGCCATGAAACCTCGATTGGCAGACTCAAGTTTGCCGCTCACCACCATGCAGCTCAGGTCTGGACCTGAGGGATTTTAAGGCTTTTATGGTCAAGGGTGTGCTGTGCAGATGAGGGTGAACTGTGAGGACCCTAGGAGGCCATAACTGGGCCCAGGCCCTGATGTGGCTTCCAGTGTCTGAACCCATCGACCAAGATCTCTGTTCTTCCCCAGGGTGAAGCTGGAGTGGATGGCGAGGCTGGGAGACCAGGAAGCTCAGGACCAACTGGAGACGAGGTAAGATGACCTGGCATATGATGGGATGGGGTAGTATGAGCCTCGTGGACATTGGGGCTTGCGGTCATTCTCAACTTGTCCTCCCCCAGGGAGATCCAGGAGAACCTGGTCCCCCCGGAGAGAAAGGAGAGGCTGGTGATGAGGTAAGCACCCCTATCCTGGTCCAGCCTCCATCCTCAGCTGCAGGCGGAGTGCAGCCTAGTGCGCAGACTCATGTACTGTCTTCCTTGTCCTAGGGGAACGCTGGCCCAGATGGACCCCCAGGAGAGAGGGTGAGTCAGTTGGATGGTACTGTACTGTCCTCACCATCCGCAGGAAAGACTCGTGCAGACTGGCCTGGATCTGACCTCTGTAGGTCCTTAGTGCTCTGTCTGTAGGCCTTGGCTAGGCGGGAAGCCAAACCCTAGCCATTCTAAATTTCACCATGCATGCAGGGCCAGGGGTCACTTGAGAGTCTTGAGGAGGCAGACAGCCTGAGGAACACAGAGGCCCACCTCTGGAATGATGTGTCATGACATCTGGGGAGATCACTGGGCCCAGCCTTCAAGCTCCCACCCTTCCCAGGAGTGCATCACAGATAGACTCATATCTACTTCTCTCCACACAGGGTGGCCCTGGTGAAAGAGGACCTCGGGGGACCCCTGGTGTGAGGGGCCCAAGGGGAGACCCGGTAAGTCATGCCCTGGGGTTGTCTAGGGGACACATTGAGGCTAGAGCTGAGCATAGGTTCACAGGGCCAGCTACGCAGCCTTATTGGTGTCTAGGCCTCAGCCCTCCTGCCTTCCTGTGGAAGCTGCCCAGGGCTCTGAACATCCAAGGCAGGGCATCAGTCCACATCCCAACAGAGGCTCGCTCATTCCTTGGGCCCGTCTGGAGGAGAAGAATCTGCAAGTGGGGTCAGCCGTGGTCTACAGCTTGGAGTTCAGCAGACTCTTCTGATCCTCACCAGTGTGCCTCAATCACTGGCCACCAAGATAGTTTGCCATTCCTAGAACAAATTGCTGGTGGTGCCCATGTGGCCTCTACCCTACATTCATGGGCTCATTTCTCCCCAGGGTGAAGCTGGACCACAAGGTGACCAAGGAAGAGAAGGCCCCGTCGGCATCCCTGGAGATCCGGTAGGAAGCCTAATGTATTGCAGGGAATAGCGACACTTCGCAGTTTTGTAGGTCCACACAGTACTACTCAGTACTTAGTACTGCTCAGTACTAAGCTAAGTGCTCCATTTGGGTCTTCTGAAAAAATGCTCTCGGTGACTTAGCACAGGGGCCCTCCTACAAATGTGTGTTCCTGCAGACACATGGTACCCATGTTTAGAGCTAGCTTGGGTTCAGCTGGCATGAACGTGTGTCAGCGCTCAACATAAGACCAAGGGATGTACTGGAGGCTGTGGGTCACAGACACTTGTAGTTTCCATAGACCCTAGATCTCTGGCCTTGATCTGTTATGTTCACAGGGTCTGGTAGTGTGGGCATGAGGGGTGTTAGAGACTCGGCCACAGAGGCAGGGAGACTATGGCCATGAGAACAGAGTGGGTCCTAGGCTTTGGCGGGGATGGAGAAGAACTCTTTGAATCCTTGGGAGACATGAGTATCAGACTGGATAGAGGTGAATTTAGCAAGATTAACACACAAGAGATTCCATGATATAAAGGTGTGAGTAAGATCTTTCAGGGCCCATGTTCAGGGAGCCAGGGCCAGTACAGCCAAGCTCAGTCCAGAGACTCTGGGGCTTTAGGTCTCCAGACCAGGTATGGTCCCCAGAGCCCTCAGAAAGGAACCAGGTAGATAGGTCATGCATCTCAGGAACAAACTGTCCTTGTGTCCATTTGGTCAGAAGTCTGGTAAGGAAAAGACTACATATGAACTTAACAGCCACGGGTAGCGGTCCCTCCCAGGCCAGTACAACCATGGAGGGTTCATGAGCAAAGGAAGACATCCACACACACTGGGACCTAAAGCGAAGGCTCCAACATGGATAGTGGAGAGGAGGGACCTGCAAGGAACCCCTCCTGACCACACCCCATGCTGACTACTGACCCCACTTATCATGAGTCCCTGAGGGTCTTCCGCCCGCCCCTGTGTTCAGGGCCCTAGATGACAGTGGGAGGAGCCTAATTTCTCCATATGAGATAGGATCCCCTGATCTGGAACTCTCAGTTCTCAGGGAAGGAAAACAAGTGTGGCCTGGGGACAGTGAGCTGAGCGCTCATGGGTCTTAATCTCCTAGGGTGATGCTGGCCCAATTGGACCTAAAGGATACCGAGGTGATGAGGGTCCTCCAGGCCCTGAGGTAAGAACTTGCCCACCCTGCGCCGCTATTTACCTAGAAGGCCAGCTCTGCGTGTCACTCTGAGGACGGCCCTAGTCCTGCAGCATCTCCCATACCCCCATCCCATCTTTCCGCATCTTGCCTTCCCTCTCTTGCCTTGGGAGAGACTGGGTCCCAGGGAGAATATTGTGCTACTAACTCACATTGTCTATGACCTGGCTATTACCTGTCCCACTCCTTTAGGGTCTCAGAGGAGCTCCAGGACCTGCTGGACCCCCGGGAGACCCAGGACTGATGGGTGAAAGGGTGAGTATTTGGGAGAACAGCCCTACCAGGCTACTGCTGGGTTAGCAGCTGGGACTTGCCTTATTTGGTCCCTTGGAGAGGTGCTGTGGGAAGGGGGGCATCCACATTCAGCTCTCAAGGATGAAGATGCCTTAAGCAAGACCCTCTTGCTTAAAAGTTCATCGAGGGTTGACGTGGGGAGGGAGGCTTTCCCTGGCTGGGGACATAGCTGTCCTGGATGTCCCCCAGGCATCTAGCCACAATGTCACGTGATGACAGCAGCTCTCTCTACTCTCAGGGTGAAGATGGTCCACCAGGAAATGGCACAGAAGGTTTCCCCGGCTTCCCTGTGAGTGTTATAGGCCTCCCTACACACCTACCCAGTCCCCCTTGGAATGCTTCTGGCCACCTGGGTGGATGAGATAAACCAGAGCCATCAGCTAGCCCAGGCATTTGGGCCTGGGCCTCCACCAGCCCTGAGTCCATCCACCTGTAGCTCTGACTTGGCTGTCATTCCGCCCCTCCCATTGGACCCTGGTATAACTCCCTTATCTTCCTTCACAGGGGTATCCAGGCAACAGAGGCCCCCCTGGGATAAATGTGAGTATCCCCATCATGCCTCTGTCAGGCGGTAGATGTGTGTTCACACCACACTCATGTGCAATCAACACACTGTTCATTTTCTCACATGACATCAGGCAGCATGCACATGTGTGAGTCTAGGGTTACATCACTGACTTCAGGGACACTCCAGCCAGGTCACATCTATCTTCTCTGCCCTCTCTACATCCTAGGTCCCACTAATCCATTTATTTTGTCTCCTGCAGGGCACAAAAGGCTACCCTGGCCTCAAGGGAGATGAGGGTGAAGTTGGAGACCCGGGAGAGGATGTAAGTGGGTGAGGGGCAGAGTCTTTCAAGAGTGTGAACCCTCACTAGAACAGGGGATCAAGGAGGCTGGAGATGAACTCTGAGGGGCCAGAGCAGCTAGTACACATGCTGTTCCTGCTGACCCCTTGCCATTTCCTTCCAGAACAACGACATTTCACCCCGTGGGGTCAAAGGAGCAAAGGGATACCGAGGCCCCGAAGGACCCCAGGTAGGTGATGTGGCTGTAGGGGTTAGGAGTGGAGGTAAGGCAAGGCCGTCTATAGCAATGAGAGGTGGAAGCCAAAAGATTCAAGGGACCAGGATTGACCCAAGGGCAATTGGAGACACTGAGGTCCCTAGAAGACATACAGTTCAAGAATCCTTGGGCACAGGCTCCTCATTTAGAGACTTTGTCTGCTCTTTCTCTGACAGGGACCTCCAGGACATGTGGGACCACCTGGCCCAGATGTAAGTAGGGTATCTGCAAATGATCTGGGGGCTGACCGCTATGGCCTTGGAGCTTGATGGGGACATTAGTGAAGCCTGGAGCTCGCAAGCACTGTTCATGGATGGGGGTAGCTGGGGGAGGAGGCCTGGAGTCTTGTACTCAGACCACAGGGATGCATGGCTACCACTGGCACATGGATGGCTATACAGGGGACACGGAACAGCCGCGGGAGACATATGGCCATGGGGGATACATGACAGCTATGTGCTAGGAATTGCACCCTATCTTTTGTTAAGCCAGGAACGCTCTAGGCCGTGGGAAGTCCCTGCACAGAGCCAACCCTCAGGGGGTTCCCAGGGACCACCAGGAATGGCCTCAGCCTAAGCCACACTAATATCCTCACCTCTCTTCCCAGGAGTGCGAGATTTTGGACATCATCATGAAAATGTGCTGTGAGTATCTGGAGCCTGGGTGACTTTCTTAATGAGCCAACAAGTTCCTACCAGCCACGGGGCCCAGAATTCTGTTTCAGAAGGGTCTCCAAGGGTGGGAGGCACGGGCAGGCAGGGCGTAGGTGCTACTGAGATTGCCGGGTCCCCCACACGGGAGAACCAGGGCTGGACTACACATCCTCTGAGATTTCAGGGACTCTGACAAGCTGGCCAGGGCTAGGCAGAACAGGACAGGGTATGCTGTAGCCTGGAGCTGTTCTGTTTAGGGCTTTTTCTTTTCTTTCCTCAGCCTGCTGTGGTGAGTGGCATCTCTTCCCTCTCAGGAATTCCTGCACGGTGTTAAGTGGACCTACTCCGGCTGCACGGTGGGCTAGCAACGCAGCAGCCATGCGTTCATCCACCTTGCTCTCCCACCCATCTGCCTTCCCCGTGAGCAGCGCCCTGGGGTCATACAGGCCCAGGACACTGATGTTCCCTGTCCTGTCTCCTTATCATTTTGAGTAATCGTCCACAGGCTGGAGCAGGAACCAGGCCTGTCCCATCCACTCTTCCACAGAGTGAGGAGGAAGAGGCAAGGGTAGCAACTATCGGGTCTGGCCAATAAAGGCCAGCCCGGCAAGTCTAGCTCACCAGGAGACGCAGGAGAAGATTCAGAATCCTCAGTGGGGGGTGGGACCATGGAATACTGAGGGAAGCCTGGAGAAGGGCACTAAGGACTGGCCCGTCCCCCTCCTAGAGTGCACATGCGGCCCCATCGACATCCTCTTCGTGCTGGACAGCTCCGAGAGCATTGGCCTACAGAACTTTGAGATTGCCAAGGACTTCATCATCAAGGTCATTGACCGGCTGAGCAAGGATGAGTTGGTCAAGGTGAGTACAAGCCAGCCTTGGACCACAGGTAGGGCCGACAGAGAGTTCAGCCCCTCTACCTTGGCTTCCCGGTTCACCACTGGATACACTGATTTATGTATACGTTCAGCTGGTAGTAGCTTGTAACAAAGTCAAACAACACATCGTTAGTGTCCACAGAAGTTATATGCATACATCACCACCATGCAGTGCAGAGAATCATGGTAGTGGGTCCAGAGCCCATCCTTTTGTGACGGAAGCTGGGAGGGCTATGTACAGAGCCGTGTGGACCTGTAGGAGTAGTTACGGACGGCCCTGTGTGAAAGTGCACGTAGGGGTCTCAAGGCCCTTGGCAGGCTGGGACTCCAGGACACAGAGGTGCTGGGCTCCAGACCTGACGATGTCATTCCTACAGTTTGAGCCAGGACAGTCACATGCGGGCGTGGTGCAGTACAGCCACAACCAGATGCAAGAACACGTGGACATGCGGAGCCCCAACATCCGCAACGCCCAGGACTTCAAAGAGTGAGAGGATTCCCAAGACCGCTGCCCCATCCCTTGTCCTACAGTGGGCCTGGCCCAACTGGGACCCTGACCCTGGCTTTGACCTTGGCCTGTCTGTCTTCTTGAGCAGAGCCGTCAAGAAACTGCAGTGGATGGCTGGTGGCACGTTTACCGGAGAAGCGCTGCAGTACACCCGGGATCGGCTGCTTCCACCCACCCAGAACAACCGAATCGCTCTGGTCATCACCGATGGGCGCTCTGACACTCAGCGGGACACCACGCCCCTCAGTGTGCTTTGCGGACCAGACATTCAGGTGGGCAGCCGCACAGCGCTGCGGTGGCTGAGCAGGCTCTCCTGCGAACACGGGAGACTGTTCTCCAGGGACGCAGGAGGACAGGGTCAGGCCAACCCCTGCCACTCTGCCCTCTGCAGGTTGTTTCTGTGGGCATCAAGGATGTGTTTGGCTTTGTCGCGGGCTCCGACCAGCTCAATGTCATTTCCTGCCAAGGCCTGTTGTCGCAAGGCCGGCCCGGTATCTCCCTGGTGAAGGAGAACTATGCCGAGCTTCTAGATGACGGCTTTCTGAAGAACATCACGGCCCAGATCTGCATAGGTGGGTGCTGGGGATCAGAGGTCTGGGTGGGCAGTGCCAAGGTCTGTCCTAGACATGTCCGCTCAGCTTTCTGGGACTGTTTGGGCTAGAGACAGCTCTCAGGATGCACCTATCACGGTCACCTCAAGAACGACTGTGAGCAGACTGGGTGGCACTGCCCAGAGTGACCGCTGGCCCAGCAGAGCCACTTGAGAGCAGGTGTTCTCATACCACTTGCATGGGCCAAGGTCTCTACCCCCAATGCCATGGACACACTGTATGTGGGCCTTGTATGAGTCTGACTCCATGGTGTGGACAACTTGGTTAAGGGACGCAGTTTGTGGCAGATTTGTGAGGGCAGTTGGTGAGCAGCAAGGCACAGTGCCTGTCCTGCAAACCACCTTTCCTCTTCTGAGGCTCAGAGTGGGCGTGGTGCATAGGGTCATGGTGGCATGGCACTCACTTCGTGTGATTTCTGTTTACAGATAAGAAGTGTCCGGATTATACCTGTCCAAGTGAGTACACGGATTGGGAAGGGCAGGGTGGGAAAGGCAGGACTTTTTTGTTTATTTGTTTTTGTTTGTTTGTTTTGGTTTTGGGTTTTTGGAGATGGGGTTTCTCTGTAGCTTTGGAGCCTGTCCTGGAACTAGCTCTTGTAGACCAGGTCAACCTCAAGCTCACAGAGATCTGCCTGCCTCTGTGTCCCGAAAGGTGTGTGCTGTCACTGCCCAGCTAAGGCAGAGCTTTTTAAGGGTACCACAGAGCTCTGGGCCCTCTCCTCTGGGGCTTGGCAGCTCTGAAAATTTGGGTGGTCTCTGGTCAGCCCTCTGGAGTCCATCCAGTCTCAGGCCACCATCTCTACCCCACAGTCACCTTCTCCTCCCCGGCTGACATCACCATCCTGCTCGATAGCTCAGCCAGCGTTGGCAGTCACAACTTTGAAACCACCAAGGTGTTCGCCAAGCGCCTAGCTGAGCGCTTCCTGTCAGCAGGCAGGACGGATCCCTCCCAGGACGTGCGGGTAGCCGTGGTCCAGTATAGTGGCCAAGGCCAGCAACAGCCGGGGAGGGCAGCTCTTCAGTTCATGCAGAACTACACAGTGCTGGCCAGCTCTGTGGACAGCATGGATTTCATCAACGATGCCACGGATGTCAACGACGCCCTGAGCTATGTAACTCGCTTCTACCGGGAAGCCTCATCGGGGGCCACTAAGAAGAGACTCCTGCTGTTTTCCGATGGCAACTCACAGGGGGCCACAGCAGAGGCCATTGAGAAGGCTGTGCAGGAGGCCCAGCGTGCAGGCATCGAGATCTTTGTGGTGGTAGTGGGACCCCAGGTGAATGAGCCCCACATCCGTGTACTCGTCACCGGCAAGACCGCGGAGTATGATGTGGCCTTTGGTGAGCGCCACCTATTCCGTGTACCCAACTATCAGGCCCTGCTTCGTGGTGTATTCTACCAGACAGTCTCCAGGAAAGTGGCACTGGGCTAGAGGGCCACATACATGGCCGTACACATGGGGACACACTTTGACAGGCCTTCCTGCCCTTCCCACCACTGACCAAACAGGAATAGGACATGTGACCCGAATGTTCCTGACCACTGTTCCACTGCCTTAGAGGGAAAGCTGAGATGCACACTGTTGACTTTGTGTAATGTCCTCCATGGCTCACCCGAGCTCCTATCTGTATCTTCCTTGATTTGTCCAGCATGGCGGCCATCTTACTGACCTCCCTCTGCCTCTGGGCGCACTCGGCCATCTCATCCTCCTTCTCTCTGCCCCTAATCTGTTTCCCGTGTCTTCATACCATCTGCAGTTTCTGTCTGTGTTGAGCCTTTCACAACAACAGTGAAACAAACCCTTGCACGGGCTCAGCTTGCTGGGTAACAGCTTTTAGAAAAATTGAGACCAAGAGCGTTTTCAAACACAAACTTGGAGGAGACCGTTCCTCTTCATCAGGTGCTTGTCAGTGACCAACATGGACCTTGGTCCTGGCCCTTAGCGGCTCAACGTGAGCAGCAGGAAATGCTGGCTCCTGCCTCTTGTCTAAGAGCAAAGGTGCTACCTGCAAGAGCTTCATATACAAAGAGGCTTAGTCTGGAGAGTTCAAACTCATGCGTTCTATCAGAACCAATCAAGAGCTCTTTTTCCTCAAACAGAGATTCGCCTTTCTTTTTGAAGACCTCTTTTAGTTTTGTTGTGGCTTCCCCATGCTCCCCTAATCTGGTCCATGCCAGCTCTCTCTGATAATAAACATTTCCATTTTTCTCTGGGACTCTTCACTGTATCCACACCACTACCCAACACACCCGGAAAGAGAAGCTAATGCCAGGCAGACCACGGGGCCAAGGAAAGGCTGCCCTGGCCCATGGGCACAGCCCAGCTGTTTCTGAGAGGAAGAATCCAGGCACAAAGCCCTTCCCATGCCAGGGAGCTGTAGTGCTGAGGTACACAGTACCCTGCAGTGCCGACTCAAGACACTAGGGCTTGATAGATTTGTCCAAAGAGATAACTTCAGACCACCTAGTTCCAACCAGATTATCCTGGTTTCAACAAAACTCAGCCAAATAAAAACTTATCCAACCAGAATAAACACGACCAAATGATATTCAATGAGATTACACCAGACCTAACCAAATCTAACCTGATTAGACCATAACCAATGAGATCTAACACAATATACTGGACCCAAACAAATAGAAACCTGATATAAAATCAGATCCAACTAGATACACTAGAACAAACTGCATTTAGTCAGATTAAAGCAAACCTTACCAGATCTAACCAGGTTAAACTGGAACAAATCAGATCTAACCAGATTAAACATAAACAAACCAGATCTAACCAGACTAAACTGAAACAAACCAGAGTTAACCAGATTAAATTGGAACAAACCAGACCCAAACATATTACACAAATTTAAATCAATCCAACTAGATCAACCAAGATCCAACCAGATTAAACAAGACCAAACCAAATAACAGACTCAGATTCTAGCAGATTAATACCAGAACCAACTAGATACAACAATATTACACTAGATCAATCCACATCCAACCAGATTAAACCAGATCTAACCAGATGAAGACCCAATAGACAACTAACTACTAGTTCTACTTCTAAAACCACTCTCCAGAAGTCCCTAAGGGAAGCTGAAGACGATGCCTACATTGGTTGATAGTTACTCAGAATGAGGTATGAGTCTGCCATGACGTTGACTCTGGCCAGGAGATGACCTATGTCTTCTGAAATGCTACCTGCAGGGTTGGGGCTGCAGATGCAAATCTGGCCAAGTGGCAAAGGAATAATGCAGCCATTAGAGTCCCCACTGCCTTGTTCTTCATTCTTGGGGAGTTGGGAGCAGAGGAAGGGCTGACCTGGGAGGCAGTAATGTGTGGTTTGGGTGTGGGGACATGCACATTGGAGTACTTCACACACAGCCATAAAAGCCCATAACAAAAAAAACCCCCACTAGATCAGTGGTTCTCAACCTGCAGGTTGCATGCAACCCCTTTGTGAGGGGGTCAAATGACCCTTTTACAGGGGCTGCCTAAGACCATCAGAAAAATAGATATTTATATTACGATTCATATAAGTAGCAAAATTAAAGTCATGAAGTAACAACAAAAATGTTCTGGTTGGGGTCACCACAATGTGAGGAACTGTATTAAAGGGTTGCAGCATCAGAGAGGCTGAGAGAATCGCACTAGACCCTTTCTGCTGATGGAGGCTAAGTAGCCAAGCATAACTGGAAAGAGAAAAGAGAGCCAACGAGAGCCACATAGTGGGAACTCAGAGGGGTTGCTAGTCTTGGCCACCCCACCTCCATTCAGACACTTAACTCTTTCCTCAGTTTCCAAACCACAAACTTGACACCGGCTACCTGGAGGGTCAGTCACATCCCTCATCCCTATGCCCAGAAGCTGAGAGGAGGACCAAAGGCTAGCTTGGGACAGGGCAAGGAGCCTGAGTCAGGAGGAAGTGGGGAAGGTATTTTCTGTGTACCTACTGCCCAGCCCCCATTGGTGGCTCCAGGTCTGTATCCCAGATCCAGGTAGGCCATGCTACTCCAGGTCCTTGGCACATGCTGTGGTTCTTTACCCCAAGGTCCCCCACTCCAGATGCTTCCTGTGGTCACCAGGGACTCTAGGCAGGAGGGACTATTGGTCTACTGAGCCTAGCTGTCATAGATTCTTGTTGGAGCCCAGTGGAACCTCTGCTCTTATAGAGTCAGAATCAACTCCAGAATGAAACATTGAGATACAGTGAGGGACTTCCCCACAGTCACAATAAGTCAGTAGTTGCTGCCACATCAATTCTGACTATTCCTAAGCCAGGACCCTTGGCCACTTCTGCCCAAACCTGAGTCCCCTGAATCTCTTATCCCTTTGAACTCCCTATATCTTTCCTGGATTTACTCTGCCATGAATAACAACAGGAGGCCAGACAGCAACCAGTAGCTTCTCAGAGTCTGGATATGCCCCGCCTCTCACAGAGTGAGTCCTAAGTCACCCCTCTTACACATGTGGACCAGCACAAGGCTCCCACAGTATAGGTTCCAGGTTGGTGGGTGACTGAGCCCAGTTGCCCATGCCCCGTCCCGCTGAGCTTGTTTCAATCTACATCCTCCTCTCCCATCCCGCGTCTCTCTTAGTGCGCAGCATCCGGGACAAAAGTCTCTGATGCTGTGTCAGGTGTCACTCAAAGCAGTTCAAAATTCTCCCGTACAGTGGGAACCAGATACAAGAGTTTCCCCCTAAGAAAATACTGGCTATTTAACTCCTGGAAAGGCTGGCAGGGAACCCTTGGGGGCTGTGCACGGGCCACGCTGACTGCCTAACTCCATGATATGGGGATCCCAGCAGGTCTCCTATCCTTGTCCCCTCCTTTCTCTGGCTTACGTGAAGAAGCCAGGGTTGGTGAGAAAGTTGGCGTGTCACTTGTCAGAAGCCTCAACCACCCTCACCAGAGTTGAGGAGGCAACACCTGGATCCAGTTCTCCTTATAACCTCCATAGGAGGTAGTCACTGAGGGTGTATAGCATGAATAATTAAAAACCCAGAGACAGCTATTGGGGTTCAACCTGAAGATCAGGAAAGCAAAACAGCCAAGCCATTAGAGAGCTCTTACCTCTAAGAAATCCTCAGACTGAAAGAGAAGGAGTTCCCGTCTCATCCCACCTTATATTCCTCCCGAGTGCTGGGGTTAAAGGCGTGTGACTCCCTAATACTGGGATTAAAGGTGTGAGCAACCACCACCTGGATTTGTTTCTGCATTGATCTTGTGTAGCCAATGGGGGCCTTGAACTCACAGAGATCCATCTGCCTCTGTCTCCCAAATTCTGGGATTAACGGTGTGTGACACCACTGCCTGGCCTCTGATCTTTACCTTCTGATCTTCAGGCAAGCTTTATTTATAAAACATAAATAAAATATCACTGTAAGGGTGTCTGAGGGATTGTGTGTCCTAGCAGACTGCCAGGGTCTCTAGTGCTTCTGCACTCAGAATACTGTGATCTGCCAGTTCTGAGGACATGGGGTCTAAGTGTCTACCTCCATTACCTGGTCCCATAATTTGACTCTCCATATCCAACAAGATTGGGGAATTAAAATCTCTAGCTCACCCTTCAGCTCTTCTCAAGCAGAAACTGCTGTTTTGAGGGCTACCCAGTCCCTGAGATGGTCAGGTGCTTGAGACCATGAGTGGTTTGCAACTTCATGCTTGGAAGAGCTATACAGAGCAACAAGAACGCAACAGAGAGAACTTCAGGAATTCCACAGTGGAGAGAGAATGAGGACAGCAGTGTCAGTCCTTCTGGCCACCACGCAAAGAAAATCCAGAGCATAAGCCTGCCCGTGGATTGTGACGAGCAAGCCAGGCGTCAAGAAGCCATGGGGAGAAGCTGGCTATAACTACTGAGCCTTCCTGGGGGTGATGCCAGATAGTGACACAGTTTTGAAAGTGCACAGGGCCCTTTCTCAACCAGGATGTACTTGACCTAGAGACTTGAGACACTGGTCACTCAGTGGCCATGAAAAATCAGCTTTGAAGGCCACAGGTGGTGCATGCCTTTAATTCTAGCACTTGAGAGACAGAGGCCTATGTATTCAAGGTCAACCTGGGCTGCATACAGAGATCCAGGCCAGCCAGAGTTATATACTGTTGTGGTCTGAATGAGAATGGCCCCCATGGGCTCCTATGTTTGAACACCAGGTCCTTAGTTGGTGGAATTGTTTGGGAAGGATTAGGAGGTATGGTCTTGTTGGAGGAAGCGTATCACTAGAGGCAGGCTTTGAGGCTTCAAATGCCTCTTGCCTTCTTCCAAGCCCTCTCTGCCTTCTGCTTGTGGTTTTGAGGTGTGAGCCCACACTTCACTGGTCTAGCAGCCATACCTTCCTCCCTCTACCCTCATGGACTCCAACCCTAACAACTGTAAGCCCAATGAAACACTTTCTTTTATAAGTTGCCTTGGTCATGATGTTTTATCCCAGCAATAGAACAGTAACTAGGTCACATAGTAGGACCCTGTCTCCGAAAACAAAACAAAGCCCAAAGTCCACCTGAGAGAGTCATTGTCTCGATCCAGTGGAGATGAAAGATGTGGATCTTGTAGGCACAGTGAAGATGGTGGAAGAAAACTTCACGGGCAGAAATGAAGGGAAAGCGAACAGAGCTCTTAGGAGTGGGGGGAGGGGAAGATGCTGAATGTCTTTGTCTAGATGTTTTTATAGAACTTGTAGCAAAAACTGGACATTACTCGGTCAATCACCAGGCCCTACGCTTTGTGCATGTTTTTCTGGTTCATCCAGGGAAATGATTTCATGCTGTCTACCCACTGTCCACCAGGTGTGGTCATCTTTCAAAGCCCCATCTTTGACTTGCTTTGCTAACTGTTGGCCACGGCTCATTGCCTAGCCATTAGCCTGGCCAGTGTCGATCTTGTGGGTCTCTTCCTGTTAACTATGCTATACTGTTTGTTCTCGCGGTCATGTGGTCAGCTTGTAGATTCTCTAGTGCAGCTGCCAGGATAGAGTTGCAATTTTCCTTCGTTACCACATATTTAATTCCTCCGTGGGGCAATCGAAGGGTCTCTTTTGTGGAATCAGTGTGAGGGAGACAGGGGAAGTGACAGTGGCCTCCCTAAAATGGCAGCTTTTTGGTTCTAGAAAGTGTTGCAAGAGATGATGGGAACTCACGAGGCAGTATCCAAACAACACCAGTAGGGTAAAGGGGAGGACCTAGGGACCTTATGTAACACCCATCCCAGAGTCTGTTTAGGGGACCTTCAGCTCCAGGACCCTTTCCATCCCAAAAGGAACTGTTGCCTCAGTAAAGGTGTTACTTTGGCGTCTCTGCATCTTGGGCTCTCTTTCTCAGACATTCAATTCTTTGTCTGTCCCATGGAACAAGCTAGGTGATCCCTCAGACGCCCTCCAGAGCTCACATTACAGGGGGACGTTTTTAGAAGCACCCCTGACTTACACTGTAGTCTGCTATGATTTGCTGCACTGGCAGCAAGAACCCGTGAAAACGTTACAGAATTAATAAACTTTCCCAGGAAAAACCACCCAATATGTTTAGAGGTTATGAAGGGGAAAACTCATTAATAATAGCACCCGACAGGTTCTGGCTAGCACACCAAAGGAACCAGCCCCAAACAGAAAATTTTACCAGTTTATATAGGCCTTAGGCTTCTATATCTCACATATGCCGTCATCCTTAAATCTCTTCCAGGTCCAGCCCCAGGTCACACTTTGAACAATTTAAACAGTCAGGAGACTGCAAGTCTGACCGCTGGGGCAATGGGAGGTTTCTACAGCACAGACATTGCCAGAATGATCTCTTAAGTTCACCAGCGTGATGATTTTGGAAGAGTTGTCACCCTGGTCATCTTGCCCACCTGGCAAGATCATGCTTTTCCTGAGAGGTGTTGACACTTTCACCCTGTGCTGTCCCCTTGAGCTGCTCATTAGAGGAATGTCCTTTGACATGGAGATGGGCTTGACTGCTAGCTGTGTGCAGGGTTGTCTACTTTTGTTATGGGAAGGGAGCCTAACTGGAGGTCAGCATCAGTGAATAAACATGAGCAGAAATGTTTTCTCAGCAATCCAGTTTTTTCCCTTTTTTAATTAAGTACTTTTTAATACAATCTTTTCTCATTTTACATAGCTATCCCCATCCCCACTCCCTTCCCTCCTCCTGCCCCACCCTTCCTCCCACCCCTCCATTCCTCAGAAAGGGTAAGGATTCCCATAAGTCTGACACTTCATTTTGAGGCAAGAGCAAGCCCCCTTGCCCCCCCACACACATCTAGACTGAACAAGGTTATCCCTCCAAAGAGAATGTGCTCCAAGACACCAGTTCAAGCACTAGATATAAATCCTGGTCCCACTGCTAGTGCCCCAGAGACTGCCCAAGCCTCACAACTGTCCCACATATGGTGGGCCTAGTTTGGTCCTATGCAGGTTCCCCTGCTATCA
This sequence comes from Chionomys nivalis, assembly GCF_950005125.1. NCBI lineage: Eukaryota > Metazoa > Chordata > Mammalia > Rodentia > Cricetidae > Chionomys > Chionomys nivalis. The sequence goes on along the minus strand of NC_080104.1, from coordinate 54,598,481 downwards.
GTCCAGAGTCAGTGAGCTCTCACTAGCTCAGGTCAGTTGTTTCTGTGGGTATCACCATCATGGTCTTGACCCCTTTGCTCATATTATCGCTCCTCCCTCTCCTGGACTGGTCTCCGGTAGCTCAGCCGAGTGCTTCAATGTATATTTCTCTGTCTGCTCCCATCAGTTGCTGGAGCAACCCTAGTTTTCAGCTACAGTAGAAAATGGTCTTCTCACAGTTTCTAGCTAGCCCGGTTGGCACCCTGCTTATCTCCAGTCAGAGTAGTGGCAGCCAGCCCTCCTTTAGCTAAATTCAACTTTGTGTGCCTTAGCATTTCTTAAGCAAGTTTATTAGTAAATCCCTTCAACTTTATCCCTTCAAGTTTCCCCTGCATCACAAAGACTACAGTGATCTCTGTATATTCCCCAGGGAGACCCCGTGGGAGCCAGCTGGCTGGCCTGTCCACGCTGGCCTTGCCTCTTAGAGGCCCCATCTGCCTCCTAGTAAAAGTTTGGCTTGATCATACCCAGCTACAATCTCTTGTTTTTCATCCTGACCTGGTGCCACTGTTTTAGCCCTAATATTCCCTTAGCCAGAATCTATTTTCACTGTAATATTTTTGAGCAATTTGTAGACCCTTCTCCCTTACCCTGAGCTAGCTCCTGCCTCAGTGGGATACACATTTTGAGAAATAGCTTCTTAAAGTGTCCAGCAAAAGCTCGCTTCCCTGCCACAATCCAGCTGTTTTCTCTCAGGTATTTGTTTTTTCCAAGAAAATAAAAATATTGGTCTAAGCCAAGTCCTGCTTAGGAAAGTTTGCAGTAGCTTCACCCACAAAACTCCAGATCTGGAGGCAGGTTCACGTGCCTTCTGTGTGCTCAAGACAAGTCACCATGCCAGGGACATGCCACTCAGCAACTAGAGAAGCAGAACCTGCTGCCTGTGACGGCAGAAAGCTGAGAATCTGAATGTCACATGGCAGACACCAGTCAGCAGAGTATGCGCCAGTCAGCAGAGAGCATGCATCAAACAGCAGAGCATGCACACTGTCTCCTCCTAGAACAGGTCGGTCTAACCCAGAGCATCAGAAGTCCTCGCTGCCTGGTATGTTGGAGGATCCCTGGGAAGGGAACAGTTTTTTCCGGGATGACACAAACATCCCTGGCTTGTAAAGATTCACCTGATCATACACCTTTAATGGGCTCACAACATCATCACACAGAAGCTTTGTCTAGGCAGGTTTGGTTTGAATAAAATGGCAGGGGTTATGGTCTTCCATCACACAGAACAAACACTGGATCAAGAAGCACTGAGGAAGGGAAGAATGGTGGACTGTGCCTTTCCTCACAGTGACAGAATCACAGCAAGATGGGGTGATGCACTGAGGGACATGGCAACAGCTGCTGAGCAGAGCCACCCAAGGTCCGGAAACAGCACACACTGGCAGCCAACAGCAGTCCCTCCATGAGCTCGGGCAGGAGTGTGATGCCACTTGCAGGGGCCCTGGTTCTCTCCAGGTCTGGCCTTGGATACAGAGAGGAGGGTTTTTCTCTTGCAGGACATGCAGAGTTGACATGACAGCTAGCCATAAGCCGGGCCACAATAAAGTTCACTAAGTAATTTAGTCTAGACTCTCTCACCCAAAGCAAAATCATGACATATAATACAAGTAAAACTATCACATATGATCTATACAAACCCTTAAAGGGGAACTGGGTGCGGAGAAGCAGAGGTAGTTGGTAAGGGGCTGCAGCCGCTCAGAACAAAACACAGGAAAACATGACTGAAAAGGTGGGGGCCCACCAACGTACAGGAAGTCTCGGTAGGCTCACTCAGTAGAACCCTAACTGCTCCCCACACCCCAAGCTCCACGCTGCTGCCTTTCAGAAGCTTCAAGACAAGGAGCCATCCCACACAGAGGAGATTCATCCACAGACGAATAGCCAGGCTGGCATCCTGTGGGCACAGTGTGGCATTCCCACCAAAGCCAGGGATGCGAGCAGGTGCCCACTCAACATCCTTGGAGAGGCATGCTGGAGTGGCTAAGCCTTTGGGCACCAGAGAAGAAGAGGCAGGCTGTCTCCACTGTAAACCAGGGCTCTTATAAACACAAGGCAAGGGAGTAATAAGAATTCTGAGGGCCTGGGACCTGAAACTGATGGGAATTCATAGTCCTCAGACAACAGACAAACAGCAGAGAAGGCTACAGAAGTCTCCAGACATGTTTACTCTAAAACCCATATGAAAAAATAAGCAGGAAGCGTCTGGAGAACCCTGGAAACAATTAAGCCATGGCAGGGGTGTAGGGCTGTCTCCAGCAGATGTTAAAAATATTCTGAAGTGTCCGCAGCTAATGGCGCAGCGTGGGTGTGTAAAGAAGCCAGAGGCAGAAAGGGCCGCTCGAACACATGCCCACGGCAGGGAGACGGTGTATGTGGAGCAGGGAGCTTGTAATGAGAGCCACATGAGCATCTCTGCGGTCCTTGTGTGTCACGTGAGACACTGTCGGGCAAGTGCCAAGTGGATCAAAGACCAGAAATAAACTATGGGGCATGCAAGTACGAGAATGGCTTGGGAACTGCTTTGTAACCCGGGTTCAGAAAACCCTTCCCAATGCTGTAAGACTGTGTAAGATTCTATATGACTAGAGGAAATGTCGGGGAGTGAGTTAGGGACCCTTGCAAGTTGTCACTCACCCAAAACCCATAAAAACAAAGTTGAAAACCATAATAGTTGAACAGAAGACAAGTAAGGTAAAAAATAAAGTTGCCAAACAATGCATTATAATACAAAACATCTCTAAAAGTACCACTAAGTTCATGTTGTGTAAAAAGTTCTCTGTCTTAGTTAGAGTTTCAACTGCCGGTGCCAGAAACACCCTGAACACAAGTCACTTGGGAAGGAAAGGATTAATTTTGTTTACATTGCCACATTATAGTCCATCATTGATGGAAATCAAGCAGGGCAGAAACCTGGGTGCAGGAGCTGATGCAGAGGTCACAGAGGGGCGCTGCTTACTGAATTGCCCCTCATGGCTTGCTCAGCCTGCCTTCTTACAGCACCCAGGACTACCACCCCAGAGATGGCACAGCCCACAGTGAGTTTGGCCCTCCCACATCAGTAATCAACCAAGAAGATGGACCACAGGTTTACCCTCAGGCAAATCTGGTGAGGACATTTTCTCCACTGAGGTTCCTGCTTCCAAAATGTCTCTAGCTTGTGTCAAGTTGACATAAAACTAGCCAGCGCAGTTGATCTCATGTCAGCTTGACACACACATGCATCATATTCAAACACAGCCTTTCCTGTCCCCAATATCCCATGCTAATGTTAATATCATCAGATAAAACATCTCAACTTGTAAAATGTCCCACAGTCATTACAAATACAAACACTTATTCTTTACAATATCCAAAGTCTTTAAGGAATATCTAAAGTCTCTCTAAAACTCCAAAAATCTGTCAATTTGGGGCTTCTGTTTAAAAAAAAATGTTATATGATTTCTTACTTTAAAAGAAAGAGTCAGGGCATAGCCACAATCTAAGCAAGGCAAAGTCAGACTCCAACAGTGTTGAATGAGTCTGTGTCCAATGTCTGAGACTCACGCACAGCCTTCTGGGCCCCAAAGGCCTGCACAGTTGTACTTTTCTGGCTCTACAGTTCGCAGCACATACAGCTCGTTCCATAGACTCAGGCTGGCTCCACGCCTTGCCTGCTGCTGTCCTTGGCAGTAATCTACTGGCCTCTCCAAAACGCTCGGGGCTCCTGCTGCAACTGGGCTTTGCTCTCAACTTCTCTCCCTGAACCCTTCAAACAGGAGCCTTCACCGATGGCCTCTTTTGGCCTCTCTTCAGGGACTCCAGCCCTACCACTCAATGCCAGGCCTCAGCTACTATCCATGGTTCCTTCCCGCCTTCAAAATCAGTACTATTCGGGTGACTCTTACATGATCACCAAGTTCAGTCGCCAGCCAGGGAGGTGACTGAGGAAACAGCCCCAGAAGTACTGTCCCCAGCGATGCTGGTCTCTTCTTTATGGCTGCTCATTTCTTTCAGCTCCAGTTAACTAGCATCAACCATCCCAGGAAAGCAAAGCCTTGACTTCCACAAAGTTTCCATCCATAACACCACTGGGATGGCTCTGATACGATCTTCGCTTCCTTCTGCAAACTCACGAGCCAGCCTTCCGCCGTCTGCACGGCTCTCAGCCTTATCCTCCAGGCTCTCCCAGCAGCCCATCAAGCTCTCAGCACTCAATAGCTTTTCTAGTCCAAAGCTCCTCAGTCCTTCCTCAGTCCTTCCAAAACCAACATGGTCAGGCCTGTCCCAGCAACACCTGGCTCCTGGGACCGATATTTGTCCTAGTCAGGGTTTCTATTGTTGGTGTTAAAACTCCATGACCATTGGCATCATGGGGAGGAAAGGACTGATTTCAGCTTACATTTCCACATTGCTGTCCATCTTTGAAGGAAGCCAGAACAGGACCTCAAGCAGCATGGGAATCTAGAGGTAGAAATGGAAGAAGAAGCCACAGAGGAGTGATGCTTACTGGCTTGCAACTTGTAGCTTGCTTAGCCTGTTTTGTTTTTAATTTTATTTATTTAAAAAATATTTATTTATTTATTTTACATACCAACTTCAGTCTCCCCTCCCTTCTCACCTCCCATTCACGTCCCCCTCTTCCCATCTACCTCACTCCCCTTCCACTCCTCCTCTGTCTCCATTAGGAAAGGGGAAGGTCTCCCTGGGCTTGAGTAAAGCAGGGCATGTCAAGTTGAGATAAGACTGAGCCCCCCCCCCATTGTTAGGAGGAGATCACTTGTTTCCCAGCTGCTTGGCAGCTTAGACCGGAAAATAATCACACAGAAACCATATTATTTGCAATACTGTTTGGCCAATAGCTTAAGCATATTTCTGCCTAACTCTTACATATTCATTTAACCCATTTCTATTAATCTGTGCATCACCATGAGGTCGTGGCCTACCAGCAAAGTTTCAGCACTTTGTCTCCAGCAGCGGCTCTGTGGCTTCTCCCTGACTCTGCCTCCTTTCTCCCAGCATTCAGTTTAGTTCTCCCCACCTACCTAAGCTCTGCCCTATCAGGGGCTCAAGACAGTTTCTTTATTAACCATTGATATTCACAGCATACAGAGGGGAATCCCACATCACTCCCCTTGTGCCAAAGCTGGGCAAGATAATCCAGCATGGGGAACAGGTTCTCAAAAGCCAGCTCAATGCCAAGAATAGGTCCTCATCTCACTGCTAGGAGCCTTACAAACAGACCAAGCTACACAATTGTCACACACATACAGAAGGCCTAGGTCGGTACCATGGAGGTCTCCTAACTGTTGGTCCAAAGTCCATGAGCTCCCATGAGCTCAGGTCAGCTCTCTCTGTGGGTTCTCCAATCGTGACCCCCCCTCAGCCTGACTTTTTATAGCACTCAGGACCCCCACCCCAGGGTAGCACTGTCCTCAGTGAGTTTGGTCCTTTCACTCAATCCACAGGCTAGACCACGGACAAATCTGGTGGGGGACACCACAGGTTTGCCTACAGACCAATCTGGTGGGGAGCATTTGCTCAGATGGGGTTTCCTCTTTCAAAAAAATGACTCTAGCTTGTGTTGACAAAAGTTAGCCATCAACACATCACAAAAGAACCCCAAAGAAAGGGTTCATGAACCCTCCTCTGGGGACCAGAGAGTCAGTTTTCTTTAAGAATATGGCCCCAGTAGGTCAACTATGCTCCAATGGATAGTTCCACAACCATGAGGATACGAGCAGCACAAACTGGATTTAGTTGGTTTTTTTTTTGTTGTTGTTGTTGTTGTTTTTGCTTTGTTTTATTGTTTTTTAAGAAGGGTCAAGTTAGGAGGGGGTGCGAGTAAGTCAAGAAGGAGTTAGTTAGGTGGAAGTATCAAGGATGTATGATCAAAACATATTGTATACCTAAAGAAAATGTTAAGGCGTTAATAAAAAAATATTCTATTTTAAAAAGAACTTCCTAGAGACAAGGAGTAGGCAGGGGGCCCTTTAGTCTTGGTCGTTTGGGCCAGGTCAAGTTTTATGTATTTGAAACATTTAAATAAGATTTACAGGAAGAGATGTCCTGGTGTAAGAACAAGTTGAAATGATTAAATCTAGCTCTTATCTGTGCTTCCCATAAATCATCCAAGTCCCACGTCTCGGCATCGCCACCACCTCCACCCAAGTGCAGTGGAAACACAGATGCCTGGAGGAAACTCAAGGCTTCATAAAACTTAGAAGAAAAAATGACTATAAAAAAACAGATGGGAAGAGCAGGGAGATGAGGCTAGGGCCTGGATGCTAGAGAATGTTCTGGAGCTCATTTAAGGTGGATTAGGTGTTCTGAGTGTGACGTTGGTTCAGAGGGACACTGGTTGTCGTGGAGATGAATACCAGACTGTGTTTGTGAAGTGGTGGGTGTCTCTGGTTCACTCTAATGCCGCAAACTCACGAAGGTGTGCCAAAACGAACCACAGGTGGCCTGGGAGAGGGTGCCAGTGGTCCAGGACCCTTTTCTCCTCTCCGTGGTCGCAAAGGTTCATGAATGGAAATGGAGCTGGTGATTACAAGAAAGAGGAGAAGAAAGGAACTTGTTTCAGATGAAACACAGCAGTGGTCCTGGCCTGTAAGGGTGAGAAAGTGGGTGACTGTCCCCAGCTCAGGTGCAGGGGAATGGACACCATAACCAAAACTCCTTTTAGGTATTCTTCCTTCTTTATTCCGAAGAGGCCCACTTTTAGAAAAGAAGTGACATCCAAAACCCATGTTCTGAAGAAACCAGTTCTTTCAGCCAAGTTTGAGCTGTGTCTATCACACAGAGCAGATGTCTTTGTCTACAGTCAGTGGCTTCTCTGGAAACCGTGATCAGCCCTCGAGACAAACCAGTTGTGACTCTCTGCCAAGGACAGGCAACTGTTTGCTGGCCCCAGACCCAGAGGAATGATCTCCCTCCTGCCCTGGGCACTTCCATGAGTCCTACCAGTCTTTCTGGCTGAGGGTTTACTGAACTCTGCATTTAGCAGCCAACATTAACTGATTCATACCCAGGATCTGCAAGGCAGAAACAAACCTTCCCTTCTAAGACATCATTTATAAGTTCATGGACCCCAGCTCCAACCCCAAAGTGATGTGTGTGCTTTTGAAGCCTTGGGTAGATTTTCAGGGGCTTAACCAGAAAAGAACATTCCAAGGGCATCCAAGTTGACCGATGGTTGTGCAACTGTGAAAGGCCATGGGGTCGTCTGGGGTCATCTGTCTGGAGAGCAGAGGGCCCTGGAGCAGCAGCAAAGGTGCCAGGTGTGTTGAAGAGGTGCCCGGGTCCCATAACTCCTCAGATAGAGCCATGAATCGCCCCTCACATGCTAGCCAGCCCTGTTGCTCTAACTCTCCCTTTAGGACGGGGACCTAACCGAGACCCAGGGGCTACTTTCCAGCCACAGACTGGAGAGCCTCAGCTGGGAAGAAAGCCCGATGAACTTCTCCTGACAAGCGCTGACACTGACCACATGGATTCATCTGCTCTCTTCTCCGTATCCCATAAGGCCACAGTGCTTCAGGGAAAGGAGACCACAGGACGAGAGAGAAGTCTGGAGTTTGGCGGGTAGAGTGAGTCTGGGAGTCTGGGGAGACCCCTGATTCTTCCTGTTCCCATCACTGGTTGTTTCCACAAACACCTCTGAGGAGTCCTGTGGCATTCGGATCACTTCATGGCTATAGGGCAGGACAGGCTGGCATTCTGAGAATTAAGAGGCAGCCTTCCATGTCTGAATCACTTCCAGGCTCAGGCTGGTCAACATGTGAAGCCTGGTGGTGACGTGGAAGACAGCACCTGTCTGAGTCCCCGCCTCTTCAACCCAGGTCTGAGGCTTAGAGGTTTCTAACGTGCAGCATGTCCACAAAGATACTAGACAGGCCCTCGCAAAGCCTAAGGGCGGCATCCCTCAGAAAATACCACAGGAAATAAACCCACCCAGATCAGTCTAGAACTGTGAGATGGAGTGAGCCTCAGGCTCCTGAGGTGCCCCGTCTTGCCTGTCTGCCCACTCTTGGGCAGCTGCCCATCACAATGCCATGGTGGCTCCGTGCTTTTCCACGGGCTTTGCCTCTTCCTCCACAGATCTTTTCTTTGCCAGTTGGGGATAACGAGGTCTGCCCAACAGGCTTGCCTTTGGTCTCTTTTCCAAGATGGCCCCAAATGTGACAGAGGCCATGACAGTACTGAAAATGGCCCTTTGTGTATGGGAATGGTGAGGATAAGTTAGCTGAGGTGAGATGCCCCAGGGGATGATTTGAGAGGAAGCCACAGACACATAGCTGACCACACGTTCAGCTGTCCCCTGCCCCTACAGAGATGGCTGCTTAGATCAGGCCCACACAGGAGAGGGCTCAGTCATTCCAGTCAGGTCCTGTAGCAGAAGTTCTTTGCATCTTTACTCGAGGATGATGCTTGGATGGGGAGGAGCTCACAAGGATTGCGACGTTGGGCACAGTTCAGTTCTGGTACCTTGACCCTCGGATGTCTCAGGCCCAGCCACCTCTATGACAGTTACGGTCCTAAGAACGAGTCCAGGACCTCAGGTCAGGGTTACTGCATTCCCCCTGTGTTCAGGAGGCCCAGCTAAGGCTGTGTGTCTTGGCTGCCCCGCGAGCCCCTCCTGCTGCACAGAGAGAACATCGACAGCAGGAGAGTGAGCCTCCTGACTGGTTATCGGAGGACACGCTGGGAATATGAGCAACAGAAGCAACGTCACACCCTGGCCTCCCAGAAAGTGAGGTCACTGGTGTTCACCCTATGGCAGGGGTCTTCAACAGCGAACCAAAGAAACGAGAGACCAGAGCAAATGTGAGATGGACACGGGTGTCAACAGCTTAGTTCCTCTTCCTGCCGTGTTGCTCAATGTCCTGATGACATTACTGATTGGGGCACCACACAAGGACACTGTTCTCATGATACACATTACATGGGGATAAGGCTCACACCCCATGGAAGAGGCTCACTTTAGTGGGTCCCTGCTTATGCCACATGAAGACAGGGCGCATACTCTCTATGCCTCAGGCTGAAGGTTCTGTTTCTTCTGTCTGGAAAGATCACCCTCCCCAGGGTGCTCCAGGAACCCTTCCTTGCATCTCAATAGCAGGAAAGATGTCATATACACATGTGTAGGCAACTACTAAGGGACTGGGTCTCACAACCTCTACGCCATCCCTGTGGTTAGGGAGGGATTTCAGGATGGTTCTTGACTCCACCCACCCTCACCATCTTCATCCTCCCAAGTCCTGTGTTTGAATGGGAGCATCGGCTTTCTCAGCATCGTGGACTCTAAAATGGAGAGTCCACGGGGTCTGGATGAGGGATAACTTCCTGATGAGACCAGAGAAGAGGAAAGTTAAGTGCGAGGAGCTTCCAACTCACGTTGAAGCAGAGAGAGCAGAGCAAGACCTGAAAGAGGACCTCTGAGTGAGCGGCCTCCTGAGCTGGTTTCTGCTGTGGGTCTATTGTTGAGGTGACAGACAGGAGAATGTTTCTTTAGAACAGTGGTTTTCAACCTTTACTACGGTTTCTCATACTGTGGTGACTCCCAGCCACCAAATTATTTCATTGCTTCTTCAGAACTGTAATTTTGCTACTGTTACGAAATGTAATGGAAATATCCGCATTTTCTGAGAGTCTTAGGTGCCCCCGTGAAAGGATTGTTCCGCCTCCAAGGGGTTGTGACCCACAGGTCAAGAGCCGCTGCTTTAGAATGCCCTGTCTAAAAGGCAGCTGAGGAGGAGCACCGGGAAAGACGTCCAGTCTATGCTGGTGTTAAAGGAACAGTGGTCCAAAGCAGAACTTCCAGAGCTAGGAGTATGGACAGGCAGTGGGAGGTGGGCACCTGAGCATCACAGGGAAGAGGCAGAAGAGCAGACAGGGCCCTGAGCTCTGTGGGAAAGAAGCCCCGCCTCTCTGTGACATCTCAGAGTGGCCATCATGGGGAAACTGAACAGGCTGTGCCAGTTCTCACTCACAGTCCGCCCCTTTGAGCTTTGCTCTACAGAGCAATGACCCCAGACGCCACCAGAAATCCCTGCTGGAGGAGTTAGGGTTCTAAAATAAGACAAAGTTTTCAAGATTGATGCTGTCCATCCACCTGGAAATGGCTAGGTGAATTCTAGTCTGTCCATGCTACTGAGAGCTTCACAGCCACGAGACTGGGGCACAAGACAACTACATTGAAAGTGCCCCGCACTAGCAGAATGGCAAAAATCTCAACAGATCCACACGAGCAAACATCAGTGGGGATTTACATAGCTGGAATCTCATACATTCTCGGAGGACAGAGTGATTCCACAGGGGAAACTGAGGGCTTCTGTGATGACTATAGATGCAAAGCTCCGCCCCTCCATCATGTGATGCTAAAACTCTTCCTCAGGGGAAGAGGTGAAGGTAGCAAGCCTTCCTCCAGCCATCTCAAACCAAGGTCTGATTCCACCAGAGTTCCCTCTGGGGAACCAGTGGTTTTATTAGAATTACTAACAGAGTAGCGGATGAGGGGTTGTGGTAAGGGGCATTGATGGACTTAACCACATCGGAAGGTCAGCATGGAGGATGACTCCGCCTTGACTATACAGATGCGGCTCCTTCTGCTGCTACTCCACCGCCCATATGCTGCAGCCGCATGCAATTAGGGCAGATTTTTACGTCACTAGTTGGGAAGGATGGCTGGATACTCAGGGGAGGGTACCACAACTTTCCTGTCATGCCCATGAGAGGATATCAACAGTCAACCAGCCCAGCTATGATTTAAACTCCTGAGAATGATGTGTGAGGCTCAGGGATGGTCCTGAATAACACCATGACACAACTGTTCAATCCCATGTGAAAAATTAATGAAATGACCAACAACAAAAACCTTGTACCCAGTATTTGCAGTTGCTTCCTCCTCCTCCTCTTCCTCCTTTTCTTTCTTTCCTTATTTATTTCTTTTTCAGTCCTTCCTTTCTTCTCTTCTATCTTCTTTTCATCCTTTCTTTAATCTTCTTTTTCTTCCTCTTCTTTTTCTAGACAAGGTCTCACTGTGTGTTCCTGCTGGCCTACAACTCTCTGTGTAGACCAGGCTGACTTTGAACTCACAGAGATCCACCTGCCTCTGCCTCCCAAGTGCTGAGATAAAAGGTGTGTGTCACCACCCCCTGTTAGCAACTTCATTTTCAAAAGGCAAAGGCAGAAAGCAACTTAATTGTCCACCAACTGGAGAATGAATTAATAAATTGTAACATAATTAAATTGAATATTATGCAACAATTAAAAATAAACAATAGATAGATGACAATGAGAATGACTCTCAAAGGCTTTCTTTGAACAAAAGACACCAGTCACAATAGTATATGCTACTCACTCCTGGTTATATTAAGCCCAAGAACAAGAAAACTAAATTTATGGTTCTAGAAGTCAGAATAAGGGCTCTCACTAGGGGAGATATTTGGTTTTTTACATTTGTTTGTATATATATATATATATATACATATGTATATATACATAAATATACCCACACACACATAGTGTACCACAGCATGTGGAGAATCAACTATTTCCTCCCACCATGTGGGTCCTGCAGTAAATACTAATGACACATATATGGAAAGTAACATATTCATAGTTCATAAGAAGCCCTACAACTCAACCGTGGTTAAAAGACAACCCAATGAAATGAAGCAACAACTTGAAGAATCCCTGCTCAGAAGATCCACAAATCCTGGTGGTCAACCACAGTGGCCAGCATGGCCACATCAGGGACAGGGCAACTCCGACTCAACACAGGTTGAAACTTAAAGAGCTGGCAGCATCCAGTGCCGGGGGGTATGGGACTGGCTACGCACAAGCCACTCTCACTTCCACCACACTGCATAGTGCCCGTGCCCTCCATAGGAAAAGCACCATTGTGTTCCCCTCTTATGTGAACCCGCAAGCCCAGCCCTGAAAGTGTTTGTGATGTCCTCTAGGCCAAACGCGGCCAGTCCTAGGAGGTTATCTTAGAGAGGTCTTTTCACAGGGCAAGCCGGCATCTGGCAATGCTTACGAGGGGCTTTCATTTCTGGGGAATCTGCTGAAGGAGTGCTCGGATGGGTTCCTGGCTCTAAGGAGAGATTTGGTCCCTTCCTTTGCTCCCAGCCACATGCTTCCTCATTTCTGCTGGCTTTAATAAAACTGGTCACCAGCACCATACAACCACACAACCACACACCCACATGGCCAGCCGGCAACTGAGCCAGTTGACAAACGAACTCCACATCGCTGGTGTTGAAGAGCATCAACTATCTTCTCGAGCCTCCATTCAGCTCACGGAGGAGCTGAATCTGAAAGGTCTTTGCAATGCACACATGTGTTGGTGCTTTTAATAGTGAGGCACAAAGGCCCTGGCCTCTATTGTTGTCTGCTATTCAGCCTGTTCACCCTGGTACTGAAGGCGGCTCCCTGGCCTCTTCAGCAGTCAATTTCCCCGCAGTGGTGCCCGCCAGACAGTTCTGGAGAATGCTGGCTGGAGACGCTGGAATAAAGTCCTGAAGCCAGACGGGGGCTGCAATCTGGCTTTCTTTCTACTATAAACCTCCTCTCTGGAAAATGGCAGGAGGCGGCCAGGAATAGTGACACAGTCCACTCGAGTGTCAGCAGACCTGGGCAGTGTGCCAACCAGGGATGTGCTGTGGGGCGGAGGCTGCTGGCAATAGGAGTCAGGCCCCGCTCCTGGCTTGGTCCCTGCTTTCACCTCGGTGTGGAATATGATAAAGATACCAGCCGCTGAGCGGACAGTATAGATTCAGTCGACATGGAGCCAAGGAAGAGGCTACAGAATCCCTAGCTATGGTTTCTGTGACATCCCCTGTGTCCCCATCAGCAGGGATAAGGAGCAGTTTTGCCAGCAGGCTCTTTAGAATTGGACCTACAGAGGAGTTGGCACCATGATCAAGGCAGCAGAAGGGGCTTACTCTCTCCTCCTCACAGACAAAATGTCTGTCCCCTCCCCTCTCTGACTTTCCACCATTTGAGGGCACAACATTTGCCACTCCCCTCTCCGTCTTCATGATGTGAGGACAGGAGCTGACCTGCTCACCAGATGCCATACTTTGACCTTAGAACTTGCCGTCCCCAACACTGGGAGGCTGTAAATGTGCTTTGAAAATTGCCTGGTCTGCAGTACTTTTGTTATAGCAGCAAGAACAGACTAAGACTGTCCCAGAAATCTCCGTAGCCCGGCCTCAAGGCCACGCAGTTCACAGTTCTCTAATGACAGCACAGGTGTGCCTCCTACAGGTACCACAAAAAGAAGTCCAAGCCCCAGGAGATAGCAGGGAAGCCACAGAAGGGCGGAGTTGTTGGGTATGGCTTTCCCGGAATGTGCATGGGCAAACTGAAGGAACAGATGCATAAGTTATGGGTCTAGGACCCCTCAACCTCTGAAGAAGGGGAACCCCAAACTTAATGCTGATTCTAGCTGTTTCTTATGAAAGAAGTAAGGCCCAGAAGGTTCAATGAGCTCAGGGACAGAACAGAGAGGCTAGGAAAAACATCACAGCAGATGGGAAAACCCAATCAAGGTTAGGGGGTACCAGTGTTCCCTAAGGCTCAGAATCTCCTGTTCCTGTCACACCACTGTGTCTTGGGAGAGGATGGAAAATAACCTTTGTCTTTTCTTACAAGTCTCAGAACAAGGGGAACTGAGTCCAGAACCAGATACTTAACCGGGGACTGCTCACAGCTGGACTTGGTTAAGGACCAATGCCTGCTTTGAACAGGAGGCTGAAACTCTAATGGGATGGCTGGGGAGGTCTCGAGAGAGGAATGTGAGCCGATTTTGTCTAGAGAGCTGGCCCAGACCCGAAACCTCCTGAGAGACGCCATCCCTGTGGCCTACTGGTGGGGCACTTGGTGCTACTCGGTCAGGGCTGCTCTGGAGTGACATACAAACCAGAGCAGAGACAGTGCCCCAAAGGCTGTGCTGACTAATAACGAGGGGCTGGGTACGCAATTAGGAAGAGCAGTCTCAAGAGATGCATTCTAAGAATAGTCAAACTGCAAGGACCATAATACAGACATGTGGAAAGTTCTGTCTCTTGGAAAGGCAAGTTGAAATATATCTGGTGACAAGAAGCTGGTGGTCTCCATTCTGAAGAACCCAAATGCTGAGTAAGCTTACACCAGAAAGCCGCCCGGGGACAGCGGTGGTCGGCAGGAAGGGACAGAGATGCTAGTCTCAGTTTCCAAACCAGAGACTAAAGGAAACTAGATTTTAAAACATATCCACCAGCGGCTGAGAATAAAAGAAAGAAAAATGCAAAGGGTGGATAAACCCCAGCAAATAGAAGGATTTAAAGCAGAAAGTGGCTTTTAATAAAAGGTTTAAAATGCATAAGAAATTACTGTAAGTAGATAAAACTCATAATTTAAAAAATAAAGAAAGGTCAGTTCTCGCTGTTCACACAAGATATTCTAAAACCCTCCAAAAGATACCTGCAGGCCAGGTAAATGCTAGGACAGAAGTTTTGCCTGCAAACACTACGCTCAAATGTAAGACTTATGGAAAACACCAAGAGAGAAGAGAAGCCCATCCACTTTGCTGTCCCAACTCCATCCCTCCCCTGCGGACCTAGCGACCATAGCCCGAGCTTGGGTTAGCCTTCCCTAGGGCATGTGGGCTATCTGCAGCAACTTCGCCCAGCTTCTAGCTGTCTGGGACTCTTCTAACCCCACCACCTCCAACGGTTTCCATTAGCTGTGAACTTTTAATAAACACCCTTATCGGGGCAAGAACATGACCTTCCGTTTCTGCTTGTAACATTTCTCATGTTCTGAAAGAAGTTGGGATTTTGCTAAATGCTATTTTTTTTTTTTGGTTCCATTAACACTTTTGTATAGATTTCATTTCAATCTGTCCCTGGGGTCCTGCAAGCTGGTGTATGTTTTAGTGTTAGCATAGTCCTTGCTTCATTTAGAGGCCTGCACTTTGGGGGATGGAGAAAAAAACATGAGGCTCCGTTATGTTCGTAGTCCAGAGCTCCCACACAGCTTTGAAGGCTCCCTAAGGAGGTGGCTGAAGACCCATTTTGTCCCAGGGCAGCTCCAGATGGAAGGAATATGTGGCCCAGACCCTTTACATAGCTGCTGCCCTGTGCCCTCGGCAGCCCTGCCTAAATTGTTGCTACATCTGCGACCCAGGGCGGGGTGGCCTGGGCCACGGTGAGCTTGCTCTGGAGCATGCTTATCGCTCTTCAGGGGAACACCCGAGGGAGCCATCAGGAAGTCGTGCATTGGCCTGGCCACCATCCCAGACACATGGAATGTTCAGCCTGGGGATTCCAGGTCTTCCTGTGTTGAGGACTGAGGAGACAGCGGAGGAAGGCTGCATTTCTCGTGACCACAAACAGCCCTCAAAGGGACCCCACATCTGTCACTCCAGCTTCGGTGCTCAGGACAGCTCCAGAGCTAGTACTGGCCAACCTCAAGCCCCAGAGATGAGACGTTGGTGGCTATGACACAGTTCTCATGCCTGATGGCAAAAGCTTTTACCCCTTACCCCACGGGAATAAGTGCCATCTCCCTGCCCCACCTCCCGAGGGAGTCCTCACTCCCGCTGAGGGAGTCCTCACTCCGCTAAGTGAGTCAGTTTGTCTGAGCCTCCTACATGGCCTAGGCCTGGGAAGGGGTTCCGTGCAGGGTGTTGGAGCCAGGGTCTGGGAAGCCTACATCTACAGCTGTATCGCCTGAGCAGGTAGAAGGTGGGGGCTGCGTGTCTCACAGCCTCGGGCCTGATCTGCTTACCCTACTCTACTCCTTTCAGAGAAAACTTGATGCCAGTGTGGTTGCCCTAGATACCACACTCATGAGGGACCTCTGCTTTCAGGACATCACCTCCTCAGGGCTTCTTGGTGGCATCTGCCTGGCCAGGAGCTGTCTGTGTAGAGGGGAAGGCCCAGAGGCCATTGGGTTGCCTGCTGTAGGAAGAGCCTTTTTGTTATGAAGTACTTGGTACCTGGGACCATCAGTTGGGAGCCACGGTGCTGGTCTGCAGAGATGGACACTGCCTGGGTGTCTGGCAAAAGGGGACAGAGGTATGGCTTATACCATGGTTCCCATCCCATGGCTGCTCCAACCTGGGTCTCAGAGAACATTCTCAGGAGCCCAGAAAGATCTATGGTGCTACCCTTGCTTGGAAGTACATCCCCGGAGCCAACCACAGATCAGGCCCAAATTGATGTCCTTCTCTGGAAGCAAGAGAAATAACTGCCAAGATGCTTTGAATATCTCCTGGCTAGCCCAAAGTCACAGGGTGATCCCCTAAACTGAGCCCCCTGCCTTCTCTTACTCAGTATGAGGCCGGCCTCTCTCCCACAGAAAGCTGGCCCTCCTCCTGCCTGCCGGGAGTCATTCCTTCTCTGGAACATGTCAGCCAGCTCCAAACAAATCCAGTAGGGAGGACGCATCTGCAGAGGACTTCCTCAGAACTAGAGAGCAAAGGAGGCAGATGGCCCAGGATGGTCGGCCAAGGCTGGGTTGGGGCTGCTACAGGGACTTCTGGGAAGACAATTGAATCACCTCTTCCACCCCTTTCTTCCCATCTCTTCTCCCTTCTCTCCCCTTCCTCTCTGGTCTCTCTCCTTTTCCTCCCTTTATCTCTCAGAGCATGGCCAACATCTAGGGCCCAAGGTGATCCAGGGGGAAAGCAGTGGGCCTCCCCATCAGTCTTTGGCTCTTCCACAGGACAGGGCTGGGAACTGGTACCTCCTGCTCTGGGCCTTGGCTGGGGATGGGGGCAGCACCTTTACTGATGAAGCCTCTCCTCTCCCCTTGGGGAGAGAGAGCTTTGCCTCTTTAAACCCTGCAGACCCCTGAAATGCACCTCTGCATTACACTCTGAGACAGCCAGCATCCTGCCCTTGTTCCCTAGGGTACTTGCTGCAAGGTACAAGTGTCCCCATTGTACTGTCTCCTTAGCTTGTGTCCCTCATGATGATTAACCAGAGACATGTGACTATTGGGTTTCTGGAGCCACAGTCTAGTCAGGAGCCCTGGACCAAGTCAAAGACAGTGCAGACTGCCAGGGAGGTCAGGTGTACCCAGCCTGCAGGAGGGGCACAGACCCCCTTTACCTGGGTTCTGGGCCCTCTGTAGTGGTTTGTCTTAGATAGGGTCACTATTGCTGTGATGAAACACCATGACCAAAGCAACTTGGGAAGAAAAGGGTTTATTTGGCTTACAGTTCCACATTACTGATTATCACTGAAGGAAGCCAGGGTAGAAACTCAAACAGGGCAGGGACCTGGAGGCAGGAGCTGCTGCAGGGGACAGGGATAGGCACTGCTTACAGGCTTGCTCCCTTGGCTTGCTCAGCCTGCTTTCTTATAGAACCCAGGGATGGCACCACCCACCATGGGCTGGGCCCTCCCCCATCAATCACTAGTTAAGGAAATGCCCTACAATCAGAACTCAAGGAGGCATTTTCTCAAATGACACCCCCTCCTTGCAGATAATACCAACCTGTGTCAAGTCGACACCAAACCAGCCAGCACACCTGACCCCTTGTCACCTTGACACACAAACACATCCCTGTTCAGCCGTACCCCTTCCTTTTTTTCTTCCCCAAGATCGCACATTAATATAAGCATTCCAAATTTTAAAAATCTTACAGTCTTTAAAAACTCAAAAAGCTTAAATATTCAGGCTTTTAAAAATCTCGTCTTAAAATTCAAAGCCCCTCAACCGTGGGCTCCTGTAAAATTAAAAATACTTTCTTACTTCAAGAGGGAAGAAGCAGGGCACAGACATAATCTTAACAAAGCAAAACTAAACTCCAAAAGTATAAAAAAACTTCAATATCCAGTTATCTGGGATTCACTCACCATCTTCGGGGCTCCTCCACAGAGTTAGGTCACTTCTCCAGCTCTGCCCTCCGCAGCACACACATCTTGTCTTCCAAGTTCCGACTGGTCCCACTTCATGCCTCTGCTGTCTTGGTGGCCATGCCATGGTACTGGCATCTCCAAAATGCTAGGATTCCTTGCTGTGCTTTCACCAATAGTCTTTCTTCAGGGACTCCAGCCCTACCACGCAGTACCAAGCCCCAGCTGCCCTCCATGACCCCTTAATGCCTTCAAAACCAGTCCACTTGGGTGGTTCTTACAGTACCAAGTTCAACTGGCAGCAGGAGGCACAACCTTGGCCACCTCTAGGACACAGCTTTTGTGTGCTGACTCTCAGGAACTTCCCAGAAGATTTTACCTCAGTGATGCTGGTCTCTTCTTAATCGCAGCTGATTCTTCAGCCTCACTGACCAGACGCCACAGTTTCTCCACACAAAGGCCTGGTAGAATCTTTGCTTCTCTCTGAAACCTCACAAGCCAGGCCTCCATCATCCACACTGCTCCAACATTCTTATCTTCCAGGCTCCTACAGAACAGCCCACTGAGCTCTCGATACTCCGTGACTCTTCTAGCCCAAAGTTCCAAAGTTCTTCCGCAATCCTCCCCAAATAACGTGGTCAGGTCTGCCACATCAATGCCCACTATCCTGCCCCAGCTTGTCTTAGTTAGGGTTAATATTGCTGTGATGAAACACCATGACCCAAGCAACTCAGGAGGGACTGGGTTCATTTGGCTTACACTTCCACATCACTGTTCATCACTGAAGGAAGCCAGGGCAGGAACTCAAACAGGGCAGGAGCCTGGACGCAGGAGCTGATGCAGAGGCCATGGAGGGGTGCTGCTTACTGGCTTGTTCCCCATGGCTTGCTCAGCCTGCTTTCCTACAGGACCCAAGACCACCAGCCAAGGATGGCACCACCCGCCACGGGCTGGGCCCCTTCCCATGAATTTCTAATTAAGAAGAGCCCTACAGCTGAATCTTATGGAGGCATTTTCTCCACTGAGGCTCCCTCCTTTCAGATGACGTCAGCCTGTGTCAAGTGGACACAAAACCAGCCACCACACCGTTCCCTTGACTGACTCTCAGAATTGTCCATGGGGGCAGGTACTGCCATTGTCCCCTTCTTAGAGCTGGGAAACCAAGGGATAGAGAGCCAGTTACACAGACACCCAAGCAAGCATCTCTGGTGTGCGGTCTCCTCTGTGCCCCATACCACAGTGCTCTTTGAGGATGGACAGGAGCCTGGTGGTGCACTGGGTCAGACCTCCTAAGCAACCACCACCATCCTGGGAGCAGCCTCTGTAGGGACCACTGGGCACCCACAAGTAGATCGGTCTGCCGTTAGATGTCCTGTCAGCACACCCTCCTTCTGCCTCAGTGGCTCTTTACACCCCATGTGTGCCTGCTTACAGACCCGTGTACATGGCTACAGACAAGTATCATACAACATTGGAAATGCCAAGGAGGAAGTACCTACGGGCTGGGTGAGCCCTCAGAGGGGGCTGAGGCGGCTAGTGCTGCTGGATTCCCAGCCTTCTTTGACAGCCCTTCCTCCAGGCATATGGACCCTACCCCACCACTTACATGCTCTATTTTTCCTTGTCTATTCTGATAACACTTTGACCCATTAAAACTGAAGATGATGAACATTTTTCCCTTTTCCCTGAGTGTATAATGGGTTCCTCTTGTCCTCACGCCAGCGGGGACAGCTGGGTGTCCAACAGGACAGTCATTTCCAAGAGTCCATCCTGGTGGTGTTGGATACATTCACCAGGACGAGCACCATAGCCGGTTCTCAATCTCAACCTAACCCATCACCTCTACAAGGAACCCCAGAAGTCACTCACCAGTGCCTCGTCCCCAGGCCTGGAGCCCCTTCCTCTGTAGACTTGCTGGATGCAGGCATTTTGTCACGGAACCCTCAACATGCGACCTTTGTGATTGACTTTGTTCACTTGGTATGGCATCTTCACAGCTGTACAGAGTTGCAGTGTGTGACTGGAGGGGAGTCTAGCTCTTTGTGACTCAACAATATTCCATTCTGCAAACCTGTAATCCCAGCATCCGGAGGTGGAGGCAAGAGGATCGGAAGTTCAAGTCATCCTGGCTACACAGCAAGGTGGAGACCAACCTGAGATATGTGTTGCCCTGTCTCAAAAAAAAAAAAATCATTTCTGAGAGAATAGTATATATATTTATCCATCAGTCAGTTGACGAGAGTTATTTCCACATTTTAGCCATTTTTGAGTAATTCAGCAAGTTCTATACACAGTTTGCACTGTTATTTAATTTACATTTCCATATCTGATAGTGTTCATCATTTTCCATTGGCCTATTGGTCATTTCTAAGATGTTTTTGGAGACCATCCTATTTCAGTCCTTTGTATGTTGTTTTAAAGGGTATTTATTTGTCTTTTTGTTATTGAGTTATAGGCGCTCTTTATATATTCTGAACACTAGCTTATTTTAATTTGTTTGATTTACAAGTATTTTCTCCCCGTTTTATGACCATGTATTTAATATTTTTAAAATGTTGAACTTTGATAATGTCTGTTTTCTCTGGTTTTTCTTGTGTGGCTTGTGCTTTTGTGAATCCAAGGTCACAAAAGTTGGTGTCTATGGGTATGTATTGCATCCATGTGTATGTATTTGTGTGTGTGTTGTATCAATGTGCACATGTTTGTGTGTGCGTGTGTATGTGTATGCTTGTGAAGGTCACAGGTCAACACTGGGTTGACTAATGAATTACTCTCCAGTTCATTTTTTAAGGAAAGTGTCTCCCACTGAACTTAGATCTATCCCACTGATCTGGATAGGCCAGTGATTCTCAACCTGGGGATCGTGACCCCTTTGAAAGTCTACAAGCCTTTCACAGGGTCACCTAAGACCATCTGCATATCAGATATTCACATTACAATTTATACAAGTGGAAAATGACAGTTATGAAGTAGCAGCGAGATGATTTTGTGGTTGGGGTCAGCACAACACAAGGACCTGCATTAGAGGGTCACAGCTGCTGTGTCTACACGGCAGGAGAGGGAACTGAGCTACAGTTCAGCTCAAGACGTAGCCCTGTCTCAACACACTACATTCTCCAGTCCATGAAAGTAAGATGCCTTTCAATTTACTTTCTTTTTACATGACCTGGTTACCTTTACTCTGTATGGCCCATGTTGCTTCCTCTGAGTTTCCTGGCATCTCCATCCTTCTTCTTCCCAGCATCCTCTGTGCCTGGAAATCCTGTCTAGCTATTGTTCATTCAGATATTTTTACTAAACCAATCAGAGTGACACATCTTCACAGTGCAGCAAAAGATTATTCCCCAATAGGGTACCATCAAGGCAGAAATGGCCTGTGGGATCTCCTGGAACATCTAGCCTGCTGTGGCTGACCATTCACTGTAGGTGCTTATACAACAGGCACAATGTTGGCAGCTCACAGACTCACAGCAAATACTCATGGTGGCATTATTCAGGACGTCCCCAAGCCAGGACAGTCCCAACACACACCAGTAGGCAAGGAGGAAAATCCTGGTGCACAGGTGCAGTGGGCTCTGGGGGTACTGGAGGAAGGACAGTTGGACAGTGTGAGGAAGGATGAGTCCTGTGTCACCCTACCTGTGGGACTTCCCAGAATGGGCACAGTCTAGTCTGGCACGGGGCGGGTACAGTAGCAGTGGAGCACATCCCTGGAGCTGAACTCTCCAGAATGTTGCTTTTCCCCTTGGAAATTAAATCTCCACCTGGAAACGGGCACAAAGTGCTTCTGCGGTAACGGTACTTGCTGCCCAGCCTAACAGCGTGAGTTCTATTCCCAGGACGCACACACAGTGGTAGAGGGAGAAAAGCAGCCCCTACAAGTTGTCCTCCGTGGTGGTCTGAGTGAGAAGGGCCCCCATAGAGGCATAGATTTGAATGCTTGGTCACCAGGGAGTGGTACTATTAGAAGGTGTGGCTTTGTTGGAATAGATGGGGCCTTGTTGGAGGAAGCGTGTCACTGTGGGAGTGGACTCTGAGGTTTCAAAGCCAGGCCCAGTGTCTGTCTCTCTTCCTGCTGCCTGTGGATCAATATGTAGGATTCTCAGCTCCTTCTCCAGTATCACGTCTGCCTACGCGCTGCCGTGTCCCATGATGATGATGTGGACTAAACCTCTGAACATAAGCCACCCAATTAGGAGTTTTCCTTTGTAAGAGCTGCCATGGTCATGGTGTCTCTACACAGCGATAGAAACCCTAACGAAGACATCCTCCGACTTTCACAGAGCTCTGTGGGAACCCACACAAGTGCGTGTATGTTCGTGCATGTGTGCACACACACACAATACCCCAAATAACTAAATAAAACAATATTTCTTAAAAGGCCCAAAGATCCATAAAGAGTCCATTCCTGGAATCCAGTTCCTTTTTTTTAAAGGATTTCTAGCAACTGTCTGAGATGTAAATATTTATTCAGTTCTTGGAAGTCATGTAAACATTCAGAGCTGGGGGATCTCCTGTTTTCTGAAGCACCATGGATCATGGGGGCGGGGTGAGTGTTTCCAGATACCCAGGACTAGTGTGGAAAGTCAGAGTACCCCATCTCCTAATTCCAAGATGAGGAAATGTCCAGGGCCATGTCACCAAGTGGGCAGGGTCTTAACGGAGTTGATGATTTGCACAAAGGGATCTAACCTGGGCACATAGCATATGCTTAGAGAACACGGGAACTTCCCTGGGCACCCAGCATGTGCTTACAGAACACAGGTACTGCCCTGGGCACCCAGCATGTGTTTACAGAACATGGATAGAAACCCAGTCAAGGATGAGAAGGGAGACCCTGTTTATCCTCTTTCCTACTCATACCTGGGAATGACTTCAGGCTGGGCTGCTCTTTGCTGACCCTGGGAGGGGGACATGTGACCTGAATCTGACTCATGGGTGCTTCTCAGAAGTCCTTGTCCTGTGTGTTCTCAGACAACTGGAGCATCTGGTGTGAGCGAGAAAGTTCCTGAGTGGAGGAAGGCTCCTTCTCTGAATTAGTGGTGCTGGAACAGGAGAGGCTTCAACTCTACGGTCACACAAACAAACTCAGGGAGAGCTGTGCATCTAGAGAAAAGTCGGAAGTATTCAGCCACTAGAAGAAAGCGCTTGAGAAAAATCTTCACAACTCATCTAAGACGACAAATACCAGAAACATCACCAAAGGCATCGCCGACAAAAAGAACTGGCAAGTCAGATTTCAGCCACATTGAGGACTTTGCCTATTTTTATCTTAAGATGAGGAAAAGACGAGAGACACAGTCATGGCATAAGAACAAGCAACTCAGCATTTTAAAATGAGCCATCAAAAAAGACATATTGCCAAAGAATAAATACAGACGGCAAATAAATAAGTGAGTTACTCAAAGTCTTCATTATTATATAATTGCAAATTAAAGAACACATGCTAGGGGCTGGAGAGATGGCACAGCAGTTAAGAGCACTAGCTGTTCTTGCAGAGGAGCCAGGTTCAAGTCCCAGACCCATACAACACACACACACACACACACACACACACAAATAGATGCAGTAAAAAATGTTAAATATAGACATTTGAATACCTACATTGTGATGTAAAAGTTCTTTAGGAAGATCATGTTATAATGGCTAATTCTGTAAGCTCGAACAGACCTACAATTACCCAGGAGCAGAGCCTTTGTGCATGACAGTGAAGGGTTATCTAGATTGTGTTAACTGGGACAGGAAGACACACCTTGACTGTGGGTAGTGCCATTCAATGGGTGGGATCCTAGACCGAATAAAAAGGAGAAAGTGAAATGCATACCAGCATTAATCCTTCTCTACTCCCAACTACGGATGCAATGTGCTCAGCTGCCTCAAGCTTCCACTGCCATGCCTATCCCACCATGTTGAACTGGACCCCCAAAATAGGAAGCAAAAACAAATCCTTCCTTCCAAGTATCTTATGTCAGGGTAGTATTCATAACAACAAGAAAAGTAACTAATAAAAAATGGTGCCAGAAATTTGGCTGCTGTCAATAGACCTAACTATGTAGCTCTTACACTTTTGGGATTGACTTGCAAGAGAAATGTCAAAGTTCAGAACTCTGAGCTAGAAAAGCCCTAGAACACTATAAGCAGAACCTAATAAGCCACTCTGGTGGGCACTGGAAAATAAGAAGGCTGAGAGAAACACAGACAGTGGAGGTCCAGCTCATAAATTTCAGGGAGGAACAATGGCTCTATCCAGAATTAAGAAAGGGGACATCCATTTGATATCGTGGCAACACATTCTGCTCATGTTTTGAGAACTTGGGTGAAGCTAAGTCTAAAAGTGATGAACTAATTTCTCTGATGAAGAGAATTTCAGGACTATATAGAGTTCATACTGTGGCATGGCTACTGATTACTACTCTCATCCAGATATAAAGTAAGATAAAAATGTGAGGTTTAGCAATGATAGGTGGGTGAGACCCTGCATGAAGCTGTGAAGGTAAAGCCCAAGTTGCAACAAACAACCAGGATGTTGGAGATGCCAAACCATGAACACCTGTCAATAAAAGCTTCAGGCATTTAGTAAAACCAGCCCAAGATTGAGGTTATGTGTGCTGTAAGTGCAGAGCTGGGGCAAGTAGCAGAGGGGCCAGGCTACTCAAGTCCTTTGGAGCCCAGATGATTCCATATTGAGTCCCAGATGCCAGAGAGCTGTGGGATTTTGTGTTTTCCATGCTTCATTTTGGGTCTTTCTTTATTCTAATAATTCTTTATTATGCTCCTATTCTGTTTACTGTGTGTCATTGTTTATTGGAAGTATGTAACTTGCTTTTTTGGTGGTATACAACAGTGGTTCTCAACCTTCCTAAATGCTACAACCCTTTAATACAGTTCCTCATGTTGTGGTGACCTCTAACCATAAAATTACTTTCGCCGGTAGTGGTGGCGCACGCCGGTAGGATTTGCTGAAGGAGGCAGAGGCAGGAGGATCACGAGTTCGAGGCCAGCCTGGGCTACACATTTTAGCCGGGCGGTGGTGGCGCACGCCTTTAATCCCAGCACTTGGGAGGCAGAGGCAGGTGGATCTCTGTGAGTTCGAGACCAGCCTGGTCTACAGAGCTAGTTCCAGGACAGGCTCCAAAGCCACAGAGAAACCCTGTCTCGAAAAACAAACAAAAAAAAAAAAACAAAAAAAATTACTTTCTTTGCTACTTCATAACTATAATTTTGCTACATTATGGATCACAATGTAAATATCTGTGTTTTCTGAAGGTCTTAGGTGACCCCTGTGAATGGGTCATTCAACCCTCCAAGGAGGTCATGACCCACAGATTGAGAACCACTGGTACAGGGGCTTACCAGTAAGGGATTGTCTTAAGTCTCAGAAGAGATTTTGAGTGTTTTAAATAAATGTTTATTTGTTTATTTTTGTGGATGGGTGATGTGGGATGTCCTTCTATATATATGCTGCTTTTATTGCTTGATGAATAAAGTTTTTTTGGCTAATGGCTTAGCAGAATATGGCCAGGTGGAAAATCTGAACAGAGATATACAGAGAGAGTAGGCAGAGACAAGAAGACACCATGTAGCTGCTGAAGGAGAAAGACACTGGAAATTCTTACTGGTAAGCCACAGCCTTGTGGCAATACATAGATTAATAGAAATGGGTTAATTCAAGATGTAAGAGCTACCTAGAAATATGCCTGAGTCATTGGTGGAACAGTATCATAACTGGAATAGTTTCTGTGTGATTATTCAGGTCTGGGTGGACAGAAAACAAATGAGCAGTCTCTGTTTACAGATGGGAGTAGTGCACGCCATAGCATGCATGTGAAGGTCAGAGAAAAACCTGCAAGAGTCAGTTTTATAACTCTCAGGGGTGAGTTCTAGCCTTCGGCCATGTGGGTTCTGGGGACCAAACTCAGGTTGTCAGACTCGGCAGCAAGTGCCTTTACCCACGGAGCCATCTTGCCAGCCCTAGAACGTTGTACTTTAAACAGAGTTGGAACTCTTAAAGACTGTGGGGACTTTTTAGAATGGACTGAACTAATTTGCATAATGAGATGGCTTTGGACTTGTGGGGACAAGGAGAGAAAAGTTATGGTTTAAAAGCGATGTGGGTGGGTTTCAAACTGACAAAGGAAAGAGTTGTGTTGATTTATATTACCAACTCACATAGGTGATGAGTCTCTGGGCACACTTTTGGAGGATTATCTAGGTGAGGTTAACTGAGGCAGGAGGACACACTTTAACCATAGGCAGCATCCTTTCATGAATGAAATACATTCATTCCTGAAATACATAAAAAGGAGAAAAGATGCCATGGGTCAGCCAGTTCCCTCCGCTTCCTGACTGTGGGTGCAATGCAGCTGCCACCTCAAACTCTGCCATGTGTTGCCCAAAACTCTGAGCCTTCCTTGTTGTGTTTTGGTCATGGCATTTTCTTTCTCACGGCAAAAAGACAAATGGCTAACATATAAGTGCTGACAAGGGCACAGAGCCCCAAAAGGCCCCACATGGTTGGTGGGAAATTACTTCCCTTCTAGAAGCGGCCTGTTAGAGATAAAGCTGAGCATGTGCCTGCCAAATGACCAGGCTGTCCACTCCTGGGTTTTGACTCTGGAGGGATGGGAGCAAACCCTCATCATGAGTGCTTCTGCAGCATGGCCACCATCACTCATTAGGGAAAGGGCCAGCGTTGACTCTGCACAGCATGTGCTGGAAAACCATAGAACAATGAGGAAGAGTGAGCTCTGGCTGCCATGGCAACGTGACAGAGCACCAAGCCAAGTACTTAGGAGGATGCAGCCATGGGGAAAGGGGCCACAGGATTTGGGTTTCTTGGGGCTAAGTGGCTGTGTCTGACCATAAATTAGTCTGAGAGACTTTTGGGATTAAGAAAGCCTTTGTGTGCCTGGTTGCCACGGTGGGAATCAAACATCTTGATGCACTTACTGACTCTGTGGAAGCTTAAAAATAATTTGAAACAATAATTTTTTAATGGAGCCCTACTGGAAAACCATCCAGATGTTTCTCTGCATAGCACGGAAGCTGTCCATCTGCAGGAAAGGAGGGAAATTGAGTCTCTGTGCCAGCTCAATGAGGATTGAGCTCAATCGTACACTCAAGGTGTAGTGACAATGTCTAGCAAACAATGTTAGCAAAGACCTTGAAGGTCCTGGGGTAAGGTTGGCCCTGCGAGAATCTCAGAAGCTCCACACTGCACAGATAAGCACATGATTGGGGGCCTCAAAATGTTTCCTGGGCATCATGTGGTCCCTTCCATGCCTGCAGCCCACTAAATACTCTACTCCTCCAACAAGGTCTAAGGACGTGGTGTATGGGTGACAACACAGGGCTTTCGAAGAGATAAGTCCAGTCCCTAAAGTTAGCACAACTTGAACTCAGTGCTCAACAGCTCCGAATACAGGGGCTCTCAGCTGGATCTGGGTACATCCCCTAGAGCCTTTGATTTCAGCCACCGAGAGCCAGTGTTTGGACCTGCGTGTAGCTCCAGGTGAAACTGTCTCTGCCTAGGCTGAAAGGATTGAGAGTGTTTCGAATCTGCGTGTGGTTATCTTTCGGGAATCTGACGGAGACATAGTATGAAGACATAAAGACGCTTTTGTTGACAGAAAAATCAGATGAGGAAAGGAACAGAGAGAGTTAAGCAGTACCAAGTCCTAAGAATAAAGCTAAGAAGCAAGGCAGAGATTTCACAGGGCTGAAAAGAGGAAACATGGCCCTGAGGAGCCAAGGTCATAGCTTGTCTTCTGGGAATGCGGGCCCAGTTTCCTCTGGGCTGCTGTGATCAAACACTCTGACCAAAACAACACATGGAGGAGGAGGGTTAATGGTTTACACTCCCATTAAGGAAAATCAAGGCAGTCATTTAAGGCAGGAGCCACTGAACAACACTGTCTAACGGCTAGTTCACACACACACACACACACACACAGCTCATCTTTAGCTAACTGCCTAGGATGTATAAGTCAAGACTGCCTGCCTAGGGATAACAGTGGGCTGGGCCTCCTACATCAGTTAATAAAGCCAGAGCCCCCACAGATATTCCCACGAGCCAATCTGATCCAAGCAACTCTTCAGCTGAATCTGATCTAAGCAACTCTTCAGCTGAGTCTTTCCTCCCAGGCGACCTAAGTCATTTCATGTTGACAGTTAAGCTAGGCACACAAGTGTGCTGTCGTGAAGGAGCTGACATCAACCAGTCAGCCAAGAGGACTGTCAGGGTATAGGGCTCTTGGAATCAATGGACCTGCCAAGGGCTTCCTCCAGCTAGGGTGTCCTGTCCCCTCAGGGAGGAGCACAGGGGGACTCACAACCAAGGCAAAGGCTGCTCAGGTCCAGTACTGCTCTTCAGTAGCCTATGAAATGGAGTTCCATGGGGAAAACCTTGTCCTATGAGACACAGTTGATGAGGGTGCTGATGCTGTCCTAATGAGTAAAGAGACACCTTATATAAATCTACTTTCAATCACTTATGGGCCATCAGTGACTGTGAGGCCACAGACCTGCCCAATTCCCCTGCTAGTTCCCGACTATGACATCACAGACCTGCCCAATCCCTGCTAGTTCCTGACTATGAGATCACAGACCCACCCAGCCCTCACTGGTTCCTGACTATGAGATCACAGACCCACCCAGCCCTCACTGGTTCCTGACTATGAGATCACAGACCCACCCAGCCCTCACTGGTTCCTGACTATGAGATCACAGACCCACCCAGTCCTCACTGATTCCTGACTATGACATCACAGACCCGCTCAGCCCTAGCTAGTTCCCGACTATGAGATCACAGACCCGCCCAGTCCTCACTGGTTCCCGACTATGACATCACAGACCCTCCCAGCCTTCACTGGTTCCTGACTATGAGATCACAGACCTGCCCAATCCCTGCTAGTTCCCAACTATGAGATCACAGACCTGCCCAGCCCTCACTGGTTCCCTACTATGAGATCACGGACCCGCCCAGTTCCCCCTAATTCCCTACTATGAGATCACAGACCCGCCCAATCCCTGCTAGTTCCCAACTATGAGATCACAGACCTGCCCAGTCCTCGCTAGTTCCCCACCTAACTGCCTATGGGTGGCGGCTGCTGTGGCTGTGATAACGGTCACCTGAGTTACTGCTCAGGGCCACTGCTGCTGGCAACATTGGTTCTTTACATGGCTACAGATGTCTGATGCACGGAGAAGCAGGTGAGGAGGCTGGCATCCTGCCCAGGTCGCTGGAACAAGTGGAAAGGGCTGGCACACTGTCTTCACATCATCCATCTCTGGAGTCAGCCTCTGCTCAGCTCTGAGGGAGAGCCGCCGAACACTGAGAAACACCTTGTCTAAGCCTGTAACACAAGTGAACTCCGTCTAGTCCTGCCTCATCTCTCTTGCCTTTCAAGACACCTTCCAGCCTCAATGATCAGAAACCCCAGATCGGAAAGAGGAGTCTGGGAGATCTTTGCCTATTTTCAGAAAAAAAGCAATACTTTTTCTCCCCTTCAGTATTTTCCTTATCATCTCTACCGTGAATCTGCAGTCCCTCAGCCCCTGGGGTAGAGAGGCTGGCTTACGGCACAGGGTTTCTTCATTCTCTGATTACGGGATGAAGCCTTCCTTCACCTTAGCATTGCTCTCTGAGACGTTGCTTTTTTTGTTATTGTTTGTTTTTTGTTGTTGCTTTTGTTTTGTTTTGCTCTCAGGCCCTGAGTCTGGGAACAGTACATGGGATTATGCGACTTATTTTTTGTTTTCACAGAGGTCTCCCCACCCTTGAGTTCCAGAAGAGACTCTAAAATCAAACTTGAATTTCTGCATAATGCCTGAGTTGTTGAGACTATGGGGCCTTCGATGATCATCTGAGAGCATCTTGCTTGATGGGATAGACATAAACTTGAATCTGAACTGTCCCCCAAAGGCTCATGTGCCAAAGGCTTGGTCCCTAGTGCAGCAATGTTCAGAGACGGGGCTTTCGGGGAGTGGAGAGCAAGGGCTCTACCCTCACCCATGGCTTTGTCCACTTATGTGCCCAGAATCTGAGAGACTATGTGGAGTCTCGGAGACTGAAGAGCCTAGTTGAAGAGAGGGGCTTTAAGAACCAGCCCTTGGGAACTGTATGCTGTCTTTCCTCCTCCAGATCCGAGCTGGAAAACTCCAGGGCTCTGGTTCCCCAGGCCTTGCTTACCTCCCAGGAGACCACAGGGAGCCTTTCCCAAACAATCATGCCACAGAATCGTCCTCAGAGATAGCTCCCACACAGACCTGTGGTTTTGTGGTGAGGGCGCTCTGGGGACTGAGGCAGGCAGCATTAAATTGCCTCCCTTGGATGTCACACCATCGGGTAGGATGACTGCCAACCTATGAGTCAGGATGGAGGGGGGGACCCGTGACTCAGAAATGGTAGATTGTAGGCCCAGCCCACCTAGACACCCAGCACCCCAAGTTTGCACAAAGGTCTTCCCTTTCAGGACTTCTCCGGTTTCTGAGTACAGCCATCTCTCACAAAGTATGTAAGCCTACCATTCCAGGAAGTTAAAACAAATAGCACAGACACTGAGCACTCCCACACCCTGCTTGCCCATTGCTACCTTTTGCTGAGACCTGTGTTCCCAGGAGCTTTCCTACTTACTTCTGTACCTGGAGCACACTGGCCTGGACTGTACCCACAATCAGTCATGGATCGACCGCTCCAGCACGGCCTGCCAAGCCCCTGCAGCACTGCCTGGCAGGATCCCCCTAGTCAGAAGCCACTGCACAGTGCTACTCCATATACTCCTCCTTGAGGACCCAGTGATAACCCTGCTCTGACCCCTACCTAATGTGCCTGCAGTCACCACCCTGGAAAACCACAGAATGATTCGCTCCAGCCCCTGATGTCCCCACATGACCTCCTCCCCTAGCACCTAGTGACCACATAAATGGCTATCCTGCAGCCCCTGGTGTTCCGCACACCCTTGGCTTTCCCTAGACACTTGTTCATGAAGTCCCTACCTGAGATCTGCTGTCTCCTAGAGTGATTCTCCCTTTAAGCCTTTACTTGGGCGTGTCTTCTCTGAAGGCATCATCACCACCACCATCACCATCGTCACCACTACCATCAATACCACCACCAGTATCACCACCCCACCACCTCCACCACCACTACCACCTGTAGTAGGGAGGAAGGGCGGGCCACGTCCTGTCGCCCGGCTAGCTTAACCCCCGAAATAATTACACAGAAATTGTATTAATTAGATTATTGCCTGGCCCATTATATCTAGCCTCTTACTGGCTAACCCATATCTAATAATCTGTATGTCACCACGTGACTGTGGCTTACCGGCAAGATTGTAACCTACGTCTCTCTCAGGCAAGAGATTCATGACATCTGCCACACTTCCCTTCTTCCCAGTATTCTGTTCTGTCTATTCAACCCACCTAAGGGCTGCCCTATCAAAAGGCCAAGGCAGTTTTCTTTATTCAACTGATGAAAGCAACACATCCTACATCAACCACCACGATCAACATCACCACCACTATCACCACCTTCACCACGACCTCCACCACCACCACCATCAGCACCACCATCACCACCTCCACCACCATCTGAAACCAGGAGCACTTAGTGGCCATGCTGTCATTGCTGGGTCAGCAGAGTCAGGTGCTGAGCCTCAGTGCCCACACCAGGAAGAACAGGCTTAGCTGGGATGAAGGGGATAGTGGTTCCATGAACAGGGAGTGAAGCTTGGGCTGCCTCACCTTCATAGCATATAGGGACTGGGAAAATTATAAAGACATGAGACGGCAAGGAGCCTTTCACCCATGGATCTACCTGAAGGCTCTTCCCAGCTGGGAATCAAGAATTCTTCCACAATTAACAACTGTTAATTGTTAATCTTTCCCCTTTCCAATTATAAGCCTGCAATTTTCTATGTATCTCACCAGAAACCCCATTTGCAGGGAAAGAACATATATTAAACCACTGTATAACCCTGTGGGCTCCTGCTCTACCTTCTCAGCCTAATTGCATTCAAGGCGCCTCCAGAGTCATTCTATAATCTATAATCTTGAATTTATCAAAAGATAGAGAGAATGGATCTCTTCGAAGTCTTTTGAGATGTGACCTGAGACCGAGAACAACCAAAATGGCATGCGTGCCTACTGCCAAGAAAATTGATTGCTACTGGGGTGTGTCTTACCTTTTATCTTATTGAAGCCCAGCTCTATGTTCCTGGTTGTGCTTTATTCTCTTTGGGTCACCTTTATTAATGCCTTTAATAGAATCCTCGTGACCGTCAGTACTAACTGTCAACTTGACAGAATCTAGAGCTACCTGGGAAGAGTTCCTGGGTATGCCTGTGGGAGATTATCTTGATTGTGTTGAGTAAGAAGCCCCATCCACCATTCCTCAGCTGTTCCTGAACTGAACAAGTAAAGAAAGAGAAGCCAGGAGCAGTACGCTTTCCTTGCTCACTGCTCCTGAGTGTGGAAAGGGTGTGAGCCCGCTGTCTTCGTGTCCCTACCATGGCGGGCTGTATCTGGAACTGTGAGCTGAGAGAAACCCTCTCTCCCTGAAGTTGCTTTTGTCACACTGTTTTATCACAGTCATGGGGAACCAAACGAAGACAGTCTCCCACTCTGCCTTGTATTGCCTGGTCCTGAAATTCTTTTCTGTCTCACAGACATCAATCCTGGTCTGACCTGAGTCAAGATCCTTCAAAAGATTAACTGGGACTGCTGGGTGAGACAGTATGGAGCCATGTTTGTGTCTCCTCACAACTGACATTCCTACAGGAACTGGCCTACTATAGGCCACTCTTGTTTCTTCCCAGGGTTCTCAGCAGGTTAGTTTCCAACAACCAAGACAAGCCCAAGCCATCTTTTCTACCACCAGTGAGCTGTTACAGCTGCTCCCGGAGCATGAGCCTCTATGTCCTCTCTCTATTCCTGAAGTCCCCCGACTCCCGTCTCGCTCTTGCCCACCCTATCTCAGCTACAAACAGCCAACCGATACAAATCTCTCTCATATGCTTGCAGGAGTACAAGGGAAGCCACCCACGTGATCCACCGGCTTCTGCTGTTTAAAGTGGGTCCTCCCCAAGCCTGTGTGTGGTTGGTTCCACTGGTCAGAGAACACAGAGACCAAGAACAAGTCCCAACCTGAGCTATAGCAGCACCATATTCTAGGGGTTCTTCTGCCTCCATTTACACAGCTAAGACACACCTTGAAAATGCAGAAATAAAAACTAGCTCAGTAGACTCTTGTGTCTAGGTACTACAAGCCCAATGATGTCTCCCACGCGACACCATCAGTGGGTCTGGGCTGGTGTCCAGATATTGACTTCTTGTTCTAAAGTGCACAAAGCTGAGGGGGCCCTCCATTAAGGAAAGACCCACATGTATCCACACACAGACACATCACAACCACACCTATGAAAACAAAAGACAACCCATTTCAATGAGATCAGAGGAATGGCCAAACGAGGCACGGCACACAGCAGTCATCCCAAGGCTTGGGAGGTAGAAGCAGTGACGTCCTTGGCGACATTGTTGCCATTGTTGTTGTTATTGTTTTGTCTTATTGTTTTTTTTTTTTTCAAAACAGGGTCTCACTATATAGTTAGCTGTCCTGGAACTCACTCTGTAGACCAAGTTGATCCTGAACTCACAGAGATCCACCTACTTCTGCCTCCCGAGTGCTGGGATTAAAGGTGGGCACCACTATGCCTGGCTGGTGAAGTGGGTTTTTAATAGACCCTCCCAGTTCTGCTACTTCCACTCCATGCCGAGGGGATGCTGGCTGTCACCCACCCCCACCCCCACTACCACATGAGCAACTCGGATGCCACTCCCTATCTGCTCCGCCCATCTGGTTTGCCATAAGAGACAGATCCTATGTGGAAGACAGCCTGGGAATCGTCGTTGAAAGCGGTCTGTGGGGGTTTTAAGGGCTTCCAGACTTCCAGAGAGATTCCCAGGAAACATATCTCTGACCTGGAGCCAGAATACACCAGCCACATCATACACAGCTCCTTCCCAAGCCATCCCTGACCCCTCTTGGCTAAGGCTGGAAAGGATCTTGCATAACCAAAGGACAATGGAATCCAAATCCAGAGAAACCTCCGCCAACGCTTCAGCAGTGGGGAGCGGCTCTGAAGAAACCCCAACCAGGTTCAGTGGCCTTTTTCCCTCTGACCTGATCAGAGAAAGCTGGACAGGGAGCCAGGAGATTAAGTTCACAGTTTATTACAGGCTTTGACTGTCTCTCCCAAGAACATTTTGTCAGACCCATGCTTTGCACAATTATCCATCACGTCCTCCCAGCGGGGAGGGGATATGAATGTATCTTCCTTCTTCTCCCAATTGCTCTGTTCTTCACAGATTTTCCACACTTGTTCTCAGAG
The DNA here is from genome assembly GCF_950005125.1 of Chionomys nivalis. Taxonomy (NCBI): domain Eukaryota; kingdom Metazoa; phylum Chordata; class Mammalia; order Rodentia; family Cricetidae; genus Chionomys; species Chionomys nivalis. The sequence continues at coordinate 54,564,214 of NC_080104.1, read as the reverse complement.
ATTTAGGTATGTGTGCGTGTGTGCATGAGTGCATGTGTGCGTGTGTGCATGTGTGTGTTTGCTCAGGCTAAAAAGTATCTGATTCAAGCTGCATCCTCAGAGATGAGCTGTCCCTGTAGCAGAAATGCTTGCTTAGAAAACAAAGGTTTGTACTGGATAAATGAGCAGTGGCTTTATAGAGCGTCTGGGAGTGGAACTCCTCCCCCATCCCTTCTTAGTTCAGCAGCCAGAGAAGAGCTTGCCCTTCTGTCAACAGTGTAACCAGTTACCCATGGGGTCAGCAGCCGGGACCCATCCCCACTTGTGACATTAAACAGGGAGGGACCTGAACAGATCCAGGGAGATGATAGGTCCTGGATCCTGCCATCCTTAGCTGGTATAGACCGTAATATTGGGGCAGATTGTGAAGAATTATGACTGAGGGGTGAGTCTACAACACTCAAATCAGGCAGGTCCCTGTGGTTTGGACATGAAATGGACCAGGTCAGGGACACTTCGCCGAAAGAACAAGGTAAAAACACTGTTCTATTTGCCCATCCAAAAAAACAGGTATTTGTGAAGTTGTGGAGTCCAGTGAAGGGTGTGGCAGGACAGTGAAGACAAGGACAAGGTGGCCGACAGGCCTGATGGATGTAGAGAGCAGGGCATGGGGTTTGCAATGCTCCCCTGGTTCTGTTTGGCCATAGCAGCAACAGGGAGCCCCTGAAGACTCAAGGTAGGGACAGAGAGCAGGATACGGTGTGTGTAGAGTATGTTGGGGCTGGAGAGCAAATAGAAGGAATGTGGGGACCCCCTTACAGAGTCCTCTTCTACAGAAACATAGTTGGGGATCATCAGTGGTCCTTCACATCAAACAGAGTGCTTGGGATAAAGTGGGGTGGGATTCCTGCTCCCCTTCTATGTCCAGTTGCAATGTATTAGGGAGCCAGATTGTTATCCTAGGCAAACAATGCTATAAGGGGAGCAGAAATGGAAGAGATCCTCATGTGGGTGGAAGCCCAAGTCCACCCCAGGCTTTTCTCAGGGTCTGAGCCAGTGAGCAGCTCTCTAAGCCCTAGGCAAAACTCTGAGCCACAGGGGATCTCACAGAAACTCCCAAGTCTTTTTGTTTTCTTGTTTTTTTCTCCAACATTTACTAAATAGAATACCACTTTTTCCTTTGACACAGCAAAGTTGTTACCATCAAATCAGATGAGCTATTGGACTGTCAGTTACCATGAAATTAAAAATCATTGTACATGTTGTGGTGATTTGAATAGATATGGACTCCATAGACTCGTGTGTTTGAATGCTTGATCCAGAAGGTATGGCACTATTAGGCAGTGTGGCCATGTTGAAGGAAGTATGTCACTGTGGGGGAGGGCTTTGAGGTCTCATAGGCTCAAGCTACACCCAGTGTATACACAGTCTCCTTCCGCTGCCTGTAGATCAAGACGTAGAACTCTCAGCTCCTTCTCCAGCCCCATGTCTGCCTGCATGCCACCATGTTTCTCGCCATGATGATAATGGACTAAGTCTCTGAAACTGTAAGCCAGCCCCCATTAAATATTTTATAAGAGTTACTGTGGTCATGGTATCTATTCATGGCAATATAAACCCTAAGACAAAAATGTCCAATTCAATTAGGAGACATCATGCAATATGTAAATCACTGATAGACCTCTAATGAAATCAGCAAGATTACTAGGCTTTTTTATTATCCCTTTTATTTTTTGAGATTTATAATATAATTACATCATTTCTCTCTTCTATTTTCTCCCTCTAAACCCTTTAATACACCTCTCCTTACTCTTTTTTTTTTAACTTATGGCCTCTTTTTTCATTGATTGTTACATATATATGTAACAATATAATAACATATATTTTCTTCTCAGTCTGTATAAAGTTACTTGTATATTTGTTTGTAGAGATGACCATTTGGTATTGGATAGACAATTGATGTGCTCTTCCCTGGAGAAGACTTCTTCAGCTATCAGCATTCCTGAGTTGCCTATAGTTCCTTGTGTATAGGCAGAGACTGCTCGTTTGTTTCCCAGCCACCTAGACCCGAAATAATCACACATAAACTATATTAATTAAAACACTGCTTGGCCTATTAGCTTAGACTTCTTATTAAATAACTCTTACATATTAAATTAACCCATTTCTATTATTCTGTGTAATTGCCACAGGTTGTAGCTTACCAGATAAAGTTCTGGATCATGGCTCACATCTTTCTCTTTTGGCAGCTACATGGCATCTCCCTGACTCTACCTACTCTTTCTCTACATCTCTGTTTGGATTTCCCACCTGGCTTTACTCTATTAAGCCATTGGCCGAAAGCACCTTCTTTATTAACCAATGGCAATAAAACATTCACAGCATGGAGAGGGGAACCCCACATCACTTTGTGTAGGGTTGAGGCCTGCTGGGCTTTCTCCTAGCCATGCTAGCATATCTATTGTCCTTGTTCAGCTTGCAGTTAGGCAGCTGTGCTGGTAGGATTTATGGGTGTAGCTAACAAGGCTTTTCACGTGCCTGTCAACCATGAATCAAAGCTGCATTATCAGGAACAACAGAAACAACAAAAATTATACAAACTCATAGAAACTGAACAACTCACTACTGAATGAAAATGAGAAATGAAAATTTAAACTTTTTAGAATTGCATGAAAATGAAAACCCAACATACCAAAGCCTAGCGTGACATGACAGAGGTAGTTCTAAGAATCGAGTTCATGACAGTCAGAGCCTACATTTAAAAACTTGGAGAGATCCCATATTAACAATGATATCACCTGAAAGATCTAGAATGAAAATAAGTACACCTCAAAGGAGTGGATGACAAGAAATGATCAAACTCGGAGGTGAAATCAAAAAATAGAAACAAACCAAAAAATTAATACAAAGGGTCAATTTAATGAAAAGATAGTTCTTTGAGAAAATAAGAAAGATTAACAGACCCTTACCCAAATTAACTAAAAGACAGGAGAAAATATCAAAATTAATAAAATTTGAGCCAAAAAGGGGGGCATCACAACAGACACCAAGGAAATCCAGAGAATCATAAGGACATGTTTTATCGATCTGTACTCCACCAAACTGGAAAACCTAATAGAAATGAACAAATTTCCTGAAGTACACAACCTACCAAAGTTAGATTAAGATCAGATAAGCAACTTAAACAGACCCATAACCCCTAGTAAAAGTAGTAGTAAAAAGTTTTCCAACAAAAAAAGCCCCAGGCCAGATAGATTCAGTGCAGAATTCTATCAGACTTTTGTGAAATAATTAATGCCGATATTCCTCAAATTATGCCACAAAATCAAAAGAGAAAGAATATTGCCTAATGCTTTTTACAAGACCCCATTACCCCAATACCTAAACTACATAAAGACAGAACAAGAAAAGTAACAGACCAGTTTCCCTTACAAGGTGGTTTGAATGACAACAACCCCCAAAGGCTTATATATTTGAATGCTTAGTCCCCAGGTGGTGAATTGTTTGGAAAGGATTAGGAGGTTTAGCCTTCTTGGTGTAGCTGTGTCCTTGTTGGAGGAGGTGTGTCACTGGGAATGCCAGCCACACACACACACACACACACACATATGAAGGCTGTGACAGCGTGTATAGGGCCTGTCCAGATGCGAACCAGTGGGGTCCAGTGCTGAGATGGGGACCCAGAGACAGGAACATAGACTGGAGCTCCCCCACCAATCAAGAAGCTATCTCCAGTCAACCAGCACTCACAACAGAAACCTTAGTTTCTTCAAGGGAGTCTCACGGCACAAGAACCATATTTAAGGGCAGACCCCATGCCCACCAGTTAAATGGCAAATACAAAAGGAAATCAAAGGTATGTTTTGGAGTTTTTTTTTTTTTTTAATCAATCTCATATCACTTTGGTTTGTTGTTTGTTGGGTTTTGGTGATTTTTTTTAAAATCTTACTGGTCTTTTGCTTGTATATCTGATTTTTCAGTTGTAATGGGTTTGGCTTATGTGCAAGTCTGTGTATGTTTCTCCTGTTCTTTCTTAGCTTCTGTTTTTGATTGTTAATTTGTTCATTCTCTTTTATCCTTTTTGTTTGTTTGTTTGCTTTTTGTATTTGTCTGTTTTCTAAAAAGAGAGAGAAAGAAGACATCGAGTTGGAAAGGTAGGGAGGTGGGAAAGATCGGGGAGGAGATGAGGAAGGGGAAACAGTGATCAGAATATATTGTATGAAAATAACTTTATTGGGCTGGAGAGATGGCTCAGAGGTTAAGAGCAATGACTGCTCTTCCAGAGGTCCTGAGTTCAATTCCCAGCAACCACATGGTGGCTTACAGCCATCTGTAATGAGATGTGGTGCCCTCTTCTGGAATGTGGGCATACATGGAGGCAGAATGTTGTGTACGTAATAAATAAATCTTTAAAAAAATAACTTTATTTAAATTATCAGCCCTAAAAACATGCAGACAAGTCCATTATTCACACTGAGCAGGTTATACTTAGGGATATATATGCATATAAATATATGCACACATAACAATTAATGAAAGAAGAGGCATGAATTTGAAGGAGACCAGGGAAGGGTTTAGATAGAGGGAGGAGAAAGGAGAAATGCTGTTATTATTTCATAATCTCAAAAGTAAAAAATTTTAAAGATGGAAAAGAAGGAAGAGTGCCTGGCAGCCTTTCCCCAGCCCTCCTCCTATGGACAGTCTAGCTGAAAGTCCAAGACTTCGGAGCTCATTGGTACTGGTAACCCACTGAGTCTCTAGCATGACCCAGCTGTCTATGAATCATGAAAGCAACATCTGGAGCCACGTAGTGCCCACTGGGCAGCTAGTATATAGGCCTGGTGCAGAGTGCAGACTTCAGGAAGGGGAAGAAGCCAGGGCTGCCTCACCCAAAGCAATAGGTATGCAGCAAGGCCTCTGGGCGTCAGCTCACTGTGGTCAGGGTCCAACTGGGAGCTGTGGACAGCAGTGTAGCGGAAGAGGCTGGGGTCTATCCTAGAGGGGGCACATGGATAAGCAGGGAGCCAACCAAGACTCCCAACCAGGCCAGGAGACAGAGACCCTTCAGTCCCCAGACAGGACTGGGAAGGGGGTGGGGCAGCATTGTAGGACCTGTGAGCTAAGGTGACACCCCTCCCCCACAGGCTAGCTTCTCTATTAGGAGTTCCTCTGGTCCTTCTCACAGGTTCTCACTGCTCTTTTGGGCTACATACACAAGGGTAGCCACAGCAGTGTGTGAGGAGGGGCATTAATTATTGATGAAGGGCATTGATTGTTGATGAAGGGCATTGATTGTTGACAAAGGGCACTGATTGTTGAGGAAGGGCATTGATTATTGATGAATGACATTGATTGTTGAGGAAGGGCACTGATTATTAATGAATGGCACTGATTATTGATGAATGGCATTGATTATTGATGAATGGCATTGATTGTTGATGAGGGGCATTGATTGTTGAGGAAGGGCACTGATTATTGACGAATGGCACTGATTATTGATGAAGGGCATTGATTATTGATGAAGGGCATTGATTGTTGACGAAGGGCATTGACTGTTGACAAAGGGCATTGATTGTTGAAGCAGGCAGAATCTTGTGGAGCTAAGATTCTTAGGAGAGAGGACACTGTATGGTCTAGCCTGACAGGAACCATGCTGAAGTCACTCATGGGCCCAGAAAATGAGCAGCTGTAGGAATACGAGCAGGATTTGACAGTTCCAGGGTCCCATAGTGTCACCTGTCTCTCCCCATCTACTCTGCCCTGCACTGCCCCTCAACCTACCTGTCTCCTCCTTTGTCCCCTGGGTCTCAAAACCACAAAACAGTGACTCTGTGAGGCCCCTTCCACCAGTCTTCACGGATGTCCTGCCCTCTGAGGAGTTAGCACCCCAGTGTTTGTGGGCTTGTCTGGAGACCCAGGGAGGTTTCTGAGATATTTCAGAGTCAGGGAGGCCAGATTGGTCTCGTTATCTTTAGCATTCTCTCAGTACCGCACCAAGTACTAAAGCTCCCTGCTAGACTTCAGATGGCCTTACCCTGGGATTCAGGGTCACACTGAAGAGCATCCACCGCTAAGGCCATCCTGGTCCTCTCTCTTCCCTCCACTGACTCAAGGCCCAGTTTTCCCCAGCAGCCTTTACCACAGCTGGAATAGAGCAGACCTGGCAGCACAGCTGTCTCTCATTAAGGCCGCGGTGAAACGCCTAAGAATGTACAGCGGGGCTGATCTTCTCAAGTCTTTTCTGCTTGGGGAAAAATGTGTCTTCATTAAAAAAAAATAAACTCTTTTAATATGTGATGGGTTTATTATGTTCATTTTGAATTTATATTTGTTTTCCTCTTTTAATCTCTGTTTCAAACTGATCGATAAACAGTTGCGTGAACAAAGTCCTTCTGAATTTCCACCATCTGGAATGGTGGGATGAAGCTATGAGCCACAAGAGAGACAGCTGTGTACCTGGTGGAGGCTGGGGCCCCGGGTGACTGTCCCCGGCAGCCCCTCCCATGCCTAGAATGTGAGCCAGTGAAAGACAGAATGGAGCCCTGGGCAGATGCATCCCGGTTTTCTTGGCGATTTTCCCTGGGGGAGGGGCACTCTTCCCTCCCAAACAGTGGGACCACCCAGCCTTGTTCTTGGCCTACTTCCCTCACATCCCTCAGGGCTGTAAGGACGCTTACCACCCCTCCCACTCTCGACCCCCCCCTTTAGCAGCTTCACGGCCTCCACGGAAAAACAGGAGTGCATGCATCTGGCCAAAGAGCCAAGGCCTCGTGACTCACCTCACCCTGTCCAGTGCCAATGGACTGTGTTGCCCTCGATCACTATGGCAACCCTGACCTCAAGCTGACTGTGTTCAGAAAGGGTGGATTTAGTGGGCAAGGTGGATACACTGGGGTCTCAGGGGTGGGCCTGATCCCTGAGGATTGAGTCATAAGAAAGGAGAAAGAGTCAAGAGTATACGCTCCCCCATCTCTGTCTCTGTGAGGATAGAGCAAGACGTGCCCCTTGGATGATGGGAGGGCAGCTCAGTGGCGGGCGCTTGTCAAGAATGTGCCAGACCCTGCTTGATCCTCCCTGGTACCACAAAGGAGGAGGAGAAGGAGGAGGAAGAATGATGGTGGAGAAGGTAGTGGGGTGTGGAGGAGGAGAAGGAAGAAAAGGAGGAGGAGAAGGAAGAGGAGAAGGAAAATGAGGAGGAGGAACAAGAGAAGGTGGTGGCGTGTGGCAGAGGAGGAAGAAGAGAAAGCTGAACCAGCTATGAGCCAGGGAAGGATGCCTCACCAGAAACCAGCCCCGCCACACCTCGATCTTGAGTTTTTGACTCTATAACTTTGAGGAGACAGCCAGACACGATGGCTCACACCTGTGAGGCCCAACGCTTAAGAGTCTGAGACAGGTGGACCATGAATTCCAGGGTAGCCTGGCCTACATTGCCATGAGGACACACAGCTGTCGGAAGCATTTCTGGCTGACACAGGCACCTACCCGATGCCTTTCAGGGCCCATATGGCTGCTGTCTTTTATAAAGTTGGGGTTTTTTGATGTTGTTGTTGTTTTATTTTGTTTTTCAAGACAGGGTTTCTCTGTGTAACAACCCTAGCTATTCTGGAACTTGCTTTGTAGACCAGGCTGGCCTCAAACTCACAGAGAAAGGCCTGCCTCTGCCTCTCAAGTGCTGGGATTAAAGGCGTGCACTACCACTGCCCAGCTGCCTTTTATAAACTTTTATACTCAGTTTTCTTGAGGTATGTATAAGTACATGGCACACACACGTGACATGGGGTTCTGTTTGGGATGGGGGACAGGAGATGGTAATGGGAGCGAAACAGTCAAGCACCTGATGGACTTGATGAAAATGTCGTCACGAGACCCATTATTTGAACGCTGCATATACACCAATAAAAGGGAGGCGTGTGCATTTTGACTGTGCACTTTAATGACTGCACAAATGCACACCAGTGTGAGTACAGCATCCTCAAGCCGTAGAATCTGTCTCTCGGGTGAGAGTCTGCACCAAAGGGTCAGTCCATACGTGCCCAGCTACACTGACAAACTCCCAGCCTATGCGGCTACTCTAGCCCCTTCCAGATGCTACCAGAACGGGATCCCGAACCTTTCTTCCCTGTCCAGCTTCCCTCCGTCTGGCTGTATGTGGGAAGCTGATGTCTTCATAAGAACTGAGAAGGTCCCTGTTGCTCACACATGGGAATTATGATCATATCCATTGCTTAAAGGGGTGAACGAGACCGTGAATGTCCTTGCATTGGCTGTCAATGACCGTTTCCATTGTCTTAAGGAAACTCTTGGAAGTGGATTAGCAGATACGAGGACACATAATTTTATAAAGTTGCCAGTTCTCCAAGCTCCTGTATTATTTGAACTCCCATTGTATATGTTTCTGTTGCTCCATGACCCCACTGGTACTTGGCTTTATGGGGCTTTGATTTTGGATACCCTTGAGTGTAGGATGACCGAGGTTCGCACAACCAGGAGGGAGTCATGGCTAGGGCTGGGCACACGATTCCAGATGTTGGGGTCTACTATCTGTGGGTGTGGGAGTAGGGGTGGCTTTATCTTGACTCTCAGAAAAGCCTGATGCCTGAGGCTCTTCCAATGATGGAGGTGGCGGGGATGTAACAACCCACTGTCAGGAAAGATTGGCTGGGACCCCTAGTGTGCCTGATGGCCATGCCTAACCACCCATATGCACGGGTATCTACCTGCAGATGCCAGAAACCTGTGATCCCAGCAGGAGTCAGGTATGTCCTTCCCCTAGGGTTTCTACATCCGGTATTTTATTCCCCTTGTTGGCTACTCTTTTACGACAACTCAGTGACTGCTCAGAGCGGAGGAGACACGAAGAAGAAAGCGGACATCTTAAGCTCAAAGCTAAACTCACTGGCAGTAGATTAAACACTCTTTCAACAATCTCTAAATACTTATCTCTTGGGCCTGGTTTTCATTAGGCCGGCCGAGTCTGTGGGTGCTGGTTGGTCTGCGGTATGCACTGCATGGCTTGCATTTCGTGTCTGCATCTGCCTGGGAACAGCTTCCTGCCAGCATTAGTCAGCCCTAAGTTTGAAAAAAAGAAAACCCTTTTCCGTTAACTTCTAATGGACTTTGAGGAGGCTAAAATGGAGACTTCCTTTAAGCAGTTGAGAATCTTAACAGCCCACCTTGGCTAGAGAGCACAGGCTGAGGAGCCAGGAGAGAGTCATGGTTGGGGCTGTGACCATGGTTCCCTAATAACGCTCCCCGGTCCCTTATAACAGCCCAGAAAGTGCCTGCTGGCAGGACTGCTACCCCGCCGTTTATCACTGGTGTTGCCAATGGCCCCTTCTGAATGTTGCCATTTATGGTTAGAATTCATCCCGGCTTGGCCACGCAGATGGGAACACTTAAACGATCAGAGCGTTTACGCGTTCTCTCAAATGCAGCCAAAGTCAGAGGGGGCTGAGGGAAGTGGGTGGGAGGGGCCGTGCTGTGGCTGACGGTAATAGACGCAGCCCCCACGGGTCCTCAGGTGGGGTCCACACTCAGCTTCCACTGCATTCTTGCCAGGATCATTCAACCAATTTGGGTCCTGCAGAGAACCTGCTGGGGCTCTCAGGGACTCCACACTGATATGTCCAGCTGCTGAATAGTTCTGCTTCCTGGTTGTTGGATGGGGCCCTGAGAGACTGAGTCTTTGTGGGGCAGGGCCCACCTGTGCATGGGAAGGGGTGGCAGACATTAAGGACTGAAGGCAACACTCGTTTCTGCTTTAAATAAACTCTGCCCAAGCATACATTATATGAGGCCCAGAGGGTCCTGCCAACCAGAGGCCAGGGAGCAGAACAACCTGGTCCCTTAGGGATGCAGTTTAGAGGCCCCTACATATACACTCCAGGGAGCACATTCCACTAGAGGTGCCCTGAGCCCCACTGTGTCTGGAAGTCTGTCTTCAAGGACCTCGTTCCTAAGGCTGCTCAGCACTCTCAGAGGCTCTTTCTCCAAGCCACACCCACTCATCCCGCCCCACCCCCACCCCCCACTCCACCCCCAGTAACACAGGAACCTGATTCCTACAACTTGGGGAGCGAAGAGGATTCCAAATAAAGAGTGGAACTCTCCAGCAGACAACGACCCTCCTCTGCTCTCAGCTAAAGTGCAGTGGGGAAATTAACACGGTTGGTACCTTTGCAACTCCCTGTAAGAAGTACGCTTCTGAGCCTGGGGAAAGCCAGACTTAAAGCGGTCCTGCTGGAGGCAGGGGCAAGCCAGAGCCACTGTCACAGCCTGGCAGGTCCGGTGCCTAGGAGACACCACTTAAAGGCTTGCCGGGCTCATCTCTGCTGCAGGCTGGTTTTGAGGTTCTCAGGCGCACAACGGACAGGCGAGGCCTTGCTGTGGACGGCCATCAAGGCATGTTATCAGCATCCAAGGAGAATTTTCAGAAAGTTAAAAGATGGTGCTTTTGGTCCAAACAGTATGGACATACTGATCAGATTACTGGGTACAGCCCATAGTTATCTGTACCAGGGCTATGTAGAAAGGATGAATCCCTCACTTCTCTGCCTCACTGTTGTGGGCTTTAATAGTGGAAAGCCGCAAGCAAGGACGCAGGACACACCTGGTCATCCACCCTTGTGTCTGCGTGGGCAGGCGGCTACTCTTTTCTCTTGGCTTTGTTCATTCAGTGTCTTACAGGCAACCATCCCACAATAACCAGGATGCTTCTACCCATGCCCCCTGCGTAGCAGAATCTTTCATCCGATACTCTCTCCATTTGGACACATTACTAGACCACTGTGTCTCTCTATTTAGAGGGAGCTCTTTAATTGTGCTCAGCTGTAAAGTCAAAACCCTCTACCACCGAGAGCGCCATTGGCTTGTCCAGCATGGTGAAGACAACCTGTGCACAGCCAGAGCAACCTGCCAAACCCCTGAAGGTTAAAGGGGTCACATGCTAAACCGCTACTAAAAAGCACAATGCATTTAAGGGTTTTCAAATGACCAGAGGAAGATGTTTAACTCTCCCGGTGGCAAGCCACCAGCTCAGAAGCAGACATTTTGGAGCTGGCTCTAGATTTGCCCTATGCATTCTTAGCTCCCCTCTTCCCAGATGCGCAGCGTGCAGAAGCAACTTTAGCCTGGCTGGGAGCAATCCAGGGAGCCCTGGGGAGCTGGGGGACCCGCCTTTCCCTCTAAACCCTCCATCCACACCCAAAACCATAGTTGCCAAATTCAGCATTGCCCACACCAGCTTGCTTCACTGAGCCTCGATTCTCACACGGAGGTGGCGGTGGTGACAGAGGGGTGCCATGGGAATCCTCTCTGCCAAAGCTCACAGTGGAAAGTAGGTCACAGGGTGACCACAGTGAGTCACGCTGGACAGCCTGGGTCCTGCGGGAACTTTCTGTGGAAAATCGTCTTCTGACTCAGAAAGTGGGAAGGAATGTGGGAAGTTGGTGCAACCCAATCCATTTGAATGTTCATCAAGCTTGTATGAATCACTTCCAGACGCTGTGCAGCATCCCAGGGTTGAGAAGAAACCTCAGGGGAAGTCTACTCCAGGTCTTGAGTCAGGGGTGGTAAGGATGGCAGAAGGTACTTTGCAGACAAAGAACACGAGGGGAATTGGGAAGACCCGCTGGGAACACGGAAGCATGGATGGAGCTGGGAAGACCCACTGGGAACATGGGAACATAGGTGGAGCTGGAAAGATCCACTGGGAACACGGGAGCTTGGATGGAGATGGGAAGACCCACTGGGAACACGGGAGCTTGGGTGGAGCTGGGAAGACCCACTGGGAACACGGGAGCTTGGATGGAGATGGGAAGACCCGCTGGGAACACGGGAGCTTGGATGGAGATGGGAAGACCCACTGGGAACACGGAAGCTTGGATGGAGATGGGAAGACCTACTGGCAGAATACATTCAGCCTGGGCTGCGCCACTGCCTCTCAGGTCCGTGTATCTCTCCGCCTAGCCTCACGCCATCCTCCTGTGCACCTTCTCACACCCACACAGTAAATATATACAAACTGCTTTGAAGGGGCCAAAGAGACGGCGGGTAAAAGCACATACTGGAGTGGACCCAGGTTCAGTTCTCAGCACCCACACAGTGGCTCACGCCCGCCTGTAACTTCAGTTCCAAGGTACCAAACATCTTTTCCTGACCTCTGCAGGCGCCAGGCAAGCACACAGGGCACATGCGTACATCCAAGAAAAACACTTATACACATAAAATCAATCTTTAAAATGCTTTGAATGTGGACCTGGGTTTGATTCCCCAGGGCCTACATGGTAGGAGAGAACCCATTCCTGTATGTTGCCCTCTGACCTCCACATATGTGCTAGCATGCAATCTGCCCACTTGTACATACAAAAAAATAAATTTAATAATTAAAATCTTAAAATGTTACTAATTATAAGTACACAGTGTTATGTCTAAGCATTGACTCCAGCAGTCTTCAGATTGTAAGCATTGGTTAAGGATGATCACCATATTCTTCCTCTGAAAAGGGTGAAACAGGAAGGGGGTGGAGTCTGCAGACAAACCATAAAAAGTAATTCTTGTACCAGGTGTGGTAGTGCACGTCTTTAATCCTAGCACTAGAGCTGCAGAAGCAGGCCAATCTCTGAGTTCAAAGCCAGCCTGGGCTACTTGAGACCCTATCTCAAAAATACCAAGAAGATGAGGAGGAAAGGAACACTCAGCGATACTCCTACCTTAAGTGGAGATACGGTCTTAGAACTCTGCCATTAGATGAATTTGTTCAGCAAGCTTGTAGAGGAAAGACATCGTGTCTTACCGCACCACTTCCACCTATGTGGTCTGCTGGCGAATGGGATGCCGTTGGGTGGCACATGATACCTTTGATTTACTTCTAGCTGATAATCAGCTTGGTTTCTACTATGGTTTGGCTAAATGTCTCCAAAGGCGCTTTAATGTGCTAAAGGTCTGGTCTCCTTGGGGGCCTCCTTTACACTCCTTCTTTATCTGGAGCTCCAGGCTTACTAGTCCGAGAGGGCTAGCAACTGCCTTCCACTGTATCTCCCAGATCCTGTCCCTCGGCCATCTTCACTTAGTGTGATCTACAACCTCTGGCCCAGGCTATTGTCTGGAGCCCCAGGCCCACAGGATCCCTCATCAATGTGGGATTTGTGAACGCCAAGGCACAGGTGCTAGAGCTCTGGGTCCCAAGAATTCACAGTGAAGATGAAGGATTGACAATAGAGAGGAATCAGAGGGGATGGGAGAACCCAAGGGAAGAAGGATCAAGGGAGGATGAATAAGTCACAGTGCAAGAGCCAATGAGGATGGAGGGTCCATAGTTGGGATAAAGGATCTAATGACAATCAAAGATCCAATGAGGATGGAGGGTTTATAGTCAGGATGAAGGATCTAGTGGGGATCAAAGATTCACTGTTGGGATGAACAATGATGCAAGGAGGATGAAGGATCCAGGAGAGATGGAGGATCACAGCTGGGATAAAGGAGCTGGTGGAGATGAAGGATCCAGAGGGGATGAAGAAATTCAAAGCTAGGAACTTGTTCCCTGCCCTCTCTGCTGTATCACACACTGTATCTCTGTGTGTCTCTGGGTCACACACTTCTCCTAGGAAGGCTGTGTTTTATGAGTTGTTTTGTTATTCCCTGGGGATGGGTGCCTTGGGCTGTGCTGTGGACTCACTGATACAAAGACAGCCACAGCCTGACCCTGGCACCTAAGTGTTGCATATGCCTCCATTATGTCCCTGTGTCTCGGGGGGGGGGGGGGTTCAACATGTTGTGGTCCTGTGACTCTCTCCTGCCTTGACCCACAGAAAGTACCACCACCCACCTCTAGGTGGGAATGCCAGTGACCCTCACCAGCACACAGGTGATTGCCCTCTGAGGCTGTGTCGTCTGGGTTTTTCCAAGATCATAAGGTTCTAGGTGATTTTCTGGTAAAGTCATGAACATGCCCCCCCCCTGAAAACCAGGACTCAACAAACAAGAGGATGCAGGGGGTCTTGTGGCTTAAAGAAATTATTGCTTACCCATGGGAAGGAGATGAAAGGGAAGTCCACGAAGCTGAATTAGAGCCACAAACATTTGTAATAAAGTACATTGCCCGAACCCGCACATGTATGTCCCGTGAGCAGCCTGAGAGGCTGGAAGAAAATCATGCCAGCCTGCACCGGGGGCTGGGGACTGGGAGGGAAAAGCATGGACCCTGAAATCTACTGGACACAGAGAGGCTTCCACTACTCAGAGCTCCATCATGGCCGCCTCCTACAACACGGAAGCATTGGCTCCCTCTTGTACTCAAGACAACTGTACAGGCCTAGGATGTGACCATAGCTATCTGGCATTGATCAGTAAGAGCTCAGGCCCAGAACGTTTGGCCACTGACTTGGCGAAAGCCCTCCTTCCTCTTCTGACTGGAATGGCTCTCGGAGGTGGTCTGCCATCTCAGGGATGATAAAACGCTCATTTCCGTGTGTGTGTCAGATTCTGAGTTTCTCTGACCCCTGTCCAGGAGCTGTAGATCCTAAACACACCAACTGGCCACATCACTGACCTCATCCTGGCCAGGCAGGATGAGCAGGGTGGAATTCCCCTCAGAGAATCTTGTCCTTAGAGCCAGGGCAATAACTCACCCACTGCGCCCTTCTCAGAGTCCTATGAGAATCGTGGGAACCTAATCCCAGGACCCTAGAGGAGACATGAACTCCATTACGGCTCAGTGAGTGCAGCAAGGTTCTCAGCCTGGCCCCATGGTCACAACTGTCTTCCCATGTAAACATAGGTAAACATAGGTCTTCTCCCGTGAGTCACAGGACTCCACCGAGGGGACCGAAGGGTGATTTGGCTCAAGAGCTGCTATCTGTCTGGACCATTTCTGCTCCTGAGTTAGTCCCCATCCTGTGCCACTGTGGCTCCTTGTCCCCTAACATTCCCAGACACGTCCTGCACATCTAGTCTAGCTCAACACCTGCTTCTCCAAGAGCTGACGGAAACCTCGTCCTTCTATTGGGCAGCGTCATTTCAAAATTCAGGTCCCATGACTTCCCTTCTTCTTTGGAAGGAGGACTCTGTCCCAGGGGCTTGCTGCCTATGCTCAACTTAGAACTACAGTAGCTCTGTCTGGGACTGGGCTCTCCCATCCGCATTCCTTCACAGGCTGATAAAGAAAAGATTTCCCCGAAGGTGTGTGTCTGGTGAGAGGTACCCCAGAAGCCCGGAAACAGAGGACCAGCAGGCAGAGCTTACTGACCCAGGAAGAGTCCTGGGGTCTCCCAGAGCTGCCCCATCTCTGCAGAAACAAGGATCTGGGGTCTTAGAACCACCCAGACCTTGGCTTTGTCTCCTGGGCCAGGGTCACTATCAGGGGCAAACAGCCCTCAGCTGGCCCTGCCCCGTGTATCATTAGTGCAAAGGCTGGACTGGGCGCTCTGGGCCAGGGCCCAGCTTTCCCTGGCTTCTGGCCTGAGTACATTTTTAAAGAGGGTGGGGAAATTCTAGCCCAGATGCGTTTGAAAGGGTTCTGGGATGGGAGAGTTAGGACTGCTTTTCAAATAACTATTCTGCCTGAAATTCTCTCTCCCAGACTGAATTATAAGTTACAGAGTACTGTAAATTAATTTTGTATGCTCTAAGTATAGCATAGCACGCACTGAGAAGAGATCGTTTAGACAACAATAAGATAATTCTGGCCTTTGTTGATTTCTAACAGAGCCTAGAGCAGTTGACCATTTGATAAAAGCCACACAGTGGAGCTGATGGGAACAGTGGCCATAGGAACCCGGGACACTAGGACCTTTGAGATTTTTATGATTGTCTAGTACTCTACTACTTTAGGTTAGGAAGAAGGCAAAAGAAGTTTGTTGGGAAACCAAAGCTCCACGTTCCCTCCCTGCCAAGTGCTGTAGAGGGGTATGTCCCCTGCTGCAGTGCTGTTCCTGTCACTTGCATGCACACCCAGCTGCGTCACACAGGACCTTGCCCTCTGACCAGGAAGCCTGACATTTGGTACTCTGGGCCATGATTTGCTAGGCGAGTTTGAAAAATCCCCGTGCCATCAGAGTACACACTAGGGTTCAAAAACTGGATAGAAATAGGGAATTCTTTGTTTAGATAAAAAGAGGGAAAAAAAAGAACAAGTCAGCAGAAAAGATTGAAGCTGCCAGATCCCAGGGCCTGCAGAACAGCCAGACAGCACATGCAGCTGCCTCCCCCAGCACCTCCCCACCCTCATGGGGCCACATAACAGAGGGAGGGCTGGGCGGAGGCCCTTCGTTCTACCAATGCATTGTGTGGTCTGTCTGGGCTTCTCAATTCTCTAATTCTACGGTGTGAAGGCACTTGTTTGCATGGTGGGAAGAGCATTCCTGGCTTATCCTGGGCCTGCAGATGACCTTCTCAAGAGGGACCTGAGACCAACCAGAGCTCAGAAACCCATCTGGGAGAAGTTAAGGGTTAAGGCCGCCTTTGCTCAGGTTTCTGGCGCCCACAGCCTACTGAGTTTTCCAGCCCTAGGTGTCTGCCGGGAAATACAGCTGGGAGCCAGGTGACATGGCTATGTGGGTTTGTTTTGGTGTTACCAGAGAAACAAGAGGGAAAAAATAAGAAATGAAGTTTCCACAAAAGATCCAAACTGACTTCAAAAATGTCTGTGTGTGTGGAGAGAGAAGAAACACTGACTCCCTTCTGCTTGGCACATGCCACCCACCTGAGAACACACGCCACACTCCCCCATGCTGGAGACGGGAAGGCCAGGAAGTTTTTCCATGTGGGAATGGGCTGCCCGTGTCTCTGGCCAGGAGCTGTGCCACCTCTGAGGTCACGCCCAGCCCAGATTGGAGACACACTGCACTAACTGTCAGCATTAGATCAGAAGTAGATTAAACAAAACCAACCACGGAGGACAGTGCCTTACTCAGGGTTATAAATAGAAGGGAGGGGTCCTTACTAATACATTAAACATCGGGGCTTAGTGACCGGAAGGGAGGAGTCTGTGGATTTAAAGACAAGGCATAGGGCCAGACGCCAATGCCAACTGGGCCTCCAGTCCTTTCCACAGCATCCAACACTGGTCCCTTTGCAAATCCAGGCACTTTGGAGCACTGTCCCTGGCAGAGCAGGGTCAGGCTGGTCTGTTTAACCAGGTTCTGGAAATGGCAGTCTACACAGGGGCCAGGAAATGCCAGGAGTAGGCACTTCAGCGCTCAGCTCTGCTGCCAACTGGTTGCCCTGGGCAAGCACTCAGCTCTTGACCACTCCGCTAGTCAGTATCTGCTGCTGTGCTAAGAAATCGAGAGAATCAACAGAAAGCAAGATAGGCTTTGGTTTTGGTTTTTTGTTTTTTGTTTGTGGTTCATACATTTTTGTCAATGGTTTTGGTTCCTGGTTGTTTTTGCCATATTGTTGTGATCCTCAAGCAAATGGATCATCATGATGAGGAAACCCTGGTATAGTGAAGCCACCAGGAAAGACAAAGACAGCTTTGATTTGGGAGGGGGGTTATTATTATTTTGTTTTGTTTTTGTTTTTCAACACGGGGTTTCTCTGTGTAGCCCTGGCTGTACTGGAACTTGCTCTATCAACCAGGCTGGTCTCGAATTCACAGAGATCCGCTTGCCTCTGCCTCCAAGTGCTGGGATTAAAGTGTGTGCCACCACTGCTGGGTCAAAGTCAACTCTTATGACAATGTCCTTTTCCCTTAGCCCAATTGGCTGTGAGTGAGCGAAATTAGCAAGTGAGCGTCCTATTGAACGTGGCCACAGCCATGCCAATGACCCCAAAGCCTCAGACCCTGGCGTAGCAAAGCTTCCCTGCGGAAGGTTCAGAGGGGTGATAAAGCCTCCCTCTTGCCCACGTGTGGATGCTAATATTGTGAAGAAATGTTCACTGTAGCTTTTTGCCCATGGATGTTTACTGCCTGAAGACAGCCCCCTCAAAGACTGCTCCTGCTGAGATTAGCTAAACTTCCCCACCCCCCCACCCCCCCCCCTTCTTCAGCTGAGTACAATAACCCTGCCTCCTAGTTCAGCTGTTCGCAATGATCCCACCTTCCTGGTCAACTGTACACAGTACCACACCAAGCTTTTGTGTTGCTGGGGCCTCTCCACCTGAGAACCCAAACTACTGGATCCCAGTTTTTCTGTGCGTCTACCCATGAATCCATGCTGTATCTTATGTGACTCCAGGGAGAGAATGAAGAAAATGACAAGCATACATAGACCAGGGAGGTGGGATGTCTCTGGACCTACCTGTGTCGGACAAGCCACAAAGTGCAGTCATGTGACCTATAGCTTCAGTGTTTGGCCTTCTTCAAGAATGGCTCTCTGGTTCACTCCTGCGGTGGTATATTTAGCCGCTTCTTCCTTTTCATGACTAAATAGAATTCCACCCAGTTAGGTCCTCCTTTGACTTCTGTGAGTGATGCTATTGTGGCTGGCATTTCTTTTGAAAGGAACTGGAAATTAATGTGAGCTCAGGCAGCGGAGTTGGACATAAGCTGTTTCTCAAAACATTGATGGGACAATCTCCAGACAGAATGACAGGTTGCTCATGACCCAGGGGGCCCAACATTCAGGCAATAGGCCCAGGCTCTCCCAGCTCCCATGTGCTTCCCAGATTGTGGGGCTGCTTCCTGCAGGTTCAGATGCCCGAGGCAGGTTTGGGGCTCATTGCTCTCAGTGAGGGGCTTATGGTTCTCTCTGGACAAAATGCCAGGCCTCTTCCTGAGTACAGTGGGGTTCAAGACCCCTGTGGGCTGTAGGTTGAGCCCTCAGGTGCAGGCAGAGCTGCCTCCGTCTCCCACGTGCTGGGTTTATCAGTCGACACCTCAGGCCCTGCTCAGTGTCCCGGTCTTCACTTTGTGCCGTGTGCAAAGGTCTACGTTTGTCAAACTCAGCAACTTAAAACTGGTACAATTTAAAGATGTAAAGTACGCATTGATTAAGTTATATATTTTAAAAAGATCAGTCAAGGACTCTTATTCTGACAAGGTAAAGAAATCAACTCCCTGAACGACAGGAAATACAACTTAAAAGGATGAATTAAAAAAAAAAAAAGTTTAAATGCATTGCTGACTGGAAGTTATAAACCCAGATAACGACGGTGAAAGCACTGACCAGAGTCTGAATTTTCATAAGGATACCCGAAGACAGTTGATGACTCTTTGTTTCTCTGAAAAGTTTTAAAAGGTTATGTCTTAGTTGGGGTTCCTATTGCTGCAGCAAAGCAACATGGCCATCAGCAAACTGTGGCGGAGAGGGTCAATTTCAGCTTACAGTTTCACAGTCAAGTCCATCACTAAAGGAAGTCAGGGCAGGAACCTGGAGGCAGGAGCTGACGAGAAGCCAGGGAGGGGTGCTGCTTACTGGCTTGCTCCTCCTGACTTTCTCAGCTTGCTTTCTTATACACCCCAGACCCCTTGCAGGGGTGTCACCACCCACAACGGGCTGGACCTCCCACATCAATCACTAATTAAGAACATTTCCTACAGCCAATCTTATGAAGGCATTTTTTTTTCTCAGTTAAGATTTCTCTTAATTAAGTTTGCATCAGGTTGACAAAAACCCCAAAATACCATTAATATCGCGATATAAAACCTAAATAACTTTAGAAGCCCCACAAACTTTCAAAATTCAGTGCTTTTACAATACCCAAAGTCTCTTTAGAATTGCAGAGTCTCTCTGAAACACCAAAATCTCTCAACGGCAGGCTCCTGTAGCAGAAACAAGTCGCACACTTTCTAACTCTCAAGGGGAAGAATGGGAGACCTGTCACCATCTAAACAAAGCAAACTCAATGCTGTTAAACAGTTCAGTGTCCAGCGTCTGAGACTCACAGGCCTCTACTCGCAAGGGCTCACCACGGCTTAGTGTCTCACAGGCTCAGGCCCACTCTGCTCCATGGCTACTGCTGTCCTTGGTGATTTTCCCACCATACTGGTTATTTCCAAAACGTTGGGGTCCCCTTCTGCAGCTGGGCTGCATTTTCACCCAATAGCCTCTCCTAGATATTCTCCGGGGACTTTGATTCCGCCACTTGATGACAAGACCCAACTTTTCTCCACTCTTCAGGCCTGGGTCTTTGACTGCAGCCCAGGCTGCACCCACACTAATGGCCTCCCCTGGCCTCTCCTTAGGGACTCCAGCCCTGCCACCCTCGACCATGCCTCTGCTGCCTCCTATGCCTTCTAAAACCAGTATCCCCCGGCCAACTCTTACACACTACCAAGTTCAGCTGCTGGCATAGGTACAGCCTTGGCCACCTCTGGACCACAGCCTCCGTGTGCTGACCCTGCAGAGGTACCTCAGGGAAGATTCTGCCTCAGTGAGTCTGGTCTCTTCCTAATCACAGCTGACACTCCATCCCCGGCTGACCAGCACCCACAAATTCTTGACTCAAAATATCAAACTACCTGAAATGAGTCTTTGAGGAATTCTCCAAACTTTTCTCTGGTACTTTATAAGTCAGGCTCCAACATCTGCATTTTTCTCAACATTCTTCTCTCCTGAGATCCCAGTATTGATTGTTTCCTTGTTTCCTCCCCCCCCCCAAGATGGTTTTTTTTCTGTGTAGCCCTGGCCGTCCTGGAACTCACTCTGTAGACCAGGCTGGCCTCAACTGCTGACAGTATGCTGTCCTAATTGAACAAGTAGGACACAAAAGAAAGCGATTGACAAACACTGTCAAGACAAGGAGGGACAGCCCGTCAGAATAGCCTGCCTCCAGGAATCTCAGAATGAGATTGTGTGTGAGAGCTTATATTTGTTTTACATTCCTCTCTAGGACTGGGATAGTAGGTGTGCACCACTACTGCCTGGTTTCAATGGCAAACTAGTGCGGTTACTGGGATAAAAGGTGTGTGTCCCCACTGCCTGGTCTGTAAGGCTGATCAGTGTGGCTGTCTCTGATCTTCAGACAAGCTTTATTTATTAAAATACGAATGAACTCTCACTGCACATGATATAGGTTGCTCCCTTGCTATCAGTACCCGGTTCGTATTCCCTGGAGTCTTTCTGCATTTGGCCCTTTCCACAGCACCCTACCTCCCATGTTCTGGATCTAGCCAGTTCAAAGAGAAAAGAGATGGACCTATGTCACCTTTCATGGTTTTAAATCTTAGGAAGAGAATGGAAGGTTCTTAGGTAGGTACATAAGATTCTAGAAAGGTCTGTGTCATGGACTAAGCCTGAGGTAGCAACTTTGGGAGGTGACATAGTAAAAGCATGGGAGAATTTTCAACAATGAGCAGGGCCTGGGTCCTAAAGCTGGGGAGCATCCCCTGCACCCCCTGAAGGACCCCAGAAGCAGTACTAAAGTGACTCTGGGAAGCTGAAGATTTGCCTGTTCAGAGACCCTGATATCCCTATGCCTGGGTGGCAGGACAACCTGGGTGCTCTGGGGACAGTTGGTAGGATCCTCAGGATGCAGATGAAGCATGAACCCTTGACCCAAAGACAGAGGCATAACTACCACTAACTGAGTTGTAGGCACATGAGGTAGGATATGCCCTGACACCCCTGAGAACAGAACAGAGAAGGTCCTGGGGGGATAGAGAAGATGCCCCCAGGACTCAGTCTCATGCTCACCATGGTAAGGACAGCCACCAACTCATCACAAGTCCCCAAGACTCAGGCAGACAGTCCTAAATGTGGGATCAGAATCAGAAGGATCTGAGAGCAACAGCCATACCACAGCCTGGCTGAGTCTCGGGCTCTCCGTGGTACTGTGTGGATTGGGGGTCTGAGGAGCAGGTAACACTCTAAGCACAGTCTTGCAGACTACGAGGCCCCGACACGACAATTTCTGTGCTGGCTGGACACATAATTGGAAACAGCCTGAGTATGTGACTCAGAGAAAGCCAGCGCTGTCCCACCCGCTCACACAGCACATCCTGTTCCCTCCTTGAGGACTTCTAAGAAGGAGGTTTAGCTTCCTCTGAGCCCCCAGCTCCGCCTGGCTGACATGTGTTGGCTGCTCAGCTGATCTCATCTAGCTGCTGTGTTCTAGAAAGATGTTTCCCACACATATCCCGCCAAATTCTGGGATAAATCGTCCAAGTCAAGAGCACCTGGATACATTTAAATACACATTTATATATGTCAACACACACACTGTGCATATATATATATGAGCATATGCATGACTGTGTATACACGATTCACATATGTATTAGAATGCAGTTTTGTGTGTAGTGTGAATATGTGTACTATATACACATGTGCTCATGGGTATATGCATGAACACTTATGTGTATTTCACAAGCAATGTGTACATGTGTATGCATGTATATGCCTACACAGGCATACCTTTGCATTTGTGTGCAACACATATACATTGAAATACATGTTTGTGCCCACATGTGCTCCACTTACATGTCTGTGCACACGTGTGCAGAGGTGTGTGTGTATGCACACGTACAAAATACATTTATACATGCATAGCCACACACAGAGGATACTTTCTGTAACTATTCATGGCTGCCCTGGGCACAGGATCTCAAAATCCTACCGATGACCACTAAGAAACCCCAACATTTTGTCTCAGGCCCTTGCCAGGAGCCTTGGGGAAAACAGCAGGTACCACTGCACCACTCTTACTGTGGTGAGGATGTCTTTAACCACAAGATTAGTTCTGTCAATCAATCCTGCGGAACATGGTCTAGTTAAAGCCCTCAGCCCCTGCGGTTGGGGTGAGTCTACTGTTCCCACTCTCCGAGGGTGCTATTCACACTGCACTCTGCAGAGTGTCTGGGGTGGACGGGGCTCCTCTCTGATCTCCTGCTGTGGCTGTCCTCAGGCTGCTCATCGGGATGTATGTGGAGAACACCACCAACGTTCTGCAAGCTGGTGTTAGTATTTAGGCATCTGTACTGCTCCCAGTCAGGGAACCAATGTTGTAATTTAAAAAAAAAAAAATGCTGCAAAGAGAAGTCATGCCACACAGCAAGACTCACATAGGAGGTTTATTGGAAGAGGAGAGAGAAAGGGCAGCAGGAGGCAGAGACGGGTCCCTGGGGAAGTGGTGGAAGAGAAAGAGAGAGTGGGAGAGAAAGAAAAAGAGAAAGAGACAGAAGGTGGTCAAAGCCCACCTTTTAAGGGAGAACACAGCGAATGTGCACAGGTGCAGCTCTTAGTGGCTGCAGTTGAAAACGTGTCCCGCCAGGACCCTAAGGGTAAGTCAGTACAGATGCCTGAAGGCTAGCATTGGACAACCTGCTTCCAGTTTGCCCAGCAGCACCCTGACCCTATCCCCTCTGTTTCCTGGGTGTTGGTGCAGACATTGTCCTGCCTACTTCCTAGCTCAGAGTCATGGGGGCTTCTCATCTTGACTGAGAAGCCCAGGCAGTGGCATCAAGGAGAGCAGACCTGCAAATGGGTGAAGTCCTGAGACACATCCAGCCTTAAATCGTAAAACATCTTAAAATAGTAACCGGCCCACAGAAAGGTGGCAGTGAGGCTGCCTTGGGAGGAAAGAAAGCTGTGGAACCTAGAGAGGGCTGCAGGGCCTGGAGGGGCCCTTGGGTGACAAGTGCCCTAGCTATAGGACAAATGACCACAGAGAGCAGCCTCAACAGCTTTCTCTCCTCTGCCAGGGTCCTAGGCTGTGTTCACTGGGGGCTCTTCATAGGCTTAGAGGCTTCCCAAGCTCACTCCCAGCTGTGGGGTTACATCTTCTGGCTGGCTATGTGATGTGGAGTCCCCTCTGTGTGACGTGATTACCATTAATGAATACAGAAACTGCTTTGGACCTATAGCAAGGCAGAACTTAGGTAGGCAGGGAAAGCTAGGCTGAGTGCTTGGAGGAAAAAGGGCGGAGTCAGAGATAAGCCATGTAGCCCAGCTGGAGACAGACACTGGAACTTTAGCAGGTAAGCCACAGCCATGTGGCGATACATAGATTAATAGAAATGGGTTAAATTAATATGTAAGAGTTAGCCAATAAGAAGTTAGAGCTAATGGGCCAAGCAGTAATTTAATACAGTTTCTGTGTGATTATTTTGGGTCTAAGCTAGCTGGGTGGCCGGGAACCAACAAGCAGCCTCCTCCAACAGCTATGAGCTAAGGCCCACTCTGCTGCATCCACATGGCCCCCACTCCCACAGATCAGCTACTTGGCAACCTTAGTCTCATACAACCAGACATGGGGGCAGAGGAGCACGGGAGGCACACAGTGCAGAGGCTAAGTAGACTCCCCATGCTATAGGAGGGAACTGAATGCTGACCCAGAGCAAACCATGAGACAGTGTGAGTCAACAGAAACCAGAGCATCCCCCGCTCCCTGGGCAGGCTGCTTGGGAAACGTGCTAATAGTCCCTGACAAGCCATGGCGCTGGACACTCTAGATGTCTGTGGAGTTTCTTTGTCTCCACTATGACCCAAACTCTGCTCCTCTGAGCTCAGACACAGATGTCTGTGTGGAGAAAAACCTGTGTTTAACCGTTACTACAGTTACTCACTGGAAGCCCAGAGTCCTTCCTAAAATGTGTACTATGACTCATGCACCTGGACCAGTCACCTCTGGAACATTCTGTCTGAGTAATAAAACTGCCATTTATGGGATCTTGGGGGCCAGCTGGGTTGCTAGATGCCCATAGCAGAGTAAGGGCTGTGAAAGGTTCCTCCAGCTCTATGGAAACCCCATACCCGAACCAAGGAATGAAGGGTAGACATGAAGTGAAAGGAGGGCAGTCTCTTCTCACTTGGGGTCTCACTCAGGACCCCAAGTAGTGGGGGGAGGCCAAGATAGCAAGCAGCATACAATCAGCCACAGTAGGAAGTCAGAGAGGAGAGAAGAAGCCCTACTTAGAACATTTTGGAGAGCCCAATGTATATACACACACACATGAGCATGCACACACACATGCACACACACACACACACACACACCAGGGTTGGAAGAGCATACATTCCAGCCTCAAGTGCGGATGGTTTTAACTGGAGCCGCTTTGTCAGGACTGACCAAACAGCAATAATCCTGCAGCTTGAGACATTATCGCAGGCTTCTCAGACAGGTCAAAGAGAACCGCTGATAGCCACGAATACCTCCACCCCATGGACAAACTCACATAACACATGAGTCCGTCTCATAAGTGGGAGTTGTTGGGGCACATAGACAGTGAGTAGATTCTGGGGATCTCTGCAAAGTAGAGAGTGAACTCCATCTACTTTGTGGGTGCGAAGGCTATGGTCCAAGGAGAAGCTGTTCCTAGTTATGCTGTGGCTAGTTGGTCCTGGGAGGTTAGCTATGAAAATCCAACAAGGCCAATGCCACGGTGCAGGAGATGTATAGAGACCTGCTAGAAACCAGGCAGGATGGAGACAGACACTGAAAACCACCATTTGATGCCTACATCATGTCCTGTTCCACAACTGAGGGCACTGAGGGTGGGAGGGGGCCACTTGCTGCTATCTTTCTCTTGGCGGTGTCCATGGAGTCTGACATTTATGGTAAAGAGCATTCACACCGCTATACTGACCACCTCTAACTGTAGCTTCTGTGGAGAAAGCAGAGCACAGGAGGCTAGCAGCAGCTCTCAGAGTCCCTGAGCCCACAGAGAACACAAGCAGGTCTGTGGAAGTTTCACTCACTCCAGAAAACCCAAACCCCTCAAGTGCCTGAGCCCTGAAGCCAGAGGCCTTTGAAGTCACTTCCAGCTCTCAAATCCTTGGTCTCCTGCCCTCAGCACCACGCACACTCTAACATAAGTCTAGAGGAGCTTTGATGCCACTGGCTTGCTCTGAGCCTCAAAGCTGGTAGACCTCAGACAAGCTGGTTTTGCTTAGGGCTTAAATTTGCTAGACAATTTAACATTTTCTTCCTGCCAAGAAGCTGCTCCTCAAAGGGAAATGGTCCTTCTCTGCGGCTTATGTTGCTAAGCATCCTCCAGAATCAGCCCGTGGAGAGTACAGGCTGGAAGGCAGCACGGGGGCAAGCCAGGTTGCTGCACAGCTATTGGGAGACCCAGACTCCAGAGGACAGCAGTAGGAAATGAGATCCTGCAGTGTCCTTCCTGCTTTTCTGATGTTAGTACCACAGAGGCCGGGGAGGAGTAGGCTAGTCCTGGAGTCCTGAGCCTCATAGGAAGACCTAGCAGCATCCCTCCACTTCAAGGAAGGTTCTAGGACACCTTGTGGGCAGAATCTCTAATTTTCTGAGAACATCCATTTACATATGTTGACTGCATGAGCTCCATGCTTCTCTCTGTGGTCTGTCTTCTGGCAGTCAGAGGATGTAGGTGTGCTTCCTGGGTTTAGCTACATGTAATTTATATATTATCACACCAGTACTAGGTGCTGGGGAAACCAACATCACAGCCCAGCATCTGTGATGTTTCTTACATGGTTCAGGTCTGTGAATGGCCCTCTGACAGAGGCCTGCCCAAGGCACTGATGAGTCTGTGCCTCCCCATCCTGTCACACAGGCTGGCTACAGGTATTGGTCTCAGGTAAACAACAGCAAAAGTCAATAAAATGAAAAGACTGACAAACTTGATTTTAAAATAAAAACTCTGAAGAAAACTTTAAAAACACTACATATACTAAATTTGAAAAGAAAAGAGTCTGAGATGGTGGGGTGGGTCAGAGGTAAAGTGCTTGCTCCAAGACTGATGTCCTGAGTTCAGGTGTAGGCAGAGTTTCTCCGTATCCCGGCAGCTGGTCCCAAATTACCACTCAGAGACTTCTTATTAATTATAAATGCTCAGCAGTGGCTTAGACTTGTCTCCAGCCAGCTCTCACAACTTAGATTAACACATCTCTATTAATCTATATGCTGCCCCGAGGCTCATTTGCCTCATCTATGAATGTCCCATGTTGCTTCTTCAGCGACCGGCTCAAGACTCCTCAGACTCCACCCTTCTTCTTCCCAGCATTCTCTCTGCCCCCAAAATCCTGCTTAGCTATTGGCCAATCAGCTTTTTATTAACAGTGAGAGCAACACATCTTCACAGTGTACAGAAGGGTTCAATCCTTGTGGGCCAATTTGGGGAGGAGGGAATCAACTCACGGTATTTTCACACACACACACACACACACAAAACATATATAAATGTATCTTTTTAAAAGGTAAAGAAGTAGTTAACTACTAATAATTAATATTGTAGCAAGTAGGAGGCTGAGGCAGGAGGGTTGCAAGTTAAAAACTTCCCTGGACCATAGAGTAAAATAGTGTCCTTAAATAAACAAGCAAATAAAATTTTAAAAAGAGATAAAAAAGTAAAAGCTTAAAAAGGAGTCATCAAAGCCCAGCGGTAGTGGTGCATGCCTTTGATACGAGCACTTAGGAGGCAAAGGCAGGCAGGTCTCTGTGAGTTCGAGACCAGCCTGATATACAGAGAGAGTTCCAGAACAGCCAGGGGTACACAGAGAAACCCTGTCTCAGAAAACAAACAAAAAGGGGGTCATCACTACAGATCTGACAGACATAAAGACAAT
Source organism: Chionomys nivalis (assembly GCF_950005125.1). Taxonomy (NCBI): domain Eukaryota; kingdom Metazoa; phylum Chordata; class Mammalia; order Rodentia; family Cricetidae; genus Chionomys; species Chionomys nivalis. The sequence goes on along the minus strand of NC_080104.1, from coordinate 54,536,810 downwards.
AAAGAGATGTGGTGATCAGCTTTACGGTAATAAATTTAGGCAACTCATAGGAAAGGAACAGAGTCTTTGAGATACGCAATTATCTAAACCAGCTGATGAAAAGTCAGCCCTGTGCTTGTTAAGAACATTGAATTCATTATCTGAAAAGTATTGTACCAAACATTTAAGATAGAAGCGACATAGAACTTGCAAAAACTCTTGCATCTTTCCTAACATCACGAAGAGCATCTCTCCAATGACCGATATCATAAGGCAAAAGCCAGAAGCTGTTCTCTCACCAGAATATGAAGAGCTCCATTTTCACTACCTATTATCCAGTGGCTTAATTGGATAGAAGAAACAAAAACTGTCTTTATTCAGAAAGGCTGTAGCCTAAGAAATTCTACAGAATCGATTTTGTGTTTATAGTGTGTGTGTTAGAGGGACAGAGAGAGAACATATACATGTATGCACACACCAATGGTCAATGTCAGGTGTCTTCCCCCACCACCTCTCTCTCTCTCTCTCTCTCTCTCTCTCTCTCTCTCTCTCTCTCTCTCTCTCACTCACTCACTCTCTCTTTCTCTCTCCACTTTATTTTTGAGACAGGGTCTCTCACTGAACCTAAAACTCATTGATTTGGTAAGGCTATGTGACCAGAGAGCTCCAAGGTGCACTGTACTACCTTTTTGCATGGGTGCTGGGGATTTGAACTTAAGGAGTCATGCTTGTGCAGCAACCACTTAACATACTGAGCTGTCTTCCCAATCCCAGCATCTGTTTTTCTTAAACTATCATAATCAGTCGGTCTCTCAGAATGCAAGCTGACCTGTACTACTTGACCATCCAGAATCCTATGACAAGGAAGCTTACATTAAATAGAACTCCTATGGTATTTCACATATATCTGGCATTTAATCAAAGAATTACCTACCAGGCAACTCAAGAGATTGTATCACAAGACTATGTGGAAAAATAGACAATAAAAACCACCTATGTGTAGCCCTGATTTTGGAGTTCTCAGACAAGAACCCTGAAATATATGTGACAAGCACCTCACAAAATTGGAAGTGAGATAAAAGACTGTGTAAGGGACCAGTAAACTACCCTGAAGGAAAGAAACCCCAAACATTCTAAAAATAGAGAACGTGGGGGAAGAGATAGTTTAGTCTATAAAGGACTTGCTTATAAATATGGGATCTGAGTTGGAATCTCCAGAACCCACTTGCTAGTCAGCCAAGTTAGCCAAACCAGTGAGCTCTAGTGAGGAACTCTGTTTCTAAACAGAAGATGGAGGCCTGGAGAGATATGTGTTTTCCCAGAGGACCAGGGTTCAACTGATGGCACCCACATAGAGGTTCACAAAACTGACAGCACCCATATAGTGGCTCACAACTATAACTCCAGTTCCAGGAGATCCAATACCCTCTTCTGGCCTCTGTGGGCACCATACATGAATGTGTGGCACAGACATAGCTGCAGGTAAAACACCCAAACACACAAAATAAAAGACTAGTTTCTCAGAAGGTGGAGAAACTAAAGAAGACATCGACCCTTGGTCACCACACACATTCACACACTCACGCTCACATGCACACTTGTATACACAATAAAACAAGGCAAAGGAAAAACAATAAACACACACACACACACGGGAAGAGCAGGGAGATGTGGAAATCAAGGTCCAGAAGAGAATAAAGGTAGAGTGGGGCAGAGGCAACAAAGATGTTTTGCCATCAATTTTTAAAACCCCACTTGTACATGGCAAGGAGGCTAAGTTCAAGAAGTAGACTCAGGGACATCTGAGCAAGGCTGCTACAAACCAACAAGAACATCTTCAAAGAAGCCAGAGGAAGAAAGCTCGTTCTCTTCAAAGACAGGCTTTCCCACACATCTGGAAGCCAGAAGACAATGGAATGCCGTTGAAAGGAAATACACTAAGCTGGGATTCCTACCTAGGTGAATATCCTTCAGAACTGGAAGTTAAATAAAAAGTTGCTTGGACAAATGGAAATTGAATAATTTGTGTCCACAACACTACAAAACCCAGTAGAAGGGATGGTGGCGGCCAGTATCTAAAGTGGCCCCCAAAGATCCCACCTCTTTGAACACTCATCATTTGTGAAGAACTTCCCCTTGAGTGTGACTATACCTAATGACTCTCTTCTAACAAGTAGATAACTGCAAAAGTCACAGGTTGTCATTTCTGAGATGAGTTTACCCAAGAGCTGGCTTCTCTCTACCGGGCCTCCATTCCCTTCCTCCACCCTCTGTCTCTTTGTGTCTTATTCACTGAGTCCCCACCTCCCCATTACCTCTCTCTGGTTTTCCCCTACTCTGAGGAAATGAAGCTTCTGTACAGTAGTGAAGTACTGGCTGTGGTAAGAAAGTGGTGTTTGGGGCCCACAGAGGCTGTGGCTTGCTGCAGGCACACAGGAGCTTGAGGAAATTGGAGAGAGGGCTAGGTGCCCACTCTTGATGCTCTCATCATAGCGTGTCTTTTTTTTTTTTTTTTTTTTTTTTTTGGATTTTTCGAGACAGGGTTTCTCCGTAGCTTTTCGGTTCCTGTCCTGGCACTAGCTCTTGTAGACCAGGCTGGCCTCGAACTCACAGAGATCTGCCTGCCTCTGCCTCCCGAGTGCTGGGATTAAAGGCGTGCACCACCACCGCCTGGCATAGCGTGTCTTTTTAATTTTGTGCAAGGAACATGCACTGTCTACACAGAAATAATAACTAATAATACAACTTCAATATACAACTTTAGTTAAAAATTGTAATTAGTAAAAAAACAAAAAACAGAACACACACACACGCATACCTCTTTCCACTCCTGTATCAGAAAAGTAGACAGAGAGAGACAGACTGACACACACACACACACAGATACACACACACCCTTCCACTCCATGAGGGAACCATCCCTGTCACCTGGAACGTCCTCCCCTCTTCTCCCTCAGGAGAGCAGATGAGAATAAGGGAGGAGCCTGATGTGAGAGCATCCACATACCACACTCATCAACATGGACCACATGGAGCCTTTGCTAACAGAGACTGTATTTTCCCGACCCAAGCCCCTCACTGGTCAGTGCCTGCCGGGAGAGGACAGCCGGGAAAGAAGAGCGATGGCAACAGTGGGATCTTTGCAACCCTTTCCAACCAGAGCTAAGGTCTGGTTCTCCATCCAGGTTCTGCTTGGCCTGGAATTGCTTTGATCAACAAAACGTGACAAAATGATATATTTCTGGGCCCAGAGTTCAAGAATCTTAGCAGCTTTTGTTCTCGCTCTGTTTACTGACTCCGTGTAAACAAGTCAGACTGGACCTTCTGGAGAGCTACACAAAGGAGCTTAGGTTTCCTAGCCAACAGCCTGCCCTACAACCCTTCAAGACCCAGAAGGAATGCATTTCTGATGGGTTTGTAGGTGGGAGAGGGAGACAGGGTCGCATTCTGGAGCCCTGGCTCTGTAAAGGCAACCCTGCAATGGTGGCTGCATTAGTTACTGTTCTGTTTCTGTGATGCAATACCATGGCCAAAGGCAGCTTAATAAAGGAAGTACATATTTGGGCTTATGGAGAGAGAGAGAGAGAGAGAGAGAGAGAGAGAGAGAGAGAGTCAGTCCAGGCAGCCAGAGGAGGAACTGAAGAAATCACATCTTAAGCCACAAACATGAAGCAGAAAGCAAACTAGAAACAGGTATGGCTATAAATCCTCAAAACCTACCCCCAGTGATGTACTTCCTCCAACCAGTGTGCATACATCTTCCCATAACCTCCTCAAATGGCACTACCAACGGGGGACCAAGTACTCAAATGCCTGCGCTTATGGGGGCTCTTTCTCCTTTAAACCACCATGATGGTCATAGTGGGGAAACAGATGAAGGCAATAATTGCAACAATGGTAATAGAGGAGATAATGTGGGTGACAGTGACGATGGTGGCTGTGACGATGGTGGCTGTGATGGTGGTGGCTGTGATGGTGGTGGCTGTGATGGTGACAGTGACGGTGGTAGCTGTGACGGTGGCTGTGATGATGGTGGCTGTGACGGTGGTGGCTGTGACGGTGGTGGCTGTGATGGTGGTGGCTGTGATGGTGACAGTGACGGTGGTAGCTGTGACGGTGGTGGCTGTGATGGTGGTGGCTGTGATGGTGGCTGTGATGATGGTGGCTGTGATGGTGGTGGCTGTGATGGTGGCTGTGATGATGGTGGCCATGACTGTGGTGGCTGTGACGGTGGTGGCTATGACAGTGGTGGCTGTGACGATGGTGGCCATGACTGTGGTGGCCATGACTGTGGTGGCCATGATGGTGGTGGCCGTGATGGTGGTGGCTGTGACAGTGATGGCTGTGACGGTGGTGGCTGTGATGGTGGTGGCTATGATGACGGTGATGGTGTCGTGATAGTGGAGGGAGGCAACAGTAATGAGTGAGGGTGTTGGATGGCACTGACATAGCACTACTCATTGGGAACGTGGAGGCAGAAGTGGAGGTGGTCAATGAAGATGATCGTGGTACTGGCGGTGGTGATTCTGAACCTGAGTCATGATAAAAATTTGATCTTTGTTCAACATGGTTCTGTATGTTTTGTTATTCTAGTTCTCTGAAAAATATTCAATATCTTTGGAGGGGTATGTGTGTGTACATGTGTGTGTGTCTTAGGGTTTCTATTGCTGTGGAGAGAACTCACAGCAACTCTTAGAAAGGAAAGCATTTAGTTAGGACTGGCTTACAGCTCAGAGGTTTAGTCCATCATCATCAAGGCAGGAAGCATGGTGGGATGCAGGCAGACATGGTGCTGGAGAGGTAGCTGAGAGTTCTACATCCAGATTGACAGACAGCAGGAAGAAACAGCAAGCCACTAGGCCTGGCTTGAGCTTCTGAAACCTCAAAGCCTGGCCCCACCCCCAGGGACACACTTCCTCCAACAAGCCACACCTGCTCTAACAAGGCCACACCTTCTAATCCCGCTACTCCCTGTGCACCTTATGGGGGCCATTTTTATGCAAACCACCACAGTATGTATTTGAGAATCCAATCAAATCCATGGATTCCTATCTCCTAAAAGTACTCACAGGCAGTTTTTCTCATACCTGGGGGACTTGGTGCCCTCCAGAGGGGCCCTATGCTAACACTCTTCCATCCCAGTCAGGCCAGGCAGCATGGGGTTAGTTGGCTCAGCCTCCACATGCCAGCGCAGAGCTGAATTACATGACATTCAAGTGACCCCTTCATTCAGCACAGCGCATCTGGTGAAGAGGAAGCTTTTGTCAAAATATAAATATTTTGAAGTATTTTGTAATCTAACTCCATGTCGTTTAGATGTTCTCAGAGCGGTTGAGGGGAGAAAAGAAGCAATACCACTGAACCAGAAGTTAAAATAGGACATTCTTCCCCATCCCAGTCTCTCTTCCCTCTGTGAGGAGAGTGGCCTCTGCTGCCCACCCTTCGTGGCACACGGTCCTCCAGTTTGGAGGCATGAGTAGAGCTTTTGCAGGGTGCTCCATCACCGGTCCAGCTTCACTCCCTGATACATGACTGACGTTCTGATAAATGTCACACACACACAGGAAATTAAAAACTACCTAACCACAGCTGTGACTGGGTTCTCCCTGACTGCTCTTGAGACACCCCCCTGAGGCATTTGTCTCCCAATCACCTGGCCTCCTCATCCCCCCTGGGCCCTGAGAACCTGTCCTCTGCTCCTGGACCTGCTGGAACTGAACGCAACTGTCCGTGCAGCTCTCACTGCCCTCTATGCTGCTGTAAAATTAGAAGGCAAAAGCACAAAGGCCCAGCTACTCGAGACCCAGCGAGCTTCTTGAGAATACCGGGGTGTCAACAACTTGAGAAGGTGAACCTTGTAACTCTACCACCAACTCTGGATAGTCACGTGTTACCCATAGAGCAGCTGATGTGCTCACCTACAGCAGGGGGCTTTGTGGGTTGTTTTTTTTTTCCCCCTGCTTTGTTTTTGGAGATAGTGAAGCTCTGGGAGCTGAGAGATTATTGGTACATTGACGCTGTGCCTAAGCAAAAGAAACAGGCCTTTCTCTGAAACGCGCTCAGCATTTTCACGCCTGAAACAACACCCCTGAACCTGGAATGATCTCACAGATAACACAGGTAAGAGGGCCCAAAGGGCTCCGCACAGTCCTACTGCAGTTCCTCCATAAGGCCTGACGACATGTGGGCCAAAGGAGCAATAGAACGGCTTACTTGTCCTTCAGACCATGACAGCAAATACAGCCTGTTATTCCTCACAGGGCATGCGTGTCTTGTTCCAGTCATTCTTTGGTCCAACAGACAGCAAAGTATGTCTGTATTGCTCACTGTCCTACAATCTCACCCAGAGGGGGGAAGAAAAGTCATGTGGCTTTGGTATCTGAATTCTCCCTGGTGGCTGCGAATGATACTTAACTGAGGGGCATCCTTGAGCAGGTGGCCAGCTCCGCAGGATCCATCATGGGTTGGCACCCAGAAGGTACCTTATCTGAAGTACCACAGGCCTGGGTAGTACCACAGTAGGTGCTGGAATGATGAGCTACCTGGAAACGGAGCTGAAGAGGAGGAAGACTGCCTAACCCTCCTATGACTTTGGAATGCAAGCAGGAAGTAATCTCTTCTCCTCCATAGGCATGAAGGCCAAAGGGACATCCCTCCAGAGCCCTCATCCACACAAGCAGATTTTCATGGAAAAAATGGGGTGTCTAGAATCCTTGCTCTGGTGTGAAGCCTGAGCCTCTTGCTCATGGCCACCATGCAGCTGTCACACTCAGGCACACCCTTACCCAGACAGATGCTCACTCTCAGGTGCACACATGCTACAGCTCAGGAATGCACACACATACAGAGACAGACAGAGACAAACAGAAAGACAGACAGACAGATGCAAATACCACAAACAAGACACTCAGTCATATGTATGCTCACACCTCTGGCTCTAGTCGCTCCCTACCCACTCAAAAGGCCTCTAGAGCAGAGAACAGCAATAGCTGGTGCTGCCCATGATGCTAGTCTAGACATGGTTCCGGGTTCTAGGAACTGCAAATGAGAAGGGATAGGGGCAGGTAGCTAAGGCTGGACCCTGCAGGGGCAGTTCTCAAGACATGGCCTTAGTGGCATTTTCTTCTTCCTTACAAGAAATGCTGTCCCCCCAACCACTGCTAGGAACAAGGACACAAGGAACTGTAAAGGAGCCTTCAGCCAACTTCTCAGAGGTGAGATGTCAAAAGAGAGAGATGACCAAGGGAGGAAGGCCCTGAAGACAAGGGTATCCGTAGGGAAGCCACATCCAGTGGGGGCTTACCAAAAGTAGCTCCTCCTGGGACAAGGGACGGGACACGGGACGGGGGAGGGGGAAGGATAACAGAGCAGACATTTTATGAAGATTTTATGGGTTCTCATGGGAAGCAAGCTCATCACCCCCACTACTCTTCACTCTCAAGAACTACCCTGAATTGAGCTTCTTCTGAGCCACGCCTACTCCAGGCTGGAAAACCGGAACTCTAGCCACTGCCCGCCTATTCACCCTGCCTGCCAGGGACGTGAGCAGGACCCACTCAAAGCCCACCCTTGGGATTCTTGTAGAAAGGGGTGATATGCCAATGTCAAGGTCCTCTCACCCCCTCCTACCTTCTATGACAGGTCCTCTTGCCTTTCCAGGGGCCCTTTCAACTCCCCAGGACCTTGAGAACCCACTGTCCAGGAGACCCTAAAGACATACGCGATGTGGGGATCCCTTCACTGCTCTTGGGAGCTCAACTCCACATCCCGCCCAACTTCAATTAGGATACTCGGGGAGGGTGGGTGGAGAAGGGGAGAACCCCGGTCCAACAGGGTGGGAGTAGCTCCTACTAGGCCAGTCCTGGCCCCCCTTCCTTTGGGGAAGTGAGGAAGGAACTTGAGCAAACATCTGGGAGACCTGTCAGCCCAAAAATTTGCTAGGAAAAAACGTCACCAGGTACTACAGTGCAGACAGGGTCCAGTCCCACCGCTGCAGCAGCGTGTGCTGGCGGCTTCCTCCTCCTCCTCGCCTCCCTTTCCTCCCCTCCCCCAGGTCTGCTCCGGCTCCCCTCGCTCCCCCCATACCGCTCCCCCTTAGTGGCTCCGGCATCCCCACCCGCTGACCCCGCCCATCCGCGGGGCCGCAGCGCCTCCCGGTGGTCGTGCTTCCCAGGCATCCCGCCCGCCCGGGGCAGGGTTAAAGTGGGAGGCCTCTGGCTTCGTCCCCTCCCGCTCAGTCCCGGTCCCCTCCCTCCTACCCACTCGGCGCCCGCATCTCGGGCCGTCAGGACCGGGCCTCTCCTCGGAAGTGCCCAGATGGCCTCTTTTTGGAAGTGCCAAGTCAGGTAAGCTTCATGTGGGGTCCAGCCTGACTGGGGGAGAGGAGGAACAGGGTTCAGGAGCTGCACCTCAGGGGTCTACGGTGGAGGCTGAGTTCTCAGGGGTCACCGTTCTAGCCAAACTGACTGTCCAGCCCCGGGTTCTAGTATCCAGCTGGCCCCTAGTCTATGCTGTACATAGCCTGGTTGGTGTGCAGATTTCCTCTTGGTCTGAACTCCACAGCTTTCTACTGACCACTGATGGCCCAGACTCCCCCTACTTCCCCAGTCCACAGAGTGACTGGCATCTGGTCAGACCCATGGCCATTTCTAGCAGGTCTGAGTTATCTCTGGCCTGGAGGACATCTCCCTATGGTTAAGGAACCTAAATTGTCTCAGTGGGAGGACATGGTGTGAGTTGGACTTGGACAAGGGCCCTGTTGTCCTCCCTGCAGGCCCCAGGAAAGGGGGTTCCTCCTTGGGAAAGTAGCTGCCACTTGAACTAGCTCCTCAGATGGACTTCAAGGGTGCTCTGTGGTCTACAGAGGAGTCTCAGGTCCAATGGGTGGGCAAGCCAGATGCTCTCAAGGAGACACCAACCCTCCTGCTGAACCTCCTCGGTGCTTAGGGAGAGACACAGGAGCTGAGGGACCCTAAGATGAGGGGGACCCAAGTTAATAATATCTGTCACTCTCGGCTCCATCCTACCCCCTGGGACTCCCTGGAGCACACCTGGAGCACAGAGGATAACAGCAGAGACACCTCCCCTAGACAGAACAGCACAGAACAGCCCTCATGAAGCCTGGGTGTTCAGGGACTATCCCCATGCTCACCTGAAGACATGGAGCCAGGGCCACAGAGGGACCAGGTACCTGAAAGGGACATTAGAGGTCCAGATTAACTTGTTGGGGTTTTTTCCCAATTAAATAATTCAGGCTTTGAGACCAGCACACACTTGGGAAGAAAAAAGAAAAGGAAAGGGGCATTTGAGAATTCCTCTTACAAATATTGGCAGTAAAGCAGGTATCTGAGGTCCCTTAGAGAGAAGAGGTAGGGCCAGGAACTGTACTTGGACCTAGGATTCCAGGAAACAGGTGATGTCAAGTAGCACAGACCAGACCGGGGGAGCTGAATATGGGGGTGTAGAGCAGCCATTCTGAGGACTGTGCATTAGTCTTGGGGACAGTAAAATTCTCTGTCTAATGAAATGGTGTCAGGGAGCCGGCACAGACTTTGGAAGCAGACGAGGCTGTTGCCACTTGGGCAGTTTGTCTGCTGGAGAGTGGGCTCCTTCCTGTCCAGCAGTGTCTGCCAGCAAATCCAGGCAGCTGTGCTTTGGAAGGGGCCTCTCAGCAGGACTTGGGAAACACTGGGCACCACGGGCTTTCTGTTAGGACTCTCAGGGTCCCGGATGAGAGGGACTGGGAATTTTCACAGACCCTGGCAGACACCAGTCATACCCGCACTCCTGGAGGAGTTCTGCTTTCTGGTCTCAGATAAGGTCAGACTTAGAAGCACTTACAGGTCTCAGCTAGCAGGGAGTCTGGGCACCTGGATACACAGTGTAGATTGACTGTTCACAACCCAAAGCACCCGGTTAAGATGTGAGGATGGTATGCTTTCTAGAACGCAGATGGTTAGTGTTTTTGTTTATGTGTTTGTTTTCCTTTTACATGGTCCCACATTTCAATAAGTCAGCCTTGCCGTGTCTCATTCTGCTCATTTATGAAAAGTGTAAGAATCTAGGGAACCCCCACAAATAGACAGGGATTGCGGGGTACATTCCTAGTCCATGTGGCAGACAGGGAAACGATCATGGAGTGGGGGGCTCAGTTCTAGGAGCCCCTAGAGCCATGTGTTGTCAGACACCCACAGAAGTGGGGCATTCTGTGTCCTTTGGTCTCTGCTGATGTGCCTATCTTGGTGTGCAGTGCCTCACTGTGGGTTTGCTCTGCCTCAGTTAGGCAACATTATCTGGTCACTGGCCATTTGTAGGCTTATGGTGATTCTCCCGGCCACAGTTTCCCTGTGTTCCTAATAGATGTTCTTTTCTTTTTTTTCTTTCTTTTTTTTTTTTAACTGCTTGGCTATGTGGTGAGACCCTGGAAAGGGAGGGGGAGGACTAAATCTCTGTATACGTACTCTGAATGCATAAAGACATAGCCAGAAGTGGAAGAGTCATAACTTTTGGCAGTTCTGTTTATAATCTTTTGAGAAACCACCAAGGTTTTGACACCAGCTTCACCACCTTACACTTTCATCAACAGGACAAAAGGTCCCCCACCTTGTGCTTCATTTTACGTCATATCCCTACCACTTGTTATTTCCTGATTGGCTGGTTTCACTGAGAGACAGACAGACAGACAGACAGACAGACAGACAGACAGACAGACAGACAGACTTGTATACACTAGGGCTCAAACCTGGGACCTATGCATGCTAAGCAAATGCTCTACCACTGAGCCACACCCCCAATCCTGCTCTGTAGTTATTTTTAATATTAAATGGGTGTGTAGAACTGGTTAATGTGTTTCCACGTTCATCTATGATTGTTTTCTTCAAAAAGTTTTTGTTGATCTAGCTAAATGTTTTGTCAATTTTGTTTGTGTTTTCTGAGAATCAGGTTTAGTTTCATTGACTTTCTCCATTTTTCCTTACTATGCATCTTGTTTTCCTCATCTTTATTATTCTCCACTCCCCATGGATTTACTCTGTTGTCCTTTCTCCACTCACGGTAAGGTGGGTTGTTGATGTGAGCTCTTTTTTAGCCTTGGTGTCGGCTCTTACAGCTGTGTGCCTCCGCTCTCAGCATTGCTTCTGCTGTGTATGTTTTGGAATTTGTTTATTGGTTTTTATTCATTTTAAGTGTAGTTGATTTTTTTTTCTTTTAACTCTTTGGTCCTTGGGGCCCACCACCCAGCTCCCAAATAAATCACACACAGAAACTTACTCTTACTTATGACTGCCCAGCCTTTGCTTGACTTATTTCTAGACAGCTTTTTAAAAATTACCCTGTCTACCTTTTTACCTTTCTTCTATATTTCTTTCCTTCTTACTCCGTAGCTGCCTGTGTATCTGGGTGGCTGGGTAACTGGGGGGCTGGGTGGCTGGCCCCTGGCATCCTGTCTCCTTTTCTCACTCCCCCCACTTCTCTCTCTCTATTCTCTCTGCCTGGAGCTCCATCTATCCCTCTCCTGCCTCGCTGTTGGCCATGTGGCTCTTCATTAGACCAATCAGGTGTTTTCGACAGGCAAAGTAACACAGCTTTACAGAATTAAATGCAACACAAAGGAATGCAACACATCTTTGCATCATTAAACAAATATTCCATAGCATAAACAAATGTAACGCATCCCAAACTAATATTCCACAACCCTTGTGTTTTTTTATTTGTGGGTTGTTTTAAGAGCATAATGTTTAATTTAAGAGCATAATGTTTAATCACAATTTTGTGATTTTCCGAGTTTCCCCTTGTTACTGATATCTAACTTCACTTCTCTGAGGCTGAAGAAGATGCATTTTTTGCTGTCTGTCTTGGCAAAGCTATTGACCTGGGCATTATTGTGTCTACCTCCCATTGACGCAATCCTCTTCCCCTCTGGACAACATGACTTCCCAAGGACTTACAGGATGGAAACTTTATTCCCCTTATTCTCCTCTGTTCCCACTTCGGAACCATACATGACAAAGCCGTGACATGACCAGAGGAAATTATAAAGTTTCTGCAGCTGCCCGTGGATAGGGGCAAGTGGGGGGATCAGAAGAAGCTCGAGAAGGCTTCACATTTTACTCAGGCTAATTCTTGTCACAGAGGCAGCCTGAAACAGTAAAACACAAACAAACAAAAAAACGTCAAGTCATCAGAGAGGAGGAGATTCTGAGGTCCAGAGCTACTCCGTTATTAGACTCAAACATCCAGTTTTCAGGAAACTGTCACACAGAATGTGAAAGAATGATTCTTCATCCAGGATGGAAGAGAACTGCCACGGCAGATAAACAGCTGTCACATCAGTAGATGCACCGAGAAAGAAGGGGAGGCATGGCTCAGTGGTAGAGTGCCTGACTGATAAAGGAAATAAATCACTAGGACCTCTGTGTGAAAACAACTCAGTAGTCTACTCGACAAAAGACTTCAAAATAGTCATCTTTAAAATGCTTTAAAAACTAATGGAGGATATAAAGAAATTTGGGGAATAATGTATGAATGAAATGAAAATGTCAATGAAGAGCCAGAAATAACTAAAAGTAAATGAAGAGGTCTGAAAAGTACAGATTTGAAATGAAAATTTTTACTAGAGAGAGTCAGAGGCATATTTGAACAATTGGAAGAGAGAATCAGTGAACTTGAAGACAGAAGAAGGGAAATAGTCAACCTGTGGAAAGAGAATTCTTGAGAAAACTGAAGGAAGCCTAGGGGGTCCGTAGAGCATCATTGAGATCAACAAAAGCTCTATAGGAGTCTCCTAAGAGGAGAGAGGGCGGGGAGCAGAGAGTTTGAAGAAATGATTTCTGGGGGGAACCTCACAGATTTGATTAATGGCACAGATATAAACATCCAAGAAACTCAAACTCCAAGCAGGATGAACTCAGAGAGGCCTACACTAAGACCCATCATAATTTAACCCCAAGGACGACATCTTGAAGGCCATAAAAAAAAAGACTTGTCAAGTACAAAGGAGCCTTGATAAGTTTACTGGTAAATTTCTCACGGACACTTAAGTCCAGAGGCCGAGGGTTAATATAGTCAAAGTGCTAGAGGTAAAACACTATCAGCCAAGAAGCCTGTTTCTAGCAGATTGATCATTTAAAGTAAGGGAGAAACAGACCTTTCTAGAGCAACAACTGAGCAAGTTCATTACCACTTCCCTTCCCCTGAGAAGAATGCTAAGGGAAGCCCTGCAGGCTGCCATGAAGGATGACGGGCAATAACTAAGCCATAAGAAAACATAAATATCTCAGAAAAGGGAAATGTGAGCACCTGTTGAAAGCCAGTGTTACTGTTGCCGTGGACGGAGCTCCAGTGTTTGTTTTCAAAAATGATTTGAAAAGCTAATACATTTTAAAGGAAGCAATTATTAGTTTAAGAGCTAGTATTTCAATTTTTGTAATTTCAAAGTTTCTTTGCTATATAATTTAAGAAACTAGTCCATTAAAATGTTAGTTATGGGGATGGAAAGATGGCTCATCCGTTCAGAGCACTGCCTGCTCTTCCAGAGGACCCAGCTTTGTTTCCAGCACCCACGTGGCAGCTCATTACAGTATGTAACTCCCACTGCAGGGGATTGAACACCCTCTTTTGGCCTCCTTGGGCACCAGGCACACATGTGGTGCACATACATGCATGCTTGCAAAATACCTATCCACATAAAATAAAAATAAAATAAAATTTTAAATATGTATTAGTTATGTTTTTTTATTTTAAAGACTTAATTATGGCCGGGCGGTGGTGGCACACGCCTTTAATCCCAGCACTCGGGAGGCAGAGGCAGGCGGATCTCTGTGAGTTCGAGACCAGCCTGGTCTACAAGAGCTAGTTCCAGGACAGGCTCCAAAACCATAGAGAAACCCTGTCTCAAAAAAACCAAAAAAAAAAAAAAAAAAAAAAAAGACTTAATTATGTATATGGGGTTCTTCCTGCATGTATCCCTTCAGGCCAGAAGAGGGCACCAGATCTCATTACAGATGGTTGTGAGCCACCATGTGGTTGCTGGGAATTGAACTCAGAACCTCTGGAAGAGCAGGCAGTACTCTTAACCTCTGAGCCATCTCTCCAGCCCTAGTTATGTTTTGAAATGATAAATGATCAGCCTTCTGTATTCACTTTTTTAACATCTATAAATTCAATCAATCACAGATTGAAAATAAAATTGTGTCCATGCTGAACATTGACAGACCTTTTACTCCCTGTCAGTGTCTTTAAAATGTCATATAACAAGTATTTATATAGAATTTCCATTGTGCTTGACATAAACACCAGTCTGAAGAGTATAGGAGGATATACATAGGTTATATGCAAATATTGTGGAACATATATAAGGGAGGTGTGCAGGCAGACATGGTGCTGGAGACGGAGAATTCTATATCTTGATCTGTAGGCAACAGGAAGTGAACTGAGTCACTGGGTGTAGCTTGAGTATTAAAGACCTCAAAGCCCCCCCCCCCAGTGACACTCTTTCTCCAACAAGGCCATACCTACTGCAACAAAGCCACACCTCCTAATAGCCACTCCCTATGAGCTTATGGGAGCCAATTACATTCAAACTACCGCACTCCTGTATAGTCTATTTCATCCTTTTTTGAGACAGGATCGTGTTATGTAGACCAGCTGGTCTTGAGCTCATGGCTTCTGTCTCAGACTCCCAAATGCTGGGATTACAAGTGTGTGTGCAATACCTGATACCTTCCATCCTTAGCATTGAGTATGCTGTTCGCTGATGCTACTTATTTTTCAACTAAAATCCTGTAACATCTGAAATCTGGAGTTCTGTGATTGAAGAAATTTCCCAGATGACAAGTTAGGACACAGTCTCCCCAGGAGCACAGCCGCAGAGAGTCCAGAGGTTTTGCTGCACCCACAGAGGGGAAAAGGCTGCCCTCAGTCTGCTGGCACCTGGTGGAAAGTCATACTAAAATTCACTGTACCTGACTAACCCTGACCCACTCAGTTCACACCAACGCCCACGTGAAGGAGGATCAGGCTATAGGGAGCAGATATCCCCGGGTCCCACACTGAGCCTAGGACCTGCCCATGGAGTAGTGAAGTGGGCATGTGCCTCCCTCTTCCTATTCCCAGTGCAGGCCCCAGAGTGGAATATGTAAAGAGACATCCTCCCTGGTGTTTCCAACCCACTCAAACGATCCATCCATGTGTACTCTGCCTCCAGACAACAGGGAAAGGCTGGATGTCTGAATCCAGCCTAGAACTGAGCCCTGCAGCCAACAGAGTTAGAGAGCCACATTTCCCTGTGGGTGGGGCAATAACATGGAGGCCCCTGTTTCCTCAAGGAATTACCAGCTATGTGCACCCCACCCTGGGAGGGCAGCCATGTGTTTGTGAGGGTGTCTGTAATGGTCCCCTGTTTTATTGCAGGACATCAGGGCACATGACGGCTGTCAAGATGCTCCAGGGTTCTTTTTCTGTGTTCCTGCTTGGGGGGCTCTTAGGAGTCCTCCATGCTCAGCAGCAGGAAGTCATCTCTCCTGACATCACCACCACTGACAGGAACAACAACTGTCCAGGTACCTGGGCGGGGCTCTGGAGTTCTGGGACAGATCTGTATTCATAGGGTGAGGGTGGGCTAGCCCTGACTTGGCAAGCCCTGACGGGTTTAACGTTGTGGCGCCCCTCCCCCCTGCCCCCAACACTAGAGAAGGCCGACTGCCCCGTCAACGTGTACTTCGTGTTGGATACGTCGGAGAGCGTGGCCATGCAGTCCCCCACAGACAGCCTGCTCTATCATATGCAGCAGTTTGTACCACAGTTCATCAGCCAGCTGCAGAATGAATTCTACCTGGACCAGGTGGCCCTGAGCTGGCGTTACGGTGGCCTGCACTTCTCGGACCAAGTGGAGGTGTTCAGCCCACCGGGCAGCGACCGGGCTTCCTTCACTAAGAGCCTCCAAGGCATCCGCTCCTTCCGCAGGGGCACCTTTACTGACTGTGCCCTGGCCAACATGACACAGCAGATCCGACAGCACGGAAGCCGAGGGGTGGTCCACTTTGCTGTGGTCATCACCGACGGCCACGTCACAGGCAGTCCGTGTGGGGGCATCAAAATGCAGGCCGAGCGGGCCCGTGAGGAGGGCATCCGGCTCTTTGCTGTAGCCCCGAACAGGAACCTAAACGAGCAAGGCCTGCGGGACATCGCTAACACCCCTCATGAGCTCTACCGCAACAACTATGCCACCATGAGACCCGACTCTACTGAGATTGACCAGGACACCATCAATCGCATCATCAAGGTCATGGTGAGCAGCTGGGGCAGAGGTTAAGGACAGTGTCCACTCACCAGTGAGGCAGCAGTCAGAGTTCAGTGTATCCCCCTGTGAATGAGGCAGTTGATGGAAGTCAGGGTCAAGTCCTCTCATATCCACGATCCCCACCCAGACGCAGGAAGCATCACACAGGTGCCCAGGCTCAGGCTAATCCAGTCTCTGTCTTTTCTGCAGAAACATGAAGCCTACGGAGAGGTGAGTTGTCACTACAGCCCAGCTTATGCTGCCTGTTGGCAGCCAAGACTGCTGACCCAGCAGAGGGCCAACGCCGCACTCCTGATTGCCCAGGGCCTCGAACGGACTGGAGCGGCAGAAGGACTGATGTCCACCTGCTCCATGGGGCCAGATACTCCTGAGCTTGCATGAAGCCCTATTCCATCCCCTATCCAATCCTGGCTGTTGAATCCCTAGAGGGCTGGTACTAGAGTTCTCTAACAAACACATGACTTCTGGAGAAGCTGAGGCATGTCCCAGACTGGGGGCTTTATCCAACCCAGACTAGAAGCCGTCTCGGGGTCCTACAGCCTTGGGTACCCAAAGTCCCACCCCACTCCTTCTGTGGAAACAAGCCATCCTAGAGCAGCTACTTCCAAGAACAGCAAATCAGTCCCTGTATACAGATGGTGCCTAGCCACGACCAGAGCTCGTTGGTCCTTGTTACTGTCCGTCATTGCTTATCGCAGCCTCTCTGACCCCAAACCTGGCTAGATGATTTGACTAATCATCGGCCCCCACCTATCTAGTACCCTGTGTGTCTGGTCCTTCCTTCCACTCTGCTTGTATGTATGGGTGTTTGGGAGCTTCCTCTGAGAGTCAGAGGTTATGCCTGTCCCCAATCCATACCCAGCTGGGGACTTGACCCACCAACCTGACCTGCTGTTTGTCCGCCTCATTTCAGTGCTACAAAGTGAGCTGCCTGGAGATTCCTGGGCCCCACGGACCCAAGGGCTACCGAGGACAGAAGGTAAGAGGTCTGGAGAGCGTGTGGCCCGTGCTTCAGGAAGCCCCTGACCTGCGGGAATTCCACAATTAAGGGCAGCTGGCTGTGGATGACTCAGCACTTCCAAGCTTGGAAAACCTAAACTTTGGATTTTATCCATTCCCTTTTAAATGGTATTTTGAGAAAAGTAGGAAATGTTTAAGAAGTTTTTTTTTAATGTGCCACTTAAAATTCATTTGTGAGCAAGCAAGGTTCCTTTCTGTCAGTGGCGTGGTTGCTGATTGACATGAGGTTTATTTGGAGGTTTATTTGACTCTAGGCTTTGAGGACTCTGCTTTGAATGGCTACCTGGTATTTTCCTAACAACAGAGCTGTGTAAAATAAATCCCTTCCGATTTCACCACCTTAGCGTCTTTAGCCAACAATTCACGTGTCAGAAAGCAGAGGGGTAGGAAGGAGATGATGCCAGTCACATGCAGAGGCTCAGAAAGGAGGTAGCGCATCCTCACGCTCTTTGTGAGTACAGTGAGAACCTCTACAGCAGCGGGTAGCTGGGTGAGATGTCTCCTGTGCCAGCCACTCCTTGGTCTGGCTTCTTCCAGTCATGCTCACCCGGCTACGGGGCCACCTTACCACTTACACAGAAGCGATCTAGCCCCTGGATGACCCGGGGACTTCAGAGCAGAGCACAGCTGTGACCTGCAGGATATCTGACCCCATGCCTTGCTTGATTTCCTCCCTCCTCTTTCCTTTGCCTCTTGGCTTCTTCTCTGTCCCTTTGCATTTAAAGTGGAAGGATATTAATAAATTGGTGCCTTTATTTAGTGTGTGTGTGTGTGTGTGTGTGTGTGTGTGTGTGTGTGTGTGTGTGTAAGGCTAAAACTTTGGCTCCCTGGGAGTCTAATTTTATGTGGTTTTCTGAAGCTCCAATCTTTCAAGTTCTGTCAGTCCATGTCGTACCCATGCCAATCCCTTTCGAGAGGAATTAATGTCCCATGAGTGCCATGCTGGGCTCTGGAGAGCCCAGGGTCAGCTGTGGTCTGGGCTATGGTACAGAGGTCCTGAGCCCCATCATCCCCAGCTGAGAAGCTGCTCAGCCCCATTTGCAGGGTGGCCTCATGCAAAGCTGTCATCAAGACTCAGAGAAGAATCAGCAAGAGCCCTGTGGGGACCACCGGGGCTCTCAGGGGCACCTGACCCTGTCCTAAGATGTTCCCACCTGGGGAGGGACCAACAGCTTCTGCCATACCACCTCTTGCAGATGACAGGATTCCCTTGCCTCAATTTACCCTTTACCCTGTCCTCTACTTTTAGGGTGCCAAGGGCAACATGGGAGAGCCAGGAGAGCCTGGACAAAAGGGACGACAGGTAAGGTCCCCACATAGCCTCTGGCCCCTGACCCGACTCCCAACTACTCTCCCCGCCTCCAGGGTTGGGGTCACACCCAAGGTTCGTTGTTCCTTCTTCACAGGGAGACCCTGGCATCGAAGGCCCCATTGGATTCCCAGGACCCAAGGCAAGTTCCCTACCTAGGGCTAGGATGGGGGAAGGGAAGTGGAGGAGCGTCAGTTTGGGTCAGTTCCCTACCCTGCCCTTGGGGACGTCCACAGCCCAGCCCCTGTTGCCAAAGAAGAGGAACTCCTCTACAGTTTGAAGATGACTCCAAAACTATGCATCCAGCTGGACCCCTCCTCTCTCAAGCATGCGTTCAGGACCCACATATGATTTCTAGGCATGACAGTCACTGCTGGGTCTCGGCTGTCCTTCGCGTCTGTCTCTCCAGGGTCCCACTGCACTTGCTGACATGCCCTTGGTAACACACTGTCTTTTCCTTCTGCCCTTAGGGTGTGCCTGGCTTCAAGGGAGAGAAGGTAGGTTGGTATAGAGAGCTACTGTGCCCTGACAGCACACAGGAGGCAGATGGAGTCCCCCCCCCCGCCCCCATCTAGAGGCAGACCTAGGTTCCCCCCCACACACACTGCCTGGAGGCAGACCTAGGTACCCCCCCACTCACTGCCTGGAGGCAAACGGAGGTTTCCCCTGCCTGGAGGCAGACCTAGGTTTCTGGCCTCATGTTTGGGCGGGGGGTGGGAATCTACATTTGCACCCCAAAGACAACAGTGTCTGTGAAGCTTGGAAACTCACTAACACTTCACTTGCCTCCTGCACAGGGTGAATTTGGATCAGACGGTCGGAAGGTAAGCCTGAAGGGATGGGTGTGCCCTGCCATGTTGCTCTGAGGGAAAGGATTAGGACTAACCAGTCCTTTCTCTGTCTTCTCCAGGGAGCCCCTGGCCTAGCTGGCAAGAATGGAACTGATGGACAGAAGGTAGAGTCCCCAGCCCTGCCCTGACTGCCAGCCACTGCTTCTCCCGACATGCTCATAAGTCTATTCACACAGATACGTACTACACACACACACACACACACACACACACACACACACGTGCATGCAGTAAGGACAGTCCACACCCGTGCCCCTGGCCTGGTCTTGGGATTCTGTCATGGAGACAGAATGCAGCAAAGTGGGAATCACCTCACCGTTCTGTGCTCTGACTAGGGTACAGCTGGCCCTGTCATACAACGTCTGAGTGGCGCCATCACTGATGCATGTAGACCCCCAGGTCTACCCTCTGATATTCCCTCTTCTTCTTTCAGGGCAAACTGGGCCGCATTGGACCTCCAGGTTGCAAGGGAGACCCAGGAAGTCGGGTAGGTAACTTCACCATCCTCCCTGTCTATCACACGAAATGCCATTCAGGGGACATGGCTACCAGGCTGGACTGGAAGCAAGTCTTTGGATTCGCTCTTCTGCCCAACCTCTCCCTGCCTGGTCTTCACCCCAGTCTGGAGCTCTTCTAGTCTTGGGGTCCCAACCCACCTGCCCCCAGGAGCCTATGAGCCAACCCTTGGACATACACAATTTCCAGACCAGGTGGAGCTCGTGGTCCTAGGCTGGGAAGTTCTGAAACCTGGATACCCATCGAGGGCAGTGTTAGGCATGGCTCTTGTGGAGCCTGGACCTCATAGCCTGAGTGAGCAGCAGCTCTGGAAACAGCTCTGTGTCAGGGTTCTTGACCCGTGGGAAGCACAGTCCACCATGGCAGCATTCAGAGAAGCCTTTCTCACCTCCCTCAGGGCCCCGACGGATACCCTGGAGAAGCTGGAAGCCCAGGCGAGCAAGGAGACCAAGGTGCCAAGGTAAGGACTTGGCTAGTAGCTCTAAAACAGGCTGTCACCACCCTCAGGAATCCCTGCCTTGGGGCTCCCTATGCCAGCCCACACCAGGGTGAGGGGACAGCCCAGGCTGTGAAGCCTAGCAGGGAAGTCCCGTCCTCAGATTCACTATTCAAGAGCAGGGTCACCTGTGGCACAGCTTGCCCGCCTCCCCTTCCAATCTGGCAGAGACCCTGAAGGGAACTCTAGTCACTGTAATTCCTATTCCCTGAGGCCCCAGGACCCCCCCCCCTTGCCCTAGGTAGCCTAGACCTTTAGCCACAGAATAGGCAGCCTTCCGTAGGAGACCAGACCATGCCCCTTCTGCCTGCTTCCTCCTTTGACTCCCCTCCCTAGCAATCCTGCCGTCACTAGGGCCTCTCACATAGGGCTCCTTCCCCAGAGGGGGCAGCAGACTTTACATTGGGCTGGGCTCATGGGTTGGTCTTTTGGGCACCATGGCAAGTTCCTCCCCCATTATGCCTGGCATCCTGCGTGTTCCAAGAACATGGGGAAATTTAGATGATCCTGCCCCACTGCCCAGTACCTGTCTATGTGAAAAGCTGATGTCACCCCCAACCCTTCCAGGGGGACGCTGGCCGCCCAGGACGCAGGGGACCACCAGGAGATCCTGGAGATAAGGGAAGCAAGGTGAGTTGCTGGCCTGCTCACTACCCTTGCCCAGGATGTGATCCACACGGTTCTATGCCCTCACAGGTGTGGGGAGGGATGGTACAGAATGACTAAGGGAGACATCATGTCCTGGTCCTGGTGCGTTCCTCAGCCATGCTCCCAGCCCTGCTGAATTGTCCCTGCCCCACACAGGGATACCAAGGCAACAACGGAGCTCCTGGAAGTCCCGGAGTGAAAGGAGGCAAGGGAGCACCTGGCCCCCGTGGACCAAAAGGAGAACCCGTGAGTTTACCCAAAGTTTCAGCCTGAACCAGGCCCCTGCTTTGGGCTCTTCTGGGGCACCTCTGGGGCACCACTTGGGGCAGCAAGGTTCATGAAGGGTCACTGGCAAATGGCACTGAGGATGGGCAGAACCCTCTGTTGCCCGTCAGCCCTTTCACTGCCGTCCCAACAAAGCTTCCCCAGGGCTGAACATGGCATAGGGAACCCCATCCCAGGGCTGATCCTTAGAAGAGACAGTCTGAGGAGGCACAGTCTGGGAATGATCAGGAATGACCATACTGGTTATCCAAGCCACATCCCAGCTATTGACCAGGACTTCCAGCCTGACCAGGAGCACCCCCACACTGAGCTCTGACTCCCCCGACTGGGACAAAGCCAACACAGAAGCAGCATGAAGACAGAGCCACAACCCCAAGCAGATATCATCAGGAGGCAACACCAGGCTCGGGGTCCCCAGTGTCCTAGGGAGAGCAGGGCTACAGGTGGCCCACATGGCCCTCCCAGCCATCTCACTCTTCCCTCGTCCTCACGTCCATTCTCTGCAGGGACGCAGGGGAGATCCTGGAACCAAGGGCGGCCCAGGCAGTGACGGTCCAAAGGGGGAGAAGGTGAGTTGCTCTGTAAGGACCCAAGGGGTCTGATCTGGACTCTCCCCAGAAAGCTGAGGGGCTTTGGTCCCTGCACTGTCTGAGACAGTAAGAACCAGACAGGCGAGCTCCCACTCCTAGCTGTGTGTGGGGCTTCTGGAAGGGCACTGCCCATCCTATATGTGCCCTATACAACTACTTAGGCTGCATACTGCTCTGTCTCCAGTATCTCCACTGCAGACATACACGTTCCCGTAGCTCCCACTGCCACAGTGGATGGTGGTGAAGGAGTTCTCCTCTGAGCTGGTTAGGGTCCCTTTGCCCCTGGAGTGGCCTCAGTAGGTCTGTGGGGATGAGGGGATGTCAGGAGGAAGGACACTGCCATTCTGACACTGCCCTTCACACACCGGTGTCTTTGTCCGAGTGGACTGAATAGCTCGTTCCTCTAACCCTGTCACCCCATCCCCTAATACTGCCTCTGGAGAGGGGAACTCACAGCTACTCCCTGGCAAAGCCTGACCAGACCTGTCTTCTCACAGGGAGACCCTGGTCCTGAGGGGCCCCGAGGCCTGGCTGGAGAAGTTGGCAGCAAAGGAGCCAAGGTATGTAAGGCAGGGGGTGGCAGATACCAGACAGAAGAGGGCTATCTCCAGGACAGGAGGTAGCAAAGGCCAGGGTGGAGGAGGCTACACCCAGGACAGGGAGTAACAAAGGCCAGGCTGGAGGAAACTGTGCCCCATAATCTTCCTGCCCCACTTAACCTTCTCGCAGATCCAGCCAAGGCAAGACCACTGGTGGGCAGTGGGCCCAGGGCAGGTTGACCTCACCCTGAACCACGGGGTTGAGGTCAGGACTCTGTAGATGCACTATTAGACCACAGCACCTCACCGTCTTCCCCTCATTGCATTTCTTCTCAGGGAGACAGAGGTTTACCTGGACCCAGAGGCCCCCAGGGCGCTATTGGGGAGCCCGGAAAACAGGTTGGTAGCTGGACACTAGAAGCCCTGAGGCCATGACAGCACCCTGCCCCCCGGCTCCCGCCCACTCCTAACCCCGTTCTCAGTCCCTAACTTCTCCACCCACTTCAACCCTCCACCTGTCCGTATCTTGTTCCACGACTCCTACCCTTCTCCCAACCCTTTATCAACTCCCAACTCTGCCCCCAGGCCTCTAGCCCACTCCCCACTCTGCCCCAGACCTCCTACCCACTTCCCATCCTACTCCATAGTCCTACAAACCCACATTTACCTACTCCCCACTCATCCGAACCCCTAACCTCAGGCAAGAGGGTGGCCCTGGTGCCAAGACCTACCATCTTCTCTGAGCTAGTCAAAGCAGGTTAGGTCATCACCATTTCAGGTGACAAGGCCACCTCTGACTGCTCTCCTGCCCTCAGGGATCTCGGGGAGACCCTGGTGATGCTGGACCCCGTGGAGATTCAGGACAGCCAGGTCCCAAGGTATGTCCCTTCCTCCGGTCGATATGGGATGGGGCCCAAAGCAGTTGCCTGTGGAGGAACCCAACAGGAAGGTTTCAGGAGAAGCTTGGAGGCCTGGAGGAAGAGAGAGGCCTCCGGTGAGCCTCCTAGTGAGACTGGAGAGCAGCAGGAGACCATGCACCCTGTCTTCTGCCCTCCCCAGCAATGACCTGCCTGGGAAGATGGCAGGGTCCCGAGGGGTGGACAGCCATATGAGTACTGCATGATCCTAGTGGCCTCTCTAATGTGTGCCACAGCCCCTGGCTTATCTGGTACATCAATCGCACACACTCCCGTCCAGAGGTGGCCAAGCAAGGCGAGGCTCACACTTTGTATTTCCACCCTACACAAGATGCCCTAGTCCTCATCTGCACTATTTGGACACCACCTCCTCCTCAGTCATGTCAACTAACTCAACCTTCTCCTTCAGGGAGATCCTGGAAGGCCTGGATTCAGCTACCCAGGACCCCGAGGAACACCCGTGAGTCATGGCATAGAAGAAGAACCCCCAGAAAAACCCTGTGGACTGGGCCCCAAGGCTTCTGTGGTTCCCTTGATGTGGGACTAGGAATAGGGAGGGGGCGGGGCCACCTGTCACTTGGTGTAAAGGCAGATCCAGCCAGCACCCAGAAACGCCAGGGGTTAGATATAGCTCGGGATTGGCTCAGCATGTGTGGGTTCTGTGGTCTTTACCTGAGGTGTGTGTGAGCTTCTATACAAATTCTGATATCCAAGAAATCATGAGGGGTGACCCCAGCTCCAGGGGATGGTGGGTTTCTCTGCCTGTAGTTAGACTTGGGGTCTGTGACTGAGCCAACTGTCGGGCCTTTGCTTGCTTCACAGGGTGAAAAAGGAGAGCCCGGCCCACCAGGCCCCGAGGTACTTGGGGGTCTTGTCCCGGTTAGCCTTTTCCTGGTGGGGTCATGGAAGTCCTGCATGCCATGTCCACTTGGGAACCATCTTTCGGTCATGTCCTTGGCCCAAGACAGGCCACATGAGCCCTGGCTGGACCTTAACTGGTGTTGGTTCCTGTGTTGTGTCCTTTTCCAAACAAAACCCAGGGCTTCCCTGAAAATGCCCAGAATTCTGAGTGTGGTTTGTGCTACCTCCGAGCTCCTGGAAGTCTGTGGGAGGTCCCGTTGTGTGGGGTGGGTGGGTGTATGCCACCCACTGCCCACAACTAACATGTGTCCTGTGTCACAGGGAAGCCGAGGAGACTTTGGCCTGAAAGGAGCACCCGGAAGGAAAGGAGACAAAGGCGAGCCAGTGAGTGTCACCGTCCTATGCCCAGGGCAATGGGCTAGCGCATGAGGCGGACCTGAGATTCCTGGGGAAACACCCAGCCTGTCTGGCACTCAGCCCTTGACAGGAATGGTCAAACTCAGAGGCCTCCTCTGTTCTTCACCCCATCCTCAGCCAGCACCTCCTACTGGTCCTTTGGCACAAGCCTGGCCCGTATCATCTTCACTTCCATGTCCCTAGCACCTTTGGGTATCTAGATGGACGTATGGATGCAGAAGGAACAGATAAGAAGGGCAAGACAGCACAGATAAGGACTGGTGGCAGATGATGGCGGATGGATGGATGGATGGATGGATGGATGGATGGATGGATGGATGGATGGATGATGGATGGATGGAGTGAGTTGGCAGTTCACTGGAGGGATGGTAGGCTGGTGGACAGGTCATGGATAAATGGGTAGGTAGATTAGGCACACAGAGTGACTAGATGACCCTGGGATGTAGCAGCGTGAGTTATCCTGTTACTATCTTTGAGTTCTTCAGGGGCCTTCTACTCTCTCTTGCCTACCAGGCTCTGATAACATCAGTTCAGGACATTCCTGGGGTGATATCAGATTCAGGATAAAATGGGTGATACAGTCCTTCATGCCACTGTACTCCCAGCAAAAGCCATTGACAGGGGAATCAATACTTCTATGGGGCAAAGAGACCTCCCAGGGCAATACTGAGCCTACTTCCCTATTCCCCCACAGGCTGATCCTGGTCCCCCTGGTGAACCTGGACCTCGAGGGCCAAGAGGAGTCCCAGGACCTGAGGTAAGCCACCTCTATCCCTTGGGTCCATAGCTCCTGGGCCAGCCATGCTGATGTACACAGAGCATCCTGGTTCTGCCCTTAGTGGGCCCATGAGTCAGTACTGAGTGGTGGCACCAGGAGCGACTTGAACCCAGCAGTCTCACCTCTCACTGCTGTCCTTTGTCTTCCAGGGAGAACCTGGCCCTCCTGGAGACCCTGGTCTCACGGTAGGTGTCACGTAGTGTGGAGTCAGGACCCTTGTTTGTAAGTGTCCTTCTCTCTTCTGAAAAGCAAAATCCAAGAGCGTCAAGTACAGGGGGTTGGCAGGGCAAAGTCAGAGGAGGAGCTCAGAGGGCAAATTTAGCAGGCATCCAGGTCAAAGGTCAAAGCCAACAGGTTTGAGGTTGAGCAGGGACAAGGTCAGAAGATGAATCAAGGCTGGCAGGAGGTTGAAAGGGCAGAGTCAGCAGTGATCAGGTTGGCAAGGACAAGACCATAGGGTAGGAGTTAGTGGGTGGAGTTGGCATGGGTAAGGTCACAGGGCAAAGCTGGAGATGTAGGTACCTCTACTCCACATATTGGCACAGACACCAGCAGACACGGGGTCAGGTGCTCCTATGGAAGCTCTCATGCGATGGTAGGTGCTCCCTGCCTAAATGCACCCACTGGGGCTGTGTTGCAGGAATGTGACGTCATGACCTATGTGAGGGAAACCTGCGGGTGCTGCGGTGAGTTGGCCTAGTGCGAGAGCGCAGGAGGGATGGAGTGGATGGGGCAGGATCACTCAGGGTCTTCCCACCTCTACCCACTCACCCTGTCATCCCCCCCACACACTTCCAGACTGTGAGAAGCGTTGTGGTGCTCTGGATGTGGTCTTCGTCATCGACAGCTCTGAGAGTATTGGCTACACCAACTTCACCTTGGAGAAGAACTTCGTCATCAATGTGGTCAACAGGCTGGGCGCCATTGCCAAGGACCCCAAGTCTGAGACAGGTCAGTGAAGGCCATGAAGGACCCTGAGGCAGAAACCAGATCCCTGCCTCTAGCCAGGATCATGGCTTCGCCTGTGATTTCATTCAAGGTGGCCAAGCCCAGGTCACCAAGGTGGGAAAACAGGCTGGTAGACACTGTTCCCGCTTTTGTACCCTTGTAGGCACACGCGTGGGTGTGGTGCAGTACAGCCACGAGGGCACTTTTGAGGCCATCCGGCTGGATGACGAGCGAGTCAACTCCCTGTCCAGTTTCAAGGAGGCTGTCAAAAACCTCGAGTGGATTGCCGGTGGCACCTGGACACCCTCTGCCCTCAAGTTTGCCTACAATCAGCTCATCAAGGAGAGCCGGCGCCAGAAGACCCGGGTGTTCGCAGTGGTCATCACAGATGGGCGTCACGACCCCCGCGACGATGACCTCAATCTCCGGGCCCTGTGTGACCGAGATGTCACCGTGACAGCCATCGGCATTGGTGACATGTTCCATGAGACGCACGAGAGTGAAAACCTCTACTCCATCGCCTGTGACAAGCCGCAGCAGGTGCGCAACATGACACTGTTCTCTGACCTGGTGGCTGAGAAGTTCATCGATGACATGGAAGATGTCCTTTGCCCAGGTGAGTGGTGACACCCGGTACCTTTTCCCCTAGCAGGCTAGTAGGTGACCACCGAGGGCCCAGCAGGAACTAATAGAGACCTGTTCTCTTTTCTCTCTTCTAGATCCCCAGATCGTGTGTCCAGAACTTCCCTGCCAAACAGGTAACATGTGTGCCTGAGACCCTAACCCCAGACAAGCAGAGCAGGCCCAGCATCCTTCCTGTTCTAATAGCCAGGGATGCTGCAAGGAACTGTGCAGCCTCAAGGGTGTACCATTGTGGAGCTGCTTCCTTGGGGAGAAACCCTTGAAGTTCACCCCTAGCATGGTAGAGTCAGGAGCTCAGGATGAGAACTGGCTCCTGGGAGCATAGAGTGTCATCCTGAACCTCTGTATGGTACCATCTGGGTAGAGGCTGCTGGCCTGGCTGTGCTTGGCGCTTGGCCACTGACCAAAAAGGCATTTCAAGACAAAGGGAGTCTCATCCAAGAGTCTGAAGTCTTCCTACCACTGGGGACTCTCCTTTTGGTCCATGGGGGCCAGGACCTGGACAGACTTAGCTAGAACCATCTATTTGCCAGGGTCTGGCAAGCTCTTGCCAAAAGATACAGCCCTAAAACTGATGGGTGGAATGGCTGCTGTAAGATACGGGGGAGGGGGGACAAGCATGCTGCTGCCCACCAGTAGTGGCTTTGCTTCTAACCCTGCGGCTGCCTTTGTGGCCTTCGTGGTAGGAGGCTGGAACCCAAGCTGCTACTCCAAAGGGAGCACAGGGGGGTCCCTGATGTGCTGAGAGTCCCTGCCAATGCCTCCCCAGACACTGCTGCAGAATAACTGGGCAAGAGCCTCAGGGAGATGCCCCGGGGTCTCGGGAGCCTTGCAGTCTGCTCTGCAAGCCCTGCCCCTCCCAGGAGCATTGAGTAGGGGGTGGGATGGTTTTGATGAGCTGCAAAGTCTCGACTTTCTTGGCCCCTCTCAAAGACAAGGTGGCCACTGAGCATGAGCACAGGCCCTGAAACCACCTAACAGAAGGGACCATGTGGCCTGGGATTCAGGGTCTCAGCAGAGATCATTATCAAGAAAACTCTCAGGGTTTGCCTTGACCTCAGCCACCCCAGGGAGGATTGTGTGAGGCTCAGAGCATGGGCCTCAAGTTGCCAGTTCTGGTATCTGTCAAAGGCTAGGGCTCTGTCTGCAGGGAGACCCCCAACCCCAGCTCCTGGCACCTTGATTAGCTCCCAAATGAACTGTACCTTTGGTGTTGGACTGTAGTGCAGTATTGTACAGGATGTAAACCTTTAGTGAGGTTTGTGTAAAGGAGGCTGATGCCATAGATGGATCCATCCCCGCAACACAGAAGCCGGACCTTGGTCCCTGAGTCTTGCTCCTGATCGCAGTGGGAAACGTCCAGAGTGTGACAGCAGCCATGGTTCTGTGGCTGTCTTTAGGAAGTAGAAAGTTCCCCCTTGTTGAGCTTCGTTATCAGGACAGGTGTTGAATCTTGTCATGTGCTTGTTCGTTGGTGACTCCTCGTGAGGTTTCTTTAGCTTTGAAAGCGATGTTCAGTCATGTTGATTTCCTATTGTTGGGTGAGCCTTGTTCCTTGAGGCACAGCCCTGGGTCTTGGTCTACCTTGGTTTTGCCTGCTGAATGTGGTCAGCTCATGCCTTATGGAGGAAACTTTACCTCTGTGTTCAAAGAGCTATCTCTCTCTGCATCTTCCTTTCTGGTGATCTCTGTGTCTGGCTTGTATAGGGTGACCGTGGGTGACAAGGTGCAGTGGCTCCAGGATGGGGGCCAGGATCAGACAGTTTCTACCTGTGGGCACACCAGTTCTGGAGGGTGGCAAGACCAAGAGGAAATGGGGATGGCAGCCTACACTAAGATCTTAGGACCCCACAAAGCGCTCCTTACTAGGTCCCCCCACATTTCCCAGCTCCCTAACCCCCTTCTACTGACCTTATAAAGCACATTTGCATTCACTGCTATAGAAATTTCAAGGTGAATTATGGTGTCTGGGGACACAGTGACCTTAGATGGTGTCTTTACGAGTGAGGTCCTGGATGAGCGTCCTTGTGAGCATTTCTGATGTGAATACAGTGTTAACAACAGACTTCCAACTCTGACATAGCCCTGATCCTCTGAGCCAAGTAGCCAGCCCTGTCCACCCAGAAGCCTGCCTCAGGCCAGGCATGCGGTCAGTCCTTAGGGACTGCTGAGAGTGTCTGACAAGCTCAAACTGCAGGGAGAAAATTGGTAATGACCATGGCATCAAAGACTGCAGTGAGACCTGAGCACCGGTTGTGGAAAAAAGAAACAAGAGCCTTTAGAAAAGGGAGTGTCCTCAGGGAGACCTGGGGTCCTAGGGCCTGGTCCTGTGTTGGACACATTGGGTTTCCTCATGGCTCCTTGGTTACCAGAGAAAAAGGAGTGAGTTTGGCCATGACATCCATTGAGTCATCCCTTCTCATCCAGCAGGCGCTGGAAGCCAGAGAGAGGGAGGAGTAAGGGGGGAGGGTAAGAGGCAGAGATAGGAAGATACAACAAAGGAGAGAGGAAGGAACAAAGAAAGAAAAAAGAGAAATAGAGGCACAAAGAGAAGGGAAGGGAACAAAGGGACAGAAGCAGAAAGGGATGGAGAGAAAGAGGCAGATGGAGTCACAAAAAGAGAAGAGAAAATAAGAGATGGGGGAAGAAGGGGGAAGAGAAGGGGTGGCGAGGGAGGAGAGGAGGGAGGACGAGAGGCTCTTGCTCTCCCATGATGTCTGCACCACTATCTTGGACCCTCAAGGGCAGGCCTGGGATAGCAGGTCATGTCTGGGACAAAGTGTCAGCGGTGTGTTCTGTCTGTGGGCGCTTTCCAGAGCTGACTCGTCTAGGGATGCCGAGACAGAGCACTGAACTGGAGAAATTTACAAAATTTGTGCATGTCTCTCAGTTGGGTTTGGGCACTAATGCTCCATGCTGAGTTTCCCTAGAGCTCTATGGACATCCCCAAACTGCTACAAGGCTAAGTCTCTTGGGCTGTGCTGCTTGCTCTCAGCTTCTTTTCCCCAGCAGGCCTCCCGCCTAGGCCAGATACTACTACCTGCTCAATCTCCCCCTGGATCAGTCTCTGGTCCTAACTACTATCTGTGGTCAGAGGCCTAAGGAGGGCTGGAGGCCAGCCATATCCACTGGAGCCCCTAAAGTCTTCTCTGGACACTCCCTTTCAGATGAACCATGGCCTGGCAGCAAGCCCCCGGTCACCTTCCTCCGCACGGAAGAGGGTCCAGACCCTACCTTCCCCAAGACCATCCCCCTGATCCAGCAATTGCTAAACGCCACGGAGTTCACTCAGAACCCATCTGCCTACTCCCAACTGGTGGCTGTGATGGTCTACACCGCTGAGAGGGCCAAGTTCTCCACAGGGGTCGAGCGGCAGGACTGGATGCAACTGTTTATTGACACCTTTAAGCTGGTGCACAGGGATATTACAGGGGACCCAGAGAGTGCCCTGGCACTCTGCTAAAGCCCTCAGATTCACCATGAGCAAACAGGCCAAGCTAACCCCTCAATTCTTATCGCTTCCCAGGGCTGCCACCATAAGCTTAGGCCTTAGGCAACGGGGACCTGCCCTCCTAGTCCTGAGGCCAGAGTCTAAGTCTTTACCGTTATTCTCTTTGGAGGGTCCCCCCTACTTCCTCCAGCTGCTGGCAGAGCTGCCATCCTTAGCTTGTGGGCACACTACTCCACTGTCACTTCCGTCTTCCCATAGCCTCTCTTTGTGTCTGTGTCCCCTCCTCTTTTGTTCCCCTCGTTCCTCTTTTTTTTTTTTTTTTAACAAGGACATCAGTGATTGGATTGAAGGCCCACCTTAGACCCCAGAAGTTCACATCTGGCAAAGGACCGTAAAGGGCATTAATATTGAGGTTCTTGAGATGTAAACTTCTGGGAATCTTTCAGCTGAGCACACCGCCTCAGTCAACCTGAGCTATCCTGCGTTTGAAAGCACAGATTGGGATAGGGTGCTATCTGAGTGCTTGGGGAGGTCCCCTCCTTTCCTGCTTCTGATTGGGATTCATGTTTGATGTTGGGTATGTGTTTATAGCCTGCAAAAACCATAGGGATGTAACAAGGGCCTTAAGGTACCTCCGCTTCTGTCATGCCCAGTAAATCAAAGTACCAGAGGTACCAGAGCAGGTCTGCCACTGTGCCCCCAACACCTGCATGCCCAGCCAGGTCTCTGGATATATGAAGGCATCTCAGTCACGTGACCAAGAACCATAAAGGCATCCTCTCCCGGTGTAGGGTGAGACCTATCCTCCTGGGAGGGTGACATCCCCTCCTTGCTATGAGGTCACAGATAGAAGAAAGGACCCCCACACACAGAGACGTGGAACGCAGAGATCCCTGAGTCCCCAAACTCACAATTACAAATGGATTTTCACCAGACTTTCCTGGTTTCCCATAGGCCCTGTAGCTGTTGATGTTAAGAAAAAGTCCCCAAGCCAACCACCCCTACTGTATGTCTGCCTCTGAGTTTGCAGTAGTAGCTGTGAGGGTGCCTGTCAGTTATGAGGAGCTAAGAAGTCCAGTTGTCTCCCAGAAACAACTTTCTAGACACTCTGAGAAGATTTGAGCAGATTCCAGAGATGGTGACAGGACAATAAATAAGTTATGTGACCAGCAAGCTCTGTAAGAAAGACCGACCCTATCTGCAGGCACTCCCTGGCTCAGATCCATGATCTGGGATCTCAGGGGGAGTGAGCCGTGTTAAACATGTTATAAAAAGATGAAACCTGTAACTTAATGCATTGCTGTGGTCAAATGGCAAGCTGGGCTAGTATACACAGGGATGGACCCTCACGCACCACTGGGGTTCGGTGGGCTGGGGGGTAAGCATTCTGGCAGCTGGGTCCTGCCTCAATATCTGTGGTCATACATGATTGGAGTCAGGCTATTCTCAATGCGACTCCCTGGGGTCCCAAACGGCTGGGCCATGGCAGCATGTATAGGTGAGCCAAGCTCGTCTTCCTCTAGGGAGAGCCTAGATGGATGCTGGTGAATGGGGAGCCAGGCCCTAGCCCGTGGTCTCTGACACGTGCGTGGCGGTGTAAGTGTGGCCTCAGCTTCCATAGTACTGCCTGGCAGGGCTGGTGACCATCCCCCAGAGGAAAGCATCTCTTGGTGGCAGTGAGGCCACAAAGGGCCTACCTGGACTCCTTCAGCCATACCCTAGCAGCATACCAAAGCTACAGTGAGTGCCAGGACACATGGCCCCTTTCTCTTTCTGGGCAATGTGTGACTCAGACAGACAGCTCAGAAGTGGCCCCTGGGAGAGGGAGTCAGGTCCAGAGGCCCTATCATGCCTCCCAACAAAGATGGCCGTTATGTGAGTAACTATCTTTGGCTGAGAGTAGTCTTTGGGCTGTTGAGGGTCCCAGAGGTAGCTGGTTTAGGATGAGACATGCTTGGAGACAAAAGATGGGTCTTCTGGCCTCTAGCCAGATCTCTAGTCCTCTAGTTTGGGACCACTTAAGAGACAGTCCCAAAGGAGCCTGAGCCAACTACATCGCCTGAGATGGCTCTGCTGTGGTCCATTGTGGCTGTGGGTGAAGCCCCAAAGTCCCATGATCTGGGATCCAGTGGGCAGAGTGTAGGCAGAGATGGGATGAGTCTCGAGCTGGCCACCCCTTGCCCGCCTGGGCCCACCTTACATCTTCCCTGCAGAGCTATATGTGGCCCAGTGCACACAGCGGCCTGTGGACATTGTCTTCCTGCTGGATGGCTCGGAGCGGTTGGGCGAGCAGAATTTCCACAAGGCCCGGCGCTTCGTGGAGGAGGTATCGCGGCGCCTGACTCTGGCACGGAGGGACGATGACCCGCTCAACGCCCGCATGGCCCTGTTGCAGTACGGCAGCCAGAATCAGCAGCAGGTGGCCTTCCCACTGACCTACAACCTGACCACCATCCATGAGGCACTGGAGAGAACTGACTACCTCAATTCCTTTTCTCACGTGGGTGCCGGCATCGTGCATGCCATCAACAATGTGGTGCGGGGTGCACAGGGCGGGGCGCGGCGTCACGCAGAGCTCTCCTTTGTCTTCCTCACGGATGGCGTCACGGGTAATGACAGCCTGGAGGAGTCGGTGCACTCCATGCGCAAGCAGAATGTGGTGCCCACCGTGATCGCTGTGGGCAGCGACGTGGACATGGATGTGCTTACCAAGATCAGCCTGGGTGACAGGGCGGCCATCTTCCGGGAGAAAGACTTTGACAGTCTGGCCCAGCCCAGCTTCTTTGACAGGTTCATCCGCTGGATCTGTTAGCACCTGCCCACCGTGCCCACCCATTCCTCCTCCATCTCCTCTCTGTGGTGCTAACAGGACCCCAGCTCGGCCAGTCCATGCTGGACTGTACACTGGGTCTTCCTGGAGAGTGAAAACCCTTCTCCCAAGGTCAGGACAGGAGGACTCTGGACCCAAGTCCCCTTGCCCTCTTCAGCTCCCTTGGTGTCCCCTCCCACTTCTCCATCCTTACTATACCTTGCCCTCGAGTATTGGAGGACCCCAGAGTCCCCCGCTGCCTTTGCCCCTCCACTCCCCACTCCTCTTCATGCATCCCACATTCCCTTCCCAAGGCTGTCTGCTGGCCTGCACCAGTCTTGCCCAGGGCCCTGCCCTTCTCTGCCCATTATTTCCTATATCAGATCAGACCTGAGAGCCCTGTGTCACACACCCATTGGCCCAATAAAGGTTTTGAACCTCCCTGCTGCTGCCAGATCCCCAGTGTCTGTGCCCAGCCGGGCCTTACCCCAGGCATGTACCACACTGGGCCTTCTCCTAACACTAAGGGGACACTTAGGGTATGCCCAACAGAATCCATCATTCCCTGGCTCCTAGCTCCAGTTGCCCTACCCTCATGGGGCAAGGACTCCCAAAAGGTGCTGTCTACAATGTCCCTAGTGAGTATTCAGCAAAGCCTCAACGTGGACTCCACCCTGGCCACTGAGCTCTCAGCTAGATTTGCCACCCTGTGATGTGAGCTGTCTCTTAGTCCCCAGTCAGGGCAAGGTGCTAAGAGACTACCCCGTAGCTTGAGTGAGACACTCACAGAAGGACATGTAATTAGTGAATTGTGGTGGACACGATTAATGACCACCAAAAGTCAGCCTTACTTCAGGTGGGTGATTTCCCCTTGCTCATACCCTGAGGCCTTCCACACTTACAGCCATGGAGGCTCCACAGAGAACTGTGGGTTCTCCAGGACAGGTGGGTCCTGGGCTGTGTCCCACCTACATGACTGAGCATGGCACCTGAGCGGCCTAGAGTTTACTATCTTAGGTCATGGTACTCTGCAGAGAGAGAGGGGCTGACCTGGTGTTTGTGAGGTCCTGGGTTCGAACCCAGCACAGGAGGAAAAGAGAAAAGACAAAAGAACTATAAAGGGGAAGCTCATGGGGTCATGGACATGGAGGCCAGCAGTCCAGGTGTGAAGCTGGCAGGGCTGGGGGCCCTGCCTGCACCATGGAGGATCTGTCATAGCTCTGAGGCCTGAGAGCTGGCACTCCCCTTGTCTTCAGAAGCCATCAGCACCACAGCAGGCCTCGTGAGATGTTCTTCCTGTGTCCGTCTGCCCAGATTCCCTGTTTTTCCATTTGCTTTTCAGAACTGGACACATTTTTCCTGCACCTCCTGGTTTACAACAGGAGCTGATAGGGAAGACAGTTCTACTTCACAGTATATGCAGGGAACTACCTCCAGCTCCGGGGACTTAGAAGGATTTTTTTCCCAAAAGTTAGACCAAGTAAACTGGTGTTGACTCCTTGAGTTTTCCACTGGCTCTTCCCTCCTAATAGTAACAAGTTCTAATTAGTTAAGCAGCTCTCGAGGCCGACTTAACCTCTACTTTGGGTACTGTAGATCTAAAGCCCTGCTATTTCAATCAACAGCCACTAATTCCACTTCAACAGTGGGCTGCATTGGGGGAATCTTGGCGTCTCCCTCTCTCCAACCTCTCATTCTGACTCACTCTGCAGCCTTTTTCCTGCTCACAGCCATACTGACATCTAGTGTCCTCTGATAAGTTTGCCTAAGGACAAGGACTTGGCGTCTTTGAACTTATTTGTTTATCGATATCAAAAACAGCCATATCCTGCTGCATTCCTGGATGTGCAGTGAACATCTCCCTCTGGGGGACAGCCGGGGTTATCTCCCTTTTTTGCATTTTTGTGCGTTTGGTGGACCCTTCCCATTTCTTTTGGTTTATCTTCACTAAGTGCCTTATTTTTCATTTGCTGAACACTTACGCTTTGTGTATACTTAAACCGCTTGCTTTAAGAAATGTTTATAATCACATGACTCTCACTAGTGATCTTGGCTACATCCTAGTGTTTCCTAATAACTTAGGCTTTGTAAGAAATGGATCTCAGTTGTGGTACTGCCAAAACTTGGCAATGTCCCCCTCAGGCAGCTGCTCCACAGTCTTCAGCTGCTGAGGAACTGCCACTGTCTCCCAGCTCCCAGCTGTCTGCTTTACTCCAGATTGCCCTTAAAAAAAAAAAAAAAAAAAAGGACGCTAATCTTAGTGAGCCAGGGCCCTCCATATTCCAGCAAAACCTCTTCTCTTTGCAATGGGTGACATTTGCAAAGACCTTCTTTCCATTTCTTTCCATGTTGGGCCATACTCTGAAGTACAGGCCTTTGGAAGTCAACACATGCATTTGGACATAAGCATCCCTGCTGTAACTCGCACTCTTTAACGTCATGTCATTGACACTCCACCAGTGCCATCTGGCCACACAGCCTGCAGCAGAAACGCCCTAACCCTAACTCTGTCTCCCTACAAAGAATCACACAAAGTCCTAGCAATAAGCCCTGCAAATAAGTCCCCACCATCAGAGCGTTCACCCAAGACCCTTATACATTTCATTAGCAATCCTGCAGATTGGTCCAGAGTGGGGACCACAGGACCTCTCAGAGGAAAGGGACACCCTTCACTGTGACACCGGACCCAGGATGGTATGAAAACCAATCTCACAGAAGGGACTTTCACACACTAATGATATGGGAAAGGGTTCTGTTTTAGTTAGGGTTTCCATTGCTTTGGAGAGACACCATGACCACAACAATCTTATAAAAGAAAACATTTAACTGGGGTGGCAACTCACAGTTTCAGAGGTTTACTCCATTATCACGGTGGGACATGGCG
Source organism: Chionomys nivalis (assembly GCF_950005125.1). NCBI lineage: Eukaryota > Metazoa > Chordata > Mammalia > Rodentia > Cricetidae > Chionomys > Chionomys nivalis. Next base: position 54,500,573 of record NC_080104.1, on the reverse strand, counting down.
GCGTGCAAGCAGACATGGTGCTGGAGCTGCAAGTCCTCCGTTTTAATCAGCAGGCAACAGGAAGTGAACTAAGACACTGGGCGTGACTTGAGCATATGAGACCTCAAAGCCACACCTCCTACAGTACCAGTCCCTTTGGAAGCCATTTTCTTTCAAACCACCACAGGTTCCGTTCACCAGGGTGCCTTCAACAGTCACCCCACACCAGTAAATGCTACAAAGCCCCCTCACCAACATCCCTACCCAATGTGCCCCATACCATAGTCCCCTCGCAAATAACCCTTTACCAACATAGCATCACACTCTTCTTATTTATTATTATTATTATTTGGGGAGGGGGTCAAGACAGGGTTTCTCTGTAGCTATGGAGCCTGTCCTGGAACTTGCTCTTATAGACCAGGCTGGCCTCAAACTCACAGAGACCCACCTGTGTCTGCCTCCTGAGTGCTAGGATTAAAGGCGTGCGCCACCACTGCTTAGCAACATCACACTCTTACCAACATTCCATTGCCAGCATCCCCTCACCAACATCTCCTTGCCAGTATTCTCCTGTCAACACTCCATGACAGTCATGCGGTCATCAGCATCCCATCTCTGACCTACCAGACATCACTACATCAATAGCCTTCTACCAACACCCACACCCCTACATCCTCAACAACATCTGTTACACACAGCTCCAAACCAAAGTTCCTTCACCATTATGCTCCTACCAATGACCTCTCACAAGTGTCCTGTCACCAGATTCCCTCTCCATAGCACCCACAACATCCTCACCAAATCATACTTCCCAAATCCAGTGATGTCACTACTTCTAGACACAAGCTATCTGCTTTCCCTGTAGTAGCCTCCCTGCCACTGTCCCCTCTTCTAGACACGAGCTATCTGCTTTCCCCATGCCAGCTTCCCTGCAACTGTCCCCTCCTCACATTTCCTCACAACAAGATTCTCTTAGCTCCCTCTACCAATTTCCCTTCACTACCTTCCCCTTACAGTTACCCTCCTTCAACACCGTCTCTTCACTGCCTTCCCCACAGCATCTTTCAATCATGGCTTTCCAATCCCTACCTTCCCTTGCCACCATCCCCTTCCCTTTATCAGAATCCTCTCACCACTTCCCCTCAAGATCCGCTCCCCACCACCTTCCCCCCAGTCTCTTCCCCCCATCAACATCTCCTTTCTGATATTCCCCCCAAGAAAACCCCTCGCAAATATGACAAAACCATTATTTTCTCGCTGTTGTGTTCCTTCTGATGTCCCCTTGCTTCTGTGCCTTTAGACCTCTATGTGTCCAGGAACCTGCACATCAATGGACGGTCCCTAAGTGTTGTAGCCTGTGAGACAAGCTCTCAAGACCACACCCAGGATTCAAGGAGAAAGTCCACAGTGTAGCGAAACAACTTGAAGTTTTTCTATCTGAGGGGCACTGAACAAATTTATATCTGTGCGGTTCAAGTCATGCTATTTATTGTTCTGTCTATTCTTTTGCTATAGCTCTAATTCTACCCCTGCAGCTTCAGTTCTATCTAAGTTATAATTCCTATTAGTTAATAATTCCTTCTAAGTTCTAATTCTTTCTCTTTCTCCTCTGTCTTATACACGCACATGCACACACACACACACACACATATATATATATATATATATATATATATATATTTACTGCAAAAGGCTTTTTACAATAATAAAAAAATATAAAGCTACCTCTGAAGGTCATAGCACATTCCTCAAATAAGTGATAAGGAACAGAACCATTTACCATGGCAACACAAGGTTTCAAGATTCCTGGTATAAGACTGTGACCAGAGGCTGGGGGCACAGTGCCAGGTGAGACAAGCTGCAGAGAGATCTGTAAAGAGACTCAGGTCTTGACCATCCAGACTTTAGCAAGCAAAAAATTGGCACAGTTTCTTAGGTTTGTGTTAACAACTTTGGTTAGGCATCTGTGGCTTTGTCCTTGTGTGTATCTGTAAAGTTTTTAACTTATGATCCATTCACAGAAACATTCAGCCTAGCTTGAACTTGCTCTGAGGTAAAAACGAGTTAATTGTGTGGTTTGTCTTAGACTGGGGAGAAATTGTTGTTTTCTATATTAGTTTGTGTTAAAGGAACAAAGCAGGTTTTTAAGAGTCTTATAGTTCTCATGGGACAATAAATCTAGTTCTGAATATTTAATAGTATATTTTCTATATATCAAAATTATACAGGTTAATGCAAAATCATCTTCATGACCATCCACAGATATATGTGCCCATAAGATTGTGATATAATCACGATATTACATATACACATTACATGAGATTACACATTATAGTGCAGGTATTGGGGAGATACCATAGCTATCTTTGTACATGTAGATTTACAGACAGAAGCAGTCAGTATTTATAGGCAATATTTTCATAAGCCTTGCCTATGAATTTCCCCCATCAGATTAGTTGATTCCCTGGTGAGTTGGCCTTAGGAATATCAACTGCCATCTGTTGTAATTGCATCATGGCCCACAAGAGCTCTTGACACCTATGCTCCCCCACCCCCAAAATACACACAGGAGCATTTTTGGATGTTCCCAGAATCCTATTTCATACTATACGAGGCTATACCATACTAGGCTTCTCTCCACCATGGTGGGAACAGCCCATCTCCCACCCTGCTTTGGGTCCGTCATAGCCATTGTTCTAGTTGGTTTTCTTCCTATGCTGAATAACCAACAAAAAGCAATTTGGGAAGGGAACAGTATGTTTGACTTATATTTTGATGTCACAATCCATCATTGAGGGAGGTTGTAGCCGGAGCTCAAGCAGAAACCATAGAGGGCTCACTCCCCCTGGCTCATACCCAGCCAGCGTTCTTATACAACCCAGGACCACCTGCATAGGGGTGGCACTGCCCACAGTGGTCATGGCCTTCTCACATCAACCAACAATCAAGCAATTTCCCACAGACATGGCCACAGGCCAGTCAGATCTCAGCGTTCCTCAGCTAAGATTCCCTGACTCAGGTGACTCTTGGTTGTCGACAAACTAAGCAGGATGCCTCTTCATGGAAATGATAACACACCCAACTCCTCCACCTACCCACCACACACCCCGGAACACACGTGCTGGAAGGCAGAGTGTCAACCCAACCCTCTCTGCTGTCCTGCAGCCTCTCTGGGTTACAGTGCTGGGGATATGGCTAGGGTTAGGGCCCTAAGTCCAGGAGGCCTAGCAGAATCTCCTCTTTGCCTGAGGAAGGGCTAAAGGAAGCTCTACCCTGGAGAAGTCTTCTGGACCACTGTTGTGTGTCTCCTCGGTGTGAAGTGCAAAGCCTGGGCCTGGGAACTGGATGGGATCGAGTTCTCTGTCCTCAATGTACTTGGATATCAGGGAAAGAATAGAGAATCATCACCTGACTGCCCCTCCCCAAGACAGCCCCAACCCTGGGCAGGACACGCATTTGAGACTAGCAGCTCAGACAGCCATGAAAGATCCCATGGGATAGTGCAATATACCAATATACCTTCAAATGCTCTTTGGTGGCAGCAAGGGGCAAAACCCCAGAGTCATCCTTATTCTGTCTTAGACAGGAGCACAGGCATTTGTTATACACAAGTTGGCCAGGACCCCTCACCGAAACTGGGCTGCCCCCCCCAAGCACCTTGTTAGGTTCAGTCTAATTTGTAGAACTTCCCACACTGAAGGATTCCACCCCTTTGCCTGCAACACATGTGAACCGTCTGTTCATGTTGCTTCCCCTGGTTGATGACTCTTCCCAGAAACAAGTGACTTAAATTTTCAGATAGTAAATCTGTCCTAAAAGGCATTTAGATTTTCTGCCTCACTTAAGAAGAATGTACCACAAGCTGTTTTCTTTTTATGTACTGTGTTGATAGCTACAACCATACTTGGGAGATTTTCTCATGGAGTGGCACATCTGAAAGTCATGGGGTGAGATTTTTTTTATTAGTAATGGAGAATAGAGAGAAGAAGCGAACCACAGAAGATCTGAGGATGGAGGACGGGGGGGAGCCCCCGTGATGGTGACATGGAAGCTAGGATCAGACTGTCCATTGAAGGGAGATAATGTCCTCACAGCCCTGAGGAGCCAGACTCTCCCCAGTGTGAGGGCTTGGAGCACTACAGTCTCTGTCCCTTGCTACATGGCTGTGCTGGCTGCTCTTATGTCAACTTGACACAAACTAGAGTCACCAGAGAGGAAAGAACCTCAATTAAGAAAATGCTTCCATAAGATTCGACTGTAGGACATTTTCCTAAATAGTGACTGATGGAGGAGGGTAAGCAGCTCCCCTTCAAGGCCTCTGCATTGCCTCCTGCCTCCAGGTTCCTGCTCTGCTTGAGTTCCTGTCCTGACTTCCTTTGATGATGAACAGTGATGTGGAAGTGTCAAACAAACCCTTTCCTCCCCAGCTTGCTTTTTGGTCATGGTGTTTTGTCACAGCGATGGTGATCCTAACTAAGACAATGGCAATGAGTTCAGTGCTCAGAGCATCCTAGAGCTGGGAGCATCCCCATATACACTCCATCTGGGAATCTGGAGCTGGGGCTTCATTACTCACAAACGAAGGAGTCCCCTGGTCCTGCTCCCGATTCCAGTCTCAGCCTTGCCTTGCCCCCAAACCCAAGCACGCCAGGCAGGTTTGTGTTCAGAATTTACTAGAAGCCACAGATAACAGAGGGTATCAGGCTAAATGCCTGCAGTAGACCACCGCCAATCAGACCCTACTCCCTACCCCAAACCACCTCGGTTGCATCTACACCATCCTACACAGACAGTTGTAGCCCCAACCTGACACTGCTGACGTCATGGCTGAATCTTCCCTCCAAGCAGGCTTGGGTCACTTAGGATAGGTAAAGACCCCTGGAAGTTGGACCATTCATGGCGTGGGGGGGAAGGGGACATCTCTTTATTCCCTCCGTGCTTCTAGGCTATCCAACACCAGTGCAGCCTGGGTCTTGGCTTCCTGCAGAAGGCTGGAGATTCGATGGCGCATCTGACAGACATAGAGAGATATATCACCCTACCCCCTCCATGCTTGCTGTGACCTGCTGCTCCTAACAAAAAAATCCCAGGCTCCTACTGCCACCTCCCCATGGCATACCCACCTCACAGTGACTAGGGTCATCTATCAGTGTGGGTAGAAGTTTTGGGAACAGCCATACCCACTGACCCTCCACAGACTCCCATCCCATTTCTTCTACTTCTGCCCAGACTGCTGAGGGGACAGCTGTATCCATAAGACCCAGAGGGGCAGGGCTCACTCACAGAGGTCATACTATCTAAAGTTGGTCAGGGAGGGGCTAGACCCCAAAGATGCCCAATTGCTAGCATTCTACTTAAGAACTGAGCCCTTAAAAGTCTTTTCAAAGTTGTCACAAATATCTAGAAGACAGATGCTTAAGAATGGCTGTCAGAGCTAAGGTATGGAACAGTGTGTCTGCTAATTGACAGAGGGTTCCTTTGAAGCAATAAAAATGTCCTGGAACTTGCTAGAATGATGGCTATACAATACTGAGAATTGCAAAAATTCTACTGAATTCTATATTTTAATATAGCAATTTGTATGTTTTGTGATTTTTGCCTCAATAATACAATAAAATTGCCATGCAGCTGTTATGAATGCTGAGATTTGGTTCATTGCTTAAAGCCATTATTTTTCCAGTCCCTGGGGTCTTGGTGCTTGGGGGTCCCCAGCCTGGAATGGCCAAGCCCTCAATTCTACTATAAGAGCAGGGTAGGTGGTATGGGCACTGGGGTACTATTTAGCAACTTTTCATCTCCTAGTCAGGTCTGGACCCATGGGAAGGGGGATGTCAATGTATACCCTCAGACACCTGGTCACCCTGTACCCATGGCTCCAGGAGAGATAGCAAGAGCCTGTTCCTTCAGGTGACCAGCAAGAGTCATCCCTGCTCACAGCAGACATTGCAGGTCCCTGAATGGGGCCTGGCATCAAGTCTTCCCCCTGCCCACCTTCTCTTTAAATGCATCATCGGTCATGTCCTTCAAGTTGATGAGCACGTTGAAGTATGCACCAAACACACCTGTCTCCAAGGCTTTGGCTGCCACCTGAAGAGACACCAGTGAAAGGGGCTGGTTCTGAACCCACAATGCCTCTGTGCCTCTTGAAAGTATCAACCCTCCTGTCAAGACCAAGCAAGCTGACCCATCCTATAGGTTGGCAGGCAAAGGCTTCATGCAGGGACCTGCATTCTTCATACCACTAAGCCTGACCCTACCCACAGAGATTGGGCTACCATGGCCATGTTGGTCTGAGACCTGAACCGAGAAAAGGAACCCACTACTAATTTGAAGATGTGACTCCTGGAAGCCTGAGGGGGGTATGAAGGTATGCTCTAGAGGCCGTTGATCCCTCTGAACCTGCCCTCAGCAGTTATCCGCCTGCAAACTAGAGCCACTCCCAGGAGAGAGAATCAGTTCGCTGGGGCCTCCAGGCTATACACTGAAATTCACCGCATACTGTAGGGTTCCTGGGTTAGTTGTAGGGGCCATAGGACACGCCTCTGCTTTGTCCCATCCCCCATACAGGATGAGTGAAGTCCATTTCCACAGGCTGGCTCAGGTATCTCCCTGTATGTAGGGTGGTATATCTGTAAGCTCTGACGACACCCAAGTTGCTAACTGTGGAACAACATTGAACAAGAATGTGGATACCACCCTGAGCTGCTCTGACACCCTGGAACCCTCATACCTGCAGGTCAGACAAGCAGGCCAGGTTCCCACAGAGGGCCAGCTCCTTCAGCACTGGCCACAGCTGGGACACAGTCTCTGCCAGCTTCAGTGGCACAGCAACCGCCTGTCTCAGCCCCTCCTGCAGAGCACAGGCCCGCCTAGAACCCAGGCGGCGATACGTGAGTTGGGGGCTGAGTGCATTCTGACCCCAATCATCACACTCCCTTCCCAAAGGCTGAGCACAGACTCAGGAGTGACAAAATGATCATTACTCACTACCCATGGTGCACCTGTGCCAACCCCCACCCCCAGACACTGAGACCCATGGCCCAGAGGGTCCAGCAGGCCCACCTGGCCAATGCCATGCTCACCTGTCCCTCTCTTCGGCTGTGTTCTTGGGCAGCTTTATTGCCTCCTATAGGGAAAAAAGACGAAAACACACATGGTGAGTGGCCACGAAGAACTGGCTGCATCCCCTGGCCATGCTGGGATGGCAGTGAGGACTGTGTCCTGGAATTCAGCAGCACGGGCAGCATGGGCAGTGCTTATCCATGGCCTCTTGCATGGGCACTTCCTACTGAAATGCATCATGCTACAGGCCACAGGCAGGGACACCTTTTGTGGGGATGATGTTTCTGTTGGTATCTGTGGTCTCCAGCACTTGGTGCCTGGGTCTGGGTGTCATAGGTCCCCACAGCCACCTGGAGAAGACAGGTGAGTGGCGTTCTCTGGGGACCTTTAAAGGCTCCTGGATTCTTCCACTAGTCCTCCCTACAGTACCAGGATCTGATGGTGAGAACGACTTTATCGTACACAGTCTAAACACACAAGGGCGGCGCTGACATTGGAAGCTCTAAGGCCTTTTCGACCATGGTGCTGCATCCCTTGTCCCTGGCCATCTGTAGACCTGGCCTTTGTGTGTGGTGAGTGCTGCCGGTCTCAGCGTTAGCCTCAGCCTCCCACAGCATCCCTCAATCTTGCAGGATGGGACAGGGCAAGGGGAAGCTGGGTAGGGGGTATGCACACTGGTGTTGGTTTATTCACCAGATCTCAACCAGTCATTATCGTGACCCTTCTCTCAGCCAGGAGGGACAGCAGAAGCTAAGCAGACACTTTGCGTCCCCAGCCAGCTTGTCATTGTCATAACATGTACCTCTCCTCCCGCCTGGGGAATGTGGCACTTGACTTAGCTGTGGCCTCTCGGCTACACCCCACGTAATCGGTTCTATTTCCTGATTCAGTGCAAGTTTTATCATGCTTTCATTTTTGATTGTTTTATGTTTTATTGTTTTTATGTTTCATTGTCTCAATGAGAAAAGTACGTATCTGTGACTTTCCTAAAATCCATCTTCTTGCTGCACATGAAAGACATTAATCAACACAACACTTACACAAACTTCATTTCATATTATTTAAATCTTCTCCTATGATTTGCTGTCTTTAGTTAATTTTCATTTATCTGACTTTCTCTTATAGTTGTGTTTTTTAACATATATCTTATTTCTTCTTTTTTTTTTTTTTTTTTTTTTTGGTTTTTCGAGATAGGGTTTCTCTGTAGCTTTGGAACCTGTCCTGGAACTCCCTTTGTAGACCAGGCTGGCCTCGAACTCACAGAGATCCGCCTGCCTCTGCCTCCCGAGTGCTGGGATTAAAGGCGTGCGCCACCACCGCCCGGCTTATTTCTTACTTCTAATATCTAATGTTAGGGTTGTCTCTGAACTGCTAATATTTATATCTAAACTAACATTTCCCTTTAAATGCCTGTCTCTCTTTGTCTTTTTTTTTTTTTTTTTTTTTCGAGACAGGGTTTCTCTGTAGCTTTTTTGGTTCCTGTCCTGGAACTAGCTCTTCTAGACCAGGCTGGCCTCGAACTCACAGAGATCCGAATGCCTCTGCCTCCCGAGTGCTGGGATTAAAGGCGTGCGCCACCACCGCCTGGCTCTCTTTGTCTTTATACCTCTGCCTGTGGCTGTGTATGTCTGTCTGTGTCTCTGTGTGTTCACATGTCTCGGTCACTCTTCATCTCTGTCACTCTCCCCTTATCTCTCTGTCTCTGCCTCCACCTCTGTGTCTCTGTATCTCTGTCTCTGTGTCTATTGCTGTATGTGTAGTCACTGATTTCATTTATGTGCATGTCACTGTCTCTGTGTATGTCCCTGTCTCTCTGTCTCCGTGTGTATCCCTGTGTCTGTCTGTGTATATCCCTGTCTCTGTCTGTGTATATCCCTGTCTCTGTCCCCGTGTGTATCCCTGTCTCTGTCTGTGTATATCCCTGTCTCTGTCCCTATGTGTATCCCTGTGTCTGTCTGTGTATATCCCTGTCTCTGTCTGTGTATATCCCTGTCTCTGTCCCCGTGTGTATCCCTGTGTCTGTCTGTGTATATCCCTGTCTCTGTCCCCGTGTGTATCCCTGTCTCTGTCTGTGTATATCCCTGTCTCTGTCCCCGTGTGTATCCCTGTCTCTGTCTCCGTGTATATCCCTGTCTCTCTTTCCCCGTGTATATCCCTGCCTCTGTCTGTGTATATCCCTGTCTCTGTCCCCGTGTGGATACCTGTCTCTCTGTCTCCATGTATATCCCTGTCTCTCTGTCTCTGTATATCTCTGTTTCTCTCTGTGTGCATCTCTCACTTCTAATCATTTCTTTCATCTTTTCAGAGTCTGGCCCTGCATCCTTGCCATGTCCGCTCATCTGACCACACCTGTAATTATTTCTCAAGATGGGTTTTCCACCTCCAAACTCTCCTGGTGGCTCCTGTATGTTGTGGCTGAGGGGTTCTTTCTAGTCTAGGTCGTTAATCTTCATGGTTGTTCTGTTACGGTTTCTATGACCTCAGAGCTCTAGCCTGCTAAAGAGGTCAGGACAGGGGCCTGCCCTGGCAATTTGCCCCTCATCAGGGTATAGTGCTGGCCTCCACAATGGCCCAGATGACCTACAGGCAAGAGAATCCTTCCTGCAGGTCTCTAGAATCTGGGAGCCAGCTCTCACATATCCCTGGCCTGGAAGCCAAGATCCTGGCTGGCCAATCTGAGACGTGTCTGCTGTTACCTTCAATGTTACCAGCTAGTGTCCCTCCAGGATCCCCAACCCCGGGGCACCCCATTCTGGGGTCCTGCCCTCCTAAGTTCCCTTTCCTGGGGCAAGGTCCATGTTCTCCAGACCTAGACCCTCAAGGTTGCAAAAGTAGGGGCTCCTAAAATATTGGCAGATCATGCCACCTTCCCAGTGTCTCGCCCCTGACTCCAAATTTGCAGATTACTAAGGCTAGCAACTCCAGGCCTGGCCATTGAGCATGCTTACCAGACAGGCAGCAAAAGCCTGGGCATCAGCATCCACCAATGGGATTAGCTGGGCGGAGGCCGCATGGAATGGTGGGATCAGGCGCCGCATGGTGGAGTCCAGGTGATCAAACTGGCGCCGCCCGTAGGTCATCTGGCCCACCATTGAGGCCAGGGCCGCACCCTGGTAAGGGGCAAGCTGTGGGAGCTACCCGGGGGACCTAGCCACCCCAAGCCAGAGCCCCAAGTGCAGGGAGATCAAGTGTGGAATCTCACCCTGCAGGGTCCCCCACTACAGAGTCTCCCACCCCAGAGTCCCACTCTCCGAATCCCTATCAACCCGCGCCCGCCTGGGTCTTGCCATCTATGGCTCTGCCCTCGGTGGGTTACCTCAGGTGCTCACCATGGCTGCAACAGCCGCTGCTACAGAGCCGCCGCCTGGGGCAGCAGAGCGGGCCCCCACCTCCCGAACAAAATTGAGCAATGACTTGTCCATCAGGCTCTGCTCCGGTCCACTAGCTGGAACCAGGTACCTACCAATGGGAGCCGCTTAAAGAAGCGGAGACACACCCTCTTACCCCCAGCCCCAAGCTCATTAGCTGGAGAGAAGAGAAGGAGGCGGGCCGGGAGGGCAGGACCGAAACACGCCGAGAAGTTGGAGGATCAGGCACCTGGTTTAAGATTTGGTGACCAGAGATGTGAAGATGATGAGGAACTGGAAGAGTGTGGGGAAAGGGGTAAAACAAGGGAAGGAGGGGCAGGAAGCGGGCAGAGTGGAAGAGTGGGGAAGAGATGCGAAGCCTCACTCAATGATCCTCTCCTTCGGGTCGAAGGGTGCCAGGGAATCCAGGCCCAGCCGGTTCACCACCTGCAGAGAGGACATCACACCCACTGCTCAGCTAGGCGCCACCTTGACAAGTTTTTCCCACCCTCCCTTCCCAGGAACCTTGCCAGTTCACTTCCTGACAGGTTGATATACAGACAGAAACACTCCACGCTCCCAGGGCAAACAGAACAATGAAAGGGTTGCACACCCTTCCCTCACAACAGAGCCTAGGTGACCATGGGAAGAGCCAGCTAAGTCCTCTTCTTGGGATTAGATTCTAATTCAGAATCTAATAGATTCTTACAAACAGGGGCAACCTTGATTCCCCTGCACATAAAAATGTGGGGGAAACCGAGTTTCACCCGAATTCAGGATACAGTGAAAACAGTCCCACCTGGATTCGAATTCATCTCAGCAAAAACATTCGACCCATTATGAAGCCATGCAACGGGGACAACACATTTCACTTCCTGAAGCAGAAAGGGACACACACACACTCGAAGGACACAAGCAGGGTGCACTCCAAAGGTGGTTCTGGGGGGCGGGTAAAGGATGCCGCCTGGGTGGGGTCACAGAATCAGCAAGCAGTGAAGGACAGATACTCTAGTGAAGGATGGATATACTCTAGGGAAGGATGGATACTGTAGTAATGGATGGATACTCTAGGGAAGGACAGATACTGTAGGGAAGGACGGATACTCTAGGGAAGGATGGATACTCTAGGGAAGGACGGATACTCTAGGGAAGGATGGGAAAACAAGGCAATATCGCTGGAGATGCAGCCACCCCCAGAGCAGATCCTGGGCCCAACAAGATGAGCAAATGTGCTGTAGACAAGAGAGTCATGTGTAGATGGGACCAAGGGAGGGATACCTGGGACATATCTACCCAAATCCATGGACTGTGTTTTACTGGGGTGTAAGGAACCCGACGGAGGGGGCTGGCAGCAGACACGGCTCTTCAGAGAAGCAGCCAGCCCAGGCATTAAGAAGGCAGAGAACATAAAGTTTATGTAGTACCAGTTCCAGAGGAACCCTTCATGAGGTTCTACAGGGCCATGAAAGTGGAAGATCTGCTACCTACGAGTCAAGAGCTGGCCACAGAGCTTGCTCAGTAAAGTGCTTGCCATGCAAGCACAAAACCTTGAGTCAGGCCCCCAGGACCCCTATCAAAATCAATTAATTGGTTAATAATTAATTAATTAAAAAATCCTGGCACGGTGGTAAGCCCATTACTTGCAATTTCAGTGCTGGGGAAGTGGAGACAGAAAGAGTAGCCTACTTGGTGAGTTCCAGTGAGAGACCCAATTTCAAAAAAAAAAAAAAAAGATGGATAGCCCCTTAGAAATACACACACACACACACGCATGCACACATGCACACACACACATGTCAATAAAACAAAAAAAAACTGAAGGAAGAAGAGGGTTTTGGATTTGGGGTGGGCCCATCTGGAAGCATGAGCTTGCTCCTGGAGCAGCTGAAGGCCTACAGCCCCCATGCCTCCGTGGCATCTCACTCCCAAAAGGAACACAGCCCACCAGCCGTATCCGGTGCTCCTCCTCCAGAACAAACAACTTCTCCTTGTCGCAGTAGAAGGCCGCAGCATCCAGCAAGGCCTTCAGAGGCACCAGGCCCACCAGCTGCGAGCCCACCACTGGGAGGTTCAGCTCCTATGAGACAGAGGCGGTGAGGTCAGCGGCTGGGGGTTTCCCAGTGTGAGAAGGGTAGGGGCAGCTGCTCTCTACCCACCTGAGCCTCTCTGCGGGCTTCCTCATAGACTGTGTGCAGAGCTGTGACCTCAAAGTCCAGGAGGTTTGTGGACACCTGAGCCAGGTTCTTCTCATCCAGGTACCAACCGATGCCCTGAACCTTTTTCAGACGTCCTGGCTACGAAGAGATGCGTTCCCCAGCCTGGGCTAAGAATCTGGGCTCTGAATGGCCCCTGCCCAGCCTTTATCATGCCTAGCTCTGAGAGCCTCTTGTGCTTGTGTCCCCTAGCCAGATGAGTCAAGCGAGGTGACCCCCGATAGCTGGGTCGGCACTGTGACTCTCCTTGCTCTATCATCCTTGCTCTGGCTAGAGAGACGAGGCAAAACCTCACCCACCACATGAAAACTGAGACCAGCTTTCTTTAGTGCAGGTCTTTGATCTTATATCTGAGAGACCTAGGGACACTGATGTGGAAAGCCAGGGAAAGTCCCAACTCCCCTTGTCATCCATACCCCACCTGCTTGTCACTCTGATCCTCTCTTTGATGATCTGAGTGAGGCAGACACTCTGACCTCAACTTTGGAATGGGCATAATGAACTTGAGGGTCCCTTGCTTCGTGTTGAAATTACAGGTTGCTGATTCTGCAAAAAGTTGGCTCCTGGAGCCTCACTGCCTAGTAAGATGTGAGGCTGGGACAGATGGGAAGATGACTTCCTGTCACCATGTATGTCTAGGTCTCCTGTGTCTGATACGGACTCTGAGAAGTGATGCTCAAGCTAGCTGACAGCTTCTATGCAGACCTGGCAGGGGAGCCTTCACAACACATGAAGCTTTACTGAGGCATTGTGGGGGAGGCATATTTAGAGCAACTGGAGAGATGTGAAGACATCCGGGATGGCTGAGGCAGTTGTCAACACAGAAGCCTGACTATGTCTGCTTCTGTGGAAAAGTCTGTTAAAATAAGGGCAGCTGGGGTTGCTGGAGAGATATGGCTCAGTGGTTAAGAACGCTTGCTGCTTTTCCAGAGGACCTGGGTTCCCGGCACCTACATGATGACTTCTAATCATTAACTTCAGTGCCAAGGGACCCAGCACCCTCTTCTGGCACATATGCAGGCAAAATGCATACAAATTTTTAAAGGCAATCCTCAGTTTCAAACACTGAACTCTGAGGCTGAGACACCCCCCCAGGGCTGTGACACTAAGGGGAACAGTCTCCCGAGGGGGTTCTGAGGAAGACCCCTGGGGCATGGGACAGCAAGGCAGAGGCTACTCACCTGGTCTTTCCCACGGCCCTGCTCCCGTAGGTTGAGAGCAATGCGATGGGCCTGTTCCTTGGTGCTGAGCAGGTTGATGTTGAATGCAATGAGGAATTTCCGCGCACCTGTGACAGTGGCGCCCCAACTGGGGACAAAGGAGCTAGGGCCAAAGTCAGGCACCCACTCTGCCTGTTTGAGCTGCAGGAACATTCGCGTGGGGTGAGGTGGAGGGGCCCCAGGCCTGCCCACTCTCCCCAGGGGGAAAAAACGGCAGGGAGACCACCCTCTCACACCCAGGCACCTATTGGGGCAGCACCTTCTCAGGCAGGGCCTCATACTCTCCAGCCCGGATAGCCGGCAGGGTCTGCCGAGTGGGTGTCTGCGCTGCCTCACCATAGAGGTACACTGCAAAGGAACCCAAGTGGTCAGATGTTTAGCCAGGCAGAATCCAGTATGTCCTCGGTCCCACAGGGGCCCAGGCAGGGCGGCTCCTTCCAACTTCAACTGGGGGTAGATCTTCCTTAGCTGGCTCTCTCTGAGGAGCCCCCACCTTCTCCACACTCTTGGAGTGGGTACAGCAGTGCAGATGGCATAGCATAGACCTCCCACCCACCCAAAACAGTGCCACTGAAGTGGGCATGCTTATAAGGGTTAGGATATGTGGGGAGTGCTGATGGATACACTCAGGTTTCTTTTTAAAAATGTGTTTTTACTGTGTGGTGAACCTGTCCTCGTAGGAGGAAAAAGCAGAACTTGCCATACACATAGGCCTTAACCTCAGATGTTAGCTTATGTTCATGGCAACAACAGGGCAGGTTGGGTCCCACCCTGTGCTGCCATATGGACGGTCTATCCTGGTGTCTCCCCACAACGCCATGTTGTGTTTGTTCCTAGTTTGCCTCCTATCATTTTCTTGATCTAATTCCCCAAATGAAATCTTTCCCCTCATTTTTCATGTCTGTATGGTATGCATTTGTGCATGCAAGCCTATGCCTTTGTATGAGCTCATTACATGTGTGCATATGCATGGGGAGGCCCAGGGTTGATAGCAGGAATGATCCTTGGTCATTCTTCTTCAGCGTCATTCATTGAGGTGGGTCTCTCAATCACACCCAGAATTCCCTGGTGTGCTCATTAGCTTGTTTTGTCTCTGCCTTGCACAGTTGGGATTACAGGTGGATCATCATGCCCATTGCATTTATAGAGGTTTCTGGAAATCTGATCTCTGGTCCTCTTAAGTGGCAGGTGCTTAGACCAGTGAGCCATCTCTCCAGCCCAAATTCTATTTACAAGGCATGGACTTTGTAGTCTCCAGGCTCAGCAAGCTAAACTGTGGTCAAACAATGTCTGTTATGGAGTAACCTTTTTGTATGCTGTGAAGATGCATCTTTGCCAAGGTGCCTTTTGATTGGTTTAATAAAAGGTTGACTGGGCAATAGCTAGGCGGGAAGAGGTTAGGTGGGAGAGCCAAACTGAGAGGGTGCTGGGAAGAAGGGTAGCGTGACAAGGAGTCGCCAGCAAGACGGAGACGAACATGCTATGCTGAAAAAGGGTGCCACCATGCGGTAGAGCACAGATAAGAAATGTGGGTGAAGTTGTAAAAGGCTAGATAGTAACAAGCCTAAGCTATCAGTCGAGCATTTAGAACAGTAACAAGTCTGTGTAGTTATTTGGTTATAGGCTGCTGGGACAGAGATGGCTGATGACACAGAAAAGTCTGCCTACAAATATCCACTGCCCAGCCAGCAGGATGGGACATGCATCCACACCCTGCTGTGGTTGTGATTTCTGCTCCTGCTTGTTTCATGATCTAAGAACCTGCGGCTAGTGGCTTGCTCACAGAACTTTCTTTTCCTTCCTTCCTTTGTTCCTTCGTTCCTTCGTTTCTTCCTTCCTTTCTTTTTTGGTAGTGATCTGCAATTTTTTTGTTTGTTTCTTTTTAATATTTATTAATTTATTGAGATAGGGTCTATGTAGCCCAGGCTGTCCTGAAACTCTCTATTGTAGAGCAAGCTGGCCTTGAACTCACAGAGATGTGCCTGCTTCTGCCTTGCCTCCTGACCACTGGGATTAATGTGTGTACCTCAATGCTAGGTATGATCTGCATCCTTAGAAGGTGTCAAGGACGGAGAACCAGAGCACATGTCAGAGACTGGAATTTAGAACCCCATCGATCCTTCCAGGACACTCACCTGGTACATTGAGCTCCTCTGCCAGCCGCTGGCCAAAGGCCTTAGCACAGAGCACACACTCGTCCATGCTGACGCCCCTCACCGGGATGAAGGGGCAAACATCCAGAGCACCCATACGAGGGTGCTCTCCTGCGGGAAAGGGGGTAGGCCATCACCCTTACAGATATCCACACTGATCACAGAAAACCACCAGCTTCAAGTGGTTGGCAGCAGCAGTTCCTCCCAGGCTGGACTATTAGGAATGCCACAGAACATGGGGACAATCGTTGCTATGGCTGGCATAGAAGGACCTTAAAGTCCTGGAGAAGGGGTAGGGCTTGCATAAGCTGGCCCTTTATAATAATTTAAAAAAAAAAAAAAACACAAGATAAAGGCCTTCAGTGAGACCTTGCCAGGCTGAAAGTATCTGATCATGAGCCAGTTCTACCTTCTCTGGCAGCAGAGAATCCACACCACATCCAGAATACTCTGCCTGGCTCCTAACCTTAACAAGCCGTTATCTCCTTACCATGACCTCTGAAAACCGCTCTCCGAGAACGGACAGAGGCCTTGGCTTTTTGCCCAGCTCTGTGTGTCCACCAACCTTTGACCCTGCCCCCCCCCGTTGTGTTTGGTTTTGAGGCAGTTGACAAGTTTGCTTCCTAGTACCGTGTCCTCTTCTGTCTCCCCGAGGCCTCAGTCTAGTCAAGACCTTGGCATGAGTGAGCCCCTGTAGATTCACTAAACCCCATTGAACCCCACTCTAGGGGGCTGCTGATCTCCATAGCCTGTGTCCTAGGGCCATCTCCCCGCCTTTCCCCAGTCCACTCCTGCGAATAGGGCACACCACGTAGCCCTAATCCTAGTCCTAGGGGAACCTCCAAGGAGAAGCCTACCCACAGACCTGTTGCACTTACACCCCGTGTCCACGCCCTGAGCCTGCCCCTCTCCCAGGATACCGTGGCACAAGCTCAGCCTGGGAACTGAGACATGGGAGGCCTGGCCCAGCTCAAGTCCTCACCCTTGTGCTTGCTCATGTCGATGAGCTGTGAGGCCACGCGGGCAGCATTGAGAGCTCCCTCGACCACACACTCTGGCCGCCCCACGAAAGTATAGACAGTGCGGTTGGTGGAGGGTCCAGCATCAACATCCAGTAGCGCACAGCCTGGGGTCTGGGAGATGGCTCGGGAAATGGCATCAATCACCTGGAGATACAGGCCCAACACCATGCCCCTCAGTCCCTACTTGGTGAGGTTGTAGCCCCACACCCAAGTGTGATCTCAAGAAGGAGGTTTGAGGGATCCCCCAAAGAACTAAGCTTCAGTTCCAGAATCCACATGGCACAATAGGAAGGCCCCCGTGGTAATGACTATGGCCACCCCAGGTTCAGGGTGGCCCAGAAAAATAATTGGCCTGCTATCACACCCAGACTCTCAGAGGGGGTGAACAGAGTGGCAGCCTTCCGGTGGGAACAGCAGGGTAGGGACCGTTAGCTAACATGGGAAGGAACCCTGACGAGCACAGAACCTGCCAGGTCAGGAGCTGGGCTCAGATCTCAAACCCTATCCTAAGGACCCCTCTGGCCTCAGTTTCCCCATTAGGTAAAAGGGCCGATAATAGTGCCTACTTCACAAGGCTCCACAGGTGAGAAAAGAGTTAATATATATGGGAATGACCTTTCCTGTGACCTCAAATAACTCTGTCCTCTGCCTCTGTATTCAAGGGACTTCACTTTCAGATAGAAACACTGAGGTCACAGGATCCATGACCCCCACCAGGAGCACTCCAAAATCCCCAGGCCCACTTGCCAGTTCTCCAGAGTCCCCCCCCCATCCACAGAACGTTCCAGAACTGACGGTGATGGCTCCTTGGAGGGGGCCAGTAGGCTGTGGCTCTGCCCATCCTGGAAAGGCAACCTCCTCCCACCCCAGACTCACTCCCTTCCTGTGACCAAGGCACCCACACATCCTGCCAGCCCCGAAGGAGCCTCACCTCCTGGTTGTTCCCCTCTGAGAAGTTAGGGACACATTCCACCAATTGGGACATGGTCAGCCCTGGGTCCAGTTGCTCTTCTCAAAAGGCAGTAGAGGTGTGTGGAGTGACAGCCCTTTGGTGGCCCTGGGGCCTTTATACCTCCTCACAGCTAGTTTCTTATTAACCAGGGACCGTGCAAAGGGAGCTGGAGAGTGGAGGGTGCTCCCCAGTTAAGTACATGCTCTCCAAAAGTCACATGATCAGGGTCAGAGGGGCACATGCTGAGGACTCTCGGGGGCCTAGAGGGGCAGAGTTAAAGCTAGGGCATCAGGCCAACCTGGGTTCAAGGCCCAGCTTGATCCAGGGCTGCCTGTTGACCATCCAGATGACACAGTTTTGCCCTCAGGACGTGGCCTTTCCAGAGGAGGACCCATGGGACTTCTGGGTTGGTATCTTTTCATGAGGACCTGATCCTCGGGAATACAGGTGGAGAGGCCATGTGTGAGGCCTAGAGTAAAGCCTGGTTCTCCACAGAAGTCAACTTAGCTCAGAGAGGCAGGAGAGAGTGTCGGGTGAGAGCGAGAATGTGTGGAACCATGGGAATTTATGTGGAGTAGGTGTACATATGGGTGAATGGAGTGGCTATGGGTGTGAGTGTATATAGGAACATATGTGAATCTGTAGGGGTTGATGTGACTGTGCACGTGAGTGTTAGTGGGCCTGTGCAGGTAGTTATTAGAATGCACGCACTGTAAGGATGATGGCATAGATGTGGATGTTGGTGTTTGCAAGTAGATGGATGTTAATGTGTGTCGACCATGATGTAGGAAAGATGGGATACTGGTGTTGTATGTAGGCACTGATGTGAACAAACCTGCGGGGGGGGGGCTGTATCTGTGTATTCTGTGTATGTGTGTGCATGTATGTGTGTATGTGTGTATATGTGTATGTGTGTGCATGTATGTGTGTATGTGTATGCATGTATATGTGTGTATATGTGTATTGTGTATGTGTGTATGTATGTGTGTGCATGTATGTGTGTGTATGTGTATGTACATGTGTGTATGTATGTGTGTGTGTCCTAGTTTGCTTTTCTGTTGCTATGATAAAACACTCTAACCAAAAGTAAGTCAGGGAAGAAAAGGTTTATTTCCACTTACACTTCCAGGTCTTAGGCCATCATTGAGGGAAGTCAAGGCAGGAACTCAAGAGGCAATGAAGCAGAAACCATGGAGGAACACCGGTTAGTGGTTTGCTTCCTGGCTCACTCCTATAGTCCAGGACCACCCGCCTAAGGAATAGTTCTGCCCGTAATAGACTGGACCCCACTACAGCAATCAAGAACCAAGCCAACAGTGGTGGCACATACCTTTAATCCCAGCACTCAGGAGGCAGGGGTAGGCGGATTTCTGTGAGTTCGAGGTCAACCTGATCTACAGAGCTAGTTCCAGGACAACCAGAGCTACACAAAGAAACACAAACAAAAAAACAAAACAAAAACCAAGCCAATTCCTGGAGCTAGAGAAATGGTTCAGTAGTTAAGAGTATTGTTGTTGCTGAGAACCCAGGTTCAATTCCCAGCACCCACATGGCAGCTTACAGGGGATCTGACACCCTCTTCTGACCTCCATGGGCACTGGGCACATATATATTCCACAAATGTATATGCAGGCAAAATATCCACACATAAAATAAATCTAAAAAACAATTAAAAAGACAATTGCCCACAGACATGGCCACAGACCAGTCTGACCTGGGCAATCAACCATTCAGTTGAGGTTCTCGGTTCCCAGGTTGCATCAAGGCAGTAATAAAAACTAACCAGCACAATGTATATGTAAGCATGCCTGTGGGCAATGGGATGAGTGTTCATGTACAGACGTTAATGCTTGCATCTATGTGGGTATTGCTGTGTATCTATATATTCAGGTATTTGTATATGAGTGAATGTTGGTATGAGTGTGTGTGTGCTGATATATGTGTAGATATTTGAACACACACACGTGTACTTGTTGAATGTACAAGGGCTGTTGGGGCAGGTGTTAGGTAGAAGTGTACATGTGGTAACTGGTGTGAAAGTGGCAGGTGATGCTGTTGCATATGATTTGCTATCTGGTATTGTGTTCCCAGGGCAGGGCAGGTTTTCCTCACTACTGATTCTGGAGCCAAAACTTCTTAAAGTTTACAGTCCCAGCTGCATGAGAATGGCAAGATCCAGTCCACGGTTCCAACTCCCAGATTCCTTCTTTGCAATTCTTAATTCAATGTAGAGGGCTGGAAAGATGGCTCAGAGGTTAAGAGCACTGAGGTTAAGGTCCTGAGTTCAATTCCCAGCAACCACACGGGGGCTCACAATTATCTGTAATGAGATCTGGTGCCCTCTTCTGGCCTGCAGGTAGAGCACTGTATACATAATGAATTAATTCTATGTAGAGGCTGGTGTATCCCTTCCATATGGGGTCCATGGATCTGGACACAAATGAATACCCCTGTCCCAGAGACAGAACCCTTCTCAGGTGTTATACATACCCACATACTTCACAAAGATGCCCCAGACTCCACAAAGCCTTTGGGGGTATCAGAGTGTCAAGATACATCAGCTCACAGTATTAATGGGCCTGGAGGATGTGATGCATGTGGTCTTGGAGACTCAGTCTCCCCTGTTGAAGGTCCCACAAAGCTGGAACAAGCAGAAGAGAAATGCTGGGCCCAGACACAAATGCAGACCAGAAATCTATTACCCATGCAGAAGTGTCCCGAATCATTCGTGCAGGCATTGCCCCTGGGCAGGTGGAGCAGGAATCCACCCCTCCCATGCTGGCCACAGGAAACCAGCCACAATCTGTACCCATCTCCGGGGGACTCAGCCAAATTATACCACTATCAAAGCTTGCCTGAACCCCCCCCCCCCACACACACACACACCTTCGCCACTGCCGCATCTCCTTTCATGCAGGAACATCCTCAAGCCTTCTAAACAATGCACCAGTTACTGCATTTGGGGAGGGCTTCTGCTGAGGTGCTGAGCCCTGATCTCTTAGCACCCTCCCAAGCCTGGGCCCACCATGTAAGCCGAGGATAGTCAAGTGGACACATAGCAGCCTGGAACCACTCAGAGCTGACCTCGAGAGCTTGGGAACACCATGGTCCTCTGAGTCTGGGTTTGGAATGTCCCCCAAAAGCTCATCATTGAAAGCCTGGTCCTGATGACAGTGACGTTAGGAGAAAGGGCTTTGGGAGCATGATTGGATAATGAGGTCTCTGGTCTCTTAGATGGATTAAGTCATGGATGAGTTTGTATTGGATGGATTATTGGGAGCTGGTAGAAGCTGTAGGAGGTGGAGGCCTGGCGGGAAGAGGTAGATCCTGGGAGTTTGTCCCTGAAGAGGGTATAACTTGTCCCATATCCATGTTCTCTCTGCTTCCTGGACACTGACATGAGCAGCTCTGTCTCACCGTGTACCCCCTACCCTGATATTTTGCTCCATCATAGGTACAAATATAGTGGAGTCAGACAAACATGGCCTGAAACCTCTGGAATGTGAGCTAAAGATATCTTTCCTTCTGAAGTTGACTTTCTCAGGTGCAGCGAGGGAAAACCAACGCAGAGACTCACGGTCAAGTCCAAGGGCCCGGTTCTTCCGAGCCTGAAGCCCAGAGTCCGCCACGTCACTTGGTCCCCTACTCCCCAGGGTTACCTTTGAGCACTTGCACCTGTCCTCTTTTTAATGGTTTAGAAAACTGTGACATCCGGGGTGCCTTACTATTTGGAAAAACCAATCTTTCCACTGTGAGCTAGTTACCGCCTGGTATATAAACGAGCCTTCGTTGTGCAAAATGACCACCTCAAAGCCCCTTCCTCATTTAACTCTCCCCAATCCAAGGGTCCCTGACCTCCAAACCACACAGGGCAAGACACTTGGTCAGTAGAGACACCATCCTGTATCCTAGCCTATGGAAGTTGAACTCTCTACCTCCATACCTGTTCATACTCACCTACCCTACCTCACCAGCTCCTTCTCAAAGAAGCCGCCACAGGCCCTTGTTCCTTTGAAGCATCCTGGCTATCCCTTACAGAGCCCTACACAGAAGCCGGATACACTTCCTGCTGGAATTGTGAGCAGCCCACTCAACTCTCATGCCACGTCTGCCAGCCTGTTGTATCTAATTAAACAAATCCAGGTATACTCACCCTTATTTCTTACCTCGGGTTTGCAGGAAGCATCCAGTTGCTGACTCCAAGGGGAAGTGGCTGTGGCCTATCTGGCTAGGACAACAGACATAGCTACAGGCCTGTGGTCTGACAGCTCCTTGTGCCGTCTTTCTGGATGTGGTCATGCTCATTGCCTTGCTTTAATCACCCTAAAGGTGACTCCAAAGGGCTAGGGTGATGCCAATGACACTGAGCCAGAGCCTCTCAAGGGCTGAAGCAATGCCAGGTTGGCTAGGCCCTCCCGCACTGGTATCAGGTTTTGCCTCTTCCTTCACCAAGACCCAGCACTCCCTTCCACCGATAGGCATCTCAGAACTGAACACATACACCAAGCAGAGTGGGGTCCCTTTAGAGTGTCACTCAGTATTCTGGCTCTGACAATTTAGTGAGCAAGACAGAAGCCCTACCCTCAAAACTCAGAGGCTAGCACAGAGAGCGGCTTGGGGTGGCTACCTGCGTTGCCTGAGCCACTTTTGCTCTTACACCTGCCCAGAGTCACAGCACTCCAGGTCTTTGGATGCCTAGCTCCAACCCCACTGATTCACTGAGACGTCCATCTGTTTGCTGTAGGGTTGACGTTAGGGCAGTGTACATGCGCCCCTGTAGGGTGGGAATTGACGGGAGTCGCAGCAGCCTTGCCACTCTGGCCAATGTCCAAGAGCATTGTAGGCTCCTGGGAACCAAGATCTAGGCCCCGGCAGCTCTTAGTGGTCCCTTCCCTATGTTCCTGCTCCACAGAGCGTATCCTGGACACAGTACATGCTCAGTCACACAGGCCAAGCAGACTTGACGCACACTGTTGTCATAGACCAAAGTCCCTAACTTTGATTGCAGAGACATCTGTTCTGCTAGGCTCTGAAGGTTCCACAACTATTTTGCCTCCAGCTCTGCTTCTGGGGAAACCCAAAGTGCAAGAGGACTTGCTGGTCCTCTCAAGAGTGAGACCGAGGCCTCCGAGGATGCTCCGCTACCTCTGAGGGAAGGCAGGTGGCCACAGTCCTGGAATCAAGGGTCCCAGCATCAGCCCAGCCCCAGGTTCTGCTCATAAACACCAATCCACGGCTCTTGCAGGCCAGCAGAGACCAAAACACCTCACCACGCCCTCAAAGAGCCAGAGGTAAGGCAAACAAATAAATAAGCTTTTAATAAAGCAACAGGTGCCCCACAACTGTGAGCAGCCCGACCTGCTGGCTGCCCGGGGCAAGCGCAGACGTGGAGGAGGCCTCTCCCCACTGTAGCTGAGCAGACAGCTTTCCATGCGGGAGGACGCAGGTGGCCCCCGGGTTTGGAATAAACACGTTTATTGCAGGAAGGGTGAGACGAGTGGCTCACCAGGCGAAGAGTGGCTTGCTGTCCTCCTTGGAGAGCTCACACAGACAGTTCAGCAGTAGCAGGGAGTCACCCAAGAACTTGGGGGGCACAATATCAATGACAAGCTTGCGCAGCGCAGCGGGGCTACTGTGCAGTGGGTTGGCCCGCAAGTCCGGACGCTGCTTCAAAATGCCGTAGGTATTGATGAGAAACTCGCTGAACACGGGGTGCACTTCGCGGCTGTAGCCCAGCTTCTCCAGCCGCGCTGTCAGGGTCAGATAGCGATGCGTCAACTCTCGCAGCTTCTTCTCATCCACGGAGCCGTCTAGGGACTTGATAGATGTCTGAGGGGCACAGAGTAGTAAAGACAAGGGATCGGGTCAGAGAAGTGTCTGACCCAGTGGAGATAGGCGGGACAGGGCAGACTTGCGGGCTTAGAGGGGAGATGGAGGCCCTAGGCCCCTTCCAGCACTTTAGAAGGATGAGCCCTTAGGGGGTTTGCACTTGGACGCACAAAGAGTCAAGGGTCTTCAAGCACTCGCCAGCACCAGGATATACCCCCAGTACCATCCCTGACCTGGGCCAACAAAGACAGTGTACCTGTTTGATCTTCTCAGGGATGTTGGATACTGTGAAGCCGTAGAGGCGCGTCACCCCTGGGAACACATAGGCCAGGATACGCCGGTCAAGCTGGAACGCGATTTCCCCGACAATGCGGCCATCCTTCTCCGCACCCGCAAAACTCTGGATTTCTGGATGAGATAGGTACCATCCTGACCATTTCAGAGTACCAAGGTACCTTTGACCCCTCCCCCACTGCCAGAGTAAATAAAAGTCTTTAAAGCTAAGATGTTTGGAGCCAGAGAGGGGACTGTCTCCTCTCTCAATCTCTCTCCTCTCTCCTCTCTCTCCCCTCTCTTCCTCCTCTCCCTCCTCTCCCTCTCCCTCACCTTCTCCCTCTCCCTCCCTCTCTCCCTCTCTCCCTCTCTCCCTCTCTCCCTCTCTCCCTCTCTCCCTCCCTCTCTCCCTCTCTCCCTCTCTCCCTCTCTCCCTCTCTCTCTCTGTTCTCTGCATGTTTTCCTGAGATGAGACCTGGTCAGGTGGTTCCATTCTCTGCCTGAGATTGCAATGTGAACCTGAACACAGTGGGGTCCCTGGGGAGGATAGCACCGGGGGTCTATCCAGGTGCTCCCTGTTGTTTCCAAATGCTATTCTGTCACCCCACCAACTCAGCTTTGTCTGAGGACTGTAGAGCATCACAGCCTAGCTCTGGAAAGGGCGAGATTCTAGAGGTCCACAAACATCGCCCTCAAAGACTGGCTGGTATCTAAAGTTTAGTATCAACCCAATCTTGCCTATGTCTGTAGAGAGGATAATGGGCAGATAGAGGATTCTCTTCTTGGAACACTTGGATCACTCTTCACCCTGGCATACCCCAAAAAAACAGCCCCCAAATAACCCCTCTGCCTGCAGCAGCCTCTGGTGTCATAGAAATCCATTATTAAACAATGTAGTATATATCAACAGTCTTCCGAAACCTTAGGCTCTCTGAGAAATGAACCTCTTCTGACTTTGAGAGAAAACTCCGGTATCTACAGGATGCGTATTGACCAGTCACTCTGAAGGGGTCAGCTCTACGTCCCCTCTCTGTCCAGTTCCTACATGACAGAGCAGAGCAGCACAGGTAACTTGACCTAGGGGGTCCCCACCCCACATCTCTCATTTAGAATCATCTCTCCTGAGCTTCACACGCCCATCCTGACAGAAGAGATGGGACGACATGCTCACACCTAGGCACCTTCCAGACCAGACCTGTGACACAAGCCCTGAGCGGGTGTCAGTTTGGTGAGGTCCTATGGGTCCAACCCAAAGACTGCAACAATAACGATCACATGGCTGAGGAAGCCTAGGACCTGTGCTCACCACAGTAGCTCAACATCCATACACAAGATGCTGATAACCACACTGAGAAGTGGGCCCTGGACCCTGCTGCTGGTGCCTTGTGACCTTGAGCATTATTGGTATGTCCACATCAGCCTGAGACCCTGAAGGACTTGCTGTCCTCCTTACAGCCATGATGGAATGAAGGGGCAGGCCCAGAGCAAGCTCTGCCAACGCCCTTGGTCAAGCAGTTGTCCATCAGGTGTCAGGTCCTAAGCCAGGGGCTGGGATACACATTGACCAGGACAATGCTGCTAAAAATCATGCATACCCGTGAATACCGGTTCCTCTGGTAAGTGAAACAACAAGAGAGAAGCTTGGGTAGACAGGAGAAACAGGAACTCTGACCCAGGTTCACAGAATAGGGGACAGGGCAGATGAGGGGCCAGGCCATTCACTGCTCTGTATAGCAGGGTACTTGGAAGTAGGATCAGCTGGTACCCCCTTGCAAGACCTGCCTCTCCCAAAGCTAGTTAGTCTATTTTTTCCCAAGTGTGCTCTGGGGAGCTCGTCACTGCCAGTCAGTGCAGAGAGGCCAAGGGCGCACATCCTGGCCTCCTGCACAGACTCTCAAGCAGTAGGAGTCAACGACTCTGGGTTCATGGTACCTGGAGAACTATACTCTCCCCACAGCCTGCTCTGGCTATGAAAACAACGAGGGCACAGACCAGGAAAGAGAGTGAACTTTGCTTTTCACTGTGCTCTGGCTCAGTCTAGTGGGAAGAAGAGAGCTTTTTCAAAGAGTGACACTCCTGGCAGGGAATGTCCTCCCAAGCATGGCAGACCAACAAGCAGCCAGGCCAACAGCATGTCCTGTTTTTATTTCTTAACCTTGGAAGAGTTGACTCGTCCACATGAGAATCCTTTGAGGGAACCTCAGGGTTGGGGGCTGTGAACCCCCAGACCCCGAATCTCCTGTAAACAACTTGCTATGCTTGCAGCTGCTCTGAGAAAAGCAACTTGTTTTCCTGTGTTTGCAGCTGCTCTGAGCACGAGACCCTCAGGAGTTCCTGATGGCAGGGGAGTGGTTTCTGGTGGGTTTGGCTGGGGCGTGGCTATCAGTTAAGGATCCCTATATAAGCTGCCCCTGAACACAATAAAGGGGGCATTCTTGGGGAATTCAAGGATGACCCGTGTCGCTGGGTGTCTTTGTGTATTTAAATCTCCAGCCTCTTTCTCGGCGTGAGCCATCCCATAGTGCAGGCGCCACACTCAGGCATAGTACAGTAGTACATGAAGTATAGGCAGACGATACACTTCAGAATCTAGTACAGCAGAAGCTAGGATCACCTGATTGATAAAGATTAAAAGTCCTTTATCAGAACATAATTCACATACTATAAGCCTTACCTCTTTAAAGCAGCCAATTCAATGGCCAATATTCCACAGAGCCACACATCACCACCATCGCTTTCAGAAGTTTGCACGACCTCCCAAAGCAAACAAACACTTTCCCTCCTCCAGCCCCTGCAAGTACTACTCTGACTTAGGGATTTATCTAGGACGGGCGTGTCACATAGGTGGAACTACACAGTGGGCAGCCTTTCATGTCTGACATCGCCCACTTGGCATACTGTTTTCAAGGTCCAGTCTTGTATACACCAGCGCTTCATTATTCCTTCTGGTGGCTGAAGACTATCCCATCGTATAAATAAACCACATTTATAGACCTGTTTATCAGTTGATAGGTGTTTGAGTTGTTGCCCTCCTTGGTATATTGTGAATGAGACTGCTGTGGACACTCGTGGGAAAGCTTCTGTGTGAACAGATGTTCCGGTTCTCTGAGTAAACACCTGGGAATGGGATTCCTGGGTCATGAGGTTTATGACCCTGGTGGCTGCCCTACTTTGCATTCCCATCAATGCTCAAAGAAAATACACACACACACACCATCTTATACCACTGTTGCCCATCTGTGTCACTGCAGATGGGGACAGAACACAAATCTCCTTGTGGCTGACACTGTGAGCATGGTTAAAAGTGCATATTGGCCAGTTAGATATCTTCTTGGAAGAATTATTGGCCCCAGTCCTAGAGCTAAAGATTCTTCTGTCTCCAGCGCCTAAGTCAGTGGTTCTCAACCTGTGGGTTGCGACCCCTTTGGGGTTGACTGGCCCTTCCATGGGGTCACATATCAGATACCTGCATATCAGATAGTTAGATGATGATTCCTAACAGTAGCAAAAGTACAGTTATGAAGTAGCAATAAAATAATTGTATGGTTGAGGGGTCACCATGGCGTGAGGAACTGTATTAAAGGGTCACAGCATTAGGAAGGTTGAGACCACTGTTCTAAGTGGTAACAGTACAGGAAGGTGCCACCACACCTGGAGCCTTGTCCTTTTAGAATGGGATTGGTTTTTTACTATTGAATGCAAGAGGTTTTCATTTTGCTTTTAGTTGGTTATTTTTTTCAGACAGGGTCTTACTCTGCAGCCCAGGCTAGTCTAGAAATCACAATGTAGCCCAGGTAACTTTGGAACTCAAGGCAATCCTCCTGCCACAGCTCCCTATGACCTGGGATTACAAAAGTAAGTCATCAC
Organism: Chionomys nivalis; assembly: GCF_950005125.1. Lineage (NCBI taxonomy): Eukaryota > Metazoa > Chordata > Mammalia > Rodentia > Cricetidae > Chionomys > Chionomys nivalis. Next base: position 54,472,656 of record NC_080104.1, on the reverse strand, counting down.
ATCCTGCAAGAGTTCTTAAATATTCTGGAACTATTTCCATACCAATACATGATTTACAAAGATTTTCTATAGTGACTTTTCATTTTTTTGATGTCCCTTATTAAAGCATAAGAGGTTTTGACTCAGAAAAAAAAAGAGTTCAGTTTATCTATTTTTCATGGTTGCATAAGCTTTTGGTGTCATACCTAAAAATCCATTGTCAAATCTAAGGTAATGAAGACTGAACTCTGTGTCTAAGTTTTGTGGGTTTTAGAATTCTTAGCTCTCTTAGGCATTTTCATAGACTTTGAGTTGATTTTGATTTTTTTGGTCTTTTTTTTAAAAAAAAATCACTAGAAATAAATTTCAATGCATTGGCACAGGAGACCACTTCCTAAATATAACCCCAGTAGCACAGACACTGAGAGAAACAATTAATAAATGGGACCTCCTGAAACTGAAAAGCTTCTGTAAAGCAAAGGACATGGTCAACAAGACAAAATTACAGCCTACAGAATGGGAAAAGATCTTCACTAACCCCACATCAAGAAATTGGTCATTAAAAGAATAAATAATTCAATAAAACAATGGAGTACAGACCTAAACAGAGAACTCTCAACAGAGGAATATAAAATGGCTGAAAGACACTAAAGGAAATGCTCAACATCCTTAGTCATCAGAGAAATGCAAATCAAAACAACTCTGAGATTCCATCTTACACCTGAAAGAATGGCCAAGATCAAAAACACTGATGACAACTTATGCTGGAGAGATTGTGGGGATAAAGGGAACACTCCTGCATTGCTGGTAGGAATGCAAGCTGGTACAGCCCCTTTGGATATCAGTATGGCGATTTTTCAGAAAATTAGGAAACAACCTTCCTCAAGACCCAGGAATACCACTCTTGGGTATGTAACCAAAGGATGCTCAATCGTGCCACAAAGGCATGTGCTCAACTATGTTCATAGCAGCATTGTTTGTCATAGCCAGAACTTAGAAACAACCTAAATGCCCCTCGACTGAAGAATGGATAAGGAAAATGTGGTACATTTACACAATGGAGTACTACACAGCAGAAAAAAAATAATGACATCTTGAATTTTGCAGGAAAAGGGATGGAGCTAGAAAACATATTGAGTGAGGTAACCCAAACCCAGAAAGACAATTATCATATGTACTCACTCATAAGTGGTTTTTAAGCATAAAACAAAGAAAACCAGCCTACGAATCACAATCCCAGAGAACCTAGACAACAATGAGGACCCTAAGGATCTAATCTACATGGGAAATAGAAAAAGATAAGATTAAGATCTTCTGAGTAAATTGGGAGCATAGGGATCATGGTAGAGGGTTAAAGGGGAGGGGAGAGGCAGGGAGGGGAGCAGAGAAAAATGTATAGCTCAATAAAATCAATAAAAAAAGAAATTTCAAGGTCAAGGTGGTTTCAGTGGTGAATTCTGACAAACATGTAAGAAATAAATAAAAACTGGGCAGTGGGTGTAAATGCTTTAATCCCAGTACTCAAGAGGCAGAGGCAGGTGGATCTCTGAGTTCGAGGCCAGAGCAAGTTCCAAGACAGCTAGGGCTACACAGAGAAACCCTGTCTTGAAAAAAGCAAGGCAGGGGGAGAATAAAGAAAGAAAGAAGACAAACAAGACATAAATTCTTCCAACTAAATAAGAAGACAGTAACACTGTCTATCACATTCTTTGGGGCCAACAATTTATACCAAAATCAGAAAATTGTATTACAAGAAAATTGAAGAATGGTATCTCACATGAATAGCACACAATCTTAAAAAAATTTAGGAAGCAGAATTCGACAAGGTGAAATAGCAAAATATATCAACATCAAATAAGGTTTATCTCATGAATGAAAGGTTAGTTTAACATTAAAAAATTAGTCAGTATAATTTACCATAAGCAATGGTATGAATGGGATCTCCAAAGGTTCATATGCCAAGTTTTGGCTTGAGGGTGGGTACTATGCGCCTTTAAAGGAGTGAAGCCTGGTGGTAGGTCCTTAGCGTACTGAGTGTGTGCCCTCACACGGCACTGTGGGACTCGAGCCCACTGTCCTTAGCTCACTGAGAGTGTGCCCTCACACAGCACTGTGGGACTTGAGCCCCCTGTCCTTTCTCTCCACTTCTCACCTATGCCTCCCTCACCAGAAGCACAAATACAGGGGGCACCTTGATCTTCGACTTGAGTCTCCCAAGCCATGAGCCAAAACAAAGCTCTCTTCATAAGTAGCTTGCTTCCAGTGTTCCCTCACAGAGAGGAAAAGTTAAAATATCTTAACAAATCACAAAAATATTCATCTCAATAAATGCTAAAAAAAAGTATTTAACAAAATTCTACCATGTGTTTGTGATAAATCAACAAACTAGAAACCAAAGGGAATTTCTTTAGCCTAATAAGAGGCATCTACAAGAACCTTAACTGGTGTCAAACTTCATAGGTAACACATGAAAGTTACCTAACAAGAAAAAGACAAAGATGGCATTGTCTTCATTCCCACGCCACACTGGTTTACAGACCTAGCCAGTGTAATAGAATAAAAAAAAAAAAAGAAATTAAAGGCAGAGTTAGAAATAAAACAGTGAGGGGGCTGGAGAGATGGCTCAGTGGTTAAGAGCATTGCCTGCTCTTCCAAAGGTCCTGAGTTCAATTCCCAGCAACCACATGGTGGTTCACAACCATCTGTAAAGAGGTCTGGCGCCCTCTTCTGGCCTTCAGGCATACACACAGACAGAATATTGTATACATAATAAATAAATATTTTTAAAAAAATAAATAAAACAATGAGCTTGTCTTCCTTAGCAAGTAACATAATTGGGCAAGATATATAGTTCAGGAGTAAATAGGGTGCTTGCCTAGCATGCTGGGGAACCTGGGTTCAGTCCCTGTATTGCAAACAGCAACAACAAACAACACAGAAGGAATCTATCAAAACAGTTACTAGTTTGGTAAGTATTTAGGACACAAATTGTATTTATCAGTGTTCTCCAGAGAAATAGAACCACTGGGAGTATGTGTGTGTGTATGTATGTGCATGTGTGTGTGCGTATGCACGTGTGTATGCAGAGGGATTCATTATAAGGAATTCACAGGATTATGAAACCCCACAGATCTTGAGAGCTGCAGTTGGCAAATGGAAAGTCAGGAGACCTGATGATGTAGATAAAATTCCTACCCAAAGGCTACTGTCATAGAGCCCCAAAAGAACTGATATTTAAGGTCCAGATCTGAAAGCAGAATTCTCAGGGGATCTCTTCAAGGCCTTCAACTAAATCAAAGACTACCCACAGTGAGGATGGAGATTTTCTTTTTCTAGTCTACCAATTTCAATATTAATTTCATAAAAAATCTTTACTAGCATACCCAGGATAATGGATGGCTAAATGACTAGGTGCCCTAGCCCAAGAGGCTGCTACATGACACATAAATTAACTATCACAGAGGTCAATATACAGGTATATAGTAACCATCTATAGGAATATATAGAGGTATTTGCATGTATAAGAGATGTAAAATGTTGTTAATAACATTTTACGGCCAGTACATGATGCTGCACACCTTTAATACCAGCACTTGGGATGCAGAGACAGGCGGATCTCTGTGAGTTCAAGGTCAGCCTAGTCTATATCGTGAGTTCCAGGACAGTTGAAGATGCTTAGAAAGACTCTGTATCAAAAGCAAACAAATGAATAAGTAAACAACATTTACACACCTCAATTAATATAAACATACAGTGTGCATTTAAAAATTCAAGTGGCCAACTCTTGGTATAGATAGAAGTAAAATTATACAGAATGAGCAGGTTATGTTTATTTATATATTTAGGAACACACACACATGTATCAACAACTAAAGAAAAAGGAGCCATCATGAATTTGAGAGAAGGGGTACATAGCAGAGGTTGGAGAGAGAAAAGAGAAGGGAAAATCATACAATCATGTTCAAAAATTATTAAATAAAAACTAAAATATGTCAATTTCTCAAAGCTGCTGTTTGTCTAAAAATTAATTGGTCTAGCAATTCAAGACCCTTCCAGCCAAGACTGCATCAGACTTTCTTTTGTAAAAATAGCCAATCTGATTCTAAAGAGGGTGCAGAAGCATGAAGGTGCTGGAACACCCAGGACGACCTGATTTGTGATTTTACATAAAGCCACCAATGCAAGTGGATCTACACAGACGGATGCGTTGAACCACATACGAGTCCAAAAATAGACTCACATGCAGGAAGAGGGTCAGTTTTTGACAAGGTGCAGTCAAAAGTGGTAGTTCCATGGGGAAGAACCATCTTTTCAAGGAATTGGTGTTGGGAAGTAGCTTCTACATGCAAACCACATACCACAGACCAAAAAACAAAACAAACAAATAAACAAAAAGCTTGTAACTCGTAAGAAATCTAAACCCACAACCTAAAGCTATAAAACTTCTAAAAGATAATCTATAACCTCGTGTTTAACAAGGACTTCTGAAATTGAACACAGTAAGTACGAACTGCAAAAGAAAACTATCAGGAAGTTGACTTGACTATGATCAATGGTTTCCTCCTTCCCCGAACGAACCAGTAAACAGTGGAGAACACACAGGCTGGGAGGCAATCCCCCAAAAGGACTTATATCCAGAATCGCATACACAGATTTTGCAGCTAAATATAAGGACAAGCAACTCCATTTTTTCCCAAGAGGCCAGGACAGGCAGACATAAGCCTTGTCCCTGGCCCTCCCTGGTTTTCCTCCCTGCTCATCACTACTGGGGAAGCTAGCCTCAACCAAGTCTCCTGAACATGGTTTTCCCCACCCAGGGCCACCTGTGTGTACCATACCATTGAGGTAATAGGTCCGCCTGCTCCTATCCCCAGTGGGCAGGTTACTCTCCGAGAAGCACACCTTCTTAGGCCGCGCGATTTCCCTGGGCTCTAGCAGGGTTTTGTCAGCCAGGGAATCCTGCAAGGGGCTCAGGAGTGGCGAGAGCTTCCTGTCGGCAATGCGTGAGTGCAGTTCTGGAGGGCTGAGGAAGGCCTTGAAAGGCACCTGAGAGGAGGTGGCACAGCCCGGGGAGGCGTCGTCCTCACTGGAGAGTGGGGCGTGTGAGCACAGTAGGTCCTCCAGGGAAGACGTCTGTAGCTGAGAGGGTGTGTCAGGGACACTGGCAAACCTTCCAAAATCTGGACCTGAGGAGGAGAAGAAAGGGGCGGTAAGTCAGACCGGAGGTACTCAGGCATGCTGGAAGCACAGAGATGCGGATGGAAACTCTTGCTCCCGACCCAGAGCTCTGGCGCCTTCTTAGCACTTCACCCTGAGATGGAGGGAGCCCCGTCCCATTAACTCAACAGCAAGCACGCGGGCCTTGCTGTGCTCACAACCAAATCCACGGGAGTGACGCCTGCGTGGTTTTTAAATCCACCACAAATGGTTTCATCCTGCAAGTTTTCCTGCAACGTAAAATTTAGCCATACCCAGCCACTTGTGAACCACCTGGTTCCTCTGCTTCCTGGCCCATGCCGCTCGCCCAATGACTTTTCACCCCTTTCCAGTCTAAAAGCGAAGCTGTGGTTAGGGGTGGTGGCTCAGTGGTAGGGGACTTGTTTAGCTGGGCTAGGCTCTGAGTTCAAAGCTCAGTGCTTGAAAAAAACAAAGGGCAAAGCTGTGGCCGGCCTCTCGGGATGTGCCCCCTTGCTCTCCGCGAGCCCTTCTGCAGCCACGCCTGAGCGCAGGTGCCTGCAATCGGACTGCCCTTGTTTCCCACACGCCTCTTCAGTCCGCTCTTTGACTTGGAAAGTTCTCATCTAACCAGAGCTTGTTCTCTTAGCATGAAAGCAAGCGTACTGAGAAAGTGTTTTTAAGAGCCTATCAAAAGTTCTGTCTTAAAATGTACACATGCAGGAACCAACTGCTCTGTCCCAAAAGTGTTTTCTAAGAAGCTAACACAACTATTTGCCAGCAAGATACTGCACCTCCTGTCTGCCCTGGGAGACCCCTCGGTCCTTAAAGGCCTCACAGCCCTACCCAGACACTTCACAAAGCACCAAAGAGCCTTATGGACAGTTGGACCCCACTAGAAATGTTGGCGGGGAGCTTCTCTTGGAAATGGATGTAAAATGGCTCTGTAAGAAGCAGAAAACCGTGCTGCACGGTAGTGGCGCACACCTTTAATCCCGGCACTCTGGAGGCAGAGGCAGGCGGATCTCTGTGAGTTCGAGGCCAGCCTGGTTACAGAGCAAGTTCCAGGACAGGCTCAAAAACTACAGGGAAACACTGTCTCAAAACAACAACAACAACAAAAAAAAAAATTTAAAAAGCAGAAAAACAAAGTGGGGCAAAAACCAAAATTCAAAATTCTGAGAAAAGGGTCTCTTCAACAAATAGTTCCGGAAACTGCATTTCACATGTGGGAAGTACGTCCACGGCCACCACAAATTTCACACATTCGCTGCAGGACGTCACACGCGACCCAGTTGCATGAGCACAGTCCCGCCAACAAACGTTCTGTTTCTCAGCAACCCCGTCTCCATGCCAACTCCAGCTCCCACGCAAGTCCCCTGTCTAGCCAAGCTCCCTCTTCAAGGCTCCGCTTGGGACTCAGTGTTGGAGATGTGGTGAAGGGCTCCTCTAACCCTGTCGGCTTTGTGCCTACCGGACCCCAGTGTGCTCCAAAATGCCTTTCCAGTGCTGGCTGGGCTCAGAGGACAGAGGCAGACATACAAGTGGACCCTAAGAAGTCACTACACCAAACACAGGTCCTCCAAGTCTCCCTTTCGACAGACACCTCCAAGACACCCCGCACGAGTGGGCTACAGCCTAGCCAACTCCAAAGTTTGCCACCAGGCTGTTTGTTTCCCTAAGGACTTGGGGGGTTGGAACGTATCTCTAGCCTCCCACTCTGGCTAAGTGGTATGAATAGCGATCACTTAAGGAAGTCCAACCTACTGGATCATTACAGTTCTCAGGCATCAGTGATGGGGGTCCTCTGTCCACTGCCCACCACTCCGACCAAAGTCCCAGGTTGCATCTGCCAAACACACTCCAAATCCAACTACTATGTATGAAAAGAGAATTTTTTTTTTACCAAACCTTTTAAAACACAACCAACTATGTTTTGCAGAAACTGATCACCAGCCCCACACATGCTTTTCCCCTCCTATCTGTTAAAAAAAAAAAAAGGCACAGGTTTAAGTTGATATTATTTCATGAACAGATGGTTGCCAATCTTTGCCACCCACTCACACCCAAGAGTTGACAGCAGAGTCTCCCTCTGGGACAGGAGCTGCACCCCCCTCCTGGAGCCAGGTTCAATCAAGGGATTCTTTAAACCCATGGCAAATGAATGGATGAGGCACACTCAGCTCGACCAACGGGCACACCTGTCTCGCGGCAAGACAAGAATATGGCACCAGTTGCCACAAAGCAGAGAAAGAAACACACAAAGCAGGATAAAAACACCCAGCTAAGCCCAATGAAACGGAAATGACTTCAGCAGGCCTGGAGCCACGCATTCACACCCTGCCTGTTTTAATCCAGGTTACAGTGCCTTGAGAAGACATGACCAATGGGCATATCTACCAGCTGACATGCCCGCTCCGCCATTCAGGCGTAGACTGAGTCCCTGAGAAAAGGGCTTTCCCTGGGACATTCCACACAACAGGCTACTTGACCAGAGAGGTTGGAAGGTGCCCCATGAGCAGGCCTGCATCTCACCTCCATTCCCGGGAGAACAGGCCTCAGGGTAGGTAGGGGCCTTGGGAAAGAGCAGGTCCCGGCCCCCTCGGCTACAGCTCTCTTGGCAGCTCTCACTGAGAAGTCGCTTCAGCATCTGGTTCTCCTTCAGGAGGCGCACCTGCTTCTTCAGGTCTGCGTTCTCACTCATGAGCCTGTTCATCAGCTCGCTGCCCTCTGCCATAGCGTCCTAGATTGTTCACATGTGGGCCTGTGGCCCCATGGAGATGGAAATACAGAGTCCGCAGACCCCACAGAAACAACCGAAGACCACGGAGTTCCACGTTGCCTGGCCTTCCACAGCCTTGTGATGTCGCTACCCTTAAAGAGACAGCGCCACAAGGCCAGCGCCCTTCTTCCTCTGGTCTTCAGTCACCTCCCCAGACAATACCAACCTGGGCATGGTGATACACTCAGGAACCAGATGCATACACGGAGGATGTAGGCAAGCACTTCAAACCACAGAAGGATTGAGTGTGTCAATAACACAGACAGGGTCTATGGAATGTGAAGGCAAGAGAAGGACCTCCCAAAAGACAGCCTAGACAGGGAGGATGGCATGCATGTACCAAGACCCCCAAGGCTAGACCTCGACAGCACCTTCCAGAAGCAGCCAGAAGAGGCCATGGGAAGGTCATGCTGTCCACACTATGTGAAGTCTACAGGCCACAGTGGAGACTTGGCTGTCATCTCAGTGACTGCTCTTCCTATGACATATGCCAATGAAGTTACCCTGTCATTTCCCGACTCCACGGGATCACAGGCCAGTGGGGCTCACAGAATATACAGGACATATGACATGCTGGTTTTGAGTCACTCTCAGAACCTATGTAAGAAATAAAAGGGCCATGAGAGCAGAGAAGATGACTGGACTGGGGCAGGACCCCACGATTGCCCCATAGTCCCAGGGGGGTTCCAGGGGAGCCCTGGCAGGGCTGGAGGCAGAGACCACTCACTGATCACGTTATCACATTTCCCTCATGAAAAGGCTGAAGGCAGCACATTGGAGTCCATCACAGACCCCGAGCACTGAGTGTCTATCTCCATGACAACTACTCAACAAAGATGAGGACCTATGGACCAGAGATCACGAGACTGGGGGTTAATGTAACTGTCTAGAAACTCACCCAGGTACCCTGCTTTTCCTATTGCATGGAGGAAAAAAACCTCTATTTTTGAATCAAAAGGTCTTCTTGTACTAGCCATTCAGAGACGCCAGTGGTTGTTGCCCAATCCTGCTTGATGAGAAAGAATGCTAACCAGAAAACCCCAATCCAACATCTACCAGGTCCTTCTCAGCCAATGTTGGGCTTTCCCATCAATATCTGGAGTATTCTGTACAGACGTTCACATGGTCCCCAGGTAAAACTCTATTCAACCCAGGCAATCATGTTAGTATAGTATTTCAAGTACATCCAGTGCTTGAGCGGCTTCCCCTCCACTGCTGCTGCTCCTCTTCCTGTTTGGGGTTTGGGTTTGTTGTTGTTGTTATTTGGTATTTTTTTTAAATATTTATTTATTATGCAACAATATTCTGTCTGTGTGTATGGCTGCAGGCCAGAAGAGGGCACCAGACCTCATTACAGATGGTTGTGAGCCACCATGTGGTTGCCGGGAATTGAACTCAGGACCTTTGGAAGAGCAGGCAATGCTCTTAACCACTGAGCCATCTCTCCAGCCCCTTTTTGTTTTGTTTTGTTTTGTTTGCTTTTGTTTTCTGAGACAGGGTTTTCTGTGTAGCCCTGGCTGTCCTGGGCTCTGTAGATCAGGTTATCCTCAAACTTGGAGTTCTCCCTGCATCTGGCTCCCAAGTGCTGGGATTAAAGGCGTGTGCCATCACTACCCAGTCCTCTCCACTAGTGTCTAACTGCACTAAAATGCCACCTCTTTCCCAAGCAGGGAAAACACATTTAGTCACCAGCCTGTCAACATCCTGTTTATTTACTTATCATGATGCACTATCCTTATTATTCTCTTAAGTTCAGTTTCACATCTGTGACAGGACTAGTCTGAATCACCTTTTCTTATATTTTTAATTTATTTATTATCAATTTATTATCAAGGTGTCTTGCCTGCATGCATGACTGTGTACCTCTACACGCAGAAAAGATGTCTTAGATCCCCTCAAACTGGAGTTACAGACAGTTGTAAGACACCGTGCGACCGGGTGGTGGTAGCCTATGCCTTTAATCCCAGCACTCAGGAGGCAGAGGCGGATCTCTGTGAGTCTGAGGCCAGCCTGTGCTACAAGAGCTAGTTCTAAAAAAAAGACACCGTGCGGGTGGTGGGAATCAAACCCAGGTCCTATGGGAGAGCAGCCAGTGCTCTTATCCACTGAGCCACCTTTCCAGCCCCTAAAGGCCTATTGCATTTCCATCTACTTATTTTCTATTTGTGTTGGGTGCACATACATGTCATAGCACACATGTGGCAGTCTCAGGACAACTTCCAAGGGTCAGTTGTTCTCTTTGTATCCTGCTTGTTCTGGAATCAAACTTATGACCTTATGGGGTCATAAGGTTGGCAGCAGCTGTCTTTACCCAGAGGCATCTCGGACTCGTGGTAATGTCTTGATCTGGTTTTATATTATACTATCAAGTTACAAAATGAGTTGCCAAGTGTCCCAACTCTGGCTTTCTGGTATTCATGTTAAATTATTTCAATTATTAATTTGATTATTTTCTTAAATGTTTGATAGAACTTAGCAGTAAAACTATAGGCCTAGATTTATTCTGGGGATATTTTTAACTTATAATTCAATCTTTATGTCATCACTACAGGTGTTCAACTGTGAAGAAAACCAACTTTGAAACGGTGAAATTCCTGGCTCATCAAGCTATTTCTGCTTTAGTACATAGGCGATAATTCACTGTTGTTAATGCCTTTTTTTTTTTTAAAGCAATTGTGTAAGTTCTGAAACTTGTGATAAATTATCTTCAAAGACTGTGCATTTGTCTGGTCAGCTGTCTATGACCAGTTGCCTACTTCAGGGGCTATTTTTCTTTTGTTCTGTGTCAGGTGGCTGGCCCTCCCTGTTTCCACCAACCAAATCCTCCTAGCTTGGGAGCTAGGGCTAAGCAGTTATTTCTTCTGAGTATTTTTTTTTTTTTTTGAGACAGGATTTCTCTATAGCTTTGGAGCCTATCCTGGAACTAGCTCTTGTAGACCAGGCTGGCCTCGAACTCAGAGAGATCCTCCTGCCTCTGCCTCCTGAGTGCTGGGATTGAAGGCGTGTGCCACCACCCGGCTCTTCTGAGTTATTTTTTAGTTCTTAAATTTTATTGCTTGTATTTGATGATGGATGGCAGTGACATTTCATAGATTCAGATGTCCCTGCTGCTCTGAGAACTGTAGATCCTAGTGAAAATTACACAGTCATAGGATGAATGAGGCTTTATTCTTTTTCTTTTTTTTAAGGAGCTGTGGTATTACTGGGTCTACACATCCTAAAATATCCTTTGAGGAAGTCTATACCGAACGCAGCAGCATCCATGTACCTAGCACATTTAACAGCCTGGATCTCTCACAGCTTGCTATATTTTGCATTAGTTAAGACAAGAAGTTGGTAGCTCAGTCAAGAAGGGGAAGGGAGAATCTGCTGATATATCTGAACTGAGTGCCGTATTCATCTGGGTCAGATTTGGGAAAAACAGCCTCTGTAAATAAAATTGAAAAGTCAGTTAGCTATCACATAGTAGACACCTATTATTAAAAAATAATTTTATGAAGACCTTTCTTATAGATAAACAGACTTTCATAGCGACCACTGACCAAGAGCTAATCCTTTCACTCTACTACACTGCGGGACTGCCAGGAGACTTAACTGGGTCAAGGCGACTGCGGTTTCCCTCCCGGGACTCGTTAGATGCCAAAGGCTGTTTGGGAGCTGTACATTTGATCAGGTTGTTAGCTCTTTCTGATTTATTTCTTCTGAAAATCTTTAAATAAAAACTTCTGAAACTTTAAAAAGTAGTAGTTTATACTACAGGTACATAAAAACACTACCTGTATAAAATACAGAGATGAAATAGAGTTGAGGTAAAAATAAATCAAGTTGAAAGTTTGGTGTAGTGGCACAAGCTTTTAGTGCCAGCACTTGGTAGGCAGGGGTAGGTGGATCTCCGTGAGTCTGAAGTTAGCCTAATCTACAAAATGAGTTCCAGGACAGCCAGAGCTACAGAGAGGAAGGAAGGGAGGGAAGAAAAGGAAGGGAAGAAAAGGAGGAAAGGAGGAGGGGAAGGGAGGAAAAATAATAAATCAAGTCGACTAACTATGTATTACTGTAGCGCACGATGCCCAGCTGTGCTCTATGCGCTACTACTCAGTTCGTGAGCCTCAGGCAAGGGGCTGGAGATTGAAAGACACAAAGACACACAAAGACACGGACCTCTAGTCACTGGTAAAGAAGCCCTTTATTGAATAGCGCCACGGAGGCTTATATACCCAACACGGTCAGGTGGGCCGACAGGTGAAAACCTCCTCCCCTGATCCTCAAGGCAAGGCAACACGCGCTCAGGAAGCAAAGCTGGTAAACAACTTTGACACAGCTTTTAGTAGCTGAAATCAGAAGGCCAAGCGAAGGTCACTAGCAGGGAAGAGCAGCTGGAGGCCAGGACTACAAATGGTCCCAACAGATTACCATATAGTTGTTTTTGCTAAAATAGAGAACAAGAAAATCAGCATACAGGCCAGGCGGTGATGACACATGCCTTTAATCCCAGCACTTGGGAGGTAGAGGCAGGCGAATCTCTGTGAGTTCGAGGCCAGCCTCGTCTACAAGAGCTAGCTAGTTCCAGGACAGGCTCTGAAACTCCAGAGAAAACCTGTCTTGAAAACAAAAAAAATCAGCATACAGCAAAATTTTATTTAAAAAAGAAGCTCCCATTAAGTCCTTCAGCAGGGCATGTAGCACACTGTAATGCCAGCTCTCAGGAGACAGAGGCAGGACTGCCCTCAAGCTTGGCCATTCTCGACTACATGGTGAATATGATGTCACAGTGAGTACCACACAGGAAAGCTTTCATGAGGGAAAAACAGTCAACATTTTCTACTAAAGAATACGTTAGAAATGGGTGTTGAGGTTCCCATCACAGGGAATACAGGGACTCTACTACAACTCCACAGGAAACGCTTCCAGCAGATTCTAAAGTTGTTCCTTATAAGCTAAAACTTGAAGAATCTTTAAGGACTTCTGAACTGTAATCTGGTGAGTGTCCCCCACCAACTCTCTAAACTGGGGCAGGTAATCCTGCGCACCCTACTGACAGCTCCACAGCAGGACTGATCTGCAGCACAGACAAGCATGACACGCTACGGTGTATGTTCATCAGCAGTCTGTTTATTAAGAGAATTGGTCCCGTAAGTGTATTTCGTACAGTGATCTGGTTGTGACTAGGAATTCCGAGGGACAGTTGCTGCTGCTAGGGGCAGATTAAGTGATTCACCACCCATCTGTTCTGCTGCTGGCAGAGGCCAAGAGACTGTGCAGGCAACAGCACAGGTTGTGATCTTCGGGGGCAGAGCCCGAGGAGTCACAGTACAGCTGGCAGTGGTGGGAGCTGGGCAGGAGGCAGGTGGCACAAAGCCTCAGGGAATCTGCACCATGGCAGAAGGTCGGCCTAGAAGATCCTGGGCAGAGAAGCCAGATCTGACAGCTCTCTGCTCGTCTGCGGGAAGACCATGGGCCAGGGAGAGGCTGGAGTCACCACCAGTCCACATGTAATAGAGGTAGAAAGCATTAGATTGAGAAGGCACCAGGATGGACCCTGGTCACCATGACCAGGCAGAAAAGTAGTAACTTCAAGGAGAACTTATTACTTTATAAACCCCAAACTCTGCCTGCATGTTGGCCAGACACACAGAGTCAGAAATCAAGAATTCAGAGCTCACCCCCAAGAAGCATCACCCCAGAAATCTGGCCCTCACTTGAACTCAAAGTACAGTTGGCAAAAGGGTTCATAATGGCTTTTGGGTGTCACAGATGTTTTCCTGGGTCCCGGGAGGGCTACAACTGCCTGGCTGACTGAATGGGTCTAAGTGGTGAGCTGGATGTCATCAGCTGTCCTTGCTACAGTGCTGTCCCAGTATGAACACCACAACCACTATCTACCCTACCCGTTTCATTCTACGTGTGGCTTCCCACATGTGCCTCTATCTTAACAAGATGACTGGAGAGCAGAACTTGTACCCAAGAAAACATACAACGTGTACATGCTTACAATCTAGGGGTAGAATAGGATGCTGCATCTGCCTCTATGCCACACTGCCTCAGGAATCTCTAGGATGAAATGCCTGGGGGTTTTGTTGTTGTTTTGTTTTTAATATTTTATTTTCGAGATTTATTTTTACTTTATGTGCATGGGTGTTAGGCCTGCATGTATGTTTATGCACCATGTGTGCAGTGACCACAGAGGCCAGAAGAAGGCATTGGATCCCCAGGGAACTGGAGTTATAGAAGGTTGTTAGTCACCAGTGGGTGCTGAGAATCAAACCGAGGTCCTCAGAAAGAACAGTCAATGTTCTTTACTGCTAGGCCATCATTCCAGTCCCAAAATGTCTGTTTATTAAGGGAGTCAGTGGTCATTTAAATCACTTTTAGTGACATTTTTAGTATAAAGCGAGTTTGTATTTCCTTTCTGGAAAACTAGTATTTCAAGAACAACAGCCACTGCTCAGGACACAGTAAAGGGCCCTGCCTCACTTCCCACTGAGCCTTTTTCTAAGTAAACCAGCACCATTGGGTTGCCAAAACTCTGCCAGCCCAGCAAACAGGAGTCTGGTCAGAGGCCCATTGCACAATAGACAAAGAAGGAGGTGAAGAAGCCAGTTGTTCCTCTCACAAGGAAGTCATTGGCCATAAAAACTCTAGTTTCACTCATTCAAGAAGGATGTACCCACGAGCTGTAAGGTATAGTGTGCTTCCTTGGATTTCAAGGTTTATCTGGTTCCGTTTCTCATGGAATCTAGTTTCAGAACTAAATATGTACTGACAAGAGCCTAAAGACACTAACCTGACCCTATCCCCAGCTTCATGTCTACAGAAATAGACAACAAGGCCCAAAGCAGGGATAAGAAGGCTCCTACCACCTAGCCTAGAAACCCCAGTCTCGCCTGGACCTGCATGGTGATGATGCTGGCCAGCTGCAACATAAGCAGACATGCATTCAAAGGTGGCCAGCGAGGGTATTATCAGGGTACAGGCTGGAGAAGCGGCCTAGGGCCCAGATGGGGAAGACATTCCTGTAACTTGTGTAGCTGATGGCACAGGACTTGTTGAAGACCCCAGAGATGTTCTCCTAGAAGAACACAGAAAAATGAACAGTTAAGGAGCCTGTCCCTAGATGGTGGTCCTGACTATTGAATTTCCCAGCCCCAGAGCAAGTTTGGAGAGAGCTTGGGGAGAGCTGATGAACCAAAGACAGGCAACCAAAGGCAAGGAAGCACAAGTTCCAGCTCAGAGACTAGAGCTTGAAGGAAACATTCTTCCTTGGAATAGTGGTCTCCAAAATTCTGGTAACCACAGGGACAGATAAAAATCCATCTGCACGTCTTGTCAGTGAAGGTACGATGGTAAAGCCAAGGTTCTGGAGGAAACATCAACTATCCAGTCCCTTCCCCAGCCAGCACCCTTACAAATAGCAAAATGTGCTCAATATCTCAAGACCCAGCAACACATCCCAGATCTCCAAAGCACCCTGGGAGGAACGTGGGCACAGCAAAGTGGGCAAGCTGGAAAGTGACACTGGGACCACTGTCGCATGGTCCTTGCACACCTGAGGCCAGTCTCCATTGGGGAACTGCTTCTCCAGCAGACATCTGATTCCTCTCTCCTGAGCAGCGACATCGGGATGCCTGAGGGGCAAGAAGACAGGCTTGAACACACCTAGCATGTGGCATCAACATACATCTTAGGAGGACAAACAAATACTATGCCGATGATAGAGACACCTTAACAACCAGAACACCTGAGACTCCTACTGCAACCTTCCCAGGAGCCCTGAGAAGCAGGGCAGGTGCAAGCACGGGGACGGACAGTGAGCAGAGTAGGCATGAGGCTTGTCTTCATCTCCTTGGGAATCTTATCAGCACCGTGTGCCAGCCATGTCAGCATGTCAACCATGTCTTCTATGGAGAGAATATCCTCTGACATGGCAATACATGTAACTCGGTATGAGCTACGGACACAGGAGGACCCAAAGTATCTCTTAACACTGAGGCGGTTGGTATTTTCTACTGGAAGGCAACTTCCCCACCACAGCCACCTCACTCATTTTCCTTGGGCCCCAGCTTCTCTTGCTCTGCCAACAGGTACTGACTCTGAATAGATAAACAGACCATAGAGAGGTTAAGTCTCTCTAAAGGGAACCACCTAGCCAGACTGGCTGCCACTTAGCCTAGGAATACAGTGTGTGACTTCTGAAGCTGCCGATATCCACAGTAATGGAAGGATAATGGCTCAGTCCTGTGGCTCCTTTGACCTCTTCCCACATCTATACACCCTAGTCGAGCACCCCTAGTATGCCCAATGATGGGTCCCACCGCCCTTACCGCACAGCCATCAGGCCCATCAGGGCCCAGCATGTACTGTGGACCTGGGACCTGGCACTCTGCACATAACGCCGTTGTTCACACGACTCAAAGTCCTCCCCCCAGCCTCCATCTGCCATCTGCTGGGACAGGAGGAAGTTGCAGGCCCGAGACACTTCTGTACATGCAGTCCTGTAGAGAGGAAGAGATTTGAGACACCATGTCTTGGGAGGATCTACGCTATCTATACCCTACTACTGACAGGCTGCCTTGGGTCATGGGAGGGGCCTGCTGAGGTGAGTGGCTATAGGTGTACATGTCTCACAGGGCTGCTGAGCACAGAGAAAAACACTCTGTAGCAAAGCCATATGCAAGCTGACTATGTGGGCACATGGAAACAGACCCAGGGTCCCTGGGCCACATCTAGCTTAGTACAACTTCCCTACTCCAAACCCACTAGGTCTAGAAGCATCGGCTAAGCAGTCAGAGGCAGGGCCTGAACCAAGCCTCTTCCTGAGTTCCTGAGTGAGACCCCAGTACTTCCTCACTTAGGATGAGAGACAAAGATTTGTAAGACTCTGAGGTAACACCTAGCCAAGGCTTATAAGCCAAGAAAATAAGTACTCAGAACTCCCTTCTTCTGAAACAGTGATCTTCACTCATTGTTTTAAAATATTAAACAAATAAAATCAAATATCAAAGGGAAAAAAACCCAAGCAAAACATTACTAGGCTGGTTTTAGTGTCAATTTAACACAGTCACCTGAGAAGAGAGGTCATCAACTAAAGAATGTGGGAAGGTCCACATTGTGTGAGAAAGCCAGCTGAGTGGGGTTTTTTTCAGGGTTTCTGCGTCAGGCCCTGCCCTTACATCCTTCAGTGATGGACTATGACCTAGAAGTATAAACCTAAAGTAAGCCCCTTCTTCTCCAAGGTGCTTCTGGCCAGTGTTTCATCACAGAAGTAAGACAGGCCAGAACAATTATGGCAATGCCCTCGCCTGACGTCAGTCTGAGAGCTACTCTTACCCATCTTGGTAGGTATGCCCCATGCAAGCAAAAGCTTCCAGGCCAAACCAGGTGCCATAGGTGAAACAAACCCCCCAGGAGCTAGAGGGAGACAAAAGAGAAGGTCAGATTTGGTCTTCATTCCAAGTGAGAGTACAGGCACTCTTCCCGGGTATGGGACAACCTCAAGCAGAGGGCAGAACTGAGAGGGAGCATGGTGGTACAACCATACATTTCCAGCACTGGCTGAGACAGGGGGATTGCTAATTTAAAGACAGCCTGAGATACACAGCAAGATCCTGTCTCACAAAACTGAAGAATAAGAGACATACAGAAGAGGACAGAGGGTTGGAAAGGGAAAGCAAAGAGGGGAAGGGACTTGGGCAGCTGCTAAGAGCAGCATTCACACACATTCCACACAGTGCAAGTGTGGACGCTGTTTCAAGAGGCGCCGCTCACCCAGCTCAACCAATGCTCCTCCACAAGACACAAAGAACTGCTAATGCACACAAGGAGGCGGGCAATCGTGTTTAGGCCACAGGACCCTCCCAGCATGCAGCCCAACTGCTCCCTCTACACAAGCTCTCAGCTAAGGGAAGGCCAAGCATCAGTCAGGGAATATGACCAGCCAGGAAGTTCCTCTTCCTGAGCCCCCCAGGGAAAAAGCAGCAAGGGCAGACTCCCAACCCCATGCACATGTCACCACCTCCCACCAACCCCTCTGCAGGTGAGCCCAAGTGCCTACTCACCCCTCCCAGGAGCCATCAGCTCTCTGTATCTTTCGGCAGAACTCCAGGCCTTGCTTGAGGGTTTCCCTGCAACATAGGCAATGAGCCCAATGAACACTGTAGGCAGAATCAATGCCTTCCCCAACCGCACCTACACAATGGTCTCAGAAAGGTGAGAATGGCCTCTCCCCTTCAAACAGATCAAAACAAATGTTCAAAAATGAAGAAAAAAAAAAATGGCCAGGCGGTGGTGGTGCACACCTTTAATCCCAACACTTGGGAGGCAGAGGCAGGTGGATCTCTGTGAGTTCGAGGCTAGCCTGGTCTACAAGAGCTAGTTCCAGGACAGGTTCCAAAGCTACAGAGAAACCCTGAGAGAGAGAGATAGAGAGATAGAGAGATAGAGAGAGAGAGAGATAGATAGAGAGAGAGAGAGAGAGAGAGAGAGAGAGAGAGAGAGAGAGAGGAAAAATGTAGCTATAGGACATAGAAGGGGCAAACAGACTGTCAAAGTTCAGAAGAAACACAAAGGAAAACGGCCTTTGGAGACAAGGACCTCATGAGAAGTAGCGCTGAAATCTACCAAAGCCACTGCCAATGACACTAGTGTCAGGGGCCAAACAAACCCTATAAAACCTAGATAAAACCACCACCCACAACAACAGTGATTTGGGCTGCTCACTTGATATAGAACCTGGTGCTCACTTGAGATGAAGCCTGGTCCCCCTGAATCATTTATAGCGGCTTTCATTTAGAAAATTCTTCGGGGTGTCTATTTTCACGAGCTGGTGTGGTCTGGCCCTAAGGGTGCTTCTCCATTTATTCCATTTCAGGCCAGGCCTCTCAATTTTCTCATCTCCTCCTGCACAGGCCTTGGCTACCACAATGCATTTCCTAGTGCTCTTTCTCCCCTTCAAACTGTCCATTTGTATTTCTGCCCCCATTTACTCCTGTCCACTGTGCACCTGCATATGAGCAACTTACTCTCACACAGTTAGCCTCAGGCAAGTTCTTAGGAGAGGGCAGAAATTGGCTACTATTTGCCAAAATATCACAAGAATAGTCTCTAGCCCAGTTGCTGATACTGTTCCCAGATGGAACCTCCTGAGCTGGGCCTCTGAGGTCTCCTCTGCGGTCTGCACAGTTCTCAGCACTGTCTTCCATGCTCCTACTAGGGTGGTTCATTGAGCTCTGCGTACAGCGTTCAACCCCTTTTCTAGACCAAAGTTAAAAATCCTCCCACGTTCCTCCCCAAAGCCATATGGTTAAGTCTGTCACACCAATCTATCCTGGTGCCACCTTCTATACTGGTTACTTTCTATTTTCATGAGACACCATGACAAAGGCAACTCATAAAAGAAAG
This sequence comes from Chionomys nivalis, assembly GCF_950005125.1. Classification (NCBI taxonomy): domain Eukaryota; kingdom Metazoa; phylum Chordata; class Mammalia; order Rodentia; family Cricetidae; genus Chionomys; species Chionomys nivalis. The sequence continues at coordinate 54,453,326 of NC_080104.1, read as the reverse complement.
AGTTCAGTTAGGCTCACAGTCTCAGGCGGTGAGACGGAGGCATTGGACTGATGTTTCGTGGGGACAAATGAGATCAGTCTGAATGTTACTAACTGAGCCATCTCTCCCGGCTTAATCTCTTTTATGTGTATTGTTCTATCATGTATGTTTTTTTTTGTGAACTGACTCAATGTTAGGAAGTGAGCTTCTAGGGCGACCTCCCTAGAAGCTGTTAGCCAAGCCCCTCACACCATAGGGCTATTGCCACTGTTCTTGGCTACAAAACAAAACTAGATAGTCCTTAGTGTTAAAGACACCATAAGCTTTGGCAAAATTAGGCTAAAACAAAAGTAGAAAATCATTCCCTGCTATCTGGCTTTCACAATACTGGAAGACAGCATGCAGGCTGTTGGGGCAGAACCAAGGGTCCAGCTCAGCTATGAGGCCTGCTTGCTACAGTGCAAACATCAGGTAAGACACGCCCACTAATACAATAGTAACACAACACTAACATAATAGTAACACTGCAATGTCGCTGCCTTCTGCTGTGATGTAACTGTGATATTGGAAGCCAAGGCAAAGCTCCTGGTTACAAAAAATCATGGACCCCAATAAGAAGTCCATTGCTATTATTTTATTAAATGGATATGATATGCCTATCACATTTCCTTCTAAATCTATTTACACCCTTACTTTACTGCTGCCTTCAGTCTTCATCAGCAATGAAAGGAGACAGTAATAATGAGAGGTATATCACAAAGAGTCATAACTAGTCATGCCTCTGAGACCAACGAACTGTTGTTATGTCATAGTGGCCCAATAGTGAACCACAGACGGAGAGAAATGAACAGCTGTACCAACCCCTCCAAGATGCAAGAAACATCACAAACAACGTGGACCAAAAGAATGCAAGAGCCAGAGGAAGGGAGGAACTGTAATATGGTTACTTCCACAGAAGTAAAACATTCCCTGCACATCTGTGTAACAGTGAAAGAACCAATGTATATAGATGGGGGGACTCTATCAAGGCAGGTTCAAAGTGAGCAACAAGAATCTGTGACTGAGAAGACAGGAGGGCAGTCCCTTCATGGAGTGATGGGGGGGGAAATCACGTGATGGCAGGGTCTCCACATGACAATCTTAAGAGCGTCTGACCATTCACCGGCTCTCAGTACAAAAGAACACTTAGCACTTATTTACCTGGACACTGATGAGATATGTATGCTCATTTGAAAACATGTTCAAGAAGATGGGAAAAATAACCCATTCTTGTGTTACAATTGTATTGTCTTCCCCAGACCAACACACACACACATGTACACACATGTATACTCACAGACTTACACAGACTCACAGACTCTTGATGATCTGTAGGCACCTGAAACTGTCCCTCTGTTTACTCCAGCCACTATCCTTTGAGAAGTCACGGCCTACTGTCTGAGAACACTGCCCTCGCCTTCCTTACCTGATCTCTACTGCCCTGTGGTCTGGATAGTGCTCATGGAAATGCTTCAGAGACTGCATCACTGCTGAGGTACACTCCACATATGTGTAGTCAATCATGATGTCTCCTAGAAAGGGAAAGGAGGAGGCACCTGAGCTCCACTATGGCTCAGGAACCGTAGAATTCAGGCACATGTTGGAGCATGCAGGACTTACACCCAGATGTCACCCCAAGATCAACCTGGGCAGTGTGGCTAACGTAAGTACAATGGGCAGAGACCTGTACACCTGTACTGCAAGACACACAGCTTTGTCAATAAGCAGGAGAGTGGAAACCTAGCAAAAGGTCTTCATTCATGGCCCGAGACAGAACCACAGCCATTCATCCAAGAATACAGATACTCCATACTCTGAGACCCAGAGAGGGCTCTGCACAGACCTGCCAGCATGCCAGGCCTGGCCTATATGCCAAACTGCTAGTCAACACACTCACCGAAGACCTCTGAGGGGTTCAGTAACTCCAGCAAATGTCCCCCACGCTTGGTCTCGTAGGTAGCAAATCCTCCATCAGAATTCTTCATGCCCAACAACTGTAACAAGAGGTGGATGGACTGAGAACAAAGCACACAACTTACAGCATGCTTTCCCAAAGCACTGCAGGACTGACAACCCATAGGACAGGAGCGAGGGATAAGAAGCCAGTTTCCATGCTGAGCCCTTAGGTGCTCAATGCAGCTGCCCACAATATCTGGAGACACATTCCAATGTCAGGCCAATGCAGAGCTCCATAGTAAGAAAGACACACACAGGAAACAAGTGTGCTAAAATCCACACAGAAATGAACAGACATTTCCAATTTTCCTTTGGATACCACCAGGCCTTCCAAATGAGACCTGCAGAAATCTCAGCACAGATATGAGGAGCTCCTGAGCTCTAGAGCCAAGAAGACAAGCCCCAGGGACCAGACAGCCTCCTTGTAACTTCTGGGACTGTTTGGACACCATCTCTTGTAGCACAGGGCCCTATGTACACACCCAGCCCAAGTTTCTAACCCCGGGTCTATCCCAGGACTCACAGTCTCAGATTCTGATGCTCCTACACCCTCACCTTGGTCTGCTAAGACAGAACCACAGAAGAGGGCGTAAACACAAGGTAGGACACTCACCACAGCCACAGCATCACAGAGCCGCTCTCGGGGGATGTGCTCGGTGATGAAGGGACACTGCTTCTGCAGGAGCAGCACAGCCTTCAAAGCCTCGGCTGTGCAGTCGGCAACAATCCAACCACAGTCCAGAGTGCTGAAGCAGAAACCGCCCTACAGAGACAGAGTGTAAGGGTGCTCCTCCCCTGCAGAGCTGTAACAGGAGGGCAGAGGCCTCTCCACCGCACAGTGGTACCTAAACTGGGCATAGCTGAAGAGACCTGAGCTTCAGCACAGGGACTATATAGGACTTCATGCCCACCTGACGGCCCTTGGAGCTTAGCAATAAAGTGGTCTGGGACCTGAACAGTAACACAGGTTCCCTATGGACCCCACTACGGGAGGCAGCAGCTACGTCAATGTCTCATTCCACAACCTACAGCCAAAAGCAGGCCCTTATACCAAAGGAGGTTAATGCTGGCTCTGGGTCCTTTATGTCCTCTGCCTTGATTTCAACACTCCAGCTCAGCATCTGTGTGTGCTAGACATCTGAACTGCCCTGAAGCCTGGCCACAGAGGTGTAGGCTATCTCAGGGGATGATGAATTCCTGACGTGAGGCATCTACAGAGCAAAAAGCCAAAGGGAAGACAGCTGGGCTTTGGCTCGGGTGGGTTGCCCACACATACCTTGCACATCTGGCGGTAATACTTCTGATAGTCAGGAAGGTTGTCTGGGACCTGGAGAGCAGCAAGGAACGTATGTGGAAAACAGAAACATGGTCAGTGCAGCATGGCACCCATGAGACCCGTCACCACATCACTACTAGGAAATAAGATCATCCAGAGAGGGCTACACAATCCACTCTCCTGCCCAGCCTTGTGGACTCACTACTGAGCTGCATGACTCAGGTCAACGAGAAAGCAAACAGGTCTGCAAATGCAGCAGGGTCCACTGAGATGGGCTAAAGGCCCATTGCTCAGTGTAGGGCCCGGATCAGGCCTGGTTGTGGAAGACAGTGCTGACTCACTCCCAACAGCCCTAGACGCACATGGGTAACAGCTACATAGAGGCTCCTGAGGAAGCTGTATCCTGGTGGGATCAGAGGACAGAGGGTTAGGGGCACAAGGACTCTAGGGCAGGAGGATGCCAGTGGTATCAAAGCTGGAGGCATCCACTATGTCGGAAGCAGGGTATGCAAGGCCAGCCTAAGAAAGCAGTACATGATGGGGTGTAGGTGGCTATGAAAGGCAAGGATGAGAGATACTGATATGGCCATACTTGGTCTCAGGGAAGGCAGGCACTGGCAACTCAAAAATGGCTACCATGTCCAGAGGCTGTTGATCATGGACACAACTCCTGACTGTGCCACAGGCTGGCTTTGGCCCCCTGCACACAGGTGTTTTGGCATGAAGAACAGAAATCACTGGCTGATGATGGGCTACCACGGGCCGCAGCCAGAGCTACCATAGGATGACTAGTTGTACCAACATGGCAAGGGCAGGTCAGAACAGGGCAGAAACAACCCAAGAAAGCCAGCTTGGGGCAGCAGGACAGATGAGGAAGGGCGCAGGCCTCACCTGTGAAAGCCGCAGGAATTCGTGAGCCTTCTGCAGGCAGGGCAAAAACTCAGGTCTATGGTGTGCACCTGCCTAGAAGACAGTGAATAGCACGGTTAAGCTTGTCCTCCGGTGCCCTGGCGACATCCTGCCACCCCACCCCCAGAAAATGACGCATCTTAGAGTTGTCTGGGGAAACGTTTCCTGAGGCTCTCAGCTTTAAAGACAGAAAAAACAGTGAGACACAACTAAAGACAGTAATGGACAGAAGAAACCACCCTGGACAGTTACCAAAGTCCCACCTGTTCTGCCAGGCCTCACTTTAGGCAGCCCAATTGTCCAAAGACACCCTCGGGATTTCACTGCTTGCATTCCCACAGGCAAGGAAACACTTTTTCTCTAACTCACATAGCAGCTAATGTTCTAAGAGCCTCAAGCCCACACGGCCCAGGTACCACCCTGCTCTCCACTCCCTAGGCTTATTTCCCAATTTAGCGTCCAGTTCCAGAGGATTATCAACAGGGGATTGGGAGCCAGGCAAATGGGAAGCTCAAGGGGCAGAGGCAGGAAGCAGCATCATTTTCCTCAGGGTGAACGTGTGGCTCACACACACAGGAAGTTCACATGGGGCTGCAGAGAAACAGAGCCGCACACTCACCTCCAACAGTGCTTGGACAGCAAACGACGTGTCCCAGATTTGTGACCCATTGGTGCCCTGTTCACAGACAACGAGCTGTTATAGCAACCCCATCCACTGACTCCTAGAATCCGAGGGTGTGCCCTGTGCACCAAAGCAGCTGACAAAGGTCAGAAAGAACCCTAAGCCTTGCAGGCAGCCATGGATAACAGAGCCCTACCTGCCTCTAAAGTCCCAGTAGAACAGCACTTTCTCAGGACATATCCAGGACCACATGATCCCGTGAAGGTTCCTCCACACCCATGACAGCAGGGTACCCCAGTCATGAGACAGACAGAAATAGAGCTCCTCCATTTCCAAATATGCCTGAGGGGTTAGGGACCCAGCTGACACATTACTGTGGCCCTGACAGGGTGAGGAAGGTTCACTTCAAATCCCACCCTGGAACCCTGAATTTCTGGACAACACTCTTGGGTCTCAGTGCAGGAAATGGATGATCAAATCCACAATGGATTTTGTTCAGGAATCTCTAAATATTTGACAGAAACCCCAGCTCCCAACACTACAGGGTAATCATAGACTTAAGTTTCTCACAGCTCCTTGGGTGGCCAAAGATCCCAGGCAAACACCTGACCAGAAAGAAGCATTTCAACTGCCCACCCTTTGGCCAGAGCCCTAGGAGGATCTAGGGCAAAGGTGACCATACACCAAGTGCTATCCCCATTTACCACTGGGTACCAAGAAAGGAACGATTTTCAGGGCCCGTCCCTCTGCCCCAGAGGCTCCTCCTGTACTGGTGGCGAGAGGGCAATCTCTAGGGCAATCCTATTAGGTGAGCGCACACAGCTCCTAGTGACCCAACAGAGGGGTTCCATGTGGTCTCACAGAGAGCCCATTCCCACCCAGAGCCACTTTCCCTCCCAACAGCAAGAGGATGGTTCCTGGAGGGTCTGAGCCGAGTCTAGATCTGCCATGGTTTAGTCTACCCTGATGAAAGACTACAGATGGACCCATGAGAACAGCAACCAAAGAGACCAACCCCACAGACACGAGGAATAAAGGGTGATTCTGTCTCTCCTCTTTTACTACAAAAACTGTAGTGGGGATGGCTTTCCAACCCTGTCCCATTTTTTTTTAAATTCAGAAATAGGGTCTTGCTGTATAGCACTGTGACCCACACTCAATCGTTCTGCTTTAACCAGCTCAGAGATGGTACTCTAAGCAAGCGCCACCATGCCTGACAGGCACTTCTGAATCATAATAAATAAGCAGGGATGGTGACGAAGAGAGGCAGCTTCAGTTCATAGCCCTTACCTGCATTTTCATGCCATCAAGGCCCAGCCTATGGGGATAAGAAAAGATTATGTCAGGGACAGTGTGAAAGCTGGAATTCTAGCTGTCCATCAGGAGCCACACACAAGCAAAAGAGCACACAGATCTCCCACCTCCCACCATGCTGACTTCAGGGCTGCCCAGCTGGGCTCACAAGCACAAGGCCTACACCCAGCAGGAACAAGACAGTGGCTTACCCAGGGAGCACTAGTCCATGCCAGGGTAAATAGAACCTTCTATGGCCAGGTCTACTTTGCTATTCTCAGCTCACACCACACCGCCAGAGAGAATATGGCCTTTATGTGCCTAAGCCTTCCTGCTACGGTCACTGTGACAGTTCCCACCTTGGACACAGTACAGGGCTGACAAGCCTCTTGTCCACTGGCCTTTTTCACAACAATCTAAGACTGCCTGCTTCCAGGCTTCCTGGCTCTGACTCTGGGAATTATCCATAGTCATCGCTAGGTAATAAAAAAAAAATCTTCCCAAAGACAATCTAACTGGCAGTGCCCCTGATTCCATAAAATATTCTCATAAGTTTGACACCCTGGCACCCCTATCTAGATGAGGCATAGGGGTCAGCATTAAGCTGCATGCCATGGTCAGCACTTGGCACCACACCCCAGCCACCACTCAGTCACACTCACCAAAGGTAATCTGGGATCCTAGAGATGTGCTCCTGGAAGGCAGGGGAGGAGGGCCCATCCACTGCCCAACGAACAAGCATGTTGATGGTTTTTGAGATCTGCAGGATACGTGGGCTTCAGGACTCATGCAACTTTACCCTGGGACGGGGCCCCATCTGTTCTAATACAAGCTTCTTAAGTGTTCTATGCGTTCATGCCCCGAGACTCAAACTGAAGGCAATGTCACTCAAGACTCTGAGTCAGCTTAGGGTGTGACAAACAAGGACCAAGAGTCCACAGAGAAGGAGGAGGAAGCTCAGTTTATCCAGAGAACCTATGGGCAGCCGACCACAGTGCAGTCCCCAATATTACAACCCACATCCTGATCATCTCCCATCTATGAGGACAGCTTCCTTGCTGGGTCTCCACTAGCTCTGGTCACTATGTGCTGACTACTCAGCCTCAGGCACGTGCTCTGTAAGGTCCCAAAGCCTGTGCACAGTTGGTCGGACTAGAAGCCTGGCATCCCCAGACAGATGGGAGAGACCAGAAGTAAACATGAGGATCCTGCTGTTTGCATTACACCCCTAGGCACTTATAACTCTTATATAAAGGGTATAAGATGAATTATCTAGGGTCATCTATGAGGAAGTAAGTAGAAAAACACACCCCACTCAGTTGACCAGAAAGCTCAGAAAGTAGTCTTCCAGGAGGTTCTCAGACTCTTAGACAAGAGCCAGGTAGGAGAACGGGAGTCTAGGAAATGAATATTAAGTGGTGCTTCAAATACACTGACCCAGAATCCAGGAAATAAGCCTGCCACATTCCTAACTCCACAGAGCCTAGCTCCTAGGGCATCTGACAGGACCTCACTGCCACCAAAGGTGCCGCAGGCACCCAGGATGGGGGCACTGACCGGGCCAATGCTGATGCACTTAGTGAAGCGGTCATCGGCAACAATATGTTCATACAGCATTCGGATGGCCCGTTGCCGCAGGCTGGTACTATGGAAACGTTCATACAGGTTGAGGATTCCTGAAGGGGAGAAGGCATTGGGGACACTCAGCAACAGAAGAGGACAACTGGCATTCCTGGACAGGTTGCCCTAGTCCTACAGACAGGAATGGATCCTACACAGTCCAGCATCTGGCCTCTCATTTCCCCAGGGATCCCTCCTCCCACTCACTCTGTTTCATCTGTGCTTCCTCCTTCTCATCTAGGAAGGGCTGCTTCCTACCTCCCACCATGACCCTGCCCTGTCCTACCTAGGTGACCTGACAGCAGCTGGTCTTTGCTGGGGCACCAGAGCAAGGTTATATCTTCTGAGTTTCCACTCCAGGGCCATTTATTTATTGCACTGACAGAGTGAGTCAGAGTGAATGAATTATGTGGATGGCTGACCATCATCTCCCAACCCTCAGGAAGCACCTACCATACACCACATGCAGCAGCCAGCTATGTGGCGTGTATAGATCATCCGGGGACACATTGTTCTTCTGTGCTGGCCAATCAATGCTGGCATAATCCTCCACGTAGAGCTCCTAAAGGGCAGGGGACACCTGAGTGCCTAGCAGAAGCAGCAGGCAAGCCTCCCAAACACAGAAGATGGACTAGCTCTAACCAGGAGTGATCTCTGGCTGTACATTCTCAGGGTTCTGGGTCACATCCTTTCTCAGGGGTGGAGACACCCAGCAAACCACCACTACAGGGTGTAAGGCCCAGCTAGTTCAGTGATACCAGGGCTAATCTGAGGAGCTGTCCCAGTCCAAGAGCCGAAGTCCCACCCTAGTGCAAATCCTGTTCCAAAGTCCATCTCAGGGCTCTTTCCCAAGAACAATGACTGCAAGCACGGGTTAGGACTGCAGCCTGTGAACTCTCCAAGTCCCAATGGAACACTGTACAATGGCAGATGCCTTTCAGGCCCTTGTGAGCAGTTTATCATTTGTTTACAGGTGAGAAGGCAAAGAGACTCCTCTGGACCCCAGAGAACCAAGATGCATTTAAGCTCCAGGGACTCTGAGCCATAGCCTTACAAGGGCCCTAGAGACCATAAGGCTTACCTGGCGGAGGCTCTGAACCAGTGGGTCCTCTGAGGCACTTAGCCGAGTGGCATAGCAGTAGCTCATGGGTAGATAGACCTGCCGGCAGTGACACCAGAGAGTGGAAGGGTGTGCAGGTACCCATTCAGGAAACAACCTAGAAGAGAGCATCTGTCAGTGGGACAGGACATAGGCTCCACTATTAAGAGCCCTGAGGCCTTGGGCTCTTCCAAGCATGGACACTTATGCTGCTGTGAGTACATCCATCCATGTGCATGCATGCTTGCACTCTGCATTCTAATGCCAAATGACTGTGGAGCTTGTGCTCCACACATGTGGAGTCCTATGTGGAGCCCTACAGTGTAGGGACACAGACCAGAAGCTCTCTAGCCCCAAACTTCAGCACCCTCCTCTAGCCTGACAAAACCTTCCTCTGCCTGCACCTCCCCAGGCAAGCCTAGCATCTAGCTGGTAGAGCTGCCAATGAAGGACCACTGGATGTTAGCTCAGTTGTAGTATACCTCCATACTTCAAGAAACAGTACAAGCGCCCTGCCCCACACATGGAGAGCTCTCTCCACGCCCCTTACTGGCTCAGGCATTTGCCACATCTTCCACTCATTCAAGCAGGCTGTAGAGCCAAGCCTTTTAGTCCTTGTTCAGGACTCTAATAGTCTTCCAAGCGGTCCCTCACATCCTATCTTTCTGCATATGAAAGCTATCGACTACAGGAACCCTCAACTCTGTCTTCACTAGGACAGCAGGCTCTGCCTGAACTCTGTATAGTTCTGGAGATCTTATTTAACCTGGGGTTAAATTTATATATGCATTATATAGAGAGCCAATGTTCTTATAAAATAGTCACAAAAAAAGATAAAAACACTGACAATAGGTTTCAGTTAGTAAGGAATAGAAATTTATTCTGTTGGGTAAATATTAAAAAATAAAAAAAAATTTAAAGATGCACGTGGAAGTGTTCATTGGTGAAATGATATCTAGGACTTATCAAATCAGTTAAGAAAACGAGATACAGGGATGGAGGAGGCTCTTCCTTTACTCCTAAAGATGCTCCAAGTCTTTGTAATTACCAGATATGATCTGCTGTGTATCCCCACAAAGACCAAGCCACACAATGGGTATGGAAATACCCTCCAGGGTCCCACAGCCTGCTCCATTACTGTGTGGTTTGACAGCTTGCTCTTACTGAAAAGAGAACCCCCTTCTATCTATGTGTAGAACACATGAAGGGCCTCTAGTGAAAGGCTAATCCACCCCGTTAGGTCCCATCAGTCTACTAGAAGGCAGAGGACAACATACCACATCTCAGGGAATAGGGTATTGAGTCCTTCCCAGCTATAAACATTCAGGATGGCCAGCCAGAACTTCCCCCAGGAGGGGATGGCCACCGCACCGCCTGGAAAGAGAAAAGGTGTGTTAGTTACTGTTACGTGTGAACACTGGCTTGAAGCTATCTCTTGTACCCCTTCTTGCATGAACTGAGGGTCAGCCTGCCATGGGTCCAGTAACTCCTGGTCAGGAACAAGCATAACCAACCTTAGGAGAGCTGTTTACAGCCCTTATCCCTAAGAAGGAACACATGAAGGCAGCCACCTGTGAAGGCAGCTCAGCGAGGAAAGGAAGAGGCCAGTGCTGCGTATTGTGCATTGTGCTGCACAGCCAAGACCAAGCTGTGCATCTGTGCGTTTCCACTCAGCAGACAGCCTGGCACAAGTGACTGCAGACAGTCTAGCATGCAGCCCACATTCAGAGCCACTCCCGCCCCTACCAAGCAATGGTCAGCCTTTTGTGCAGCACATGGCAATACTGACTTATACACATTTTTAAAGTTCTCTCCTAAATCCAAATGTGTCGAAGTTAGAAAGACTGAGAAAGTTGCAGCAGAAGCATGGTTCAAGCACGTCCCTCCTCCTGGCAGGCCTCAGAACAAGACAGCAACAGGGAAACAGAGAAAACTTTGAGAGCACGTGATCAAGACCATCAGAGGTTATGATGACTTACTTATCACAACAGGGGCAAACACTTGAAAGGAGATTGCAGAATTTCCTAAGGCACACAGAACGCTTCCTCTAGCCTGGGAAGTCAGAAAGAGAGCCCGAAGGAGTGAAGTTTAAGACATACTCTAAGTGTGAAGAGGAGTTTCCAAGACAGCACGGCAAAGGTGGACAGTGGGGTGAGAGGACAGAGCGCATGGGAATCTAGAGGTAGGAAATCACTTTGGCCAAATGAAAGGAGACCCTTGATCATGGAGCAAAGAGCGAGACAGGAGTGCAGGTCCTGGACCACATGACGAGCTGCAGACTGGTAATGCAAGACAAGCTCTATTCTGAGAGCAGGGGGAGCCACAGAGCTTGCAAGGGTTGGAACGGTCTCCAAAGGCCACAGGTGAGTTGAGAAGTAGCCGTGCCCAGGCACAAAGATGTAAGTGAGGAGGGATGAGCAGGGCCCTCACTGGGGACGTGCACCTGAGCTCAGCTGCCTTCTGTGGGCAGACTCCATGAACTGTCCCACAAGCACTGTGTTAGCATGGCGCCTTTAAATCTTTATCAATTCATGAAGGAAGCAGAATATAAAATATCAAATTGTTTTGAGCTAAGGATAAACTTAACTGGTAGGATACTTCTCTAGCAGGCACAAAGCCCTAAGTTCAAACCCCAGCACTACATACATGAAGCATGGTCATGCATGTCTGTAACCCCAGCACTCATGAGGAAAAAGCAGTTAGATCAGGAGTTCAAGGCCAACCTTGGTTACGGGTAAGTTAAAGGACTGCCTGGGCTACATGAGACTCTGTCCTCCCCAAAACAACAACAAAACCATGACAGCACTCAAGTTGTAGCTGTGCTAAGTGGGCAAAGAACTGGCCACACAAGCCTGGCATCCTGAGTGTAATCCATGGAACTCAGGTAATGATGAAAGGAGAGAATCAACTTCACAAAGTTGTCCTCTGACCTCTCCATGTGTACTGTAACACACACACACACATAATCCACACACGCACCTCACAAAACAAACACACAAAGAAAATAATTAATTAAAAATAATAAAATTAGGGCTCAGAGGTTAAAAGCACAAACTGCAGAGGACCTGACTTCAGTTACCAGAAGCCACATCACGGCTAGCAGGTCTGTATCTCTAACTACAACTCCAGAGGCTCCGACACTCTCTTCTAGCCTTCACGAGCACTGCATACAAGTGGTGCACAGACATATGTGCAGGCACCCATACACATAAAAGCGAGTAAGTCTCCAGCTGGGCAGTGGTGGCACACACCTTTAATCCTAGCATTTGCGAAGCAGAGGCAGATGAATCTCTGAGTTTGAGACCAGCCTAGTCTACAGAGTGAGTTCCAGGACAGCCAGAGCTGCATAGAAAAACCCTGACTCAAAAAACAAAAAAATAGCCGGGCAGTGGTGGCGCATGCCTTTAATCCCAGCACTCGGGAGGCAGAGACAGGCGGTTCTCTGTGAGTTCGAGGCCAACCTGGTCTACAAGAGCTAGTTCCAGGCACAGGAACCAAAAAGCTACGAAGAAACCCTGTCTCGAAAAATCAAAAAAAAACAAAACAAAAACAAAAAAAATAAACAAAAAAACCCAAAAAGTCTTTTAAAATAATTAAAATGAATAATTATTATTAATATTAGTAATCATTACACAGCTCAACAATTTCCCTTTACTCATGCTTTTCCCAGTGTTTCAACTAGAGGTGCATCTTACTAATTCCCATTTACAAGAGCTCACTGTGTCAGTGTGACACAAACCCCACGTGCCATACAGGACGTACATACCTTTTTTGTGAAGAATGTTCCGAGCACGTACAAGGTCAGGATCATCAGGCCCAACACCCAGGATTCTGAGAGCCACATAGTTCAGGGCGGTCCCAAACACCGTGGACTTGTCCTCAACATGCCTAATGGAAACATGAGACTGGTGGGAAAAGGGCTTCTGTCATCTGTCACTATTTCTAAGAAATAAAGGCATACTGGCAGTGAAGTCCACCTAGAAAAAACTACTAAAAGCATCTCCTACCAGCATGACAACGCAGGAAGCACGCTGTGGGAAAGTTTAGTCCACCCAGCAGGAGAGCCAACTGCTCCAAAACTAGCTGGGCAGGGCCTGCCTAGCCCTCTGCTCCCAGAATGTCTACATCAAAAAAGCAGGTGGAGATGGGTCTGTGGGGCCCTACATTTGCTGCCATCTCTGCTGCCTCCACAATTTTAAAACACCATGGCTTTAACTTGGCATGTGAGTCTCAAGACTCACAACATTAGAAGTAAAACCCTGGTCAGGCTTCGCATAGGTACCAGCTGCTCTCCTCCCACCAGGCTTTCTCCCACCCCACCTTAGGTCCATGGTTACAGTTATCCTGTCGCCTGGAAACCCAAGTAAGAGTTACATAAAAACACACGCAAGCACACGCATGTACATATGTGCGACCGGACACTCACAGGCCCCAGCCTCCATCGGGGAGCTGCACTGATCGCAGGTACCGTATCATCTCCTCTCTGTATCCAGCTGGCAGAGGGATGTGTGACACATGGCATGTTATCAGGAGACCTGTGTGGTGAGAAGGATGTCCCACATTAGGAACGATGCTCAGCGCCACTAAACCCAAGTTCTTCTTCTTAAGGACCCATCCTGACGCACAGATGCCCTGTGGCTTCCTTCCCGTGCAATCTCCCAGAAAGGCCATTCCCTAGGCCGAATGACTTTGGAAACACCAGGAAGAATACAGTTAACACTGTCAGGTCAGGGCCTGCAGAGCCCAAGTGGTGATGCCTGGCACCCATACCACAGTCTGGGTCAGAGAAACACGGCAGAGCCTTGAAGAGGCCACCCACAAGTGCTCTGAAGGCCTATTATGAGTCAGTTCAAGATCAATGGGACTGCAGGGGGTGACCAGGTCTTGCTTTAACATCTGCTTGGGACTGAAATACTAAAATGGCAACCCCGGATAGGATAATAGTTATTACTCAGATTTTAGTGTTCTGTTTTATAAACTTTATGTATGTGTCACTTTGTACATATGGGGATAGACAACACTATACAGGAAACCTTGATCCCATGCCTGGTCTTTGAGTGCACACTCCTATCTTCATCATCCACAGGCAGTTCCATATCATATGTCCATGATATTTCATGACATAGCATGGGAAGGGCATCATATGGCAGCTACTACAGAAACAAACCCACATTCTCATAAGAATTCAGGCTACTGAGATAAGAGTTAAAACTCAACGAGGAAAAGGGTCTGGATGCATGAATATGGGTTTCTTTAAAGAAACATTGCCAGGATGTGAAAAGTCTTACCTAAACTAGATCACAGACCCGCATGTTCAAACGCAATCGTGTTACCACTCACCAACCTGGACCTGTGGTTCTCCTGCAGAACTCCCTCAGCTACGATTTGTCAGCAAGCTTACAAAGGATACTGTAGTGCTCAAACGGCACAGGCATGGATACCAGCTCCTCACCGATCCCCTTGCCTGTCTACAGTGTCATGGCACGGTCTGGGTCTTCTACCGACAGTACCGTCTTGCACTGAGACTCGACAGCACCCGTCCCCCTCTCCAAGAGACCCCTTTGCCTCCACTATTAGAGCATTCGCCAGTCTACCCTGGGCTAATCTGCTTTACCATCATTCCCTATCCTGGCAGTTAGATGACTGGGCGACAAGGCCGCCCTCCCCCAGAGCTCTTCCAATGGCTGCCGGGTTTCAGCCTGCTTTACCAGTGTAGGTCAAGGCCCCACCCACCAGCAGTCCAGAACAGCCTTGCCCTCGAGTTAGGATAGCATGTGCCTACCTGGCAAGAGGAAGAGGGGTCCACCATAATCACCCGCCCAGTGTCCATCCTCAGCCTGCAGCTTGGCATAAAATGTCACTCCATTCAGGGCCCCCTCATGGGCTGTTTGAGCTTTAGGTAAGTCTTTGAAATAATTCTTCTGTAAAGAGAAAGAAAAAATGAGAGTTGAGGTTGCCTGGTGCCCTGAGGAACCCTCCTCATTCACAATCCATGTCAAAATAGTGAATCTAATTTACTTTAAAACTTTGAATGGTTTCAATCTGAAACAAGTCTTTGATGACAAGATCACACCAGCAAAGTAAAAACGCAATTCTCTGTTGTCATGATTTACTTTCCAGACAACCAATCTGCAAATTTCTTCAAAACTTCAAAACATCTTAAATAAACACAGCACAGAGCATAAAGTAGGGCATGGATGCCCAACTGATACTGAGGGGACCATCTCAGACAGGGCCGACATAATAGCACAGCGGATCACCGGAGCAGTTTTTCCCAACTGATGGCCAGGACTCACAGGAAGCCTGCTAGTGGCCGGGGGTGGGGGTGGGGGGGATGCACACCTTTAATCCCAGCACTCGGGAGACATGGGCAGGTGGATCTCTGTGAGTTCGAGGTTAGCCTGGTTTACAAGAGCTAGTTCCAGGACAGCTAGGACTGTTACACAAAGAACCCTGGTCTCAAAAAACCAAGAAAAGAAGAGGCCTGTTAGCTAACTATTCTATGACTGGCTGAGTTTCTTGTGTACGTGCTGTGCACACAACAAGGTCAGGTCCAAGTACTTCCCCTTGTAGATGACTGGAAGCCCCTGGCCTGGGAGTTGTCCTGGTCTGGACTCCAATTCCCAGCCTGCCAAGAGCTGACCCATCCCCTGGAGAAGGTCAGGGCCACTCCCACAGGCTATTTAAGTTCGTGTTTTGGGTTTGCTGGGCTTTTCTCCCCACCTAGCTGTCTTGGTCCACATTTGCTAAACAAGTGCAATTAATTTGGTCTAATCTAGTTTGATTGGAGTTTCTTGCTTCAGCAGAGAAGCTTTTATTAAGATTAAACCAAACAGTAAATACGAGCAAAATCACACCCATCTTTGTAATTCTCTTACAAATCAAAGATTTTATCAAAGTAGAGTGCTCAAAATAAAATCAAATTAGGGCAACTTCTTCCACAGGTCTCTGGGATGAAGTGATTGAACAAGGCTGCTTCAATCATGTCTCTGCGTGCCCCAAGTCACCACACTTTTTGCTGTTGTTGTTGTTTCTGTTTTGGAGATTGAACTTAGGTAAACATTCAATCACTGAGCTGCTCATCACTTCTTTTGCTATGCTTGTTTGCTGCTGTTTTGAGATGTGGTAGCCAGGCCTGACCTAGAAGTTGCTTTGTAGACCACACAGGCCTCCAACTCAGAGACCCACCTGCTCTGCCTCCTGAGCACTGAGCACTGGGGTTAAAGCCACACCCAACTTCTTTTTTTTTTTTTTTTTTTTTTTGAGACAAGGTCTAACTAAGTTGCCAAGGCATATCTTAGATCCTGCAACAGCCTCCTGAGTGGCTGGAAATACAGAAATGCCCCACGCCTAGGTTCACACCACTCTATAGAAACTGTAAGCTTCATTACTGCAAATAAATAAAACCAGCACAAACCATCACACACCGAAACGAGTCAGACACAAAGTCTATTCTAACGAACTCGGCATTTGAAAAAGCAGCTCAACCTTAAATTTTATACTCTCAGTCCCAATGTATTTTATGCATTAATCCACCACCCAGAACAAAAACGGCAAAACCAGCTGGCTTTGCACCTTCTTTCATAAGTGGAGTCCATTATCTGCACTTCGTCCTTCCCCATCCCTTTATATGGAGCTTTTCTTGGTGTTCCACTACACTCACATATACTTTGTTTACTGGAGAGCTGCCCGCTTTTTGAACAAGGCTCTCTCCTGTTTCAGGACTGGCTCTTGAAAGACAAGGCAGAGGCTGGTCTGTAGTTACTTCCAGGTTTGGGGTGATATGGCGCCTGAGGATGACGGGGGAAGATACAAAATAATCCGAATCACAACACTTACTGTGTCCAGTCCCAAAGAGTGGGCCTCCAGCCCGGTCTGTTCTCGACCGGGGTCGTCCTCCGCTTGGAAATACGTCCATGTCTGCCGACCCAGCTCATTGCGGAGCCGCCAGCGGGTGAGGTCAGTGGCCGGCTCAGTTTTATAGGGTCCCCCTCGCCGCCGCAGACACCTGAGCGGGCCAGCGACAGTAAAGCAGCGATCGTTAGGCTCCACCCAGGTGGAGCTGCCTACAACCCAGGCGTGCAGAGCCACCCGCCATGCCACCCTGCTGCTGCCCGGGCACCTTCCCTGCCACCGCCCTGCCGCGTCCCTCGCAGCACCCGCGGGAGGCCCAGGGTCCGGGACTCACGTGCCCTCAGTCATGACAGCACCGCACTCTCGGCCACCGGCTTGCCAGCACCTTACCTGACTGACAGCTTAGCGCACTGCGCAGGCGCGAGCCTGGGCCGACCGGAATAGCTGGGTGGGCCGATGCTAGCGCGGCCAATCAGAGCATCACGAAGGTGAGCACGACAGCCGCACCGCAACCGCAGTGGTTGAGCGCCGGCCGCCCCACGCCGCCAGGCTTCCAGGAGGCGGGGCCCGAGGGGACGGGGAGAACGTGGGAGGCGGGCCCTATGGGAAGGGCGTGGCCTTGAGTGGCGTTGAGGGGAACTTGCTGGAAAGAGGCCGCGGAAGCCTCGGGAGCTTCAGGAGAACCACCAAGGAGGCTAGAAGGGCCTGAGGTGAGAGCGGAATAAACTAGCGTTGATCGGTGGTCAACAGGGGCCACGCAGGCAGCCAAGGCGCCACGACAGAGGATGGGACCACCATGGGGCAGGGGTTTTGAGTCTACGGAGTAAACTGTGATGACGTGGTTGGGAAGAGGGCCAGGGCCACGTTCTTGGAAACTAGGCACAGCTTCTGATAGGGACTAGGTGAAAGGCATGGTCAAAGGCTGGCAAGGCAGCCTTGACTTCCTAGCTGCCAGCAGCGGGGGGAGGTCCACCTTCTTAGCCACAGAACTCAGGATACTGGGGCTTGGGATCGCAACAGCTAAAGGTGGGGGAGGGGAAGGCTTTGATTATGTTTGAACATAGGGAGGAAAGCGGGAAAGCCTGTGGTGTAAGGCAGAAACTAACAGTAAGTAACTGAAAAACCCTCACCCACTGAGTGCAGGCCCAAGGGGGAGAAGCCCGCCACTCAGTTAACCAGTCCAGCAGATGCAAGAAGCAAGAGGGTTTATTAACGATCACGTGACCGGATGTCTCTAGTCTCCGAAGAGGCAGAGCAACCTCGAACAGCAATTCCAGCAAGTTTTTATAGGCAAAAACCACAACATTAGCATAATGGGTATGAAATACAGAATGATTGGATATAATATTTTATATTAGCATATTGGATCAGTTCTAGGCCATAGCTGTTTGTTCCTTCTATTTCCCAGAAATACCATAAAAACCCCAAACCCTGTCCTGGAAAGTCCCCAAGCCCTATCATGGGCACTAGGTGTTTCGTAGCAAGCTGGTGGTGCAGGGTACTGTGGTCAGGGTACAAGTGGCAGTCAGGGCTGTTTTGCAAGTTTTGTACTTTTCCATTGCTGATTATCATCCACCTAGGGCATATGCTTAAAGCAGTTGCAGACAGGCTTTTTGAGTTGGGGTCTTACAGAACAATGTAGAAATGGAGGCGATTGAGAAGCATTGCTGGCGTGCAGGGACAACCAGAGAACTGAAGATAGAGCGCCAAGAACCCACCGCTGCTCATTAAGGCTTCATCTGCCCTACAGAGTGCAAACCTTGTTACAGCTACCCAAACCAGATAGTCACAGCTACCCAAACCAGATAGCCTCGCGCACCCAGCCCTCCAACCGCTGCCCTTGTGAAACTTGAAGAGCCGTGTACCACAAGTCAGAGGAAGACGTTAGAGAGAAAGAACACCCACACACCTTCCCACGATGGAATCTTGGAGTTTTAGATGGCTAGTCAGGAGCACTAACCTCATCCTAGCCCAACTTAGAAACTTGTAAAGACACAGATCATAATGGCATCATAATGACAGCCTTGCCACAGGCGGTTGGTGTGGGGCCTGGAGAGTCCAGTGGTTAACAGTGCTTGCTGCTCTTGAAGAGGACCTGGAATTGGTTTCTAGCACCCACATGGCAGCTGACAACCATCTATAACTCCTGATGCCCTCTTCTGACTTCAGGCACGAGACATGTAGGCAGTGCACTGCTGGACTAGGCATCTTATAAATAAAATGTCAAACTTTTAAATATCTAAGAAAGAAAACATCAAGTCCGTCTGCAAATTTACACAGATAAATGTCTAGAGAAATGTTTCTCTCAGCTTGTACCACTTTTATCTTATTCTATAAACTAAATGCAAAAGACTCTCAAGTTTGGGACCTGGACAGCTAGGCATAGAGTGAGCTTCCCGTGACAAGGAAGGCAATATCCAAGTTACCTCCTTAGCCATATGAAGACTGGGCGAGCTTTGGTGGCTGGCAAAGATCCTGGAGCCCAAGGGTTATAAGATAGGCCAAAAGGCCAGGCGGTAGTTGCACACGTCTTTAAGCCCAGCACTCGGGAGGCAGAGGCAGGCAGAGCTTTGTGAATTCGAGGCCAGCCTGGTCTACAAGAGCTAGTTCCAGGACAGGCTCCAAAGCTACAGAGAAACCCTGTCTCGAAAAACAAAAACAAAAGATAGCGCAGTCAGTAAAGTGCTTGGCTCCCAAGCAGTGGAATTTGGATCCCTCGCGTTCATATGAAAGCCAAGCAGAGTGGCACAGGTCAGTAAACCCAGTGCTAGAGGGGCAGAAACAAAACTCTCAGGGAAGACCCCATTTTTACCCACGTGAGCACATGCACACACACACACATGCACACACACACACACACGGAAAGAAGAAAGCCCTACAAGCATTGGATGGGATCTAAGAGAAAGCTAGAGTAGCCCATCCACAGGCTGACCGTGCTCACTGACTCAGTGCTCCATGGTTCGCATGAGCAGAAGAAAACAGTGCAGGAGCCCCTCTGCGTGTGTGGGTGTGGAGCCCAGTGTGGCACCTGACGTCTGCACCTCAGCCGTTATCTGACTAAAGGACACGAGGAATGTGAAGGACGAGCTGCTCAGGAGATGCCTCACTTTTAAGCTAGTATGTTTAGAATGGATTTGATAGTAGTACAAATTAGAAAAAAAACTAATAAAGGGCAGGGAGCTGAGAAATTTGAGAATAGCATGGGCAGAAGTGGTATAATACAATATTTTAAATTTTAATTTATGAAGTGTATACACTATATTTTGATCATACTCACCCCTCACACTGATTTCACCAAGCCTACCCACCCCACCCCCCCAGAAGTGACCGTAACAATTTCAAGAAAGGGCCTGCAAGATGGCTCAGTGGGTAACGGCCCTTGATGTGCAAGCTTGGATAGAGGAGAGAATCAGATACACAAAGCTGTCCTCCGACCTCCATGCACACTCTGTGCCATTCATGCCCCAAACGTCATACACAACACACACAATAATAACAACAGACAAGGATACAAGGTAATGATTTATCATCTAAAATGTTATTCTCACTGAAATGTTGAATCAAATATAAAGATAGAAATAAAAACATTTAGATGTAAAAGCTTAGAAGGCTACTAGAGCATGAGTTTCATAAACTGAGAAAACGGACCAGGGAAGAGAAAGGTATTATTCGAAACCCAGGAAGTGTTGAAGGCATTACAGAGAGACAGCGTTCCCAGAGGGCATCTTCAAGCGGAAGAGGAACTAGAACTGTACCTTATAAATATGGCTGTGTTCGATGGACTGAGAGTTTGGGGTGAAGTAGCGACAAGAGCTCAGAAAACCAGAGAAAACAAGGCAGGGAAAGCCAAAATTGTACCAAAATGATATAAAGCCATAAATCAGTATGGATTCAGCAGCTAACAGTAAACATATAGCTATACTGATCTTTGAATTTAGCCAACATTAAACTGTTCATGGTAGCAAATAATAAAGAAAATATATGTATGTATGCTATAGGGTAGATATAAGGCCTAAATCTTTTATTGTAGTAAAACAGTGTCATGATTAAACCAAGGTGAAAGAGTGACATTAAGGAGCCTACAGGATGGCTCAACAGATCAGACTGCTTACCACCAACCATAAAAGCCTTTTGAATGAAATGAAATTTATGTCCTGGCAATGCTGAAGCATGCACAGGCAGCCTGTATATGGTGGTTCTGTTGAACTTGTCCATATTGGGTTGCATGGTCTAAGTGGATGATAAAAACCTTAGCCAAATTCAAAATACAAATGGAAGGAGAAAACAATGTTTCCCCTGATGTGCATTTAAATAATTGGTCCCCTGTTGATAGAACTGGGAAGAATTAGGAAGTGTGGCGTTTTGGAGGAGGTGTAACACTGGAGGTGATGTATAAACTTACCGCTTACTGCTATGTTTCCTGCTATGATCTCGTGAATTCCATCCCTCTAAACACTCCAAATGATTTCTTTTATAAGTTGCCTGTGTCGATGTAAGATGGCGGAGTAGGAACGCGGTGCGATAGGTGTTCAGGCTACCGGCTGACTTCGTATCCAGTCTCCGCAGCGGCAGTAACCACTAAGCAAAGAGCGCGTCCGTGTAGTTGCCCAAAATGCCAAATATCAAAATCTTCAGCGGGAGCTCCCACCAGGACTTATCCCAGAAAATTGCTGACCGCCTGGGCCTGGAGCTAGGCAAGGTGGTGACTAAGAAATTCAGCAATCAGGAGACCTGCGTGGAGATTGGAGAAAGTGTACGTGGAGAGGATGTCTACATCGTTCAGAGTGGGTGTGGTGAGATAAACGACAATCTAATGGAGCTTCTGATCATGATTAATGCTTGCAAGATTGCTTCAGCCAGCCGGGTTACTGCGGTCATCCCATGTTTCCCTTATGCCCGCCAGGATAAAAAGGATAAGAGCCGGGCTCCCATCTCAGCTAAGCTTGTTGCAAATATGCTATCTGTCGCAGGAGCGGATCATATTATCACCATGGATCTACATGCATCTCAAATTCAGGGCTTTTTTGATATCCCAGTGGACAATTTATATGCAGAGCCAGCTGTCTTAAAGTGGATACGAGAGAATATATCTGAGTGGAAAAACTGTACTATTGTCTCACCTGATGCTGGTGGAGCCAAGAGAGTGACCTCCATTGCAGACCGACTGAATGTGGATTTTGCCTTGATTCACAAGGAACGGAAGAAGGCCAATGAAGTGGACCGCATGGTGCTAGTAGGAGATGTGAAGGATCGGGTGGCTATTCTTGTGGATGACATGGCTGACACTTGTGGTACAATCTGTCATGCCGCTGACAAACTTCTCTCAGCTGGAGCTACCAGAGTTTATGCTATCCTGACTCATGGAATCTTTTCTGGCCCAGCCATTTCCCGTATCAACAACGCATGCTTTGAAGCAGTGGTAGTCACCAATACCATACCTCAGGAGGATAAGATGAAACACTGCTCCAAAATACAGGTGATTGACATCTCCATGATCCTTGCAGAAGCCATCAGAAGAACCCACAATGGCGAGTCTGTCTCCTACCTGTTCAGCCATGTTCCTTTATAACAGAATAACTTCTGAAGCTTTTTGAAAATAAACCAACCCCATCCCTCATGTTTCTTGGTATTTGATTTCAGCAGAAGACCCAGCTTGCTCCAGTGTAGATTTTTACATCCCACATTAGATGCATTAGAATGTAGCCTAAATTGGAAAAGGACAGAATGTGGTTAACTGCTAGGATGTCCTGCTTGTGTTGTTTCATCCTGACTTGCTTGTTTATTTTGTGAGCCTTGCAGCTTTAACTAGAGGTCAGCTGCTGAAAGATGTATAGACTATTGAGAATATTCCACAAGGTCCATAAGACATAATTGACAGAGCTCATACTCCATTGCTCGGGAATGCTTTGGGGTTTTTCTTCATTCAGAATGACTAGCAACAAAGTCAGCCCATATGTGATACATTTTCAGAGGTTTGTGCTAAACTATAGCAAGAGCCCTGAGCATCCTTAAACATAGTTCCAGTAGTTGAGCACCCTGTTAGGCGGGGGCAGGTAACTCAATGCAGTAATTAACCTTTGGGAGGAAGAAGCCTGATCCATTGCCATCTGTTTAACTCTATAGCTTGAATTCTCTACACCGGTTCCTTTCCTTTTGGCTTTACCTTCAGCCATCTTGACCTTTTCCTAGCCAAAAATATCTTGGACTCGGTGATCATTGTACTTGTACCATAATCCTCTGTAAGAGACTTGCTTCTTGCTATGTAGCTGCTAACTTTCTCATTAGCTAACTTGCTGTAGTGCAGTCTTCCTTAGCCTATTACCACTGTGGCGGTAGGTTTGAGGTGGTGTCTTAGTGCCTTTTGATTATTTAATTTTCATCTTCCTTGGATCCATTTGGTCTTTCAATTGAACAGATTTCTGCTAACCAATTTGGTGTTATAGTCTCTTGTTGAGAACTTAATATCTGTTAATGTATGCAGAAAAAAATAAGTTGCCTGTGTCATGGTGCCATATTATAGCAATAGAAATGTAACACACCATAAATAAATGTTTAAAAAATAACGGCAAGTCTTTATTAATAAACAGTGTCTCACTGAGGCGGGAAAACCTGGTGAGATGGCTCAGCAGGTAAAAGCACTTAACACACAAAATTACAACATGAGTATGATCCCTAAAACCCACATGAGGCAGGAAGCAGTGGTGTGTATCTGTAATCCTGGCACCCCTATCAGGAGATTGGAGATGCAGAGAAGAACTTCCTGGAAGGGACTGGAGAGGTTAAGAGCACTACTGGCTTTTCCAGAGAACCTGGGTATGAGTACCAACACCCTATGGTGGCTTGTAACCATATATAACTCCAGTTCCAGGGGACCCCACACCCTCTTCTAGCCTCTATTGGCACTAGATAATGCACATGGTACATGGGCATACATGCAGACAAAACACTCATAGACATAAAATGAAGAATTGGCTGGGTTATATGGTACAGCCCCACAGATGAGAGCCCCTGCCTCAACAAGGATGGAAGGTGAGAGCTGGCCCCTATAAGTTGTCCTCTGAGCCCTTCACATCCACGAGTGCGTGCACACACGTGCAGACACACAGATATAGTTGTGCCTGCCAGATGGCTCAGTGGGTAAAGGTGCTTGTCTCCAAGTCTGATGATAGGAGTTCAATTCCCAGATCTCATATGGTGGAAGGAGAGAACTGACCCTGAAAATTGTCCTATGATGTGCTACCACACTTACATGGAAGTCAGGGACGACTTGACCTTCACATATACACTATAGCACACACTTGTCCACACGTACAGACAAAATGTAAAGTTTCCATTAAGATACATAAACATGTTTTAAAGCCTAAAGATGTAGTGTTTGCTTGGGGAAGAGAGAGACTTGCTGATGGTTTTGATGATGAGATAGGCTTTCTTCCTAGTGCTTTTGTGCTCAGTGAACGAAACAATTACCAGGTGTGGTGGCAGGGTCATCAGCTGTATCAGAGCTTTAAGAGAACCAGAGATGCTACATACTCTTCTTGAATGCAATATTAGGGACTGTAGGATGATAATCTGGAAATGCTTAGTGCACAGTTTTAAAAAGGCGAACATCAAGTTTATTAATACGTTCTTCCTTTCCTTGCAAAATGCCATTTTACTTATTTACGTGAATGGGTGTTTTGTACCCATGTAGTGCACCATATGCATGGTACCTGCAGGGGTCAACAGAGGATGTCAGATCTCCTGGAACTGGAGTTCCTGATGGTTGTAAGCACCATGTGGTGCTGGAAACCAAAAACCAGTCTTCTGCCAGAACTGTTCCTTTAAAAAAAAAAAAAAAAAACTCCTCTCACAGTGTTCTTAACTGCCAAGCTATCCCTTCCACATGCTTCTTGTTTGTTTTGTTTTTTAAAGACAGGGTTTCTCAATGTAACAGCTCTGGCTTCCTGGGAACTCACTGTTGACCAGGCTGGACTCGGGAGATCCACCTGCCTCTGCCTCCTGAGTGCTGGGATTAAAGCATGCACCACCACCGCCTGGCTCCCATGGCCCTCTGAATATATTCTGAGCCTGCTGGCCTGTTCCTTTCATTTGGCCACACAAACAACTAGTGCCTCTGGGCTTTCATCATGCTCTCTCGTGTATGATACACTCTCAAAACCATTTAGTTACATTAAATATGTATGTACCCATACACATCTTCCATGATGTACGTATATGTGTTTGTATGTATGTATTTTAGGGGTTCTACTGTGGTGAAGAGACACCATAGCCATGGCAACTCTTGTAAAGAAAAATGGGGCTAGCTTTCTGTAGCATAATAAAAACAGATATTGGGGTTCAACCTGAAGATCAGAAAAGCAAAACAGCCAGCCACTAGAGACCTTTTGCAAATCTTCAGACTGAAGGGGCAAGATCCCGTCTCCACGAGTTCCTGTCTCTTCCCCTGTATATTCCTCTCTCCACCTAACCATATCGCTCTTGTCTCCACCTTCCTAGTACTGGGATTAAAAGCATGCGATTCTTGTGCCAGGATCACCTTTGTGTGAGCTGTTTTTCCTTTAGACAGACTCAATCTTGTGTAGCTCAGGATGGCCTTAAACTCTCAGAAATCCGTCTGCCTCTGTCTCCCAAGTCCTGGGATTAAAAGTGTATGTCACCATTGCCTGGCATGTATGGCTGACTAGTATGGCTGCTTTGCCCTCTAATCTTCAGGCAGGCTTTATTTATTAAAACAAATAACATACCACTATAGCTTTCGGTTTAGAGATTTATTATCATGTCAGGACATGGTGGTGTGCAAGCAGACATGGTGCTGGAGAAGGAACTGAAAATTCTACATCGTTACTCTCAGGTAACAGGAAGTAATCTAGGACACTGGGCATTACTTGAACATATAGAGACCTCAAAGACCACCCCTACAGTGACACACTCCTTCCAACAAGGCCATACCTACTCCTATAAAGCCACACCTCCAAAGAGTGCCACTCCCTTTGGGGGCCATTTTCTTTCAAACCACAACAGCATGTATGTATACGTGTAAGTATGTATTCATGTATGTATGTATGTATGCATAGGTCTGCTGGCTCTCCTGATGAGCAGAGTTGACCTTGTCCCTGCATTTCTGATATCTAGCACACCAGGGTCAGAGACTTTCCTAAGAGAATTAATCTACTCAAACAGTACAAGCAGGGAGGATCAGGTTCATCAGGGAGGAGACCTGTAATAGGTTCTCCAATTCCAAATGGTCAGCCCTAAACACATACACATATCAGCAACATTATACAGACTCAGTAGATTGTATGCACATATATATATATATGCACACATATATATATACACACACATCAACCATTAAAGTAGAATGCATCAGGAATTCCAGAGTGGGGGGAGGGGCTGAAATGATGTAAATTCAGCTACTTATACATGAAATTCTCAAAATGTATATGTACAGAAAACCAGACACTTATAAAAACTTCCTCAGAGGATTCTCTGGGGAGTGCCAGTCTAAGGTTACAGCACAAATACTATTAAAGACATCATACCGCCTTTTATTCAAAAACTAAGAAGGATCTCAGATGACTCAAATAGTTTATTTGCATAATTGATAATCTCATTTCTGACAGGACACCAAGCATCTGAGCATAGCATAATTTGGTTGAAAACAAAACCATTACAAAGAAAACAACACCTCGCATGTCAGACTGTTCAAATGTCCACCATGTCCAGCAGCGCAGACAGGTGGAGCTCAGAGGCAACGTCTTCTTCCCTTGAACTTCGAATCAGCCTTTCCAGGTGCTTCAGCCTTCCAGTTAGTGACATGTCTGATATCTCTGAGAACTGCAATTGCTCTCCTGCCCCTTCATTCTAGTTGAATAAGAAAGAAGCCAAAAGTAGTCATCTGTGAAGGCATTACACCTGATTCATGTTACATCATTTGGAGTCTCTTGGACTCAACAGAATCCTCCCTTGATATCCTATATTTTTCCAGCTTCATCTACGACACATACACTATTCTATGGACTGAAATTGCTTAATCAGGCTCCCAGCTTGGGATATTTGTTGACTATACATACATCTAATACCACAGTTGTTTGTATGATATAGTGAAGCTTCGCTTTGCTGGGACAATGGATGCTGCCAGCTCAGACTGAAGAGCCAGCTGTGATTAAGAAGAGACCAGCATCACTGAGGTGAAATCTGTGAAGTGTTTACTCAGGCTCAGCACACAGAAGCTGTGGTCCAGAGGGAGCTGAACCTGGCAGTGTAAGACTCTCCCAGCACGTACTGGTTTTGAAAGTATGAAAGGATCATGAAGAGCAGCTGAGACTTGGCACAGTGAAGGCCAGGCCAGGCCAGGCTGCTGGTGCTCTCAGCCACAGTAGAAGCCCAGGATTAAACAGGTCCTGGTGAGAAAAGGCTTGGTACCATGTGAAAGGGTTAGAGTCCCCGACGAGAGCCCAAGAGAAAGAAGTTACTGGTGACGGAGCAGACCAGCTGCAGTGGAGACGACCACCAGGGAAAACAGCAGCTGTGGATGGAGCCAGCCTGAGCCTAGCAGACAAGCTGTGTGTAGCACACACAGCTGCCCAAGCATTTCCTCGGAGCCCAGAAGATCGTGAGTGAGTACCACAGTCTGACGCTAAGCTTTACACTGCCGGACTCTGAGTTCACCTGACGATTATGACTGTGCCCTTATTCTTCCTTCTTGGAATAAGAATATATGTAACTCATTTCTTATTTTACAAGTACCCATAGTTGAGAGACTTTTAACTTTCAAAGAGACTTTGGAATTTTAAAGAGACTGGATATTTACAGAAACTTTGGCTATTTTACAGAGATTATGAATATTTTAGGGAGTCTTTGGATGTTTTAAAGATAGAACTTTAAAAAAATATTTAAATGTTTTTGGTTTGTTTGGTTTTGGTTTTTTCAAGACAAGGTTTCTCTGCCTGCCTCTGCCTCCCGAGTGCTGGGATTAAAGGCGTGCACCACCACCACATGGAAAGTGTTTAAATTGTTAAAACTGTGAGACTTTTAAAAGTTGAAATGTTTTATACTGTGATATTCATATTAACATGCGATCTTGGATGGAGAAAAATCAAAGAGGAGCGGTCCTGGTTGGACAGTGGTGTGTCTGTGTCAAGCTGACAAACAGCCAATCATGCTGGCTAGTTTTACATCACCTTAACATAATCTAGTCAACTGTGGAGGAAGGCACCTCCTCCAAATTGAGAAAACACCTCCATCGCATTTTCATGATTGATGGGGGAGGCTCCAGCTCACTGTGGGTGGTGCCATCCCTGGGCTGGTAGTCCTGGGTGCTATAAGCAAGCAAGCTGAACAAACCAGGAGGAACAAGCTGGTGACAGATTCACACACAGAATCGAAACTAGTTCCACTTCAAGGTTCCTTCCCTGACTGCCCCTGCTGATGAACCATCATGTGGAGTGAAACAAGCCCTTTCCTCCTCAAGTTACTTTTGGCCATGGTGTCTTAGCAGCTGTAAAAAGCAGCTAAGACAATGCCATAGTTACTCTGTTTAATGCACATCGGCACAAGTATGTATGGGTTTGCTCTGTTCTTTCCTTCAGTGAGCTCTGTGGCCAAGGATGACCCTGAACTTCTGATCCTCCTGCCTTTAACTCTAGGGTTTTCGGTGCACGGTTTATTCAATGCTAGGGAATGCACCCCAGGCTTTTTACATGCCAGGTAAGCGCTCTACCAACTGACTACATTCCTAGCCCCTAGTCAAGTTTTTACTGTGTTTAGGTCTCTTCTCCATTTATTTCACAGGTAGGAACTCAGTAACATTGTCATATGAAGTTTAAAAGTCTAACTTCCACGTGTTAACGCATCACAGGACGAATCTAACACAGTGTTCCAGGCTCCTGTGAAGCCCTGACTGCCTGGAACTCACTGAGTAGACCAGGCTGGCCTCACACTCTTGCAGTGTGGGGATTAAAGGGATGGTCCCCTGAGGCTGGCACATTCTCTCAGTCTTTAATTCTGTACATGTCAAATGCCCCCCGTTCTCACCTGAGGTCTCCTTGTTGTAGATGTTTTCAGCACAGTCTGAGTTTTGATAATGTCAGGGAAAGATATGAGTGTCTGAGGAAGGTAGAGAGGAAGGCAAGTTGACTCTGCGAATGCCTGTGAGTCTTGAGATACCCACTGCTGGAGTTGCTCCTCAAACCTGAAACAGGAGGACAGCTCAAAATGAGAACGATCAGAGCACTGGAAAGCAAAAGCTTAACTACCATTCATCTTACGTTTTCCACCGACTCTTCTGTGTGCCCATGTATACATGTGGACGAGGATGCCCATGCCGAGTCAGAGGACAACCCTGTGGAATTTTTGGATTTATTACAAGATTGATAGTATTTAAATACTCATGAAACTGGATGAAATTATGGAGGAGTGAGTAGGCATGTAAGAAGCAGAGATGAAGTCCAGAGAGAGAGTAGATCTGGATGCTGAAGAAAAACAGGAAAATCTTTGAAGGGGACTAGAAACAAGGATGAGAAGTGAGGATGCAATCACTGACAGGGCCAGGGCGCATGACCAGGTTCAAGTGTGCAGGCTGAAAAGGCAAAAGGAACAAACAATGACTAACACCGCTAGCTTTACTTACAGTTTTACTATTAAAGGAGAAGCATGCAGTGGTGGTCAGAGAGAACTGAGGCCACACAGAAAGATGTGTCCGTATGTCTGCAGGATTGTGTGCTGACATGCATGATCGAGTAGAGGGAAGGGCAATGTCTCAGAGAGCCCTAGGGGCTGGGTGCTGTGAGGAGGCTGGAAGTGAAGTTGCAACCCAGGGAGAGCTGACAGCGACTAGAGATGGGGTGCTCAGCTCCAGCAACTGCGGGAGAGGTACAACAGGCCCACGATACTCTGTTGAGGAGAGAGGGCAGGCAGTGGGGGGGGAAGACAACCTTTACAAACGTCTATCTCCCAATTCTATCTCGCAGTAAAAAGACCATCCAGTGAGGACCAGAAGAGGACAGGACAGAGGAAGGGAAGTTGAGTTACGTGGAGGAGCTCCTCCCACCTAGCAGGAAATGATCCACTGAAGCCGCAGGCTCCCCAAGGGCCAAAGGCTGTGACCAGTCATGGCAGAAGTTAAGTAGCCTTAGCTAAACATATTTTCCTCTAGAAAATTGACTTTAAAATAATAAACAACGAAGCCAATGATAAATGATAAACCTTAGACACATTCTATCTAGAGCATGGTCATCTTTTAAGAGCTTATACTTTTAGAGTCAGGTGATGGTGGCCCATGCCTTTAATCCCGGGTCTGTAAATTTGAGGCCAGCCTGGTCCCAGGACAGTCAGAGTTACACAAACCCTTTCTTGAAAAATAAAAAACAATTCGAGACCAGCCTGGTCTACAAGAGCTAGTTCCAGGACAGGCTCCAAAACCACAGAGAAACTCTGTCTCGAAAAACCAAAAAAAAAAAAAAAAAAAAAAGAAAAAGAAAAAGAAAAAACAAGAAGGTTACAAGATTAACTCAGAAAAATCAATAGCCCTCCTTTATACAGAAGATAAATGGGCTGAGAAAGAAATCAGAGAAACATCACCCTTCACAATAGCCACAAACAGCATAAAATATCTCAGAGTAACTCTAACCAAACAAGCGGAAGACCTGTATGACAAGAACTTTAAATCTTTGAAGAAAGAAATTGAAGAAGACACCAGAAAGTGGAAAGATCTCCCATGCTCTAAGGTAGGTAGAATTAACATAGTAAAAATGGCAATCTTACCAAGATCAATCTACAGATTTAACGTCATGCCCAGCAAAATTCTCCACAGATCTCGAAAGAACAGTATTCAACTTCATATGGAAAAGCAAAAAACTCAGGATAGCCAAAACAATCCTGTACAATAAAAGAACCCGTGAAGGTATCACAATCCCTGACTTCAAACTCTACTACAGCCTAGTATTGGCATACAAACAGACAGGAGGACCCATAGAATCGAAGACCCAGACATCAATCTACACACCTATGAACACCTGATTTTTGACAAAAAAGCAAAAAGTATAAAATGGAAAAAAGAAAGCATATTCAACAAATGGTGCTGGCATAACTGGATATCAACATGTAGAAGAATGAAAATAGATCCTATCTATTGCCATGCACAAAACTCAAGTCCAAACAGATCAAAGACCTCAACATAAAACCAACCACACTAATAAACCTCATAGAAGAGAAAGTGGGAAGTACACTTGAATGCATTGGCACAGGAGACCACTTCCTAAATATAACCCCAGTAGCACAGGCACTAAGAGCAACAATTAATAAATGGGACCTCCAAAAACTAAGAAGCTTCTGTAAAGCAAATGACAGTCAACAAGACAAAACAGCAGCCTACAGAATGGGAAAAGATCTTCACCAACCCCACATCAGACAGAGGTCTGATCTCTAAAATATACAAAGAACTCAATAAATTGGTCATTAAAAGAACAAATAATCCAATAAAAAAATGGGGTACAGACCTAAACAAAGAACTTTCAACAGAGGAATCTAAAATGGCTAAAAGATACTTAAGGACATGTTCAACATCCTTAGTCATCAGAGAAATACAAATCAAAACAACTTTGAGATTCCATGTTACACCTGTAAGAATGGCCAAGATCAAAACCACTGATGACAACTTATGCTGGAGAGGATGTGGGGTAAAGGGAACACTCCTACATTGCTAGTGGGTATAGCCCCTTTGAATATCAGTATGACAATTTTCAGAAAATTAGGAAGCAACCTACCTCAAGACCCAGCAATACCACTAGTGAGCAACCCCAAAGGATGCTCAATTGTGCCACAAGGACATGTGCTCAACTATGTTCATAGCAGCATTGTTTGTCATAGCCAGAACCTAGAAACAACCTAAATGCCCCTTGATCGAAGAATGGATAAGGAAAATGTGGTACATTTACACAATGGAGTACTACACAGCAGAAAAAAATAATGACATCTTGAAATTTGCAGGCAAATGGCTGGATCTAGAAAACACCATATTGAGTGAGGTAACCCAGACCCAGAAAGACAATTATCATTTGTACTCACTCATAAGTGGCTTTTAGACATAAAGCAAAGAAAAACCAACCTACAGTTCACTTAGACCAGAGAACCTAGACAATAATGAGGACCCTAAGAGAGACATACATGGATCTAATCTACATGAGAAGAAGAAAAAGACAAGATCTCCTGAGTAAATTGGGAGCATAGGGACCATGGAAGAGGGCAGAAGGGGAGTGAATAAAAATATATAGCTCAATAAAAACAATAAAAAAAGAAAAAAGAAAAGTATTATATAGATGTGTGTGTGTGTGTGCATCTGTGAATACACATGAGTGCTTAGAGAAGTCAGATGTATCAGATTCTGTGAAGTTGGAGTTACATATGGTTATGAGCCGTCTGATGTGGGTGTGGGTATCAAACTGGGTACTCTGGAGAAGCAGCAAGTGCTCTTAACCTCTGAGCCATCCCTCTAGTCCCAAGCTTTTCTTACAAACGTCTTCCTTCCTTCCTTTTCTTTTTTAAAACAGTCCCATCATTATAGCCCCTGCTGGCCCAGCTGCTCCTCTACCACTGGCTGTCTTGACTTACCTGAGCAGGAGTCGCCCACTCCTGCATGAAGTGGAATGAATAATAGCACACAAGCACAGGAGGGGGCAGACCCACCTTTTGTTCTCTTCCTTCTCCTCCAACAGACTGCTGGACAGACACTGTGCCAGGAGCTCTTCCGCTGAAGCTCCGCGCATCAGACTGTCTGTACTGAGGTTCCCCTCTCGGCCACTCTCCTCGTTTTTCTTCCCTTTATGGTGCACATGAAGCAGTGGAGTAGGAAAACTGCTTGCAGAAGGATGAAAAGCCTTTGTCCCTGAACTGAAAGCACAAGTGTGGAAGTTCTTATGGTTAAGAAGGATGCAAAGCACACAGACACAGCTGGACACATGTTTAGTCTATGAACAAAAGTCTCAAGATCCATGCATTCTATTGGATGGTTTATGCTCATGTCAGCCTGTGCCTGCCTCAGGACTTCCCTCAACAAGAGACAGTGATTCTCATACACATCAAGAGACACTGTTGGCCAGGTGTGGTAGCATGTGCCTTTAGTTCCAACACTTGGGAAGCAGAGACATTGTAGTTCCAGGCCAGCAAGAGTTACAAAGTGAGATCCTGTCTCAAAAAAAACGGAAAGAGAGAAAGAGACTACTCCTTTCAAAAGTTCCACTATCTAGAGGCACTGGGTTCTCAGAGCTGCTTCAATCTAGGGCTTTATTTCTTATACCAGTTAGTCTGTCTCTCTCTCTCATGTGTGTTTGCATTTTAAGTTTTATGTATATGTATTTGGCCTCTGTTGAGTTTATGTGCACTTCAAACATGCAGGAGCCATGGAAGCAGAAGAGGAAATCCAAGCACGGGAGTTCCAGGTGACTGAGGACCACACGGGTGCTGGAAATCAAACTTGAGTCCCCCAGAAGAGCGACAAATGCTCCTAACTACTTAACTCTCTCCATACAGTAAGCTTACAAGTAGAACTTTTTTAAGAATTAGTTTATGTGTATGAGTATTGTATGTATGTGTACTACACATACGCCTGGTGCCCAAGGAGTTCGGAAGAGAGTATCAGCTCCCTGGAACTGATGTTATGGGTGGTTGTGACCCACCACTTGGGGGCTGGGAATCAAGCCTGGGGTGCTCTGCAAGAGCCGAGTGTTCTTCACCACTGTTAGTACCAACATGGACAGCAAAGGCTGGTTCTGCCTTTCCTGTCTAACGTTTTATTGAAGGGCAGGATTTTTGTTGTTGTTGTTGTTGTTACTTTTATTTTACTGGGTTTTTTTAAAATTAGTTTTATGGTATGTAGTTTGAACTATCAGCTTAAACAATGCAAGATCATCATGAGGGACTGTCTAGAGCAAGCAGGTCTATAGGCATGTCTGTGGGGACTCTCTAGAGCGAGCGGGTCTGTAGGCATGTCTGTGGGGATTGTCTAGAGTGAGCAGGTCTGTAGACATGTCTGTGGGGACTGTCTAGAGTGTGCAGGTCTGTAGACATGTCTATGGGGACTGTCTAGAGCGAGCGGGTCTGTAGACGAGTCTGTGGAGACTCTTGATTCCATTAGTTGGTGTGGGAAGACTCTACCCACCATGTGCAGCACCAGTCTCTACTGAGGGAATCAAGCATGCATGCATGCATTCTGACTGTGACTGCTGCTTCAAGTGCCTGCTTTGACTTTCTCAATTGATAAACTGTTACCTGCAATAGGAAGCTAAAATGACCCCTTTCTCCAAGTTTCTTCTGTCAGAGTTTTTTATCATAGCAATAAAAATGAAGCTAAGACAGCAGCCTAGTTCATGGTGCATACAGAGGTCAAAGAACAATTCTGTGAAGTCGGTTCTCTCCTTCCACCTTTAAGTGGACACCAGGGTTCAAACTCAGGTTGCCAGGCTTACACGGCAAGTATTTTGATCCACTGATTCATCTATCTGACCCTGAGTTTAAGTCTGAAGCTCATTTTAGGGGTGACATAGATGAACCAGCAGTTGAGTTCTCGTCCAAAGAATCCAGGTTCTATTCCCAACACCTGCATGCTGGCTCACAACTGTCTGCAACTCAAGTTCTAGAGCAGACAACAGTGGCATGCAAATGGTGCATTGCCATACATGTTGGCAGAACATCCCTATATACAAAATAAATAAAAATTTTCAAAAGTTATTTCAACACTAACTAAAACGACCATATACTTTTCTATTGTAGCAGCAAATTTTATTAATAAATTCTACTGCTGAGACTGTTTATCCTGGGGCAAAGGCTGCTCGGGAATGCTTTTAGGTGTTGCAAGACAATGAATACTAAGACATCATCTGGTATATGTGAACTGGGTTTAAGAGACGGGAAACCAGCATTCTTATCACACACTGATAGAGAACTCACCGTCTTTGACTCAGCTGTAGCTCCCTCTGGGTCTGCATTCTGGCTTGTTCCCATGAAAAGGGAACATCATATTTTCTTAAGAGATTTTTGAAAAAATATACACATATCTGGCCATCTTCACTCAGTGCCTCTGAGAAAACAGGACAAAAACAGATTTAAGATGTATGTAAATATACATATGTATATTCATTCATGCAGAATGGAAGGGCCAGGAATAACCCTCTAAGAGATAACCTAGGGAGTCTATGCTCTACTGGACCCCCCCCCTCCCTTTTTTTTAAAAGAAAAAAAATGTTTTTATTTTTTGCAAAATAAGGTTTCTCTGTGTATCCCTAGCTGTCCTAGAACTCATTCTATAGACCAGGGTGGCCTTAAACCCAGAGATCTGCCTGTCTCTGCCTCCCGAGTGTTGAAACTAACGGTGTGTACCACCATGCCTGACACTGTTCTTGTTTATTTTTTTAACGATTTATTTATTTATTATGTATACAGTGTTCTGTCTGCAAGTATGACTCCAGGCCAGAAAAGGGCACCAGATCTCATTACAGATGGTTGTGAGCCACCATGTGGTTGCTGGGAATTGAACTCAGGACCTCTGGAAGAGCAGTCAGAGCTCTTAGCCTCTGAGCCATCTCTCCAGCCCTCTCTCTGTTCTTGTTTTTTGTGACATGGTGTCTCTATGTAGTCCTGGCTGTCCTATAACTTGCTATGTAGACCAGACTAGCCACAAACTCACAGAGATCCTCCTGA
The DNA here is from genome assembly GCF_950005125.1 of Chionomys nivalis. Classification (NCBI taxonomy): domain Eukaryota; kingdom Metazoa; phylum Chordata; class Mammalia; order Rodentia; family Cricetidae; genus Chionomys; species Chionomys nivalis. The sequence goes on along the minus strand of NC_080104.1, from coordinate 54,417,986 downwards.
GTATTGAGATTAAAGATATGAACCACCATGCCCAGTAAAACCTTAGTTCTTGCCCAAAGTCAAGTCACCTGGAAACCAGTGACCTTAAAGAGAAGAGCTAAGGAAAGGGAAGATGGGACATAGGAAAAAGAAAGAATATCAAGAAAACATTTTTCCATCAGGTATGGTGATGCCTGCCTTTAATCTCACTACTCAGGAGGCAGAAGCAAGTGGATCTGAGTTCAAGGCTAGCCCAGCCTATGTACTTAGTGAGTTCCTGGCTTGTCAGAGGTACACAGTGAGACCCTATTTAGAAAACAAACAAAAACTCAACCCCCTCTTTTGTTAAAATTAGATCAGGGAAATCTCATGAAGACCCAGCCCCTATGGCAGCAGCTGCATGATGGCAACTACCTGCTGTGATGGGAAGTCTGGGGGGTGTCCAGTCACTCAGCTTGTGATTGATGCACAAGGTGATGATGTCATCCCATGGGATCTCAGCAACTGAAGGCCCCGACTCCTGGCCTAGAGAGAGACTCTTGCTCTTCCACTTCTGGTAAGTCCGGCACAGCAGGTTCTCCACCCGGGACTGGAGGACAGGCTGGGTCTGACATGAGCTGGGAATCTGGGAGGTATACTGAACGATCATTGAACACACAGGGAGCCAGGGCGCTGCAAAGAAAGTTAGCAGTGAACATGAAATATTACTAATGCTCTATCTCCTTAGAAGAGGGCTACTGTGTAGTTACGAAGTATTGAGAATATATGACAAGGCTACAAGCTCTGTCAACTAAATAGCCAGCAGGCTCCCGCCTTCCCAGTGTCATTAAAATAGGAAAGAACAGGCCCTGCATCAGCAGGTTTGAGCCAGCCCAGACTACCTGTGGGGTCTGCATCAACAGACCACAGGCCCCATCCTCCAGGCACAGTAGGCACAGCCAGGCTCACAGGAGCACTGGCATGAACTAGCACTTGAGTGCTGTGGCCCCAGCAGGGCCAGCAGCTCAGAGACAGTCGCATCAGCCTCACGCATCATGGCTAAGTGGGACCTGTGGGGCAGGTGGGACAGTCTCAGGACTGCTATGGGAAAGAACAAGTTCTATGTCATAAAACCCTGTTTCCTTCCACCTCAGACCTAACAGTTGGTGTTGGTAGGTGCACAGCAGAGGCTGACTGTGAACTTCACACTGGAACCCACACCTGGTACAATGTCACTAAACAAGAAAGGAACAGGAAGCTAGCCCTTAGAGTGGGTACACACCTCCTGTAGGTGGAAGATCCATCTGTGGAAGCTGGAAGCCAAGCACAGCTTGTTTCAGCCAAGCTAGATGCTCTGCTGAGTTCCAGTGCAGATGAGGAAGCAGCTGGCTGCCCCCCACCTCAGCAAACTCCGTGACAGGCCAGGAGATGTCACACAGCTGCTCAGAGGACACCACAGAGGCCAGGAACTGGAGCACACTATTGAACAACTCAATAATGGTGCTGGGCTCTTGGGAGGCCAGGCCACCCAGGCGCCTCTCTCTTCTGTCGTGGAAAAACCGACCACTGAACTCACGGCTGATCCCATCTTCAACATACTGAATAAGGGTCTGGCAGCAAAGGTCCAGGTCTTGAGGGCATCGGGAGACCAGCCACTGGACTGCTCCAGAAACCTGAGGAATAAGACAACTGGGGGATGGAGTCAAACAATTCACACCCACTTTAAAAAGCAGCTTTCTAAAGGGGCTTAGCATTCTTCCCATGGCTATGGAAGGAAAGTAGTGCAAGAACAGAATCTCAGGCACTGCAGTAGGGGAACAAGCCCTCTGTGCTGGAGTGTGGATTCCTAGAGCCCTGGAGACAGGCCTTACAGAGGCACCAAAGGGGAGGCCCATGAATACTATCCAACCAATTGAGTGGAGGCTGCAGAGCCCTCCTGGAAGGACCTAGGACCTCAGTTCTTCCTTTGCCCACTGAAGCAGAGCCACACCATCTTAGTCCTAGAATTAGCAGCTTCTCTGAATTCCAGGATGCTTCACAACCTGCAGTTACCTCTTCCTGTAGAACTTTCGTTTTGTTTTGTGTTCATATTTTGCTAGAAATACAACCTAGAACATTTTACATGGTAAGGGGGTATCGTACCACTGAGCTACATCCTCAGGCCATATAGTTAGTCTTACTAATTCCTATACTTCTTTTCCTATAATAATTTTAGCAGACCTTTTTAGGAAATCTCTACTTCTTTATCTTTTGCAAGAGCAGTCACTCTAAAAAAAAACTGAACAAATATGACATTTTAAATTCATAAAAGCAAAGCCAAAAAACTTATGTGAGCAATTTCATATACTACTGAAAGCATAACTATGAGGCATTTTTTTAAATTTTATTTTTATTCCTGCCTATATCTTTAGAAAGTTATATGTATGTATAAAGCACAAGATTAAAATGGAAATCCCTAATATAAACTGGACATGATAGTTCATGCTACAATCCCAACAGAAGAGGGATCAGCTCTAGGTTACCTTAGCTACCGAGCAAATATGAGGCTAGGCTGCCCTACATGATGTTATCTTAAAAAAACAACAAACAAAACCACCCATTAGAATTTAAGATATATCAGAAGAGGGAGAAACAAGTGTCTTGATAGAGCTTTAAAAATGATGGAACTTACCTTCACTGTGCCTTGTAAATCATTAACAGAATCAGGGATCTCAACAACAATGTAATCTGAAATCAGCTTAGCTGAAACCAAATCCTGTAACATCAGACCTGTAAGAGAGAAGGAGAAAGGTCCCGTGTAATAACGTTCACTTCCACACGTGACATATCCCAGTGCTAGTCTTGGCCCACCATTCAGTAGACAAGAACCTTCTAGTCTCAAAGGTTCCCAACACTGTACTGCCTGCCATCCATCAAACTCAAGCTCCACCCACTAATTAAAAACTAAAACCATGAATGAAACGTCTTTCACAAACCATCCTCCACTTCCTTCTCCATGGAGTCTCCTTTGGAGCTGGGCACGAGAACCACCAGCGGAAGCGCAGGCTGGAAGGGCTTGGCCTGAAGCAACTGCTTGAGCTGCAGCAGGGCCGACAGCCAGTACAGGTCCTCCTCTGCCACATCCTCAGTCTTCACTTTGGGAGGAAGCAGCAGCATGAGCCCACTGGCTCCCAACAGGTCCTTCCGTGTCTCCACAGCATCAAGGGCACTGTCACTAAGGGTGCCATGGGCGACCTGCAACAGAACCAAAGACATCAGGATGAATGCACCACAGAAGAGAACAAAGGAAGCAGTCTGCCCCAAGGTGTTCCAGTCACCATGCAGTCACTGTGTCCTGGGGAGTCCTTCAGGGACAAAGCTGGACCAGGCATGCTGGCACACACCTTTAATCTCAGTGCTCACAGGGCAGAGGCAGGTGGGTCTTTGTGAGTTTGAGGTCAGCCTGGTCTACACAGTGAGTTCTAGAATAGTCAGAGCTACATAGAGAAACCCTACCTCATAAAACAAAATAAAAGACAAAATCCACAGCCGGGCCAGCCCTCCACAAGACCACGAAACTGCCTGGTCAACAGACACAAAAGCCTGCAGCTACATTTATGTTTGACCACATAACTTCCATCTTAACAACTGTGAACAATTATAAAAAGGTTAAATCCATCACGAAACGAAGCCTGCAGCAGACAAGAGATTCATACTTATTTCTTTACACCATTGAGGAAATGGGACCAATCTCTGGATAAATGATGTAGAGGAAGCCATGATAAGGCTACAAGGATACTGGTCACCCAAACAGTAAGAGTCTCTGCCTAAAGATTTGCTAAGCTCACAACCAATGAAGGAAATCTAGCATACTTGGCACTGCAGAGCAATTTCAGAACCCTATGGACAGAAAGGAAAAGTTACCAAGGAAAATCATAACAGCAGTGGTTGATACTAAGAAGTAAAATAATTTTCTACTTACGATTCTACAAACCTAGTTAAACAACAATAAAAAAAAATAAGAGGGTACACTAAGTATATTTTCAGAGAAGAAAGGAGAAAACTTCCTTCCTACACATCTTTTCTTCAGAATAAACCAAGGAAAAGTACTATACTGTTGCCAACACCAACAGATGAGCTCCAGGTGTCTGCCAGACACTGCTCTGAGCACACTACATGGAAAAGTTTACTTCAAACTCAAGGACCTGGGGAGCAGAGCCGCAGCATTTAACTATGTCTCTGGGTAAAAGAGATATAGGGAGAATATTGTGTTTTGTGTTTAAGTGGTTTTGGGATACTTGTCAGATAAAAGTGCTATCTGAAATAAAGTAACTGGGATAAATGCTCACCAAAAAATGACTCTAAGGTATTCTATTTGGATAGAGGCTATACCCTGAGTCAAGCAAAAAATAAAATATAAATGTATAATGTAGTTTGTATCATGTTCTCAAGAAGGTCTGTGGCAGCCAAAGCTCCATGCTTGCTGTAGTCTGAATCCTGACTGCCCCTTGGAAGCCCAGGAGTTTAAGCTTTGGTCTCCAACTTCACACTATTAGAGGTGGCTGAGTACCCAAGAGTTGCGACTAGTGGAGATTTTAGGTCAATGGGACATGCTTTTGAAGGAACTGCAGGATGCCAGCCTCCCCCTCTTCTCTGCTGGTTCCTGGCTGTCAAACACACACTTTTGCTTCTGCTGTGTCCCGTATCCACCACACAACCAGGATGTGCTTCCTCAAAAGACCGACAAGGTCAGGCACAGATTGAAACCATCAATACTACCAGCAAGAGTAAACTTCCTCTCTTCAAAAACTGACCATCTCAGACACTTTTAACAGGGACAGAAAGAGAAAATATACTAAACCTTGCACCAGTAGAGGGCGACTTGTAAAGATGTAAGATGTAAAGAAAAATAGATAATGCCATTTGCTTCTGATCTCAAAATAATTTAAAACCACTTTTGAGAATAAATAGCAATTTATAATTTCAGTAATGTCTGAATAAAGCAAATGAAATCATAAAGGTAAGTAAATGGAGTCACTCACCTTTATGCACACGTTGACAGAAACTGTTTGATCCCCTTTACTACTGAGCGCATTAAAGACTGTGAGTGTCTGAATATCACCGCCACCATCACGTATGTCATCCACCAGGCTGTCATCTCCTGTGAACTTGACCTTTAGCCAATTTTCTAGTATTCTGTAGATAAAAGAAAATACCATTAGAGGGAAAGTTTAATTCTAAAATAAATTACAGAAATCTTCAGGAAAACAAAAGAACTACTATATGGATACAGGGTCAGACACCAAATCGCATGGTGAGGCTGGCCTGGACAAAACAGGTTATTACTTTGAATGGACTTAGGACCTCTACCAAGTTACCATGCAAGTGCTCCATTCTGATGTGACTTAAAACAGCAAACAGCAAACCATCGCTGGAGTTACACAGCCATTTCAGCCAGGTATGGTGGCACACACCTTTAATCCCAGCACTTTGGAGCAGAGGCAGGCGGATCTATACAGAGAGTTCCAGGTACATAGTGAAACCTTGTCTCAGAAAACCACCAACACCAACAAAAAACTGTTTAACAGAATCAAATTTCTCACAATGGACCTGCGATACAGTTCAGTAGATAAAGACACTTGGTGCCAAGCCTTGCCAACCTGAGTTCAATCCCTAGAACCCAAATGACATAAGGCAGTGTTTCTCATCCTGTGGGGGTCACAATCCCTTGGGGGTCAAATGATCCTTTTACTGGGGTTGCCTAAGACCATTTGCATATTATATATTTATATTATGATTCATAACAGTATCAAAATTACAGTTATGAAGTAGCATCGAAAATAATTTTATGGTTGGGGAGGAGTTGTGTTAAAGGGTCGTAGCATTAGGAAGGTTGAAAACCACTGTATAAGGAGAAACCAAGCTTTCTGATCTCATGTGGCCTGTGGCACACAGGTGCACACAACAAAACAAACAAACTTTCTTCAGGGCCTGAGAGATAGCTCAGTAGTTAAGAGCACTAGCTGCTCTTCCAAAGGATCCAGGTAGAACTCAACTCGCAGCAAACAAGGCAGCTAACTCCAGTTCCAGGGGATCTGATACCTTCTTTTGGCCTCTGTGGGCACTGCAAGCACAAGGTACACAGACACATGCTGGCAGAATACCCACACACATATAGTTAAAAAAATGTTATCATGCCCGAGTCTTTAAGAATTGTTACAGGACACACATTTCCTAAGGAACTCAGCAAACCAGATGATCACTACTTTAAGAAATACATCATTTAATTACTTTAAAAAATGTCACAATTCTTTCATTGTTCAACTGTCCTGTGAAATGAACCTCATGATTTCCTTATTCTCTTTCCGTAGCCTATGTACCAACAATAACTGGTTAAAAGTAATGTATTCAGACAACCTGGAGTTACTGTGCAAAATATGGCGGTTCTTCAAAGACTATAACAGAGATACATAACCCAGCCATTCTATTCCTAGGTATGTAAGAGAAGTTAAATGGAAACGCAATGGCTATCAACTCATTAGATAAATGAAAAGGGGTATTTTCTTACATTCTCACATGGAAGATCCTAGACAATGTGCTGATATGTACTTTATATGTACAGATGACACCATTTACATAAGACACCTATGTTAGGCAGATCTCTAAACATAACAGAAGAGTTGTCATTCCCAGGAGCTGGGATCAGAGGAGAATGGAAACTACTAATTAACATGGTTTATGTTTAGAGGAAAAAGGTTCTCGAATAAGATAAAGATGATGATTGTAAAGTATCATGAATAAAAGTCACTGTGAATAAAGTTTACAATACATGAGCTACATTTCAATAATTCTATTAGAATACATGTAACTTACTCTGTAGCTGGAGGGCTGCTTGTTCTGTTTTGGGATTGTATATGTGAGTATGTACATACTGACATGTATCTGTGCATGCATGCATATGGAAGGCAGAAGTCAACCTTGACTGTCACTCCTTAAAGGCTTCCCAAACTGTCTAGTGAGACAGGGTTTTGACCATGGGCTGGGGTAGCTGGCTAGTGAGCCCCAGGACACTGCTGTCACCGCCTTTCCAGTGTTGGGATTACAGGAGTATGGCTACCACAATTTTACATGAGGTCTGGCATCCAAACAGGTGCTCATGCATGCACATCTCAGCTGAGGTCTCTCCAGAGCCTCTACATGGTGTTTTTCAGAGACAAGGTCTCTTAACTCTATAGCCTAGCCTGACTTAAAACTCATGGTAATTCTCTTCTGCCAGCCTTCAAAGTGGGGGGTGGGGTTACAGGCATATGCCAATCTATATCAGCATCATAGTTGCTTTATTATAATTTCTGGAAGCTATTTGATTATAGAAAACAGGACTGGAGAGATGGCTCAGTGGTTAAGAGCACTACCTGCTCTTCCAAAGGTCCTAAGTTCAATTCCCAGCAACCACATGGTGGCTCATAACCATCTGTATTGAGATCTGGTGCACACACGCAGACCACTGTATATTTAATTAATAAATAAATAAGACAAACAATAGGGTGGAAGGAAGGAAGGAAGGAAGGAAGGAAGGAAGGAAGGAAGGAAGGAAGGAAGAAAGGAAGCAAGCAGTATCATTGCTGGGCATTGGTAGCGAATCCAGCCTGGTCTATAAAGCAAGTTTTAGGATAGCCAGAACTACACAGAGAAACCCTGTCTCAAAAAACCAAAAAGAAAAAGAAAATAATATATCATTTTTCAATTTCTTAAAATGTCAAACATTTTTTCCTAAGATGAAACACACAAAGTTATAGCAGACAAAGTAAAAACTAATTCCTTCCAAAATCTTAAATAAAGCAGATACTAATCCTCAACTATTAAAGCTTTTGGACTAAGACTATATATGGAGTAATGTCAGGTATATAGAATAATGACAAAAATCTAAAGATCATGAGCAAAACAGACTAAAACATAAAGTTTTGGTGTCCATACACAACGAGACAAACAGTCCCACCAAGAACCACAATTCTGCCTGTGTGCAACTCTCAGTAGAGAAGTCCTTCTCCACATCAGCATCCTACTCCCCCACAGAAAACCTCCTGACCTGCCAGGACTCTCTGGAGTCTGCTCTTCTCCATCAGGCAACACCAGCACCAGTTTCCAAAACATGCGCTCATGCTTCACAGGGAAGTGCTCAGCCACGAAAGATGGCAGGTCCAGGGGTGTCCATGCAGCATTACTGGAAGGGACAGATCACAGTGAGTGAGCCACTGTACAGTCCTAAACAGGAAGAACACACACAGTGAGAGAATGACAGACCTGAGCAGCTGCTGGTGGAAGTGCTGAACCTTCATCTGATGAGCTGTCTTGTTTCTAAGCCGCCTCAACCTTCGAAGATTAAAAGAAGAAAGACACCAGGACTACAAAAGGTTATTTTCAAGCCATAGAAATAAATTAGTAGTATTTACTTGACCTAGTACCATGAATGGATTACATTTTTTTGATTGGCCAAAGGGATCCTACAGGTCATGGGCCCTAGGGGAACACTTAAAATTATTAGTCTATAAAATAAATACAGCAAAAATAAATAAATAAATAAATAAATAAATAAATAAATAAAATACAGCAATAAAATGAATCCTAATAACATACTACTAGGGCTGGAGAGATGGCTCAGTGATTAAGAGCACTGCCTACTCTTCCAAAAGTCCTGAGTTCAATTCCCAGCAACCACATGGTGGCTCACAACCATCTGTAATGAGATCTGGTGCCCTCTTCTGCCTAGCAAGCATACAGACAGACAGAATACTGTATACATAATAAATAAATAAATTATCCAAAGATCAGTCCATCAATCAGTCCTCACTTTCTTCTAGCACTAGGTGGTAATTAACAGAGACCTACAACTAGACAATAGGCAGAGAGTAAGAGACTGGAACCCTCAGCTCTAAATGGGATATCTCCATCAATTTCCTCCTCTCAAGGCTCCAGAATCTATGCACAACAAGAGGTGGAAAAATTGCTAAGAGACCAGAGGTCATGAAACAAGGAAAACAAGGAAACAGCAATCCCCAGACACACTAGGACTAATAACACATATAAACTCTTAGAGACTGTGACAGCATTCACAAGACTTATACAAGTTGAAGCCAGACAAAATGGCAGCATGGAGAAGTGGAAGTAGGCACAAAGTTCAATTCCTGATCAAGAAGCCATTTGCAATTGACAGCTACCAAGAGAGGGAAAATCAGTTCTCCCCAAAGGGGTGACACTGTGTAAATCAGCCACAGGGTAGACCTCATGCTCAGTGGTGCAGGAGCATTGTCTATATTCTGTCAATTATGCTTTAAATAAATGCTGAATGGCCAGTAGCCAAGCAGGAACTATAGGCAGGACGACCAGACAGGAAGTAGAAGCGGGGCAATGAGAACAGGAGTATTCTGGGAAGAAGGAAGCTCTTCCCCCAGTCCTGTCCAGACATGGAGGAAGGAAGATGTGGCCTGCCCTGCCGAAAAAGGTACCAAGCCTCGTGGCTAATATATACTAGAATGGGCTAATATAAGTTATAAGAGTTAACAAGAAGCCTGAGCTAATGGGCCAATCAGTTTATCATTAATATAGTCCTCTGTATGATTTTCTTTGGGGCTTTACTGGCTGTGGGAACTGGGCAGGTCAGAAACCCCAACAAGCAGGCCCTCATGTTACAGCTCAGGAGTAGTTGACCAACACAAATCAGCCTTCATGGGTTTTATTTTATTATTCTTACCTTTTGTTTTATTTTTAAGAAAGAGAAAGAACATGAAGTTGGGTGGGTGGACACTGGGAGGAGTTAGGGGAGGGGAAAGAATACAACTAAAATATACTATATGAAAAATTTAAAAATAAATAGTATTTACTGATGTTTCTGAGTGAAAAGTAATTGTCAATGTTTCCTGGTGGAGAGCATTTAGACTTTGATAAGCCAACAGGTCATACAACCCATCAAACATCTGCTGAACTATTCACAGTGAGCTGGCAACAGGAAAGACATTCTAGATATACTCTCATGGAAGAGAAGAGCCTCTGTGATGGCTTTATCCTTCACAGAACATACCTATAGGCCAGGAGAAGTGGTGCACACCTTTAATCCTAGCACTTGAGGGGCAGAGGCGGGTGGATCTGAGCTGGAGCCCAGTCAAGGCCCTGACTCTGGAGTATGTGCCAAACTATAGCCGGGCGGTGGTGGCGCACGCCTTTAATCCCAGCACTTGGGAGGCAGAGGCAGGCGGATCTCTGTGAGTTCGAGACCAGCCTGGTCTACAAGAGCTAGTTCCAGGACAGGCTCCAAAACCACAGAGAAACCCTGTCTCGAAAAACCAAACTATAACCCCCATTGACACAGCACACAGAGGTGACCATGGGATCTGAGAATCAGATGAAACCGTAGGAGGAAAGGCTCAGAGAGACCATCCTGTGATGACCAGGGGAAGAATAAACACAGCCCATTCAGGCAGTGCCCATGGCACCTCCATGTTGTCTCCCTAGGGCCTCCCCATTAAGAGGCAGACGGCTTTGAGAGCCCCCATGAAAAATGACATTGAAACTGTACCTGAAGAGAAACACCAAGCCCAAGATAGCAATGATTGAACAACCTGGACCTCAGGAACTGAACTGCTCAAGGAGACTGGAAGGAACAGCAGAGGGCCTGGCTGCGGGGCACTCAGGAAGAAAAAGACAGTTGTACAGAATACAGAAGGTGGAAGATGAAGGGAGCACAGCGGAAGCAGTTCTAGAAGCAGAAACTTAGGGCAGACTTAGGAATCACTAACGCTAAGTTACAGTCTACCAACAGAACCTGAGCCTTTCAAGGTCATGGAAAACTTGAGCCTCTTCCTGTTGGTAGGGAACACAACCCTTAAGATGCACTCCTACATCTGTCTTTACTTTCTGGCTCCACTCATCTTCATCCACAAATGCATCAGTCTAATGCATGCTGAAACTAGTCGAGGACATGTCGCTGAGCACTGACCTGGTACAGGAGATGCCTACTTTCCCCGCATGGCCCAGGTCCAAGAGGCCCCTGGACAGGTTCTCCTCAGCAATGGGGCACTCTGCACTGGGCACTAGTGCCTGCAGTCGGTCATTCATGTCCACACAGCACGGTGCAGCAGGGAAGGCCCGCATCTGGCGCCGGAGTTTCTTCCGGGCTGCAACAGCTTCCCTCCACCTACAGAGAAATCAGCATAGCATTATTAGACAGTGTTTTTATGGTTCATTCTGTGGGGAAAATACAAAGTCCAATATAATAATATGGAAATGGGCTTTTTGTCATAAAATTTTTATATTTATTTTAACATGTATGAATGTTTTGCCTGTGTACATGTATGTGCACCTTACACATGACTGTGGATAGTTGCGAGCCACCATGTGGGTGCTGGGAACTGAATCCAGATCTTTTGCAAGAACAGCAAATGTTTTTGCTTATTATAATATAAAGCGTATTACAGGTATACCAAACAATTCTACAGGTCAGGCAGTTATAAAAAGATCAAATCAAACTGTAAATGATAAGTTAAACAAACAGAAAGGAATGAAAAATACCCCCAGAAAAAAATGCATAATGCTTTATTCGCCTTAAATTTTCTTAATGCTAATAAAAAAGAATGACAACAGAGAGACATTGGATAATAGAAAAAACTTCTAAATTAAATCAGCTGGTGTATTTCAAGGATGTGTTGACCTCACAATAAAAAACAGAAGATGTGCTACGTTGGGGAAGGGGTTTCACTCGTTTCCACAGAAGAAAAGCTTATAAATACCATCAAAATTAATAAAGATTCAGTTTAAAAAAGAAAAACCTCTTGGGAAAGATAAATGATTGCTCACCCACAGAGGTGACAATCATACAGGTGATAAGGAAACCTCATAAGGGTTGGGGCAGGGTTCTGTTCTTGTCTTTACAGGAAAATACTCATCTTTAAAAAGTCAAGAACCCTGGACATTTGGATGCCTAAAGAGAAAAAAATAATAATCCGAGAAGGATCACCAAGTAAAGAAAACTGTGACTTATGAGGGCAGGTCATCTGAGGGGTAAAACTTCATTCTGTGTGTGTGTGTATTCCTATAGAGTTATAAAGTCATTTAAAAATCAAAGCAGGCTTTGGAGTTGGACAATGGCTATCCTTCTCTAAATCCAATCATGTTATTAAAAAAAAAATTCAGCCGGGCGATGGTGGCGCACGCCTTTAATCCCAGCACTCGGGAGGCAGAGGCAGGCGGATCTCTGTGAGTTCGAGACCAGCCTGGTCTACAGAGCTAGTTCCAGGACAGGCTCCAAAGCCACAGAGAAACCCTGTCTCAAAAAACCAAAAAAAAAAAAAAAAAAAAAAAAAAAAAAAAAAAAAAAAAAAAAAAAAAATTCAGAGTTTCTGTCTCATGTCAGGAGCCATCTGGTATGGGACAGAAGAAAGAAAAAGTTTACAAAACCTTTTGCTTTTCCCCATGGCTATTTTTTGTTTTTATCATATCTTTCGTTAAGTATATGTGTATATAAATAATGTTTAAGTTTTCCACAATAACAGAAGATTTTCCTGCAGTAATATTTGAAGTTTCCAGGAAGAAGCTGGGGTCCCACAACGACTCCACCTGGATGATATAATGTCATGATGCTGATAGCACTACTATAAGACTGGTTTTGGGTACCAGCTGCTCAAGATGGTTCCAACTTAGCTGAAATGGGGCACCTTCTTCCAATGTTCTAGCCAGAACTTCCAAATAAAAAGTTCAGAAAAATCCTAATGACTACTCAGAGATTATTTGCAACTATACAAGACAGTAATCTTGAAACTTAATCATCATTTTACTTTTACAAGATCCCATAAAAAAAAAAATTGCCCTCACAACAGCTGGAAGCAATTCTAAAAGATGATGTCCCCTCTCCCAACAAAGTTTGTCCTCAGGGTTAGAGAGGGGTTGATTATTGGTCATACAGTGTTGGGGGCTGGGGTGGAAATTATGTAGGCCTAGAGATCTATTAAAAAAAGGGGGGGGGAATTGAATGGGATAATAGGTAGATTTGTGTGAGCTTACTCACAATAATAGTAATAATAGTGAGTAATAAAGTGAATACTTGTGAGTTATCATTTATGGACAATTTACATTGGTATATATTCTTATACATTGATACAAGTTCAAATTATATTTGTTATATTGAATATTATCCTATTTCTGTTTACAATATTTATATACCTATGCAAAGTTATTTTGTCAGATTATATGCATGCATGTTCTACGTTTGTTTAAGACATTTGATATATTGATACAATCTTAGGATATATTTATCACATTGCATTATATAGTTCCACCTCTAATCAAGATACTTATACATTGTTTACATTGTGAGGTCATTGTCCTCATTTACCACACAGTTGTTTAAAGACTGTTTAATTTTCTGATATGAAGTCTTAGTCTTTAAGTTATGTAGGTATTAAGCATTATAGGTCAAGTCATTCATGTTTGTCATACTTATAGTCAGACTAATTAGGTTCTTTAGCTACACAGAGACTGTATTCTGTACAGATAGGTAAGGCACAACTGTTCATTTTTCTCTGAACTCCTCCCTGCTTCTCCCCTCCCCTTCAAGCCTCTCCCAAGGTTCTTTCTCATGCTCCCAGTTTACTCAGGAGATCTAGTTTTTCTCTACTTCTCGTGTAGATTAGATCTATGTATGTCTCTCTTAGAGTCCTCATTGTTGTTTAGGTTCTCTGGGATTGTGATTTGTAGGCTGGTTTTCTTTATGTTTTAAAACCACTTATGAGTGAGTACATATAATAATTGTCTTTCTGGGTCAGTGTTACCTCACTCAAAATGATGTTTTCTAGCTCCATCCATTTGCCTGCAAATTTCAAGATGTCAGATACATTTTTACAGAACATGCTCTGAGCCGTCATCGCTGGCTAGTGGAACTGATGGCTCACAGACACTGAACTGATAAAGGACTTCCATGTGGGTGGACAATTCCTGACAGAACAGAAGACTCACCGTTGTAGATACTTGCAGAAGCACTGAAGTTCCTGGAGTGTCTCTTTTGCAGTCTGGAAAATTTCCTCAGCAAGAAACAAATCCACCAGGTGTGCACAGACGGCTTCACAACAGCGGGCCATGCGGACCTTCTGGTCTGTCTCTACTGCACTCCTAGAGTACAGAGCAATTAGCACAGAAGCTGCTAACCAACGGCTACTGACACTTAAAGACTTGCTTTAAAAATGAGTCTAGGCTAATCCTAGCACTCAGGAGGCAGAGGCAGGCGGATCTCTGTGAGTTCGAGACCAGCCTGGTCTACAGAGCTAGTTCCAGGACAGGCTCCAAAGCCACAGAGAAACCCTGTCTCGAAAAACGGAAAAAAAAAAAAAAAAAAAAAAAAAAGAGTCTGGGCTGGGAATGTGGTAAAGCATCTCTCCTGGTTAGTTTTGTGTCAGCTTGACACAGGATTACAGTAAGAGAAACCTCAGCTGAGAAAATGCCTCCATCAGATTACCTATAGGCAAGTGTGTAGGGCATTTCCTTGATTAATGATTGGTATGAGAGCCCAGCCAGACAGGGTTGGTGCCATTTGGCTGGGACATGCAGGACATGTATAAGAAAGTAGGCTGATCAAGTAAGGAGAAACAAGCCAAAAAGTAGCAATGCTCCATGGCTTCTGCTTCAGTTCCTGCCTCTAGGTGCCTGCCTTGAGTTCCTGTCCTGACTTCCTTGAATAACGAACTGTGAGGTTGCACTGGATGCCTAATAAACCCTTTCCTGCCCAAGCTGCTTTCACTCATGGGATTTATCACAGCAGCACAAACCAAACTAGGACAACATCTGCCGAGCATGTGCAAGACCCTCACTTTGACTACTGTGCCCATCCCAGAAGAGCTAGAGTCCATTTTCATATGGAAATATAGTTAACATCTTCACTCTAAGAGAAAATTTAAGACTTTTATTTTTACTTATAAGTAGATACCTGAAAGAGAAAAATATCCTACTGGGTGCCGGATCAAGTTCAAGTAAGCCAGTGTAACAATCCAGAAACAAACTTTTACCCCACCAAGGTATGGCAGCCTATACACATGCTCCTAATACCCGGGACCTGAGGTGAGAGCACCGCTTGGACCCAGCAGTTAAATAGTGTTAGTAACAAACAAGAGCCTGCACTCCAAGCCGACACACACGCTCTATTTAATTCAGTGGGGAAGAGGATTCCAGTGTACCATGGGTTCATGTGGAGGTTTCAGGACAACTTTTGAAAGTCGGTTTTCTTATTCCACTATGTGGTTGTGGAGATTGAATTCAGATCATCAAGCTTGGCAACAAGTACCTTTGAATTTTAATTTGAAATGACCCCTGAGACAACCCAAAGTCTCATCAGCAATATAAGGTGTCTACAATTAGATGGATCTCACACACCGGCCAAACACTAGTGGCTACTAGGAAGGCTTTCCCTCCGATACATCACTCTCAGACTTCTCTATTTTTCAAAGTTAAAGTCTCCTTGTTAACCCCAGGTGACCTAGAATTTGCTTTGTCACCTAAGCTGGCCTCAGACCTATGATTCTCCTACCGCAGTCTCACGAGTGCTGGGATAACAGGCATGTACCACTGTCCCCAGACACAAAAAGAAAACAACAGTAAGTGCTGTATGTATGTACGCCCCATGTGTGTGGGTGCCTGCAGAGGCCAGAAAAGGGCGCCAGAGCGCTGGAGCTATGAGTGACTGGAGCACCCGGTATAGTTACTGGGAACTAGACATGGGTCCTCTGGGAGAACAGCAAGCATTCAAATCACTGAGACATCTCTCTGGCCCCCAAAAGAAATTTTTAAATGACAAAATTCTATCAAGCAGGTGGCACAAAACTATGAAATATATTGGTGACAAAATTGACATAAGTTCAATTAGAGAAGATTCATTTCCAGTAACTAGAGACAGCTCAGGACTAAGCCAAACTCTTTTTTTGTTTGTTTTGTTTTGTTTTTCGAGACAGGATTTCTCTGTGGCTTTGGAGCCTGTCCTGGAACTAGCTCTTGTAGACCAGGCTGGTCTCGAACTCACAGAGATCCGCCTGCCTCTGCCTCCCGAGTGCTGGGATTAAAGGCATGCGCCACCACCGCCCGGCCCTAAGCCAAACTCTTAAGACAGCTGAAACTGCGAACACTTTCCTCATGTGTCATCAAGCCCTGGGTTTTTATCTGTGTCCTAACATTTCTTCCTGGGATTAAAAACGAATTCACTAGCTGGGCATGATGGCACTTGGGAGGTAGAGACAGGTGATTTTGTCTGAGTTTGAGGCTACCCTGGTCTACAAAGCGAGTTGCAGGCCAGCCAGAACTACACAGTGAGATACTGTCTCAAAACAAAAACAAAAACAAACAGAACAACCCAACATACTAGTACATGGGTGGCTGATGTAGAAGAACATCCACATGTTCACAGCCAACAGGAGCTACACAGTGCAGCTAGGCTAGTCTAGGCTACTAAGTGTGACTCTGCCTCAAAGAACGGACAACTTGCCATCATTCTGTGAAATCTCTTCCTTACAATAACTAAAGAGGATCCCAACTAACAGAAACAGGAAGAACCATCCACTGTCTGGGTGGGCTTCCATCCACTGGGAGCTGCATGTACACTGTGGTCCACCACTTCATGTTATCTCGGGGAAACAAGCACAGAACAGACAGACAGATCTTCCTTCACAACCGGCACCCTTTCTTTCCTGAAGCTCAACAGTAAAATGAAGAAAGCTCTTAGGTGAAAAGTCTCAGGAAATCTAACACATACAAGTAAAAAGGTTCTCTTACTTGAAAAACAATGGCATATGGGCCGGTATAGAAAGGATTCAGCTAGTAAACCTGCTCACAGACACAACCCATGCCTCCTCATGCAGGGTCCATAAGGAGAATGAAGCAGAGCTCCCTATTAGAAAGGATATTACATCTGGCTATCTAAAAGGCAAGCTTCTCAGGGGGCATGGCAGTGCATGCCTCTAATGCCAGCATTTGGCAGGTCAGACAGGTGGAGCTCTGCATGTCTGAGGCGAAGGCCAGTCTGGTCTACAAAGAATAACCCTGCTATGCACACACTATAACTGACTTGGCCATCGTGCCTCCTGCCTCCTCCCACACTTGTGGCACTCAGGGCCCCAGCGCTCCACTCACTTTAATTCCTGGGAGCAGGCTTCCCGCACACACTCTGTCACCATGAGTTCTGTCAGCTCTGCAGCCAGGCCCTCGCTCAGCTGAGTCAACACCAGTTCTCTCTCTTGCTTCAACCTATGGGCAGAAGAACAGAAACACAAAGGGAATACTTATGAATAAAAATAAATGAGGGAGCCGGGCGGTGGTGGCGCACGCCTTTAATCCCAGCACTCGGGAGGCAGAGGCAGGCGGATCTCTGTGAGTTCGAGACCAGCCTGGTCTACAAGAGCTAGTTCCAGGACAGGCTCCAAAACCACAGAGAAACCCTGTCTCGAAAAACCAAAAATAAATAAATAAATAAATAAATAAATAAATAAATAAATAAATAAATAAATGAGGGTTGGAGAGATGGCTCAGTTGTTAAGAGTGCAGAGGACCTGAGTTCATGTCCCAGCATTCACATGCAACTGCCTGTAACTACAGCTCCAGAGACCTGACACCTCCTTCTAGCCTCCACAGAACCTGCATTTACATATATATGCCGTCCACCTCCCAACACACAACACATATCCCCCACATACACACACAACCCTTTCTCTTCGTCAAATCATGAGGATGTTGAATAGCCCAACAGGGGTCAGATGGCAACACAATGAACAGCAAAAGGGGTATCAGAGATCAGGGCTGGTACAAACTGACCTCTGTGCCCAGCTACAGGAACAGGAAATACCCACCTTTCCTCTTCAGCCTGCCGCTTTTCTTCCTCTCTTCTCTGCCTTTCCATGGATACTTCTTCAGCAGCAACATGCCTCAATATGCCTGTGGTTTCAGCTGTTATCAGATCCTCCACGGCAGCATCAGAAACACTTAACAAAACGAAACAGATGGCATCAAACTCAGCAAAAGTGTAAACCACCATTCACTCTTTCCAGGTGAGATTTGCTTGTGAAATGCAGAGACAGTTCAATACATGAAAACCAATCACAGGCTGCAGGATGGCTCAGCAATAAAGTATGTGCATAAATGAGCACAGAACATAAAAAATAAGGACCAAAGCCATCAGTCATGAGAGCACAGAGTCAAACTTATAGTGAGATACCACTTCCTGTCACAAAGAAAGGGAGGAAGAAGGAGAACCACTACACTGGATGTGGTGGTTCACGACTGCAACCCTAGTGGTCAAGAGGCTAAGGAAATCGGAGCCAGAACTCAGAGTCAGAACTCAAGACTACGGGCTGGGGATGGTGGAGCACACCTTTAGTCCCAGCACTAGGGAGGCTGAAACAGGCTGAATTGGAGGCTAGCCTAGCCTGCATAGTGAGACCCTGTCTCAAAAGCAACCCGCCCCCCAAAAAATTAGGGTTAGGGGTAGAGAAATGGCTCAGCAGCTAAGCGCACTAGTTATTCTTCCAGAGGATCTGAATTTGATACTCAGCATGCACATGACACCTCACAATCATCTGTAACTCCAGTTCCAGGGGAGCTGATGTCTTCTTCTGGCCTCTGCAGGTACCAGACATGCATGAATATTCACACATACATGCAGGCAAAACACTCAAACACATAAAATTTAAAATAAACAAGTAAATAAATAAATGACAGGTAAATAAATACATTTCAAAACATTTAAAAAAGCAACCACAAATGGAAATCACGTGCTAACAAGAAATAAAGGTGAGAGCTGGGTGGAGCGCACACCTTTAATCCCAGCACTCAGGAGGCAGAGGCAGGAGGATCTTTGTGAGTTCGAGGCCAGCCTGGTCTATTTTTTCTGCCTTGAAAAAATAATCAAGAAAAAAAAAAGAAAGAACTAAAGGACAGGAACAGGAGAAAACTACATCCATCTAGAAAACAGAGGAAACATTTAGGCCTCAGAGAGAGAAGTGCAAAGCCCTTGAAACTGGCACTGTGGCTCATAACCACATAGAACTGGGTCTTGCTGATGAATGAGAACAGCTTATAAGGACATGATTGTCCCCAGAGAGCAAATAACAGCTGAGCAAGAAAGGCTGGCATGCCAGGTGTCACTCACCCCAGAGCTGCGGCTACATAGGCTGCTCCAGCTGTGCTGACTTCTTCACAGTCCACTTGGAGAGTCTCCTGGATGAGCTCGTCCACCAGCTGCACCAGGTCCTACGGAGAGACCAGTACAGGGTTGAATACTTCTCAGTGAATACGCATCAAGGTTTTCCTGGTAAAGCACGCGGCTTTAGTCTGCACAGTCAGGAAGACCTCTGAACAACAAGAACAACAAAAGGTGCCTTCGGGCTGGGGCAAGCCTGCTATGACTGCCCTGGAGGTGGCCCCCAATAGCACCTTTATACATCATTTCTTCCTCACATCAAAATCCTCAATTTCTGTGACCTTTAGGCTGGTGCTCAAGACTCCCTGATCCTCCAGAAGGGTCAGCGATTCACAACCAAGTTCCTCACTTGTGCAACAGAGAAGTTCTGCTCAAAACCAAAGCCACCCGCTGTCTACAGGCACAAAGCAGTGCTGTGACCCCACAGGCCCTGGTCTGTCCATCCGCTGGTGTCACCCTGGAGCGAATACTGAACAGTCGGAACAGACGTGTGAATTCAGGTTAGTACGAGGGCAGGAGCCACTCAAGCGTACTCCTGACTGCCATAAAGATGAGGTCTCTGGGGCTGGAGAGATGGCTCAGAGGTTAAGACCACTGACTGCTCTTCTGGGGTCCTGAGTTCAATTCCCAGCAACCGCATGATGGCTCACACTTATCTATAATGAGATCTGGTGCCCAGAACACTGTATACATAATAAATAAATAAATAAATAAATAAATAAATCTTTTAAAAAAGATGGGGTCTCTACAGCTACCCTGAAGACAGTGGCCTTACGTCTATCACCTGAGACTAGGACCTGGATAGGCCCTCTCCTTCACTTTCCCAACTCTGGTTCCTATCCAATGAAACCAGGCAACACAGTCCCCTCACATAAAATGTTTATAGATTTCATGAAGATGCCTACCGAGTCAGAGTACAGAGGAACAGGTTTTGGAGGCAGCAGCTCGGGCTGCATGGAGGACTGGAAAAGACCAGGTGCTACAGCTGGGGCCAGTGGTGCCACATGAATCACTGGTGTGGATGAGGGTGCAGGAGGCGGCTGTGGGAGGAGAGCCAGTGGGGGCACATCCACCTCTGCCTCATGCTCCTCTCCTCGCCCACCACCTAGAAAGAAACACACAGATGCTTGTCACCAGAATCACATAGCTACAATCTCTACGAAAGGCCCAGAGCTATCCAAACCCTATGGAGTGGACCGCCCTCTTGACAACTATCCTTTGGGTATAGGCATAGGATAATATTTGTTTTGTGTGGAAACTGCATCAGGGTATCACAAGCACTAACAAGGGCTTCAAAACCCCAAATCCAGGCAAAGTGAGAGCTATCCAAACATCTGGCCAAGAGCCAGCCCTGCAGACCGAGACAGAATCTCTGTGAGAGGGAGGCTTCAAGAGGGAAAGCCCTACAGCTTCACTCACCCGCTGCTTCGGCACCAGATCTCTGAGCGCTGATGGGCAGCTCTGTTGCCAGGCTCTCCCCAACATACTTATTCTGGGAGTTAAAGCTGCACACAGGAGTGTGGCGAGGTACAGGGGGCAGTGGCCCTCCATTCACGACTTCTCCAACAGACACAGTCAGCTTCTGGGCAATAAACACTGACTTCCTGGCCTTGGATAATCCCTCTGGTTCCATGAATGCCGACCGATTAAGCTCAACACAGCTACAAACACAAAGAGCCCACAGAAAGAAGTCAGGGGGAAAAGAAGACAACTATGCCTCTTCAAACCCAACTACTGGATCCCTATTAGAGCAAGACTGGACAGATATGAGGAGAAAGCTTCCAGTCTTGAGGAATCACAGGACCCGGGGCATTATCAGCCATGCATGGAATGACACAAACCACTGTGCTCCTCTTTCAGAGCTGCAGCCCACTCATTTAAAGTCACAGTACTTCCCTGAGGAGGAACTGCATTGGGCCAAGGAAACAAACAGAATGTCAAGCGTAACGGTGCCATTATCTGGGAAACAGTTTGTGGCATCAATAGCCTCCAAGCCCTGACTACAGTTCCAGAGTACTTGACACGGCCTACTGAACTCCCAGCTCTGCTACCAGGTGTGCAGGGGTCAAACAGGGGAGAAACAAAGGCAAGCTTCAAAGAACACAGTAGAAAAATCCTTTTTATCTTTAGGTTCTCTGGTTGCTGATGAAAAGCAATGATGTCTGGTTTGTTTTATTCTCAAATTCCTGGTTGAGCACACCTTTAATCAAACCACTTGGGAGCAGACCACTGTGAGTTTAAGGCCAGCCAGGGCTATATACCCTATCTCAAAACGAAACAAAAGCAAAAGAACGAACTTTGGTCTTGACCTGTGTGTGCCCTGAGACTATTCCCTAGGTTCACAGTAGGAAAGCAATACACAAAACAGCCTTCTCAGAGGCCCAATAAGTAGCCCTTTATCAGAATTTTAAAAAGGTGTCTGTGTGTTGTGGGGGCGGGGCAGAGAGAGAGAAGCATATAGGTGTGGTCTCAGCTCTTACCCATCAGCCACAGTGAGGCCATGGCAATTGAGGAAGTCTGTTGCTTCTTCACAATCTCTGAATAACAGCATGCGTACAACACCATCCAGGGGGAAGACGGTAGAGCGCTGTGTGCTCACAGTGTATGCAACATTGAGTGCTCGGAGGGCGTCCTTACGGATCTGAAAGAAGCCGCGTGGACGCAAGCTCAGCGGGAAACACAGTTAAAGGAAGAGCATGGCCAGCCAGCCACACAATCATGAGCTCCTGCTACAGCTCAGTCCCTACTTCCCTATC
The DNA here is from genome assembly GCF_950005125.1 of Chionomys nivalis. Taxonomy (NCBI): domain Eukaryota; kingdom Metazoa; phylum Chordata; class Mammalia; order Rodentia; family Cricetidae; genus Chionomys; species Chionomys nivalis. Next base: position 54,396,077 of record NC_080104.1, on the reverse strand, counting down.
TAGGAAGAGCTCACCCTGATCTCTCTCTCAGTGCTCATATTCCCTCAAACTGCCTTTCTTCCCTGTTGTACACAATTACCATGAAATGTACTTTATGTATTCACCATCTTTAGCTCTGGCCTCTTTTCTATTGTCAGTAGTGTCGAAATGGGAACTGTGTTGGTTTTGTTCCCATGCACTCTGAGCATTAGGAAGAGAGCCAGGCAGAAGAGTTAAGTGGTGGTGGCATAATGTGGGATGTCCTTCTGTATATGTGTTGCTCTTATTGGTTAATGAATAAAGTTCCTTTGGACTATGGCAAGGCAGGATAAAGCCAAGCTGGAAGAAATATAGAGAGAGATGCCATGTAGCTGCCAAAGGAGAAAGAGCCAGAAATTACTGGTAGGCCACAGGCTCATGGTGATACATAGATCAAAAGAAATAGGTTAATTTAAGATGCAAGTGTTAACTAATAAGAAGCCTGAGCTAACAGGCCAAACAGTGTTATAATTAATATAGTTTCTGTGTGACTATTCAGGTCTGGGCGGCCAGAAGCTAAAGAGCAGGCTCCATCTACAGTAGCACACACCTTTAATACCACCACTTGGGAGGCAGAGGCAGATGAATCCCTATGAGTTTTAGGTCAGCCTAGACTACAGGGTGAGTTCCAGAACAGCCAGGGATACACAGAGAAACCCTGTTTTCTTACTTAAAATGGCCTATAGCAGCTAACATTATAGTAACATTACTATTCAATTAAACAGTAAAAACTACTCTCTGCCTCCTTAGCTGCTTGAGGACCACATCATGAATGACATAGTAACTATCTGGACCAGGAAGTCCATGACTAACCATCTGCTTCAGATAAAACAAATTGTCACTGACGCCCTTCACACTGGGAAAGCATCCATATCAAAGACAAAATTTCAGGAAAAGCTAGTCAAAGTGAACAAAACAATACCAGATGTCACCACTGCATTGGGATTTAAAACAACTGGGTAGTAGAAAGACAACTGACTTTGGCTTGATGTGTGATTCTCTGGATTATAGCAAAAAGACTAAGCTTACATACAGACTTGACAGACTTGGGAGAAGTGGCCCCATGAAAAGAAAGAGGCCTCCAGAAAACAGGGAAAAAAATTCAAGAGCAGAATGAGGAGGGTCAGAGGTGGCACTGCCAAACAGTGACTGGAGACTGGGTAACAGCAAAATGAGCAGAGTTTCTGCAAGAATGGTGCAAATGCCTAAGGAGAAGACAAACCATAAAAACATCAAACAATTAAAAAAAAAAAATAGTAACTGCAAGTTCCACTTGACAAAATGCACAGACTTCCCTAAGAGGAAGGTTATTAGTAATGTTTTCATTTGTTCCAGAATTGGTGACAGGCAAGTCTAACAACAGCAAGCAAACTGGTCAAAGAGTCTTTGCTAGAGCTGTAGAGAGCAGATGTGTAGACAATGGAACAAAGTCAAGTGCATGTTTAACAAAGATGTCAACACGCCCTGGAGAAAGGAAAGCATCTTCAACAAACAGGGCTAGGAAAACTGATGTCCGTGTGCAAGAGGAAGAAATTAGATCTGTACCTATCACCTTGCACAAAAAAACTAACTCGGATCAAAGACCTAAATGTGAGCCCTTAACCACAGAAACTACTAGAATAGACACAGGCAGCACCTACATGATAAGAGGTGGAAAGGACTTTCTGAGTAGGACTCCATCTGCCCAAGAGTTAAGGCCAACAACTGAGAGCTGGGACTTCAGGAAACTAAACTTCTGTACAGTTAAAGAAACATGCAATAGGGTGGAGAGGAAGCCTACAGAATGGGAAAGAATCTTTGTCAATTGTACATCTGACAGAGGATTAATATTCAGAGTACACAAAAAATCAAAAACATAACAAAACAAACAAAAAAAAACAACTCGTTAAAAAAACAGGCCTGAGACATGAACAGAGAGTTCTCAAAAGAAGCCAAAGGAATGGGGAGTCTGTCATGAGATTGTGTCAACTACAGATAACAGAAGCTACATCCATGAAGGCTTACGGACATGACTGTTTAAACATGAGCTCAACAGGGACAACAACAGATACACTAATGTACAGAAGAAAGCCAAGGAGGCCTCAACTCTATACAAAGAACTACCGACAACTAATGACATCCCAGGGGAGGCCTTACCCTCTCTGAGGAGTGAATTGGGGGGTGGGTGAGTGGGAGAAGAAGAGGAAGGGGGAACTGGGATTGGTATGGAAAATAAATTTAAAAAACTTCCAACATCTAAAGAATGCTGAGAGTGGGAAGAAATATTCTTCCTTGGGCTGGAGAGATGGCTCAGAGGTTAGGAACACTGGCTGCTCTTCCAGAGGTCCTTAGTTCAATGCCCAGCAACAACATGGTGGCTCACAATCATCTGTAGTGAGAGCTGGTGCCCTCTTCTGGCCTGTACATGCCAGCAGAACATCACACACATAGTAAATAAATAAATAAACAAACAAATAAGAAAGAAAGAAAGAATAGAAAACAAGGTCTACCTCAAGGAAAAGCACACCAATTGATTATCTAATACCAGTGGTAACCCCTGAAAACAAATATACAAAAAACATTATCTAGACTAAGCAGGTTGTCCTTATATCTAAGAGTGTGCGTGTGTCCCCTCCAGATAAGTCCCCTCTCCTATCTGCAGAGGCCAAGCAGAATCACCCCATGCCCAGCTGAAGGAGTATGTTCATGGGAAGGGCATACTGGGGAAGAGTGACAGTACCAGTCATTTCTCATTCGCTCAATACCTGCAGACTAACCTGGCCTCTACTGAAATCTCCAAGCCAATTAAAAATGCTGAAGCTATCAACTAACTAGAACTAAGACCAAGAATTTTTAATCCCTTTATTTAAAATAAATAAATAAGTAATGGTCTTCTGAATGCCTCTGAAGTCTCAAGACCAAGCACACACAGGGCAGAGCAGAAAAAGAGGTATTTAAGCATCATCAGCCTCATTCTCAAAACAGTTGGCTAGTTTTTGTTTTTTCTGGAGTCTTTATATGTTACTCTGGCTGTCCTCTAAAAATTTTTATCAATACTAAGAATTTCGAAGTTAAGCATTTTGTAGAATATAGTATTTGTGGTTTAGGGTTTGTTTTCATGAAAGGCAACTGTGTTGAACTCAACCTGCCATCCCAAAGGTTTCTGTGAGCTGCAGAACTCTTCCCACTGCATGCTCTCTCCTGGTGGAGACCCATGACAGCCCATCATCCCAGGTTAAACCAGAAACACCTTGCTGAGCTGTGACAGGCTCCAAGAGCTGACGGACAGCTGCCCATTTGGAAGAGTACAGGAGCAGAGAAGCAGTTCGACACTTCAAGTTACTGTTTTTGTTCCTATGCTGCTAGTGGTGCTTCTACCCACCTGGTTAAAGTAACAGTGTAGCAGGCACGCATTCAGGTAAGAAGCAGACTGGACCAGTTTGAAGAATCTCACGAAATTATTACTGTTCAATGCGGCAAAAGCCTGGACAGCAAAGTTGACCTCGGGGGAGTTCCTAACATCAGGGTGGAACTGCTGCACTTCTCTGTAAGGAGCCAAAACCGTTAGTGTTGATTTAAGTCAGTCCGATAAAATAACTAGATCTCAGCAATAATGGTGACAGCCACCACTGAAATCTAAGCTCCATAATCAGCTGCCAAGTCTCACACTTAGCTGACACACACGGGTCTTCTTTCCTTTTTATTTTATTCTTTGAGATAGAAACTTATGCATCCCAGAGGCTTCAAATTCACTATGGAGCCAAAGATGACCTTTAACTCCCATAGAATTACAGTTGTGGTTTTAAAAGCTTTTCTTTGAAAAGATAATAAACTGTGGGGCTGGAGAGATGGCTCAGAGGTTAAAAGCACTTGCTATTTTTGCAAAGAACCCAAATTCAGTTCCTAGCACCTATGTGAGGTAGTTCACGACTGCCTGTAACTTCAGCTCCAGGATATTCGACACCCTCTTCTGTCCTTTACAGGAGCCTGCATTCATGTGCATATGCCTACACAGACACACACTATACACAATTAAAAATAGTAATAAATAAAGTCTTAAAAAGATGATAAAGAGCTGAGCACGGTAGCAAGCATCTTTAAACCCAGCACCTGGGAGGCAGATCTGAGTTTGAGGCCAATCTGGCCTACAGAGTACAACACAAAGAAACCCTGTCTCAAAAAACTGAAAAATAAGTGAAAATAGCGAGTGGGTTATGGTGGCACACGCCATTTATCCCCACTCTTAAGGGGTAGAGGAAGGCAGATCTCTGTGAGTTCAATACCAGCATGGTCTACAAAGCAAGTTCCAGGCCAGCCAGGGCTACACAGTGAGAATCTGTCTCACCACGCACCCCCCCCCAAAAAAAAACAAAAATAAAATAAAACTAGGAACTTGCTTATCCACTCGGCTCTAACTTTTCCTTCTACTATATGCCACCAAGCACACATTCTGAAGCTGAATTAGCACACTAATGGGACTTCCTACCTTACATGTCCTCATTTCCTACCTATGCCATTGAGAGGATCCCTCTCAGGAACAAACACGAAGGGATTATACACAGCATGCTGGTCTCAGGACATGCTCACACTTGTTTATTCCTGGCTCAGTTTGGCAGCGACACCATGGGCTTTCTATACATCAAAGTCTAACTTCTGAATCTGAAAACACACCTCAAAATGTCTCCTTTGTTGAGATTGAGCAGGACATTGTAGCCCTGGAACTCTGCCTCGCTGGTACAGAAAACACCTTTGTTCCTCAGGTCCTGGTACATCTCCTTCAGACTCTGTAGACACTTGGTCATATTCTCATTGTTGATCTTGGCATCGAAGGAGGACATGGGCTCCTCGCACATGAAGTGGGCACAGTGGATATGGAATCGGGTACATTTCTCAATCAGAGACACCGTCAGGGGATCGCAGAGGTGCTGCTGTGTGATGTCCTGTTCACACATTAGAGAGGATTACATATGCACACATGCATTCCTCACTCACACCTACGCCAGATACACACACGATCCATGAAAAGTCAACTTTTTTAAAAATTATGCTTATGAGTTAAATTACATTTCAACTTGAAACTAATCCCATGAAACACAATCAAATAGTTTTACAATGGCTCAAATAAAATCATTTATTTCTATTTCATATAAAATATTTGCGTAAAAGAAACAGAAGTTCAATTTGTGACTATACATGCATTTCCTAGTCATGTGACTGGAGGGAGCTGATACCTTCCGTATACCCCGTGTGCGGTTCCACACGAAGTCGTACCAGTCCCGAAGGCTGCCTTCCTTTTGGTCCATGATCTGGGTCACCAGGTAGTCCATGGTCCTGCTGAGAACTGCTGAGGGCCTCAGCTCATGTGGCAGGGGCTCCTCCTGATCTGCAGAGGACCGGCTGTACTCCTTCACGGCTGCTGCATGGTCCACCTGGGCAAGGGGTAGAGACAAAACTGCTTCATGCAGGTCTTTAAACCTTAAAATGCAGGAGGAAATCACATACACACCCTCATGAGATCAGTGCTTGGGAACACAGTTTCTCAATGAAAATGTTCTGTTAAAGGTGACAAATTTTAAGGACAAATAAATTAAGAAACTTGATTCAGGCAAATAGAACAAGGGTGTCACAGGAGCAGGAAGGTAAGGAAAGACCCATCTGCTCACCCCAAAGCATACTGGTAACAGGTAAAGAGGCTTCAAGCAACAGAAAACATATTAAGATCAAAATTAAAAACCAAAGCTGTGCCTCTGTGTGGTGGTGCATGCCTTCAATCCCAGACAACTAAGACCATACAGAGGGTCTCTGTCTAAAAAAAAAAAAAAAAAAAAACCAAGCAAGATAGCAAGATAGCTCAGCATGGGTTAAGGACACTTGATACTGATAACCTGAGTTCAATCTTCAGAACCCACAGAGTGAAGGAGAGAACCAGCTCCTCTAGACTATCCTCTTACATACATACATTGTGGCACATATGCACACACTCATACACACACACACAAAGTAAATAAATGCATTTTTTAAAACAGTGGGGAAAAAAATAGCAGCTCATTAGGACAGACAGGGATCTACCTGGTCAGTCCCTGGAACCACTTCAAACACACTCAGCTGGCTCCGGGTCTCCCGCAAGTAGCGCTCCTTCTCAGGACACATGTCAGGGCACGTCCCAACAAATGCCCTTGCTTTGTCCAGATCAGTCCTCTTCACCCGAGCTAAAGGAAACCAAGACAAAGGTGATGGTGTACGCACCACATGGGTACAAAGAATTCACAAAGTGTAGCTCCATAAAAGGAAAAAAGAAAACAAACAAACAAAAACACTGCCTATAATCCCAGCACTCAGGAGGCTGAGGCCAGCCTGGGTCACATGAAGTTCAGGCTAGTCTAGGTTATACGGTGAGACCCTATCTCATCTGTGCACTGTCTCCCCTCCACCCTGCCCAAAAGTCATACACACAAAAGAAATGTTTCTTCAGCTTTGAGCTACGAAAAAGAAACTGTGGACTATCCTGCCAGGCAACAGCCATCTAGGCTCACAAAGGCTCCTAGCCAAGGCTAGACCTCTCTCCAATAATCAGACACTTTCATTACGGACTTAAGATGGAAGACAGGGACTGGAGAAATGGCTCAGCTATTAAGAGCACTTCCTGCTCCTCTAGAGGGCCCAGGCTTAATTCCCAGCACCCACACGGCAGCTCACAACCATCTACGACTCCAGTTCAAGGGGATCTGGAGTTCTTGGGCATGATGCAGACAAGTGATACACAGCTATCTATACAGGTATGCAAAACACTCATATACATAAAATAAAAACAAATTAAAAAAATTTTACAAACAGATGAAGTATGCCATCACTTCTGCTTAAAGAAATGTGCGCTGCCAGCATTCTGTAATTCTTACCATGACCTCAGTGGTAAAACAGGAATTTAATCAAAGAATAAATTTGTGGGTTGGACACCAGTGGCACACACCTCTAATCCCAACATTTGGGAGGCAAAGGCAGAAAGATCTCTCTGAGTTTGAGGCTACCAGGGGCTACATAGTGAGACTATATTTCAAAATAAATAAATACATACAATCTAAAAATTTAAAATAAAATGTTAACTATAAATTCTCAAAATATATCAGTATTCTAAGATTCTGTCTCAGCATTCAAAATTACATAATCTAAGTTAGCTGGGTGCCTACCTGAGTTAAGAATACCATTATTTTTACTCACAGAATGCAAGGTTTGAAAGGAAACTTGACAACACAACACATACACATTTTGGTTACACTTTTAAAATAGCCTTTAATCCCAGCACTCAGGGGCAGAGGCAGGCGGATCTCTGTGAATTCAAGGCCAGCCTGGTCTACAGAGCTAATGCCAGGACAGCTAGGGCTGTTACATAGAGACTCTGTCTCGAAAACAAAACAGAAGACAAATGCCTCCACAGGATAAGACTGTAGGGCATCTTCTTAATTAGTGATTGATGGGGGAGGGCCCAGCCCATTGTGGGTAGTTCCATCCCTGGGCAGGTGGTCCTGGGCCATATAAGAAAGCAGGCTGAACAAGCCATGATGAGCAGAGCAGTACGCAGCATCCTCCATGGCCTCTGCATCAGCTCCGGCTTCTAGGCACCTGCCCTGTCTGAGTTCCTATCCTGCCCTCCTTCAGTGATGAACAGTGAGTGTAAGACAAACCCTGCCTCCCAACGCGCTTTCTGGCCATGGGTGTTTCACCACAGCAACAGCAATGCTAACTAAGACGCAAATGCATGAGAAATGTAAAAAGCATCAATTACAACAGCAGTTTTTATTACTATCGTAAGGGAGTTCTGTTATAATTACAATTATTCTCAGCTTTTTTTAAAAAAATGCCAGGTGAGATAGATATGTGTAATCCCAGCACCCAGGAGGCTGAAAGAGGAAAATTTTAAGCTCTAGGCCAACATGGGCTATATAGCTGTGAAAAAAAGAATCAACAGCTGAAAATTAAGGGAAAAACATTGTAGGGGATACAGGTTTAGAGGTTAAGACCATTGGCTGCTTTTCCAGAGGACCTAGGGTCCAATTCCCAGCACCCACATGGCAGCTCACAACTGTCTATAACTCCAGTTCCAGGGGATCTGACACCCTCATGCAGACAGACATGCAAGCCTAACACCAATGCACATGAAATTTAAAAAAAAAAAAAAAAAAAAAAAAAACTTTTAAAAAGAGAAAAGAGTTTTTAAAAAAAAGAAAAAAATGAAAATATGGATTTCCATTTGGGGTACTACATAATTATAATGTTAATTTATCAGTTTGAAAGTAATGCATTCAGTTTACCATTCCAAAGGGAAACAATGCCTGAATCGGAGCATCACCTCCACTTCTGCCTTTCAGATACTGTCCCTCTCTACCAGCAATCACCGTGAGCTGTTCCTCTACATACTCCTAACATACATAACACATGCACTCACCACACATTAGTACACACACAGCTCACACCTCCAGGAAGACCAGAGCACAGTCACACCAGGCATGGCATAGAAGAAATCCCAAGACTCAATGCCTCCCAACCTTGACCTCACCAGGGACTCTGGACTTGTCTCTGTGCACCATACCTTGACGCATTATTCGGTCTCTCTGGTCCAGAAGGCGGTACTTCTCCTCAGATGTCTCAGCCACAGTTCCTATCAGGATGCTAAGAGATGACACGCATGAACCAAGGCCCTCAGGGCCCTCAGATCCAGAGTCAAAAGGGTCTACCTCAAACTGGTGGATCTTTAGAAGGCTTGGCTTCTTCACTGGAGAGCTACAGAGAAAACAACACATTCATGGCCCTTGTACCATTTCCACTTCTGAATCAAGACTTTCTGGTCCTCTAAAGCTAAGAAAGTACAGCATCAAAATTAAAGAAGCCAGCCAGGCATAGTGGCACATGACTTTAATCCCAGCACTAGAGAGGCTGATTCAGGGAGATTTCTGAGTTCGATGCTTGCCTGGTCTTCATAAAAAGTTCTAGGACAAACGCCCCTCCCCCCAATAAAACAAAATAAATAAAACAAAGCCTAAATAAAGGTGATCATGAGATTTTTTTTCACTTTAAATTAAAATAAAAAAAAAATAAAGCTGCTGCTTCAACAACTCAAGAAGACTGACACAGGATTGCCTGAGCCAGTCACCTGAGGTTAGGCTGAGGAACTAACAAGACCCTACGAGAAGGGCAGCAGTGTTGAGAACAAAGATGTTAGATTTACTGGTTTTTTAATAATTCTGAAATATTTCATACTTAAGAAAATGAGATAACGGATTAAAAATGTAACTCAGGTTAGAAGAGCAGAGTCCTGGGTTCAAGCCTCGGCACCTCATACATGGGGTGTAGTGGTGCGTGCCTATAATCCCATTACTGAGTAAGTGGAAGCAGGAGATAAGGGAACTTCACAGTCATTTTCCACTACACAATGAATACAGACAGTCTGGTATAGGTGAGACCCTGTACCAAAAAGGGGGGTGGGTTGGACCGGAAAGATGATGCAAGAGTACTTGCAGATCTTACAGAGGACCCAGGCTAGTCTGAAAGAGATAAGTTCATGTCTCAGAAAGAGAGAGCCAGGGGTGGGGGGAGGGGAGAGAGAAAGAGAAGAAGGAGGAAGAGAAAGAGGAGGAGGAGGAGGAAAGAAAAGGAAGAAAGAGAAAAGAAAAGGGGGTGGATGCTAGAGAGATGCGTCAGTGGTAAGAGTACTCGCTGCTCTTACAGAGGACCAGGTTTGGTTCCCAGCACACACACAGTGGCTAACAATTATCTCGTAACTCTAAATTCCAGAGGATCTGACACCCTCCTTTAGCCACCTTGAGCACTGAATATATGTGTTGAACAGACATACATACAGACAAACATGTACACGTGTACATAAGCAATTGAAAACTAAGGCAAGAGCCGGGTAGCGGTGGCGCACACCTTTAATCCCAGCACTTGGGAGGCAGAGGTGTCTGATCTACAAAGCGAGTTCCAGGACAGCCAGGGCTACAGAGAAACCCTGTCCCGAAAAAAAAAAAAGAAAGCAAACAAAACACAAATACACTACACTCCAGCACTACCAGTTCAGTAGGACATATAAAAGTGAAAGTCATCCCGTGTGGATTTACATGCCAGGGTGTGGGACCGAGAGAGACAAGAGAGGAGTCGTGTGAAGATAACTTGCATAGAGCACCACATTCTATGCTCCCCTGGAGTGGGCAGCCCTGTACAGACAGGCAGACACAGGCATAAAATGAAAACAAATAATTTACATGTGTTTATTTTTTGAGACACTGTTTCTCTGTGTAGTCCTTACCTAACTTGGAACTTGCTTCATAGACCAGGCTGGCTTTAAACTCCAAAATCCACCTGCCTCTGCCTCCTGAATGCTGGGACTAATGGCATGCACTGACACCACCCTGCTAAATATTTTTTAAAAAATAAAGGACTAGGGCAGAAATGGCAGTTTTGTAATAAGGCTTTCCCTAAGAAAATCTCCTAGAAGTCAGACCTGGATTAAAGAGGGCCTTCCCAAAATCCTAGGTCCTGGGGAATATTAAAACAAAACACAATCACCAATCAAGCTGGCAACTGCTCAGATCGGCTGTCCTAAACCATCCCACTGACCATGCTCACTGTGGGGGAGGGAATTCAAAAGCACCTCTTCCTTGTCCCTGCCCCATGGCCCCTCAGTCCCTACTAGAATGTCAGAGCTCTCCCCTACTTCTCTTCTTTTATGACGGTTACTAAGAAAGGTAAACCCCACCTTTTATTCAGCAGGCTGCCAGCTGCAGGCCTCACTATGGGCTTGCCAAGAGGAGAATGCTGAAAGGGGGGATCCTCAATGCCTTGACTGGTTTCACCATCACCAAGCTTCTTCTCCTTCACAGAAAAGGGTTTTTTGCTGGGACCTGAAGACACAAGGGTCAGAACAAGGTTGATAAAAGCTTCCAAAAACAATGATGAGATGCAGGATGCAGTTGGAGCTAGCCACTCCACTTGAATGTCAAGGGCCTGAACAGAGCATCAGACTATGGAATCAGTAACTGAAAACTCACTTATTTTCTTCTTGTGCCAAAAGATAGACATATCCTTATGCAGACTTTTCCCCTTCTTTCTAGCCAGGGCTGCAGATGCCTGAAAAACAGTTCAGAACCACCGACTATGAGGACATGTAGAGACCAAAGAAAATGAGACTCAACACTCAGGGGCTGCAATCAGAACAGACTACTTAAAAATAAATCGGAGGGCCAGCAAGACGGCTGAGCAGGTACAGCTGCCTGCCACCATGCCAGAAGACTGGAATTCAAGCACCTGGAAAAAAATGGCCCCCCGGAAATTGTTCTCTGACCTCCACATCACTCACCGCGGCACACCGATGCCCCCTACTACAGTCCCCTGCCCTCCCTCCCCACACACAGAATGAAGACGTAAATGTTAGGGGCTGGAGAGAAGGCCCCATATTCAGAGTGCCTGCTGCTCTGCTCTTCTGGACTCAAACTAGGTTCTCATCACTGCATCAGATGGCTCGCGTTACACGAAACTCCAGCTCCCTGGAGATCCAACCCCCGCCCTCTTCTAGCTTCCTTGGGCATACTCACAGACACACACACACAACATTTTTTTTAAAACAGGCTAGATGAGGTAGTGCTCGCCTTTCATCCCAGCACTTAACGGCAGAGGCAGGCAGATCTCTGCGAATGTGAGGCCAGCCTGGTCTACAGAGCAAATCCCAGGACAGTCAAGGCTACACAGAGAAACCCAGTCTTAAAAAGGAAAAAAAAGCCGGGCGGTGGTGGCGCACGCCTTTAATCCCAGCACTCGGGAGGCAGAGGCAGGCGGATCTCTGTGAGTTCGAGACCAGCCTGGTCTACAAGAGCTAGTTCCAGGACAGGCTCCAAAACCACAGAGAAACCCTGTCTCGAAAAACCAAAAACCAAAAAAAAAAAAAAAAAAAAAAAAAAAAAAAAAAAAAAAAAAAAAGTTCAATGTCACTCTCGGCAACACAGCAATTATGAGGCCAGCCTGGACTACATGAGACTTTGTCTCAAAAACAACAATAATTAAAATATATACACAGATACATACATACATACATATAACATTTTATTATTTTTAGGTATTATTTTTACTTTATGCACAAGAGTTCTGCCTGCATGAATATAGGTGGATAAAACTCCTCAGTGTGCAGTACTGAGGAGGCCAGGACAGAGTACTGGATCTACTGGATCTGGAGTTACAGATAATTGTGAGTCACCATCTGGGTGCTATCAACTGAACCTCAGCCCCCATAAGAACAGCAAGTGCTCTTAACCACTGAGCCATTTCTCTGACCTCATATATAACATTTTTCAAAATGTAGCTCATAATAAGATATAGTAGTTCACCAGGCAGTGGTAGCACACAACTTTAATCCCAGCACTTGGGAGGCAGAGGCAGGCGGATCTCTTGAGTTCGAGGCCAGCCTGGTCTACAGAGTGAGTTCCAGGACAGCCAGGGCTGTTACAGAGAGAAACCCTGTCTTGAAATCAAACAAGCAAACAAAAAAGTTGTATAATTCCCACATACATGAAATACCTAGAGAAAAATACAATTAAGCAAAGGTTGGTCAAAGTAGTGAAATACTACTTAGTGGTTATAGAATTTCTGCTTGGGATAATGAGAACATTCTGGAAACAGATAGTAGTACTATGACTGCCCGGCATGGTAGTATATACCTTCAATCAGACCACTCAGGAAAAGAAAAAAGTCAAAGGTTCTAGGCCAGGGCCTGGAGCAATGGTTCAGTGGTTATGAGCACTGGCTGCTCTTCCAGAGGACCCCAATTCAATTCCAAGCACCCATATGGCAGCTCAGAATCATCTCTAACTCTAGCTCTAAGGGATTCAACATCCTCTTCTGTCCTCCACAGGGACCAAACATGCATGTAGTGCACAGATATACATATAGGCAAAATACTTAACACACAAATAATTTTTTCAAATTGTCTTAAAGTTCTAGATCAGCTTAGTCTAAGAAAACGCATGTCAAAAAAGTGACTATGATGCACATAATTATGACTATAAACTTTTATTATTTTTTAATCAATATGAAGAAATAAACAATAAAATCCCTAAAACACTTACTATGTACTGGCACAAAAATTTTATTCTCAGAGATTTGAACAAAGGATAAAAACTATTCCAAAATATATGACGAGGCTGGATACAGTGGTACATACACATAATCCAAGCACTTGGCTAGTCGGGCGGGGGTGGTGGCGCACGCCTTTAATCCCAGCACTTGGGAGGCAAAGGCTCGCAGATCTCTGAGTTCAAGGCCAGCCTGTTCTACTGAGTAAGTTCAAGTATAGTGAGGACTACAAAGAGAAACCCTGTCTTAAAAAACCAAAAATAAACAAATAAATAACAATTTCAAGGCTAAACTGGATAACACACCAAGCTATTGAGATCAGGCGTGCAGCAAGACGCAGCTTAGAAGTAAAGCACGCTCAAGGCACACTCAGTCCTTAGCACTGAAGCAGGGGAGAGTCCCCAGAGCAAGACCCAGCCTCAAAAAGAAAAAAATAAAACTCAAAAACAGAGAAATCCGAGTAAGTAAGTAAACAAGACGGAACAAAACATTATGTAGCATTTTGGTTCACATTCTGGTTCAGACTTTCGATTAATTTCAGATAATACCAACAGTTAGTTGTATGCAATGGAACATGCCTCTAGTCCTGAACCACAGGCTAAGGCAAGAGCCCAGCAGTTCAAAGTGAGTCTGGGCAATACAGCAATACCCTGTCTCTTACAAAATACGAAGTCAAAGTTGTAAGCTGAGAACAGCAACACATGTCTACCATCCCAGTACCTGGGAGGTAGAAGCAGGAAGACAGAGCAGGGACTACATACAGGGGCCCTTCCAGACACAAAGAAGGAGCAAAAAAAGCAATGAGGGCCAGTCAGATGTCTCAGCGAGTAAAGGCACTTAACCCAAGTTTAAGATCTCGAGCCCCCAAAAAGGTAGGAGAAAAGTGATTCCACAAAAGTTGTCCTCTGACCTCCAGGCATTTGTCTCTTGATTCTTCATACCACACATGTACTGATAAATAAACATAGATAGACATAATATAAGCTATGAACACATGCTTTCTCCTTCTTAAATTCTTATATGATTTAATCTTTCTACAAGAATATTTAAAAAAATAGCAAAGATATAAAGTCCCACAAGGTGAAACCACACAGCCAGTGCTTTACGTATACACTGGAAGCCGGCCACAAGCCCAACAGCTTTTCCTAGGGAATAGTATCCTAAGAGACTCCTTTGCTTGAATGTCTACACTAATCATGAACTTATCCAAATGAAACAAACCAAAACCAGAGAATCTGAGCTTGGAAAAGTACTCCCAGCTACACGTGACTCTCAAGGCTTTCAGAAGAACCCGACTCCACCTGCGCCCACTCACACTCCCCAGAAAACTTCACTCTACAGAGGCCTTAGACATGCACACCCCAAGTCAGGAAAGTAAACACCATCACAACCTCAAGTGAAGAATGAGATTCTTAAAAAATTATTTTAGTAGGCATATCTACTATGGGATATAGATATATACTACGTATAATATATATGTATATGTAATACATATTATAAACAATATACATATTACATATCATATCTCATCATGCCATTTCATGCACATGCTCCCTTCCCTTACTCCACCCCTGTGCTCCTGTGGGCTATCTCCCTATATTCCCCCAGTCTCCCTTCTGTTTCCACAACACAAGTCCACTACCTTCTTTATCATTCTCCCCTGACCCTCCTTTAGGATCCCTTTTCTAACTTCATGACCCACCCCCAGCACACACACACAATTTTAAACTCCAGATGAGACAGTTAAGAAGAGAATGCGATACCTGGGTGCTTTCCCTACAGTCTATCAAGCAAACCACTTACAGGTGAAAAGGGAAAAAGTTTAAAAGGCATAAAGTTGGAGCTGCAGAGAGAGTCAGCAGTTAGGAATGCTGGCTGCTCTTCCAGAGGACTGGATTTTATTCCCAGCACCCACACAACAGCTTACAACCATCTGTAACTCCAGTTTCAGGGGAACTAAGGCCCTCTTCTGGCCTCTAGGGCAACAGGCATTCAAGTGGTGCATAGACAAACATGCAGGCAGACACCCAGAAACATAAAAATAATAAAAAGAATCTTTCGAGAGACCAGGTTGCGGCCTCAGAACAGCAGCTCAGTGGTGCAGTGCCTGCAAGCACTGGGTTTGATTGTCTGCATGAGGGGAAAACACATCACTGAGTTCAAATCTGGAGTAACAAGAGGCAAGATGAGAGAACTCACGTGATCAAAAAAATGCACCACTGCCAGCTTTTTGCTGCGCCGGGTGAAGATCCGCTGTACTTTGGCGATTTTGCCGAAGTGGTTCTCCAGGATGGTCCTGTTGTTGAGATAGTCAGGGATGTTCTTGCACTGGATGGCTGTGGATTCCAGGGAAGACAAGCCCCCGAGACTGTCTGTGCTCTCACTCCTTTTGCTCGGGCGCGCAGATGCTCCCCTGAGGGAATCTAGAAAGTCAGAAGGCAGACACGTAAGTCCGTGGGGTAGAACACGTCCAAGCACAAGGAGTCGCTACTGTGTAAAAGCAAAGGAAATGCTCACGGATGGAAGGCCGGCCCCAAGGCGCTGTTAGGATCTCCAATGTTTTGGTGGGGACTTAAACCAAACCAACACCAGGAAACAGATAAGAGCGTGGCAGCAAGGTGTCCTGTGCTGTGCACACCTAGAGCTCACCTTCTTTTTCATCTCTACCTTCTGCCTCTTCCTCTTTACTCACAGCAGGAAGCCGGGAAGGTACCAGGGCAGACTGATTTCCTCCTGGGATGGTCATGTGGTCACTTTCCCCAGATTCCACAAAGCCTGTTTCCTTTTTAGATTCCTTGCTGCCCAGGCGACCTACTTCTTTATTGCTTTTGAAGACATCCTGTATCGTCCGACCAAACAAAGTGCCTCCCCGGGGTCTATTTAGGCGGACGGGTCGTTTATCTGGAGGATGGTCGCCCCGGGACAGGGGGTCGGAATCTTCTGCTGTCTCATGGCAGTGTCTCCTTGGGGAGCGATCCTGGTCCTCTTTCCTTTTCAGTCCTTTCATGGGGGTAGGAAGCGGCTCCACCAGAGATATGGCTTCCTCACATCCTGGATGGATACCTGTTTTGTTGCCTGGGAAATGCTCCCCCAAAGATCCAGATGACATGGGGAAAGTAGCGAAACCAGCATTCGAACTCCCAAATACTGATTTAGGGCCCCTCTTCTCCCCCTCCACACTCTGGTTGGACAAAGGAGGGATAAGGGCAGATGTTGTATTACTATCAGCTGGCTTTGAAAAGACAAAATTTGAACTAGTCACTGAACTACTTGTCGCCTGAGGAAAAGAAAAAGGGGTCAGGCCTCCAGAGGCACTACTAACAGGCTGGGAAAACTTGAAAAAGCCAGACGCAGCTTGACTCTGGGTTTTCTCTGGCTCTGACTCTGCCCCCAGGATTGGTCTGAATACTGCATTTTCCAGAGGTTTAAACTTGAAATCTGTTTTCCTAAAACCAGAGCTTGCTACTTCTCCAGTCTCTGGCCCAAAAGTAGAACCGCTCGGGAAAACCCCAACGCTAGAGGGTGATTTAAAACTAAATCCTGTATTTCCCGACGCAGATGAACTTGAAGGCCCAGAAGTAGCTGGAAAAGAAGGTGTGGATTCAAGACTAGTAAACAGTCCAGCACTAGAGGTTTGGGGAAGTCCAAACGTTGGCAACGAGGAAGAATGACTTATTCCAGAGGGTGCTGCAAAGCTCGATGCCTGTGAAAAGCCAAGGTTCTTGCTCAGCGTGGTGTTTTGTCCAAAAAGGGAAGGCTGGCCAAATCGAAATGGTGACTTCGTCTGGAATGTGCCTGTGGTACTAGAAGATACTGCAAAAGCACTGGGCTGCTTCCCAATGAAGGGGTTCCCTGGGTTCATCTTTGAAGGCAATCAATACAGTCTGTCCACAACTAGTCCTCTTCCTTAAACTGCCTGTGGCCTGGGGAAGCTCTCCTTCATCCCTCAGGATAACCTGAAAAACAAAAGTTCAGAACATTCCAGCATACTGTTACAAATCTTAAGTCACGAATACTCTAAGGATAATTTAAAAGGCACGTTCACAATGGACCGACCACTCACAGAACCAATAGGTTCTTCCTGTTTTGTTTGGTTTTTTTGTTTGTTTGTTTTTTGAGACAGGGTTTCTCTGTGGTTTTGGAGCCTGTCCTGGAACTAGCTCTTGTAGACCAGGCTGGTCTCGAACTCACAGAGATCCACCTGCCTCTGCCTCCCGAGTGCTGGGATTAAAGGCTTGCGCCACCACCGCCCGGCTCCTGTTTTGGACACAGAGTAAGAGAGTACAAATAAATTACTGTGTAATGGAGGTTTAAAGGTTTTGTTTTGTTTTGTTTTAAGACAAGGTCTCAGCCCAGGCTTGCATCAAACTTATTATATACTGCCAAGCACCGCCATACGTTCCTTTCTCCTGCCTTGGTTTCCCAATTGCTGGGATCACAGGCATGCCCCACCAGGTCTAGCTAAGGCTAAAAATCTCAGCATTAAGACGGAAAACATCACTTACGCCTGATTCTTGCGATCTCCAAGGCCAGAGAATTACAGCGTAATACTGTTAAGATGTCTCCGTTCTGATTTTCTACCATCTCATCTTTCTCCCAGTAACTCGAACTTGAGATGCCTTGGCCTGGCCTAGACCTAAGTTTTGTTGCCTTCGCCGGCAGCTCTTGGGAAACGGGTGGCACCGCCGACAGAGACCTTCGGGCGAAGATGGCGAAGCCAGGCCTTCAGCAACTCGGCAAGAACGCAGTGAACCGCGGAGGCCGCCGCAGGAGCGTTTCCACCAGATATCGCCCTGTCGCGAGGGCCGATGCTCATTCACTGCCAGCATCCATTCACCACCAGGCCCATCGCACTATGGGTACACTACAGACCACTGGGACAGTCCCTTAGATGTGTGCGGCGGACGACAAATTCGTAGGACCGACTTCCGGTCCTCCGCATCCGCCTTCCGCTCTCTGGGGTGTGCTGCTATTGATCTTCCGGCAGGCGAGCTATCTAGTTCCCAGCTTCCCACGCTACCTGCTTCGGTAAGTGTGCGGCGATTTCTCCTTGTGCGGCGTAGAAACACCATGCTCGTGTGTGGATCCACCCTCCCAAGTGTCGGAGACACCCTGGACCCACAGAGACCCCATCTTTTCACCCTTACCTGGTCCTACACCATACATAGCAACTGCCCCAAACCGCCTTATCCGCACACTGTGCCTAGCCTACCCTGTTTCATAGTTTCCTATGGTAAATGTAAATTCCCTGACAAGTGCCGATAAATTCCACCAAATAAAATTTTTGTTTGTCTGTTTTGGTTGGTTTGATTGTTTCTCAGGACGGTTTCTTTGTGTGGCCCTGGCTGTCCTGGAACTAACTCTGTAGATCAGAGTTTGAAGTCAGAGATCCGCCTGCCTCTGTCTCCTGAGTGCTGGGATTAAAGGCGTGCGCCACCACCACCAGCAATAAAATTGTTTTATTGTGAGTGTGTATGTATTTTTACATAATTTATCACTTTCTAGAACTGATGGGTCTTTTCTCGAACTCTAACCACAGGTTCCTTCCAACCATTTTTAAGGGGCTGGATGTTCTTCCCAAAATGAGTTTGGTGATTAAAAATCTGCAGCGGGTGGTCCCCATCAGAAGAGTGCCCCTTCGCAGCAGGATGGATGTGGTCAGGAGTATTTTAGGAGTGAAGGATTTTGACCTGGGGATCATCTGTGTTGACAACAAGCGTATTCAGCACATTAATAGGATCTACAGGAAGAAAAACATCCCAACTGATGTGCTGTCTTTCCCATTCCATGAGGTAAAAAAAAAAAAAAAAAAATGTTCCTCACATGTAGCCTACCTTTCTTCTAGAACAGTTCCTGTTAGTTACAGATATGGTTTTGGAATTTTTCAAAAAATGCATTGACGTCTGACCTGGTATACATGCCTTTAATTCCATCTATTCAGGAGGCAGAGGCGACCACAGCTTTGTGAGTTCAAGGCCAGCCTTGGACTACCTGGTTAGTTCAAGGCCAGACAGGACTACATTATAAGCCCCTGTCTGAGCCAGGCAGTAGTGGCCCATGCCTTTAATACCAGCACTTGGGAGACAGAAGCAGGCGGATCTCTGAGCTCAAAGCCAGGCTGGTCTACAGAGTGAGTTCTGGGACAGCCAGGAATATACAGAGAAACCCTATCTTTGAAAAACTTCAAAACAAAAAACACTGTAGCAATCACGATTTTCTAGAGTCACAGAATGTATAGAGTGAATCTCTTTGTGTTTGGGGTTGGGGGCATTTATTGTCATGGACTTAAAGGCTGCAGTCCAACTAATCCAACAGTGGCTAGCCGTGAATGAAAAGTCCAAGAATTTAGTAGTTGCCCACAAGGCTGGGTGTCTCCGCTGGTCTTCAGTAGATGCTGGAATCCCGAAAAGGTAGGCTCCGAGGCCAGTGAAGGAGTCAGTGTGCTGACAGGGCGAGGACAAGCAGGCAAAGAAGAACAAAACCTTGCTTCTTCCATGTCCTTATAGAGGCTTCCAGAAGATGGTGTGGCTTAGATTAAAGGTGTGTCTTCTCACTTCAAGATCAGGATTGAAATCGTGTGTCTTCCAGCCTCGAGATCTGGATCACAGGTGTTCCCTTCTTTCCTGGATTGTAGTTCAATCCAAATATAGTCAAGTTGACAACCAAGACAATCACAAGACTCTGTCTCAGAAACAAGCAAATAAAAACAAAAGAAGTGAAGCAATATGGCCTATAACCCATGCCCGTTAAGTATGTCTGTCCCTAAACATCACAATTCCTCCATGCAGGAGCCACCTTTCTCCCTCTGTGCCGCCAGGGAATTCAAATAAGGGCCGTTCAAATTATAAGGGTACCTCAGTAGTGAATGCTTGGGTAGAAAAATGCACAGTAAAAAGTGGTAAACAGTTTCAACAGATACCTTGTGATAGCTACAAGTAGCTACATTATGTAAACACCTTTACCCTTCGTTAGCCGCATAAATTGGAATAATCCTTTTGGAAAGCAAATTGAAAGTTAACAGTGTTACAAAGACTTAAAATGTGTATGTCATAATCTACCGTGTCACACCTACAGAAGAGAATCCAAAGAATGTAGAAGGTACAGTGTAACGTGATTTCCTTAGCAGGAAGAAAATAGAGGCAGACAATTGGGAAAGAGTGTAATTGTGTCCATATGCCAACTTAACGATACACAATGTGAATTACTTTGGTAAGGATAAAAGAAATGGAATAATTCGATGAGATCAAAGCATGTGAGGGCCATTGTGTGTGATAACTATGCAGTCCACCCTCTCGGCCTCTTTGATGGTATTTAGCCTCTATGGCATGGTTTGAGCATCTGAGCATCCATCTTGTGGTCAAGATTTCGATGTCCTCTGCTGGACAAGTGAGCCAAGTCCTTGTGGTTAGGCTACTGTTTGAAAGGCCTCCAACTCTGTTTCCTCATTTTCAGAATCTGAAAGCAGGGGAATTTCCTCAGCCACACTCGTCAGATGACTATAATTTGGGAGATGTTTTTCTAGGTGTGGAGTATATCTTTCATCAGTGCAGAGAAAACGAAGATTTCTATGACATCCTAACGGTAAGTGGGGATGCAAAATGGCATATACTCACTAACAAAACTCAAGCTATAGAGAAGGCTGAGAGGGTACGCTAGTATCTACAGGTACCATGGTATTATAGATTAGCAATTGTCAGCCCTGTTCCCACCTTCCCCTTTCTTGTATTTAGCCGCTCCTTGCTACTTAACTTTTTTTTTTTTTTAAGAGATGCAGGCTCAGGCTGGAGGGATGGCTCAGTGATTAATAGGATGCACTGTTCTTCCAGAGAACCTGAGTTCTAGTCCCAGCACCCATGGGGTGTTTCACATCTGCCTGTAACTCCAGCTCCAGGGAATCCAGTGTCCTCTTCTGGCCTCCCAGGGCATCTGTACTCATTTGCACAGACACAGACACATATGTACAATTCAGTATAATAAGTAAATAAATGAAAAGATATGGAGTCACTACATTGCCCAGGCTGGTCTTCACCTCTTTGGTCCAATCAGTCCTTCCCTCAGCATCCTAGATCTGAGACTGCAACCATAAGCCACCGTTCCCTCCTGCTTAGTTCTAATTGGATAGCCGAGATTGCCCTGCCAGGGACAGTCAACTCTCTCTTTACCTGTGTGCAGTCCCAAGCAGTGATGCTCCACACTAATTAAATGAACTATGTAAAATGTTCCATATTATTTCATCTTACTTTTTAAAGATTTATTTATTATGTATATAGTGTTCTGCCTGCAGATCACATTATAGATGGTTGTGAGCCACCATGTGGTTGCCGGGAATTGAACTTAGTGTTATGCCTGCGCCATGAGCCCCCCAGAGACCACCAGGAGTCTGAGTTCGTATGCAAAAGCAAAGAACCTTTATTGCAAGCTTGAGCTTGGTCCCTCCATCCGTTCCGACACAGCAGTTGGATCATTGAGCTCAGCTATGGCAGGGTTTTAAGGAGTAAAGGATAAGGCAGGTAGGGGAATTCTGGATTCAAATGGGGCTTGAACTCCTGATTGGGCCAGAGTGAGGTAACAGAAATCTGGTCAAACAGGGATTGGTACTGGTATTGCTGTAAGGAAATTGGCAATCTATATACAGGTTAGGTAAGCTATTCTTAATGTTCTGGAGCATCTCGTACTTGTTTGTCTCAATTCTGTTTGGTCCCCTGCAGGGTACAGTCTGTGGCTTTTCCTGATTATTGTGATGATGAGGCCCAGTCCCAGTATTGTTACTCTGCAGCCTGTCATGGCCTCACTGATGTTAAGTTTGGCCTCTTCACTTAGCACTTCTGGAAGAACAGCCAGTGTCCTTAACCTCTGAGCCATCTCTCCAGCCCAAATGTTCCATTTTAGACGGGAGGGAACTGAGGTTGGAATGTAGGTCAATGGTGAGCCCTTGCCTAGACAGGAGGGAACTGAGGCTGGAACGTAGGTCAATGGTGAACCCTTGCCTAGACAGGGTGGAACTGAGGTTGGAACGTAGGTCAGTGGTGAGCCCTTGCCTAGACAGGAGGGAACTGAGGCTGGAACGTAGGTCAATGGTGAGCACTTGACTAGGCAGGAGGGAACTGTTTTAACTCCTGCACAGTGAAGCGACTAGCTGCCCCAGTGTCCTGGCGCAGGATAACCAAGTCTTACAAGGGTAGTCTGTGACCCTCAAGGGGCAGCTTTCTGGTAGATCATCCCCTGAGCTGACTTCTCATTTGCTCCAACAGGTGACAGCCACCCATGGACTCTGTCACCTTCTGGGCTTCACCCACAACTCTGAGGTCGAGTGGCAAAAGGTAGGGGCAATACCTGTGCAAGGGGCCATGTGCTATCCACAGATGTAACCCTAACCTCTAGGCATCCAGCCCCATGAACCCTAATACAAGAAGCAGGAACTATGGCTTCCATCCATCTGGCCTAAAAAGATGAGGTAGTAGGTGGTAGTACACACCTTTAGTCCCAGCACTTGGGGGAGGGGAGGCAGAGGCAGGAGGATCTCTGTAAGTTCAAGGCCAGTCTGGTCTACAAAGCAAGTTCCAGGACAACCAGGGCTACAAAGGAAACTCTGTCTCAAAAGATAAAGATGACATACTATTTTAAGTATCTGGTTCCTTATGATACTTGTGTAGTTCTCTGCTGAAAGAAGGTGCCTGGACAAACAGATTAAATGGTAAATTCCCTGAAGTGCTAGCTATGCTAGCTATTATTGATGGGAGTCAAGAGATATTTAATGTTTAGAAAAACCTCACACATAGAAAAACAAACAAACAAAAATTTCCTCATCAGTTGGCTACAGGTAAAATGAAGTAATGGTTCCTTTGGTTTTTTGTTTGTTTGTTTGTTGTTTGTTTTTTTGATTTTTTTCAAGACAGGGCTTCTCTGTAGCTTTTGGAGTCTGTCCTGGAACTAGCTCTTGTAGACCAGGCTGGCCTCAAACTCACAGAGATCCGCCTGCCTCTGCCTCCTGAGTGCTGGGACTAAAGGCGTGCGCCACCATCGCCTGGCATGGTTCCTTTGTTTCTAAAGGCTGATGAGTGCCACGTTTATAAAGCCCACTATGGCATCTAATAGGCTTAGGTTATATCTGCAAGCAAATAGTCTATTACTTGAAATAAACTTTAAAAAAAAAAGATTCTCTGCTTATGTGTGTGTGTACCTTCATGAGTCTATGCGCACTGTGTGTGCAGGTACCTGTAGCGGCCAGAGGAGGAAACTGATCTGCTGGAGATACAGTGGTTGTGAGCTGCCTGATGTGGATGCTGGGAGCCAAACCCAGGGCATCTGTAAGAGCAGCAAGTGCTCTTAACTGCTAGGCTCTCTCTCCAGCCCCATGGATGAACTGGTTCTTTCCTCAGTTAAAAGTAGACCCCCTTCTGGCTCTGCTCCCACCCAGTCCTTGCTTTGCCCACTCCCTCGCTTCCCAACACTTCCCTGGTACTCTTGGGTATCAAGCTTCTCCCCCAACCCTTTGAGGGTCCCCTCTCTGCTGTCCTTACTCCCTTGTAGCTCCTGTCCACCCATAGCTCTTTTGGTCTCTGTTCGGGTGTTGCCCTTAGACTTGTATGGTGTTGAGATGGGGGCCTCTACAGGAGGTACAGGGAGGAGTGTGACTGGGGACAAGGGTCCCAGAAGTGCCCTCTTATCAGCTTGTGTGCTGCTGTGTTCCAGATGTACAACCAGGAGAAACTGGTGCTGGAGGAACTGAATCGCTGCACTGGAGCCAGCCTCCAACCCCTGACCAAGGGCCTCTACTAATGTTTCAATACTGTGAGCTGGAGACATTGATGGACAGAGTCCTGCCCCTCCAGAATGGATCTCTGCTGGTCATGCTGGCCTGGGTGACTTCGGCCCACACGGAAGCACAATTCTATGAGTGGAAATTGGCTTCAGGAATTACCAAGGAAGGGTCAGGTTGGCTCTTGCTCTGTTTAAAAAGCTATCTTAGAACCGGGCGGTGGTGGCGCACGCCTTTAATCCCAGCACTCAGGAGACAGAGGCAGGCGGATCTCTGTGAGTTTGAGGCCAGCCTGGTCTACAAGAACTAGTTCCAGAACAGGCTCCAAAACCACAGAGAAACCCTGTCTTGAAAAACAAAACAAAAAAAAGCTATCTTAATTATTATAAACAGCAGTTCTAGCCCATTCCTAAGAGAAGAAACATGTAAGTTCTATCAAATGTCTTGTCATCAAACTAATAATTATATGAGAGAAAGATCGTGTCAGAAATCATCATGAAGAAAGGAAACTGTGTGAGGTCTTTAATTGATGCTTTTAACAAAAACAAGATTCTCTGGAATCACATCCTAAGGGACACTGAAAGATGGTTCTGTAGGAAGTGGATGTCACCACCCTGAAGCTCTTGGGAGTGTGTTGCATTGACTTGTTCATCCACATGGACATCACATCACTGTCTTCACTGTGTGGTAGCCAGGTCAGTCACAGGGAAGGTCCACACGGGGCTAACTGGCAACTCTGAATCATCTTGCCTCTGACCTGTAGGGTTCCAAGGATTCAAAAGTAGGGACCAGCTTTTTGGTGAGGAATGTAGCAAATGAGATCTTACTTTAATACTTGAAAATAGCATCTGTAAAGGCAGGTGGAATGTAACACTCCAGTGATCTAGAGAGGCCAAGACAGGAGAATGACAAGTTTGAGGCCAGCCTGAGCAACTCAGTGACATGTTGTCTCAAAATGGTAAAAAGGAGATGGATGTTAACTTAACGGAAGAGTACTTGGCTAGTGTGCTCAAAACCTTGTGTTCAATCCACTATCACAAATAATAAATCTTTAAAAACAAAACATTAAGCCAGGGGTGATGGTGCACTCCAAGCACTCAGGAGTGTAGACCGGCCTGGTCTACATATTGAGTTCCAGGACAGCCAGAGCTATGTAATAATAGACCTTGTCTCAAAAAACAAACAACAAAAAACCATTAAAACATCTAGGAAGCTAGGCATGATTAGAGATACCTTTAGTCTCATCACTTGATGTAGGATTCCCCTCTGTATGCTGTGAATATGTTTTATTCATTGGTTAATGAATAAAGCTTTTTCTGCTTAGCGGAGCAGAGCCGGGAGGGAAATCCAAACAGAGATACAGAGAGAAAGTGGGCAGAGTCAGACGACGTCATGTAGCTGCCAAAGGAGATAGGTGCTGGATCCTTACCAGTAAGCCACAGCCTCATGCCGATACATAGACTAATAGAAACAGGTTAATTCAAGATGTAAGAGCTAGCTAAAAAATATGCCTGAGTCATTGGTTGAACAGTGTTGTAATTAATATAGTTTCTGTGTGATTATTCAGGTCTGAGCAGTCGGGGAAACAAATGAGCAGTCTCTGCCTACAGATGGCACTACAAACTCTCAGAAATCAGAGGCAGGTGAAGCTCATTGAATTTGAGTTTAAGGTCAGCCTGGTCTACAGAGGTTACATGGTAAGACCCTGTCTCAACAAACAAAGGAGACAGGCATGATTGTACACGTCTGAAACCCTAGCAGCAGCTAAAACAGGATTGTAAGTTTGTTGTCAGCCTGGACTCAAAAACTAAGCAACAACAAAACCAAAAAGGAAACCAATTTTACCAAAACAACAAAAGAGACACCAGAAAGTCAAGGAAGCATGCACACACATGTGAAAAGAAATCTAACAGGACCAGGGTACAAATGGGACAGGGAAAGCGATCATCTCCCTCGAGGAGCCACGGGCCAGGCTGTTTGTGGCTTTTAGAAAAATTCCTTGTAGACAGTGTATGAATCATCCTTATTTATTTGTTTATATATTTATTTATTATTACTTGGTTCTTTTTTATTATTATTTTTATTTTTCAAGACAGGATTTCTACCTTTGGAGCCTGTCCTGGAACTACCTCTTGTAGACCAGTCTGTCTTCGAACTCACAGAGATCTGCCTGCCTCTGCTTCCCGAGTGCTGGGATTAAAGGCTTGTGCCGCCACCGCCCAAATCCATCCATATTTACTCAGCCTGCAGGCCACACATGTTCACACCTTACACATGTTTCTTGTTAATTCTTAAGATTTTAACATTTTATGTGTATGAGTGTTTTACTTGCATGTGTGATACCCATGGAAATCAGAAGAGAACATTAAAGCCCCTGGAACTGAGTTACAGACGTAAGTTGCCATGTGCTGGGAATTGAACCTGGATTTTCTTTAAGAGCACCAAGTGGCCTTAACTCTTAACCATTGAGCCAGCTCTCCAGCACTTTCTTGTTTGTTTTCCGAAACAGGGTTTTTCTGTGCAATTCTGGCTGTCCTGGAAATATGTAGACCAAGTTGGCCTCGAACTTAGTGATCTGCCTGCCTCTACCTCTCTAGTGCTGGGACTAAAGGTGTGTGCCACCATGCCCAACTCCTTATTTTATTTATTTATTTATTTATTTTTGATTTTCAAGACAGGGTTTCTCCGTAGCTTTTGGTTCCTGTCCTGGAACTAGCTCTTGTAGACCAGGCTGACCTCGAACTCACAGAGATCCGCCTGCCTCTGCCTCCCGAGTGCTGGGATTAAAGCTTATTTTATTTTGAATTGCATTTAATCAGCGATGGTGTTGGAGTGTATGCACACCACAATGCAGCAATGCAATGCAGTCGTAGAGGCAAGAGTGACAGCCTGCAGAAGTTGGTCCTCGTTCCCCACCTCCCACCCACCATGTCCTGAGGCTAACACTCAGTTATCAGACTTGACTGACAGCAAGCACCTTTAACTGCTACGCAACCTTGTTGACCCTGGATATTTGAAAAGAAAGCACATCACACATTCTTCAGCTTGCTTCTCTCACATTGGAATGAAGTGATCATTCCAGGCATGATCATCAGGTCTCTCTCTTGGTTTGCAAGTGGGCAGGTGTAACACATCAAGGACATAACACAGGCCTCACACGTGTTCAGCAAGCTGTCTGCCACTGAGCTATGTCTCCGGTCTCACTTTACTCCAACCTTCCGTAGGAATGTTACAATGGGTTTGCAGCTATAATGATGGATTCTGATCTGGAACTGTTTTTCTAACAACTCTTTCATAATAAAATGTGTTTCCCCTGGGTGAGTCCTCAGTCTCCTAGCTTTCCCAGACGGCCATGGAGAGTAATCAGCCTAGAAGACCATGATGCTTACTGAGATAGGCGAATGGCCTGACACACCTGGAAATGCAGCATGGTTTCCAGTGCAGCTCTACGAGAAAATCAAGGGTGTTGAATGAGGGGTACCGCGGAACCTGGGCTGAGGTGAAGGACACTTTTTGGGACCAGTCCTGCTGGACTGCCCAAAGACCTAAGGCATAGCTTTCCCAGGGGTGACAGGGCTCCACAGGCTTGACAAATGGTGCTAAGACCTACAGCTGACTTTTTTTTTTTTTTTTTGGCTCCTTCCAATCTGCCACAGTGCATTGGCTTGACCACAGGATGCGTGTGCTTGTTGGCATACATGGAGGAGAGGTGGCCAGGCCCATCTTTCCACTTACCTGCTGCAAAACACTAGCTTTCTCCCTCCAGGCGTACGTACTACGGGTAGCTGGGATGGGAAGTAGTTGGCTCAGTCAGGTGGCTCACAGTGGGCAAGAAGCTGGCAGCATGTGGGAGGGCGGTAGCTGCCACCACTGGAGGCCACCCCGGATATCCCGAAGGGGCGCCAGCTGTGGAGGCAGCCTGCAGCTGGGCAGGGGGTGGATAGTGGTGGTGGTGGTGCACTGGGGGTGGCTTCTGCTTTTCAGCTCGCAAGACTCCATGGTGCGCCCATCGTGGGTCCTGGCAGAGTACACAGCTGTGAGGAGCCACCCCTGCATACTCCATTACAAGATGGCAGCATCCTTTCCCTATGCCTGGGCCCAGATTTGTGAGAAGGGCAGCAGACTGTGATGGGAGTACACCCTGGGCTTAGGGTTATCTGTGCCCCAGCTACCTTACCTGCTCCCCATCACCTTCACCACATCCCACAAGCCAGAGATGCGTGCACAGGTACCCAGGAGCAACCGCGCCCCCAGCCAATGACTGAGTCTCAGCCCCCAAACCTACCTGGAGGGTAGCGGCACGTGGCCCTGTGGGTCCAGGGGGCAGGGCTTTGAGCATCATGTTCTGCATGAGGATCTGGTGCATCTGTGCATTCTGCATTAGCATCATCTCCACCATGTCTGGAAGGAGAGTCAGGGCTTATTCATATGTTAGCAGCTGATGATAGTCTCTGCTCTGAAACTGACTGCTCCTTATGTTTGTTAAAAACAGGCACCAGGCAGTGGTGGCACATGCCTTTAATCCAAAAACTCAGGGGGCAGAGGCAGGTGGATCTCTGTGATTTTGAGGCCAGCCTGGTCTACAGATCAAGTTTCAAGATAGGCTCCAAAGCTACACAGAGAAACCCTGTCTTAAAAAATCAAAAAGAAAAAAAAAGAAAAAAAACTCTTGCTGGGTAGTGATGGAGCATGCCTTTAATCCCAGCACTTGGGAGGCAGAGGCGGGCAGATCTCTGTGAGTTCAAAGCTAGTCTGGTCTACAAGAGCTAGTTCCAGAACAGCCAGAGTTACCCAGAGAAACACTGTCTCAGTAAAACAAAAACAAACAATAAAAAAAAACCCTCTTAATTGTTTGAATGTAATTGGCTACCATAAGCTCCATGGGGAGGGGCATTATTAGGAGGTGTGGCCTTGTTGAAGTAGGTATGGCCTTGGAGGAAGTGTGTCACTGTGGGGGCAGGCTTTGAGGTCTCCTATGCTCAAGATACAGCCTAGTTCAGACCATGTCCTGTTGCCTGTGGGATCAAGATGTAGCTTTCTCCACTTTCAGCTCCTCCAGCACCATGTCAGCTTGCATGACACTGTGTCCCATCAGTATGATAAACAGACTAAACCTCTGAAACCATAAGACACTCCATTAAATGTTTTCCTTTATAAGAGTTGCTGTGGTCTGCTGGTTGGTTGTGGTGCACACCTTTAATCCCAGCATTCTGGAGGCAGAGACAGGTGGATCTCTGTGAGTTCAAGGTCAGCATGGTCTACAAGAGCTAGTTCCAGGACAGGCTCTGTAGAAACCTACAGAGAACAGAGAAACCCTGTCTCAAAAAATAAAAGAGAGAGAGAGAAAGAGAGAAAAAGGTGTGTGCCATGAAGCCTGGCTGTTGGGTTGGTTTTGATGTTTTGCTTTGCTGTTTTCTAAGAAAAAGGTCTCAAACTCACTATATAGCCAAGGATGACTCTGAACTTTTGATTCTCTTACCTCTAGACCCTAAGTACTGGGATTACAAATATGTCACTATTGTAAACAGAAGTTTCTGTCCTGCCAGTCCCACAGCTGTTTAGTGCCAAAAAAACACAGAGGCTTATATTAATTATAAACTGGTTGGCCTATTAGCTCAGGCTTATTATTAATTAGCTCTTACAACTTACATTAACTTATAATTCTTATCTATGTTTAGCCATATGGTTTGGTACCTTTTCTCAGTGTGGCATCTTCATCTTGCTTCATCTCTGTCTGGGTGGCAACTGACTCTCTGCCTTTTCTCTTCCCAGAATTCTCCTAGTCTGGTTGCCCCACATATACTTCCTGCCTGGCTATTGGCCAGTCAGCATTTTATTAAACCATTTTATTACAATTGACAAATCTTTACAGGGTACAAGAGCATTATCCCACAGCAACTGTACCTGGTTTATATAGTGCTGAGGAGAAAGTAATGGCTCAAACTAGGCTTTTAAATTCTTTTCTAGAATTTCAACCATTTATCTTTGGATTTGAGTATGAAGGAATTATGGTCTTTTATAGGAGTTATTTTGACTGTGCCCTCTATTTTCAGAGAGTAAAGAACAATTGTATTGGAGTTATTATTGAGTCTGATGTCACCAAGGTAATCTGCCTGGCTTACCCTTTGGTCTTCACTTGTGCAGTGTGGTGACCTCCACCCCCATAGCTAAATAAATGTAATTAAAAATTAAACACGTGCCTGAAGAAATGGCTCAGTGTTAGGAGGGCTCAGTGGCACTGTCTGTTCTTTCAGAGGGCATGGGTTTGATTCCCGGCATCCATATGAGAGCTAACAACCGTCTGTAATTCCAGTTCCGGGAGACCTGATACCCTCTTCTAGCCTCTGAGAGCAATCCATGACCATGGCACACTGATATACATGCTGGCAAAACACACAGACACAGAACAAAAATCCTTTCAAAAAATTACTTAGGAAGTGTCAGGTCTCAACTCCTCTAAAGGACAATCTGGGCTCAATTCAATCTGGCCTCTGACCAATGCTAAACACTCAGCATTCCTCACAAACCTTGTGAAGTGGGCTTCTCTTTGCCTGGAAAAGCCGTTTCTTACCTGCTCCTACAGCCCTCAGCCTCCAGAAAAGGCATCTAATCCTCTGTTAGTTCAAACAAGCCTCCAAGAGATCAAAGCCCCACAGAAGCAGAAAGTAAACAACTCACAAGTCTCAGAAAGTCTTCAAAATGTGCTAGATACACAAAGTACCTCCTTCCACAGTTACATGAGTAGTAAGGACGCTGAGGGGCTCAGACCAGCCAAGCTGCCCGGAAGAGACCCTTTGACCTACTGATTTCTAGAGCTCTGGGATCCAAGCTTTCATGAGTTATTTACCCACCCTGGGATGAACTTTTGGTGATCTGGGTACCTTTTAGCTATCTGTAAGTAACTCCAATAAACTCATTGGTTCACCAAGTTGGACTTTAGTGGTATTGTTACTTTTGTTTGTTACTGGATCTCCTTCTGGTGTGAATAGATATTTCTGTTTCACCTCACCAGGAAAAGTATCACACAACACCTACTCACAAAATTACTTTCCTGTAGTGATATTTTATATGTATTTTAATAGATAAAGCTTGCCTGAAGATCAGAGAGTTAAAAAAGCCCCGCTGGTCAGCCTTACAGAAAGGCAGTGATGACACACATCTTTAATCCCAGTAGCCACACTAGTTTGCCATAGAAACCAGGTGGTAGTGGTGCACACCTTCAATCTCAGCCCTAGAGAGGAATACAAGATGGGAGGAGGCAACTCTCACACACAGTCTCATTCTGAGATTCCTGGAGGCAGGATTGCCATTTCAGACTGAGGTAGAGGGAAGAGCCAGTGACTGGCTGTTTTGTTTTTCTGACCTTCAGGTTGGACCCCAGAATCTGTCTCTGGGTTTTTATTAACCGTACTACACTTTTCCTTTCAGTATATAATTTCACAAACCTAAAGTAATAGCAAGGGGCTGGAAAGATGGCTCAGTGGTTAAGAGCACTGGCTGCTCTTCTAGAGGTCCTGAGTTCAATTCCCAGCAACCACATGGTGGCTCACAACCATCTGTAATGAGATCTGGTGCCCTCTTCTGGCATGCGGGCATACATGGAGGCAGAATGTTGTATACATACATACATACATACATAAATAAATAAATAAATATTAAAAAAAATAAAATAATAGCAATGTAGAACACATACGCACCTTCCTTGATACTTCCCGATCTTTGAGTGGGAAAGGCCTGAGGAGGAGAAATCTGTGCAATCAGTGGCTGCTGCTGGGGTAGCTGCTGAATGATGGTGGCAGGAGGCTGCGGGACCTAAGAAGGCCAGTTGGTTAGCTATGTGAATGTACAGACTTCACAAGGCTCCTCCATCCATCCATCTGCACACTTAACTAACTATCCATCCACCCAGTCATTTATCAGTATACACACCCCGTCCATCTATCTGTCCTCCTACCTATCCACCCCATCCACCCACCCATTCACCCATCCCTCCATCTATCATCCATCTGAAGAGAAATTTAAATGATTAACACTGTAAGTTAAATAAACAATTGCATAGAAATTTTTTTACATCTGGTTAGGACTTGATTTTGTTTTGTTTTTGAGACCAGGTCCCCCTGTGTGGCTCCCACCTGGCGTAGAATTCACCAAGTAGACCAGACTGGCCTTGAACTCATACTGGTCTTTCTGCCTCTGACTACAGAATATAAGATGCAAATATATACCACCACATCCAGCATGTACATGATATTTTTAATGATTCTCATATTTCCTACCTTCAGGAAGGTGGTTAATGCCCGGTTAACTTTGCTTTAATAGATTTAACATTTGATGTATCCAGTCTGTTAACATTTATGCATTTTAAGAAGAGTATGGTGGAATTTCAGGTGTAGAGAGTCTAGGGGTACAGCTGCTTGATGAAAGTCAGGTGTTCACAAGTCTCTCCCAGTGGCTGGTCTATAGTAGTGCCATTCCTGATTTTGCTGATTACTACGGCTCTCCATACATAGGACAGGAATGTCAACCTTGTGCACTCTTAGGCTCTGGTTTCTCTTCTGAGTGAGGTAAATAAGAAGCAATTTCAAGCAAACACCAGAGAGAATTGTTTACTCCTCGTAGCAAGTCTTGAATGAACTTGCCTCTTCTTTCTATTCAGAGTCAGTGGCCTAGACCAGACTTGGGAGTTTTCGCCCCAGAGATGTCATGAATTAGGGCTCATGGGCCACGTGGGCTCAGTTGTTAAAAATGAGAGCAGCCACAGATGGACATCAACATGCATCCTAACTGTAACTTTTTCATAAAAATCGAACTGTGTCTTCCTGTGTTACAAGGTGTTTTTCCTCTATTTGCCTGCAGACAACATGTGAGAACATGAAACCCACCAACTGGTGGTGCGTGGTTTTAATCTCAGCACTTGGGAGGCAGGGCCAGGAGGCATGGTCTATACGGTGAGGTCAGACTGCGTAAGTTCCAGCCAGCCAAGGATACACAGTGAGACCGACCCTGTCTTTGTGTGTGTGTGTGTGTCTGTGTGTGTCTGTGTCTGTGATTTTTCGAGACAGGGTTTCTTTATAGCTTTGGAGCCCATCTTGGAATTAGCTTTTATAGACCAGGCTGGCCTCAAACTCAGAGATCCGCCTGCCTCTGCCTCCCAAGTGCTGGGATTAAAGGCGTGTGCCACACAAACACGATGTTCCTGACAGTAGGTAGAAACACAGGCTGGAACATCTGGAACCTGGGTACAGATAGCTCACCAGCAAAGGGATCCATTCCCTCTGCTAAGTGCTGCTGCCAGTTTTCCTGCCCATAGGGAAGATGTCTTCCAGGTCACTAACATGTCTAGAACGTTTTCTTCTGTACCTATTCTCCTCATTCCTGCATTCCCTCATACTGATCCCAAACAAAGGCCTCACCTGAGCCTCTTAACCCTTATTCTTTCTGAGCCAGCGAGATGCTTAGTAGATAAAGGTATTCACCAAGAGGCTTGGCGACTTGGCTTTGATCCCCAGAACCCATATCACAGTGGAAGGGCAGAACCCATTCCACAGTATTGTCTCTGACTTCCACATATGCACTGTGGTGCGTGTGCCCCATTTTTGCATCGCATGCACACACTAATAATACATACAATCAAAAAATAACTATCAAGCTGGGCGGTGGTGGCGCACGCCTTTAATCCCAGCACTTGGGAGGCAGAGGCAGGCGGATCTCTGTGAGTTTGAGACCAGCCTGGTCTACAAGAGCTAGTGCCAGGAAAGGCTCCAAAACCACAGAGAAACCCTGTCTCGAAAAAACAAACAAACAAAAAAAACAAAACAAAAAAAATAACTATCATTTGCTTAAGATGGTTGAGTTTCTTTTGCTTGTGACTCAGAATGCTGTGTGGGCACCACACAGAATGGTATATTCTGCTGTCTGTAGCTCTGTCCCTAAGCCAGGGTCTCAAACATCCCAAGTCACTGAGAAGTATCAAAAGGCTGTGAATTCAGGGCCCACTGGGGCTAAACTCCCCCAGTCCTTCCAATGCAGTTGTTAGGTCAGTCTAGTAGGAGGTGAGTCTGTCCTGAGAGGGTAGCCATCCCCACGCCAGTCCTCCATGTTTTTCTCTGAGCCACCCATGGTGCCATGGGCAGCAAATGAAGCTGCTATTGGCTCTGAACAGAGTGAGCCTCTCCAGAGCACTGGCATCCTGCTGGGACCCCTGGAAAAGACATGTGAGTGTCCTCAGCTTCCCTCCCTGGACGTTGGAGGGAAGAGAGAGAATTACCTCTGGCCTCCCTGACTGGATGGCCTGCAGGCAACACAGTGCACTTCTACACTGCTATGGAGTCTCAGTTCTGACCCTCCTACCCCACTAGAAGCTGCTGTGACCCAGGAGTCCTACCGGGTGCTGGATGATCCTTGGTGGCTCTGGGGGTCGGGGCAAAGACGGGGAGGCAGCAGGGAAGACATCCACGAGAGGCACCTCTGGGTTCAGGGCTGGCGCCATGGTTCTTTCCTGCGCCCTCCTCCAGGCGTGGACTGGGGAGTGCTCATTCACCAACTGCTGTTCCTAAAAGATCGGCAGCCTGCTGGTTATAAAGCCACCAGCAGAGACCTATGAACCTCACTGGGTGAACAGATTCTCACCAGTATGCTTTTCCCATCCTCATCCCTGCCAGGGACTATGGCACCCAAATGTTCAGTGTGGACCCTGGAATTAGGGATCTCTTTGTCTCTCTTCTCAATGTGACCATAATGAATAAATCTTTTTTTCTGCTTTCCACTGATAATTTGACTTTTAATTGGCTTATTGAGAATGAATGGCCAAGCTGAACTTGGGACACAGGTTGTGACCCCAAGTTCAATAATATTCCTTGGTAAATATTTGGAAATTCTGCTTCTCTTAGCATATGCCAAATACTTGTAATGAGTTTCCGGTTGTTGCTGTTTCCCAGCCAACAATCTAATGGTTCTTCACGCATTTTGGCATCTGCCCAACGCAGAAAGAGCAAACCTCTTGTCTAAGGGGATTGTGGGACGACACCCATACAGATGCTTCTAGGCACAGTCGCTTCTTGCTGCTGGCCAGTTTAGTTTATTTGAGCTCCACGTCCTATGGCCATGGACCTTGGCTCATTGCCTGCTCTGTGGCAGTGGCCTAAGCAGTTTCTAAGCTCACATACTGCCTATACCTGACCCTTTACCTTCTCTAATTTCCTCGGGGAAGTTATGGGCTGAGAGTGTTAGTCTCTTAATGCTCACTGTTCAGTTACCAGCCCCCAGTGTGTAAACATTAGCTAATTGATCTCAGGAGTACAGACAAGCATTAATTGGAATCTCCGAGCCAGTGTATTAGCCCACGGAGAGTCAGGCCCAGGCTTGGCTGAGGGTGCAGGCCTACCCAGAGTCTCTGTAGAAGGTCCTTCCTTCTCCTCAAAGCATTCTGCAGGGCAGTGTCTGGCTTTTCCTGTTGTCCTGTGTGGAGAAGGCACACATCACTGAGAAATATCCTGGCTGCTGGCTCCGGCAGAGTGCCCCAAATTCCCTGCACCCTAGGGTTCAGAGTAGCCTGGACTACTCCTGATCTCAGGTCTGTCATAAACATCCATCCCAAAGAAGAAGGGACCAGGGCTAGGGTGGGGAAAGAGGGGGCTATGGAAGAGAGGGGAGGGCTTGGTTAGAGTCAGCCCAGTGGATTTTCTTGGTTCTGAAAGGCACTGAAAGTCAGTAGACCAGATCTCTCTCAGTGCTCCGGCACTCTTGGACTGCAGGAGGCCTCCAAAGGCCCAGTTATGCCTCCATAGCCCTGGTCCTAAGCTGTACGGAAAAGACAGGCATACTCACCAACGTGGGGGAGAGGGTCTTACTCCAGAGAAAGCTCTGAAAGGGGTTGGCTTGTCCTGACATTCTACTGGAACTGGGATATTTGTGATTCCAGGGCTGGCTTCTCTGGAAGCTTTACCTGGGATGCCCTCTGGCACATTTGTGGC